>NC_081325.1:49165627-51565627 GCF_026419965.1 Kogia breviceps
TTACAATTGGGAATCATAAGTCTATAAGTGGAAATCAAAGTTATGGGTACTTGGGAATTTGATGAAATTGCCCAAGGAACTAATATAGGGTCAGAAGGAGAAAGTGTTTTATGGAAGGGAAAAAAAAAAAAAGAGGGCCCTAAAGAAAGCAGAGCTAGTAAGGGAGAAGAAAGAAAGATCTATGATGGAATGTTAACACTATAAACAAATTTAGAGACCTTCTAACATATTTTCTTATTTTGTAAATTAAGAAGACAAGGTTTACAAAGAAAAAAGGATTGTGCTAAGAACACTTCTCACTTCTGTTTTCTTATTCCTGGTTGAGTTTTCTTATCATACTGTAATGATCTCAATATATCAATAAAATCTGTAGCGTTTTATGAGTCTCCCATCTACTATGGCATATAGCAAAGTGTTTCACAGAGAGCAGTTACTCAATACAGTTTTTTAAATAAAAAAATTAATAACAAATTGCCTCTTGGAAATAAGAGTGGACAACAACTTTATTTTGGGAAGATCAGGTTAAAATGTAAGCTTAATAGTGGAATATTAAAAAAAAAAATCACAGGGGCTTCCCTGGTGGCGCAGTGGTTGAGAGTCCGCCTGCCAATGCAGGGGACACGGGTTCGTCCCCCGGTCCGGGAAGATTCCACATGCCGCAGAGCAGCTGGGCCCGTGAGCCATGGCCGCTGAGCCTGCGCGTCGGAGCCTGCGCGTCGGAGCCTGCGCTCCGCAACGGGAGAGGCCACAACAGTGAGAGGCCTGCGTACCGCAAATAAATAAATAAATAAAAATAAAAAAGAAATCACAGCCATGTATCTTAAAGTATCAGTAGAAAAATAACCACCTAAGATCCATTGCAAAGGGAATTTTCAGTAACTTTTCCCCAGACACTTCTACATAAAAGGTTTAGTTTTGGACCCTGTTCACCTCCCTTGGGAACTTCTTTCCTTGCTCTTCGAGTTCTCTTTTTCAAATCCTCTTTCACGTCAGTGCCCCAATCCTCTTTCTTTGACACCACACCCAGGCCTGCCTTCTCCAAATGCCCACACTTCAACATCAGCGCTACAACCCCAGTCGTCGATGGCAGAAGAAACAGCGATTTCAGATCTGCTTCTGTTATAAGTGGATATGATGCATCCTGCTTGAAGTGGACGCCAAGGAGGTACCGGGGTTTGGTCCCATTCCGGTTGGGAGTTCCAGGATGGAGTAGAAATAACACGTTCTAAAACTCAAGAGTGTCAGCAGGTGGGTGGACCCCCTGGTGGAGAGCCTGTTTTCTACCCGACTTTTCTGTCTTCTGGCAAAGAGAAGTGGAAGCATTTAGAATGCCGCCCAGGCTTATTCTTTAGGCATAAAAGGCAGTGGGCTGGATTCTTTTGTGATTGTTCTCCAAGTAATTATTAGGTTGAATAAGGCAGCATTTGCCTTTTTTAAAATACAGGGAACCACTCTCTCGGCTTCTGAGAAAACTGAAAGTGGCTGCTTGCCAGAGATTTGTGCAGCTTCCTGGCTTTGTGGGTGGAAAAAATAGCACAGACCAACGTGAGGGAAACATCAACTCTTCCTCCCTCCACCATGTGCCCACGATGCCTCCCTAGAAATGCTGGACAGATGGTGAAGATCACCTTGGTGGCATTTTCTTCCGAAATCGGAGTCTAAGTGCAGGAAGCCTCCAAAGAAAGGGGGTCTCAGCTCAGGCGTGCACGTCTCCATTTAGGAGTCAGAATGCTGGGGGCTGAGATTTGCGTCTGTGTGTGGCAAGTATGAGAAAGCACATCTGACATACTGCTAAGGAGGGTCAGAGGAGTTAATTACTCAGGGTGAAAAAAATCTAAATGCTCAGAGGAATTAACTGGTATTCTGTGATTAATTTAAGAAAAGACTCTTTTAGTTGAAAAATATGATCTTCATATAGACATCAGTAGTTTGAATTCCATCCATAGCTATTGCTTTCTGTGAAAATTATCTTATTGTACTAATAATGAGTTTGGAGGCAGTAAGCTATGTTCTTTTGACCGGATTTCAAAGAAAAGAAATTGAGAGTGCAGAAAAGACAAAGCAGAGAAAATATCTTTGATATCTTGCTTATTACACTGCAGTAAAATGGATATCACAAATGCTCTTGGTGATAAAGATGGTTTCGATTGCTTTGAATTGAAAAGTCCATATAATATAAAATTGTTTCCTTGCTGTTACAGATTTTCTGGTGCACAAGGATGACATGGATTATATAGGAACATTTCACTGTGATGATAACACTTTGAAAAAAATATCAGAGACATATGAGCAATTTGAAGGGATCTTTGCTACCATTAATTGAATTTTTCTCTGCGATCAGCTTTCTGGTAAGTATCAAGAGGTACCAGTTTTGTACCTAGGTGAAGAAGGGAGATGAAGTATCGTAAGCATCCTACCTGATTTTTCTTATCTCCCAAATTGACCTCAAGTTTTACTTGCTCCCTACTTATTCTGGAACCCTCACTGATGTCCTGTGGAGGCCGCAGAAAGGGATTCCCAAGAGTTTTAAAATTTATGGTGTACAATTGAACTCTGAGAATTCACCTATGAAAACAATGAATGAAAAATCAAAGTTATGTCATTATTGTAGGCAGAATGGTTTTAGGTCTATGAGACTTTTAACAGGAACCAGATTGAATGAATTGATGTTATTGTAGAGAGATATTTTCATTATTACAAAAGGAGAATCACAGAGGCCAACATTGACAAGGGTTCATTCAGCCAATCACTATGTCAAGGAGAGGGAGTGGGCGTCACCTGATGACGAACTTCCGTCCTATTGGCAAGGCTATTGGTATTGTGGCACTGGAGGCCTGGGTACCTTACACTAATGACAACATACACTCAATTAAGGTCATGTCTCTCCCTTTGATTATAAACTCACCAGCCAAACTTCTGCTTATGATTTGGCTTCCTATATAGCAGGGGAATCGTGGTTATACTAATTTCCATGTTGCAGACTTTGTTAACAGACCAATTTGTGGTTGGATTTTGGATTTATATAACTGTTTACAAGTTTGATTGCTGTGAGTTTACACTGAGAGCTTATATTTGCTCTTGGTGACCTGAAAACATTAGTTTTTTGAGCCTGAGAGGCTGAGGGTAAACAGGCTCTTGCTGTGAGGACAGGTTGCCTCCACGTGTCAACTTGGAAAACAGGTTGCCACCGGCCTGTTTTCTTCTGATGACATTTGTGTGCAGCACTGTTGGCCAGGAAAGACTATTCGCACTTTAGTAGCCATTTGAGTTTCTCTACTTATGAATTTAGTGAAGGTGGGGACATTGATTCGAAAAGTAGGCCTCATATGTCACTAGGAAGAACAAAGAGAGCTTAAGGAAAGTAGGAGAAATAGCCCCCATCAATTAATACAGTTTCAGCCAATGATTAGTAATCTATGTATAAGCTAGGCTTAGTCTTGGGAAGCACTTGCGAAGTTGTAGAACTTATCTCATTCAGTTTCATGTTCTGGCCAGTCTTTTTTTTTTTTTTTTTTTGGCGGTACGCGGGCCTCTCACTGTTGTGGCCCCTCCGGTTGCGGAGCACAGGCTCCAGATGCGCAGGCTCAGCGGCCATGGCTCACGGGCCCAGCCGCTCTGCCGCATGTGGGATCTTCCCGGACCGGGGCACGAACCTGCCTCCCCTGCATCGGCAGGCGGACTCTCAACCACTGCGCCACCAGGGAAGCCCTGGCCAGTCATTTAGACACACGTCACCACAATTGTAAAAGTGCCCGCCATTAAGGGCTGGCTTAAGGTCTTTGTCTCACGAGAGACCAGTCCTCCTGGTTGTGTGTTTCTCTCCTGCCTTGAGCAAGCAGCTGGGAGGCAGCAGACACAGACGAGGTGGAGGGTTGGGTCTCATTAGGGTTGGGGTTCTGCCAAGTGAGTATGCAAGGGGGACAAACCACAAAGGAACTGGAGGTGTGTGCTGAGGATGTTCATGATGGCTGACCGTGGGTTTTAAGCTGGGGAAGGAGGGAAGGAAGAGGTGTGAGGGAGAGTGTGGTGTGGGTAGGATCAATGGCCTGTCAGTTTCAGGGAGGCTGAAGGATTGATGGAATAGTGGAACTAGAGGATGAATTTGAAAGATGGGAAATGGTGGTGGGTAAGTGGTCTGTTTGAGAAAATCCAGGCAAACGTGGGTCCAAAACAAAACCGCCTCCTGAAATTTGCTATATGATGATGGAAGTTACTTAGTTTTTCTCTGTCTCAGGTTCTTATATTGTTAATTTCCAAAGTGGGAATAATAATATTAAAAAGCTACAAAGAGGGCTTCCCTGGTGGCGCAGTGGTTGAGAGTCCGCCTGCCAATGCAGGGGACACGGGTTCGTGCCCTGGTCTGGGAAGATCCCACATGCCGCTGAGCGGCTGGGCCCGTGAGCCATGGCCGCTGAGCCTGCGCGTCCGGAGCCTGCGCTCCGCAACGGGAGAGGCCACAACAGTGAGAGGCCCGCGTACTACAGAAAAAAAAAAAAAAAAAAAAGAAAAGCTACAAAGATTAGGTGGTGTAAAGGATGTAAATAACCTAGCACAATGTATAGCAAATATTTGATACTTCAGTAAATGTCAACTCCTGCATTTCTACTACACAGTAAATGCTTTGAAAGGAGGGGCATTTCTTTCTTTCTCTTTCTGTCTGTCTCTCTCTTACACACACACACACACACACACACACACACACACACACACACACACACACAAAACCCCACCCCAGTACGATAAATGTTTGCTGAAAAGAGAACATTGAGCTGGGCCTGATGCATTGGGAGTAGGTGAGTCTGGACCATGAAGATTTCTCCCAACAGCTTGGGCCGGGGGTGGGTTTAGGTGGAGGTTAGGGTAGAGAAGGAGGAGTTTGAACACAGTAGGTGAGAGTTGGAAAAAACAAGCTTTCTTACTTTAAAAATTGGGTTTTCATCAACCATAATTATAGTTGGAAAACATATGGAAGCTGAAAGTTCTGATGTTTTTTTCTTTAATACTACATAGAAAATACTTAAATTTATTCCTCGCTGTTCTTTTGAGGAGTACTTGACTGGGAAATGCTTTATGGGTTCCTTGGTTTTTTGGATGTGAATATCATAAAGAGGAGATTCTGAAATTATTCCTTGATTGGGTAGGTGGAGTCAGTAGATATTTTCTGGAAGTTCATCACTCTTGATGCATCACTGGGAGGTCTCCCTGAGGCTGGGGGAGGGGCAGAGTGTAGGTGTTCCACCCTGTGAGGTCAAGTTCTCTCTTTGGTAATCAGGTCAGTCAATGGCCTCCAAACTTTGTAATCACAATAGCCTTGCTGGAGCTACTGGATCTGGGGCTCAGTAATGAGACATATTAATGACATATGTCTGAGGTACTGAGGTAAGTTTGGAGGAAAGAGTGAGAGGTCATTACACCAAGGCAAAGCAAGAGATAGTCAGACCCAAATGAATATGAAGCCAATAAACAAATGGATACACCAAACTTCCAGTTATAAAATACATAAGTCCTGGGGACATAATGTACAGCATGATGACTATAGTTAATAACATTGTATTGTATACTTGAAAGTCGCTAAGAGAGTAGATCTTTAAAGATCTCATCACAAAAGGAGAAAACAATTGTAACTATGTATGATGATGGATGCTAACTAGACTTATAGTTGTGATCATTTTGTAATATATAGAAATATGAATCATTATGTTGTGTACCTGAAACTAATATAATGTTATAGATCAATTATATCTCAATAAAATAAATAAATAAGTGAGTGCATCCATGGAGGAAACCATGCTTTGAGAGAGAATGTTGATTAATGTGGGGTAGGATTAACCTGTCAAAAATGAGTATGATGAGGACAAGAAGTTTTAAAAACACAGAGCTCTGTGCCTGGAAAAAGGAGTAGATCTGTTTTCTTTGTGCTTTAGGTAGTAAGAAATTTTGGTGACAGAAATGTCAAACTATTCCAGAGAGATCTTAAAATCATGCACAGAGATGTCTGCGAGGTTGTGAGCAGGCGGGACGCAGACAAGAACCAGCAAGTGAAAGGAGGGAGGTACCCGGAAGGGAACCTTGGAGGACTTAACGAGGGAAGGGAAGCTGAGGAGGGGGGGGATAGAGAAAAAGCAAAAGGTTAGAAACATCAGAGACCATTAAAGGAAGTGCTGAAGAATGCCTTAGAGAAGAGGTGAGGGCAAAGCAGGCCAGAGCTGGCTTCCCGGTGAAGGAGATTAAGCCCTTTTCTGGGAGCAGGAACTCTGGCAATTCAATTACTGTGTTATGTCTTTCAGGCACTCATTATACCTAACAGGCCAGGGACCGATGGTCTTCTTCCATCAAACTTCAAAAAATATCAAGGCTGCAATAAAACTGAACCCAGTATTGCGTAGTTTTATGTTTTTCTTCTAACCGTTATGTGCATTAGTCACCACAGTGAAAAAGCAGTGAGAAGATGTGCCAAAATGATAGCGAAAACATGTCAACATTCAAAGAATAATTAATGAAAAGTGTTGCTGTTTTAACACCACCAATGAAAGTCAGTCCCGGTCTTATCAGTTCTTCTCAACAGTACCAGGATCTCCGTCTCCTGGATACAGCCACACCTGCTTCCTGTATGACCCTGCCCTAGGTGCAAGTTTAATGAATGCTTCTTCACCATAGACCTGAGCCTGGTGTCTGATATATCTAGATAAATTACCCATGTGTCCAAGTTTTCACTAAGCTGAGGGCTTCCTTGCAATCTTCATCTTAGATTTTTTTAATTTTTGCTTTTTTGTAGTGTGTGTTTTTACTATCCAGATCTTCACTGTGACTGGGCCCCTGCCTGAAACCACAGTCTGCTTGGCTAAGTTCCCAATGCAATGCTTCCGCCCTCCCATCTCCTTCTCCTTGGGGATTAAAATTCTCCTATCCTCTCCCATCTTCCTACTCTCCTCTGCCAGGTAAGAAAGGCCCAACTCCTGAATTGGCTGGCTGGTGTTCAGAATCAGGTTCCTGATTCCCCATCAGGAGGAAGATACTATCAAGAGAAACCACACACTGCAAACTTGAACTGAAGGGCCAAGGAGTATTATTCTTTGTGGCCCAGAGGATTCTGTTGACCTCCAGGCTCTATGACTTAAGACAGCTATGGACAGCTTCCAGACCCCACTTGCAAGTGGGCAGGGGAAAGCTTCTAAATCTGCTAGGCTGAGTCAGTCCTTGGTGCCCAGATGGGTACAGCTGACAACACACAAGGCAGGTGATCTTTGTGGAAGGGGAGATGGGGCTGGGATAGGCTGAAACTGACAGCTGGGGGTTCTGGTTCACACAGGCAGGGGCCCCTTTTCTGAAGCTACACCATAACGTGCCATGTTGTGTGTGTGTTTATTTCCCTTTTGTTATCCCTTAATTGTTAATAAATCATATTGAAAAATAGCATCGCTAATGCTATTTTCCAGAGGCTTATCGATATTAACCCAAACCTTCTTTACCCTTGGATGATTCTTGTTAGGCTCCCACCTCCAAAGAACCCTATAGATGGGGCTGCCAGCAGGGTCAGCTGACTTCACCTGCTCTTTAGATATGAGGACGTGGGCTGTTGCTCACAACTGCAGGGTCTGCCAAAGAAATGCTGTCAATCCCTCACCCCAGGCTTTGTTTCAGACACACCTCCTTTCCCCCCTGTTTTTAGACTCAACCAGGACACAACCATCACAATAAAAGACTGACTGTATCACTGTAACTCCCTGCTTCCATGACCTTCAGCATATAACTGTGCCCGGCCTCCATTTGGAAAATGAAGAGGAAGGGTTAGCTTCTGAAACTAATGGAACAAAACCTCTGAGATTCTATGAGATTTAACTGTTACTTTCTTCAGGCATTGGATTCAGTGGCGCTAAATCAAATTATTTATTATAACTAACCATGATTATATAGGGTAAATTCTTCCTTTTTAACCATCTTAACGTAATCAGAAATATTTAACTACAAATATCAGCTCTGTTCTCTCCTTCTCACCACCCTCTCCCTCCCTCGTTTCTTCTTTCCCTTCTTCCTTTCTTTATTTTTAATTTATTTTTATTTTTATTTTTTTGCAGTACGCGGGCCTCTCACCGTTGTGGCCTCTCCCGTTGCGGAGCACAGGCTCCGGACGTGCAGGCTCAGCGGCCATGGCTCACGGGCCCAGCCGCTCCGCGGCATGTGGGATCCTCCCGGACCGGGGCACGAACCCGTGTCCCCTGCATCAGCAGGCGGACTCTCAGCCACTGCGCCACCAGGGAAGCCCCCTTTCTTTATTTTTAACTTTGAAATAAAGAAGTTAGAAGTTTGAGTCATCCACCTCCTTGCTAGGATAGATCATTCCGGCATAGAATTAGAAATCTCTAGTCTAAATTATTCCTATTCATAATTTGTGGTTTTAAAACTCTTTGGATCCAAATACTTATATCACTTATATGTGGAATCTAAAGAATGAAACAAACTAGTGAAGATTACAAAAAAGAAGCAGACTCACAGATATAAAGAACAAACCAGTGGTTACCAGTGGGAAAAGGGAAGGGGGGAGGGGTAATCTAGGGGTAACGGATTAAGAGGTACAAACTATTAGGTATAAAATAAGCTACATGGGGCTTCCCTGGTGGCGCAGTGGTTGAGAGTCCGCCTGCGCATGCGGGGGACACGGGTTCGTGCCCCGGTCTGGGAAGATCCCACATGCTGCGGAGCGGCTGGGCCCGTGAGCCATGGCCGCTGCGCCTGTGCGTCCGGAGCCTGTGCTCCGCAACGGGAGAGGCCACAACGGTGAGAGGCCCGTGTACCGCAAAAAAAAAAAAAAAAAGCTACATGGATATATTGTGTAACACAGGGAATATAGCTAATATTTTAAAATAACTATAAATGGAATAAAACCTCTAAAAGTGTGAATCACTACATTGTACACTTATAACTTACATAATATTGTACATCAACCAAACTTCAATTAAAAAAACTCTATCATCCATCATCTCTCTATGTATCATCATCTCTCTAGAGAAAGATCTATGTTTTTAGAGTGTGATTAGAGATTAACATTTGTAATTAGATATCTTTTCTAGATAACATTAGTCTAAAACAACATTCAAAAAGCACAGTCTTACATTACCTGCCCGGAGTCATCTGAGATGCTAGCTAAAAGTGCAGGAATCTGTATTTGTGCTGAGAACCAGTATGACTGACAAGACTGCTCCCCCAGTCCCTATCAATCTTAAGCACATTATATTTCCAGAACCCTGCAGATGAAGACTTCGTAAACCGCAGTGCATCACGCAGGGGAAAGGACTATTTCTAAGTGGGAACGAAGTGGTAGGGAGGTGTAAACATGTGTCTGGGAGACACCTCAAATCCCTTGTGGATATTAAAATTATGATTGAATAAAAATGGAAGGATATAAATAAGTGGATATGTAAAAACTCTCTTTAAGTAGCTACTTATCAGTTTATTTATTTTTCCTCTTAATAGGAATTGAATGCTATGTCCTATCCATTCTTCAAAGAGATTAAATCTCTTTCCCATTAAAACTTGCCAGCCTCTTAGAGCCCACAGAGCTGTCTGCCTTCTAGAATAATAATGCTTTTTTTGAATTTACCAGTATTTCTCAATGTTCCATAGAAAACAAGTTCTTGAACTATCCCTGCCATCATAGAAAAAGATTGACATGTTTGTGAAAGTCCAGCATACATAAATTAGGGAGATAGTATGATTTATATATTCACTATTTAAGCTCCATAGCTTATTATAGATTATGATGAACCTTGCACTAATAAACTTTTTGCCTTTTTAAAATCAGGGTTTCTGAAACTTATTTGACCAAAAGCATAACATTTATCAACACTTCTCTCTCTCTTTTGTTTATATATTTTATGTTTGCTAATTAATCATTTGGAGCCTTGAACTATCACTTACATGAATTATTGTTCAACCTTTTATGCACTTGTAACTAAATTATCTCCGATCAGTATATGTATGTGTCATGTATGATTGTGTGTTTGGTGTATTTTATTGAGTAAATTGTCCTTTTCATGCCTGTTAATATGGCTATTGCCAAGTGCAAGCATAGTTTTTTTTGATGGGAGTGGATTTTGCTGGTGCCAGTTAGTTAGGATGAGGCAGGTTCTGAGACAGAAAATGAAAACTGAGATGTCAGGCTTTAGGTAGAGAGGGAACTCCATTCACTCTGGCTCTTGCTAACTTTTATGGGTTTTAAATGATCATTATTATTTTGATGATGATAATACTTGCCATGTATTGTGCACTTAAGCTGGGCAGTGTGCTAAGTACTTGTTATCTCTTCTGATTCCAAAAACAACCCGATGAAGAAGGCATTCTTCACGCTCTTGTCCAAAAGACAATACATATCTACTGGTTTAAATCTATGCAGGTACAGTAGCCAAACTGGGATTTGAACTCATCTATCTGACCTCAAAGCTCATAATCACGATCATTCTGTTCCTTGTCTGCTGATTCTAAAAGGCCTTGAGGGTGCTCCCAAGGAGGTAAAGTTTGAAAGTGACCCCTTTAGATGAAGAGAGAGTAAGAGGAGCAAGGAGGAAACCCCCAAGCTGAAGATAAATACAGACACATTCCAGGACCCATGATCTTGTGCCATGGTGTGTGCGTGTGTGTGTGTGTGTTTATTTTGTCTTTTGTTGTCCCTTAACTGCTACTTAACCACATTCAAATATGCAGGCTTTACTTCAGTTATTCTATGAGTAATTAAAGAAAAGATAAGACAGCCATAACTGGGCCATCGAGCTAAATGGAGAACAGTTTCTCCACTCAGAATGCAGCAACTGGTTTGCTAGTCAGAGAGGAAGAACATCAGGAGAGAAGATTGGTGCCTGCAAGAGTTGGCTGCTTTTGCGTCTATCAAGATGCTCTTGCTAACATCTAGAACTTATGTTTAGAAATTTAGCATTTTAAAAACACATCTTCTGGGCTTCCCTGGTGGCGCAGTGGTTGAGAATCTGCCTGCCGATGCAGGGGACACGGGTTCGTGCCCCGGTCCGGGAAGATCCCACATGCCGCGGAGCGGCTGGGCCCGTGAGCCATGGCCGCTGAGCCTGTGCGTCCGGAGCCTGTGCTCCGCAATGGGAGAGGCCACAGCGGTGAGAGGCCCGCGTAAGACCAAAAAAAAAAAAATTAAAAATAAAATAAAATAAAATAAAAACACATCTTCTTTAACAAATATCCAGCAAACTACTTTAAGGAAGGGACACTTCTATTATCCCTTTAGAGGACCTATAATGCTTAGCATGGTAACTCATTCCAAGTAGGTGCTCAATAAATACAGGTTAATAAGCAAGAATGAACCTTTCTCCAAGTTGATAAGGGAGGGTGTTTGGGCACAAAGAGAAAAACTTTGCTCGGTACCTTGAGTGTTCTAGAGTGTACGTTTGAGATTAATAATGAGATATCACATCACCGTTTTTGAAGTATATTCATTTGCTTAAGGTATATAGACCAGTTGAGTTTTTAATTGCTCGTCAATTATTTGGCATTTAGCTTTTTATGTTGTATCATTTAGCAGCAGCCTACTCATCAGAATTGCATTTGGCTTTCAATTGCATGATGTTGTGAGACCCCAGATGGATATAATTTCAGGAAGGTGTTTGATCAAATTATTTTTGACCAGAGAGGAACATCCACAGAGCAATTATTTGTAGCTTCTATTATATTGAATGGCTTCTATTTAGTTAAAATTGTGTCCCTAGTCTAGAAATTATTTTCTAAGAAATACTTTCTTTAATGCCATTTGCAGCAACATGGGTGGACTTAGACATTATCATGCTAAGTGAAGTAAGTTAGAAAGAGAAAGACAAATACCATGATATCACCTATATGTGGAATCTAAAATATGACACAAATGAACTTATCTACAAAACAGAAACAGACTCCCAGACATAGAGAACAGACTTGCGGTTGCCAAGGGAGAGGGGGGAGGGGAGGGAAGGATTGGGAGTTTGGGATTAGCAGATGCAAACTAGTATACGTAGAATGAATAAACAACAAGGTCCTATTGTATAGCAGAGGGAAATATATTCAATATCTTGTGATAAACAATAATGGAAAAGAATATGAAAAACAGTGTACATATATATGTATAATTGAATCACTTTGATGTACAGCAGAAATAATGCAACATTGTAAGTTAACTACACTTCAATAAAGTAAATTAAAAAAAACAAAAGCACTATGCAAAAAAAAAAAAAGAAAAAGAAAAAAAATTTCTTGCTAAATAAGATGGTTAGATATACAGGAAAAGTATCTGTATCCAGTGACTGTTGCCGTATATTGAGGAGAAACATGTATTTCCATACATTTCAAATAATGTTTTCTTAGTTCCAATCTAACGTCAGCATCTACTGAGAAGTTACCAAGTTCTTATCAAGAAGTCAAGAATGAACAGCTTCAAGTTTAAGGTACACTTGGCTCAAGTCTCTGATAATGACTAAGACTGGAATCAGCATGGCTCAGTGACTAAAAACAAGAAAAGTAAACAAAACAAAACAAACACCAAACACTTGACTTAAAAAGATGCCTGAACTCTAGTCCCAGGTTCGCCACTGCCTTGCTTCATGGTTCTGGGTCCTGGACATCGCAAATCAAGAGGCTGAAACTTGCCCTTCTGACATTTTTGTGATGATGAAAAGTTGAGGACCAATGTGGATCTGGGTGAGACTGTGTTAAAGGTCAGTGCAGTAAAATAATCCTATTGAAAGAATCAACAACGGCCATTCAACCCAAGGGGTAGATCACAGTGGGGGGAATCATCAGGCCTTTAGCCTCCCAGGGAATTAGTGGAGTAGAGCTGGCATTTCTGCTCACTGGTGGGGGTGGAGGATGGGGAGGTGGGTTTATCAGCATTAAGCTTCTCTTTTATCAGTGGAAGATTTTGAGGAGCGCTTTTTTCCAAGATTTTCCTAACTGTTGCCATACCGTTTTGGAAATGGCCCAGGATTTGCAGAGAGACTCACTATCATCCAGCAGTCGCAATTTTAATCACACTTTAAATTTTATATTACACATGAGAAAGCAGAATGAGGATTAAAACTGGTGTCAGTGTCACTGGAGACATATTTTTATATATTAATTGGTGATTACTCTTCACTTTTTTGACCATAGCACTTATAGTTTCATGATCCTGTCTCTATTCAAGCCATTAATCCATGAGGCATTGAACAACAGAGAAAAAAAGAGTGAGAAGTTTGGCTTTTGGGATCTTCAAAAGTTACGTTCAAAATATAAGGCAAAATTTGATAGAAGTTTTAATCACTCAGGGTTAGTTTTCCCAATTAGAGAGTCTAGACGGGGGGAGGCATGTAGCCTGGGGGAGGTGAGAGCAGTAAAGCTTGGATTGTTCCCTAGAAACCCTCCTGCCTGTATTCTTTGGTCAGAGGCCCGGGATCTGGAAGAGGCTGGAAAACTGAGACAGAGCAGAGCCTGGTGCCACCTTCCCCGAGGAGGGCTTGGGATGGCTTGGGAGCCCAAGACATGTCACGAGCGGTGTCCAGGCAGGTGGACCTGTGTCAGCTCTCCAGGGTCCACACTCCCCAGCTGGTGTGAGGAAAGCAGACCACTTTCCCTTGATGCCCAGAGTGACGCAAACGTGCACAGAAAGCCAGCCGGCCTCGTGTAGGCTGAGTGAGTGTGAGGCGGATGCAGGAAAATGTGTGGACCAATAACCAAGATCCAGATCTCACCGGCCACCACTCACTTCCAGTGATGCTCTGGTACTTTGTCAGACCCCATCCCCCACTGCCCATACAAACTTAGAGGCAACCCTGGCAGAAGGTCATAATTGGATGGAAATTAAGTTTTGTCACCTGGGAGACTGAGCTTCATATGGAAAGCAATTTTGGTTACAGATTAATAAAAATGATGCACTTATATGTCTGATTGTGTGGGCCCAAATCAGTTTCCACAGGGCGACTGTATTAACATCCATCAGACTCCAGTGCGGCACTGGGTACCTTTGTTGCCTTTATATATATATATATATATATACACACACATATATATATATATCTATTTATTTATTTAAATTTATTTATTTATTTTTGGCTGCATTGGGCCTTTGTTGCTGTGCGCGGGCTTTCTCTAGTTGTGACGAGCGGGGGCTACTCTTTGTTGCGGTGCGCGGGCTTCTCATTGCGGTGGCTTCTCTTGTTGCGGAGCACGGGCTCTAGGTGCACTGGCTTCAGTAGTTGTGGCTTGTGGGCTCAGTAGTTGTGGCTCACAGGCTCTAGAGCACAGGCTCAGTAGTTGTGGCACGTGGGCTTCGTTGCTCCGCGGCATGTGGGATCTTTCTGGACCAGGCATCAAACCCGTGACCCCTGCATCGGCAGGCAGGCTCTCAACCACTGCACCACCAGGGAAGCCCCGTCAGGCGGATTCTTAACCACCGCGCCACCAGGGAAGTCCCAGTTGCCTTTTTCTAGGTTTGTTCAGCTCGATCCCATCTTTCCCTTTTTGATTTTCATTTCTGAATTCTGGCCAGTGGTGTTTTGAGAAGTAACTAACAGCTACTCTCTGTCTTAACTGAACAGTCTGGTTTGTATTAAATAGCACAGGTCACTTAAAGATATACCTTATCATTACCTGAGGGTACTGAACTGCTTCTTTTACACATTAACTTCTATTATCTTTCAATTCAGGGGGTAAAACCATATGCAGCAAAAGGACAAGTTTTAGAATTTTATGAATCGTCATTTTTGTGTCTAACATCTGCTCTTTTATGAGCACTAAGAGCAACTGCCTTCAAACAGTTTGTCTAGTCCGTTACCCTATATATGCTAAAACAATAGTTTCCTATTATTTTTGAAAGTTCCCCCCTGCCCACACCCCCAAATGGCAGACAGCTGTGGGGCTGTTTGCACTTGACAGAGAAACTAGATCTTATTCACAGGCCTCCACTCACCGACCGTGTGACTTTGCCGAAGACATTTCTCTTCCCTGCACCTCAGGTGCCTTACCTGTAAAATGAGCGTTCCAAGTAAGTGTCTTTTAGGTCTTTATTAATGCAGAGATGTCCTGGTTCCATGGGCACTCATTCTCTGTGGGGTGGTAACCAAAACAACCTGAGATCAGTAACCGGGACAGAATTAGGTAAAGCACTAAACAATATACTTTCGTAAATGTGTGTAAATTAAGGATCGTGTCTCTTTGTCACTGTTAGCATTGGTGATCCACAACTCTACATTTAGTGGATAAACAGTGCGATTTAGAAGATCTTTGTTACTAGGAGAAAATGGAGTTGTCTGTAGGTTATGGGGATGGGCAACTAATTCATAGGTTAGATACCCAATAAGGGATCATCTATTTATCACCATGTCCAAACACTTCCTCTTCCTCAGCCTCCTCAGTAACTGACAGCTCACTCTGGGTTCTCCCAGAAGCAGGCCACGAGATGAGGATTTGGTACAAGCAGCTTATTTGCATGGGATCCCAGGAAGACTGTAGGATAGTGGAGAAGTAACACAGAGAAGAAAGCTACCAGAAGGTACCCAGTGTTCCCTTCTGCTGGCAGTCTGGAAGACTGAGAAGAACCTGCCCTGGAGTTGCCTCCTCTGCTGGAGCGAGAGAACCGGGGTATTGATGTACTACATTTCTATCCTGTCCTGCTTACAAGCACGAACTCCTCAAAACGTCTGGCCCGTGCCCTGGATAGGCCAGGCATGCTCCTGCGACCAGAGAAAGCCCTAGGGCAGAGAGTCACAGATGCTTGTGGTAGGTAGCAGGTGGTGTGTGTGGAGACAGGATTGGTGATGCCAAAGTGATTTGGGCAGGGCACCAAGAGCATCTGGTGCACTACCCTAATCCAGGCAAGAATACTCCCATTGTTCCAAGGATTCCCCTTCTAGCCTCTAATTCTTCATACTCTCATTTATTTTATATTTCTCTTCTAGAGCATATTTCCTTAGATATTGAAGGAAATATGCTCTAGAAGATATTCTGCTGACTTTCCTCATCTCTGTGCAACCTCATTTCACATTACTCCTCAGCTTTCCTTGTATGACCAAGCCAATCCATACACATAATTTTGCCTTTCATTCTCTGCTAAGCTGTTCCTTCCACTTGTAATACGTTCATCAGTGGTTTACATTAATCTGTGTTCTTCCTAGTACACAGAATTTTTTTATAGAGAACATAGCTAATGCTTAAAAAAAATTTTTTTTTCAGATTGATTTACATACTATCTCAGGGCTTATCTCTTTCCAAAGATCTTTCCTGCACTCAATCCTTTAGTCAATACCCACTCAGTCCTTGTATTCTACTCCTCCCCCTTTACCTATCCAACATTATTAATCTTTTTAGTGTAAAAAGCATTAATTCAAGGAAGCCTTTTCTGAGCCCCGTGATTAGATTCGATTTCCATATTGCCTGCTCCCAGATCATTCAATGCTTGTCTTTTGTAATTTGCAATTTCTGTTCACCACCAGCCTTCCAGGATACACTTCAAAGGCCATGAGGTCAGGTACCATGATTTTACTGCATTCCTAGAATCTGACCCAGGGACTGGTGCATAGTAGGCATTGATTAAAATTTGCTGAATCATTGTATAAATAAACTATGCCATTTGGGGCTGATTCACATTTTTTTTTTTTTTTTTGGTGCTAGGCGGGCCTCTCACTGCCGTGGCCCCTCTCATTGCGGAGCACAGGCTCCGGACGAGCAGGCTCAGCAGCCATGGCCCACGGGCCCAGCCGCTCCACGGCACGCGGGATCCTCCCAGACCGCGGCACGAACCCGCGTCCCCTGCATCTGCAGGCGGACCCCCAACCACTGCGCCACCAGGGAAGCCCTGATTCACATTTTAAAGAAGGATTGATTTTACTTCTTCATGAATTTACAAATCTATCAAAAGTGGAGATTATTTCTCTTGTATTCCCTCTGGAGTGTTATATGCAATGTACTTCATACAGTAGGAGCTTCCAAATGTTTGTAAATAAATTAACTTGATGACTCCAAGGCCCCATACTGCATGCTTTGGTAAGAGGTAACTGGACCACCAGAGGCATGCTGCTCTCTCCAGGTGAAGTACAGCAATTCAACTAGAGTAAATTAATTGCAGGAGAGAGCCTAAGTAATAAAATCGGGTTTCAAATAGACAAACAATGATGAAATATATCCTCTGATTAGGAAGGATAATGAAGTCCCTGAAAACAGACACATTCTAAATGTGTAGGGAATGCTTGGAAAGATAAAAAATATTGGGATATGCGTGCCAATCGGTCTTAAGACATGCTAAGAAAAACAAATTAGTTTAAGGAGCCAAAGCAAGCACAAGATTTGCAGTCATTAATTCTGGAAAAAAAAAAAAAAAGGTGATGGGAGCAAAGCAAACTAAATTTTAAAAATGCAAAACAAGTTAATCAGTTTAGATCAATATGCATTAAAATAACAGACACTTTTGAAAAGACCTAGTGCTTAACAATAATATCAATAATCACTGTACAAAGAAAATTACTCTGAAATGTATTATGTTTACCTGGTAAAAATATACAATTAGAAAATAGACAGAACATAAGAATATTATTGTCTTCACATCTATATATTTTACCTGTTGGTGGACTCAATTTCCTTAATATATATATGCACATATCTTCTAAACAGAGCCTAAACATTTTTTTTAATCTCAAAATAAAAAGTACTTTGGCTTAAGCATTCAGTTTCATTTGCCCCTACTAGTCAAACAAGATTGGTTAGAAGCCTGCTAGCTTTTTTTGAATGCTATCTGAAAAAAAAGATAATAAAGGGGCAAAATATCATGTAAGAGACTATATATGTCTCTGTGGCGAGCACTGCCCTCTGAGGAAGGCGCCATTAAGACCCTCATAAGCCTCAGGGCCCGGTTGTACTCACCTTGGTATGCATCCTGGACTTTATGGTATGAACGTAAAAAAGGAGATGGCCTTTGGCCAAATCGCTCCAGGGACCTGCTCAGTTACTGGGAGTCCCTGGTTGTTCCCTAAAGCTAGGAAAAGCAACCGTGGAGGGGAAATTGGTGCCTTTGAGGGAGAAGCCGAGAAGCCAATCAACCAGCTGATGCCAATAAGGCGTGACTAAGCCGAGAAGCCAATCAACCAGCTGATGCCGATAAGGCATGACTAAGCAAATTCCCTGCTTTAGGGGGATATACACGGCTACGCTTTGTTATTAAACTTGCCTTGCAACCATCAGTTGTCTGTGCCCTTCTGATCCCATACCTTGGTGCGTTCAGTTCCCTACCCCCTCTCGTCGATTGTTGCTACACTTTGAGGACCCGCTGCGGCTGGCGGCAAGTGGCGCCCGAACAGGGACTTGACAAGAGGGACATCTGAATCTCGGTAAGTGAATCCCCGGAGTTACGAGTGAAAGTGTGGCCACATAGTAAAGTTGATAGTAACTTGGGGCAATAGTCAGAAGTAAAAAAAATATGGGACAAAAAGTATCCAAGAAGCGACCAGAGATCACTGATCAAGAGAAGGAGTTGTCCACCAGTGCTTTCCAGGCTTTTACAGCTGGAAATTATGATGTCTGTCTGCAATATCTTGCCTGCCTACAAGATATAAACAAAGACGATTATAAAATAATTTTGAATACGGCAGTAGCTGAGTTTTTCAAAAGTAACCAGACAACAACAGATAGTTTAAGACAGACACTTAACCAGTTGAAGAATCAGGAAGAAATGGATGGGATTAGATGATGTTGAAAACAGTATGTTGTATTACAATCAAGCAGTCATCCTGTATCATGTCCGACAGTATACAGAAGCCATATCCGTTGGTGAAAAACTTTATCAGTTCATAGAACCTTTTGAAGAAAAATTTGCCCAAGCAGTGTGTTTTTTTGCTCGTAGACCTGTATATATTAACCTACCAAGCTGAGAAAGCTTTACATCTTCTGCTGTTCTAGGAAAAATGATTTCACAGGGCAACAATAACAAAAATGGAAAGAATGAGACTGGTAAAGATTCTATTTTTGTGTTGAAATATATGTAGGAGGACAAGGGACTTTACTGGCCGGCCATAGTTTAAAGGTAGTTAAAGCTGTTACAAGTTTGACATTTCCCTCCTCTTTTCCTTCTGATTTTCCCCAATCTGATTTTGAATTCTCAAATCTGGTGCACCTTAAATTATAATAATGGTACCATTCTAATTTCTTCAGTTTCTGTTACTAATAATAGTTTGGTTTTTTATAAGCATTGGGATTTTGGGAAGTTTGCATTGTCTTATTCTTATCAACTGGTTATTACTTGTGTTACACCCTCATATGCCTTGCTAATAGGAGATTTACAGATTGAGTTTACTTCTGGTTCCTTAGGATATAATATAACTTGTCAGAATTGTATTTTTAGTACTTGCCTTCTGCCTATGAAAGGAACTTTTTCTGTTATGAAGTTATTACAACCTTCCTATGTAATGCTGCCTGTTAATATTTCTGAACCATGGTATCATAGTACTAGCATACAAGCTTGGCTAGAATTATCTGAAGCTTTAAAAAAGACCTAAACGATTCATTGGAATAAGTGTATGGACTGATGGACACATTAGTTTGAACATACAAAAACTTAATGCAGAAATACAAGCAATTCAAATTCATCTACAAGAAGACAGGCCCCAACAATTAATTCAAGGACTCTTGCATCAGCTTCAATGGTTAAACCCAATGCATTTGGTTTCAAAATGGACTCACAGGATTGATTACCGTAGGGTCATGTGTATTGTTGATGTTAATTGCATTACCTTGTTTATTACGCTTTATTGTTGGCCGTCTCGCTGCTGTTCGTCAGGAGGTGTATGGGTTGAAATTGCATTATCAAGCTTTAAAAAATAAAAGAGGGGGAAATGTGGCGAACATTGCCCTCTGAGGAAGGCGCCATTAAGACCCTCATAAGCCTCAGGGCCCGGTTGTACTCTCCTTGGTATGCATCTTGGACTTTATGGTATGAACGTAAAAAAGGAGATGGCCTTTGGCCAAATCGCTCCAGGGACCTGCTCAGTTACTGGGAGTCCCTGGTTGTTCCCTAAAGCTAGGAAAAGCAACCGTGGAGGGGAAATTGGTGCCTTTGAGGGAGAAACCGAGAAGCCAATCAACCAGCTGATGCCAATAAGGCGTGACTAAGCCGAGAAGCCAATCAACCAGCTGATGCCGATAAGGCATGACTAAGCAAATTCCCTGCTTTAGGGGGATATATACGGCTACGCTTTGTTATTAAACTTGCCTTGCAACCATCAGTTGTCTGTGCCCTTCTGATCCCATACCTTGGTGCGTTCAGTTCCCTACCCCCTCTCGTCGATTGTTGCTACACTTTGAGGACCCGCCACGGCTGGCGTCATGTCTCCATCTTCAAATAACATGTAAAGACTACATATTAACAAATATGTACATTTGTATTCTGGGCAAATCAAGAGCCTTGAGTGGTATGGAATTTGTTTCCAAGAGATTATTGTATCAGACCTCTGAAAAAAGAAGGAAATCTGGGATTTTTACCTGTCCTAACTGGGCTAAAATTAGTGAAAGTGCAGTCTCTGTCAGTGATAGAAAGGTGACAGATTACGGTAAGCAGTGGTGAAACAGTTCCTTTTCCTGCTGTCACTTGGAATCAAGTGCACATTGAAGATAAGGCTTTGGGCATCAACTTGTTGCTGTTACATAACAGCATGAAAGAATTCAAGTGGGGCTGGGAGTGGCTGCTTTTAGCCACACTAGGTGGCTTTAAAAAAAAGAGAACAAGATTAAATATGAAACTCTCAAGTCACCAACTTAAACCCAGGAGACTCTATCTGATGATGTTGGTAGAATCTTTTGACTCCTAACAGCTGCAGAGCTGAGGTACCCAACAAACAAAGGAAAAGGCTGGTTATGGATTGAGAAGTTAACACATTATTTAAGGAAAAGGCTGGCTATGAATTGTGAAGGTAACACATTATTTAACATGCCCTCTCTCCAGGTTTCTTCTGGGAAAGTTAAAGTATTTAATGGGGCAGAGTAAGCCCCAGAATATTGAAGTAAGAATTATGGGAGGATCTGAAGGGCTTGGAATATCCACAAACCCCAGATTCTTTAAGCTTCCTTTACCAGTGGATGCAACCAAAGTAGCTCATGGAGATTCCTTCTTGGTCTTAGTGGGCTAGCCCTCCCTCGCTTGAGCCAGTTATCCTCAGGTCCTAAGCCTCTTTTCCCCAATCTTAATCTCAAATTGATAACTAGAGTTAGATTTCAGAACATTCAACTATGTTGTTTACCTTAGTGATAGATAAACTAAAATAAATAAATGAAATAAATATATTTAGCAATTTATATTATAACATACATAGAGGAAAATATATGGGACTAAATTCCAAACATGCTAAAGAGAGAAAAAGTATAGCTTTAGGTCAACCTGATTTTTCTCTCTTTTTTTTTTTTTAACATAAGTGCAATTATCTGCATTCATTGAGAAGGCAAGTTAGTTTTAATTCTTAGGTAGGTTGACTGACAGAAAGCTGTACTGAATGGTGATTATGCTTAAGAAGGTTAAGATGCCATAAATGATTTGCCATAATGTACAGAAAGCAATCAACAGACTAGATTTATAATATGAATCCTACATACTTTCTGTGTTCCCTAAATAGGCATAGAAAACCCTCTCCTTATTAAGCCTTGAGAAATACTTTGAAGAGGGAACCACTGGTATCTTTAAAAAGTGTGATTGTGGTTTTTCTGGTAGTTCAAGGATATTCTGGGGAGACACTAATATTGAACTGATCTGCCTGATTACAACAGAGATGGGAAGTTCTTCGGTGGAGGTGGGCAGGTGCAGAAGCTAAGTCAGGCACTTAACCTCCAGAGGCTAGATGGTTGTGCTTTCTCTAATAGGCACATGGGTATTTCACATTGGTTTATTGATCATTGAGTCTATGGAAATGTATGAACTCACAAAGTTCCTAACAAATTTGCGTTAAAAAATCCATGTCTTTTGATAGAGCTCACCAAAAGGGAGGCAGTCATTATCTCTATTTCTAGACCTGTGGTCATTTTCTGGTATAAATATACTCTGAGGAAAGGAATAGAAGTAGACCTTTCACCTATTTTTGGATAATGGATCCAAAGTAACACATTCCTGGCAAAGAAAAATGGCACTGTGGTTCAACAGTCAGAGTGGAAGCTTTGGGTGGTGAGGTGATGAATGGAATCTTGAGCCAAGTACAGCACACAGTAGGCACAGCGAGGCCTGCAGACCCACCCTTTTCTTTTCCCCTCCATTTCCTGAGTGTATTCTGGGAAAAAGATATCCTAGGCAATGGCCTGGTATTGACATTTGCTTCTCGACTCAGAATAAGAATTATTATGAGGGGAAGGACCAAGGATGGAAGTCCTAGATCTCACCTTCCTCACTAAAAGAGCAAACCAAGAGCAATGCCCCATTCCTGTAGAATCCCAGAGATTAGTGTTACTATCAACAACTAGAAAGACAGGGAGTGGTCATTTCTATCACAGCTCCATTTAACTCTCCAATTAGGCTGATGGGGAAGACAGATGCGTCTTGGAGAATGAGAGTGGATTATCATAAGCTTAATTAGGTGAAGCCTCCAAGTGCAACTGCTGTTCCAGATGTGGTTTCCTTACTAACTCAGATCAATACAGCCCCTGGTCATCAGTCCAGGCTTCAGTGCAACCGGGTCTACCAGGCAGCCCAGAGGACTCAGCAGATCCAATGAAACGTGAACAGTCTGTAGCAGATTGGGGCTCCTTATGGAGCCCCAATAGTAAATTCACAGGTAAGACCCCTGTTATTGTTTTTGAAATATAAGCTATGGTCTCTTCAGCAAGTAACTGTACCTATTTTGAGAAATTAACTCTTGAACTGTTATTGGACCTCAGTAGAGCCTCAATGCCTGATTTTGTGAACTGAGCTTCCCATTATGAACTGGTCATTAGTTTATCCACCAAATCATAATGCGAGGCATACCCAGTGTAGCCCATCAAGTGGAATATACATTGAGGGATACATCCATATAAGGAATGGACCCAAGCCAATCTTGAATGCATAAGTTAAATTGTACAAGGAGGATGTGTGTCCCCCCCAGAGGTGTCTTCCTGTTTCACTGCTGCTTTCTCTCAATACCATGGGAATGACCTCATGGAGGGGTTCCCACGACCACTTAGCAGCTTGAGAAGCCAGATACACACACACACACACACACACACACACACACACACACACTTCTTCATTTCTTCCTGGTGTTCTGGGACCAATATTAGGTGGATCTAATAGCTACTTTACTGCACCATTCATTTCAGTGGTGTTTCTAAAGGGAGGTACATCCTGTCTAATTTGCCTGGAAGGAGTCATGGATTGTGTTAAGTAATAACACAAACCAATAGTTAGTGGTTAGTGGTGTGAGCAGGTGGTCAGAAATTTGAAAGTAATAAGACTATTTTGGTAGAGGTATGTAGATAAACCTTTTGGGATGGATCCAGGTGGGAAAATATTAGTATACCATTTAAATGACTATCAAGACTCTCTAAAAGGTCAAAATAGATAAAATGATCTACTCTCTGAATGTCAGTCAGCTTCCTCTCTCCTTCTCCTCAGTGTTGACTTAGTAGTCTCATGAGTGGTGTAGCAATGGTGATAGTGATGGAATTTACTACAGTGGGTTGAATGTTGTTCCCCTCAAATATATCCTTCTTCTAACCCCCAGAACCTGTGAATATGATTGTTTTGAGAAAGGGTCTTTGCAGATGTAATTACATTAAGGATCTTGAGCTGAGATTACCTTGAATTATCTGAGTGGATCCTAAATCCAATGACAAGTGTCCTTACAAGAGAGGAGAGAAGACACAGACACAGAGAAGGCCATGAGAATAGAGAGGCAGAGATGGGAGTTATACAGTCACAAGCCAAGGGACACCTGCAGTCACAAGAGGCAAGGAAGGAGTCTCCTTTAGAGATTTCAGAAGGAATAGGACTTACTGATACCCTGATTTCTAACCTCTGGTCTCTGAACTGTGAGAGATGAAGTTCTATTTTGTAAACCACCAGGTTTGTGGTAATTTATTATGGCACTTAAGGAATAAATATACCAAGAATTGGGACTTCTCTACATTAGGCTTATTTTATTGCTGACATTGCGGAGGGCTCAATTTTCCAGTAGACTTTGTTCACACTGAGCAAAGGGCTTAGGACATGGGTGAAAGTCCTGGCAGGTTGATTATTTTGGACAATTTCCAATAAACATTCAGTACATGGATTTGCTTTTCTTGCCTGTTATACTTCTGAAAGCACCATTGATTGTGGACTTAACATATTCCTTTTACTTCATCAGAAGATTGTGTTCCGTGTTTCTCTGGCCACACAATTGGTTTTTAGTGAGTAAAATCAGGCAATGTGCTGCTGCTCATGGGATTATTGGTTTTATCATGTAGCCATCATCCTAAAGCATCTCATTTGTAGAATGGTTGCATGGCCTATGGAAGGCTCCCCTTGGGTCCCAGCCAGGAGATCTTGTGTGTGAGATTGGAGTGCGTGTTCAGGAGAACAGTATGAGGACCCATTTATCTCATAGACGGAGTAGATGAATCTAGGGAAGAGTGAATGACAGACTCTTGGTGTGACTCAAGATTACTCATTATAACTCATAATGTACTCCAGAAAACTATGCTAACTTCTAACACTTCTGGCTTCGAGGATTTGGTAAACAAGGGATGAATGTACCCACGAGGCATTGTTGTAAGGGTTCTTTTGAGTTGGAAGGTGAGACAGCCAGTGGCCTTTTAGGTTCTTCACCACGAGTCGAATATATAGAAAAGAGGGATTATGGTGCTGTCTGGGGTGATTAATCCTGACACTGAAGGAAAAATGGAGTTGTTACTTCACAATGGAGACAGAAAAGAATGTGGACAGAACCAGCTAAGCTGAGGGTAGGGGTGGAGATCTTTGTACAGCCATTTCTAGAAGTAAAAAAAAAGATTAAAGGTGACTTCAATCTTACACAGTAGGATCATCCAGGACACAGAACTCTTAGGAATAAAGGTATGAAGTATCCTAGGGTAAAGTTACTCAACCAGCTTTTGTGCTGGCTGATGGCAAAGAGAACATGCAGTGGGTAGTGGAAGAGGCATATTTGTTGATATGGTTTTGTATAAACAGGGACTGTAGTCCCTTTTATATGATCTTAGCTGCTCTCTCTCTCCATGTGTATGTGGCATTATATATTACACATACATTACATATTTAACTAATGTATCTTTGGTTTCCTGCTCATTTGTACCCACTATTATATATAGGGCATATTTAGTCCAGAGGATGAACAGTATTTATATGGGATATTTCTGTGGAATAGAGGCAAAACTAGAGAAGGAAGGGATGCTACCCAAAGATCTGAGACATGTAGTAGGATTTGCACATAATAGGACTTCAGATGGTCTCCATGTTCTAAGAGTAGAAAAGTGTGTTTTAATTATACAAGGGATAGCATTATATTTTACAGAAGCAGATTTTGGGGAGAAGAAGGGTGTATAAGGATTTTAGATAGTGAAATAGGTGGAGTATAGGGATATTTGGCATATTTTTGCTGCCCAAGGTCTCAAGTTCCTAAGTTAGGGGATTCCTTCGTTATTTGGAGATTCAAAATAAGGATTAGATACTTCCACCTTAGAAGCCCCCATGGGATAAATGTTCCTATTTCTCTGTGAGCTAGGTGTGTGCACATGACCTAAACTTGGATAGCAAAAGGCTCATATCGAGGAGTTTTGAAACTAGAAATGATGCAAAGGAGCTAGACAATATCCGTTCATTTTGAAGGTATCATCAGTGCTGTTGGGGTGTAGTGAGTATGGTGCTGGCTGTGGCAATGTCAGTGGAGAATTCCAGGGAAGTCTGCAGAGGTGGCAGGTGTGTCCTAAGACAGCCATTCCAGTGGAGAGGTCTTGACTGTGATCCTGCTTCCTGCTGAGTTCCTGAAGAAAACGTCCTGATTTTCCTCAGTGTTGTATAAAATAGAATTTGGCTGGGCTTTGTCCTGGTTACTTGGAGGGAACCTCTAAACCCTTGGAATTTCCTGAGTGATGGAGTGTCTCTGGTATTCATGGTTGGCCTTTCAGACAACACTTGGTAGTTTATACTTGCAAGGAGACTGATGGTAGACCCCTAGATGGCTTACACTAATGTGATAGATCAGGCCCTCATACCAGAAAGACCAACCATGTGATTAGAGGTTTGGTGCTTTGAGCTACATGATATCAACCTGACCTTCACAGAGGCGAGGGAGCTGGAGATTTAGTTCAATCACACAAGCAGTGATTCAACTAATCACACCTATGGAAGGGAAGCCCCAGTAAAAACCCTGGACACTCTAACTCTAGTAAATTTCCCTGGTTGCTAATCATACAGACATGTGCTTGAAGTGTGAAACATCCCGAGGCCATGAAAGCTTTGCGTTTTGGATCTTCCCGGGTCCCATATACATCTGTTCATTTGGCTGGTCTGGATTTGTATTCTTTAAAATAAAATTGTATTTGTAAGTAGTATATCACTTTCCTTCGTTCTGTGAGTTTTCCAGTGAATTATCTAACCTGAGGGAATAATAGGAACCTCTGAATTTGTAGCCAGCTGGGGAGACGTGTGGGTGGCCTGGGAACCCTGGAGCTTGTGACTGGTGTCTGAAGAGAGGGGAGTCTTGTGGCAGACTGTTCCCGTAACATGAAATTTGACCTAATTCTGGGCAGTTAAGCTTAGAATTTCATTGCATTCAGCTTTCCTGTCAATTTCCTTTGGGGGTGTTCTGAGACCAATTTCCAGTGTGTGTGAGGAGGGGGACTTCCCTATACCCAAACCCAAACAATTCTTAGAGACCAGCAGGGTGTCTAAGAATTCAACACAGTTCTGATACTATCTACTCAGAGATAGCATCAGATTCCACAGTTTAAGGGTTCAGTCCTACAAGACTGCCCTCCGTGCTCATCCCCGTCAACTGGAACTTCGGATGCCAGTTGCAAGCCTAGGTTGTTACCTGTGCTTCTGACCAGCTGGCTATAAATCAGAAGTTCCCACAACTTTCTCTTTGGGTTTGATTAGATTAACTTGCTAGTGTGGCCTGTCACAGGACTCAGAGAAACATTTTACTTACTGTATTACTGGTTTATTCTAAAGAGAGATAACTCGGGAACAGCTAGATGAAAGAGAAGCTGGTCTCTTTCAAGGGCAAGGTGTGGTGAAAGGGCTTGGAGTTTCCATGATCTCTCCAGGTGCACCATTCTCCCCAGTCTCCACGTGTTCACCAACCAGAAACTCCCAGAACCCAGTACTTTTTGGTTTTTACGGAGGTTTCATTACATGGGCATGAGTGATTGAATCACTGGACATTAGCGATTGATTCAAACTCCAGAGGTTGGGGGGTGGGACTGAAAGTTTGAATCCTCTAATCATATGGTCCGTTATCCTGGCAACCAGTCCCCATCCTTAGGTGTGGTCCCCAAACCACCTCATTAGCATAACAAAAGACATCTTTATTGCTCTCATCGCTTAGGAGATTCCAAGGGTTTTTGGAGCTGTGAGCCAGGCAACATGGATGAACACTAAATATACACGGGTAATATATTTTAGTCATCTGCTGACCAAATATATATTTCTTATAAATCATGACATTGCACACCTGATATGATTCCAGTAAATTCCTACTTTTCTTAGGTTAGTTAAAACACCTTTCGTTGTTTGCAATCAAACATCTTGATAGATACAAGTAGTATTTGAGGGAAACCGTACTAAAGCTTTAGTAGGAACTAAGGGTAAGCTTTGGACATTGATCTGAAGCCTCTAATCGTTCCATTTTCTTTTCTTCCCTAAGCAGACTTATAACAGATAGTAGAAAAGCCAAAAATAGTAGGAACATTTTGTATTTTCATATCACAGAGAACAGACACTTGTGAAGCAGAAGAAACTCTGAAGAAAAAAATAATCAATGAACTCCATTTATAATAATAATTTAAATTTTACTCCTAGGCCACTTCCTGAAATATCTTTGTTTAAAATTTCATATCAAACTTTTTACCAACTCTATTGGTTAAGGATGTGTTAGACTGCTGGCCATAAGAACCTAAAAAACAGTGGAATAAAACAGGGGTTGAATTTTCTCTCGTGTGAACGAAGTCTGGTAGTAGGCAGGCCAAGTATGGTATACACAATGTCATCAGGGATCCAGGCTCCTTTTAACTTTTCCCCAGAATATATGCTCTCTTCCTCATTATTGCAAGATAACTCTTGCCCCCATGGGCATGGCAACCAGCATTTTGGCAAGGAAGAATGGTAAAGGGCAAGGGGCAAAGAACTCATGCCAGTGTAGTCAGTTCCTTTAAAAAAGCTTTTATGGAATGCCCTCTGAGTTCCATTTATATCTTATTGGCCAGAATTATGTTCCTTGACAAGCCTAGCTGCAAGGGGGTCTGGGAATGTATTTCATTTATTTGCTGCATACATCATCATCACAAATAAAAATCGGGGTCATAAAAAAATTAGAGTGTTGTTTTCTCTACCTTTTATGAGCTACTTGTAATTATTCTTATCTAATACATTCCTATCTAATCTGGGATTTATTTTCTATCTCTACCAATTGAACAGCTGATTAATAGATGGATACTCAATTTAGTATTTGTTTAATGGCTAAATCTTCATGTAGGATAATATTTAGACTACCTTTATGTTCCTTTGATGGAGATTCATACCACTGGTCAATCTTATGGATTTGGGAGGACAGTGTAGGAAATCTTAAAAATAATTGTGTGGATTGAGAACATGCAGTGCTACTGTGCCAGACTTAAGCGTTATAAGTTGTAAGTAAGATAGCTGTCACATTAAAGTTTTGGAGAAGGAAATATCTCTTCACATGAGGTCCTGAAGACAAGATTGCAGGGGTTAGGTGTGAAGCTCTGGAAAGGCGGATTGGGTTCGGGGGTTAACACTGACCTAGGAAGTGACAAAGGCAGAATATTTAGAGAAGGTGGGAGTAGAGAGTTGGAAGAAACAAAAGGAACTCTTTATCCAATTGGGAGGCAGGAATAAAGGATATTATGGAGACTTCCCTGGTGGTCCAGTAATAAAGAATCCACTTTCCAATGCAGGGGACGTGGGTTTGATCCCTGGTCAGGGAACTAAGATCCCACATGCCACAAGGCAACTAAACCCACGTGCCCCAACTATTGAGCTCACGTGCCTCAATGAGAAAGTCTGAGTGCCGCAAACTACAGAGCCCACGCACTCTGGAGCCCACGCGCCACAACTAGAGAGAGAAAAGCCACATGCCACAACTAGAGAGAAGCTCATGCTCCTCAACAAAAGATCCTGCATGCTGCAACTAAGACCCGATGCAGCCACATAAATAAATGAATGAATGAATATTTTTTTCAAAAAGGAATAAAGGATATTTTGAAAAATTCAATCATAAATATTTAGAATGAAGGTGTGTGTCCAGAAGGGAGAGTGAATGATTCAAGGAATATTGTCAGGTTGAATTCAGGCAATTTGAGGAGCAAAATTTTTTTGAAGCCAAGAGAGGGGTCTGATATGTCGCCAGAAAAACTTTGAAATGCCACGTACCTGGATTTCTGAGCAAGATAAACTAGGTGTGGCCAAGGAATAAAGGTAACAGTGAATTTTAAAAAGGATAGACCAGCTGTAAAAGGTGGGATGTAGGGAAGGACCATATATTTCTTTAAAATAAATGAAGCAATGTGGGTCATGAGCCTGGGAAACCACAAACGCAGTATTCTTTTTCCTTTTGGAAGGCGTGTGCTCTACTAGTATAATTTCAAATAGTGCTCATTTTAGTTTTTTTCTTTCTTGCCTGGAAAAATCCAAAGATAGAAATAATCACTAGGTAGTCATTACAGAATTCCTTATTTTGTGGTATATAGCTATGATGCAACTGGAGAAATGATGTCAGATTTTGTCTGAAAAAATGAGAATATTTGAAGTTTATTAAATATGAACACATGATTCTTTAAGTTATAAATAATACAGTAATATCCCTTCTACTTTCTACATAAGCAATTTATATTCCTTCTTAGTCTCATTTTTTTCCTTGGTACATGTATCTGTACTGCTTAAAAAATGATTAGAATTGACTTACTGTTAATCTATTCCTGTAACAGTTTTGATATCCAGTTTTTCTGTTGAGTATGTACAAATCTGTTTTTCATATTTGTGAAATTTTCCCTTTATATCAGATCTTCCCAGCGGTTATATCCAAATCTGCTATATTCGAATAGAATTGTGTCTAATATTTGTTATAATTTTAGAGATTAGTGCTCAGTAAAAATACTATAACAGCAATAATGACAAACTTAAAGTTATGTCAACTAGAAAACTTATTCCCACTATAACTGAAAATTGGAATAATTTTGGCCTTTCAGAGGGTTGATAAATTGATGTTAGACTTACAGCTTTCTGGGAAAAGCCAAGATCACCCAAAGGATTTCAAATATTACTGAGATTATGTAATGCATGGCAGCTGGTGGGTTGAAGACAGAGTACCCCACCCTGATTCTTACTGAGAAACCTATTTCCTTTGGATAAGAGGGAGTAATTCCAAGTATTATTTTAATGAGATGAGGTGACAGTTACTTTAACATGAACCCATACCACACAATGAACAATAGACCGATCAGACATTGAAATATCATTAAAAATAGAAGACTGAACATGAATTTAAACATCAAACCTGCTTCTTGTAGGCATGCACCAAAAATCGTCTTAATTTGACAAAAATCTCTTCTGTGGTAAAGTCCTCCAGGGAATGTGAATATACCACCTCCTACTTACCCAATACCAATGTTTACAAATCTTCTTGTAAGGAAATACTTTCTTATATTTAACCTAAATCCCTATGTGAAAGCTTAAGCCCACTACTTCCTCTTCTAACTTCAGTGAAGATGCAATACAGCTGCCACTTCCAGATGGTCCTTAGAGAAAAAAAAAAACAACCCTGAAGCTTATTTACATGTAATCAGCTCAGAGATCCCCTTTCTCTGCCCTCATCAACACCAAAAAAAAAAAATTGCCTTGCCTCCTCTTACATTCCTTATTCCTTCTAAGGTGGTACATTACTGTTTTATTTCATCTTTGTAGTTAAATCTTTCCACCTGTCCCTAATTATTTCCTTATGACCAATTTCCAGGAGTGAGAGTCCTGGGTCAAAATGTAAGCACATTTAAAAATTTTTTAAAAATTCATATTGCCAACTTGCTCCTGAGATATATTGGTTTATTTCTACATTTACTGGCTGTGTAGGAAACAAAAGTTTCCTCTTACCCTTGCCAATCATCATTCCTTTTATCTTTGACATTTTAGTGTCGCACTAGTTTAATTTTCACTTTTTTTATCATTGAGGTGGAATATTTTTTCATGTAGGTTGGTAATTTATTATTATGTGTGTGTAAGAGTTCTCTTTTTCATTCCTTTGCCCATTTTTGCATTGGTATCCCTCTCATGTGTGACAGATTTTTTACAGGCAAGAAATTAACCTTTAGTTGGCATATATTACAAGTATATTTCTTCAACCTGTTGCTTCCTATTTATTCTATTTGTCATATTTGGAACGAGCAGATGTTTTAAATTTTTATGTAGTAAAATTTATTACCCAGTAATTTGTGAGTCTTCCTAAGGAGCCTAGTCACACCCCAAGATTATGTAAATATGCACATATATTTTCTTTCTTAGAACTTTTATAATTTCAGAGAAATAAGGGAAAGCATCATGGACAAGGTGACATCTGAGCAAAGATCTGAAGGGAATGAAGAGGGAGCCATAGTCATATTTCGGGGAGAAGAATTCCAGGAGAAGAGAACCACAAATGCAAACACCTTGTAACTAGAACCTTTCTGTGTTGTTTGAGGAGCAGTAAAAAGGCCACTATGTTTGAGGTAGAATGATTAAAGGGGGGAGAGAAAAAAGAAAAGAAGTCAGGAAGAAAATACGGGCTATGTGGCCCTGTGCCTTCAAGGTCACTATGTATCTTTTACTCTGGGGGAAATGGGAAACCATTGGGGGTTTTAAGCACCAAAGTCATGTGAATTGACTTGCATTTTAACAGAATTATTTTTTATTCCATTCTAGTTTCATCAGTTGACTTCAAGTTATTTATTGAATAATCTTTTTTTTTTCCCTAGAGATAGAAGCTTGTGGGGTTTTTTTGATGTAACTTGTATAAATTATTAAATTCTTATGTGTACTTAGAGTTAATATATATTTGGAACTTTCATTGTGTTTGCTTTAGTCTCTTGACTTTTTTTTGCATAAATACAATACTGTTTTACTTTTGTGCCTTAACATATATTTAAAATCTAGTTGGGCAGATTCCTTTTTATTAGTATTTTCTTAAATTTTTCTTCTTTTTGGGCATTGTTTTCTCCATATAAACTTTAATGTTATGATCAAGTTAAAAAAAAATCCATTGGCTTTGGATGTTTGAATTAACTACCCAGATTATTTTGAGAAAGAATTTAAATCTGTACAATACTGTCTTTCAGTAATTTAAGCCTCATTAAAGTCCTTTAGTAAAATTTTGTAATTTGTCACATCTAGGTCTTGCACATTTCTTATTTCTTAAGTTTATTTTAGTTTTTTAAGATACCTTGCTGTTTGTCTAAACCTGATTTTAGTATGATAAAAAATAATTTTTTCCTGATTAATCATTATGTGGAGGACTAGTGTTTTTCTATTTTCTTTGCTGCTTACATTTGAACTAAAAAAAAAAACAGCAAGGTCTTGATTTTCGATGGCTCTGGATTTGAATATTGGTTCTGCTGTTTATATTGCCTTAAAATCTACTTAACCTGTTTGAGTCTTAGTTTCCTCAGTGGTATGATGATAGTAATAATCCCTTAGAGGGCTTTTACAGAGATTAAATGAGGGAACTTATGTAGAAGATAGCACAAAATACTCATTCAGTATGTTTTTATTTCTTGACTTTTCTAGTGATTTATATTTTCCTGCTAGCCTTGGAGTCTATGTTTCATCTTCCCAGGGCAGATCCAAGATGAAAAGTAGATGATGTTTCTACTTGGTACCCAAAGACTTTTGGCTCTCCAGAGCCTTTACATTTTATTTTTTCATCTATTTTCTCAGTCTTATATAAAATGATTCTCTTTAAATCATTAAAAATGTTAATAAATAATTAACATTATTTGAGAAGACAACTTCTCAAAAAAGGCATTCCAATGATCTCTATCATGTCACTCCATTGAAATAACTTTCTCTTTCCATCAATGGGGAGAATTGATTTCACCACTGTGAAAAACAGCCTTGCCCTTCTCATTTTATCTGAAGTAGCATCCATATCAGCAAGACATTAGAGTCAACCATTTGAATGAACAAAAACAAAAAGTTTATAACAGAGTTAGGGAATTCGGGAGTAATAACAAACTATATACAGAATAGATAACTGTCAATCTTATTTAACCCAGTTGGTTTGACACAGCCAAACCCATCTTTTCACTTCATTCTCTTCCCATTGGCTTCTTCTCTATACTTGAGCTGAGTCTTTTGTCCTTATGGTTTTACCTTTAAATCCTGCACTTAGGGTGAGTTCATTCTCTTTTATTTGCAAAGCTGATGACTGGAGAAGCCAAGTCCTTTTATGTCTGGAAAATGAATCTGCTCTATAAACTTCAGGTAGACATTTCCCTCCTCATTGAACTTGACCCCTGATATGGCAGCATCCTCTGGACGATGGACATAGCATTGCCCTTGATGGGCCTCTGGTGGGTTTCCCAGTCTACGCTCTTAAAAATAAGCTTCGTCTGTTTCTGTTTGGGGACCTGCCAGCAGCCTGATGGCCTCAGCCTCTCCAATCTCTTTGTGGTTCTCCTCTTACTCTCTCTTCTCATTTACTATAAAGTGACTATACATATCTTCACATTGCCATCTACAACACAGAAGGCTAACTGCATTTCTTCATCCTGACACTTTTTCTCCTGCTACTGTGTTTTTTCTTGAATTCTGTTGGGCTAAATGAGTACCTGGTGGAATGATATTAATCTTACACATCATATATGACCATGTTCATGAAGTCTTCTTGATCTATCCAACAGGATGTTGTTCCTCTCTCATTCACACCCTTGTAATTCTCTTTATCTCTTCCCAGGTAGCCATGATATTCTCCCTTGTATTACCCTGCAAATACTCAGTGCTATCTGCCAGTTACTAGACTAGGTACTGAGAGTACAAAAATGACAAGTGCAAGACAGAGTAGCTTCCATCAGGGATACCAAAGTGGGCAGAGAGGCATATAAAAATAATATATTAAAACAAACATGATTCGGGGGTTGGAATTGTAAAGCCACTGTGATTTTTTTTTCCTGGAGCCCCTTAAACTAAGCTCTGTAGGGCCTGTCCTTCTCTTTCTCCTGGATGAAAATCAGGCAGGTGTTACAACTTCTAAAATCCACTCTTAGGGCACAAAACCCTTTCTCAATTTGGTAATTAGAATATGTCCTATGGAATGTCACACACAACTTCAGCCTTGCTGTGAAGTTGCGGCATCTCTGACCACCTGAAGTTAAGGGATAGAGAGAAGATGGCTTCTCCTTCCCCACCTTACACCTCGACCTCTCCACCTCCTCCTATTAATAGGATTTTCTTTTTCCTTCAGAATCACAGTTGGCGGGGGAGAAAGGTAGGAGGAGAGAGGTTGGGGCAAGATAATCCTTAAGGTCTGTTATGTGACTACTGTTACGGGTCATGAAGTGCTGTTCTCTGGTCTTGGTGGATGCTTAATGCTGGTACTTTCTATTACATGTGCTCTCAAGGGTTCTTTGTTTTTGTTTAAAGATTTTTTTTGATGTGGACCATTTTTAAAGTCTTTATTGAATTTGTTACAATATTCCTTTTTTTTTTTTTATGTTTTGTTTTGGATGCAAGGCATGTGGGATCTTAGCTCCCTGACCAGGGATCGAACCCACACCCCCTGCATTGGAAGGTGAAGTCTTAACTACTGGACCGCTAGGGAAGTCCCTTATGGGTTCTTTGGAACCTCTCCCTCCTCCAGCTTCCTTACTTTCCCAGCATCACTTCCCTTGCCTCAACCAATAACTGAGGATTTCTATTTTTCTTCGGGCTGGCTATTTCCTGCTCACTCAGCCCTAGAAATCTGGCGATACGGCCAGTTTCTCTCTGGTGAGTCTGTTCTTACTTTGGGTAGCTTTCTAGGTCAAGACCTAAGATGACCCCAGATAATTGCTCTTTTGCTTATTTTACTACATCTGGTCCAATGGAAACTTTCATGCCCTCATTGCCTACTCTTCCCCCTCATCCCTGCTACCCTACTTCAATAAATTCTGCGTCTACATACTGATCTTAGTTCAGCAACAACTATTTCACTCTTCTGCAAAGGAACTTGTCAGCCCACCTCTTATACTTGAGATTTCCAAGCAAGAATCAGGCATCAGTCCACTGTATCCCCCAAACAGATAAGAACATATATTGAATCCTTCCAATTGTTGCTTTAAAACTCTGTCTCTTGACTTGAGGCAGAGGGTAATACCACACCTCCCCCTATAGATCTCTCCAAAAATTCTCCTCACTTTTCTCAACTCTTCCTAACTTTTTAAAGACTTGCTATCATCTCAGGTGCTGCAAAATTAATTTTTTTGCCACCCTATTTTTTTTTAGCCCTTTTTTAAAAAAAATGAAACCTTCACAACTTAGCCTTTTATTTTATTTATTTAAATTATTATTTATTTTTTGCTGCTTTGGGTCTTCATTGCGGCGTGTGGGCTTTCTCTAGGTGTGGCAGGCAGGGGCTTCTCATTGTGGTGGCTTCTCATTGTGGGGCACGGGCTCTAGGAGCGCAGGCTTCCGTAGTTGCAGCACATGGGCTCAGTAGTTGTGGCTCACAGGCTCTAGAGTGCAGGCTCTAGAGCGCAGGCTCAGTAGTTGTGGCACATGGGCTTAGTTGCTCTGTGGCATGTGGGATCTTCCCCGACCAGGGATTGAACCTGTGTCTCCTGCATTGGCAGGCAGATTCCTAACTGGGAAGTCCGCCATCCTAATTTTTTCAAGTCTCACTTTGAATTGTAGCATCTATTACTTTCATGCTTTAGTCAAAATAGAGATAGAGAATCCCATTTTAATATCCAGTTACATATCTATATTATAACAATGGTTAAGTAGGAATGCTTATTCTTTGGATCATTATATTTTTATAGTGGGGAGATCACTTTAGCTGCTTTCTCCAGAAAGGGGAAGTAAGTCTTTTCTCACTGCTACCCAAGAAGCTATGGTGGTATCAACGCTGATTGGTGAAACTGAAGACAGCTCCTATCCTTTGTGCCACTTCCCATGTATTGGTGGGTCAGGGTTCTCTGTCTAAACAACTTCTATTTTTTTTTTTTTTTTTTTTTTTTTTTTGTGGTACGCGGGCCTCTCACTGCTGTGGCCTCTCCCGTCGCGGAGCACAGGCTCCGGACGCGCAGGCGCAGCGGCCATGGCTCACGGGCCCAGCTGCTCCGCGGCACGTGGGATCCTCCCAGACCCGGGCACAAACCCGTGTTCCCTGCATCGGCAGGCGGATTCTCAACCACTGCGCCACCAGGGAAGCCCTAAACAACTTCTAGACTAAACTCTTTTCCTCTTGGACATACATGTCCTTAAAATCCCGATGGGGAGGGACTTCCCTGGTGGCACAGTGGTTAAGCATCCGCCTGCCAATGCAGGGGACATGGGTACGAGCCCTGGTCCGGGAAGACCCCACATGCCGTGGAGCAACTAAGCATATGCGCCACAACTACCGAGCCTGCAGTCTAGAGCCCGTGAGGCACAACTACTGAGCCCACATGCCACCACTACTGAAGCCCGCATGCCTACAGCCCGTGCTCCGCAAAAGAGAAGCCACCGTAATGAGAAGCTCGCTCACTGCAACAAAGAGTAGCCCCTGCTCACCGCAACTAGAGAAAGCCCACGCGCAGCAACGAAGACCCAAAGCAGCTAAAAAAATAAATAAATAAATTTATTTAAAAAAAAATTCCCCTTGGGGAGAGTTTCTTTTATCACTGTGTTAGTTAGGTTGTTAAACCATAATAGGAGATAGGAAGTCCCACTGTGCTCTTTAATTTAGTTGCTACTAGACAGCTCTATCGAAAGGAATACATTTGTGCTTAGATTCTTGGCTAGGACTCTGCATGGAAGAAATGTTAACTAACATTCTGAAACAAACTCTTCACATCGATAGAGTGTGGTCTAACTTTTGGTGGGTAAGAAAAATATTTTTTTCTGCACAGTAATTCAGTATGTCTCACAATAGTTTGAAATAAGTAGAAATTCTGTTGACGTTTTCTTTGGACACCAGTGCTCTTTGAGGAATACAATCAAAGTGCTGAACAAGCACAGAGATGGGAACATCAGGTCCGTAACCAATGAACAAAAGGGTGGATAGCATTACAGTCGGGAGAGTTTAGCTGGAACAAAAACACATCACACGGGGAAATACATCAGAGGGCTGTTTCACGGTGGGCTCAATAGAGAAAGAGCACAGAGTACATAATGGGCATTGTCAAGTGTTGTTAAGCTTGTTTGGGCTGAGATTTTAAGGACCCTTAAATTCCATGTTAAGAAGCTTGAACTAATTCTCATGGGGAAAGAGAATCTAAGGCTTGGGCAAATATATGGAAACAAATGAGAGTCTCTGAAAGGAGTGATGTGTACAAGGATGTTATCTTAATCTCAGAACACCGGAAGGGTTGAATGTCATCAGTGTAGACAACAGAACAAGGAATGGATTTTAGCAGTAATGTGTCTTGCTACAATCCACTGCGGGATACCCCTAGGGTCGAAAATATGCATGAGAACCTTTTTAAAATGTATCCTGCGTGGTTGATGAGCAGATTAGGAATTGTTACCATTTATTACATTCCTACCGTGTGTCATAGAAATAATTACCAGTCCTCACAAAGCTATATGTCATTCTCATGTTTCCTTTATAGATGAGGAGACAGGTACTCAGAGCAGTTAAGAAAGGAGTCTAAGTTTCCAGAACCAGGACTGCAACCTGGTATGGTCTAATGTTCTTTCTGGGTAGACAGACTGATGAACTGCTTCCTCCCTGCACCCCTCAATTTTGAAGTCACTGAAACAATTGGAAACAGGCTTACCTTAATTCTGTTCCCTAGAATGCTAATAAAGGTGTGGTTAGGGAAGTGGGCTTGCACTATTACCCGATTACTCTGTAGTACAATAAAACACGCACTGTAAGTTTACAAGTCTGTATAGATTGCATCCCATGGTAGTGAAAACTGCACGGCTCTGAGTGCGGTGGGAGAAACTAATGAACGAGACACAGTGAGGAAATGTATGTTGGGTCAAAACACCACCTCTGGCCACGTTCCCCTAGATTTCTGCAAGTTGATGGTAGAAAGTGCCCTAGTGGATAGGGTTGGACCTGACCGTCTGACATAACAGAGAATCACAGGAAATGCTGTTTTTGTGAACACGTCTATCTTCTCTTTTTCCTAACTGACTTTTGAGAAAAATATCTAGCTGTGGATAGAAATCACACTCCCATTTTCTAGCCAAAAACTGTCCCATTAAAACTGAGAAAAAGAGAGAAAAAAAATTCAAGAACATATTAACTTTCTCTGAAACCAAGATCAGATAGTCACTACTTTTTGTCTATCTGGTATTCTCTCCCGTGACTAATTGACAGTGAGTAAAATCTGTAATTTATTACTAACTGGTCATCATGCTTCTCTTAGACTTCTACCTCCCTCATTCTTGGCTGTCCATACTTTGCTATATTTTATTTTTCTGCCCAGTTTTCCTTCTTTTAACCTTCTCCTTTTAAAGGATGATGTTTACAACTTTCCTCTTTATTTATTTGTGTATTTTTTTTTTTTTTTTTTACCAAGTCTCTTCTGGAGAAGCCCACACACAATTCTCACTACACTTCATGAGTTGTTCAGGTAGAAATGACACTTGCTGGGGGTGCTCTTTGCCCTCAACGCTGGGATGCTAAAGTACTTTTGCAGCGACTGTCATCAGAGGAAAAGTTGAAAAGTTACTCTAGTCCCTCTTTGCCTCAAAAATTTGAGACAAGAATTAAGGCATATGGAATATGAGAGTATTTTAGCATGACAAGTAGGGATGAAAGGTACTTAAATATTGGATATGAATATAGTTATTAGTAAAAAAAAATCAGTTCCTGTTTTAGATAAATATGAATGAAATAAGCACAAGGTTATATATTTTGTTGCAAAAGACATGAAGCTGCTTTTAACTATATAAAAACTGTAAATGCATTTACAAAATTAGCTCGACTCTAAGTTAGAAGCAGATGAGAGTTTTCTTCTGTCAAGGTAATAGAATAAGACTATAAAAGTGAATAGTGTCAAAATCAAAACATGTACCAACTCAGTGGCTCACATAAATCATTTTTTGATCTATGTGCTTGGTTACAAGACATTCCCCATTTTGGAAGATTGTCGCAATCTTCTTGGTGGGTACGGAACATGTTTTTTTCCTGCACAATAAGTCAATATCTCTCACAACAGTCTGTAATAAATGAAAACTTTGTTGATATTTTCTGCAGGCAGATGTAAGATTGTTTCTGCTAAGCACTGCTAGCTTCTGCAACTGAAAGCTTTCCTTGGAAATTCTTGTCAGCGAGGGCTCCCTTCTGCCATCCAAACAATGTCCTTTCCACGCACCTTGAGAAGCGCAGCTCAGCCACTGGACACCTGGGACCGTTTCAAAGTTCAGCCCAGTCAACCGTAGGAAGGTCAGTCAATGATTGGGGGACGCTGTTGGAAGGTGAGGGGGGGATTTGCAATTTGACCACAGCCCTGGCAAGTATGACTCAGTTTCCAATGGCAACGAGCTCAGAGCTTCTCTGTGGGGCAGCTTCATAATTAAACATTAAAATCAAAGTGCTTTTCTACGAAGGAGCACACTCTCCTCTCCAAATCCTAGTTTAATGTTCGTCTTCAGAGCTCACAGCTTAGTAGAAAAGTCAGCCTTAAGATTCTGCTCGCTTAAGCAGGTGGTATGTGATTAAGATGCTGCCTTGGTGGCAAGACTTGGAAATTCAGTGCTTTTGTTTGCCGTATATGTGGTTTATGAATCTGGGCAATCGGAACTCCGTATTCCCTCCATGCTAACGTTACGCATTATCGTCAGTGTTTCCTGTGGAGTCATCCTGCAGGAGTTGGCTGAAGCATGCTGTGATGGTCTGAGGTTCCCTAGGGCTACAGGGTGACAGTGTTAAGATCCTGGCCCCTCAGTGTGATAGAGGTGACTCTCCTGAGAGGCAATGTGATACAAACTGACATCTCTGGGCGACTGAACAACAGCATGTGCAGAAAAGGAAATACGAGAATGATGACTTCATGGAGGAGGAGAAAAAAGTGAACCAAAGAATAGACATGAACCGAAGAACCAAAAATGACTAGGAAGGGTAATGACACAGGGGTGAGAGTCTCAGAGGTTGGGAACCTTCATGACGGTGTGAATTCAGTTCCTGAATTCTGTGTGACTGAGGGCGAGGAACTTAATTTCTCTGGGTCACAGTTTCTCTCCTGGGTGCGTTTTGATCGTATGATTCCTGTGGTATTTTATAATTCTACCATCCTAGAATTCGATTGTCTCTACAATCATATTTTGACTTTCAGTATGTTCGTAGAGTTTGTTACGGCAAAACACAAGTGTGCTTGACTCTTGATGACGTATTATAAGGATTTAACAAAGAACATCAGTTTAAAAGTGGCCAAAAAAGGACTTAAAATTCACAAAGTTCTTCTTCCTTAAAAACGAACAATATGCACATTAGTTCCCCACCTAACCTACTGGAGGTTCCAGAGGAAACACAGACTACAACCTGCACAGAAAAATCCTATCTGTGTAAATCATCTAAGCCAGCTAGAAAGTGTCTTCCAAAAACTCAAGACTATATTGTTTCAATACTTACTATCTATTTCCAATGGTTACTTCGTGGATATTATACCATTAACAAGATGTTTTCCTTTGATTAATAAAACTACTAGGAAGATATTATTGGCATAATCCAAAACTTTTGTGAAAGCCTGGTAGCTTTTACCTGCTGAGCCATAATTTGGAAAAGAACAAAACAAGGAAAAATGCAATGGAATAACCCAAGAGTCTTGCAGTAATAAATTAGAAAAATCAATGCTTCCAGACAAGGCATACACTGAAGAGTCACACTACATTTTCATTCAGACACTCCTTTACAGGTGTTTTGCGTTTTTATTAATTAAAAAGAGAGCATATGTTAATGAGTAGACCAAGCATGAGGCTAGAAGTCATGGGAATTTGGATTTCATTTTGGATTCTTCCTTTTTTTTTTTTTTTTTTTTTTTACTCTATGACTTTCTCCGCTCTTAAGCCTTGTGCCTCTATTTCTATATCTGTTAAAATGAGGATAATGATATTCACTTTATCAATGTGAGTTTAAAGTATAGACTTTTAAAAGTGCTAAAGACTATGTATTCCCAGTAAAAATACATGATTCTTGGTATTTCAATGAGACTGAAGGCTTTAAGCAAAAATATAATCTTTAAGCATCCCTAAAAGTCTTGTTAGTTTCTCAGAGCCCTTAAAAATGCTCATGTCTGCCTATGATCTTGTTGCCGATAGACTTACCCTTTATGCCCTCAGGTCATCCAGCTGACCTGGGCCTTTTGGTCACACAGAGGCTGAATGCCAGGTGAGAAAATCCAGGGTTGGCAAATCGTTAAAACAGACTCAGAAGAAAGAAGCCTTAGAAGAGGGTGTGAGAGTGTCGTTATTCCAAATGTAACCCTCAGGCACTGTGGAATAAGCCTCTCTTTTCAGAGGACAAATGTAAAGTAGTGTGATGCTTCCTGTGGAACACAGCGTTCCCAGGATGGTGAGTCAATTGTCTCACCCTGCTAAGGTGATCCCTTCGTTAGCGTGCAGAACTCCGTCCTCACCTTGAAGATGATGGGACCACAGCCCAGTCTTCCTTTTCCACTTATGGGATAAGAGACTCAGAGACTGAGGCTCTGTTCCTTCTGGCTGTGAAGGAATTAGACGTTCCTTCTAATTCATCCCTCCCCAACAAAAAAGTGATCCTATATCTCTGAGCCTGGTAAGCAATGGCAGCTTTGGAGGCCAGGGGAAGGCCTTTCAGAGAGTATATGATTGAAGGCAGGACATGGGTAAGGGGACTTTGCCCCACTCCTGTGGTCTCAGCTCTCAGATATACTATGAAGCCCATGAGAATGATGGGCTTCACAGTATATTTAGAATATGTCATAGAATTATCCAACATCCAACATCCGTACTTGAAGGTGGAAATGTTTATTTTTACCCATTATGAATATGACCTTTTAGGTAAGCCCAAACTCCCTGAAATGTGACATACTACATTCATTCATTCCTTTGTCATGGTCACGAGATCAGAGGTTTATGAAAGTCCCTCTCAACTCATCAACTTTCTCCTCTTTGGAGGAGGAAAAGTTACCACATACATCAATCTTCGTGGGGCTCATGACTTTTCTTGTGGGCATGTGAGATCCACTTCTGACCCCCTTAACACTTTCATAAGATCAAACATGTGTCACCAGCCCTACCTGATATTTTTCACACCATGGAGAATTTGGCTTCTTGTTAATTGCATCTGTAGTCTTCAAATCTCTTTATAGAATCTTCCCTAAGTGATATTAATAGCAATGGTGGTCCTTTGTTAATAATGCATAATAACAATAGCTCTCATTAAAACAACATCAGTTAAGTTAGAGAATGGTTAGAGTTGTGGTTAGAAAATGGGCCTGTAGACATCAATACTGCTAAAGTCATTTATTCTTTCCCTCATAAAACAAAAGTAAATAGAATGACTGACTAAGATGGTAATGAAATTCCATTCCAATTGCATAACTGCAGACTGGTGTTTTTATTTGTGGGAGAGTCTTCTTGGCGATATTGTGTGATGGGGCAACCCCAGGAGAAAGAACAGAAAACAAAGGATTTCTTCATGATGTCCCTGCATGTCCTGTGGTTTTGTTTCATCCTTCCCAGGCTGGAGTTAGCATCAGTTAGCAGAAATGTGAGCAGGGGGCTGGTTCCTCGTCCCGACTCTGTTACCTAATGCCCTGGACTACATGACAACTTCCTTGAACCTCAGTTTTTCTCATCTGTGACATGGGTGGGATTATATCTATTGGGCAGAAATTTCATTTAGCTTGCAAGTAAAACTGTACCTAATGATGCTTTTTAAAGTGCTCAGAAAGAATTATAAACACTCCCTGATAATTCTCAGCCAAGCCCTGAAGCAGGTTTTTACTTCCTTGGTGCGTTCACACCTCTGCTCCCAATTCAGATGCCCAGAGTCCATAAGTTTTCTTCTTAGGCACAGACAGCCTCCTGTGTGCATTTAAGCTCAGCTCCCCCAAGACTCTAGCTCCCTCTTTTCACTTTCTAAAAGGTAACTGAAGATGAACGTGATGAACAGGTTCATCATAAGATGTTGAGTGTTGATAACGGAGTCGTGTTATTTCTTCACTTTCCTCTCTCCCTCCTCTCTCTTCTCCTTCCCTTCTTTCTAAGTGGGCATGTCACACCAAAATGGATGTGAGTTGATATACACAGGGAAAAGTACAGATACGTTAAGACTATAAACTGATTTAAACAAGGTAGGAAGCCATGATTTGAGTGTAAAATGAATGGAGGAGAAATTATACAAGAAAATCTAAGCTTGGGAAGCTACTGAAATTCACGATGAAATGTAATAGTGAGCTTCCAGGCAGACAAAGAGGGAAACAGCAAAAAAGTATTCAGGGGAGACAAATTTTCCCCACTCTTAATTCTTAGAAAAAAAAAAGTGATCATATGCATATTCCTAGTCGCCTAAATTAAGAGGTGGATAACATCTTATATGTCGTTTTTTAAAAGTAGAGATAGTCTTCATATGGCTTTGTTAACAAATATTAACCATTGATAAAATACAAACTGACCTCATGTATACAGTGACTCCTGGGTGCATTTGCATTTTTACAGTGAACTCTGATCTAAACCCTGAGATTACTCACAAAATCAACATCTATGGGGTTAGGACATGGAAGCTGATTTTGTAAGTGGGAATCTACCGTAGTAATGATTTTCGGCACTTGCTTTCGCTTTGCTTGTGTAATTTCCCCACTGTGTTGGATTCAGTGTGTTTTATGGCCATGTCTGGTTTTTGGAATGGGGTCTCAGAAATGGAGATACAGCCTTGGAGAGAATGGTCCAGAAATCATTTAAACCAAGTTGTAGCTATCGTTTTTACATCCCTTGGAAGGAGAACTCCTTGGAATTATTTCACATCCCATCTCTCAAAAATATTTGAAAGTAAGCTTCATTAATCATTACTCTGCTGTTTCCTAGGCCTTGTCCCAAAGGCCTGGTAAGCTTTAAATCCCTAGTGACACCTGCTGGGCAGACCTCAGCTCACTGCTGCAGGCTCCATCCATCTACCTCTTCTTTAACATGCAAAGCTGCAGGCCAAGAGGTAAGGGGCTGGCTCCCAGCCAGTCTGCTGATTTCTCTCGCAGGTGACCTTTGCCAGGACTGTACTGCACTCAGTCTCCATAGTACTCTCTCGGGGGTTGACTTCCAACCTGTCCAGCCCCCAGGAAACAAGCAGGGATGCATCAAAGTTAGAGAGGAGCCAGAGAGAGGACAGAACCAATAGTATCCGCCCCTACTCCCTGCCCCAAGTTACTATATGCTGCTTCTTTGTCTGAAAACTCCGAGGTGAAAGATGCTACTTGAGCCGTATGTTTTGTTCCAGCACAAACCCAATTATGCTATACTTGCTTATATCTGAACATATTGGTTTATCTTACATAGAGTTTAATTGATGCAAACTTGAACTTCAGTATGTTAGCTTTTCTGAGAAAACACCATCCCTGCGATTTAGATTGCTATGTTTTTCTTTGAACAAAGCAAAGAAGAGCAAGGCAATTACACCTCAGGTCTGTTTATTTCTTCCGTATTCGCCAACCATTACAAAAATAGTGTTTAACCTCTTGTCGGATTACCTCTTGTGCCCTTTACTGTCCAATGGCAAAATCTCTCTCAGAGCCAACATCTGCATCCTTGGACAGATCAACTAGTGTGCAAAGTCCATGTTAGCTGATCAAGCATGGCTTTGTTTGCGCTTATTCACGGCGCATCCAGCACTGCGAAAGTGGTTTTGCATATTAACTAAGTGCACGGTAACCTTCCTTTCCCTCCTCAGAGCTCCACCCCCTCCCACCGGGCCTCCTCGGGAAATCAACACTGTTACTCACTGAGGAAGCTGCCAAGAGGTTGCCATAGCAACTGTTCTGCTTTCAGCAGCTACTTTTCTGGTTTGAAGTGGGGGGTGGCGGGAGGAAAAAAACCTGAGGAGAACTAGGCAGCTTTCTGATCAGAGTTCAGATAAAGAGGGTCACAGTCATCTGTGGGCACTGCCTAAAAGAACCCCGTGGATTTGACAGTTACAGCAAAAGAAGCAAGTAGACAAACTAAAAAGGTAAATACAGTGGAAGGACAATCATCCAATTATTTGGTAGTGGTCTTAAGGTGAAGCATTGCCAGCTGATAGCAGTTCATCTCATCTAGGATGCTGTTTTATGAGTTTTTTTTTTTTTTTTTCATTTTTGTCCAGAGCCAAACAAAGGTGATGAGTTTTATGCGATTATAAACGGCAAGGGGGTAAAACAGCCCCAGAAAGGGAATGTAACATCTGAAAGTCATTTTCTGAAACTTCATTCAGCACGGGAACAATGCTGCATTCAGGCAGCGTAAGCTGAGGACGCGTGGTGCGCCAGGCCAAGCCGGCGACCTCTGAGCTCCTCTCTTGGAGTGCTTTGCCAAGGTTGGCCGTGGAACGGTCTCCTTTCAAAGGAAGGGTTGGGATTAGGCAGGGAAAGGTGCAAAAAGTCAAAAAATGGAAAGCTGGGCACACAGGAGTGCTGGATTTCAACGACATACAGAGAGCTGTGCTGAAAACTGCTCCAGACACCTGGTTCCTGGGGTTTCAGCAGCTCCCCGTGAAAGAGCCCATAGTTCTCAGTGGTTCCTGGCAGAAAACTGGCGGGGCTTGGGCAGGGCTAGTTCGTAAGGGTGACAGTGACTTAGTCTACGCCCTATCCTTCCTGCCTCGTTTCTGCCCCTGGCCTCAGTGCACACCTGCTCCCCACTGGTCAACCAGCTTCCCAGTGGTCCTTCAGTTCACCTTCTCTTGCATTATTTATTCAGCAGGGATGAAATCGGAGTGCTCTTACCTTCCTCACACGAGCTACTATTTTCTAAATCTGTATAGTTTTGTTCAGAACACAGTAACAGCTACAAGACTCAGATAAATGTAAAAGAATTGTAAGTTACAGAGGCAAAACAAGTACAGACAGTCCAAATGAGATTGTAACATGTGGTATCATGCTGGTGCCATTGTCATTAACGTTTGATGACAAGATTATTGATATTTTTAGGGGAGTAGCAAGGGAAGATCTCAGGTTAACACCTCTTTAAGGACACGCAATAGTGCAGCATGTTTGGAGCAATGGGAACTAGCTCTTTGCCTGTAGCTACTTATCTCTGACCTGAAATACAACCATTTTTGCCTAATGTTTGTCTGAATATGTGTCTCCCCCCACCCCCAAATACATATGTTGAAATCCTAACCCCCAAAGATGATGGTATTCCCAGGTGGCCATTGAGTGATGCTTAAGTCATGAGGGTGGGGCCCTGAATGGGATTAGTGCCCTTGTAAAAGAGACCCACAGAGCTCCCTAGCCCCTTCCACTGTGTGAGGACCCAAGGAGGAGACAAGGAGAAATCTGCACTTAGTGAGGTCCCTCACCTCACCCTGATCTCAGGCTTCCAGCCTCTCAAACTGTGAGAAATACATTTCTGCCATTTATAAGCCACTCAGTCTGTGGCAGTTTGTTATGAGTGCCCAAACAGAGTGACAACCCATACTGTGGTAGAGATCACAGGTTGATTGTCGACTTTCTGGAGACCTTTGTCATTTGCATTTTAAAATTTGTCTTTGACAAGTAGAGGTATTTTGAGGTAGGAAGGAAGAGGCGACAAGGGAAGGGAAGAAACTAGAAATATTGGAAACAAGAAATTACCAAAGCAGGTTTACTCTAAAGCAGGATTCAAAATTTTACATGGGTTGTATCCTGAATGGTCTTCATAGATGACAAGAGGGAGTGAAACTGAAATCTGAAGTTGTAAAAGAAATAAAGCCAAAGACGCAAAGCATTTCATTTGATCAAAGTTGTACAAAGTACTAGAAGCTGATCTAGATGGGGACCAGACCTAGGGACTGCCCCCTGCATCGGAGCACTCCTGTATTAAAGCAAAGAACCAAGTCGAAAACAGAGTGGGCTCTCCTGTGTATCACAGATGTAGCTGGAGGCCCTACGTTATATAACAGGAATAGGATGGAAAATGACAGTTGCTCACTGACTACAGTGAATGTGACCAAATTACCTCGTAAGCTTCGTACTCCTGAGTATTTCTATCACACCAGAGAACTATCCGTTAATCTGAACTGTCTGCTAGACAGCACAAGCTGGAGGTATTAGTATTCAAAGAAATCCCTCCCTCGAATGGCTGATTGGAGGGATACCAAATTTAGTCTATGTAGCAATTGAGTCCAGGAACGAGACACGGAGAAATAATAAGTGTGGGGAAGGAATAAAAGGGAAGAGAACATTCAGAAATTTGTTTGAACTCTGCAACAGCTTCTATTCCATTCCTTTTCAATGACCTGATCTAATTCAAGCAGCTATTATCCCTGTGAAACACTGCCACAGCTGAATTTATTTTTATTTTGCCTGCTCACAGGCAATGTAAAGTGAATTTGAGAGCACATCACCTTCAGGGAAAAGACTGCAGCGTATTTACTCACCACCTCCCTCCTCCCCTCTGCGTGAAAAGGTTAATTTGAATAAGGCTGCTGCTTCCACAAATAGAACAGTAACCAGCACACAGAGGAACCGCCAATGAGAGTGTTTTTCAATGATGTCATACTTATACCTGCTCCTTATTATTTGCTGAGTTGTGACAATGTTTTCCTTGAATCTCACATTTTATTGGTTAAGAGCCCTGTCATTCTGAGTGCTTCTGGAGAGTTTTAGACACTGCAGTTTCTTTACAAGCCCAGAATTTCTTCAGCTTCTGCACTTCAACCAACTGTTGGAGCACCTAGAGTATTTTAAACATTGTCGTCCTGAAAATAAGTAAAAACCTTTTAAAATTTATACCTGACTTACATGGCCTCTGATATCTGGTCTATTTTCAGTATAAAATCAGTATAAGAAAAGACTGCTTTTTGCTTAAAAAAAGAGCTACATGAACAGAACTTTTACTCAAGTGTTCATAGAAAGGTCCTGCTAAGCTTAATTTTGTCACCACTGACCTAATAGAAAACAAAATTATACCAATTGTCTTACAAAAACTTACTGCCCCATGGAGCAGAGCTTCCTAAAAACAACTAGCTCTAAAACTTAGAAGTTTGTAGAAGAGAAGGTATTGGAGGAAAGGAGACCTACCTGGCTTATTTTTATCCTAAGTGGATTTTGTTTTTTAAAATTAAGTAGGTTTTTGTGTCGTTAAAATGTGTGTCCAGGTCACTCAGGTTCTAGGGCTTTTCCGAGTAAAGTGCCTGCAATTAGGTTTGAAAACCACACTACCTTGTAGGGAAGGTGACAATCAGATAAATCAGCTCTGTATAAATTAGGGATTATTCAACTAACCGAAAAAGTCAAATAAATATTCTGGTCAACAGAAGATACAAGTGTGGTTGGGAGGCCAGAAATAAAGGTTGTTGTTCCAAAGGTCTCGTAATCTATGAATGGGCAATGTCAGGCCCTCAGAGACTTAGAAGACAAAGTCAAGCCACCCGCCCATGGCCAGTTGTTGAAGCAGAATGTATTTAAGGAAGGTTAATCCATCACACAGGCAGGGCAGTGTGTTAAATGCACCAGCGAGAAGGGCAGGGCATGAAAGGAACAGGCAGATTTTAATGGGCACAGAGGGAACGAGTTCTAAGGACAAGAGTTCTGGTTGGGAGAATGAGACAGGGAAGGGTGGGTACATACAGAACAGACCTACTCGAGTGGATATATGTATTGTGAGATTAAATTTAGAAAAGCAGGTGCACAAATTAGCAATGATGATGTAAATTAGGAAGAAGTAGAAACTACTATATATTTTGAACATCCGTCTCTCAAATTCAGTACCCAGTATCAAATATTTTTGAAATGAAAATGTCTTCACAGCTGTGTATGATGGCTTACTGTCTGCTGAGTCCGATGAGAGGTTAACTAGATGTTATAAAGATTTGATTATCTTATAACTTAAATAAATGCTTGTACAAAATTATTGTGGACTTAGATCATTAAGAGCATGAAAAACGTGGCCCAAAATAAAATTTAATTGTGGTCAAGACTAGAGAATATAATGCTACCCTTTCATTAAACTTGGAAGGATCACAGCCATGTCTATTTTACTTGAATTTCACAGTATTTCCATCAATTAACTGCATGTAAATTTTGATTCCAGAGATCCAGCTGTCATAACAGCATAGTGGAAAGTATAATGGCCTCTGGTATCAGACAGACCTGGGTTCAGATTCCAGCTCCAACACTCAGTAGCTGTCTGACCTTGGTCATGTTGATTAATCTTTCTAAATCTCATTTTTCTTGAGCGATAATGATAATACCCATATATAGGATGATCGTGAGGATTAGACTAACACGTATACGTCTTATTAGTGTAGTACCTGTCTCAGTAAAGGAAAGATTGTTTTTGTCTGTTCGTTTTAACTCTCTTATGACCTTCAATGTCCTTCAAGGGTCTACACGATGGCACCTGGCTGAACAGTTTCTCTCACTCTTCTTCCCTGTCCCTCTGCTCCAGCCGTGTTCACCTTCTAGCCATTTCCCAAACGTGCCTAACGCTCTTCCGCCCAAAGTTCTTGGACTTTGCAGCTCCTTTAGCCTGGAACTCCTCTCCTCCCAAGTCTGACCTCTTTACTTTATTCAGGTCTCAGCTCCCCAGAGAAATCTGACTTAACAGCCTGTCTGAAACAGTATCCTTATTGCTCATGACCCCACATTTATGCTTTTTTGTTGTTGTCACTTATCACTACTAAACCTTATGGTTACCTTATGGTTGTATTTTCCATTTGTTCATTATCTGTTTTGCTCACCTGGATGTCAGGTGTGTGTGAGCCGTGGCTTTGGGCACCTCTGTGCCCCAGAGCCTAGAACAGTGCTTGATCATAGTTCTCAGAAAAGTCTGTTAACAAACAACAGTGACCATGAAAAGAGCAATGCAGCCCTACTCTCTTCAGGATACTGCCATTACAGGGGGAATAAGGATGCACGGACCAGCGAGGACACATCGCATTGGCCACTTGCCAATGTTTAAATTGTATACAAACTTTTCTTATCGAGCCAAGACAAAATATTTAAATTTGCCCATCACAGCTAAAGGATCAAATTGTAAGACAAGGAGACTATATAGTCCCAATATTCTTTACACAGGATACCAGTGCTCATCAGGGTAGATGGAATGGGAGAAAGCTGGTACAAATCACTGGGCCAGTGGTTTAGAAGAGATTCCAGGGCAAATCTTGGGTGAAGAATTTTAGCTGGTGTACCTTTCTGAGTTGTATTATTTTTTTTTCCCTTCCAGGCTCTAACAAACCTATCTGTCTTGGCTCTGGTTCTCATTAATTGTTGTGTACAGTCTACAGACTTTTTGGATCCATAACAGTTGGAGAGAAAAATAAATTCAGGACAGCATTCAAGACCTTCTCAACATTACACACACAGACACACACTCTAATACACACATGTATTGAATGAATGGATGGAAAGTTCAGAAAATATTTTAAGATCTTTCTGTTCTGCCTCCCTTTCAGTCAGTCATGATGATAAAATATACTCTCTTTGGATTTCTCTTTTTCCAGTAACTGAAGGACAATATAAGACAGCACAGAGCTTATGTAAGCATTATCCCTGCTGACATTCCAAATGAGCAAATCAAATGCCACCTAATCATTTGGTTACAGCTTGGATTTGGCAGTCTTTTATAAAATACTGAATTGAATGAGCATCTGCCTTTTACATCTTGGCTATGTCAGCACCGATGGCTGCTTCTTCTAGAAACTTCTTAACATAATAAAAGTAATAGGAAGTAAGATCACTGCTAACCAGAATTCTTTTGAAAGATTATAGATTCATGGTCAAAATGCAGGGTTTAGAGCCTATTTTTAAAGAAAATTACCTCTCTTCTCGGATACCTTCCTCCTCTATTACCCTCAATTTTAGATCTTTCAGTTTAGTGCTGTTTTTACATGGTGATCTTGTTAAAATGCAGATTGTTTCAAAAGGTCCTGAGCCGGGCATGAAATCTGGCATTTCCGACAAACTTCTGGGTGTAGTGATGTGCTGGCCTGTGGACTACACTTTGGATAGGATGGGTTTAGATGATATAATGCCACGTGTTTGGCTCTGTTCTTCCAAATTAACATACCGTTCTAAAATAAAGTAGTTCACTCTTCTCCCTTGCGTACATTCTATCATAAAGTTCAGAGATTTTATTCTAGGTATATTCACATCCAGTTGGTACCCAAGCCTGTTGGAGTCTCTCTAAGAAGTGTTTCTTTCCTCTCCATCTGCACAGGAGCTGGCTCGCTGAAACCTCCCTCATCTTTCCCCTGCAAAGCTGCAATAACCTCCACCTAATCTCCTCATCTCCATCATCTTATAGTCTGTCACCATACTTTCCTTTCAAAAAACTTTTTTTTTGATGAGGTCACTTCCTTTTTTAAAGACCCCCACTGGTTCCTCTTGCTTAAAATGAGGTTGGCATCGTCTCTGTGGTTCAACAAACCTGGGGTGGAATGCAAATTTCGTTAATTTTTTTTTTCTGTAACTTTGAGCAACTTGCTTAACTTCTGAGAGCCACACTTTCCTCATCTGCACAATGGAGAGAATACTGCTTATCTTGGAGTGTTGTCTTATGATTTAGATGCAAAATCGTAGGTGAAGCATCTGATACGATGCCAGCCATAGTAGGTGTTCAGTAACTTCATTACCATTTTTTCCTTTTTCTTTCCGGTCTGACCACTTTTGGCTTTTTAAGCCCCTTATATGAACACTCTGGAAACTCTTTCTTCTTGTCCTTCCTCCACTCCCTACAAGCCACATATATGCACTCTCTAGCTCCACTGAACATCTCATTTCCCGATGCATCTGCTGAAAGACCCATCCCATTCCTCCACCTGGCAAATCCCCTTGGTCCTTCAAGGCCCAGCTTCTCTTCTTTCTTCCCTAAGAAGACAGAGCCTGCATACTTGGGCAGAGCTTGCCACTCTCTTCCTGTCTTCCAACAGCACTGTGATCACACCTCTCCCATCATGCACTTGCTGTGATGCGCTGCCAGGATTTGGGCCTCAGCTGTCTCTTGACTTGATGGCGACCTCTCAGTGGCCAGGACTTTCTCTTATCTCCTCATCCTTCGTGACTTGAGCATTTGTTTAATAAAGGAAGGGAATCGATGTGGTACATAGTTTAAAGAAATGGATGCTTGAATATTATATTCCAGAAACTACATAGGAAAAAAAAAAAAGTCTGAAAGTTCTCTTAGACCAAAATAGTAGTTTAGAGTAATAATCCCCATTTTCTAGCATATTTTAACATATTTTCCTATTTTCCAGGCCTGATTTTAAATACTTTACATACACTGTCTCATCGGATTCTCTTGACTATCTTTTGTTGTAGGGTGCTGTGATATCCATTTCCCAGATAGAGAAATTGACATTCAGAAAAGGTCAATATCCTGTATGGTTACACAGTTTACAATTGTTAGAGTAGGGATTTGAACCTATGTCTTTCTGACTTCAGTTTTTCTTCTACACAGTTCTATCTCATGCGATCTGCTTCCATAGCTGGAGTGCAGTGGCTATTCACAGGCACGATCCCACTGCTGATCAGCACGGGAGTTTTGACCTGCTCCGTTTCCGACCTGGGCCGGTTCACCCCTCCTTAGGCAACCTGGTGGTCCCCCGCTCCCGGGAGGTCACCATATTGATGCTGAACTTAGTGCGGACCCCCGATCGGCATAGCGCACTACAGCCCAGAGCTCCTGGGCTCAAGCGATCCTCCTGCCTCAGACTCCCGAGTAGCTGGGAGTACAGGCGCGCGCCACCGCGCCCGGCTCTTCTTAAATATAGATTAAAAGCATGGATAGAAATTTTTCCTAGAGAAGAATTTAGACACAGATAAAGGCACTCTCTGTGGGAGTCACATATTTAAGTGGTTTGGAGATAGTAATTATTAGGTAGATAAAACATAACTCAGAACTGTAAAATTCTAAAATCTGGACACCTTGTAAATCCTTTCCTTTTCACTTATTATTTGTTTTGAAGAAGCTGTTAAGCAGTCTTATTCCTGAGGGAAAATCATTTTAATGATGCCTTTTTGACTTTCAAAGATACTTGTCATTTTCACCACACAGTAGTTTCATAGGCAGTCCTCACACAGATAATTTTCTAAACTAAATTATGTATGAGAGCTCCTTCCTGTTGTCTCAAAGAAATCAAGCTAAAACTAAGGCAAGTCATAAAAACTACTGTGTGTTATCTGGTCTGGGGAACTGCTATTTGTAACAGACCCTCTAGGTATTTTCAATAGAGGAAATCTTGTCTACAAGAGCCTGCTTATAGGCAATAATCATGCAGTCAATTGCATCTACAATTAATGACAAATCTGTAGCTTGAAGAGCAATCGTGATCCCAGATATGTTTGAAGCCTCTTGGCAAAGCAACTGTAAACTGTCAGAGAAGTTCTCGGTGTGGACTCTAGGAATACATGGTGGAAGTTACTTATTTATTTATTAGTTTATTTATTTATCTAATGGTCTTATCGAGCTCTTGGAAACCTCTTAACCTGGCATTCTGTTGAATTGATAGGGTTTCTGAACCTGTTGAATGTATATAGATCTAGAATAAGCCAGAATATTTGGAAACAGGAAGTTGATACTTAGAAATACCTTAAGGCCTAGTGTATTCTCTGGAACATTAGTTCCATAGGCTATTGAGAGATGTCAGTGAGAAGATAAAGTGTTCAAAGGTTAAAGTCACAGAAAAGCACTGAGTTTGAAAAAAAAGCCAATAGGTTTCTTTGCTACTGTACTTTCCAGAATCTTTATGTCAATGTTTATCATGGCTCTCCTGGGATAATATACTTGCTGTCTTTTTTATTTGTTTTGTTTAGGGGTTATCTAAAAAATACTGATCTGCACAGTAGGCATGGTGGCACTCGGGGAAGTGTTTTTTGCCCCTGGATTTTCAATATGTTTTGTGTGGCTGGGGGCTAAGCTCCTACTCACTGGTGTGGCACCATTGTAGCATCTCAGTGCAGACTTGATGTCTAGAGAGAAATAAAAAAGATATCCTGTGTAAAAACACAAAGAGGCAAAGATAAAGAGAACTTTGGTATGACCCATGATATGGAAGGGTTCTCTAATTATAAAGATTGAAAATTTAAGAATCAAATGAATCCTCTATAGTATCATAAACACATTTTAAGTTGAATGAGTTCATTTGGATAAGTCTGAAATTTTATGTTTTAAAACCACAGTATTGCAAAGAGCACTGTTAATTTTCAACTAATGTCAAAATATCATAGGTAATAATAGTGAATTGACAAAAATGAGAGAATTTAAATGTTATATAATCAAACATCTGTGATATTTCAGAAGTCTTGTTTCGAGGTCTTGATTTCACTTTCTCTTTCTGTTCTGAATTTTGCCATCTGGAAATCATGGCCTATAACTACTTGTACAGTGTGGTCAATAGGAATGAAATGAAGTATAGTCTACAATTGCAGTAGCAGAGTCAATGCACAAGATTTTAAACCCAAAGTTAATGTGAAGTCCTGGCTTCAGTTTATTATTGATAAATGTACTCTTTCATTACATATACCTGAGGGTTGACTGTCAAAGCAGTGTTGCAGTTTTATTTTTCCTAAGAAATTTGCCTGAAAACTCTTGTGAGTAATAAAGTGTGTGACCGAGAGAAGATAAAGATAAGGGGTTTGCAGGTGACTAGAGATGTAGATTGTAACTTGGCTGCGTGTCATCCACTATTTCCATATTTGGTAGTGAAATTTATCCTCACTTAAAGATGCCTCTGGAAGTTAAAAACTCAGTTCCCCAGTTGCACTAGCCATATTTTAAGTGCTCCAGCCACATGTGGTTAGTGGTTAGTGGTTATTGAACACTGCAGATATAGAACGTTTCCATCATTGCAGAAAGTTCAGCAATATTTTTACACAAATTCAGATCCATGTGAGAGTTGGGCACAGGGAAAATAAAGAGAGGCTAAAATGGCAGGATTTTATTGGCAAGTGTTACTTTGTGAAGTTATGTAAGATGGAAAAGTATAATGTCCTAAATTCTTCTGCAGTTTAGAACACTATAAAGAGTTTTATACTAAGCTCATAGATACAGAGAAGAGATTAATGATTGCAGAGGTGGGGTTGGGGGCTGGGAGAAATGGATGAAGGGGTCAAAAGGTACAAACTTCCAGGTATAAGATGAATAAGTCCTGGGCATGTAATGTACAGCATGGTGACTATAGTTAAAAATACTGTATTGCATGTTTGAAAGTTGTTGAAAGTTCTCAACATAAGAAAAAAAATTTTTTGTAATTATGTACCGTGACAATGTTACCTAGACTATTGTGGTGATCGTTTCACAATCTACACAAGTATGAAATCATTACGTTGTACACATGAATAATATAATTTTGTATGTCAGTTATACGTCCATTTAAAAAACAAAAAATTAAAATATTCAGAGGGAAGTAAATAGAAAAAGAAATTTTTATGCTGATGAGTTAAAAAAAGCAAAAAAAGAAATGCAGAAACACAGGATAAAAATTACATTGGGCTTCCCTGGTGGCGCAGTGGTTGAGAGTCCGCCTGCCGATGCAGGGGACACGGGTTCGTGCCCCGGTCTGGGAAGATCCCACGTGCCGCAGAGCGGCTGGGCCCATGAGCCATGGCCGCTGAGCCTGCGCGTCCGGAGCCTGTGCGCCGCAAAGGGAGAGGCCACAACAGTGAGAAGCCCGCGTACCGCAAAAAAAAAAAAAAAAAAAATTACATTAACTTTTAGCTGTTTATTTAACATATTTCTCCTTCTCATCTTACTACTATTAAGGAAAGGAACAAGCCAGCTTGTTCTGAAGCCCATCTTTTACATGACTCATTGAAATCAGGGATTACTTTCCTCCAAAGCTTCATGAGAATTCAATTCCACGAGAGCTCTTGGTCCACTGTATTTGCTCAAAGATTATAGTCAGAGGAACCCCCCAAAGCAGAGTTCCCAGCAGGGAAAGACAAGGCAATGCAATGGGTAAGGCGAGGACCACGGTAGAAGGAAATTTTTTAAATTAATTGAGAGAGAATAGTTTCATAGTTCACAGTTTCAAGGGCTTCAGAGACATGGACAGGAATGCAGGGAAACAAATATTTGCTAAGTCCCTTCTCTGTGCTGGGCGTTGTTGTCAAAACCAGGCAGCAAAGCCAAGTCCGTGCTCTACCGGAGCTCGCCTTCCAAAGGGGTAGGGTAGATCATAAACAAATCAACAAATACACGGAATGTCAGATGTTTGTATGTGCTCTGGAAAAAACAAAGAAGACTACAGGGGATCAAGATACTGGAAGTAGCAAGTACTGTTGACGGATAATGTGGTCGGGGAAAGTCTAACGGAAAAGATGGCATTGGAGCAGAGATCTGAAGGAAACGCAGGAACTAGCGCGTGGCCGTCTGGACGAACATTGCTCCAGGCACAGGAATTAGTTTATACAAAGGTCCTGAAGCTGACATATGTTTGGACGGTCCAATAAACAACAAGAAGTTTAGTGTGGCTGGAATTGAGGAATGAGAAGGAGAGGGGAGAAGTTGAGGTCAGACAGGAAGGAGGGGCAGGGTGCAGAAGGAAGTCAAGGCCTCTGCAAGGGCACTGGGCTTTGTCAGAAAGAGCTGGGAAGCCGTAGAAAGTTCTGAACAGAAGAGCCATAGCATCCGACTGGTGCTTCTCTGGTGATTTTCTGTCCTTGCACCCCATATATGCCTCTCACAATACCTTTTTATTCACTTGCCTTATACACTGGAGTAGAACATATACACGATGATGTCAGCATCATGGGGTTCTTTTTTATAAAAATTTGGGCAAATTTAATTAGTGGTAGAATTTCCATTGTATTCTAAATACCATCAGCTTGTCTTTGGTTACACAAAAATTCTCGGCAAAAGCAAATTAAATTTAAGTTTCTTCACGTCTCCTAATACTTCCTCCCTTTTTATAAACTCTCAGTTTTAAGTGCTAGTAAGATACATTTTGAAAGGAAATTCCAATAGCATGTGCATGCCAGGGAGGGACTTCAAAACAGAGAGAGTAGAACTTAGAAACTGTCAAGTGTCCTTCCTATTTTCTACTTTTTTTTTTTTTTTTTGCGGTACGCGGGCCTCTCACTGTTGTGGCCTCTCCCGTTGCGGAGCACAGGCTCCGGACGCGCAGGCTCAGCGGCCATGGCTCATGGGCCCAGCCGCTCCGCAGCATGTGGGATCTTCCCGGACCGGGGCACGAACCCGTGTCCCCTGCATCGGCAGGCGGACTCGCAACCACTGCGCCACCAGGGAAGCCCTCTATTTCTTTCAAATAAATTTTTTTTTTTTTTTTAATTTTAAAGCTCAGGTGACTTTAGGCCAAAGGAGAATAAGAGCAGCCACTATGGCTCTAAGTTTCTAGCTCTGCGTTTTCAGCTTCAGCAGTTCAGGGGAGAAGAAAGAAAGACAAAATAAGAAAGAGGAAGAGAGGTACTAGAAGGTCAGAAAGAGATAGAGAAATGCTAGAAAGTTCTTTCTTCTCCTTTGCCCAGACTGGGAAGAATAAAGCAGAGTTTCTATATGTACAAAGTATTTCTAGTAGGAAAAATGATCACAGCAAGAGGAAGTCACGTTTAGTTCCATAAGAAGACCTAGTTGGGTTTCTTTTTAAGATGGAAACAGGGCTTTCCTGGTGGGGCGGTGGTTGAGAGTCCGCCTGCCGATGCAAGGGACCCGGGTTCGTGCCCCGGTCCGGGAAGATCCCACGTGCCGCGGAGCGGCTGGGCCCGTGAGCCATGGCTGCTGAGCCTGCGCGTCCGGAGCCTGTGCTCCGCAACTGGAGAGGCCACAGCAGTGAGAGGCCCACGTGCCGCAAAAACACGAAAACAAAGTGGAAACAATTTCAGTTGAATGCAGAAAAATATTTTTAAAAATCTCTTTCAGAATGAGAGGGAAATTTTGAAGAGGAGGGCAATGGAAATAAATAAATGGTACCATCCTTAATAATAAAGAAATGTTTATTTAATCAGATAGTCTATTGCATTTCCTGACTAGTAAATGTAACTCTAGTTAGAGATTGTTTCTGATCGCTGGTATACGACTTTATTTGGGTCTACACAGTAGCCATCATTTGATTCATAACGGCATAAATAAGAGTGGGGTTCTCAAAGATGACCTGTAGGCTTTGAAGGTCAAAGGGAGTATATGCAGAACTGAGAACAGAGATTAAAATTAATATTCAAGGGGGAGGACAGGGGTGTATGTATGGACTTGTCTCTCCATTTCTCCTTAAGATTCTCCCTAGGCTGATTTCATTTCTGAGAGAAAGGCAACCATCATATTGCCCCTACTTCCTAAAAGAATCAACATTAAGTTTGAGGGTGTATGCTGTCAAACCTCAGTTTGGAAGTCACTAAATGTAATTTTTAACATAAAATTCATCTTTGTAGTTTGAGATTCATTTGTCTGCCATTTCATCATAATATTGAAGAAAATAGAACTCGAAAGATTTTAATAGTCTGCTCAACAAAGAAAAGCAGTTTCCAGAATTAGCTGCGGGAACTGGTTTTAGGAAGGTGAACAGTAGGGTCTGGGTTGGGGGATGGAATTGAGAAAACCAGGTAGGCTTCAAGCCTTGGTGGGCTCTCCCTGTTCTTGCCCATTCACTTGCTCCTACAGGACTGACACTGACAAATAGGGAGCTTCCTGGGACCTCCTTTGGCTAAAGACAGTGATTAAACAAATGTTTTCTTGGTGAGAAAATTTCCATCGCATTTTGATATGCTGATGATTCACTATTACATTTCTAGATGTCTAGCTTCTGAAGATGAAAAAAACCACGCTCTGAAAGTCAGCTAACTGCTGTGTTTTAAAAAAACTTTTGAACTTGCATGTCTTTTATTTTTTTTGTAGAATTCTTCAACGAGGAACAGTATTTCAGTATAGCTCTTAACTGACCACCGTAACTATAACAGATCCCTGATTACTGTTGCAGCTAACAGTTGCAGAATTCTGCAACGAGGAACAGTATTTCAGTATAGCTCTTAACTGACCACCGTAACTATAACAGATCCCTGATTGCTTTTGCAGCTAACAGTGCAAACTCAGAATAATCCCTACATGGAAATCCTGCTCCCCCAAGCCAGCCACACCACACACTGTACGATGAAGGCCATCCAAAATAAATCGGTGCCATAATTTCCATGATGACTGTCCCCCAAACAGCACTTTGTTATTGTTTCCTTCAAATCCCTAGAATTCTTCCCATGCGCTATCATGTCTCTAGATAACAGTGCATGGAGATTAAATGTGAGTTTAAATGAACTTTTAGATGCCTCTATATTTTCCTCTTGGATTTGATTATTTTTAGAGGCAAGTGATGAAAGGTCATTCCTTGCAAGATTTAGCCAGTGAAACGTGCAGCATCAAAACCTGAAGCCCTGCAGTCAGACACATACAGAGCAAAGGGGAAAATGAGAAAATATTCCATTGGGGCTGCAGCGTTTCAGAGTATGCAGAAATGATGTCATTTGTTTTTACAAAACCCAGTTTAAATTTGTTCTTGCCTTTCAAGAACTGTAGCACAGTGCCTCTGTGGAGACATCCTGCATCCCATATTTCAGGATGTTAGAGTGTTTGCTGCATCAAAATCCAACCAATCGCAGTGTGTACTCTTGCCCTCCCCAATTTTCATTTGTTCCCCTACCTGAAGCAAGTGTGTGCTGCCCGTGTTAGATCACGCCTCAGCACCCTCCAGCCACGTTAGAACGCAGAGGCAACACTCCGTGCCTCGAATGGCTTAAAGGAGAACAGTGCCAAAATAAAAATTTCCTTCAGGTCACCCATGCGCGTTCGTTTCATTGACAAGTAACCTCCAGGAAGAGGTCCGTTTGGGAAGTATGTTTTGTTTGTTTTAAGTGAAATCCTAGCGTTTTGTTTTTGCAGCCCCTGCGGAAGTACTGGAACCATCACAGGAAGTAAGGAAACAAATCCTGGGCTAGTGGACCCTCAGTGGCAGAGGCGAGATTTTCAGATTCAATACTAACGATTATCTTTTTACGAAGCACACCCCACTTGTGTATATATACGTAGATAATAGAAAAGAAGCGATGAAGTAGATAGAGCATTTTACAGTGATACAGTGAGAGAGGGCGATTAGGGTACGGCATTCACGTACACACATAATGGTTAAGATGGAGAGTGAAAAAGAAAAGTGCTGGCTAGTGAGTGTATCGCTTTTCCTTCCCTCTCTTCCCCTCCAGCTGTAGGTACAGCCTCTTGACAACACCGGGTGGGTGTGGATTCATTTGTTGTGAGTAGCAGAGACCGAACTCTGGCTAGTTTAAACCAAAAAGATATTGATTGGAAGGCTATGAGGAAACTCACAGAATGAAAGGAAGGCTGAAGAAACTGACTCCCAGACCACAGGGCCCATGCCGTTCTGGGGGTCTCTGCAGCCGGGGCCACATGGGGAGACTGAGTCAGTGCACTGCTGCGAGATTGCACGCTCTCCAAGCTCCCCCTAACCACTGGTCTCCTGTCATCTCCTCATTCTGCTGAAGGGGCCGAGTTCCAGGAGGGAGTGTCCCATTGGCTCACTGGTCTCATGCCACCCCTCGGCTTGGAGAAAGCAGAGTGCCCTTAATTTACATAAAGGGACAGGAGACAGTCTCCCAAAGGAGGTGGGGATGCTGCTTCTAAAAGAAGGAGAAATGGGTGCTGTTTGCTTCCCTCCATCACCATGACCTCCGCCCTGGGTCAGGGCCTCTGAATATCTCACCTGGGTGAATGGTCCCCCCTCCTTTAACTCATATTTTAAGTCTCTTAATGGTTCCTCATCCGTTAGTGACAAGTCAGGGAACATTTGAAAATGCACAGAAGTGCGGTTGATAATTATGCCAGGACAAGAGGCATACACTGGGACCATCTCTGGCAAACTGGGATGTATGGCCATCTTCACGTTATCACACACTTCTACTTTTCTGTGCTTGATGAGAAACCATTGTATCCTTTAACACTTAACAATTCAAGGAAAACTGAAAGCTCTTGGAATACAGAAAAGGTGTCTTTTCCTTTGTGTACTCAGCATCTAATTTCATGCTTGGCACATGGTAGGTGCCCCGTGGACCTTCACTGTGTAATTATAATTGAGCATGGCTATTAAAGTCTTTATCCTTCCTCCTCACATACGCTCCCACATTTAAATTTTCCATGTATTTAGGAAGTGCTCTAGCTCCCAATATTCATACGGGGAAGGTATAGCTAACTCCTTTCCTCCTTGCTTATCATCATTCTTTTCTTCTGACCGTGGCACCAATGTGCCTCCCTCTCCATTGTACAGATGGGTAAAGGTAAAAAATTAAATAAGCCTAGACCATTTCTATTTATGGAAGATGCTATTACTTAATGAAATAATGCTTTTAGGGTGAAATGGAAAGTAAGATATTTTAAAAGATAGTTCTTAAAATCAAATGGCACCTACTTTATTATATATGGTGGGGGACTATGGTAGCTTTAGTGGTTTTTCCCAACAAAACTTCCTTTCTGAGTTACCGGACTTTGGGAACTTACAAATCCTCTAGGCTGTCTTTCAAACAGATAAAACCTTCTGATTCCAGGAATGCTGGAATTGGACTGAAACCTTCTGCTCTTATGAGCACAAAGAGATCTACCCTGGATAGTCTTTTCCAAGGTCCACTCTGTCCTCCAAATGAATCACAAGGGCATGTTCTTTGTCCCTGTCTGTGCTCAGATCACATCCTAAAGTCTTCCCTGAAGCAATATCTTCCTTATGAGACAGAGTTTTAAAATTCTTGATTTTTTTCTGCATGGTTGCATCTCCGAGTGAGGATCAAAGAGTTTCCCTAGATCAAGCAGAACCCCAGGCAGATTCCTTCTGGGCCTCTCCGAAGGCCCACTTGACAACTAATGAGCCTGCTTTACTCCACATGGATGCCCTTTCTGCTTCCAGATGGGTGCTGGGAGACTTGGGAGCCCAAGCCAGATGAGCTAAGCCTGCCACACCAAAGCTCTGTGATAAAGGCCTGGGATTTCAGCATAGACCAAGGCCCCCAAACCACATAAATTCTGTATCAGAAGCCAGGTCATCTCCTGTTGTTCTCATTATTCTCCACCTTATCCAGTCTGTTTCTCTTTCTTGGAAAGGTTTTCTCCTTCTATCAGTCCTTCTAAAGCACCTCTCATTCTCTCAATTCTAGAGCAGGACTCTGTACCCCTTCTTGTTGCCATATGGGCTCCCTGTTCAGAACGGATGGTGCAGAAAACAAAGCATAAGATGCTACTGATGTATGGAATTTCATCTGTTAAGTCCCACGTGTCAGTACCAAGTACTGGACCAGAGCAATAATATGGAAAATTACGGTTAAAAAAGGAAAATGAGTCATTTAACATTATGCTGATTAATACATTTTAAAATTTATATAAGCTTTACTTTATAATAACAAATATTTGGGATTTCAGTTATTAAGTTGAGAGAAAAATGAGTTAAGCATGGAACAAAAGAGAAGAGGTTATCCTCTTTCATGTAAGGGGTGAGTATCTCTTAACAATTTTGGAAGTCTGGTAGAGAGATGACAAGTTCTTTAGAAGAAAAGTGAATGAAAATCCAGTGGAAAGTGATGTGGAATTGATAAACTCAGCTGAAAGTACAGTAGCTTTCAGACGGGAAAGTTGAGAAGTTTTTAATAAAAGAAAACATGCAACAGTACCCATCAGACATCAGTTTCTACAAAACAAGAAAAAGTATTTTTCCTGTTGGAAATTCTACAACACTTAACATTTTCTGCCATTCTTCATGGCTGAGGATAATTCTTTTCCACACTTTTATCTTAGAGGCTCTTCTCAGAGTCTGTGTCTATACGATCAGAGTTAAGGTGAAAGATGACTAATTATCCGGATAATTCAATCAGTGTCTCTCGTAACACACTGTTAAACGCCTACCCTCCCCGGGGCTTTCTCCCTAGACTCATTCTCTTTTTCCCCAGTAGCACTCTTGAATTTCTTTTTTAAATCTTGAATTATTTGGATAACTGTTTTCTGTAATTCACGTTACTTGAACATACGTAGCTAGACTGGTATCAGTAAGAGTTCTTTTAAAAGCTCCACATTTGCAGAGGGTATCATGGAAAGAAAATAAAGAACTACATTTTCATTGGTTGTGCTGGTTACCCAGTTCAAATGTTTGAAATATTCCAAATTTTAAAATGGTACTTATATATAAAAGTATCTGCACAGTCAGGTATTGGAATTGGTTTATTTATTTAGAGTTAACTTTTCTCCATTTAACTTCATATAACTATTAGGCTATTACAGGTCACTAATCTTAAGCTTTTTAAAATTGTTTTAACTTAATTAAAAATTGAGAAAAAATAGTGTTCTCTCTCTCTCTCTCTCTCTCTCTCTCTCTCTGATTTAAACTTTGTGAGGGCAGAACCTATATATTTTCTACTTAGATAAACATTGAAACTTTATTCTTTGCTTACAGTTCTATGGGGCTCACTTAATAATATAAGTCAAATTCAGTTTGGATCCTTAAATCTTTTCCATCTCCCTGAAAACATCTTTCTAGTAAAACATGTTTGTTAAATGACTAGGATTCCCTTAACAAATAAAACATAACACTGTTTGCTGTTCTTTCCCTCTGAGGTGATGATAAATTGATAAGGAGTGAAAGCCTTCATACTAATAACAGAGGAAAATTGACTCAAAGATCCCATCATTTTGTTTACCAGCTGTCTTTACAATCCTATAATCACCCTAGCCCACATTAAAAAAATTGTTCAGAGATAGCAAAATAGAAGAGAAACAAATGATCTCTGCTGAAATTAGTTTAAGCAGGGGAACAGGCTGGAAAGAAAGATTTGATCCAGAAACTTACCTATATCTCAGGCATGGTATCCGGTGACCACACAGTCGGTGCTGAAACACAACTCAGGAGCATTACATCATCATGACAAACTTTCATTGGCTGCAGAAACCCCAAGGATAAGACAGGCTTTTAAGGTGCTGAGTGAAAACCCCTGTTGGTTCTTTCTCAGGCTTTTGCCAAAATATTGACAGACAGACTTTTCCTAGTTCATGCTATCATGACTGAACTTACAAAACATTATTAACCATTTCTGAGGCTTGTTTGGCTCCACTTTAGTCACTAATTTTATATTTAACTCTAACCTGTTGGGAGATGTTTTTCTTTTAAAAATTAAAAAAAAATTTTTTTCTGTTTTTCTTTATCTTATTTTTATTAAAGGTGCTCTTGTTTCCCCTGTTAACTCTTGGGGCTACCTTTCTTATTTTTAAACTATGTTTGACTCCGTAAATCCATTTTTCTCTCTATGACTTCTTCTGTCCTTATTTTCTCTGGGCAAAAAGGGCCAGCACCCACAGATTCAAGAAAGCACAAGTGCTTTATTTATTCTGAGCAGTGTAGTTGGAACTAGTGCACAAAGCCCTTACTTCATCATTCATTTTCATCATTAGTGTTTTCCTGATTGAACTCTATGAGTTATTTGTGTCGTGCTTATTACCATGGTGATTTATAAACCAAAATCATGTGCGTCATTTGAGGATGTGAGGAAATTTCAGTGACTGAGAAAAAGTAATAGGGCGATGTTCAGAGTTCCTGCATCCCCTCTGCATCCATTTCTACTGCCTGAGGCAGAAACTTTTGATGTAGGGGAAGGTGATGCTTTTGTAAAAAGAGGATCGTTTTCACGATTGGATTTGTCGTTCAGGAAATGACAATAATATCACATTACTAATGAGTGTCAACCTCTCTGGCTGTCTGCCTTTCTTTGTCTGTCAGTTTGTCTGTCTGTGTCTCTCTAGCTCCTTCTCTTAAATTTAGGACTACAAACAAGGACCAGGATGATGACAGGTGTGACTGTCTTTTTAAGAATCTCATGTCAGCTCTCCGTAGAACTTGACTGTCTGGTCTCTTAAAGACAAGCAAATCCACACACACACAAATACCTTATAAATTCCCATAGGGAGGAACTGGGAAATCCATGTCTAGTGCAAAGCCTGCTCAGCTGGGATTGTCCTCCCAGACTCCCATTCTTAGCCATGTTCCTTGGAAGGAGGCTAATCGATCCATTGCAAGAGAAGGAGCGGCTGCTGAGAATATGACCTGCAGAGAGATTCCTTTATTATTATTTCTCAGACTCTGGTCTGGGAAGAATAACGAGTGATCATTTTCCCGTTATGTAGAGTAATACTGAGGATCCAAGGCCCTAGATTAGAGTTTTGAGAGATTTAGGAGCATTTTTAATGGTGATCAGAAAGGAGAGAGAGAGAAAGGAGAGAGAACCCTTTCTTATTTTGTCTCTGCTAAGGGGAGGGACATACCATTCAAGGGTTTCAACACCGAGTGTGTGGTCACTGGGCACATGCCTGAGTTATAGGTCAGTTTGTAGATCAAATCTTTCTAGGATCTACAAGGTAAAAAGAAGTCACGTACCCTGCTCTCAAGATGTTTCATATGCGGGAGGGGGAGACAACGTTAATCCATAATTACTACTGAAGTCAGATAAAAATATGATATATATATATAATATATATATTAAATATATATATTATATATATATACTATATATAACACACACACAGACAGACACACACACACACACACACACACACACACACACACACACACACACACACACACACACACACACACACACACACACACACTGGCGGGCATCTCAATTGGACTGGATGATCCCAGGGGGCATTTGAGCTGAAGTTTTATAAAATAGATTTAGCTAGCTGAAGAGAGAGAATTCTATTAAAAGAGAACAGAAAGGAAAGGAAAGGAGGAACGATTAGCATGGTTTGTTTGAGGAAAAGCATATAGCTTTCCATTATGGAAGGAAAGAGCCGTGTGGAAGATAAGGCTAGATCATAGATATGATCAAATCATGGAGGGCTTTGTGGGCTAAGCCAAGGGATATGGACTTTAACTTGAACACCACTATAGGTCATTGAGGAACTATCATCAGATTTGTGACTAAGCTCTATTAGTCTAGTGATAGCATAGGATGGGTGGGAATGGACTGGAACCGGGGATATGAGTTAGCCCGAGTTTCAGTTAGAATCTTGGCAGGAAAGAGATGGTACTTTCAAAGACCTTAACTGTAGAGAGATGACTGAAGGACTGTTTACAGGGGTGTGAGCGGGGTTAAGGGAATTAACAAAGGATGGTGAAGCACCCAGGGAACCACAATGGTAGGAAGCTGTTCCTGACTTATTCCTATTACCAGAAGCTGAACCCAATGGGAAGCCACAGAGGAGGAAATCTGGGAGTTGTAGTAAGTAGAGGTTAGCCTCTTGAGTCATAGAGGAGGGTAGAGAAATGGAGAGAAAGTACCTTGAGGTGGGAAGATGATGGGAAAAAATAGTACCCAGCATGGCTGACTAGCATAATAGTCCAGGACAGAAACAACCGAGACCTGAACTAGGTAGTGGGGCTGGGGAAAAGTAAATAGATATGAGAAATTTGGAGATAGACTGAACAGTACTGGCAAGTGGTGTGTGTGTGTGTGTGTGTGTGTGTGTGTGTGTGTGTGTGTGTGTGAGAGAGAGAGAGTGAGAGATTGAGAGTGTGAGCAAAGGGAAAATGGAAACCTCTAGGTAGGGCAATTTGTGGATTGATTTCTGGTCCCGATAAATGGATGAATTGTTTGTTGATTGATGAAAAAGATTTCATGGATATATGCTAGGTTTAGTCTAGCAAAAGTTACATTTGAATGTTCCTGAAATATCTAGACAGAAAAGACAATTATACCTCCATCTACAGGTCAGAAGAGAAATCAAGGATAAAAGATGGGACTGCACACTGGAAGATGTGGGTATCTGCATTGTTGTTGAGGCCATGAATGTGGATGAGATCATCCAATGAAAGAGTGAATATAATAATGTGAAGAGAAGGGAGCTGACGGTGAGCCTGGGGAACACTGACATTTAAGGGGCAGCTGGAGTGGAGGGGTCCAGAAAGGAAAAGAGAGGACAAAAATGTTCAGACAGAAGAAAAATAGAACATAGAGAAGAGTAGTGTTACAAAATATGGGGAAGAGAAGAGCTTCCAGAAGAAGGAGTGATCTAGAGGATAATTCTGGAGAGATGTCAAGTGAAGTAAGGATCATACAAATACCCATTAGTTTGAATGTAATATGGAGATCATTAGTAATGCTGGAAAGAACAAGTTTAGTACAGGGGTTACATACTAACACGTGTTGTGAACTGTCACCTGATGGATATACATGCTTCCTACTGATTGGATCTATCTTATGAACAGCTCTAGAGAGATCAACATGAGATGAAAATCAGTGTTTGGGGACTGGAGTTCTCACTGAGCTTAGAGAGAAGAGTATTGGGTTGTAAAGTGGTAAGGTGGAAGGATGGGTAGTTGTGGTAAAAGAACAGTGTGAACTTTATGGTTTTAAAGGTCACGCCAAGTGTACCAGCTACGTGGCTTAAACGACAGAAATTTATTTCTCACAGTTCTGGAGGCTAAGAGTCCAAGATCAAGGTGCTGTCTAAGATTCATGCAGGGTTGGTTTCTCCTGAGACCTGTCTCCTTCGCTTACAGATGCCACCTTCCCTCTATGTCCTCCCATGGCCTTTCCTTTGTAGGCTGGCATTTTTGGTGTCTCTTCCGTTTCTTATAAAGACACCAGTCCTACTGGATTAGGATCCACCCTTCTGACCTCATTTAAACTTAATTAACTCTTTAAGCCCTATCCCCAAATATAGTCACACTGGGGGTTAAAGCTTCAGCATACAAATTTTGGAGGGACACAATTCAGTCCATAATTCCTAGGCAGAGTGTGGGTTAGGGGAGTAAGCTGCTGAAATGGAGGGCGAGTGAATATCACCAGAATGGAGGTAACCCAACAACTCTTACCCTCACAATAATGCAGCCCTACATTTTGTGAATGAACTTTTTGAATCATGTTCCAGTGGGAGTTTTACTGAATTTGAAAAACGGGGCTAGGAGAAAAAGCATAATGACTGGTAGTAGTATAATTATCATATTTATCTATAAAACATGCAAGATACTTGTCTACAAATCTTGGAGATCAGCTAAACATTTCACAATTTTTTTGTAGGACAGTTTGTGTAGGTCAAGTTGAAGAGTCTCCCTTTGTATATGTATGTGTGCGTATCTATCTATGTCTATCTATCATCTATCTATCTATCTACCTATCTATCTATCTACCAACCACTCTCACATACATATATATTTTTGCCTCTGGAGAAGTGTGTTTTAAGGTGAATATAGTTGATATGGAAATTCACGTGGAATAGTCTAGAATGAAAATTCCACAGAAATTCACATAGGCTAGTCTATTTTTTCATAAGGAATTGTGAAATATGGAATAGTTTTATATGTAACAATTTAATTCTGTATATGGTTGGTATCACATGTTTAGCTTGTGCTTTTATGTATTTACAGTGCACTTATTTTCATAGCTGGTGAATGTCAGAAAAAACCAAATCAAGTATTACTTGTTAGTCTCATTTCTCTAAAGAGGAAAGAGAGGCTCCAAAACCATATAATTAGCAAAAGATTAGCAAAACATTGGCAAGAAAGAATTAGCTGCCATTTTTTCCTACCCTTTACATTAGCACATATTCAGTTATTTCTTTCTCTAAGCGAATGAAGTTGTTTTAAAGTTTCCTCATGAGACACATGTTCCCTAAGAGGCATGAACCAGTCATTCTAAAGTAAAGAGGCTATGGTACAAGTTAACTAACTTGTTAGTCTTCAACTCAGAAACAGGGCAAGGAACACTACCCAAATCTCTGGCTCCTGGTCCTATGAACGGGAACCTGGACCTTGGACATGTCCCTTTACTGCCTAGGGCTCAGTTTGCTCCTCTGAAAGATGAGGGGTTTGGTACAATCTCTTCTTTTTTTTTTTTTTTTTTTTTTTTTTTTTGCGGTATGTGGGCCTCTCACTGTTGTGGCCTCTCCCATTGCGGAGCACAGGCTCCGGACGCACAGGCCCAGGGGCCATGGCTCACGGGCTTAGTTGCTCCGCGGCATGTGGGATCTTCCCGGACCAGGGCACGAACCCGTGTCTCCTGCATCGGCAGGCGGATTCTCAACCACTGCGCCACCAGGGAAGCCCACAATCTCTTCTTAATCTAAACTCCTATGTGCCCATAACCTTTGTTTTCCAAGAATTCTAGGGATGCACAGGGAGTCAACACTGATCCAGATATAATTTTTGAATCTGGAAGATATTACCCAGGCTACAGCATGGCTAGCACTGGAAACAGTAAATTCTGAAGACTGCTTTTGCATACGAGGGTGTCTGGGTATGTCAAAATGTATTGTGGAAAGTCTCAAAACAAGATTAATTGTATTTGACTTAAGTCAAACACATATAGGTGAGAAAGCCATGGAATGCATTGATTAATCAAATATAATCATTGTCAAAACTCAAATGTGATTAGAAACCATTGGAATACGTTATTACACATAGATCAAACTAAACTGTTTTTTTAAAGTGAGGAAAAATCGAGGTTACAGAAGCATTGATTGTGTAAATATGGAAGAAATAAATTGTTATACAAAATAAAAAGAAGTTTGAAATTTAATAAATGCCAAAGGATCTTTGAAAAAGTAAATAAAAACTGAAGATCACATCACTAGATTATATCTCAAAGGTAGGGTAATGTCATGTAAAATAAGGTTCTCCGAAAATTCTTCAATTAGATTCTAGGTAACCTAACATAGTTAGGAAAATCCGAAAACACTCACAAGACATTAATAACCAGTGTTTCTTGGCTCCAACTGTAGTGGATATTGAGCAGTTCAAAGATAAGTTCTGAGGCATAGCATTTATGGAAATTTCTAAGTACAAACCTTCTTATTAGGCCAAGAATGTACATGCTTTAAAAGCCCTGAAAGAAAGAGGTTGGGGAAAAGAAGAAAAGAGAAAGGGCAATTATCAACCCAAGGAGATGTCTGGATTACCAAGGGTCTATTTAATGGAAAAACAAAACAAGGTAGATTTTTTAATTGATGAAAGAGAATTAAGAGCTCTATGCAATTTCATTTAAAATTCTGAAACTGGAGGGCTTCCCTGGCGGTGCAGTGGTTGAGAGTCCGCCTGCCGATGCAGGGGACACGGGTTCGTGCCCCGGTCCGGGAGGATCCCACATGCCACGGAGCGGCTGGGCCCGTGAGCCATGGCCGCTGAGCCTGCGCGTCCGGAGCCTGTGCTCCATAACGGGAGAGGCCACAACAGTGAGAGGCCCGCGTACTGCAAAAAAAAAAAAAAAAAAAAAAAAAATTCTGAAACTGGAACAAAAGTAAAGAAACAACCTTAGGACTGAAAAGTTTAGTTTATTAAAAATCCAACTTAAATATTTTTCCCATTGCTGCAAAACATCTTTCTGATTGAAAAGGAAAATGATTTTTCTAACTATCATGAATTTAATTTTTTTCTGAATATTGAGTATGCCAACCTTACTTTCCATTCTGTTTTCTGAATGAAAGTTCCAGGCTAGTAAAGAACAGTGATACCAATCATCCAGCTACCTCCATTGCTTTCATACACAAGTATGAATGTGGGAGTGCTTTCCTGTCTTTTCACTACTCTATCACCTCTGTCCTATGGCAAACATGGTTTTTGAAAGTTAAAAAAAACGTAATCTTAGAAGGCTCCAGGTGCTTTGGAATGTACCGAAACAGAACTTGGGGAAAAAAGGAGGTTCCTTTTTGAATTCAAGGAAGGCTGGATCTTGAGACACTTCACAGTTAATTCCCAAATAGCATCTTCTGCAATTTCCCCTCTCACCTTGGAATCAGATGAATGATCGTTTAATCTTTCTAGGATCATGTAATTCATAAAGTTATATATATGCCACACTACGTATTATTCAAAATTACTCAAGATGTTTTAGACACTCAATCATCGCAATTTAAATTTGCTCTGTGAGTCTGACTTGGCATTCATGCTCTGTAGAGGAAGTCTTATGATCCTTAATTTTAGGATGAATATTTCAAAGCAGGCATTAGTTACGGACTAAGTCCACAGGTTTCCCAGAAAGGTTTGCCTGCTTCCCTAACCCGTGCCACAAAATGTACAGTTGTACCCTTCAGATATGGTTAACTACACATGTATTTTATTTTCAGCTGTAGGTCCAACATGCACGAGAGAAGAAAGCATCCTCTGAGCTTTGAGTTTCAGTAGCATCAGGGATGCACATAAAATTGAGATTTGTTCTTAGCTCGGGATTATCTCTCACTGGTAACTAAGGGACACTTTCTATGAGCAAAAGTCTCTATGACTTTTGGTCATAGAGAAATCAAGGCATTACTTATATGGTGTGGTCTGTTTATCTACTGCAGATATATTCAGAGAGTTCATTTCTACTGTTCACTTCTTTTGTCAGGAAGGAATTTCTGTCATTTATTTGAGAATGCAGTACTTTCCTTGCCCAACACACATCAACCAAACACACATTCTCCCTCACACAGCATCCATCAAACAACAGTCATCAAGGAAAGAGAGAGAGGACGGGGGGGGCGGAAAGAAACCTCCCACATAACTGACAGACTGCTCAGACAAAGCTCATGCAGTCATATTAGAAGGCACTAATATAAACACAGGCAGGAAGGGTAGTGCTAACATTCCTTTTCCCTCCTAATAACTAGAAATAATCTGTAATTTAAAGCTATATATTAATACACTATGGCCTATCTTGTTTAGTGAACATAATAAATGCAGCTCTTGCTATACATATTATAAATAAATACATCAAAGAAATGCTTGACCTGGAAGAAAACACAGCATATAAATGATCTCAGAATTTACCAGGAGGTATGTTAGTTTATTGTCCTAATAGCTCGTTTGTTTGTTTGTTTATTTATTTAGTTATACCAAAACACCAATGAGCGAAGTAGTTTAACAGGATGGCTAATTAGATGAGGTAGAGATTAGACTTATGACATTTAGAAATCTGTGCAATTATGACTTTATAGTTACTGACTATAGAAAATGCACTGAGCCCCATGGGAGCCAAAGCAATAACCTGGAAAGAGTTTGTTTTCTGCTAGAACTATATCCTGTGATTCCCTTTTTGGTAACTGCAGTTAGATATTGGCTGCAATAGTCAACTGGTCATACTCAACTTTATTATACTAAGACAAAGTTTATATTTGATTCAGTATTCTATCTACATGGTAATGCAGATACTAGAGTTGCATCAGATGCCTATTATCTCTGGTATAGCTTTAAACCATGGTGCAAAGCTATATGGTTTCTCCTTGCTAATTTAGTTCTATAAGACTGACTAGGGTTCTATAGTCGTTGCTTTGATGTTGGTAATGGAGGATGATGCATTTGACTTCCTAAAAAGAGTACATCTATTTGGAATGTATTTAATATGAGATTCCAAGAAGTTAAAGATGATAAAGATGAGAAGGATTGGATGTCAAGTTATGAAAGATAATTCAATTGTCATAATAAGTTAACTGAATTATTGTTTAATTTCATTAACGAATATAATTTAATTATTATAAAAATTTAATGACATACACAATAATATTTGCTTAGTAGGGTCAGAGTTATTTGAAAGCAAAACATCTGCATGGAAAAAATCTTCACCTGATCCATAGTGTATTAACTTGTGTTTTACCTGGTTTAGCAGAATTGAAGGAAAATGAACATTTATTGAACACCTACTATGATCTAGCTATATACTGGGTGCTGTGCTTTAGTGCACTTAATGCTCTTTTTGACACTGATAAGTAAAAAGGAAATGCAAGTTGATCATCATCGAGGGGACAGGTTTACTCAGGTCTGTTTTGCTAAACCTACACAGTAACACTTCTCCATTTAAATACACCAAAAGTCACTTTAAAGATCATTAAGTCGGTTAAAAGCTATAAGAAAAATGAATGCTTCTCTTTTTATTGCCTATTTTTGAATATTTTCAGCAGTAATGATTAGAAGCTGAAAACAGCTAAATGGTTGAACGTATATAATTTGCCTCTTCTTACAGAGCATGTTTCATCTCATGACTTCCCAAACTAATTACGATACTAGATTTATCTGTTAATTTCCAAAAGAAAGTAAATACAGTTATGGTGAGAGTACATAAATACCAACCTACTTGGTCCTAAAGGAGCTGGTGTCCTTTATTATACCAAGCACTTCATACTCACTACCAATTCAGGAGCCAGGAAGTCTTCGAGCAGTGACTCTCTTGACAGCTTCTAAGCTCTCTAGAAGATTCCCCCCAGACAACTGAGTCTTCTATTCTCCTAGGTTCACTAGGAACCTATTTTGCTTTTTTCTAATTTTTCCAATCACCTCTTTTCCATTTTTATAACCTCACAATTAACTCATTAAAGCCACTACTCTAGATTTATTATATGCTTGTTGATGGGTGTCTTTATTTTACCTGTATTATTGACTGATTTATTGACTGATTAACTTAACACACAACTATAGAGTGCTAACCATGTGTAAGGCTCTAATCTGGATGTTCTAGGATAAAGAGAGATGACTGTTAATTGATGCTTGACTTCGAGAGGGTTAGTTACTATCTAATGAGCAAGATAAGCATAGGAAGAATAAACTATAATTCAAATCAGAATTAGTTTAAGATACATGTTATGGGAGGAACGAGCGATTAACTTCTTCTTGAGGGAGCAAATCATATCATTTCTTGGCTCAAAGCCTTCAGTGGTTCCCTACTCTCCTTAGGCTTACACAATCTATATCCAACATTCATTTATTCAATGATGACTTAATTTTAAGCATTCCAACCTTATCTAATCATTAGCCTTCAGCACTCAATGCACCCTTAATATATTCATCATAATCTTGCTAAAACTACCTCCTCCAGAGAGTGTTCCTTGACCAGACCCATCTACAAGGCTTTCTTTCTCTTGGTAACTTGTACAATTTAGTATAATCGTTTAATGCATTGGATTAATAAATGCTTTTTTTCAAGTACTTAAGTGCAATCTGTTCCCCATCACATTTCAAACCTCCTAGGAAGAGATCAAGTCCAAGTTTCTTTGAGTTCTTTATAATATCTCATGTTATATATGATAAAGAGCCAATAAATATTTGTGGACTGATCTATCTCAGAGATCAGAGAGCATGTTTGTTTCACTGTTTTTACCTTTGCTCAGAGGTTCCCTGTAGAAGTAGTTTTTGAGGATGATTACATTGCTGAAGTTAAAATGCAGTAATATTATCTATTATAATGATTGGTATATGCATTTTTTTTCTAATTTGGCTGTAGTATATTTTTAAGATCAAATTTTCATCATTGAGATTATACTGTCGTTGAAAATAAGAAATAAAATCCAATTTACCATCAACTTACCATAAAATACCTAATCAATGTGTGAAAAGAACTTGGCCAGTTTTAAAAAAAAAACTAAACAAAAAATATACTCAATGCAGTATAACATACATACTGCACATTGTGATATTTGCACAAATCACAAAACTATAGCTTGACGAATAACCACCTCACAGATCAAGAAACAGCATAGTCCCAGTACTTCAAAAGTTCCCTCCTACTTCCCTCTATTGTCATATAGTTTTCCAAAACATTTTTTTCCAATTTGCATTCCCTCCAGCAGTATACAAAATTTCTAGTTCTTCCATATCTTCAGTACTGCTTAGTTTTGTTAAGCTTCTTAGTTTTGGCTCTTTAAATTTGGTTTTATTTGGAATGTGTAGTGTTATCTTTTCTTTTTCATTTCTTGGTGACTAATGAGAATAGCATGTTGTTCTATGTTTACTGGCCATTTGTATATCCTCTTTCATGAAGTGTCTTAGACTTTTGCTCATGTTTCTATTGAAGAGTTCTTTATATATCTGGCATAAGTGTCACTCGTTTATAAGCATTTCCGACACTATTTTCTCCCAATCTGTGGCTAACCTCTTAAAATCTCTTGAAGGTTTCTTTTGATAAACAGAATTTCTTAGTTTCAATTTATGTTAATAAGTTCTTTAGTTCTGTTTAGGAAATCTTTGCCTATTGCAAAGTTTTGAAGACATTCTCTTGCATTAGTTTCTAGAAGCCTTATGGTTTCACCATTAACACTTAGATCAATAATCCATCTGGAATTGACTTTTGCATGTGGTCTTAGTTAGGAGTCAATGTTCAGTTGATTCCATATGATTACCCAGTTATCTCAGAATCATTTACTGAAAAGTCCATCCTTTCCGAGTATCATTTTTTGCAGTACCATTTTTGTTATGTCAAGTGTCCTTATATGTCTGGGTTTGTTTCTGGATTTTCTCTTTTGTTCTATTTCTGAAATTTCTCTTCTGGATCTTCTCTATCCTTGCACTAATACTACACTGTCTTAATTAGCACAGCTTTATGATAAAACCTTTAAAATCCTCTACCATTTTTCTTCTTTAATATTATCTCAGTTATTCTTGGTCATTTAGATGAAGTTTATACATTTCCATAAAATATAATCTGAGGACTTTCTTTTTGGAGATGGGTTGAAATGATCAATTTGGAGAGGATTCAGTGTTCCAAATTGTGAAAAGATTTAGGTCTTGCTTAATTTCTCCTAAAAATGTTATGTAGTCTTTGTGTAGAGATTGTGCTAGTTTTCGAAATTACATTATCATGTTTTATGTGTCATGTTGCTATTGTAAATGTGATTTCTTAAATTTATTTTATACTTATTTGTTGCTGTTATAGAAACATAAAATTGCTTTGAAACATAATATTGGCCTTGTATCTAGTGACCTTGCTAAATGCAATTATTAATTCCAAGGGAATGCCAGTGGTTAGGAGTCAGGCCAATGAGGAAGGCAACATGAAACATGAAGGCAAAGACCAGAAGTAACTAAGAGGTCAGCCATCTCAGGAAGTCTCTTAAAAAAGAAAGGAGATTAGATGAGTTGGAACAAAGTCTTAACATACACACAATTTGGGGTTGGATGAATTTCATTTCATAATAAAAACATGATTAATCTACTTGGGAAAGCTTGAAGTTGGAAAACTTACACAGAGCTAGAACTTGGAGATGTGCTTTCTTGGAAATTCTACAAAATAATGGCCAGGCAAAACATTTTATTCCAACTGTCTTGAATCACATTTGCATCTCATAGGGTATAATCTAACCCTCTGTATTGGCCTATGTCTTTGACAACATGTGTACCTGATAATTTAGATTACAGTGATAGAATTAATAAAAGCCACCATTTATTCATGTGTTCTCTCTTGTCAGATACTTTGAGTGAATGAATCATCATATACATTATATCCATTCCTTTAATAAGCTCAAAATCCTTCAGGATAGATGTGATTATTTTAAGCTTATAAACAATATATTTGAAGGAGCTCTTTAGTTCCAAGAAAGAGAAACCTTATTTGAAAATGTTTAAGCAAAAGCTTAATTTGTAGGGGGAAGTACGCCAGGTCATCTCAGAATAAATCAGCTGTGAGACTGCAGCTGAGCTTTGCAGACAGCTGGATAGAATTAGATCTCAAGGCCATCAGGATACTGTCTATCATTGCTGCTCTGCTTGTGGACTTTTAGTTTCTCTCTCTCTCACTCTCTCTCTCCTGTTTATTACTGATTTTCTCCACATGATAGGAAATATTATTGCTAATGGCTCCTGAGTTTTACATCTTTCAGCATAACTACTCATCTCTCGGTCCCAACTCAAAAAAAAAAAAAATGCCCAGGAAGAGAGTCATTAGCTCAGCTTTGGCCAGGTACCCACAAGTGACATGTGGCAGGGTCATACAATATAATGTTGAACTATATGACATTGCCAGTATTTGCTTAAGAATGGCAATTTCATCATTCAATCTAATAATTATAGTCAATAGTAATAATAATATAGTTGAGTGCCTACTATGTGCCAAGCATTGTTCTAAGCACTTTACAGATATTTATTCATTTACATTTGCAACAACCTTAAAAGTTAGATGCTTTAATCATCTTCATTTTATAGATGACGAAACTAAAGCACAGGGAGTTTAACTAACTTGCCCATGATCACATGAGTGTAAATACCAGGATTTTGACCCAAGCATTCTGATTCCAGAGTCTATTACATGACATGACATGGTAGTAACTGAAAACATTATATAGAATTGGGGAAAGATATTACCTTGAGATTGTAGGTCAGGGGTATACGTCATAGACTCAGTCCCACTGTTGTCTACTGCACCAATATCTTGACAAGGAAATGGAGGCCCAGAGAGGAGGGTAATGAAATCTTGTAAGACCACACTGCTAATAAATGGCAGGATTGACACTGGAACTCGAGTCTGTCTGGGCCCATTACATGATGCTCCCTATTAAATCACTGGTTTTGGAGAAGAATGATAAACTTCATATTATACTACAATAAGTACACTATAAATCAGCTTCTTGTGTGTAGAACATTATTCTGGGCACTAATATGTAAGGAATTACAAGACTTAGTTTTTGTTTTCTATTTGAGAGTAAAAATATTATATGCATTTTGAATGTATTCTTTATTAAGTTGAATGTATCCTGTTAAGAGAAATGCATTGGGTGTTACTTGTTAAGTAGGAATGCCACCTGTGTGTCTTCCTCAGAAATGATTATATGTGTGTGGGGTCTTTTTGTAGATTCCCCCTTCTCACTGCTGACATGAAATGGGCTGTGAGATACTTTTGCATTGTTGGGAACTGATGAGGCCTTCTTAGATTTCTCAGATTTGTATTTGCTGTTCTGAGTGTCCCTGTGGAAGTGAGGGAGACCAGGGAAGCTGGACTTTCCCTGTGGATTCACTATTGTATCCTGAGCTAAGTAAAAGTGAAAGTGTTCTTTCTAAGTAAACAGAGGAAAAGTGGTTTGTGTGTAAAGTTTAATTGTGCAATATCAAAACAAAACCAGACCATAAAACAAGGCTGGTAACGTGTCTCTTACATACCCTACTCACACCTGTAACTTCTTATGTTGTAATTGCCTTATTTGATGAGATGACATTATCTCTGTTTTTCTGCAGTTTTACTATGATGTATCTAAATATGGATATCTTTTCATTTATCCTGTGGGTGATTTCTTGGGATTCTTGGCTCTGTGAATTGATGTTTCTCCTTAGTTCTGGGAATTAAGTATATCTTTCAATAATGCCTTTATTTCTTTCCCTCAGACCTATCCTTCTGCTCACTACATTGTCTATTTGTTTACTTTCTGAATAATTCGTTATTATCTATTTTTCAGTTCATGAATTCTCTCTTCAGCTATGTCTAACCTATGCAAAATCTCTCCATTCAGTTCTCAATCTCAGATTTTTGGGGCTGAAATTGGGGCCTGGTTTATCAGAGGTCCAGATTTGGGGCCCTAGGCTTTGACAACTCCAATAGTCTGCAAAAGTGCAACTCTGTTTTGATTATCTTCCCCTCCCCTAACCCCACCAAATTAACAAATAACCTTAGGTTAAAGCAACTTTGAGTGCCTAGCTTATCTTTCTGTTTCTCAATTCTGTGGGTTTTGATCAGAAAATTCTTCACCATCTTGTTAGATTTTGTTGTTTTGGAGAGATTAAAAAATATTTTATCCAGAATTTTTAGTTTCCTCAATGAGAGAGATTATTGTAATTACTGAATTCTTCCCTACTGAAAATGGAAGTCTCAACATTTGTCTTTGATTAGTTTATTTTTAGTTGAGTAGTTTAATAAATGAATAAATAAATTAATAAAATAGGTTGATGTTTAGAACCAAAGACGACAATATTCTGCTTTTTACTGTGGCCTCTGAAGGGCTCAGCAATAATGACTTGATATGCCATTTTACTTCACAGAAACTGCTGATTTTACTCTGTGAGTTGTTGCATTGTCAAGTGTGTACAGGTCCTTAGAGGTGGTTATGGACCTCCCTTCACATACACTGTGAGAATTGTGATTAGATGGGGCTATGCAGATATAGGCTTTATTTCAGTGAGCTTGCCTGGCCTCATGTCCAGAGGACTGTGGTGAAAGCTGATCTGGACATTAAAGATCAGTGTTTATTAGCTAGATAAGGAAAGATTTATAAGGGTGGAGGAGTGCTATTTAACTTCTCTGTTGAAGTAGTGGCTCTCTCTCAGCTGGTTTGTAATTTAACCTTTTATTCTAGGGAATTTGGGGGTCCTCAGTATAACCTTACCACTATAATTACTTTTTCTTGCAACCAATTGTGTTAGAAGTAGATATTCTGCTATGAGTTGTTACTTTTTCTATGAGTAACAATGGAAAATATATAAGTAGCAGTTAACTATGTGCCAGAATCTTTTCTAAAATCTTTACATTTATTAAATAGGTTTGTCTTCACAGGAACACATAAGGAGATGAGGTAAAGATAATTGATAAAACTGTACCACCAGAGAGTAACAGAGAATAAGAGATCCCAGACAATCTTGGTCTAGAGTTCAAGCTCTATCTGTTCTATTATAATATCAATAGTATAATCATAATAACAAGAAAACACCATTCAGACACTTAGGAACACAATCTCATGCCTGGGAGAAAGGAAGATTATTCCTCTCTACTAGATCTCCAGTTTTAAAAGTGGAAGATAAAAATAAAGGAAAGAGAAACTTGAAAGAAAAATAAAGACACATGTCTTGGAAGTGAGTTGTCAGATAAGCAATGAGATGATTTTTCCAAGACCATAAAGCAAGTGTCACAGCTGTGTTTTAAGTTGGTATTTTCACTAGAGTTTGGTCATATGTCTATATACGAACAGTGTCAAATAAAAGCTAGAGAATCCCTCATTTTTACAAGGTGACTACTGTGTGTAAGCACTTCTGAGGGATCTATGATTTACACACCTTTCAATCACAGATAAATACAGAGCAGCTCTCAATGTAGCCAAGAACTGTCTCTTCACGTGGCTCCCTGCCAAAACATGCTCAGCTTCCCTTCTCTGACTGCTGTCCACATTGCTGCCCGCCCATAGAGAATATGAGGGTTTTGTGGCCTTTTGGGTCTCCTAGTGGAAAATGTCTACAAACTAAGCAGATAGAAAGTTAGCACAAAGCGGACGATTTGCAAACGGATACCATTCCATGCCAAAGGCCCTCAGAGTATAAAAAGCAGCAGACCCCTATGGTGTGAATCTGCTTGCTTCATGCCATAAATGGAAACTGTTTTTAAAACCTAAAGGGGTTGTGATGACTGAGCACAAATACTGTTTGTCTTTATCCTGATGCAAAAACGATAAAAGGAAATGATTTCAAACCAGCCAAGGAATGATTGAAAGAAACTCGATGCCGCATCAAAGGGCATCACAAAACACGAACAGCATCATTTCACTGCTGAGAATGGAAAATCTATTGAAATTTTTGTAAGGATATGTGTGTGTCTCTGTGTGTGCATTCTTTGACATAATTAAGGATGAGTCCATGTATAACATGCTGAAGGACAAAATTTTTCTCTTATTCAGTGTGAAGGATTATGGTTGTGTCTGTGTGTTTAAAAGATCATCTAAAACTGTTCAATATTGTCTTTTTTTAAAGCTGGGTTCAGGGAAGTTTTATATTGTCATAATCTGAATCTGTTCTGATTAAGGTGAGAGTTCGGTGAATGCTTATAAACATGACAGATTACTCCACTTGTCTTTTTAGGCAGAAGAGGCTTTCAAGTGTTCTTGGGGTTCCTGAAAGGAGCTAAAAAAACACAGAATCTGATACACACACACACACACACACACGCGCGCACACGCACACACACACACACATATACATACATATATATGTATATAGCCATGCTGTGCAGCTTGCAGGATCTCAGTTCCCCGACCAGGGATTGAACCTGGGCCCTGGCAGTGAAAGCACCGAGTCCTAACCACTGGGCCGCCAGGGAATTTCCAACTGTGATATTTTACTATTATCCTTACTTAAGATAATGTACTTTGAAACTAACATGATTTTTTTCCTAAAACTGCCACTTAAATGGGGGTTACATTCAATCAGCTTAATGAAATACAACATCCATAAAACATGACACAGCTTCAGGAGATAACATTTGAATGTAATATTTGTAATTTATTACAATAGGTAGGATAGATATGGTGTTAACCTCACTTTAGGTGACTTACTTAGATAACAAATGCAGATTGAGTCTAAATTTGTTTTCTGTATATTGTTAAAAATATAAGTATATTTGATACATTCTTGTGTCAGTTGAGCTAGTCTAGGTTATGCTCTGGTAAAAGACAATCCGAGATCTTATTGGCTTTCAGCCACAAAGATTTATTTCTTATGCGTGCGACTTGCCAGTCAGGACTTGATTGAAGACCCTGGTTCATGTGTCCTCACTCCAGGATCCAGGCTGATGGAGCAGACCCTGTTTTGAAGGTTGTTGTTTGCCGTTCTTTGGTGGGAAAAAAGCGTAGTGAATTCTGCTCCAAGTCTTTTTTTGGGGCCACTCCTCGCGGCATGCGGGATCTTAGTTTCCCAACCAGGGACTGAATCCATGCCCCCCTGCAATGGAAGCATGGAGTCTTAACCCCTGGACCGCCAGGGAAATCCCTGTACTAATTCTTAAAGCTTCCAACTGGAGGTGACACATATCACTCCAACAGGTCACAAGAGGAGAAAGCAAGCTCAATCCTACAGTGTGCTCTGAAGGAGAGCCAGAAATATTTAGTAAATTGCACTAATGATCACCATAATCTCCAGTCCCTCGAAAGAGTAAAAACTGATAAAGCAAATCCAGTATGTAAATCAGCACATCAGGGAAAGCGATCCAGGGGGGCAAACAGAGCCTCATCAAAAGTTTTCTCAGCTCCCTTTTGCAGCAAACCTCCTTATGAGTTACTTAACTGTTTTCAATTTGTCCTTACTCATTCTCTCAGCAACCCACTCGAATCCTATTATTTTCTTTTAATATTCACTCTTCTGGAACCACAAGATCCTCTTTTTTACCTCTATGAACCTTCACTTTAGGACTCCCCCCAACCCTGCTGATACCCACTGATTTACACGGAGGCTGAGGATCTATCCGGAAACTACCCCGCACCACCGTTGAACTCTGATGTTTGGACGTATGCAGTTTTGGCTAATGGGTCAGGGTGAACCTAGTGGAAATGCAATTTCAGGGAGAAAAAAAATGGAAGCCACTAAGAGTTAAGTGAAGACGGCATTAAATGCAGTAAGCTAGACTGAACAACAAACCTGAGTGTCAGAGAGAAATGTTTTGGGTACTAGTGCAAGGCAGGTGATTGGGAAGTACATTCCAGTCCAGCCACCATGACACATCATGCATCCTGAGAGAAAGGTGTGTGTGTGTGTAATACGGGTCTGTAACATGTGGTGGCTGGAGCACCATGCGGTGGAAATCTTGCAGTGGCACAGTGGTCATGCTCCGGTTCCCTGGCATTGGGTTTCATTGTTACCTGGGTGGCAGCACTGGAAATGGGAGAAGAGGTTTGGACTTGGAGTAACACTTCCGGGAGCTCTCAAGCTTGGGGTTACAGAGTCCTGACTCAGCTAGCGATTGTTGCGGGTGGGTGATTAAGTAGCATCCTTAACCACTGACATTTTGAGGTTTAAGAAATATTCTTCAAGAAGACCCCAGTGAAGCAGCCGCATAGCACAGGGAGATCAGCTTGGTGCTTTGTGACCACCTAGAGGGTGGGAGGGAGATGCAAGAGGGAGGAGATATGGGGATATATGTATATGTATAGCTGATTCACTTTGTTATACAGCAGAAACTAACACACCATTGTAAAGCAATTATACTCCAATAAGGATGTTAAAGGAAAAAAAAAAACGAAGACCCCAACTGAGAACAATGGATGAATAACCAAGAGAAAAACGTGGAACTCTGGGGTGGAGTTGCACACTGCCTTTGGGCTCAGCAGAGTTGCAGCTTGTCTGTAGTCGTAGCCAACAGGATCCAACATGGTCGCTCCTTTCTTTAGAACCTGGGGGTCTTCATCCTTTCCAAAGCTTCAGCTTTTCGTGATCAGTCCTTCAGCACCCAGGTGCCATACTGTCTCATCAGAGATTCTTAACTTCAGCTTAGGCTCTCACCGCTTGTAGAACCACAGCCACTTGCCTACCTTACCCATGTCCTAGTCACAGGAAAGCTAACTCTACTTTCCTTTTTAATTATTCCCCATGTACCCATTTTGTACTTAAAAACATCAGCCTTATTTTCATTCAGCGTAACCTTCTAGTATCCACGGGATAACCCTCAATGACCTTAATCATTCGGTTCTGCCTATTTGGGGGAATGTATGCATGGTATCGATACTTTGGGTACTAAAGAAGGAAATCATCTCTAAATAGAGCCCGTGTTATTGTAGACAGCTTGATAATAGGTCATATAGATACAGAGTGGTAAATGCTGAAGTATTAAAAAGACTGGGTGTTAAACTTTAGAATAAATTAAGGTTTTGTGCTAAACTCGCTAAAGCACAGTGAATTGAAAAGTCTTTGTAGCAATTCTCCTGAAGAAAATTGCCCCAGGTAGATTTTAAAAAACAGTATGTAAGACATCTTTTACTGTACTTAATACAACTGCCTAAATTCTTCCTGCTTCTCTTTCCCTCCTTTTTGTTTCCTTCCTTCTCCTTCCCTTCACTTCCTTTCCCTTCTGTTCCTTGCTTCTCTGTACCTTCTTTCTTTTCTTCCTTTCTTTCTAAATTTCTGACCCTGGAATTCCAGAAGATAAACTTTCTTGGACTTAAAAAAAAATAAGCTCATACAGTAAAAAAAAAATAAGCTCATACAGTGCTTTAAAATACCCCTTAGTCTCTTGGATGATTTTTACTTTTTCCTTTAAATTCTTCTGTTCTATTCCTTCTGGTTCTCTGCTGATCTTTGATTTGAGAATTCACATAAGATTTCTTTTTAGTTGTTTTGCACTTACCAAATAAGTGCCCCTTCGGTCTTACAAAATGGTGCATTTAAAAACTTTTTTTTAGTCATATTTAAGAACCCCAGAATAAATTTTAATGATTATTTCACTTAGAGTGTCTGGTTAAATAGAAATAAATGTGCAAAAGTGACAACAAACTCTTCCAAGTCTAGAAAAGACTATCTTTTTACAGCAAGGAAAGAGCTCTCATTCCTAGGGCATGTAGGATACTGGTGTATTGTATCTGAGGATCACTGTGTCCACTGGAGTGTGTTGTCGAGAATCTTCAATACTCCTATCTCTCTAGCTTATTCTTGTGTTTAGACTCATTTAGACACCATTAAAGAACAAATGTGTTTCCTCTTTTAGGGCAAAGGCAATCAGCCTGGTCTGAAGCTTGATTTCACATGACCATGAGATCAAGTAGAGCAAAAACAAGTGTAATTAAGCTCATAGTTCTCAGTACATGGGTCTTTGTGATTCTTTGATTAGATCCACCCAAAGGCAAACACACACACACACACACACACACACACACACACACACACACACACACATATATATTTTTTTGCGGTACGCGGGCCTCTCACTGTTGTGGCCTCTCCCGTTGCAGAGCACAGGTTCCGGATGCGCATGCTCAGGGCCATTGCTCACGGGCCCAGCCGCTCCGCGGCACGTGGGATCTTCCCCGCCGGGGGCACGAAGCCATGTCCCCTGCATCGGCAGGCGGGCTCTCAACCACTGCGCCACCAGGAAAGCCCAAGGCAAATATATTTTGAGGATTGTTTGAAATATACAATGTAGAACAAAATTAAATAGATGTAAATCTCACTGAGTCATAAACTCCCAATTTACCAAACTCCATGGAAAGCTGTCTACTCACAAAAGACTACTTGAGAGTTAAATGTTTGTACTTTTGATCCTTGACATGGGTGTCCAGTTTATAAAAACAAGGTCAACCTGTGGATTAATTCATTTATTTGTTCTACAAATATTAAGCCACTATATTAGTTTTTTATTGCTGCTGTAACAAATTGCCACAAGTGTACAGGCTTAAAACAGCATAAAAATGTGATCTTATAATTCAATAATTTAGGAGTCAGACACAGGTCACACTGAGCTAAAATCAAGGTGTCAGTAAGACTATGTTCCTTTCTGGAGACTCTAGGGGAGAATCTATTTCCTTGTTTCTTCCAGCTGCTTCTTCCTTTTTTTTTTTTTTTTGGCTGTGTTGGGTCTTCGTTGCTGTGCATGGGCTTTTTCTAGTGGCGAGCGGGGGGTACTCTTCATTGTGGTGCATGGACTTCTCATTGCGGTGGCTTCTTCTCTTGTTGCAGAGCACGGGCTCTAGGCACCTAGGCCTCAGTAGTTGCAGCATGCCGGCTTCAGTAGTTGTAGCACGTGGGCTCAATGGTTGTGGCACATGGGCTTAATTGCTCCACAGCCTGTGAGATCTTTCCAGACCAGGGGTAGAACCTGTGTCCTCTGCATCGGCAGGAGGATTATTAACCACAGCACCACCAGGGAAGTCCTTCTTCCAGCTTCTTGAGGCCACTGCATTCCTTGGCTTTAGACTCCCACCTTCCTTCAGATTCAAAGCCAGGAATGTTGCATCTTCCTTAAACACTTTTTTTTGTCTTCATCTGTCCCTCAGAACAAATCCTGGAAAGGCTCTTCACTTTTAAGGTTCATGTGATTAAACTGGGTCCACCTGGATAATCTAGGATAATCTCGCCATCTCAAGGTCCATACACTTAATCACATCTGCAAAGTCCCTTTTACCACGTAAAGTAACATATTACACAGTGATATATCCGTGACGATTACATAGCAATCATTTAGGTAACATACCCATCAATGGACAGGGTTAAATTGAGCAGTGTGAATAAAGACCATTGTTAGGAGGTAGGCACACCTGGGCTCCAATTCTGGGTCTATTACTTAATGGAGAAAAATTTGGGACCTAACTAATCTTGTCGAGCCCCAATGTCTTCAACAGTAAAATGGGGGATAATAATACCTGTTGAGGGCTTCCCTGGTGGCGCAGTGGTTGAGAATCCCTCTGCCGATGCAGGGGACGCGGGTTCGTGCCCCGGTCTGGGAAGATCCCACATGCCGCTGAGCGGCTGGGCCCGTGAGCCATGGCCGCTGAGCCTGGGCGTCCGGAGCCTGTGCTCCGCAATGGGAGAGGCCACAACAGTGAGAGGCCCGCAAAAAAAAAATAAAAAAAAAAAATAATAAAAATAAAAAAAAAAAATAAAAAAAATAAATAAAGGAGTATTCATTTAAAAAAAAAAATACCTGTTGAATGACTGCTATTAGGGATTAAATGAAATTGTGTATGCAAGACTCATAATACTTAGGCATAGAGTGAGTGCTCAAGAAATATCATTTCTCTTCTCTAAAGATGGTGTATCTTTTCATGAAATTTGGAAGCATAACTCCAAGGTTGAACAACAGAGCTGTTTCCCGTTGGTCTTATTTAGAGACATAAAGAAAATCTCCCTGACTTTAACTTATCTTTGATCACATTTCCTGAAACTTCAGAACCAGAAATACATTCTTTTGGGCTATGTGGTTGGGTCTGCTTTCCAAATGTGCATATTAAATATACAGTTGTGATCAAGGAGGATGGAGCATGAAGCTGTTATAAGTAATTGCCACTGGAGTGTGTCTGTCAAAGGAGGTTGGTTGAGAAAAAGTTAGGAGTCATTTGTTTGTTTGTTTGTTTGGAGTGAAATAAACAAGTGAAAGTAAGTTTACATGGTAGTATAGAGCCCAAGGAGGGCAGACCTGATTCAGGTGCCAAAGCTGGCAGCCCTTGGACTTTTCTTTTGTGGAGAGGGAACGTAATAGAGGAAGAAAGTGAAAAGGGGAAAAGCTGAGGAATTTGATTTCACATCTCCCCACATATGCTCTACATATCTAAGGATGGCCCTGCTGGCTTGATTCATCAGATGTAATCTATTTGGGGGACACAAAGGATGCTGAAAGATAATTTTAATTATATTACAATTTGGGGCACAAACTCATACTTCCATTCGAGAATAATACCTCTGCCAAATGAATACTGAGTTTGAAAGTATAATCCATATCGGGTTTGGAGCCAGACAGATTTCTGAAAGTTTATTTCTTGGGGGAGAAGGAAACCCTGCCAGACTGAGGCAGTGACTATCCTCTCTGTGAAGCTGAGTGAGCAGAGGAGGAGAACCAACCTGACTGGGTCCCCGGGAGAGGGGGCACTAAGGGACCAGGCGATACGACAAGGGTCCATTATGGGAGACAAAGATGAGGATGTGAGTCCAGCAGATTGCATTATTACCTGGAGCTTAGTTCTGAAGATGGGATGGGCAGGTTGCTTGTATTATGACAAAGGGCAAAGTTATATAAGACAGTGGAGTTTCATTTCAATTAGGGAAGAGAAGGCTGAGTTAAATTTCTAGGACTGAGATTATCAGAAGATACTAGAGGGAGGGAAGGAGTGGGAGATTGGGGTTGGCAGATGTCAGCTTTTATATATAGGATGGATGAACAACAAGGTCCTAATGTATAGCACAGGGAACTGTAATCAAAATCCTATGATAAACCATAATGGAAAAGAATATGAAAAAAGAATGTATATATATGTATAACTGAAACACTTTGCTGTACAGCAGAAATTAACACATGGTAAATCAACTATACTTCAATTTTAAAAACCCTTATATTACTAACAAAAAAATAAAAATAAAATAAAATGTATTGTCATTAAAAAAAAAAAGAAGGGCTTCCCTGGTGGCGCAGTGGTTGCGAGTCCGCCTGCCGATGCAGGGGACACGGCTTCGTGCCCCAGTCTGGGAAGATCCCACATGCCGCGGAGCGGCTGGGCCCGTGAGCCATGGCCGCTGAGCCTGCGCGTCCGGAGCCTGTGCTCCGCAAGGGGGGAGGCCACAACAGTGAGAGGCCCGTGTACCGCAAAAAAAGAAAAAAAAAAAAAAAAAGAAGAAGATAAACCTTTCAAAAGGGAAGATGTTGAGCAAGGGTAATGCAAAAGACGATTGGCTACATTAAGATTGTGGACAAATGACTTAGGTTACGTTAACCAGGTATAGTAGCAGGTTTTGGAAATTTGCCATTGGGGGCTGGGATACAGGCCATGACATATGTTGAAGAATAAGTGCTAAGAGCCAGTGGAGAGGAATTTTCTTGGGGAAGAGGAAAGCTAAATTTGGTGGGTTAGGTTAATGCCTCAGGACTCAGTACCTCTCCGCTCCTCAGCTGTGATATAGACATAAAACAACATCTACATTATTAGTCTGTGATGAAGTTAAAAGGAGATAATGCCTGCAAAGCATTTAGTGTCGTGATTAACACAGAGTAAGTACTCAATACATTTTAGGTTTTTATCATTTATCTTTTTTTATTTTTTAACATCTTTAAAAATATAATATATTTTTTAAAGATGCAGTATAATTGCTTTACAATGTTGTGTCAACTTCTACCGTATAACAAAGTGAATCAGCTATATGTATACATATATCCCCATATCCCCTCCCTCTTGCATCTCCCTCCCACCCTCCCTATCCCACCCCTCTAGGTGGTCACAGAGCACCAAGCTGATCTCCCGTGCTATGTAGCTGCTTTTCACTAGCTATCTATTTTACATAGTGTATATATGTCAATACCACTCTCTCACTTCATCCCAGCTTACCCTTAGCCCTCCTCGTGTCCTCAAGTCCATTCTCTAAGTCTGCGTCTTTATTCCTGTCCTTCCGCTATGTTCATCAGAAGCATTTTTTTTTCTTTTTTAGATTCCATATATATGAGTTAGCATATGGTATTTGTTTTTCTCTTTCTGACTTACTTCACTCTGTATGACAGACTCTAGGTCCATCCACCTCACTACAAATAACTCAATATCGTTTCTTTTCATGGCTGAGTAATATTCCATTGTGTATATGTGCCACATCTTCTTTACCCATTCATCTGTCGATCGATGGACACCTAGGTTGCTTCCATGTCCTGGCTATTGTAAATAGTGCTGCAATGAACATTGTTGTACATGACCCTTTTTGAATTATGGTTTTCTCAGGGTATATGCCCAGGAGTGGGATTGCTGGGTCATATGGTAGTTCTATTTTTAGTTTTTTAAGGGACCTCCATACTGTTCTCCATAGTGGCTGTATCAATTTACATTCCCACCAACAGTGCAAGAGGGTTCCCTTTTCTCCATATCCTCTCCAGCATTTATTGTTTGTAGATTTTTGATGATGGCCATTCTGACCGGTGTGAGGTGATACCTCATTGTAGTTGTGATTTGCCTTTCTCTAATTATTAGTGATGTTGAATATCCTTTCATGTGTTTGTTGGCAATCTGTATATCTTCTTTGGAGAAATGACAATTTAGGTCTTCTGCCCATTTTGGATTGGGTTTTTATTTTTTTGATATTGAGCTGCATGAGCTGCTTGTATATTTTGTAGATTAATCCTTTGTCAGCTGCTTCGTTTGCAAATATTTTCTCCATTTCTGAAGGTTGTCTTTTCATCTTGTTTATGGTTTCTTTTGCTGAGCAAAAGCTTTTAAGTTTCATTAGGTCCCATTTGTTTATTTTTGTTTTTATTTCCATTTCTCTAGGAGGTGGGTCAAAAGGGATCTTGCTGTGATTTATGTCAAAGAGTGTTCTTCTTATGTTTTCCTCTAAGAGTGTTATAGTGTCTGGCTTTACATTTAGGCCTTTAATCCATTTTGAGTTTATTTTTGTGTATGGTGTTAGGAAGTGTTCTAATTTTACTCTTTTACATGTAGCTGTCAAGTTTTCCCAGCACCACTTATTGAAGAGGCTGTCTTTTCTCCACTGTATATTCTTGCCTCCTTTATCAAAGATATGGTGACCATATGTGCGTGGGTTTATCTCTGGGCTTTCTATCCTGTTCCATTGATCTATATTTCTGTTTCTGTGCCAGTACCATACTGTCTTGATTACTGTAGCATTGAGGTATAGTCTGAAGTCAGGGAGCCTGATTCCTCCAGCTCCGTTTTTCTTTCTCAGGATTGGTTTGGCTATTCAGGGTCTTTTGTGTTTCCATAAAAATTGTGAAATTTTTTGTTCTAGTTCTGTGACAAATGCCATTGGTAGTTTGATAGGGATTGCATTGAATCTGTAGATTGCTTTGGGTAGTATAGTCATTTTCACAATGTTGATTCTTTCAATCCAAGAACATGGTATATCTCTCCATCTGTTTGTATCCTCTTTAATTTCTTTCATCACTGTCTTATAGTTTTCTGCATACAGGTCTTTTGTCACCTTAGGTAGGTTTATTAGCAGGTATTTTATTCCTTTTGTTGCAGTGGGAAATGGGAGTGTTTTCTTAATTTCTCTTTCAGATTATTCATCATTAGTGTATAGGAATGCAAGAGATTTCTATGCATTAATTTTGTATTCTGCTACTTTACCAAATTCATTGATTAGCTCTAGTAGTTTTCTGCTAGCAACTTTACAATTCTCTATGTATACTATAATATCATCTGCAAACAGTGACAGCTTTACTTTTTCATTTCTGATTTGGGTTCCCTTTATTTCTTTTTCTTCTCTGATTGCCATGGCTAAAACTTCCAAAACTATGTTGAATAATAGTAGAGAGAGTTTGCCTCCTTGTCTTGTTCTTGATTTTAGAGGAAATGGTGTCAGTTTTTCACCATTGAGAATGATGTTGGCTGTGGGTTGTCATATATGGCCTTTACTATGTTGAGGTAAGTTCCCTCTATGACTACTTTCTGGAGGGTTTTTATCATAAATGGGTGTTGAATTTTGTTCAGAAGCTTTCTCTGCATCTACTGAGATTATATGGTTTTTCTCCTTCAACTTGTTAATATGGTGTATCACATTGATTGCTTTCCATATATCAAAGAATCCTTGCATTACTGGGATAAACCCCAGTTGATCAGGGTGTATGATCCTTTTAATGTGCTGTTGGATTCTGTTTGCTAGTATTTTGTTGAATATTTTTGCATCTTTGTTCACCAGTGATATTGGCCTATACTTTTCTTTTTTTGTGACATCTTTGTCTGGTTTTGGTATCAGGGTGGTGGTGGCCTTGTAGAATGAGTTTGGGAGGGTTTCTCCCTGTAGTATATTTTGGAAGAGTTTGAGAAGGATAGGTGTTAGCTCTTCTCTAAATGTTTGATAGAATTCGCCTGTGAAGCCATATGGTCCTGGGCTTTTGTTTGTTGGAATATTTAAAATCACAGTTTCAATTTCAGTGCTTGTGATTGGTCTGTTTATATTTTCTATTTCTTCCTGGTTCAGTCTCTGAAGGTTGTGCTTTTCTAAGAATCTGTCCATTTCTTCCAGGTCATCCATTTTATTGGCATATAGTTGCTTGTAGTCCCTCATGATTCTTTGTATTTCTGCAGGGTCAGTTTTTACTTCTCTTTCATTTCTAATTCTGTTGATTTGAGTCTTCTCCCTTTTTTTCTTGATGAGTCTGGCCAGTAGTTTATCAATTTTGTTTATCTTCTCAAAGAACCAGCTTCTAGTTTGATTGATCTTTGCTGTTGTTTCCTTCTTTTTCATTTATTTCTGTTCTGATCATTATGATTTCTTTCCTTCTGCTAACTTTGGGGTTTTTTTGTTCTTCTTTCTCTAATTTCTTTAGGTGTAAGGTTAGGTTGTTTACTTGAGATTTTTGTTGTTTCTTGAGATAGTATTGTATTGCTATAAACTTCCTTCTTAGAACTGCTTTTGCTGCATCCCATAGGTTTTGGGTTGTCATGTTTTCATTGTCACTTGTTTCTAGGTATTTTTTGATTTCCTCTTAGATTTCTTCAGTGATCTCTTGGTTATTTAGCAGTGTATTTTTTAGCCTCTATGTGTTCGTATTTTTTATTGTTTTTTTTTTTTTCCCCTGTAATTGATATCTAGTCTCATGTGTTGTGGTCAGAAAAGATACATAATAAGATTTCAATTTTCTTAAATTTACCAGGGCTTGGTTTGTGACCCAAGATATGATCTATCTTGGAGAATGTTCTATGAGCACTTGAGAAGAAAGTATATTCTGTTGTTTTTGGATGGAATGTCCTATAAATATCAATTAAGTCCATCTTGTTTAATGTATCATTTAAAGCTTGTGTTTCCTTAGTTATTTTCATTTTGGTTGATCTGTCCACTGGTGAAAGTGGGATGTTAAAGTCCCCTACTATTATTATGTTACTGTCGATTTTCCCTTTTATGGCTGTTAGCATTTGTCTTATGTATTGAGGTGCTCCTATGTTGGTGCATAAATATTTATAATTGTTATATCTTCTTCTTGGATTTATCCTTTGAATATTATGTAGTGTCCTTTTTTGTCTCTTGTAATCGTCTTATTTTAAAGTCTACTTTGTCTGATATGAGAATTGGAACTCCAGATTTCTTTTGATTTCCATTAGCATGGAATATCTTTTTCCATCCCCTCACCTTCAGTCCATATGTGTCCATAGGTCTGAAGTGAGTTTCTTGTAGTCAGCGGTATATATGGGTCTTGTTTTTGTATCCATTCAGCCAGTCTATGTCTTTTGGTTGGAGCATTTAATCCATTTATATTTAAGGTAATTATCAATACGTATGTTCCTATTACCATTTTCTTAATTGCTTTGGGTTTGTTTTTGTAGGTCTTTTCCTGCTCTTGTATTTCCTGCCTAGAGAAGTTCCTTTAGCATTTGTTGTAAAGCTAGTTTGGTGGTGCTGAGATCTCTTAAATTTTACTTGTCTGTAAAGGTTTTAATTTCTTCATCAAATCTGAATGAGAATCTTGCTGGGTAGAGTAATTTTGGTTGTAGGTTTTTTCCTTTCATCACTTTAAATATGTCCTGCCACTCCCTTTTGGCTTGCAGATTTTCTGCTGAAAGATCAGCTGTTAACCTTATGGGGATTCCCTTGTATGTTATTTGTTTCTTTTCCCTTGCTGCTTTTAATATTTTTTCTTTGTAGTTAATTTTTGAGAGTTTGATTAATATGTGTCTTAGCATGTTTATCCTTGGATTTATCCTGTATGCAACTCTCTGCGCTTCCTCCACTTGACTCTCTATTTCCTTTCCCATGTTAGGGAAGTTTTCAACTATAATCTCTTCAAATATTTTCTCAGACTCTTTCTTTTCCTCTTCTTCTTTGGGACCCCTATAATTAGAATGTTTGTGCATTTCATGTTGTCCCAGAGGTCTCTGAGACTGTCCTCAATTTTTTTCATTCTTCTTTCTTTATTCTGCTCTGAGGTAGTTATTTCCACTATTTTACCTTTCAGGTCACTTTTCCGTTTTTCTGCCTCAGTTATTCTGCTATTGATTCCTTCTAGAGTATTTTATATTTCATTTGTTGTGTTGTCCATCATTGTTTGCTCTTTAATTCTTCTAGGTCCTTGTTAAATGTTTCTTTTATTTTCTCCATTCTATTTCCAAGATTTTGGATCATCTTTACTATCATTACTCTGAATTCTTTTTCTGGTAGACTGCCTATTTCCTCTTCATTTGTTTGGTCTGGTGGGTTTTTACCTTGCTCCTTCATCTGCTGCATATTTCTCTGTCTTCCTATATTGCTTAACTTACTGTGTTTGCGGTCTTCTGTTCACAGGCTGCAGGTTCATAGTTCCCATTGTTTTTGGTGTCTGCCCTCAGTGGGTGAGTTTGATTCAGTGGCTTGTGTAGGCTTCCTGGTGGAGGTGCCTCTGTTCTAGTGGATGGGGCTGGATCTTGTCTTTCTGGTGGGCAGGGCTGTGTCTGCTGGTGTGTTTTGTGGTGTCTGTGAACTTATTATGATTTTTGGTAGCCTCTCTGCTAATGGGTGGGGTTGTATTCCTGTCTTGCTAGTTGTTTGGCATGGGGTGTCCAGCACTGGACCTTGGTGGCCGTTGGGTGGAGCTGGGTCTTAGCGTTGAGATGGAGATCTCTGGCAGAGCTCTCGCCAATGGATATTATGTGGGGCTGAGAGGTCTTTGTTGGTCCAATGTCCTGAACTCAGCTCTCCCACCTCAGAGGCTCAGGCCTGACACCAGGCTGAAGCACCAAGATCCTGTCAGCCACATGGCTTGGAAAGACCCTTCACACCAGCCAGTATGAATCTGTTTGTGTGAAGGTCTCTTTCCTTTTTTTCCCCCCTTTGTGCTTTATCTGGTTTCACTGGCTCACAGGGTGCTATTTGTGCAGGGCCCTCACCCCTGGCCCTTCCGACCAGAGTTCTTGGGAGTGGTAGCCAGCCCTGGATGGCCTCCGGTGATTCTCACTTCCTGGCATTTATAACCTTGGGTCTCTCCCATAGAGTAGCACTGACTGGGAATTCCCTGGCAGTCCAGTGGTTAGGACTGTGTGCTCTCCCTGCCGAGCTAGGTAGATATGTTTCAATATATTAACAATAGTTGTCTTTGGGTGGGCTGGGCAACTGTTGGGTCTCTCTCCTCTCTGCATGTCTAATTTTTCTGTTTTGCCTGCTCACATGTGCCAGAATACAACCGCCTCTCTCTTGCTTGCCTGCTGTGGGTCTGAGCCTCCATAGATGGGGACAAGCATCCTTGGTGTCCAGAGTTCTTCAGTTCCTATGGTGCCCTGAGTGAGCGGTGAAGCCATCCCAGTGAGCCCCATCACAAACAGCTGTCTGGTCCACTGGGCTCCTGAGTTTGGAAAGCGAGGGTGACCCGTGCCCCCTGGTCAGCATAGTGTCCTCATTTCCTTTCCCCTGTCTTTGCTCCTCCTATCTCTTCTCCGTATCATTTATCTTAATGACGTTGAGCCAAAGAGCTATTTCTTTACTTCCTCTAGGGGCTGAGACCTGGGGTTGCTGAGTGTTTAGAACTTCCAGCCTCCCTAGGGGGGGAGGGTGTGGAGAGGGCTTACAACCCCTTCCTTCCCCTATTAACTTTCTCCTATTGGGGATTAAAATTTATGATGGAGTATGATCAGTTCACTTGGATAATATTTTCTTCCAGATATTATCATAGAGAGGCATCTTCTTTCTTTCTCCTTTTGGAAACTAACATCATAACTCCAATAACTCCTCCCATCAAGTACTTAAGGGACACATACATATTGGGTACTAAGGGGTATGAAGTAAACAAAAGTTGACATACTGCAAAACCATGTGCAAATGAGAAATAATTAGTATATGAAATAATAACCCCTAAAAGTTGAGAACACCTACTCCAGATATTTTAATGAATATTGTCAAGATAGCCAGCTTATTTTCTTCCTATGATTATCACAGAGTGAATTTTAATATCAAATTTTCATGAAGTAGCATACTGTTTCTGTCAAGAATAATGACAAATTCCATATCACTCTCATTCACATATTTGACATTGTATATAATCACTATTGAAATCATAGGCTTGAGAGGCAAAAGAAAAAATATGAATGGTAAATCATACAGAGAAATCAAATTGGTTCAGCACATAAAAATATTCCATTTTCAAATGCTTTGCAATATAAATGAAATAGATTGAGTAGTGCTATTTTTGAGGCTGTCCCCTACTCAGCATTTATGATGAACTCTCTTGAAATAAGAAAGAACATTCAGTCTTCACTGAAGTGTTCCTGGTACTTCTTAAAGAGATGACTTTCAGTGACTTTATAAGATATAAATACCCAGGAAATCTATGTCTATTATGTAAATATCAAATCTTGAGGAGTTTAGGGTCTTGATTTTTTAAAATGTGCTAAGAGGCTATAGGCTGTTAGTAAATTTCCCTTTGGGAGAAGTTCAGCAATTTGAACATTTAAATACATACACTTCATGCTAAGAAAATCAATCTGGCATATCCAGTCCTATGTAATTATTTGACCCCACTAAATCCATTAATAAATGAATACATATTTATTGAGCACTGGCTACATAACCAGTTCTGTGGCAGATGCTGTGAAGTCAAGGTACAGATCAATTATGAATTATAATGCCTGTCCTGTAGGCACTTTTAATCAAGTTGGGACAACAAACATGGAAGAGTGTATGTAACAAAATTTTGCACAGTGAAGGCCCAACTTTAAGAGAAACAGGGTTAAGAAATGAAGAGGCCACTGTGATTCATACTACTTCAGGAGGATGTCTTGAAGGAGGTTGCACTTGAGCTAAAAAAAAGATGCTGCTTTTGAATGAGGGGCAGTAGTATTCTAGACCTGAGAGAGGCAAACAGGGGTTTGAATGTGGCACCAATGAAGGAGAGTGACAAGGGCAGAGAAGACAATGGGAAACAGTTTGCATTTGTGAGATAGAACTGACATATACACAGTACTATACATAAAATAGATAACTAATAAGGACCTACCGTATAGCACAGGGAACTCTACTCAATATTCTGTAGTGACCTATATGGAAACAGAATCTAAAAAAGAGTGGATATATGTATATATATAACTGATTCACTTTGCTTTACAGAAGAAACTAACATAACATTGTAAATCAAGTATACTCCAATAAAAATTTTAAAAAATGAATATGAGCTAGCTTGGGGAACATAGGATCCAAAGACAAAGCCACAGGGAAGCTAGTTTTGGCAAAGAACTAAGTGAGAACACAAACTGCATGATACGTGTGTGTATGCATGTGTGTTTGGTGAGTGGGGAGTTTGGGATTAGATGTGGTACTGATAGGTTTTTTTTTTTAACATTTTTATTCGAGTATAATTGCCATACAATGTTGTGTACGTTTCTGCTTTATAACAAAGTGAATCAGCTATACATATACATATATCCCCACATCTCCTCCCTCTTGCGTCTCCCTCCCACCCTCCCTATCCCACCCCTCTAGGTGGTCACAAAGCACCAAGCTGATCTCTGTGTGTTATGCAGCTGCTTCCCACTAGCTATCTATTTTACATTTGGTAGTGTATATATGTCAATGTTACTCTTTCACTTCGTCCCAGCTTACCCTTCCCCCTCCCCGTGTCATAAAGTCCATTCTCTATGTCTGTATCTTTATTCCTGTCTTGCCCCTAGGTTCATCAGAACCATTTTTTTTTTTTAGATTCCATATATATGTGTTAGCATATGGTATTTGTTTTTCTCTTTCTGACTTACTTCACTTTGTATGACAGACTCCAGGTCCAACCACCTCACTACAAATAACTGAATTTCGTTTCTTTTTATGGCTGAGTAATATTCCATGTATATATGTGCCACATCTTCTTTATCCATTCTTCTGTCGATGGACACTTAGGTTGCTTCCATGTCCTGGCTATTGTAAATAGTGCTGCAATGAACATTGTGGTACATGACCCTTTTTGAACTATGGTTTTCTCAGGGTATATGCCCAGGAGTGGGATTGCTGGGTCATATGGTACTTCTATTTTTAGTTTTTTAAGGGACCTCCATACTGTTCTCCATAGTGGCTGTATCAATTTACATTCCCACCAACAGTGCAAGAGGGTTCCCTTTTCTCCATATCCTCTCCAGCATTTATTGTTTGTAGATTTTTGATGATGGCCATTCTGACCGGTGTGAGGTGATACCTCATTGTAGTTGTGATTTGCCTTTCTCTAATTATTAGTGATGTTGAATATCCTTTCATGTGTTTGTTGGCAATCTGTATATCTTCTTTGGAGAAATGACAATTTGGGTCTTCTGCCCATTTTTGGATTGGGTTGTTTGTTTGATATTGAGCTGCATGAGCTGCTTGTATATTTTGTAGATTAATCCTTTGTCAGCTGCTTCATTTGCAAAATTTTCTTCCATTCTGAGGGTTGTCTTTTTGTCTTGTTTATGGTTTCTTTTGCTGAGCAAAAGCTTTTACGTTTCATTAGGTCCCATTTGTTTTTTGTTTTTTGTTTTTATTTCCATTTCTCTAGGCGGTGGGTCAAAAAGGATCTTGCTGTGATTTATGTCATATGGTGTTCTGCTTCTGTTTTCCTCTAAGAGTTTTATACTTTCTGGCCTTACATTAAGGTCTTTAATCCATTTTGAGTTTATTTTTGTGTATGGTGTTAGGAAGTGTTCTAATTTCATTCTTTTACATGCAGCTGTCCAGTTTTCCCAGCACCACTTATTGAAGAGGCTTTCTTTTCTCCACTGTATATTCTTGCCTCCTTTATCAAAGATAAAGTGACCATATGTGTGTGGGTTTAGCTCTGGGCTCTCTATCCAGTTCCATTTTTCTTTCTCAAGATTGCTTTGGTTGTTCACGGTCTTTTGTGTTTCCATAAAAATTGTGAAATTCTTTGTTCTACTTGTGTGACAAATGCCATTGGTAGTATGATAGGGATTGCATTGAATCTGTAGATTGCTTTGGGTAGTATAGTCATTTTCACAATGTTGATTCTTCCAGTCCAAGAACATGGTATATCTCTCCATCTGTTTGTATCCTCTTTAATTTCTTTCATCAGTGTCTTATAGTTTTCTGCATACAAGTCTTTTGTCTCCTTAGGTAGGTTTATTCCTAGGTGTTTTATTCTTTTAGTTGCAGTGGTAAATGGGAGTGTTTCCTTAATTTCTGTTTCAGATTTTTCATCATTACTGTATAGTAATGCAAATTCATTGATTAACTCTAATAGTTTCCTGGTAGCATCTTTATGATTCTCTACGTATACTATCATGTCATCTGCAAACAGTGACAGCTTTACTTCCTCTTTTCCGATTTGGATTCCTTTTATTTCTTTTTCCTCTCTGATAGCTTTGGTTAGAACTTCCAAAACTATGTTGAATAACAGTGGTGAAAGTGGGCAACCTTGTCTTGTTCTTGATCTTAGAAAAAATGATTTCAGTTTTTCACCATTGAGAATGATTTTGGCTGTGGGTTGTCATATATGGCCTTTATTATGTTGAAGTAGGTTCCCTCTATGACTACTTTCTGGAGAGTTTTTATCATAAATGGGTGTTGAATTTTGTCATAAGCTTTTTCTGCCTCTATTGAGATTATCATATGGTTTTTATCCTTCACTTTGTTAATATGGTGTATCACATTGATTGCTTTCCATATATCAAAGAATCCTTGCATTACTGGGATAAACCCCAGTTGATCAGGGTGTATGATCCTTTTAATGTGCTGTTGGATTCTGTTTGCTAGTATTTTGTTGAATATTTTTGCATCTTTGTTCACCAGTGATATTGGCCTATACTTTTCTTTTTTTGTGACATCTTTGTCTGGTTTTGGTATCAGGGTGGTGGTGGCCTTGTAGAATGAGTTTGGGAGGGTTTCTCCCTGTAGTATATTTTGGAAGAGTTTGAGAAGGATAGGTGTTAGCTCTTCTCTAAATGTTTGATAGAATTCACCTGTGAAGCCATCTGGTTATGGGCTTTTGTTTGTTGGAAGATTTTTAATCACAGTTTCAATTTCAGTGCTTGTGATTGGTCTGTTTATTTTTTCCATTTATTCCTGGTTCAGTCTTGGAAGGTTGTGCTTTTCTAAGAATTTGTCCATTTCTTCCAGGTTATCCATTTTATTGGCATATAGTTGCCTGTGGTAGTCCCTCATGATTCTTTGTATTTCTGTAGTGTCAGTTGTTACTTCTCCTTTTTCATTTCTAATTCTGTTGAGTTGATTCTTCTCCCTTTTTTTCTTGATGAGTCTGGCCAGTAGTTTATCAATTTTGTTTATCTTCTCAAAGAACCAGCTTCTAGTTTGATTGATCTTTGGTATTGTTTTCTTCATTTCTTTTTCATTTATCAATTAACTCCATCTTGTCTAATGTGTCATTTAAAGCTTGTGTTTCCTTATTTATTTTCATTTTGGATGATGTTTCCATTGGTGAATGTGTGGTGTTAAAATCCCCTAGTATGATTGTGTTACTGTTGATTTCCCCTTTAATGGCTTTTAGCATTTGCCTTATGTATTGAGGTGCTCGTATTTGGGTGGATAAATATTTATAATTGTTATCTCTTCTTCTTGGAGTATTCCTTTGATTATTATGTAGTGTCCTTTGTCTCCTGTAATATTCTTTATTTTAAAGTCTATTTTGTCTGATATGAGAATTGGTACTCCAGATTTCTTCTGATTTCCATTTGCATGGAATATCTTTTCCATCCCCTCACTTTCAGTCTGTATGTGTCCCTAGGTCTGAAGTGGGTCTCTTGCAGACAGCATATATATGGATCTTGTTTTTGTATCCATTCAGCCAGTCTATGTCTTTTGGCTGGAGCATTTAATTCATTTACATTTAAGGTATTTATCAATGTGTATGTTCTTATTACCATTTTCTTAATTGCTTTGTGTTTGTTTTTGTAGGTCTTTTCCTTCTCTTGTGTTTCCTGCCTAGAGAAGTTCCTTTAGCATTTGTTGTAAAGGTGGTTTGGTGGTGCTGAATTCTCTTAAATTTTGCTGGTCTGTAAATGTTCTAATTTCTCCATTGAATCTGAATGAGAATCTTGCTGGGTAGAGTTATCTTGGTTGTAGTTTTTTCCCTTTCATGACTTTAAATATGTCCTGCCACTCTCATCTCGCTTGCAGAGTTTCTGCCTAAAGATCAGCTTTTAACCTTATGGGGATTCCCTTGTATGTTATTTGTTGCTTTTAATATTTTTCTTTGTATTTAATTTTTGTTTTGTTTTGTTTTATTTTTTGCAGTATGTGGGCCTCTCACTGTTGTGGCCTCTCCCGTTGTGGAGCACAGGCTCCGGACGTGCAGGCTCAACGGCCATGGCTCACGGGCCTAGCCGCTCCGCGGCATGTGGGATCTTCCCGGACCGGGACATGAACCCGTGTCCCCTGCATTGGCAGGCAGACTCTCAACTACTATGCCACCAGGGAAGCCCTGTATTTAATTTTTGATTGCTTGATTAATATGTGTCTTGGCATGTTTCTCCTTGGATATATCCTGTATGAGACTGTTTGTGCTTCCTGGACTTGATTGACTATTTCCTTTACCATGTTAAAGGAATTTTCAAGTATAATCTCTTCAAATTTTTTCTCAGGCCCTTTCTTTTTCTCTTCTTCTTCTGGGACCCCTATACTTAGAATACTGGTGCATTTCATGTTGTCCCAGAGGTCTCTGAGACTGTCCTCAATTCTTTTCATTCTTTTTTCTTTATTCTGCTCTGAGGTAGTTATTTCCACTATTTTACCTTTCAGGTCACCTATCCGTTTTTCTGCCTTAGTTATTCTGCTATTGATTCCTTCTAGAGTATTTTATATTTCATTTGTTGTGTTGTCCATCATTGTTTGTTTGCTCTTTAATTCTTCTAGGTCCTTGTTAACCATTTCTTGTATTTTCTGCATTCCATTTCCAAGATTTTGGATCATCTTTACTATCATTACTCTGAATTCTTTTTCTGGTAGACTGCCTATTTCCTCTTCATTTGTTTGGTCTGGTGGGTTTTTACCTTGCTCCTTCATCTGCTGCATATTTCTCTGTCTTCTCATTTTTAAAAATTTACTGTGTTTGGGGTCTCTTGTTTGCAGGTTGCAGGTTCAAATTTCCTCTTGTTTTTGGTGTCTGCCCCCAGTGCTTGAGGTTGGTTCAGTGGCTTGTGTAGGCTTCCTGGTGGAGGGGACTAGTGCCTCTGTTCTGGTGGGTGGGTCTGGATCTTGTCTTTCTGGTGGGCAAGGTTGTGTCTGCTGGTGTGTTTTGCGCTGTCTGTGAACTTAGTATGAATTTAGGCAGCCTCTCTGCTAATGGTGGGTTTGTGTTCCTGTCTTGCTAGTTGTTAGGCATGGGGCATCCACCACTGGACCTTGGTGGCCGTTGGGTGTAGCTGGGTCTTAGTGTTGAGACAGAGATCTCTGGGAGAGCTCTCACTGATTTATATTATGTGGGGGTGGTAGTTCTCTGGTGTTCCAATGTCCTGAATTCAGCTTTCCCACCTCGGAGGCTCAGGCTTCGCACCAGGCTGGAGCACCAAGACCCTGTCATGGCCTGGTACGTGGGCATTTTCTTGCCTTTGGGAAGTCTGAGGTCTTCAGCCAGCATTCAGTAGGTGTTCTGTAGCAGTTAAAGATGTAGATGTATTTTTGATGCATTTCTGGGGAGGGAGGTGATCTCTACACCTTATTCCTCTGCCATCTTAAAGGTCCTCCTCAATAGGACACTCCATTGAAGATGCCAGTCTCCATAAGAGCCAGGGGTGCAGAGGCATTTTTTTCAGAGTGTTTGCACCTTGCTGTTTTTTTTTTTTTTTTTCTTTTTCTTTGTGCTTTGTCTCGTTTCACTTGTTCACAGGGTGCTTCATGCAGAGGCCTCACACCTGGCACTTCAGATCAGAATGCCTAGTGAGAAATGGCTATGCTGACACCTCAACTCAGTGGGCTGGGCCAATACTGATAGATTTTTAAGTGTTATGGGCCTGAATGCCTATTTTTATTCTATCTCTCTTGCCCTTTCTTTGTGGCTAATGTAAAGTTACAGTGATATATGTGTACTATGTTTCATCCACACTCATAAACAGTACCTTTGCACTTTCTTATAGCTGAACATACTCTTTCTCTGGGATCAAGCCTCTTTAGAGTCACTACATAAGAAGACAATATCTTACAGTTATAATTATCATTTAGGACATGTAGAGATGACTTATGGAGTTTAAATATTCAGGTTGAAAAAAATAATAACTTGCTGTTTCAGGGGAAAAAAACGACCTTGGCTTAGTTCTTCCAGAATTATAAAGAAGACAATTTGTTCAAGATGACATTTGTGTATAGAGAAAGAATTTTGCTTGTACTGTCTATAACAAGACAAATGGGACTTGTAAAAACCAGAACGTAATAGTTTGGTAAATCACAATTAGGTACAATTTGGGAAATGAAGAATTTGAAAATTAAAAGCCATGAATATTCAAAAAGAGAATTTCTTACACCGTTATATAAAATGAAGAGTGTTAACATTTTAATTTTATTTTCTAGAGAAAAATAATCTTTTATTGGTCAAAAAGGAAAATTGTGATACTTATATAATGACTCTGCAAGTATTATATTAGAGGCAGCCTATTAAGCTCAAGAGAGCAATATTTAAAAATGCTAGCCTCTGATTATTCATCACAACAATCTTGTAAGATAAACACAGGAAAACCTATATTAATTCTATTTTGTTAGTGAGTAAATACATGTATTTCAAAGGAGACTCATACTTGCATTCTGGGTGTGATGCAATAATACAGGTTAGCAGAGAGCTGTTGTAATTTGAAGTTGATTTGTTATCTCAATGATAAACTCCGTTAAACTGTTTTACTATTACTGCAGATTACTCTTTGTTCCTCATAATCTGTTTCTCCCTTTGTCCTGGGCTCACATCTATACAGCTAGCATCTAGACTTCATTGCTTTCTTGCAGCTATGTTGTCCTTGTGACTATGCTTGAGCCATTGAGATATGAGAAGTTATTGCCCTGGACTTAGACTCTTTCCTCCTTCCTGTTTTCTGGAAAATAAATATGCCCCTGGCCTTTTTTTTTTTTTTCTTTTGCCCAAAGAGAGAAGGATAATACTGTAGGGATGACATAGTTGGAAGACAGAAAGAACCTTGATCCATGAATGACTTTATGGAACCATGGTGCCCTGCCAGTTTATACTGGCCAGTTTGTTGTGTGAGAAATAAACTTCGACCTCACTTTAATTACTGTATTATTGGCTTTATTGCTACGTCTTCTTAGCTTTTATCCTAATTAGTACTGTTATTAAATATATTTCTTTGTGACTGATTATTAGAAGGTCTAGACAATTGATGAAGTCAGAAAACTCAGAACAAGTTATTGAAGTCAACATGTCTAAAAGCACACTAAATTAATAAAATATGGAAGTAACTCATGTTCTCTTTTATTTGTAGTTTGTAATTAATTATCAGTAATTTTTAAAACAAATATTTGAACATATTCTGTGGCCAAAGTTTATTCATAACAAAGTAAGTTTCCTGTTTCCTTTTTTTTTTTTTTTTTGCGGTACGCGGGCCTCTCACTGCTGTGGCCTTTCCCATTGTGGAGCACAGGCTCCGGACGTGCAGGCTCAGCGGCCATGGCTCACAGGCCCAGCCACTCCGCGGCATGCTGGATCCTCCCACACCAGGGCACGAATCCACGTCTCCTGCATCAGCAGGCGGATTCGAAACTACTGTGCCACCAGGGAAGCCCAAGTTTCCTTTTAATATGACTTAAATGACAGTTTCCTGATGTCAAGGCACACATATTCCAGGAGGGAGAGAAGACAATAAATAAGTAAATTTAAAATGTGCAACAAAATTTCTAATTTTGGGAGACACACTTTAGGGTGATCGCTATTTATCCGTGAACTTGTATAATCTCCCTTTGAGTGTGGACAGGCTTGTGTTAAACCATCAAGTAAGGTAAAGATGATAGGATGTAACTTTCATAATTATGTTACATTATGCTAGATTCCATTTCAGAAGACTGTAGAGAGAGATTCTATCACAGGCCTTGAAGAAGCAAATGTCTATGTTGTAAGCTGTCTATGGAGAGGATCACTTGAGTGGGAACTGTGGTGACCCCCCAGGACTCAAGTGTGGCTTCTAGCTGACAGCTTGTAAGAAGTGGGTCCTCAGTCATATAGCTGCAAGGAGATGAATTCTGCTAACCACCAGGATGAGCTTGGAAGTTAATTCTTCCCCAGTCAAGCCTCCAAATGAGAAAACATCCGGTGAGCACCTTGATTGTAGCCTTGTGAGAATCTTAGCTAAGCCAAGCCTGGACTCCTGGCCCACAGAAACTGTGAGACAATAAATGTGTGCTGTTTGAAGCCACTAAATTTGTTGTATTTTTTTTACACAGCAGTAGAAAACTAGTACACTGATACCAATACATTTTATGGTAAAAAAAAAAAAATCCCACCTTAATCCAAAATACTACATAATTAATTCATTTAAGGATGTCTATGGGTGAAATTCTCACTCACTCCTCTCAAGTTATTTTCCTAAAGCTTCAGGATATGAAATGATAGAATCATTTACTAAAATAATTAAATTATATAGCAACAATGATAGCAAAACAGCTCATCTTATATTACATCTCCAACTGGATAGCCACTTCTAATAAACGAAATGTCTTTCTAATCTGCTCTTTTTTATTTTTTCAAAATAGTAATCTGTACAACAAAATTATGTGACCTATCTTTGATTGTTTATTTTAATAAGCTATTGTACTTTGACTCAGCAAGTTTTAATAATGAGGACAGAGAGAAAAAAATAAACATTTGTAGTCCATGGGAATTCTGTTCTAACAATTTTTAGAAATTACTTGTGTTGGGCTTCCCTGGTGGCGCAGTGGTTGAGAATCCGCCTGCCGATGCAGGGGACATGGGTTTGTACCCCGGTCCGGGAAGATCCCACATGCCGCCGAGCGGCTGGGTCCGTGAGCCATGGCCGCTGAGCCTGCGCGTCCGGAGCCTGTGCTCCGCAACGGGAGAGTCCACAACAGTGAGAGGCCCGCGTATCACCAAAAAAGAAAAAAAAAAGAAAAAAAAAAAAAGAAATTACTTGTGTTTAGAAATTATGTAAAAAAAGACATTTTTCTTATAAAAGTGTAAACACAAAATATTTATAACTAGATACAATTAAAATTACTTTGACAATATTCCATTAAATTAACTACTTGTGGGTTGGATGTTATAGAACATTAATAATTTATTAATATTAAGAAAAAATTTGTTTCTCTTCATAAAAATCAAAACTAATTATTCTCTAAGGGCATGTCTACATAACAGCAAGAAAATGCAAATGGAAATATACATGGGTGCAAATTTCTTAATAAGAAAGCTGTTAACTTATATGGAGAATTTTATTTCTTCGTTTCTTAAACTCAATTTCTATCACCAGAAATTCTGATTCAATAGGTCTGGGCAAAGACATGGTTTCAGAAATGTGGATGGAGGGAAGAGGAATGCTTGTGTATCTGAGTATTTATCATGGTTCCTTGAAGATTCTGATTTACTCCCACATTTGTGATCCACTCACTTATTTAGTCTCTGTTCAGTAGGTGTGATGTGAAGGGTAGTGGTTTCTGGTGATGCTGTAATCACTTCACAAGAACCACTGATGTTGCCATCTTTTAAATGAAATTTACTGCTTCAAGTTTCAAGAATTCTCAAAATTAGATCTAAATTATGTCATCTACTAAAAGATTAGTAGATCTTTTCCTCCATCGAAAAATTTAAATTTCTAGAAAATAGCAGAAGTAAGAGAATGGGAAGGAAGGATTACACACGAGTGTGTGCATGTGTGTATGTGTGTGTGAGTGTGCGTGTGTGTGGTTATACAATCACTGATGGTTGGGTGGATGATAGTAGGAGAAAAAAATAGTTACACACTGTAGCTGAAATCTCCTTGCCTAGCTGTCTAACTCGTACTCAATCTTCAAGGTTCAGTTTAGTTATCACCTCACCTATGAAATATCTTTCATTCCTTAGGCAAAACCAGGCTCCACTTTATCTCTGGTCCCATAGCACCCTGTAAATAACTCTCCTACATGCACCATGGTATTTAATAGCTCTCTTTCACCACTGGGAGGGGATTCACCCTGTCTGCTTGTGGTATCCTGAGTCCCTAGCACAGTATCTGGTATGGAGCAGGTTCTCAACACATAAAGGAAACTGGACTTGAAAAGTGCCAGAAAATGGTGAAAATAGAAAAATAAGTGTGTAAGCAATAGGAAAGGACCTACTGGGTAATATTAGTCTTTTTAAAAATTGAAGTATAGTTAATTTACAATGTTGTGTTAGTTCCAGGTGTACAGTAAAGTGATTCAGTTACACACACACACATATATATTCTTTTACAGATCCTTTTTCATTACAGGTTATTATAAGATATTGAAGATATTTCCCTGTTCTATACAGTAGGACCTTGCTTTTAAATCTATTTTACATATAATAGTGTGTATCTGTTAATCCCAAGCTCCTAATTTTGATAACTTTTTTTTTTTTTTTGATAACTTTTTGAACTTATTTGTTTAGAGTTTGTTGCCTGAGGCTCTTTTTTATCCCATCCGTGTTTCCCATCTCTCTCATTTACTTCTCATCCTACCATATTGATGTTTAAGGTTTTAAAACTGATGATATGGTTATTAATTTTTTATTAATGTTGGTAGAATTGGTTAAAGTATAATCACAATTATAATTCTCCTCTTTAGTTCTTTATTCAATAGTAAAAGTAGATGTAATCACTATCTGAGTGTGAACATGAATATATGAAAGAACTAATTCTTTTAAGAGGGTGAGAACAACCTGACTTTTGCTAAGCATTTATTATATTCCAGGCACTGTGTTGGATACTTGTACTCAGATTATTTCGTGTAATCCTTCTATCAATCTGTGAAGTAGGTATTATATTCACAAAGGAGAAAACAATATTAGAGAGCGTATAGGAACAGCTCAAGGACCCACAGCTGGTGTATAAAGGAGCCAAAATTTGAATGCAGATCTCGTCTAACTAATTCTTGTGCCCTGTAACCTGGATTGAATTTATTTGCAAGGGATACAGTGATGCAAAGCTACCTGTGCATCTTAACATATCAGAGAGGATGCATCTGCTGTGGGGAAGGTCTTGCCTAACTCATCTATTTTGCTTTGCATGCTTGGAATATTTTGGCACCTTCTCATGTTCATACCAGCCACCACCCTATGCCCAAACCATAATCGCCAAACTCTTGACCAGTGAATGTCTCACTTATCTAAAGATGCTCCGTTTCTACTCTCAGAATATTACAGCTTTATTTTATAAAATGTATTAATATATTTAGGTTCCAATGTTCCATCTTGACAGTAATTTGAATTAATATGCAAGATTTCCATACATTGGGGCCTTTAGTTTATATATAGTCATCAATATTCATGTCACATTAATCATTTAAATCTAATCTCTAAAATAAACCTTATTTTCCAAACAAGATTACTTTCCATTCCCAAAAGAAATCAAATGGATTTTTTGGACTGCATATTCTTGCTTACCCCTTTTACTAAAACACCTTTAAATATATGTCTAACAAAATACCGTCCATTTTTTAAGGACTCACTTGAATGTGCTCATTCGTCTGCACTGAGTAAGCGTGGGGAGAAAAAGATGCTGAGTTTTGGTAGTGATCCACTTTGTAGAGCACAGGATGGAAAGAGATACTGACCAAGGAGACAGCAGAAATTGTCTAAGGCCTAGTGTCTAAAAGACATGGAAAGACAAAGTATGGTTTAGACAAAGGTGCAGGAAGTCCCACCCAAACTCCAGGTGACTCTTAACCTTGAAGTCTTGTGGGATTGCAGTGGATTTGGGAGATATTTGAAATAGAGCAAGCCTGCTTGCTAAAGAGGTGGGAATACGGGGAATACAACTCAATCCTCTGAAAGAATGGTTGCTGAAAATGGATTGGCCTTCAAATCCTAGTCACCAGCTTGGTTTTAGGGTAGAATTCCAGTCCTATAAAGGAACTGAACTACCAGGTAGGGTAAGTAGGCTAATGATACAGTGAATAAACAAGGTAGACGTCTATTCCCAAGTATAGGGACAAGAAAGAGATGAATAGGGAGTGCTGTAGCTGTGAGATCACTCCAGCTGTGCATCTCATAGCCTGCATCTGGCTTGTATATCAATTAATTAAGTCAGTAATCTATTTGGTATTTACTGAGTATCATTTATGTATCAGGAAGTAAGACGAAAATGAATAAAACACAGTTCCTTAGAGGGGAGAAGACAGATAAATATTATGGGTTTAAACTGAATATTATTATTCAATATTATTCAGTGAATGGGCATTGAATAGACATTACTGGTGGTTCCGTCTATCATTGACTCACATTACTTGTAGTAAGGCATTATGAAGGACCAAAGAGGCTGTATCTGCCTGGTTCCAGCCTAGTGAGTTATAATTCCCTGATGGGGAGCAGCTGGCACTGAGGCACTTGTCTTGGTAATGTTTCCACGTGACACCCCTGTTGAATCAAAGGAATGGCTTGTCAAAATCATTTGAACAATTAGAGGTGAAAGGGCTGCAGGATGAAGGGGATGAAATGCAAGTCTTCTGATTCTGGTTGTGCGAGTGAGACTTAATTCCACGAACCCATGGAATTTAATAGGAGGCTTCTGACACATTTCCTGCCTTGATTGATTGTGGGTCAAGAACTGAATAGGACCTATTGAACAAGTCAGGGAAGGAAGTGTGGGCACAAGTGGTCTCAGCTGTGAGGGAGCTGGAGTAGCCGAGGGACAAGGACAGTTCTACTGTCACTTCCTCCAAAAAGCCCTTACCATCACCCAAACTGGAGTGCCTGCTGATTACACTCTGTTTCCATCCATTTGCTACTCGCCTTATTCTACTATGACCTGGGAGGACTCGGTAGTGCCTGGTCCTCAGGCCAGAGGGATTTGGAGGAAACCTGTTGGACTTAAAATATTAGTCCTGGAGGGTAATCAGGTAGTCTGGGCTCAGTGCCCAAAGGAAACCAAAGTTTCACAATTGAATTCAGATGTTGTTGATATGAGGCCTCCAAAAGAGTGGAGGATGGAAGGTGTATATCAGGAGCTAGGCGAGGGTGGTGGTATTACTTTCCTGGGAGATGTGCTCATCATGGCAGAGCCCTTTGTTGGACATTTTGATACAGGAAAAAGGAAATGAGAAGAGCTAGGCAGGGTATTTAGAGTCCCTCCAGACTATGCAGTCTTGAAGGATGGGTTCCTGACTTTAAAGAAGAATAATGGGGGCTTCCCTGGTGGCGCAGTGGTTGAGAATCTGCCTGCTAATGCAGGGGACACAGGTTCGAGCCCTGGTCTGGGAAGATCCCACATGCCGCGGAGCAACTAGGCGCGTGAGCCACAACTACTGAGCCTGCGCGACTGGAGCCTGTGCTCCGCAACAAGAGAGGCTGCGATGGTGAGAGGCCCGTGCACCCCAATGAAGAGTGGCCCCCATTCATCACAACTAGAGAAAGGCCTCGCACAGAAACGAAGACCCAACACAGCCAAAAATAAATAAATAAATAAAATAAAATAAATAAAGAATAATGGATGATGATGATGATAATTTGCATGCATTTAGAATGTAGCTACTCCCCCCTACCCCCCATGTCCACTTGACTATTTTGAGGCTGGATTCTGAGTGGGGATAGCAGGCAGATTGCAGAATTAAAATTTAGGCAAAGCTGAATTCTAGCGGTGTTATTTGGGGCCTATGTGCACACCGAGTCCTCCTTCCTGGCGTGTGTATCCGGGCTCTATTTGGGCTCTTGGGGGCAATTTGAAGTGAACACACATGGCTTTGTTCCTGCTCAGCTGTGCCCTCATCTCTGAACACTCCCCTTCTTGCCCATCCAACTGTAGCCTCAAACAGGTGGGACATATTTTCATCAAGGCCTTTGCACACATAACAACCTTGCCTGGAAAGCTCTTCCTGCAAATGTCCACATGGTCTATTCTTTCACTTCGTTCAAGACTCTGCTCAAATTTCACCTTATTGGAGAAGACTTCACTCTCTTTCCCTTCTCTGTTTTTCTCCATAGCCGTTTGAAAGAGCTGTCACATTATATATTTCTTCGTGGATTTTCTGTTTCCTAATGCCAGAATGCCAACTCTATGAGGGCAAGGCTTTGTTCCCTGCTGTGTTCTCAGGGCCCAGTACTGTGCTTGGCACATAGTAGATGCTCAATAAATATCAGATGAACATGTAACTGACCATTAAATTTAAATGCAGGGGGACTTCCCTGGTGGCACAGTGGTTAAGAATCTGCCTGACAATGTAGGGGACATAGGCTCGAGCCCTGGTCCAGGAAGATCCCACATGCCGTGGAGCGACTAAGCCCACGTGCTGCAACTACTGAGCCAGTATGCCACAACTACTGAAGCCCGTGCGCCTAGAGCCCGTGCTCTGCAACAAGAGAAGCCACCACAATTAGAAGCCCGTGCACCACAATGAAGAGTAGCCCCCGCTCGCCGCAACTAGAGAAAGCCTGTGTGCAAAAACCAAGACCCAACGCAGCCAAAAATAAATCAGTAAATTTATTTTTTAAAAAAGGAAGTCATTTAAAAAAAATTTAAATGCAGGGTGCAAGTGATTACCAAGACCCACCAAATGGTGGGGCCGAGGTGTCCATTATCTTATGTGCTTATTTATTTATTTTTTAAAAATAAATTTATTTATTTATTTTATTTTTGGCTGCGTTGGGTCTTTGCTGCGCACAGGCTTTCTTTAGTTGCGGCGAGCGGGGGCTACTCTTCGTTGCGATGCGCAGGCTTCTCATTGCGGTGGCTTCTCTTGTTGCGGAGCACGGGCTCTAGGTGCGTGGGCTTCAATAGTTGTGGCATGCGGGCTCTAGTGCGCAGGCTCAGTAGTTGTGGCGCACGGGCTGAGTTGCTCCACAGCATATGGGATCTTCCCGGACCAGGGCTCGAACCCATGTCCCCTGCTTTGGCAGGAGGATTCTTAACCACTGCATCACAAAGGAAGTCCCATCTTATGTGTTTTAAGATTATCTTAGGAAACATAGTAGGACTGAGTCTGCCTTCTGGGGTTGTTAGTGGGCACCCACATGAACAGCTGTCACAGGCAGATGCAGGAGAAACGAGGCAAGGAGTGACATGCTGCATCATTTCTGATACTACACAAGTTGGTTTGATCATTATATTCCTAGATAATAATCTCCTTGGAGATGCTTATGTTATACTTAAGAATCCTTAATAGCAACTAGGCCAAGGCTGTACACATAGAAATACTCATTAACATTTATTGAATGAATGAATGATTTGATATGAAAATTACAAAGTTACATAGTTGGGAATTATTTAAAGTAAGAATATCTTTAAAACGACTTTCTTAAAATGACAATCTGGGTTCAGATTTATTATAAAATGAACCATTATCATACCATTTCAGAAATGAGAAAGTCTTAACCTGAAACATAAGCCAACATAATATTCAATCAGATAAATGGAATGATCTATCATGGGACTGTGAGAATTAAATATATTAGTACATGGGATGCATTTAAACAACTGGACACATAGTAAGATCTTGGTGACGAGAAGCTATTATTATTATTAGTAGTAGTAATGCGCTGTGATGTGTGTGTGTGTTTGTATGTATTGTCTTCTCACATAGGGAGCAAATCTTGTATAGCGGGAACCATGTAACATATATTTATGCATGAGGAAGAGGTTCAGTACAAATGTTACTGGAATAAAAAAATGAATCATTTTATTTGAAGCAGTTTTCTCTCTGCAAAACCTTTGGAATGGTGCTATTACTATTTGCAGGGAGGGACTGAGAAGGGAGGAAAAGCATAGTTTTGTGGTGAGGAATGTGGGTTTTAGAATTTAACAGTTCTGGGCTTCAGTCTCACTAACTATGCTTTCATGGAAAAATTACTTAATCTAAGACTCAGCTTCTCTGTCAGTAAAACGTATAACAATAACATACCCTCAGGATTGTCTTGCTGACTGAGAAAATACAGTGCAAAATGCATAGTATATTACTTACACTTTATTTTGCCAATTATAACTTACTATAATCACTCATGAATCCATAGTTCTACCTTATAAGAAGGAAAGAAATGTAACAACCTTAACATATACCTCTTCCTCCTATATTTTGTGGAGTTAAGAACTGACAGTAAAACAGCTTAAGTCAGTAAGTATTTCTCCTTCATTCATTTAGAAATGCAGCACGGTTTGGTTGGGGACCACTCCTGAATTCCTGTCTTGTGTTATTATGAAGAATTTCACGTGTTTGGCTTGTAATCCACAAATTAGTTGAGGAGTTTGTGAGCAGACTGTGTCTCTGATCGCTTTAAGAGCCTCATCTGTGTCAGAGACTGTTTCTAATATTGGGCTTGCTGGTGCTGTCACATGTGACTGAGTGAACTTTAGGCTGCAGGTTCTAAATCTGGGTCTCGGTGTTCCCCCTCCCACCAGAAGTAGACCCACAGACTGGTCCCTAAGCCCCCCGTGAAGCCACTTCCTCCTGTGAAATGAACACAATGATCCGAGTCCTCTCTAAGGCCTGTTGTGAGATAAAAATGGGTCAATGTATGTAAAAGTGCTTTGTAAACTGTTAAGCACTGCATAATTATAAGGTAATATATGACTAATAAATCAACTATGGTTTATCGATTGATGCCAGAGTGAATGACTAATTTCATCATTGCCTAAGGCAGTTAGCAAGTTATATTTCTGCAGTATTTTCACAATTACAAGTACCTGCATTAGAATGCATTTAAAAAATTATTGATTTGGGAAAAAACTATCTCAAAGATACCTTATGTTCTCATGTTAAGTCTCACAATTAGCTTTCATTTTTGGGTTATTCATCATCTTTGGAATTTCTGCTTATTTTGTGGTAATATTAAGAAAAAATAACCAGTGTGTAATTCAGCTGTATCTCACACTTGAGGATTGTGAGAAAATATTTACTACTCGGATGGTTGAAACATACAAAAAATGCATTTTGTTACTTTATCAAGAACACAAAGTGGCCAAGATCAACAAAGATAAATGTGGTGGCACTTTTGTTATAATCATTTCAAAGATACTAGATTGTTGCCATAGATTGAGTACCAAGCAGTAGAGGAATCAGATGTAACTAAATATTTTGTAACCCACAGGTTTTTAAAATTGTCATGTAGGCAGCAAAATTGATCATTTTTTTCCTTGCATCTAAATCCATTACTGATGTAATGACCCAATCCTTTGCCATAACAAAATGAGAATCAAGACAATGTTGATTTAGTGAGTATAGGAGTTGATTCATTTTTAAGGTCCACATATTTTTGTATACTTTGTCTTACTTTCAATAAATCCTACTATAATTCTCTGTCCGTAGTGAGGGTCAATATATGCTGAGAACAAGATTTTTTAAAATAACATGCATGTCCATCGACAGATGAATGTATAATGAAGATGTGGTATGTATATACAATGGAATATTACTCAGCTATAAAAAAGAATGAAATAATGCCATTTGCAGCAACATGGATGGACTTAGAGATTGTCATACTGAGTGAAGTAAGCCAGAGAAAGACAAATACCATATGATATCACCTATATGTAGAATCTAAAATATGACTCAAATGAACTTATCTACAAAAACAGGGACAGACTCACAGACACAGAGGACAGACTTGTGGTTGCCAAGGGGGAGGCGGGGTGGGGAGGGATGGGCTGGGAGTTTGGGATTAGGAGTTGCAAACTATTATATATAGAATGGATAAACAACAAGGTCCTACTGTATAGCACAGGGAATTATATTCAATATCCTGTGATAAACCAGAATGGAAAAGAATATGGAAAAAGAATGTATATATATGAATAGCTGAATCACTTTGCTGTACAGCAGAAATTAACATAACATTGTAAATCGACTATGCTTCAATAAAATAAATTTTAAAAAGTCAGTATTCAGTGTAGAGTGTCACAACTACTGAAGTGAGAAAAAAAATTCTGCAAAACAAGATCAACAAAAGTATCAGCATCTGCTTTCCTAGATATGGAACATAAAGCATCAAGTTATATAACAAGCAAAAAATGTTTTCTTTCCTTTTTTTTTTTTGTATGCACAATTGCAAGCACACACAAAAGAAGGAAATACAAAGAACCTCAATATAACCATTGCCTAGATTCCAGCGTTATCAAGATTTTCCCATTTAGGCTTCCTCTGTCCTTCTTCCTTTCTCTCCTACCCTCTTTCCCTTCCTTCCTTTCTTTCCCTTTACTTCACTGAAGAATCTTAAAGCAAATCCCACGTATCATGCCATTTCACCCCCGCATACTTCAGTATTCATCTCTACCAAGATGGGAACCTTTTCATATGTAACCACAGTGCCATTATCACATGTAATTAACTTAAGAATATTATTTCTTGGTATTATTTAGTAACCAACTCATAAAAAATTTCCCAGACTTTCTCAAAAATGTCTTTTGCGTTTGACTAGTTTGAATAAGAATGCAAACAATGCTTACAAATCACATTTGGTTGATTTAGATCTTCATGTATCTCAGTCCCTTCTTCCCACTCCCCCTTTTCTCCCCTGTAATTGACTTATTACTGAAACTGAATCCAGTAATACTGGATTTACTCTTGTCTTGCAGAATTTCTCACATTTCGGATTTGTCTGTTTGCTTTCTTGCAGTGTCATTTAATTTGCTCCTGGATCTTCCGTAATTTCTATAAATAGAGGTCAGCTCTAGAAATTTAAATAGATTTAGGTACACAATTTTTTGGCTGGGGTACTTAATCAGGGGAGCTGTGGGCTATGTGTTTCATCATTATCAGGAGGAACCACATTTCTGGTTTTCTGCTTTTAGTGGGACAGCCAGAACTCTCCATTGGAAAGCTCCAACTGACATTTCATCTAATGGTTTCATCCACTGATGATTGCTGCTTGAATCAATTATTTTATTAAGGATTGCAAAATGTAATTTCTATTAATATTATCCTACCATATACTTTAGCTACGATCCATCTCAAAAAATAACTTTCTCACATCATTTAGGGCTATTTGGTTACCCTGAAATACAGTTTGTCCAGAAGTGCAAGGTAAATGACTATTTCCTTATCGTCTAATTGCCAGTTTTCTGAGTAGTAACCATGCTGCCAAATCCACTGTTAGTTTAGCTTTTCTCTCCATTTCCATTGACACAGCCTTGGTTCTTATCCTCATTGCTCTTCAACTGTACTATTGTTGTAACTTCAATACTAGTTTATTTCTCTAAATTTTTCTTTCTCCCTCCATTGGTCTATTACTACCAAAATTGTGCTTCTAAAATCTGCAATAGATTCAAACTACCTTCAGAAGAAAGGCCACAGTCCTTTGGTAAGACATTTAGAACTCTGATTGTCCATCAGTCTACCCTTCTACTTTCTACAGTCACCACACTCCACCAACATAAGGAAGCTCAATAAACATCACCAGTGATTTCTTCAAGCTCCTTCCAGGATTCCCTCAGATGGCAGTGCTATTCTCCCTATTGTTCTCTCCCTAAATCCCACTCACCCTTCAAGGCCCAACTCACATTCCACTTCTCTAGCAAAGCCCTGTTTGGACCAGTCTTCTACTATCTCTTAACAGGCACCGATCACTTTCTCCTCTGAACTGCCATAGCATTTCTAAGAACCTTGACTTTGACATCTATTGCTGTAACTGTCCTTCCTGTACTTGGTTGCACATGTGAATCTTCCTTATGAAATCATACATTAAGAAGCTTCACTTTCATAACCTTCATTCCCTGTCACCATCACTTATACACAGTGGTGCTCAGAATATCAGTATGGAATTATTTGCATATGATCCCTTGCAATTTGTTAGCTTTAGATCAAGAATGTAGTTAGTATAATGAAAAATAGTTAAAGTCTGATAATTGTGACCAAAAATTTTAACAAAGCGTATTGAGTACTTAAGCATCAGGCAATGTGCCCAATGTTTTACAGCCCTCCCTTTGCTTATTACCGTAAGTACTCTATGAGATAGGTTCTACTATTATTTCCATTTATCAAAGAGGAAACTAAGACTTAGAGAAATTACTTAAATTGTCAACGTTATAAAGCAGTAAAAAAAGGAATGAAGATTTAAATCCAGCTATTTTTTTTTTTTTTTTTTTGTGGTACGCAGGCCTCTCACTGTTGTGGCCTCTCCCATTGCAGAGCACAGGCTCCGGACGCGCAGGCTCAGCGGCCATGGCTCACGGGCCCAGCCGCTCCACGGTACGTGGGATCTTCCCGGACCGGGGCACGAACCCGTGACCCCTGCACTGGCAGGCGGATTCTCAACCACTGCGCCACCAGGGAAGCCCTAAATCCAGCTATTTTTGAAAAAAGCCAATGCCTTCAACATCATTTAGTTGCTTTGCTCCTCCGGGATTGTTAAATGGAAGAACTGGTGTGAGGGGTGAGCTCAGAAAGTTGTTACAATAACTTGGGATGAGCTCCGTAAGTTCAAAACAAAATTGTGTGAATTTTCAGTCATACTAAGGACAAAAATCCCTATAACAGGCACATTATTTGTAAGTCTAGGAATACCATAAAGTTATAAAGAAGTAAATTTTGGAAAAAAAAAAGGCAATGTATTTATAAAGGAATATTCTGAATTTCTTAGGGAGTTTTCATCACGTTTAAAATTCAAATTTTCTAAGATACTGACAAAATACTACTTAAAGAAGTTGAAGTAGTAGTTCCAAGAGAGAAACTATACAAACTTTAAGTTTTGATGCATATATTCAATAATATATTAATGAATATTCTGTGCTGGGTGCTGTGAGATGATACAAAGTTGTACACATTGTTGACATATTGCTTATAATCTAACAGAGAGGGTAAGAAATATGCTTGGCAGTGGACACAAGCTAGCCATAACCCAGCACTGCTACAGCAGGGTTCCAGTTCCCGCCATAACGTCTACGGGAATTCTGCGGAAGGAGAGAAAACTCTCCATGCTACTAGATGTATAATAGATGCATTTTTGCTGACGAAAACAACTGATGGCAAAGTTAAAAAATAGAGACAATTTTTCCTATGATCAGATTTCTATCTTAAATAATTATTTTAAAGGACTTGAAAAAAAAATCCCTTTCAAACACTTCAGGCTCAGTTAGCTAAATAATCAATATGTCCAGTTTGGTTAGAATTGTATAAGAAAGTCGTACATTTTAAAAACATCTCCGCTATTCCAAGAAAATTACTAATGGTGAGGTCTGTCAACTGTATTCAAAATACAAACTAACTTGATCTGGTTGGCAAACATTCTACGAGGTAGCATGGAGACTTCCTCATGTTTAGTGAAAGGAACATGCCAAAATGCCATACTGAGAACAGTCTAGGTTCTGCCTTCTGCCCTGCCGAGAACTAGCTGGTCTTGAGATTTTGCGCAAGTCACTCAGTCTCTGTCATTTAAATTGAGTAGCTAGGTTATTTCCGAAGTCACCTCATGTAAGCACCTGCTAATAATGGAGAAGTTCTCTAATTAGTGCAAGTCAATATAAAGGTTTATCATTGTGTGGCAAAGAGGAATAAAATGTTCCGATTCTTTTTGGTAAATTTAATTTTATTTATTTTTTTATACAACAGGTTCTTATTAGTTATCCATTTTATACATATGTGTATGTATGTCAATCCCAGTCTCCCAATTTATCCCACCACCACCTCCTGCCGCCACTTCCCCCCTTGGTGTCCATACGTTTGTTATCTACATCTGCGTCTCAATTTCTGCCCTGCAAACCGGTTCATCTGTACCATTTTTCTAGGTTCCATATATATGCGTTAATATACGATAAAATGTTCCGATTCTTAAAGCCAGGTCATATTTTGCTGCTGCTAATCTGGACTTTGGGCAATCATGTTAAAAAAAAGTGTTTCTTTTTCCTCAGAAATGAATAAATAGAACAGAATTAATTCATCTAACAAGTATTTACTGAGCACATACTATGTCCCAGGCACTGTACTGGGCACTGAGAAACACAATAGTGCACAATCAGACAAGGTCTCTGCCCTCATGGAGCTTTCAGTCTGGAGGGTGGCGTCGGGGGGGGGGGCGGCGGTAGAAATAATGTACGAGATGTTGTAATGGGGCTCTTTTGGTGCTTGTTTCCTCTCTCAAAAATGAGAAGGACGCAAGGACTACCAAGTAACTCAATATCCTTAAGGGAAGGGAGAGACCACACATGTAGCAGATGCCAGCGGTAAAACCCTTTCTGCCAGTAGCAGTGTCCACTACTGGTAAAGAAAAAAATTATTCCATGACACTTGTTACAGATGTTAAAACAGACTTTATGAGAGAGAGAGAGAGAGAGAGAGAGAGAGACTGGGAGAGACTGGGAGACTGGGAGACTGGGGTCAACTCCAAATACAGCATGGGCAGTATAGGAATTTATAGCCAGCGACCAGGGTGTGGGTCAGTGGATGGAAAATTACTAAGAGAAAAAAACATCAGGGGGTAAGAGTGGTTCTGGTTAAAACGACCTAACAGGATTCTTGGTGAAGACAGGCCAGGGTGGTCAGACGTCATCTGGGAGATGGTGGAGGGGAGGAGCCCGGTTCGATATGGAGGGAGACCACGTATCAAGAAATCTTTCTATAACTAGATTTTAGAAGGAAACACACGGATGGGCTTAGGAGAGGTCTCAGGAATTTGACTAAAGTTTGGTTAAACAAAGGGTCTTTGTCACTACTACCCACCTCCCACCCAGAAAAGAGTGGAGATGTAATTGAGATCAAGAACGAAAAAAATAAAAAAATAAAAAAAAATTAAAAAAAAAAAAAAAAAAAAAAAAAGAACGAGGGGGTGAGAATGAGAGAGTGAAAGAGAGAGAGAGAGAGAATGAGAATTCCATAGAAACAGTTGTCAGGGCTTTAAGAGAACCATGTGGAGGGCTTGATTGACATATGTTCCCGGAAGTGGGGGAGTGCCCTCTCACTCCTGCTGAGAGACTACAGAGGGGGATGTGCCTGTCTGGTAGCAAAGAGAAAAGTGCTCTGGGAGAAGGCTCTCTTCTACCAAAGTGCTGGATAAGGACGAGTGATTTCTCTTGTGGGCTCAGTGGCTCCATGGAAGAGCTCAAGCACACTGCCTGGAGGAAGAGATGGACCTCTGAAAGACAAGTGTGATGTGGACCAGCAGATGCCCCCATGGGTTGAGGGAGGGGTTCCTAAAGTCAGTTGAGGAGGATAAGATCTACCCCAGAGAGATGGGGCAGGGTTATGCTTCCTCCTCTCCCCTAAGAAATACCCCACAAGGGTGCTCCATGAAAGTGAGGGGAGACTGTACAGTGGCACCTGTCTACAAGGAATCAATGGCCCATTACAACTACCTCTGCACCCTAAGAGTGTGCTGTTTCCCCAGAGGCCCTCTCCTGCTTGGTGTGATGCTGGCTGGTGAGGGTCAGGGAGCTGGACTTAGGAGAGGTGGGGCAAGGGTTCCTGAGCTGCAGGGAAAAGCTTTGGGTTGAAGGATGTTAGAATTTGTCCTTATTTCATTGATCTGCTTATTTTCCTAGCTGACACGGGACTTCTCTAGTGACTGAGAGGGTCTCGAAAAGCTTTGGAACCTACCTGAGATTTCATTGAGGAAGAAAAAAAAAAAATCATAGAGAGGATTTAGAGGGACCATCTGAGAAAGGATAAAATTGCTTCATAATCATAAATCCTGTCCATTTAACAAAAAAGTTTCACCCCAATCACACAAACGTATTTATTATAAACGACCAAAAAGCATTATTATGAAAATGTATTAATACATGAAAATGGGGGTTTAGACTGGGACGTATAGACGGTTTCTTTCAGAAACTGAATATAACAGACACTGAGCATTGCTTTTCTTTCTCCCTACCTCCCCCTTCACTTCCTGTCCTCCGTCTCCTCATTCATTTCCATCATTTCCAGCACCTGGGGACATTTTTAGTTTCGTGTTGGTTATTTCAGATTCAGTCCCTATTCAGCCCCCTATACAGTGGGGCTGTATAGAGATAAATATATCTGTAAGCCAGAAATGTTACAAACTACCGAGATGAATCATCAGATTGCCTTGTCATGTTGCTCTCAGTTGGTAAGAAGTCTGTCAAAGCTAGAGAGAATTATTCTTAATATGCAATTATCTTCTAGGGACAGAATTTGATGTTAGATCTATGGTGATGATGTTGTTTTATGGGAAGGGATCTTTATCTTATATATCACCTTTAAAGTACAATTAAATTAGAATGAGCAAGTTGAGGAAATGTAAATGTAAATGTAAAAGGTCCCCTTTTCAGTAACGGTAAGTAGGAAATGACAGTGTATAGACACCAGGACAGGTTTTGCACATCTTCAAGTATTATAATGAGCATTTAATTGCCAAAATATGTAAAACCTCGATGTTTATTATTACGGTTATAATTTAACTGAAATCTTAGAGTGCTCCTCAGACTTATCTACTTCTATATCTATTCACCATTTTACAGTTCATCATCCTTTCACAGTCATAGGAAGAGGTATTTATCCTTGCGATCAAGGTCACCACGCCCCGCCCCCGCCTTAGGATCTCCTCCATGATCTTTGCTCCTGGACTGATTCCCTCTCTTTCTACACTCTTTCTGCCTATAACGGCTTCTTCTGCGCAGCCTGTAAAACATGATTAAATCTCCTTCTGGTCCTAATACTAGAACAAAAAACTTCCTTGACTTTGCTTCTCTGTTTAGCTACTATTCAATTATTCCTGTGTTTTCAACCATTTCCTAGTCAAATTCAAAGGACAGTTTTCAGTTTTTAATTATACCTATGATGTTACAGACTGTCCCTGACTCACGATGACTTGGCTTACGATTTTTTGACTTTACACTGACGTGCAAGCGATACGCGTTCAGTAGAAACTGTACCACAGATTTTGAATTTTGATCTCCCGGGCTAGTGGTCCGCAGTCGGATACTCTCTTGCGATGCTGGGCAGGGCAGAGAGCTGCAGCTCCCAGGCAGCCACACAATCATGAAGGTAAACAACGGATACACTAACAACAATTCTGTACCCATGCAGCCATTCCGTTTTTCACTTTCAGTACAGTATTCAATAAATTACATAAGATATGCAACACTTCATTATAAAGTTGGCTCTGTGTTCAATGATTTTGCCCAACTGGAGGCTAATGTAAGTGTTCTGAACGTGTTTAAGGTAGGCTAGGCTAAGCTGTGATGCTTGGCAGGTTAGGTGTATTAAATGCATTTCTGACTTCTGATATTTTCAACTTACAATGGGTTTATTTTAATGTAACCCCATGGTAAGTGGAGGAAGATCTGTATAGTCCTGGCTGAGTGGCCAGTACAGCTTCTACTAAGGAAAGGGAAGCAGACGTTTTTCAATGGAGAGTTAGCTGTTTGACCACAGTATTGTTACGACTACCTATTTCTTGGAACTCTCTGCTCTTTTAGATAGTTTTACAGGAATTTTTCCTGCCTCTCCTTCCACCTCGCTGACAATTTTTCTTGGCCTCCACTATGGAATCCTCTTTTTATTCCCTCCTCTCTCACTCTTCACTGTGTGCCAAAGCTCTCCACTCTTTCCACTCTACCCTGCCCTCTCCACGTGGACTCAGATGTTCAACTAAAATCCATATACTGAAAATTTAACAATAGGCATCTCCGGCCAACCTCTCCTTAGAACATCAGACTGCATATTAAACAACTTCTGGACACTGGAAGACCAATAGTCTCCTTGAATTTGCTACATCTGAGACTAAACTTAGTTTTTTCCCTCACTCAAATCCTCAAACAGAATCCTGCTTCTCCATTAGCCAGTTCATAATGTTGCCATATACCTAGTCAACCAATAGAGACACCTGGGAGTCATCTTAAACTACTTCCTGTTTCTCACCATTCTCTCCCTTCCTGCTTTCCTCCTCCACTCCATTAAAAGTTAACCCCTAAATGTTAATGATACACCAACCGTATTCTGATTCTGTCACCTCTTCTCTAATCCTGCTATTTGCTACCTAGTAGTAAAGCCCAGGAATATTGTAATTGAATCCTAACTACATTCCAGCCTCCAAATTTGCCCTTCTCAAATTTACCAGCCATACTGCTACCAGCATGGTATATCTAAAATGAATATTAACTAAACCCGCTACTCCACTAAAATCTATCAGTTGTTCTCCATAATCTATCAGATAACATTCAATTTCTTTGATGTATTATACAAAGTCGGCAATTTGCTGGATCCTACTTTTCTCTGTATGTCCACTGAGGCTCCCATCTGAAGCCCAAAAGTACTGAATTAGCACCTCAAACAAAATACATTATTTTAATTCTCAGTGGTCTTGTTTATGCCCTTTGTCTTATGTGAAATATTCTCTATTCTCCCTTCTCTTTCCTCAACAAGTACTCAAGACTTAGTTCAGGTACTACATCCTCCAGAAAGGATTACCCGAGCTTTTGAAAGCAACCTGAGTCCTTCTGTGCTTCCTTAGCATCCTTAAACATCATTATGATTGCCTTTACCATGGTGTATTTCAATTATGTATTTATCTTCCATGTCGGCATAGGGTGTTCCCCAAAGCCATTATCATCCTTATACGCTCAGGGCCCAGCACAGTGCTGCCCACAGGATAGGTACACAGCAGATGTTTATCGAACTGAAATTGAACATCACTCCATTGTATTTCAATCATTTCACCTCAATTTTTTTTTTTTTTTTGTATCCGACTTTCTTACAGAAAGAGGAAGTTTAGCCCCTCTCTAATTTCCTGTTTGGCAGGGATAGATAGTTTCTTGTTTACCTTACCGTTTGTTTTTCAAACTCCATCTAATATTCTGTCTTTTAAAATGATGTTAAATAAAATTGTGTGTGAATCTGCCTTCACATCATAAAGAGGATTATAATAATCATTTTATTCATATAATTAAGTTAAGCTTATGGAAACAATGAATGAAATAATAGTTGGTGAGATTTTTTGAAAGATTGCTATTAAATCCTGAGCTTCCCACTAAAATAGTTGTCTCAGTGTGTATTAGAGAAACAGAACCAGAATGTCATTTAGAATAAGGAATTGGCTGACATAGTTATGGAGACTGAGAGTCCCATGATCTGCTGAGGCAGCAAGCTGGAGAGCCAGGTGAGCAGATGGTGTAAGTTCCAGTCCAAGTCTGAGTCTGTCTTGAAGACAGAAGAAGACTAATATCCCAGCTCAGAGTCAGCCTTACAGAGAGAGTGAAGGAATTCTCTTTTACTCCACCTCTTTTGCTCTAGTTAGGCCTCCAAAGGGTTGAGGCTCACCTACATTGGGGAGGGCAATCTGCTTTACTCAGTCTACCAATTCTAATGTTAATCTCATCCAGAAACATCTTCACAAAAACACCTAGAATAATGTTTGATCAAAATCTGTGTACCTCGTGGCCCAGTCAGGTTGACACTAAGAGTAACCATCAGGATGGTAGATCATGAACATTTCCCATATCATTAATTATTTATCAAAGCCAAGATTTTATTACCTGCATAATTTTAGATCTTATGGATGTATCACCAACCATTATTAAATACTCCTCTTGCTGGATATGAAATTGCTATGAATTTTTACCAACATAAGTAATAATGTAATGGGCAAATAAGCCTTTGGTTACATATCTATCATTTTGTAGAGATGTTGACTTGCCTGTCTATCCATCTTTGTTTTTTTTTCAGGAAATACTCCCCCCTCTCCCCATCCCAATGTGATGTTGGTGGGGCTATTTAGCCTATCATCCCCCCTCCCCCAACCAGCACCACCACAATGGTGGATATCAAGGTGGCCAATCAAAGTACCCCCATTAAACCATATCAAGCTGGCAATCAGAATGATCTGTTCTCATGGCTCAGGGATAGTTCCGAGATGGGCACAGGATTGGGAGTTCTCCCTGATACTCTGTTGCTAGAACTATCAGGGGGATAGACTTACTATTGATATGTTAGAATTGCTGAACTATGAGGATGTGATCTAGATTCTTGGTGGCTGTCTCCCTGGCCTTGTAGGTAGAATGTCTCTACAGAATAAGGTCAACACAGAGAGGGAGGAAGGATTGAGATGCAGAAAAAGACAGACCTCTTTCAAACTTCATTGATCCCTTATGCAGGGGTGCCAATAGCAAATTTACTCCTGAATTCTCAGGTACTCAGACTACTGTGTCTCCCCCTCATGCATAAACTATTCTGAATTATAGATCTCTCATTTTCAACCTAAGGGGACAGATTCTTAGAAATGAGATTCTTTACACATAGGTAAAACTGACTAATTTTATCAGATTACTTTTCAAAAGGATTGCATTAATTCATATTTTTATTAATTCCCTTTTTATCAGCAGTTGATTAGAAATAATAATAGAATAAAAATAGAAGAATAACAGAAATAATAGCATTAGCAATAAATACTAAATTGATTACTACTATGTGCCAGTCATTAAACCTTGGCTTACATCAGCCAGGAATTTAATTGTACATATTATTTCCTTTCCACCCACAAATGTACTCACTGAAATGGACATCAGCAAAATGGGTGCAGAGTCTTAAATGTATATAGAAATTCAAACAAAGTACAATTTATTGTGTATTCTTTTGCTTTCCTAACTTTTAAAATGAAAACAGCCTGCTTAGCTATTATAAGCTAAAGAAAATAAAGAGTATAAAACAAACATGAAGCTACTATGTGACCTAGCAATCCCACTCCTGGGCATATATCTGGAGAAAACCATAATTTGAAAAGATACATGCACCCCAGTGTTCATAGCAGCACTATTTACAATAGCCAGGACATGGCAACAACTTAAATGTCCATTGATGGATGAATGGATAAAGAAGATGTGGGACATATAGACAATGGAATAGTACTCAGCCATTAAAAAGAATGAAATGATGCCATTTGCAGCAACATGGGTGGACCTAGAGACTGTCAACCTGAGTGAAGTAAGTCAGACCGAGAAAGACATATATTATATGATATTGCTTATATGTGGAATCTAAAAAAAATGGTACAAATGAACTTATTTACAAAACAGATATAGAGTCACGGATGTAGAAAACAAATTTATGGTCACCAAGGTGGAAAAGGGGGGGGGATAAGTTGGGAGATTGGGATTAACATATACACACTACTATATATAAAACAGATAACTAATAAGAACTTACTGTATAGCACAGGGAACTCTACTCAGTACTCTGTAATGACTTATATGGGAAAAGAATCTAAAAGAGTCTGGATAAATGTATATGTATAACTGATTCACTTTGCTGTACAGCAGAAACTAACACAACATTATAAATCAACTATTCTCCAATATAAAATTAATTAAGAAAACAAATATAACCAATGATTTAAGTTAAGGTAATATTATTTATCATAAATGTGAGCCTCTGTGGCCTTATACTGCAAAGGCTATATTTATTATTCAAACTGGAGCATTTTGAGAATGAAAGGAAGAGCTTTTATCAAATATACTGGGACAAGTGGTATAAACTGGGCCTGTTTTGGGCATAGTAGGACACAGAGTCACTTTAATTCATACACTAGATGTCCATTTCTTACTTGAATAAAGAGGTGCTGGTACAGTGGTGGAAAGCTGAAGTTAAACCTACACAATTATTTGTGGGTCCAGGCTCACAGAGACATTTTTATTTTCACCATGTGGCTTCTAAAGGTACACTGGGTGTTACCATCCAGGAGGATTTATGGACCTTGCCTGGAAATGAGGCAATTGTGTTCGCCCACATTGCATTGGCAAGAACTCAGTCTTTTGACCACTTCTAAATACAAGGGTGACTTCAAATTGTAGTCTAGTTAAGTACCCAGAGGAAAGGAGAAATGGTTCAGCAGCAGCCAGACAGTATATTTCCAAAGCTAAAAATAGAATATTTAAAATAATACTTACATCATTATAGAAATATGTTAAAAATTCTGGACCAAGAGAAATAAAACTATAGATTGATATATATTTTGTCTCTTGAACATTCTGGTATTCTTATATTTCTAAACTACTTCTAAAAGAGACTCAATTAAAATATATTGGATAAACTTTATCTCCTATTAGATTCCACCCTTCAAAAATTCCATGATGTATTTTTTTTTATCAGAACCTGTGTGCCTAATCCCACTTTATTTAAACAGCCGTATGTCATATAAAGAGCATAAGCTTCAGGGTCAGAAAGACCTGAGCCACAATACTGATTATTATTTATTAGACCCAAGACCTTGAACAAGCTCTTTAACCTTTCTGAGCCTCAGTTTCCTGTCCTATAAAATGGAGGCAAATATCTCTCTCACAGGGTGGTTCTGAGAATTAATTAAGATGAAGGTTTAACATGCCAAGTCTAAAACTGACCCATGATAGATGCTTAATATGTCAATCTCCTTCTCTTAGAGTACTTAATGTCTGTTGGATATACTTCATTAATTGCCGTTCCAGACAACTGTTCACTTACTCTAATTAATAAAGCTCTTCAACTGGAAATAAATAATTTTAAATCCCCAGAGTACAGAAATTATAGTTGCTAAAGTGTTGGCAAAAGTTACTCTCCTTCAAATATGTATTACTCTTCTTCAAATAAAAGAAAGAGTCTAATTTAATGCAACAAATCTTAGTTCTCCACACATTCCTAATTTTGCAAAGATGATACCACACAGTGAGTTCATTGTTCAAAAGATGTCAGAGATGTGGTGTGAGTGCAGGAAAGCAGTCTGCATGGTGAAGGGTAGCAGAATATGCCCAGAATATGTCACTCTGGCATAAGGAGCTTAAGGCAATGTTGAAGAAGCATATTAAAAACAAACAAACAAACAAAACCTCTTTGCCCTCCCCCTATTTGCCTAAAAGGAGGACATAAATTTACAAAGGTGTCCAATCTCTTGTTTATGTAGGTACATAAACCGTGATTTGAGAAAGGAATTAAATGAAAATTGAGACCTTGCCAAAAATATGTTCTTACACTTGACTATTAATAAGCTCTATTTCACACCACTTTTTTTTAACATCTTTATTGGAGTATATTTGCTTTACAATGGTGTGTTAGTTTCTGTTTTATAAAAAAGTGAATCAGTTATACATATACATATATCCCCATATCTCCTCTCTCTTGTGTCTCCCTCCCACTCTCCTATCCCACCCCTCTAGGTGGTCACAAAGCACCAAGCTGATCTCCCTGTGCTATGTGGCTGCTTCCCACTAGCTATCTGTTTTACATTTGGTAGTGTATATATGTCCATGCCACTCTCTCACTTCATCCCAGCTTACCCTTCCCCCATGTCCTCAGGTCCATTCTCCACGTCTGCGTCTTTATTCCTGTCCTGCCTCAGGTTCTTCAGAACCACTTTTTTTTTTTTTTTTTTTGATTCCATATATATGTGTTAGTATATTGTATTTGTTTTTCTCTTTCTGGCTTACTTCACTCTGTATGACAGACTGTAGGTCCATTCACCTCACTACAAGTAACTCAGTTTCGTTTCTTTTTATGGCTGAGTAATATTCCATTGTATATATGTGCCACATCTTCTTTATCCATTCATCTCTCAATGGACACTTAGGATATATGCATTTTAGATAAGACTTTTACATGAATTTACTCCATGCTTATTTTTCAGGCTTGCACAAGAGTTGTGATTTTAATGACACTAAAATTATACTCCCTGGTGCCTGTATACCTTATATACCTAGGATGGACCATGGTTATTATCAACTCTGTGTTCCTTTGTGGTAAGAGAAAAGGCTAAACCAGTTGATTAATCTAGTGGTTCTACATTAATATTTTTGGAAGGAACATCTGTAAAAGAAATTGTGGTGGGGTGCCATGTGACTACAGGGATATCGAACACATTTTTAGTTCTCCTTAGATTAAAAATGATGCTTAAACTATAGCAAAGTCATGACAGACTGACCAAAGCTTAACAGCAACCTTTCATTTTTTTGCATCAAGCATTTGCTGAATATAGATCTAGGAATTTAAATATGGTCTTCTCTGGAGATGAGCATTTCTCAGGAACAGACTAAGAAATTTGCCTGTAGGCCTTCGAAGAGTTCACTTGAAGGTCTCCTTTCACTAGGACAGATGACTTGGCAGGAGAGATGGGCTGTAGAAAATTTGCCTTTTCCAATTTCATACTTTCCTTTCCTCAGTCTTCATAGCTAATATAGATCTAATTTCTTCTCCCTTCTCATATCATTTTTCATAACTTGACACAGGGCATCTCCCATATTGCTTCTCATAACAAGGGCAGAGCTAGGCAGATCAAGGCAGAAAAAGCCTTAGCCAAATATTTATGCCAGTTTTTCAGATTTACTGTTTGCATGGAACACTCAAAGTGGTCATAGGAAGAATCATTTTTGCTCCTTACTTAAATTATTTTAATTTGGTCTAATAAACCAAGAGTCAAATGTTATCAAACCTGTTTTATGGTTCATAATTTTCTAAAACAAAATTGAAATTTATGCCAGAAGAAAATACTAGATGGCATTCCAATATTTTCAATATGAAAGATAAAAATAACCTTTTATTCTTATCAAGCAAAATATTCCTTTTGAGAGGAACAGTGTGATGCAGGCAGATTTCAAAGCCAGATGGGTGGCCTTGTGCAGACAAAACAGTGGAGCATCTGACTAAATTTTGTACTTTGGTTTTAGGTAGGCACAACAAATATAAAAGATTGCTAATTCTGAGATGGATTCTTCATCTTTTCCAGATTCACATGGCCAACCCACTTAGGAAATTAAGGGACTATATTTTAAAATGACAATAAACAAAATATGATATGCTCAAATAGTAGAATCATAAATAAAAGATTGAAAGTTCATGTTTTCAAATATCTGCATGAGTTTGTGCTGTGATATATGAGACTCAAAATTATTGAAGGCTCAATGGTACCCAAATTTGATATTTACAATAAATGAGATCTTTGTAATTTGATTGATGTAATCTATATACAGGATTGGTATTCAGTTAACTAATTGTAAGAGTGCCTTAAAATTTTCTCCAGGTAGTCTAGAATCCAGAAGTTTTTTTTTTTTTTTACATTTTTGATTTGAGTGCTAATATTCTTAACATCCTAGTAAAATCAACACTAGTTTTTACATTCATTCTGGTAAATTTTTATAAGTGTATGTGTGTGCATGTGTGTGTGTGCGTACGTGTGTGTGTGTGTGTGTTTTAAACATTGACCAAGGGTAGCAGCTGATAAACATGGCTAAGAGGCTCCTTCCTTTTGAGAAATCGTAGGTTGTAGGAGTTTTAGAACAATCGATTTTAGATATTCCATCATTTCTATTGTCCTAGAGAGAAGGTGAAGTCTTATCATCTCTTGAGTTGATTATAAAAGAGATTTTCTGATATTTCTCTTTAACCAAAGTGTTTTCATTCTCTTTCTTTGCAGGCCCCTAGGCTCTTGTTTTCTGAGATAAATCACTCTCTTTCCTCCCAAAGCAAAATGAAAGGGGCAATTATACACTTGGTGATTCTTAATTGTCCCAATTAACTAAGTCAGTTTCTAGAGTCTGAGCTGAAAATGAAGCTTAGAATGTGCCTTCAATAAATGGAATTTGTTAAGTCAACTCGAGCCTTTTTTTCCCCAGGAAAAGCCAGCTATTTGAATATTGAATTGCAGTCACTCTACTGGTGCCCTCAATTTAGGTTAGAATGAAAGTAATGGGCTCTTACCCTATATACCCTTAGTTAAATTAAGGGGAACAACATCAACAATCCAACACTGAGTATCTCTTAAACAGATTTCATTCTAAGCAATAAGTTTCCATTTCTTTAATATATGTTCCCCTTACATCAGATTAACATTTAATTTTTTTCTTGTATTCATGCCAATTTGTTTGTCAGTGAGCAACAATATATCAAATAAGTTTTACTAAGTACTGGTATAAAAACCACTGCTGGCCCAATAGAGACCTTAAAACCTGGGTTACGTAACTTGCACGTGCTCTTATCCTACAAATGGAAATATTGGAAAGATTCATTTGCTAGTGATTCTGATAATTAGAGGAATTTACGTTAAAAAATGTTTTAGAAAAACTTAAAGGTTATCACTAGGGTAATTAAGTAAAACACATTTGTTTCAAATCATTGGACCAGAAGAAAGCCCTCAGACTCTTTTTTATTTAACATCTTTACTGGAGTACAATTGCTATACAATGTTGTGTTAGCTTCTGCCGTATAACAAAGTGAATCAGCTATATGTATACATATATCCCCATATGCCCTCCCTCTTGCGTCTCCCTCCCACCCTCCCTATCCCACCCCTCTAGGTGGTCACAAAGCACCAAGCTGACCTCCCTGTGCTATGCGGCTGCTTCCCACTAGCTATCTATTTTACATTTGGTAGTGTATATATGTCCATGCCACTCTCTTACTTCGTCCCAACTTACCCTTCCCCCTCCCCGAGTCCTCAGATACATTCTCTATGTCTGCATCTTTATTCCTGTCCTGGACCTAGGTTCTTCAGAACCATTTTTTTTTAGTTACATATATATGTGTTAGCATTTGGTATTTGTTTTTCTCTTTCTAACTCATTTCACTCTGTATGACAGACTCTAGGTCCACCCACCTCACTACAAGTAAATCAATTATGTTTCTTTTTATGGCAGAATAATATTCCATTGTATATATATGCCACATCTAATTTATCCATTCATCTGTCGATGGACACTTAGGTTGCTTCCATGTCCTGGCTATTGTAAATAGTGCTGCAATTAACATTGTAGTACATGCCTATTTTTGAATTATGGTTTTCTCAGGGTATATGCCCAGTAGTGGGATTGCTGGGTTGTATGGTAGTTCTACTTTCAGTTTTTTAAAGAACCTCCATGCTGTTCTCCATAGTGGCTGTATCAATTTACATTCCCACCAACAGTGCAAGAGGGTTCCCTTTTCTCCACACCCTCTCCAGCATTTCTTGTTTCTAGAGTTTTTGATAATGGCCAATCTGACCGGTGTGAGATGATATCTCATTGTAGTTTTGATTTGCATTTCTCTAATGATTAATGATGTTGAGCAGTCTTTCATGCGTTTGTTGGCAATCTGTATATCTTCTTTGGTGAAATGTCTATTTAGGTCTTCTGCCCATTTTTGGATTGGGTTGTTTGTTTTTAAGATATTGAGTTGCACGTGCTGCTTGTATATTTTGGAGATTAATCCTTTGTCAGTTGTTTCATTTGCAAAATTTTCTCCAATTTTGAGGGTTGTCTTTTCGGCTTCTTTGTTTTCCTTTGCTGTGCAAAAGCTTTTAAGTTTCATTAGATTCCATTTGTTTATTTTTGTTTTTATTTCCATTTCTCTAGGAGGTGGCTCAAAAAGAATTTTGCTGTGATTTATGTCATAGAGTGTTCTGCCTACTTTCTGCTAAGAGTTTTATAGTGTCTGGCCTTACATTTAGGTCTTTAATCCATTTTGAGATTATTTTTGTGTATGGTGTTAGGGAGTGTTCTAATTTCATTCTTTTACATGTAGCTGTCCAGTTTTCCCAGCACCACTTATTGAAGAGGCTGTCTTTTCTCCATTTCATATTCTTGCTTCCTTTATCAAAGATAAGGTGACCACATGTATGTGGGTTTATCTCTGGGCTTTCTATCCTGTTCACTGGATCTATATTTCTGTTTGTGTGCCAGTACCATACTGTCTTGATTACTGTAACTACAGCCATGTGTCACTATAATGGCTTCACTGCGTGTGGGCAAGTGGACCCAAGTTTGGTTCAGTAACACTTAAAAGGCTTTAAAAGGTATATCTCACTTTAAATATACTAAAAGATTATACAATTTAAGATTTTTATTATCAGCCTCTGGTCGAATCTCTTTGCTTAATGTTTTCTGGAGGTCAAAAAGAGTGGTTAACTGTCTACGTTGACTACAGAAAAAGCTACTGCTCATTCTAACCTACGTTTATAGGTTTTTAGGAAGGTATTCCTGGCATTTGCTGCAGTTGGCTTCTTCAAATTTAAATGGGAACCAAGATTCACAAGTGGTCTTTTTGGACCAGTGGGTAGACTCTGGAGCAAATAGGCCGTTGGTAAAGCTAAATCTGCCTTTAAAGCCAGATACTTTAAAGCCTTGGGGGCATATTTAGAAGATCATAATTTTGGACTAAAAACATCTTAAAGCTGTTTTTTCCATAAGCAAATTCATAGTGCAATTCGTTAATTTTTTCCCTTAATAATATGTCTTCCTTAAGGGAAGTTTATGTAATGCCTATGTTTTTTTTTTTTTTTTTTTTTTTTTTTTTTTTTGCGGTATGCGGGCCTCTCACTGTTGTGGCCTCTCCCGTTGCGGAGCACAGGCTCCGGACGCGCAGGCCCAGCGGCCATGGCTCACGGGCTTAGTTGCTCCGCGGCATGTGGGATCTTCCCGGACCAGGGCACGAACCCGTGTCTCCTGCATCGGCAGGCGGATTCTCAACCACTGCGCCACCACGGAAGCCCAATGCCTATGTTTTGACTTATTTTATAGAATGCCCAAGTAATGTTTAACAAAGACTTTCTCAAGTGCTTACTACTTTGAAATCACTGAATTAGAGGCTATCTTTAATTTCTTTCTCAATGTTGTCCATTTTGAAATCTCCACTATTAAATATTTTGGTGTTATTTCCAATGTCACTCATTTTCTCTCATAATAAATTTGATAACAAATGTTGATTTTTGAGGTGTTACATTTGATATCCATGTGTCCACACAGAATTAATATGAGTATTGTGTGTACTCAAGGAATATCCTTTGTCCTTAGTTCTTCCAAGCTTAGAGTACTTGCAAGAATATTTTGGTGAATGATTTATTCCACGAAACATATGGGTCTTAATAAAAATTTACTGAATCGGTAAAAAAATTAACAAGTTTGGACTGATTACCAGTGCATTAAAAAGAGTGGAGAATCAAGAATGGGAATATAACCACACTTTTTTGTTATTTTTTCTTAAAATTATATTAAAGGAGTAAAAATGCAATAGTTCACAGTGCCATTATAATAGTGTGGGTGTATTTTCAGTATTTAAGAACTACTAGTTGAAATACATTGTGTGGGATATTATTTCTACAACTGCAGTTTTGGAGATAATTCAGAAAATAAACAAATATCAGAGACCTCATTTGATCACATGGAAAACAGTAAACAGGAGTTCTCCTTTTCCCCAGGGCCATTTTCATGATTAAACAGGAATTATCCATCCAGGGATCCTGAAATAAGACATCCAATTAGAGTACCTGCTAACTCATCATGAAACTGACAAAGGAGAGTTAAGCATAGTGGTTAAACATTACCTAAGATTGTTGGAAAAGTTTCTAGGCACTCGTTTTCAAAGCAGAAAACCTAAACTATGATAATCACTAACAGCACTATTGATGGTGTTAGACCTGAACGGTCTACGAGGGATCCCAGCTCGCCCAAGAACCGCCAAGAGTCGAGAGTCGCTGCAACACGCAAGAGGTTGATTCGGAGCCGGTGCACCGGGGTTCCTTGGTCCTCACGCAGGAGGCCGAAGAGGAACCCCTCCCAAGCGGAATCACATACATTTTATAGCTTTCATTTTTCATTATGCAAAGTGTGGATATATCAAGGGTTTTTTTTCTCATTGGTTTGTTTGTTCCGGACCGGAGTGGGGACTTGGCTCTAGTTCCTTGATTGGTTGGCTGTCGGATGCCTACTTTACATTTACCGGAGTGGGGTCTTGGCTCTAGTTCCTTGACTGGTTAGCTGTCGGATGCCTACTTTACATTTTCGTGTTTTTGTGCTGGGGGGTTGAGTCACATGAGTTATGGTTGGCTAGGGCGACCTTTAAACTCTGGCTTAATCATTCTTATCACCCGCCATACTTGTTTGCTCGAGGTCTTATCCCCCGCCATACTTGTTTGCTCGGAACGGTTTCTGCCCAGGGGGGACATTCCAGTATCTTATTGCCAGCCGAAAAAGCTCAAAGCTCAAAAGTATCGATAGGGAAGTAGGGGTGTAAGTATAGTTAAGGCCCTACATTCCCCCCTTTTCTTTTTGCAATTAATTTCAATCATGGAATTTCAGCCTCTCTCTGCAAGCTTTGATATTGTTGTCTTAGCATTAACACTTGTACTGCGCTGACACGTTGCCTGATAAAGGCTATCAAGCGATTTAAAATGCATGGTCCAAAAGTTAAGAGCAGCAACAAAATAATGAGGGGTCCTAACAAGGTGGAAATTAAAGTAGTAAGCCAGGGTGATTTGTCAAACCATGATTGGAACCATCCTTTTTGATTTTCCCTTTCTTGTTGCCTTTTGTCCAGGCGCTCCCTAAGCCTGTCCATAGTTTCGGTGATAGCCCCAGAATGATCAATATAAAAACAGCACTCTTCTTTTAGTGCGGCACATAGTCCACCTTCCTTAAGGAACAGCAGGTCTAGTCCCCTCCTGTTCTGCATTACTGCCTCTGAGAGCGAGGTGAGTGATTGTTTTAACTGAGTTATGGAACTTTCTAACGCCCGGAGATCGACATCTACAGCCTGTCTTAAGTTAGCATAGTAGTGAGGTTGTTGGATGAGGGCTGTTGCACCTGTTCCTACCCCGGCTGCCGTTCCCAGTCCTAGGAGTACAGCCAGGGTGAGGGTTACAGGCTCTCTCTTAAGTCTCCTTTTGCCTTCATATTCGTCTAGAAAAGATGAATCTGAATGATAGATGAGTCTGCGGACCAGCTGGACTAACACACAAAAGTCGGCCGAAGCATTGAGGACCTCTAGAGAAATGCAAGGGGTCAATCCCGTGTTACATGCCCACCATCCATCCTGAGGAGGGAGGAGATATCCTGAGCCCTGTGGGAGGCTTGAATTGGTACAGAGATGTCGATGGGACGGGGGGGCGTTCCTACACATGTACCGTTTCCTGATACTGAAGACAAGGTCAATTTACTATTTCCTTCTTGTTTCCATCGACATTGATCTGAAGAGTTGACATTACTAAAATTAGAACTATATCCTATAGCATCATAATAAGGGGGAGGAGCAGCATAGCAAAGCCAACATGATTTGGTAGCCTCTGGATTTGTGGCATTTAGGACCCCAAAAGCCGCCTGGACCAATGAGAGCATTCGGTCTCGGGGGGCTCTGGGTTTGATTGTTATTTCTCTTAGTCCAGAAGTCTGGTTTCTTATCCCTGGTAGTATTGTGGGTGGGGCCAAGGGTAGCAGAGGGTGCCCAATCTCAGGATTGGGGCCCATAGGGACGGGAGTAGGGGTCTCGATCTTTAATTTGATGGTCATTAGGAGCCCATCATCATATTCTGCTTTGTAAAACCTTATACCCCATGAATGGCCATCTATCCAATTTTTGTTTTTCTTCCCAGGTGGGTTTCCAGTAGGTGTCCCCAGTGGTTTCACGTCCCCAGCTCTTGCAATAGAAATGTTCTCTTCCCCCGCACTGATAATTCAAAGACCGGTGACGATGGAATCCAGGGCATACATAAAAGGAGAGGGCCCTGAGCATGCTTCTCCGATTCTTGGTCGAACAACTTCCCCCCCCCAGGGACTAATCCCCAGTCCCCGGGCGCTGTCCCCGGCCGCTGATTCGGGGCAGTTTGTTGATCGTGATATCCCCCTACATCCCAGTTAGGCGGGGCTCCCAGGGCCAACTTACAAACATCGGGGAAGAGGTCTGGCCACCAGGTCCAAGGGGCAGCGGTATGGCTAACAGACCATATTACATCTCCAGTTTGGGAAATTACCTGCCAGGTTAAACGCTGGGGCAGGTGAGGACTAAAGTTACTCACAGCCAGTAGGGGTAACAAAGTCAGAGTTATGAGTCTGGTGAGCGCAGGAGCTTGAGCTTGAGCGGGTTGCTGGTCTTTTGGGCCCGCCATTCCGATGATGATGCAGACGCTGGCGCAGCTTTTACGTGTGAGGCGTGAATCCAAGCAGCGATGCCGTCTACCTTTATAGCCGTGGGGGTGGTGAGCAGGACGATGTATGGTCCTTTCCACCGAGGCTCTAGTGTCTGGGTTCGGTGTCGACGGACGTACACGGAATCTCCGACTTGGAAGGGATGAGCTTCTGCTGGTGTTCCGGGTCGGTAAGCCTCTGCCAGCTGGGACCACACCTCCTTTTGGACCAACTGGAGTCCCAACAGCCTAGCATATAAGTCAGTGTTATTCTGGCAGTCAGGACTTATTCCTTCCCCGAGCGTGAGAAGGGGAGGTGGGGCCCCGTATAGAATTTCAAATGGAGTGAGATGATAGCGGGAGGGGGGTATTTCTAGCCCGAAACAGGGCTAAGGGAAGGAGCCCCGTCCAATCTGTACCGCCAGTCTCTATGGACAATTTAGTTAGGGTCTCTTTTAGAGTTCTATTCATTCTTTCTACCTGTCCTGAACTCTGGGGTCTATAGGCACAATGTAATTTCCAATCAGTCCCCAGGTATTTGGCCACACCCTGACTTACCTGGGCGACGAAGGCGGGACCATTATCGGATCCTATTACCTTTGGTGCCCCGAACCGGGGGAAAATTTCTTCTAAGATCTTCTTGGTCACCACAGTAGCTGTCTCCTTTTTCGTTGGGAAAGCTTCTATTTATCCTGAGAAGGTATCTATGAAAACTAGGAGATACCTGTTACCATACCTTCCAGGGCGTATTTCAGTGAAGTCGACCTCCCAATAGGCCCCTGGGCGGTCTCCTCTGAGCCTTTTCCCGCTCTCAAGCTTTCCTTTATGGGAGTTTACCTGTTGGCATGGAATGCACTCCCGGGCAATCTGTTCAGCTAATTTGGTTAGTCCAGGGGTATCATAACCTGCCTTGTGTAGTAGGGATACCATTTTTTTGGTTCCCAAGTGTGTCCATCTATGAATCTGTTGTAGCATGGGTTTTGCTTGTTGAGGAGACAATGTTTCTTTGGTTATGGCTGGGGGGGTTCTTCCCCTGTCATTTGGTTCCCCAGGACTCTTGTCCGATAGTTCTAGTATAATTTCCCCTAGCGCCACTTCTCGTGCCACTCTATCTGCCATGTTGTTGCCCCGTGTCCCCGGGGTATTGTCCTTCTGGTGCCCGGGGCAATGAATGATGCTGACTTTAGTGGGGAGCATGAGGGCAGCTAGCAGGGCCACTATTTCCTCTTTGTTTTTAATTTCTTTGCCCGCCGAGGTGAGCAACCCTCTTTGTTGGTAGATGGCCCCGTGGACGTGGGCGGTAGCAAATGCGTACCTACTGTCCGTATAGATGTTTACCTTTTTGTTCTCTGCTAGTTCCAATGCCCTGGTCATGGCAATTAGTTCAGCCCGCTGGGCCGATGTCCCTTGCGGTAATGCGGCTGCCCAGATGACCTCTTTCCCATCTACCACAGCTGCTCCCGCCCGACGCTTACCTTCTTCTAGGAAACTGCTTCCATCGGTAAACCAGGTAAAGTTGGCATCGGGGAGAGGCTGATCCATCAAGTCTGGCCTGCTACCGTGGGCTGCAGCCAATACTTCCTGACAATCATGGATGACGGTGGTGCCTTCCAGGTCGGGGTCAGGCAGCAAGGTGGCCGGGTTAAGTCCTGTGGCTGATGTAAACTTAATACGGTCTGAATTTAACAGCAGGGTTTGGTAATGAGTCATTCTGGCATTTGTTAGCCACCTGTCGGGTGGCTGACGAATCACACTTTCTAATGCATGGGGGGCTGTCCCAAAGTTCTGTCCCAAAGTCAATTTGTCAGCATCTTTGACCAAAGCGGCCACGGTGGCAATTATTTTTAAGCAGGCGGGCCATCCTGCTGCCACAGGATCCAATTTCTTTGATAGGTACGCAACCGGGCGATTCCAGGGGCCCAGTTTCTGAGTTAGTACTCCCTTTGCGATACCTTTATTCTCGGCCACGTACAGATGGAAAGGCTTAGTTACATCTGGTAGCCCCAAAGCCGGGGCTGATAGTAGGGCTCGTTTAATTTGGTCAAAAGCCCGTTGTTCTTTATCACCCCAAGCGAAAGGGATGCCGTTCTTGGTCAGGGGATACAAAGGGGCTGCTAATTCAGCAAACCCCGGAATCCATAGCCTACAGAATCCGGCCGTCCCCAAAAATGCCCTAACCTGTTTAGGACTCTTGGGGGCCGGTATGTGGGCAACGGTGTTTTTCCTGCTTTCCGAGAGCCATCTCTGTCCTTCTTTTAGCAAGTACCCCAGGTAACTGACCTGTCGTTGACATATTTGTGCTTTCTTTGCTGAAGCCCGATATCCCAGTGTCTCAAGTTCCGTTAATAGCCTTTCAGTCCCCCTGATGCAGTCTTCTTGGGTCTCTGCCGCTAAAAGAAGATCATCAACATATTGAAGGAGAGTTACCTGTGGGTTGGACTCTCTATAGGATGCCAAATCCTGGTGTAGGGCCTCGTCGAAAATGGTGGGGGAGTTCTTGAATCCTTGGGGTAGGCGAGTCCAGGTCAGCTGGCCTGACATCCCCGACGCTGGATCCTTCCATTCGAATGCAAAGTAAGGCTGGCTGAGAGAGGAGAGTCTCAGGCAGAAGAAAGCATCTTTAAGATCCAAAACAGTGTACCAAGTGTGCTGAGGTGGAAGAGTACTTAAGAGATTGTAGGGGTTGGGCACCGTGGGGTGGAGGTCCACTACTTGCTTATTCACCTCACGTAGGTCTTGTACCGGCCTGTAATCATTAGTTCCTGGCTTTTTAACTGGTAAAAGAGGGGTATTCCATGCAGATTGGCACCTTACCAGGATCCCTAATTCCAGCAACCTTTGTATGTGAGGACGAATGCCATCCCGAGCTTCTTTGCTCATAGGGTACTGGCGGACTGTCACCGGGGTGGCGGTTGCTTTGAGTTCTACTACCACGGGGGGGCGATATTTTGCCATTCCCATACCGGCAGTTTCTGCCCAAGCCTGTGGAAACCTGGTCACCCAATCTTGCATATCAACTTGTGGAGGCGAGGGCACTTCATATAACCTATGTTCATCTTCCAGCTTCATAGTCAAAATTTGGAGTAATCTCCCTTGGTTGTCAGTTATAGTGGGCCCTTCTGGTTGAAAGTGGATTTGGGCCCCCACCTTAGAGAGTAAGTCCCTGCCTAGCAGAGGGTATGGGCACTCAGGTATGACCAAGAATGAGTGGGTTACTTGTCCCATCCCAAGGTCTACTGTCCTTCGTGTGGTCCATGAGTACTGCTTATTTCCTGTAGCCCCCTGGACCCATGACCTTTTAGTTGAGAGGGGGCCTTTTGGGTGGAGGAGGACTGAGTGCTGAGCGCCGGTGTCTACCAAGAACTGGATGGGTTCCCCTCCACTTTAAGAGTTACCCTGGGCTCGGGGAGAGGGTCCGAGCCCTGACTTCCCTAATCTTCTTCTTCCAGGGGTAAAATTTTGTCTCTGGTTGGTTTTCCCCCATTCTTCTTTTTAGGGCATTCTCTTACCCAGTGACCTTTTTCTTTACAGTAAGCACATTGATCCTTGTCTAATGGTCGCCTTCCTGTCCGCCCTTCCTGTCTATTCCTGTCTCTAATATTTCCTCCTCTGACTACAGTGGCCAGTATCTTACTCAAATTCCTCTCTTGCCGCTTGTCCCGCCTTAATTCATGGGCCTCTTGCTCCTTCTGCTTCCTTTCTTCCCTTTCCTCTTCTGTTTCCCTCTTATTATATACTTTATCTGCCTCTTTTACTAAGTCCTGAAGTGAGAAACCTTGTAGGCCATCCAGCCTTTGTAACTTCTTTCTAATGTCAGGGGCCGCCTGGTCAATAAAGGCCATTGCTATGGTGGCCTTATGTTCCTCAGAAGTTGGATCATAAGGAGTGAACCGTCTAAAAGCCTCCATTAAGCGTTCTAGGAACACGGTTGGCAACTCCTGGGGCCCCTGAGTTACTTCTCTTACCTTGGCCAAATTCGTGGGGCGCCTGGCCGCTCCATGGAGACCCGCCACCAGAGCCTGGCGATACATCTTCAGGTGCTCCTTACCTTCTGGGGTATTGAAGTCCCAAATCGGCCTGACGAGTGGAAAACCGGCATCAATCTCGTTAGGCAGCTGGGTAGGTTGCCCATTGGCGCCTAACACATTCTTTCTAGCCTCCAAGAGAACCCGTTGCCTTTCCTCAGTTGTGAGGAGAGTCTGGAGGAGCTGTTGACAATCGTCCCAGGTGGGTTGGTGGGAGAAGACAAGAGACTCTATTAAAGCAGTGAGAGCCTGTGGATTTTCAGAGAAAGTAGGGTTATGCATCTTCCAGTTATAAAGATCTGCAGAGGAAAAGGGCCAGTATTGGAGGGGCCTATTCCGGTGGTTATCGGGGGGGGGCCCATATTCTCTAAGGGGTAGAGCGGTAGAATCCGGGGAAATAGCCCTCCGGCTTCTGGTGCCCGCCGAGGGACCCCCCCCCCCGCCACAACAGGTGGCCCTATTGGTGCGGAGGGTTGTGGAGCTGGGGGATCGGGAGGCGGTATGGGGTCTAGGGCTGGAGGGTAAGGTGGTGGGGGGGGATCGAGGAGAAGCAGATCGGAGTGCAAGTCTGGATATATCGCCTTCCATGGGTCCGGGGCTTCAGATGACTTCTCGGCGTCCGGGGCTTTTTTCAGGGCCAGTACTTCCGACCGTGCTGGTGCGCATGCAGACATGCCTATTGAGGGAACAAAGGGCCGGACCCATGGAGGCGGGGAGAGAACTAGATCTTCCCAGACCAGGATATATGGTATCTGGTCTGGGTGTCCGTGGGGTCCTGTGTTAAAGACCCTAGACTTGACTAGCCTGATCTGATCTAACATAAAGGATCCCTCGGGTGGCCACCCTGTCTGAAATGTAGGCCACTCAGAGGTACACAGCGTTTGCCATCTCCCTTTCCTTACTTCTACCGAAAGGTTGTGGGCCCTAGCCTTAACTTCGGTCCAGTGACTTAGAGTGAGAGAGAGAGAGGCGTCGTCATAGTTTGTCCCATTATCGTCCGTCAGGAGAAAGATAGAGCACAGGAGAACAATAAAATTTCAGAAGACACACCTTAATATTGCCGCCGCGAGCTCGTTTTAAAATTGCAACCAACTCAGATTCAGATGGCAGTTTGTATATCCTGCCAGGACCGGTGAAGGGGAGACAAAATTTGTCTCTCCTTCCAGATGGACCACCAGGGCGTCCCCCAGGGTCCGTGGACACCAGCTATTGGCACGTCTGCCTAGCCAGGAGTCCAATACAGATTTCACAGCGAGCCGGTTCGCACGGCTTCTTTCTGATGGCGGCTTACAGAGGACAGAAGACGAACAGACAGACAATTAGGCCTACCTGATACCTCCAACTCCCGAGGTTCCTGCGACCCGGGGCGAGTGGGGATCCCGGACGAGCCCCCAATCTGTTAGACGTGAACGGTCTACGAGGGATCCCAGCTCGCCCAAGAACCGCCAAGAGTCGAGAGTCGCTGCAACACGCAAGAGGTTGATTAGGAGCCGGTGCACCGGGGTTCCTTGGTCCTCACGCAGGAGGCCGAAGAGGAACCCCTCCCAAGCGGAATCACATACATTTTATAGCTTTCATTTTTCATTATGCAAAGTGTGGATATATCAAGGGTTTTTTTTCTCATTGGTTTGTTTGTTCCGGACCAGAGTGGGGACTTGGCTCTAGTTCCTTGATTGGTTGGCTGTCGGATGCCTACTTTACATTTACCGGAGTGGGGTCTTGGCTCTAGTTCCTTGACTGGTTAGCTGTCGGATGCCTACTTTACATTTTAGTGTTTTTGTGGTGGGGGGTTGAGTCACATGAGTTATGGTTGGCTAGGGCGACCTTTAAACTCTGGCTTAATCATTCTTATCACCCGCCATACTTGTTTGCTCGAGGTCTTATCTCCCCCCCCCCCCCCCCCCCCCCCCCCCCCCCCCGCCATACTTGTTTGCTCGGAACGGTTTCTGCCCAGGGGGGACATTCCAGTATCTTATTGCCAGCCGAAAAAGCTCAAAGCTCAAAAGTATCGATAGGGAAGTAGGGGTGTAAGTATAGTTAAGGCCCTACAATGGTTAAATTCCTTCAATATTTTGCAGTTCTTAATTCTAAATAAGTATAAAATGTTGTGTACAAACATTTTAGTTGGTGAGACAGTGTTAGGTGAGATAAATGAATGGGTTATTCTTCATTCTCTTTAACATTATGAAGCCAACAAATATTTTACTGAAGTATAGAATACCTTATTCATTATTAATCTGTGTCTTATGTTTGTGATATTAAAAATGAATCAAAGTGGTTAGCTTCCTGGATATCCACTCAAAATTCTGCTCATTTAAACTATGCATTATAAAGGAAGTTTTGAACATTTCAATAATTCCTAGGAGAGTCACTTTCTAGTTAAGGTACAAGTAATTTATATACTAATGTAATAAGTCAAATCATTTGGGGGAAATCCTTCCTGAAAGTTTAAACTTGACCGTGAGTACTGCTTTGAAGACCTTAATTAGAGAAGTAGACCTGCATTATTTACACCCTTCCTATATAGACCTGTATGCAAATATATTTTTCAGGTATTCAAAGGAATTAAGAAAAGTTCTCACAAAAGCGAACTTTTGGAAAATATTCATAACTGAGTACAAATCTGCAAAATTTGCCTTGATCTTAGCCTCATTTATGAGTTTCTAACTCATCATTTGATGGCTGACTTGGGAGGTGTTGGTGTTACTGGCATGAATCTTTAATCTCATGCTGGGCATCACTTCCTGTTTTTAACCCAACCCTCAAGAAAAAGGCTTCAAACATCACTGTTCTGTTTTCTTACGCTTGCCAGTGAAAAACATCATCAAACAGACTAAATGAAAAACAAGATTTCCAAGACATATTTTCTAAACAGAACAGCCAATTTCACTGATGGATTAAAAAAAAAAAAAAAAAAAAATAAGGTAGCCAAGCTTTTCTCTTGTTATTATTTCACCACCGTTTCCAGATATACTATTCAGTACTCTCAGTTGTAAAGTTCTTGAAGCATCTTTTCAGCTGCTAATATTTTATGTTTTCCTACATTTCTCAACTTGTGATTAATGAACAAAGCATGTACACATAATTTCTTTAAAATAAATATAGCACATGGGGGATTTTAGAAAATTCAGGGATTTTTCAAGTAATTGAGAGCTTTGAAAAGAGCATTTTAGAAGTCAAACCTTGGAATAAGTTTGTAGTGAGGGAACTATAAGCTTTTTGGTAAAGAGACAAAAAATGGAAAGCAAGAGAATTCTTAATATATCAAGATGACTCAAATCAGTCCAAAAAAGCGACTTCTGTCTTGAATTGAGTAACTCAATATTCATAAGAGATAGAGCTCTGTCTCCCCACCCCATCATGACCCTCACACTTATATCCTGCTTTTTAGCCTTAGCAGTGAACTCTTCTATAATTAACTTCTTTTATGTATGTATGAAATTAGTCATGTCTGAAATGGACTCCAGGTCTCTGGATCCTTGCTTCTCTTCCATGGAATTACTGGGGGACTATGAACTATTGTGCCATGAGGGAAGAATATAAAGGCCAATTTATTAACACGTGTCTGCATATATCTTGTTATTATTTGCAAGTCTTAATGCTAACCATTCACTTCAAGTTTTATAGGATGTAATCTGGTACATGTAAATAAAATTCAGGGTTCTTGAAACAAAATCATGAAAGTAGCATATTGCAATCAAAGAGCAGATGTTTTGTGATGTCAAGCTGAGTATTTATGGTCTTGCTTCAAGCAAATCACTGAAACTGACAATTTATCACAAATTATTTGACTATCTAAAGAAGTGATTTCATTAGAAAAATGTTTAAAACTTTACTTTTCAAACAAGCTAATTAAAAAAACTCAGATTTTTATTCTTATGGAAAGGAAAGAAACCTAGTACAAGACTGAGGTAGAAAAATTCTACAAATGTATTCAAGAGCCTCTGATTAGTAGTGACGACTAGTGACCCATAATAACTAGCTCCCGACATCTCTTAATTAGATTGTGCTAAATACTCCAATTTACCCGAAAGTTGAAAAAATTACTCTCAATTTGGTTCTTGCTAATTTAAATGCTCAGTCAAAGTGAGTTTAGTGATTACATTTGATATATAAAGCATGTTTGACCAACCTTTTGTTTATTACTTGATCCTGGAAGTGTTTCCAGTTTATTCTGGCTCTTTACAGAAGGGCTCAAAAAGGAACTTGAGAATTTACTTTCTGTAGACAAACATATCACTTTTGCTTTTTATTTTAGATGAGGGGGGAAAGATACTATTATTCACCATGTTTCTCTTATGTTAAGACATAGAAGTTCATAATTGAGTAGAACCATAAATAAGGTCACTTAAGTCTAACCGCTTACGTGAAACCTGAGCCCTCCGTTCCACATACCTAGCACCTTGTTATTCTGTCTCTGCTGGAGTGTTCCATTAGCATATTAGTCTGATCCATCTTTAGAGAGTTGTATCATTCACAATTTCACTCACTTAGATTTTTGAGAGCCTACTACATGACACACATTGTCCTAAGAAATGGAGATACTACATTGAACCAAACACAATCCCTGTCAATGTGGAATGTATAGACTATTTCTTTTTAACATTGTGTGAAATCCTACCTCTCTTTGCATCTATCTTTTGTTGTCAGTTTTCATCATATCTACCTTTTGCTCCTATCATCTGCAAACTTAACCAGGCCTTCTTTTGTTTACTGATCTGTAAGCTGATAATCTTTACATCAAATCTGATTTTTTAAATGTTTTGAAGGTGAAAAATTGAGCTAGCAGCGGTACAGGTTACCTGTAAAACATTTCAACTAAAACATGCATGATTCTGAGCCATTAAAACAGGTGCAGTGAAAGTTTTGCCATTTTCCTTCCTCTGGTTCATGTTCCTAAGCTTGCTTCATTAAAGCTCAGTGAGTAAAACTGATTGACAAGTAGAGCAATGTAAATGCAAATGCCTCAATCCACAATAGGGCAGCCCCTTTAGAAGGGAATTGATGGCTCTGTAAATACAATACTCACTAAGTACTTATTCATGTATTGAGAATCACCTACAAAACCCACTATTTTGTCCATAGAAATGTTCTGTTGTTGCTTTATAGATAGTCACCAAAATTATTTTTTAAAAAGGACATAAAATAGACCTTAATTATCTGCCAGTTATATATGAGAAAGAATTCAGCATATAATCTCATGAGCCAGAAGACCGATTATTATTTGAACGAAACCTTCCACCACCAATACCAGCCATATTTTCTTAATTGGCTCATGAATATGTTAAAGGGTCTAGAGTTATGAGTCTTTGCATATTTATTAATCCTATGTTTTCCTATTTATCTTGAAAGATTAACCTTGACGAAGAGAGAACTTATATTGATTTGACTTATTTTTTAATTTACAAAAAACATATTTTATGTCTCAATTCACTATCTTCACAGTGTATACAGAACAATTAATGATTTCATCATTCCAAAGCATGGTAGATGGGTTATTGCCAGACCTGATCTTTATTTTATATTAACGCAAAATCTCCGTTTCAATACTTCTATATGTTACTTCTACCTTGTCAAGTAGATCCAGATGTTGTAACTGTCCTTATATGGAATATTCTCTGTCATCATTGTTTTCATCATAAATGAAAACATCCCTTTTATTGGCATAATCCTCTATCAACACTCTGCTGCTAAGTATGTTCTAGTTGATAAGTACTGGCAAAAGGGATCATCTGAATAGAAGGAGAATATTTCTGTCATCTCTTTATTTCTGATTTCTGTCACAATGACTATCTTTTTGCTTTAAGACCAGGAAGAACCAGAACAAGTATGGTAGCATTTGTCACCCTGGAATAGAAGGACAGGTGCCAGTCATGAGGATAATTTAGTTAATAGTAGAAGAAAAAGCAGAAAGGAGAGAAAAGTACCAAAGCGTGACCAGACCTAAGTGGGGAACTGAGTCAACCAAAGAATTCTTTGCCCTGTGATTACTCTTCACTCCAAAGCACAGTTGCCACGTCCAGCTGTCAGAATTAAAGGACTGTTTCCTGAGGTATTGTCCCACGCAGGCTGAATCAATGGGAAACTGGCTTGTTCATATGGTAGGATCACATTTTTGCCTACTAGTGAATGAGATGTGGAAATCATCTGTCACCACTCTGCACCAGTACAGTGCTTCTCAACATTTGTTCCAGTCATGGGCATTCTTGAAAATCAGATAAAAGATATAAACCCTCTTCTCAGAAAAGTGCACATACACACATGAATTTCTGTAAACAATTTGAAGGGGTTCACAGACTTCCTGACACCCAGTTACGATTCTCCCTTGGGCCATAGATTTCAAGTTAAGGATTTCCTAGACTAGAGAAGAGGGAAGTAGTTTTTATCAGTATTCCATGTGTCAGATTTAATAATAATATATTATAATAAGCACTTTATATGGACTGTCTTTCAATAACCCCATGAGTTAGCGTTATTGTCCCCATTTTTTCAAATGAGCAGGTGAGTATCAGTGACTTGACCATGGTTAAGCAACCCATAACTGAGGACTTCAGAATAGTCTGTTCATAGGTACTTATTGCTACATTCTCCCACTTAATTTGTCATCTTCTCCCCACTTCAATCTCATACTCTGCTTTATGGCTGGCCTTCTGTGTCACATTGTCTCTACTTTCACCAGCTGCCCAGAAGCTAAATCTTCTGACATATAACCTCCATACCCTCATGTACCCTCCCCCCCCCACCAATAACCCCTCCAGGTTTAGTTCCACATCTGTTCCTAAGCCAATACTAATTGAGGCAGGAAGTAGATCTTGGTGTAGTGGGTCTTGGAATTAAATTACTTTAACAAGATTCATTGATCTAGCCTCCAACAGCTGGGCCCCCAAGTGTCCATGTCTGCCAACCAGATGCCTTTGTGTGCCTTTGTAGTTTCCATTTCAAGGTATTCCCTTTGACAGCATGTGAAGACTTACTATCTTGCAAATTGAATTGGAATATCCCTTGAGAGTTAAAATGTTAGGTAATAGACCAGAGCAGAGATAAGTTAAGTCATGGGAAAGGTAAAGAATAGTTCTCATGCCAACAGGACCTGATTGTAATGTGGTTGTCCAAATATAGATTTATTTAAATAAAGACTATCTCTTTCAAAATCAGGATTGGCCAGTTATAGAACTATAGAAAATGAAGAGTTACAGGAGATAAATTTTGACAATGCTAATGCAAGAACAGTCAAGGGAATGTTTGCCTTCTAAATACCCACTCTGAAACTCAAATGCTTCCTTCCCAAGAAAGACATCCTTCTTATGAAGAGAGATGCAAGGAATTGCAGGCAATGAGCACAGCATGCTCTGGATCCATTCACAACCAGAAAATTTTTTATGGCAAAGTAGATGTATTTTATGTTATCTTAGCCTGATGTCATTAAACAATTTATACATCAAATCACCCCTGCACTGATCCCATGCTTACCTGGTTACCATCTAATTATGATTTGATTTTCCAATTCGTTTTTTCTACCGGCAAACATTAATTGCTCATATTGATGATAAATATCATTGGTGTCTATGAGAGTGATTTCTCAAGATGACTTAATAAAGTGGTCTTTAATATTATATGATTTCTCTTAAAGCCAGACTGAACACTTGCTGGGACCAGTAGTCAGCTCAGCATGGCAGTTAGATTTCTCAATGAGCATTTGCAAGTCGGGATTTACGTGTCTTCCCTAGTCTTAGGGGCATTTGAGTTACGATCTTTCAGGTTCTCATCACCTGTTTCTCTGACCACTGTCAAGAAGGGGAGGTTTCACATTTATTGCAGAAAGCAGATCCCGGAAGTGACTTAACTAATTGAGGCAGTTCCCAGGGAGGCCCCACCCAACAGCAGGCAGCCTTCCGTTTATGGTACCACAACCAATTTCATCCTTCTGAATAGATTTTTACAGTGTCTGCTCTAAGTTAGGACTGTGTTTCTCTTTGCTTCCAACTCTTCGGTCAGTCTAGTTCTTTGGCTTGTTATGTATCCAGCCCCTGGCTTTGCCATGAACTCTATCCATTTGGGTGGTATCCAGATGCCTAGAAACAAAGCTCTGGCTTGACAGTTAATTGATGATAAACTTGCCAAGTGCCTGGTTCATGAACTGTGCTATAGCTTGTTCTTGTCCCCATGTACTCTTGGCAGAGGGTCTTTTCATAGAGAGAAAAAATTGCAAATGATGCCTCCTGGCCACCTAGCATTTGATGACCATCTGGATCTTCCCCTCTGGTGTCCAATATTCCTAGAAAGGTGAGCAGGCATAGTGACCTGGTTTATGCCTTAAGTTTCTATACCTTTGACGAGTCTCCTTGAACTGTCCTTGCCAAAACCAGAACCTATGGGCAGATCAGTTTTCACAACACTTTGTTTTGCTTGGTTCCAGTTTTCTTTCCCTTTCTAACAGTCATCTTGTAGAGGGTCTTAAATGCCAGTCTGAGAAGGAGGTATATACTTAAGTCATGTCATGTCAGCAGGGCATGCTGTGCCCACCACATTTTCAAAATGCAGAATAGAAAAAGGAAGACATTTTTAGATAGGGTCTAGATAGTTTAAAACAGGGCTCTGACTCCTGCTTGTTTTCGTAAATAAAGTTTGCTAGAATACAACTGTACTCATTCACTTATATATTGGTATTTTCTATGGTGACTTTTGCTCTACCCCAGAAGAGTGAAGTAGTTGTGACAGAGGCCAGATAGTTTGCAAAGACCAAAATATTTACTATCTGGCCCTTAACAGAAGAGGTTTGCAGACCCCTGGTCTACATGACAATTACGGAGACCTAGACTAATTAAAGGGCTAGCAGTAAGAATGAAAGAAGTAGTTTTGAGGGACATTGAAGAATTCTTATTGCAAATTCCTGATAAATGCCTAAGAGGTTTTTATGTTGAAGTTTACTTCAGGTATTACATTCAAGCTTTTGGGTAGTTTTCTCAGTGTGAGTTACAGGCGCTCCACCCACTCCCACAGCCCCTGCCCCCCATAAAAAAGAAAAAGAAAGAAGAAAAAAAGAAAAAGAAGAACATATTCTGATATTCTACTCTTCAGAAAATAGTAACTTATTTGAACCAATGCCTATTTTCATCTGGAATTCTATGCTTTGGGGCATAAACAAGGTAACCAATAAACTTAATTACAGATAAAATGGAATAAGAGTGAAGGCAGAAGAAATGTATTATGTGTTTGCTAGAACACAGTGTCAAACAAAGTGGAAAAACTGGAAATTCTGAGAAATAAGCAACGGACATGTCTGAATTCTCTAGAGAAAAAAAAAAAAACTCTCTAGAAAGATAAATAGGTAAGTAGGCAGATAGATAGATAGATACATAGAATCCTATTATGTTAACTGAAATTCTTCTCTGTGCAATACAATCTATTTCCCTTTTTTGCTCTGACCTTTCCCCTATTAATTCATTAACACGGCAGTGTCTCAGGGGAGAGATTACATTGAATATAGAGGACAGAATGTCAATACCTTGGCTTCTGAGTTCCAAAATACCTTCTTGAGACTCATAGCAGAGACATATTCTTGAAAGCCTGGGCTTTTGAGCTGTAAGGGTCAGAAAATTGTATTTCTAAAAGGCTAAGCCAGAGGACATCCACTTGCTTCTATAACTAATAGTTCGGAAATATAATAGGAGCCTATCCCTGGACATGAGGTAAGAATTGTCCAAACTGAGGGAGGGAGGAAACTGGAGAGGATGCAACTCTACTTTGGAAACTGGTACTGAGAAGTTGTCACTCCCCTAAGATAACTTAGAACTGAGCTGCTAGTGGGTAGAGTGCTCTAGAACCTCCAACCACATGTGGGGCAGGGTGGGGCAGGACACAGAAGGTGCCTGTGTCTTGTGTTTCAGAGAGTGACTGGGGAGTTGGTAAGCTTTGTAGAGAAGCCCTGTGTCATGCATGATCCCTAAGATGTTGAGTAGTAAGGACTGCAGAATTTACCCAGGCAGATGGGTTTCAGGCAGCTCTACAGAATTTGAGGAGAGTAGCAAATTAATTGTTTTCGCATCCCTTAAAGAGGGTGTGGATATTGCTGAGAGCTGGAGAATCAACAGTGTTTGTAGTTAGAAAGAGGAGGATGTAGAAGGCATGGCCTTGGGAAGGGCAACTGTATGGCATATAGGATATATCATTAAATACCAACAAGAGTAACTGTAAACAAACAAATGTAGTGTGAACAGATGACATGGGAGAGGACCCATGTCTCCAGCAGTGTGGTACTGCGAACTGAACCAAAACCTGGATACAATTCAAGAGATAAAGAAGAGGGTGAAAACCTAATTGAGTGAAAAAATTCTAGTTTGTCTGAGAAAATGCTTCATTCACTTCCAAAACTCTGGTGGGAATGGTTTACATTGAATTGAATAAGATAAGGTTTTGGCCAGTAGACAAAAATGATTACCTAGAGATGAGAAATACTATTTTAAAAATATAAAGTAGAGATTTTGGACTCTGAATATTTGTACTGAGTATATATGAAGAGAATTTTCAAAAGTGTTTGTTTGCCATTAGGTAGTAGAATTATGACCATTTTCTGTTTTTGTATGTTTTGTATTACGCTTAAATTTTTACAATGGATATGTATTATTTTAGCAAATATGAACACTGATATGTTCCAGAAGTACTGAGTTGGCTTTACAGCTTAAAAAAAGTGTACAGAGATTGTCCAAAGAGAATTTTGAACCTATCTGTATACACAGACCATGACTCTCATTAGTGGCTATGTTCTGGAAAAGGAGCACAGCATCTCATTCTTTGCGTGAACACACATGAAGGTGTCTCTTTCCGTCGAGCCAGATAATGGGATACGGTGAGTGTGCACATACAGCCTGGCAACCTGGGGGAGGAAAGGTAATATGACAAAAGGGTGTTCCTTGTTATGACTATGTATTTTGTCATCCAAGTTGATTAATGAAAGAGAGAGAGAGAGAGGGACGTGGGGGGGGGGGGGACTGTGTGTGTGAATGACACAATGACAAGGAACCTGATAGTGAATTACACTCCCACCCAGTGCTACCTGACCAGAGGCACCCCTCACCAGAGGACACCTTAAACACCAAATACATTGCCCTGATGAATCATTTCATTGCTTGTCTTTTTAGTGTCAAAACAACTATAAACAAAACCAAAATCTTGTTTTAGCATTTTGCAGAAGACTCGTACCTTTAATATCCTCATTTAAAAATGAGAAGAACTGGGAAGCAGCTGCATAGCACAGGGAGATCAGCTCCGTGCTTTGTGACCACCTAGAGGGGTGGGATAGGGAGGGTGGGAGGGAGACGCAAGAGGGAGGGCATATGGGGATATATGTATATGTATAGCTGATTCACTTTGTTATAAAGCAGAAACTAACACTCCATTGTAGAGCAATTATACTCCAATAAAGACGTTTTAAAAAAAAGAGAGAGAAGAACCTTGAAACTGACCTAGAGTTTCTTTTTATGGCTCAATGGGGAACTATTTTCCCAATAATCATAAAACGCCTTTATTAATATTAATTCTCTAGGTTATTGACGATGTGAAACATTTATTATTATAGTGAGTAAAAATATTTTGAGGACAAAGTTTTTTGACGTGGGGATGAAGTGAAACTATATAGAACATTTGGCAACACATTTAGAGTGCAGTTTACTAAAGTTTAATTTTGCTGTTTTTAAGTTGATTTAAAAATATAGTTATTAGAATAACTTAGTGTCAAATAATGACATGTAACATGTGCTTTATGATAATTTATTAAAAATTAAAATTATGTGTGTGCATTTGTGTGTGTGCAGGGGAGGGTACTAGGTAAATCATTGACATATATCCTGGGAGGTAGAGAGGTTTATTTCTGTTGAATAATAGGACATGCAAGAAATATAGAAATCAGTTATTATAAAACAAAACGAAAAGAAGCTGGAATTGAGATGTTTTCCTTTCTTCTACTTAGGTGCATATTTCAGGTATAATTATTACCCAAAGGGGCGACATTACATGGCTGATTTAGGTTAGCTAAGCAAAAAGAATTTTATACTTCAAAGTTGAATAGGAATAGGCAATGACAATTTATGTCTTTACTGCCAAAGAAACAAGGAGCTTTAGGGAGAAGATTAGATGTAATGACAGTTTAAAATCTTTCAGTATTGCTAATAAAATTGTCAAAATTGAAAACTAAGACTGTATATAAGGGAACTTGCATAAACTTCAGAAATAAAATGCATAAAACTGGATTTGTTAATTTATTTCTACCTTAAATTCATTGCTTCTATTTTATTAATCAAACTTGGTGTGTATTTTTTTCTTTTATTTTTCCCTATATTCCTAGACTTTTTATCTGATTAGCTATAGGTTGAAGCTTACTGACAGATATATGTTTACAAATACAAACACCAGTGACACCCATTAGATAAATTCTTTGGAAATGCAACTATTAGCTATGCATATCAATAGTGTTTATGGAACAGTTCTGTGCCTAACATTTTGCTATGTGTTTTGAAATGAGAATTTCTACATTTTCATGATTAATTGCTTGATCCTTAAAATAGCTCTGTCAGTTAGGGAGTTGGGTGTTATTCCCATTTGATAGATGAGGAAACTGGGGCCGGAGTTATATACCTGATGTTAGAGCCAGGGTAAGGGATTATACTTTCTTTCAGAGAGAAAAGAAATTGAAAGGAGAGGCTGATATTTGCTTAAAGCTGAGGAACAAAATATAAAATCATGTCCAAGCAAGGTCCTGGGGTGGATGAGAAAAATTATTCTGGGGGCCTTTCAGTCAAGTACATCATTAAAATCGATTCCCAGATATTCTTATTTCATCAAAATGGTAGATGGGCTGAGAAGCTTTACTAGGTTTGATTCTGAGAAACTGAAAAATTCTAGACCTGAAGATCTTCTCCATTTGTCATCTTTAAGTATGTAGGCAGATCTCACCTCTTGCTTAAAAGAACAATCTTGGCCTTGAAAAAGATAATTTAATATATTTGAGTGTTTTCTTTAAGACACAATTCAAGTACTATTTCAAGGGCCTCTACCTACTCATTTATCAAGTATTTATTATGCATCTACAATAGACCAGAAGTTCTGTTAAAACCTTGGGACAGAGCACAACTCAATAGAAAAGCAATCTATGCCTTTATAGTATTTAAAAATGGGGAAGATCAATACTATACAAATAAATTATCAAACTAATATGTAATTAGAAAGTACAGCTTTAATTGAAGACAGCTAAAAAGTATGATTTAGACAGCTGACTTAGATCCGGGATCATAAAGGCTCTCCTGATAAAGTGCTATTAAGTTTAAAACCTGAAAGAAAATTAGGAATTAGGCAAAGTGGGGAAAAAGAATTCCCAGTAAGAGCAGGAGATGAGGCTGGAGATAAAGGCTGCACCAAGTCCCTGACAAATTTCTTTTTCCTTGAGAAAGTATTGAAGAATTTTAAACGGGAAGTTACAAAGTTAAACTAGCCTTTTTAGTTAATTTAACTGCTGGAAAGAAAATGGATTGAAGGAAAATAAAAGAAGATGCAGGGGGCCTAAATCAGAGGTTGTTATGGTGGATTGGACTAGAGCCATGGAGAGATAGAGACATTAACCTATATGTGATTTATCTATCTTACCAAAAAAGAAGAAAGACAGCACTGCATAGACAAATACTGATTATCATCATCTGGTTAAGCTTATATTTTATCTTAATATGTAAAACATTTTAGAATAAAAGCTATAGTCTGAAATATTAATGGGATAATATTGTTCCTCTAACTTTGCGGATCTGAGGCCAAATCTATGGACAGCTGTTGAAAAGAAAATGATGAATGCATGAACTCTTTGAAAAATCTGGGTGCCTGGCATAGTGTTATAAAGAAGTATGTCCCATCCTATAATATTGTAAGTCAACTACACTTCAATTTAAAAAAAAAAGAAGTGTGTCCCAGACTTGCTCAGTTTTGAGGTCTCACAACAATTAAGTGCCTAAAAAAAAAAAAAAAAAAGTTTAAGTACCACCCTGCCAGTGTTCAGGAAGTCTAGTCTTTTACCAGTTTTATTGTCCAGGGAAAACTGACATGTTTCTCAAATTTGTCCTGGTGGCCATCTGCCACTTTAGTGAACCAAGGGTCTCTAGACCCCAGCATGGCTTTCGTGCACGTCACCACTTGTGGTCTTGAGACTGGATTCTCTCAACAGGCTGTCAATCCTTTCCCATCTACCCCCCATAGATTACATTCCCTGGCCTCTGATTCCCCACGGTGATAAGTGAGTCCGTAATCCTTAAGTTTTTTCTGAAGGTTTGGGAAAAGCAGATGAGATTTGCAACTCAGAGAGAACAAAGCTGGAAAAAATAACCCTTCTCAGTCCACAACCCACCCTCCCTAGCAAGGACCACCCTTTCTCCCCAGGCTGTGGTATGTAGCCTGGGTACCTGCAGGTACTTCTTCCTTCCAAAGTGACACTACTCCACATATTCCTCCCCCACAGGAAGTCCAACCCCTCCCCTTCCCTGCTACCAGAGAAAAATGCACGTTTCTCAGTGAAAACTATTGGCAAGTGTACAACTTTATCCCTGGTGAAGGGCATCTCGACGTTATTTTGCAGAGGGTTTTAGCCTCTTGACCTAGGGTCTTGCCATTGCAGGGTGAGATTTGTGCTTTATATTTGCCAAGGCAGAAAGATAGTAAAGTGATTACCCCATGGACAAAACCATAATTTCCTTCCAGTTTGTATTCAACCTTTAGAGAAACACACACCTGATTAAGTCAAAATGCTTGGGTCTGTATTCGATTCCTGGGGCTACCAAAACAAAGTACCACAAACTGGGTGGCTTAAACCACCGAAGTTTATTGCTCACAATTTTAGAGACAATGAATAAAAATGCTAGAAGTCCATGATTGAGGTACTGGCAGGGCTGGTTCCTTTTGAGGGAACATGCTCGGCCCTTGCTTCTTTGGCTGGTAGAAGCATCACCCTGCTCTCTGTGTTCTTCCTGGGTGCCTTCACCTCATCTTCCCTCTCTGCACGTCTCTGTGTCTAAATTTTCCCTTTTTATAAGGATTTCGGTCATAGTGGATAAGGGGCACCCAATCTCACTTGCCCTAATCCCAGTATAGCCTCATCCTAGTTTAACCAATTACACCTGCAACCATCCTATTTTCAAATAAGGTCATGTTCTGAGGTACTAGGGGTTAGGACTTCAAAACAGAACTTTGGGGGGGACACAATTCAAGTCCTAACGAGTTCTCACCTCAACTGGAGCACCCTGGTGGGGAGTTATTGAGAATCATGTTTCTCTATACAATGTTTTGGTGAACAAATCACTGGGAACCAAGTCTTTAAATATGTCTTTGCCGTGGAGGGAAGGAGAACCTGGGGAAAACTGCCTCCATCCTCTGAAAGAAATCAGCAAGGAAGTCCTTGCAGCGCAGGGGTTGGGAGTGTCAGCCACAGGCAGCAGGATTATCCCAAGTTTAGCCCTTTTCTTCCTTCTAATAACCGCAATGTTTTTAGATTCTTAAAGTATTATATGATTGTTAGCAAACCCAAATTCACGTGCCTGATGCACTGTGAGGCCAAATAAACCAAAACGTTGGAGTTTGGAGCGGAGAAAGGTTTATTGCAGGACCCAGCAGGAAGAACAGGGTGGTTCATGCTCAGAAAGAACTGAACTCCCTGATGATTTTCGGGGAAGAGTTTTTTTTGGGTTTTTTTGCGGTACGCGGACCTCTCACCGCTGTGGCCCCTCCCGTTGCGGAGCACAGGCTCCGGACGCGCAGGCTCAGCGGCCATGGCTCACGGGCCCAGCCGCTCCACGGCATGTGGGATCCTCCCAGACCGGGGCACGAACCCGCGTCCCCTGCATCGGCCGGCGGACTCCCAACCACTGCGCCACCAGGGAAGCCCTTGGGGAAGAGTTTTTATAGGCAAATTTTTGGGGGAGGGCTGCAGGGTGTGTGACCTGGTTGGTGGGGAGGTAACAGGGTAGTGTTCCAGGAATCTCAATCAGCCTTCTGGTTCCAACTAGTCTGGGATCTACGTGCCTGTGCTCAGCCGAAAGTTACCTTCCTCCAGTTGCGTGGGGCCCCCAGCTCCTGTAGAAGAACTCAGAGATATGGATCCGATTGTTATGCACATCTCCGGAAGAGGAACCAGGACCTGCCCAATTGCTGCACTATTTTTTCTTTCTGTATTCCCTCACTCCCCTAATTAATAACTGTTTGAATCTACCCTTTGGAACTCAGGGAAGGTCTAGGAGGCTGAACCCTTTTTCCTACAAGCAAGAAATGGGGGACACAGAAAAGCTTCTGTGCCTGGGAGGGCACTACAGGGTCCTGCTCGGTTTCATGATCATTGTAGAACATGTAGAAAATATAGGTAATTTTACAGGAGAAAAATAATAGGTAATTGTAGAGGACGAATAATCCCAATACATAAAATAACCATTATTCAAAAATGGAAACATCTTGTTTATTAAAAATTGAAATTATCTTATATAAAGTTTTCTATCTTGCCTTTTCCACTTAACGTTATATTATGAACATTTAAAAGTATAATCATATGCTTCAATACTATGATTTTTTAAAATGACTGCGTGGTATTTTGTTACTGGATACATTGTAATTTATTTAACCATTCTTCTCCAGTTGGTTATTTAGATGATTTCTGTATTCATATTAAATGTAGCAGGGCAATGAAAACTTTTGTACATAAATCTGTGTGCATCTCTAATTATTTCCATGTGTACATTCCTAGAAGTGGAGTCTCAGGGCACATTTTTAAAGCATTTGATTTGTACTGCAGATATAACCACCCAAAAGGGTGATTTATATGTTGTATTACATCAAATAATATTCATTTTGCTGATCCTTTATCAACATTGGACAGAGAGTAACACAAATTCCAAATAAAGAGTAAAATACCTCATTGAAATGGATTAAGACCCTGTAGGGTCCAGGTACAAATCCTTTCTGTGTCTCCCGATTCTTGTTTGCAGGAAATAAGCTTCATTCAGCCTCCTTGACCTTCCCTGAGTTCCAAAGGGCAGATTCAAATGGTTGCTAATCAGAAAAGGGAGGGAATGTAGAAGCAAAGGAGGAGCAGTCAAGAAACAACAGTGCAGCCTTGAGACAGGGTCCTGGTTCCTCCTCAAGAAATATGCATAACAATAGCTTTTGAGTTCTTCTGCAGGAACTAACACCCCCAACCAGGCAGAGGATGGTAACTTCAGGCTGAGCACAAAATTCCTGAAACACCACCCTGTTATCTCACCACCAAGCAGTCAGAAGAAAGTCTGCATACAGTGGAAGGTAAGGAAGGCTCTGATCCCCTTCCCAAGTGATTCTCCCTTTAAAAACTTTTCATGGTCATGCAGAATCTTCCCAGTTGGTTTTTGGACACAGGTCCACCTTCTCCCCAGGTTGTTGGCAACCTGAATAAAGCAGCCTTTCTTTTTCCAACCAACACTTGCCTCTTGAGTACTGGCTTTTGAGTGGCAAGCAGCTGAACCTGAGTTTGCTGACATCATTGTTGGTTTTTTTTTGCTTATTTTCCTTTTTATAATAATGTTGAATTTTTTTTTTTGGAAAATTCACATTCCTGATTTTGTGAAATGCCTTTCCATGTTATTTGTCCATTTTCCATTTGAGAATATTACTACTATAATAATAATAATAATAATGCTTATTATTATTATTTTTACTGATTTGTGAAAGGTTTTATTCTGTCATACATGACACAGTATATTTTCTCCCAGGATGTCATTTGCCTTTTAATTTTGTTTATGGTTTGTTTTAAAGTATAAAAACAATTTTTATGCGGTTGACAATGTCAGTCCTCTCCCTGTGGTTTCTATCTTTGATTTATGCCTTGAAATTCCTTTCTCAGTCCAACAGCATATGATACTTCATCTATATTTCCTTCCTGTTTTTGTGTGTGTGTGTGTGTTTTTAACACATTTAACTCTTTAGATTGTCTAGATTTCATTTTTTGTGCGTGGAATGAGAAAGGAGGAATACAAAAAGGAGGAACATTTATATGTTTTACATATATTTATACAGCTGCCCCAACACATAGTTCACCTTCTCCCAACAACTTGAAATGACATTTTTGTCATATACCAAATTGTATTTTATTTTTTGTATATAAAATATACATCAAAGTTTCTGGTATACAGACAACATTCTTCTTAGTTTCCTGTGCTATTGTACATTTCTACCACCCTCCTTTCAATTTACATTTTGTAGGTTGATCCCATGATATTACCTTTCCCATGTCTTATCTGGAAGTCAAATACTGACCATTAACAAGAGGAAAGAGAAGATAGGGAAGCAAGAAACTATTTCCTATGTAAAAATGTGACCAGGGAACTCAGTGCGCTTTTCTGGGCAAGAGCAAGTGGGCAAAGGGGAGTGACCTTAGGAAGGGTAAAAAGAAGGCAGCTCATACTCCGCAATGATGCTTAAGCCTCCTGTGTTATTTCTATCTCTAGTAATAAGAATTCTAGCTTTGAAATGAGTGGCTGAAATGCATTTTCTTTGATAAAAATACGCACAGAATTTTAGAGCTAGAGCTTGCTGTCTAAGCCCTTCATTTTATAGATGAGAAAATTAAGTCCCAGAGGAGCCAAGTCACTTAAGTTAATTCCTCCAGGTAGTTACTGGCAGAACTGGAACCAGAGCTCAGATCTACTTATTCCTAATTAAGCCTATTTTCTATTAGAGATACCGTTGGGCTCACATTGACGTCACTCTTAACCTTTCTCCACAATTCCAATTGTTGTGAGGATTAAATACAATGAAACCATTAAAAATGGGCCTGAATCTCTAACAGCCCTAGAGAAACCTGGCAGCGTTACTGTTATTCTAATAAATGTTCCAAGTGATAGAGGTTTTTAAAAGGGATGAAAATCGTGCCTTTTTTTTTTTTTTTTTTCCAGTTCTGTATGGGATACAGCCCCTTTTTTTCCCTTCTAGAGTGATATTGACATACTTCTTCTCCCATGAACTGATGTTCCTATCTCAAATGACTGCTTTGGCAGGAAGAAAAATTAACATGTTAATGCAAAAAAAGGGATGGGGGGATGGCAGCGTGTCTCAGAAAAAGTTATCAGGAGTCAAATGCCAGTGCCTCATTTTAATTTTAAATGAAAGCACTGAATGTCTATATAATAACCTGACATTGTCCATGACCATGATCATAACCTCTCCCCTTCTTTCTTCTACTTATCTACTTGAAGGTTTGCTCCTCTTTTTATTAGTTTCTGCATCATCCACTCCTTCCTTTCCTCAAACAACGATTTATTGAAGTACAATTATGGTCTACTTTGTGGTTACAACAACAAACGTGATATAAGCACAGCTTAGAGAGAGAAACAGAGGCAATTATAATAAATTATGAAAAGAATTAGGTCAGCAGAACTAGAATGTTAGAGAAGTAAGGAAAACAAAATTTAGAAAACTTGGCTACGCTCAGATCTGCTACAAATAAGCAATGTTGTTAAAAGTGTTTATGGGGGGATACAAGTGAGACCAAAGACTTAAAAATCATTTTTGAAATCTAGCGACTCAAACTCTTTAGTCCATCCTAACTGAGGATAATTGGGAGATGGCAACTTTTTGAACTCACTTGAAATGTAGACTGAGAGATTCTTCACTTTGCGAATGTGACTCTGGTTTCTTTGATTTGAGACATAATGAATAAGGAGCTGGATTCTACATAGCTTAGGTTTGAGAGCTCATAAAACATTTTCCATTCCGAAAACATTATCTACTGAAACTGAGAGGCTTGAGATGGAATCTTTGGAAATATCATCAGTATGATCAATGGTCAACAGTGACAGGATAAGGCAAAGACTGTTGATAAGTAGGGATTTGGAAATAAGGAAACTGCACTGCAGATAGGCAGATTAGATAGGGGTGGTAGAAAGCATTTTTATAAGAAATTATTTTATTAAAATATGATTTTGACTGATACACTAAACTGGTTCACTGTTCCTAAAGATAGTTCATAAAATATCTTTCCAGCTGGTTAAGGAAAAGAAAAAGGTAAATAATCATCAGTGACTATCCTCAATTGTAAGAATGAGGACCAGAAGGGAATTATGGTGTAATACTCAATTATGAACTAATAAAAAGTGCATAATTTGGTAATGAACAGATAATTCCTTTCTGTGGGTGAATTCCACAGAATAATAAATTTGGAGGATATGCAGCCTTAATGTAGATGAATAAGAAATACCAGAAAGTAATCGAGAATGAAAGCAGAAAAGAATTAGAAATGCAACATCATAAAGGGAGGAAAGGGAGGGATGAGTGAATCTAAGGAAAGGTAACTAAGGGCACTCAAATCTATCTTATGCTCCCATCGTGTACAATATAAATGAACAGAGTCACCAATAAAGACACTGTGAACACTGGGAGATACTGGAGAATATTTTATGTCCTGTGCACAACTAGTTATTCAAAAATATAATGAATATATTACCCATTTAAAAAAAGGAGTCAAGTGATATAACTATAGATGACTAGAAATGAGTAAGACTTTCCCTAAATAAAAAATAAAAAATTTGAAGTAAATTGTATAATATTAATATATATTCAAAGATTTAGGCTGCAGATTTAATCCTTGAGTCTATCATAAACCAAAGCAATATAGCAGAAGACAAGTGAGATTGAATTTTCCATGGAATCTCAAATCCTATCATTCTGAAGTCTGAATGCAGACATAAGAAATTAAATTTAGTTGTCTGTTTAGGAGGACCACTTCTGACATATTTGAACAACCTTATAATTTACTTTGTGGCATCGTTGGTGACAGATGGGGAAGGAGTTCAGAAGGAAAGAGAGAAGAATGTCTTCCATGCTCTTGACAGTGTGATCATCTCTGATTTTCACCCTCCTCAGATACACATAAACACAAACAAGTCATATACTTCATTTTAATTATCCTGCAGAACTGTAGAGCCCTATCACTTTGCTAGGCATAAAATAAAGATTATCACTCTAACACAATGTTCATTGCAGCACTATTTACAATAGCCAGGACATGGAAATAACCTAAGTGTCCATCGACAGATGAATGGATAAAGAAGATGTGGCAAATATATACAATGGAATATTACTCAGCCATAAAAAGGAACGAAACTGAGTGATTTGTAGTGAGGTGGATGGACCTAGAGTCTGTCATACAGAGTGAAGTGAGTCAGAAAGAGAAAAACAAACACCATATGCTAACACATATATATGGAATCTAGAAAAATGGTACTAATGAACCTAATGGTAGGGCAGGAATAAAGATGCAAATGTTGAGAACAGACTTGAGGACTCAGGGTGGGAAGGGGAGGCTGGGACGTAGTGAGAGAATAGCATGGACATATATACACTACCAAATGTAAAATAGATAGCTAGTGGGAAGGAGGTGTGTAGCACAGGGAGATCAGCTCGGTGCTTTGTGACCACCTAGAGGGGTGAGATAAGGAGGGTGGGAGGGAGATGCAAGAGGGAGGGGATTTGGGGATATATGTATACATATAGCTAATTCACTTTTTGTACAGCAGAAACTAACACAACACTATAAAGCAATTATACTCCAATAAAGATGTACAAAAATATTTAAAAGTATAGAGGTCATATAAATATAATAATTATAGGTGACAAAATATGGCAGTCACTGTAGCCATGTATCTGTATTAAATCAAGTAATCTTCACAACAGCCTATAAAAAAAGGTGCTATTTTCAGATGAAGAAGGGGAAACAGAGAGAGAGAGGAACTTGTCTGCTATCACATGGCTGGCGCAACATGGGACCAGGTACAAACCCAAGCCACCTGATTTCAAATCATGTCACTATAATGCTTCTCTTACGTGAGTAAAAATGGAATGAAATATTGAAGAAAATCTTTTTATATGTATTTATCCATTATTTTCAAATACAGAACAATGTAGAATCCTTTTTAATTTTGTAATTTGAAAACAATGTAATCCTTTCTGCTAATTCAGTGCCTCGATTTTGTCTTCTATCTTACACTATTTCTTTATCTCTTTCAAAACCTGAAAATTTTTGAATCCATTTTAGACATTCACCAAAGAGTTTGTGATAAATGTCTTATCTGAGGGCAGACAATCTGTATCAGCTAGAATGCTTGTTCAGTTAGAATTGTTGAAGTAGCTTTACACCCAGGGTTTATTTTTTTATGTTAACAACAAAGTTCAGAGGAGATTGTCTGGAGAAAGCACAAAATCACTAGAGACCAGGATCCTGCCATCTTTCTGCCCTCCTTGGTTTCCATCAGCAAGATAATTGCTCTAACTCCATCTGCAACAATGAGGTAGCAAAAAAGGGAAGAGAGAGATAGGTGGGGGGGAAAAAGAGGAGGAGGAGGAAGCATTATTTCCCTTTTAAAGAACCTTCCTAGAAAATCTGCAGGGTACTTCTTCTATTTGACCAGAAATTAGTTACTCGGCCACATTTAACTGCAAAAAACAAACCGACAAAACAAAACAAAAAACCTGGGAACTAACTGTAGCCTTTTACCTGCACATGTTGCCATCCTGAATAAAACTGTTACTAAGGTGAACAGTGATGATGGATGCTGGTGGAAGGAACTAATAGCCATTGTGTCATAAAGAAACTTATGTGACTCTAGCGTTCCATGAGAAAGGACTGGGAATCAAAGTCTGGTTCAGAAATCCACACTAATCCTAAAAGTGTAAATGGGAGGCAACTGTGTGCTGGGGAACTGGATTAGGTTTATTTGTACTCATTTATAATGGATTAACTTTTTTAATGGTTGAGGGTCAACTTCTACCTAAAGGGGCTTCTTATAGGTTGGATTTATGTAGCAATAGTTACTTTAAAATTCTTTTAGGAATGAAAGAAAGCCCCAAATTAATTATTCTAAGTCTGCATTCCCTGAAATCAATCAGACATGGACTCAGCCCTCCCCTTTCTCCTGAGAATATAACACAATGGCTTAAGAGGCAAGGGAAGAACCTCCCTTCCTTTCCTTTGTTTTCTTTGTCTTAAACCACCATCTCTGAGTTCCAAGGTACAGTGGAGATACATGCCAAAGAAATCTTTAGATAATTACACTCTATTCATTTCATCTTATTTCAAATTATAGAAGTAAAACTACTACCCGATAGACATTTTCATAAACATTTTACTTCTGTGTTCCAGTGGATGTTGATGAGAGAACATATGCACGCACAGCCATACTCACAAACATTTATAACCTCCAGCAACTATAAAGAAGGGCTCTGTTCCCAGTGCCATTTGCTGGCAGACGCTGATCACTTGACAGTTACATTTAAAGGCAGCAGGCTCTTGACTCTGGGTCCTATGCACCAAACACCTGTTCCCTGTCAGACGTTGCAGCTGACATTTTTTCCAAGAGAGCAACTTATTTTGTTGGGACAGTTCCTTGCCCCATGAACCACATGAAGAATAGGCAGGCAGTGGATTGCCTGAGATTTCAACAGACTCTAAGTTGAAAGCAGCGCCCTCAAGGCTCTCGACATGTGAAAAGCATCACCAGGAGGTCCAAGTTTACCAACAGACAAAGTGTCTTTAGCTGCCTCACCCCCATTCCTGCTGCGTAGACCAGCATCCTCTAACGCTATTACTGGCGCGCTATTGTGAGGTTGCACCTGGCTTTCAGATTCTTTTAAAAAGTAACATTAAACATCTGGTTCTAAAGTTATCTATATTTATTGTAGTAAGATTGCAATGTATTAAAAAAATCACAAATAAAACAACCTACATTATCAAGAATTGAAAGCTGCAAAGCTAGCCTGCGATAGTTTTATAGATGCTGGTAGAAGACACGAGACTTCTTGGTCAGAGATATAGGATAGTTTATTACAACAATAGAGTATAAGCATGTTTTGAAGAAGTTCCTGAGCCCCAATTCCCACAGGGTGACACAAAGAGGGCCCAGTGGCACCCATAAACACAGAGAGCTGTGTTGCAGGAGAGAGACAGTGAGCTTAGGGAACTTGAATCTTTTCTTACAGACAACAGCCTGTCTGAACTTTGTCTCAGAGGAGACACTCTCTTTATTAAACTGGATAGTAAACCAATGTACCCTTTTCTCCAGAAGGAGACCCTACATCTTCCAAGGCTGTTCACAATACAAACATTCTTGGAAAGACAGTCTGAAAAAAATAGCAGTCAGTGTCTCTACCTGCAAAATAAGCAGAAATGCAAGAGACCCATGGAAAGTTGTCTCCTAAAACGTATGAACTAACTTCAACTAATAGATGTTGAAACAACAACAATGACATTGGCATCTTAAGGGGCATATGTATAGACAAAAAACGTTTAACCCTTCAGTAATACTATGCTATAAACTTAACTTGAGAATATATTGTGCTTTTTGCTCCATAATTTTATAGGATATTGTGTTCCTAAATACTGATTTACTATTAAAAAAAAAAACCAAACTCCTATTTTTGGACATTTTAAAAGTTTCTAAAATTTTACTATTATAAGAAATACCTACAGAAATAATTTTTGTACATACATTTTTGGGCACAGGCATAATGATTTTCTTAGTATAAATTCTAAAATAGGTGTTGCGGGCTTCCCTGGTGGCGCAGTGGTTGAGAGTCCGCCTGCCGATGCAGGGGACGCGGGTTCGTGCCCCGGTCCGGGAAGATCCCACATGCCGCGGAGCGGCTGCGCCCGTGAGCCACGGCCGCTGAGCCTGCGCGTCCGGGGCCTGTGCTCCGCAACGGGAGAGGCCACAACAGTGAGAGGCCCGCCTGGCACACACACACAAAAATAAATAAAAATAAAATAAAATAGGTGTTGCTAGGTTAAAGTTAGTGGCTATTTTTGAAGCTTTTGATAAATCTTGCCAAATTATTCTAAGAAAAGGTTGTGTCAATTTACTCTCCAACCAACAATGTATAAAGGAATTTCTGTTTTTAAGAAGACATTTTAATTTGAAAACTAAAGCTAATATTTAAGTAGTATTTGTGATTTGAATCATTAAATAAGTGATATATGTTCATAAACAAACACAACTAAGCACTAGCTTCCTTCCTTTGCAAAGTGTCCTGTCAAGGTTCCCTTTGAATCAGTTTCAGAACTCAGGATAACAAGTATCTGCATCCAGCAAGCACTCAGTTAGGAGAGGCCTGGGGAAGCTCCTCCAAGTCATCATCCTGTTTATTTCAGCAAATAAATGTAAATGCTAAGCTATATCTTAAGCATAAGAAAACCGAAAGGAATAGGTTTCCAACTCTATAATTATAGAGTTTGCAGTCTAGGATTTATTGGGCATAAAAGAAACTCCAAATAAACCTTGATGTGCTCCCGTACACTGTAATCTGACAATGTACTTTGTGTATGGAATTTGCTCAGAATAAAATACATTTACATACAGACAAAAAATACAAAACATGTACACTTGCATGCAACAATCCAGTAAATGTCAGATTGCTTCATTTAAGTAAGCATCTCTATAAAATTGTTCTGTTAAGAAGTATTCATGTATTTGTCTATTAGTTCACCCATTCAACAGATATTTTTCAACTTGTCCTCCCTCCCTCCCTTCCTGGATTCTAGTTGTTCCCATCAAGCCTTTGTTCCTCTAATTGAAATTTTACAGGGAAGTGAATATATAACGGTTCTTTCCTACCCCCTCAAGTTTAGAAGCAATGAAGAGATAACCGTAGGAGTCAGGGAAATGAGCATCAAAGTATCCACTTTATTACCTAATCTCTGCAGAATGTGAAGATACACTTACACTTTACCTCAGAATTAAATTTACTCACCCAGTCATAGTCTGAGTTAGAAAACAATAGGCTTTGCCAGCAGAGGTCTGTACTGGAAAACTCAAGGCATAGAAGAATGGAGGAAGTATGCTTCTTGGAGTTAGGCTGATGCCTACACAGGAATGGACTTCCAAATTCGTTAATTAGGAGAGATATGAGGGCAAGGCCTGGAAGGATCCTTTTTGGAAGTTCTTCCCTACGGATACGTAGGAGGAGGGAGTTGGGTGCTCGACCCTGATGTCCATGAGATATGAAAGCAGGAAAGGATGTTAGAGATCTATGTAACCAATCGTCTCATTTAATGGAACAGGAAAAGAGGGAGAATAAATTGCTCAGGAACTCACAATGAAGAAGAGGTAAAACCAGGATTAGACGCCAATTTCCATGGATGTCAGTACAGTGATTTTCCAGAACACATCTGGCAATCTGGCAAAAATGAATCTGCATTTTAAAAGACTAGCCAAGATTCAGGCTTAGCAAAATTTCTGATTTTTAAAATTTCCCACCACTCAGGTGGCTGTTTTTTGTCATTGTTATTAATAATGACTATTTTTACACAATTTAGACTTAAAGTACTTACATCTACAGTGTGAATAATGTTCTTTGTCCTTATCCAGTTATTCAAAGAATAAATTTATTTTACAAGGAACTTACATTTGTATTATTTCAGAATCCATTGCTGTAGGATTAACAAAGATGAAACTTGTCCCGAGGAGGGAGAATGGAGGCTGATTCTCATGGGCTAAATTCTACATTTCTGATATTTTGATGAACTGCCTCACTATTGTTTATACTTTGGTGGAAGATGCTTAGAACAGGGAGAAGCATGCGGGCGGCATCCTGGGATAACAGCTTTGAAGAATTCACACTAGAGTGGAGAAATTGGCTAAACCACCCTATAATTTTTGTTTAATGATTTTCCTCCACACCAGGAGGAGAAAGGCGATTTCTCAAAAGTTCTTTGTTAGGAGAGGAGGAGGGTGTGGTTCAGGAAAAGAAAATGACAGAGAGGATGCTTATTGTTTATGGTTGCTGGTTTCATAGGTTTCATATGCACACTTGCCACACACGTATGTGCGAAAAATGGCAAAAGAAAGGGAAGAGCAAGAGATCACCTTGGGATTATCCTATAAAACAGAAACTGGATACGAGAAGAAAATGATTGGCAATTAGACCTCTGAGTGACTTTCCATTGCCTGTAATACTCCTCTAATCAAAGGGCAGCATGCGGTTGTGAGAGCTGGCCAGAGCAGGGAGGATTATGCAGAGAGTGACTTCATTCAGCGAAATCTTGGCATGATTCCTAACCTCTCAGCCTGAGGGAGCCTTTCTAAATTTTATTTGTGTTCTTCACCTGAGAGAACTGATGCCTTCTAGAGAGCACAAGACAGAGGCTAAACAGACATGAAATAAAATTATCCTCCTTGGATGGGTCAGGCGCTGCCTGATAACTCAGTCTACACCTACATCAATCCTGGAGCAGAAAGGAGCATCCACCGTCAAGGAGAGCTGAAGGTAACAGGGTTTACAGCGGCAGATCTCCTGAAATAATAAATATACAGGAGGCGGACCCTCAAAGAAGAAGCCAGCTATGGAACGATTAATAATGACCTCTGTTTATCATTCCGTATGGTTTGCGACTTTTACCACAAGCAAGTGCTGTCTTCTTAAGGAAAAGCACATAATTAGCTAATAAAGATATGAGACCAATTTTCACTGACTACTGTCAGAGGAAGCCGTGATTTGCCTGCACTTGTGTAAAGATCACAAGTGGATTTCTTCCTTCTTTTTCTTTAAAAGAGTACATTCAGGCTGATCAGTGAGTTCACGCATCTGGGTTAATGAGATAAGCAACTATTAAATTTGGTGTACCGTTTTCATTATTCCTTGTTTTAGAAATTCAGGTTTATAAAATGTATTCTAGCCGAGTTTTAAGGAAATCAGGCTATCTTGTGGTCATCAGAATTTATGGAACTCTGTCCAATACCCTCTACTGGATTAGATTTTAGCTCTGCAAACAGTCTTATCTCTTAAGAGCTAGGACCTGAAATTAAATTATAAATTGATACTATCAATAGCAGAAATGTTATCTTGAGCCTGGAAGGCCGGAGGGCTGATTGAATCTCATTCATCACAGATGCACTTTGCTAGTGATGGCTGTGTTTGGGTGTGAGGGTGTGTTGCGTGTTGTAACCAGTGGGCTGGTTAGCTGAGCTGGTTAGCTGTGCTAATGGCCAGAGCAGGAAAAGCTCTATAGCTCCATAAGCCAGTTAACTCTGCTTTGTTTAGTGATGATTGATGGTGATTCAGATCCTATATGGCAGTCTCATATCCTGCTGATGATCCCAATAATAGAACCAACTTTACGGATAAAAACTTAGAGCTGTATTTTCTTTCTAGATTCAGAGAGGTGTGAAAAGTCAAATGGGTAAGCCAGACAATGTGCTTATAGTGTGTTTTCGAGAATCTGAGGAGAACCTGCCATGCCCACACTGGCTTCTTTGGGATTTCTACACATAAGGTGTATAGAAACTATGCCTTGCTCCATCTGACCTGGAAATACTGGACCTGAGATGAATGTCACCTAAAACCCAACCATTTGTAGACTAGTCAGTAGACTTAAGGAGGGTCCTACCATGAGAGCTGGACCCCCAAATTAAGTAGAAAATCTGAAAAAAATCCTCTCTTTTAGGGGTTTGAATATAAAAGACACAGAGAGGGACACAAACACATAAGTGATGCAGAAATGGAGCCTGATGAGAGAGAAGGTAGTAAGCAGTGAGAATCCAGTAGAAATTAGGAGGGAGCAGATGTTGTGAATAAGCAAGCATTGTGTGGCAGACTGCAGAGCAGAAACTATTTCAACAGGAGCAGTCAGAGCACAGGAAGCAGTGGCGGAGAGTAGCTGAATAACCATGCTGAGCAGTGCATAAAGGAAGCCCGCTACGGGGAGCAGAAAATGACAGCAAGGTCTTTCCAGCCATGTTGTATTGCGAACGGCATTTCTTTCCTCCATGAGGCCCAGCTTTGCTATTGTGGAAGGGTTCTGAAAGTCATCCTAGTGTCTTGGAAACCTGGCTATGCAGCTGTTTGTAATCTGTCTTACTCCCTTGGGCATCCTTTAAAATAAAACTCTATCATGTGAGGTAATCTGAAGGTGGCTTTGCACATGCTATCTGAAAGGTCGTAACAGGCAAACATTATTTACGTTAACAAAGATATTTTATTGCTTTGGGAATTGGTTTTTAAATCTCAGATTCTCATCAAATTCTACCAGTCTACAATTGTCACTAGCCTCTACCCCCATTTGGGGTGCTATTCAATGGTTTTATATTCAATCATCGAGAAACAACATACTCATCAAAGTCCTAAAATAAATTCAAAATATTATCGAAAAAATTCCATCCAAATATGTCATACGTATTAAGTTAAAGCCTTTCATTGTATTCTTGGGTTCTAAGAAACCATTCCTCTTGACTTTGGAATATTATATAACCAATAATATTTTGACAATGGCTCTGAGGTGGTATTCAGAAAGATTTCATAAAGAAATACTGTTGGTGGGAATGTAAATTGATACAGCCACTGGAGAACAGTATGGAGGTTCCTTAAAACACTACAAATAGAACTACCATACGACCCAGCAATCCCACTACTGGGCATATACCCTGAGAAAACCATAATTCAAAAAGACTCATGTACCAAAATGTTCATTGCAGCTCTATTTACAATAGCCAGGACATGGAAGCAACCTAAGTGTCCATCAACAGATGAATGGATAAAGAAGATGTGGCACATATATACAATGGAATATTACTCAGCCATGAAAAGAAATGAAACTGAGTTATTTATAATGAGGTGGATGGACCTGGAGTCTGTCATACAGAGTGAAGTAAGTCAGAAGGAGAAAAACAAATACCGTATGCTAACACATATATATGGACTCTAAGGGAAAAAAATGTCATGAAGAGATTAGTGGTAGGACGGGAATAAAACACAGACTTACTAGAGCATGGACTTGAGGATATGGGGAGGGGGAAGGGTAAGCTCTGACGAAGTGAGAGAGTGGCAGGGACATATATACACTATCAAATGTAAATTAGATAGCTAGTGGGAAGCTGCCACATAGCACAGGGAGATCACCTCTGTGCTTTGTGACCACCTAGAGGGGTGGGATAGGGAGGGTGGGAGAGAGGGTGATGCAAGAGGGAAGAGATATGGGAACATATGTATATGTATAACTGATTCAGTTTGTTGTAAAGGAAAAACTAACACACTATTGTAAAACAGTTATACTCCAATAAAGATGTTTAAAAAAAAAAAGAAATACAGCACACATTCAAATTGCGTGGGGACAAGCCATGAGTAGAAGTGCTTGAGATACAGATTGCTACTTAGTTTACTGATTATGACTCTCTATTCCTCCATTGGAAAGGTATTGGAAATCAAAGCAAGTTATTGTGTCAATCTACCGTCATGAGGTTGATCAAAGCTTTCTCCAATTATGCATATCATTTGAAGGCTAAATTTTGTTCTATAGGGACACGTACATTACATACAATGGAAATCAATTAAAACAGACTTGGTTTCATATGCAGAAATTCATTTTGCACACCACATGTTTACATACTTTGATTCTGCATATGTAGGAAGATTAGAATTGAGCATTAATTCAGGAAAGAAGAATAGAACAGAATAGAATAAATAAATAAATAAATTTATTTATTTATTTGAAAGTACCATTTCTTTGGTTAATTGCTGTTTCAATTAGAAACTGAGGCATAGAATGAATGGTTGTTTGTCTTAGTAGGTGTCTTACACTGTTCAGGGCTGCTGTATCAAAAATACCATAGACTGGGTGGCTTAAACAACAATTTATTTCTCAAAGTTCTGGAGGCTGAGAAGTCCAAGATTAAGGTGCCTGCAGATTCGGTGTCTGGTGAGGGCCTGTTTCCTGGTTCACAGACAGCTATCTTCTGTGTGCTCAGATGATGGAAGAGGTGAGAGAGTTCTCTGATGTCTTTTTTATAAGGGCACTAATCTCATTCATGAGGGCTCCACCCTCATGACCCAATTCACCTCCCAAAGGCCCCACCTCCTAATACTATCACTTTGAAGGTAAGGATTTCAGCTCATGAATTTTGGGAGAAATAAACATTCAGTCCATAACAGCAGGTGTAGCTGTGAATACAGCTCGGTGGGGTCACTTAAGGCACCCAGACCTGGAGAGCAGTGATGTTGGCAGTATCACTTAGAGAAGCACTCTCCCCTGTCTCTTCTTTTCTTTCTATTCTAAATATTTTTAAACTTTTTATTTGGAAATATTTTAGACATAAAGTTATAAAAATAATACTTGTGGGTTTTCATATACCTCCCCAAAATGTTAACATCTTATAAAATTAGAGTGCAGCTATCCAAACCAGTAAGTTAACATTGATACAATACCATTAACTAATTTGCATGCCTTTTTTGAAATTTGCCAATTGTCCCACTGGTATCTTTTTTTCTGTTTCAGGATCCAACCCAGGATCTCACATTGCATTTAGATGGCATGTCTCCTTTGACTTCAATATGGTGACTTCAATAACTCTTTTTCTTTGTCTAAAGAACCTTACAAATTTGAAGATTACTGGCTAGTTATTTTATAGAATTTGAGTAGAACTGAAGTTCTGCATTATTGGCAAGAATATCACAATAGTGATGCTGTGCCCTTTCCAGTGTATCACACCAGAAGATACATGATTTTGATATGTCTTATTAGTGGTGATGTTAACTTCAATCACTTAGTTAAGGTGGCATCTGCCAAGGTTCTCCACTGTAAAGTTACAATTTTCCCTCTGTAATTAATACGTACCTTACGGGAAGATAATTTGAGATACTACATCATTATATTTTTGCCATCTAATTTTAACATCCAAAGATGATTCTTACCTGCAACAGTGATTTGTCCATGGTTTTGGACAAATGGAAGTTTTTCTATGTCCTTTATTTATTTTTTAAATATTTTTTGATGTGGACCATTTTTAAAGGCTTTATCGAGTTTGTTACAGTTTTGCTTCTGTTCTGTGTTTTGGTTTTTTGGCCCCAAGGCATGTGGGATCTTATCTCACCAACCAGGGATGGAACTGGCACCTGCTGTATTGGAAGGAGAAGTCTTAGCCACTGGACCACCAAGGAAGTCCCCATTATTCTTTTATGTTTATTAATTGGAATACTACTGTAAGAAAAGAGTTACCCTTTTTACTTATTTATTTAATTATTTATTTATATAGATTTGCTTTTATTCCAACTCAAACTTTCCCTCCATCCAGAAGACCACCTTTCTTAGGCAACATCACTTTTCTTCAGTGGGTGCCCCAGAGTTGGTCATGAACATAGAGTCTTCTACATGTTATTCCATTCTCTCGCCTTATTTTGTCTTAGATTGTGTCTTCACTGATTGGCCTGAGCCATTGCCTTGGGTTTCCAGGCTAATTCACTTACCCTGACATTTAATTCTTAGCTTTCCTTAACTTTGTTGGTCCTGGTTTTCAGTACTACTTTGTTGTTTTTGGACGCTGTGCCACTCACACCCAGGGCTAGAATGGACCTCACCTTTTAGGTAAATTTAGGCCAATTTACAATTCCTTATAGCATGTTACTCCTTCACACCAAACAAGGGAAGTGGTAGCATGACGATGGGATAAAGACACAATGTGTAAAATATGTTAATATCTTGATGGGATTATGAGGTTCAAGAGTAAAAGGCAAACTTTACACAGGTTTATGTGGGTTACAACTCTGCAGATTCCTGCAGTGTGCATAAACTAGAGTTCTCCAAACAAAGATATTAAAATGAATGAAATAATCTTATGACTCAATACTCAAAAAGACATGTTACACTCACATCATTTTCAAAATATTTTCCAAAGGCCAAGAGAGAAAACCATGTCAAGATAGGATCAAAGTAAAGAAATGATTACTGTAATACTCATGTTCCCAAATGTCCTAATGCTGGTGTAGAAGAAGGGAAATGCAAGGTGGGAGTAGGGGTGGGCATGCTCCTTTGTACATCTTCTTTTCTTTCTACTCTTCCTCTCAAAAGAACGTGCATGGCCAGTTATCCCAACATTTCTGGAGTTGACACGACCAGGACAGCTCAGAAACAGCACAAATAAGATGGTGATGATATACTAAGTGGATATCCTACTTTTCCCTGATCTCTTGTAATACCAATTTCCTCCTTGAATGGGAAATGCCATAGAGACCTTGAGGAGGGCTTTTAAAGCGATGAGGTCCAACAAGACACCGTACCTAACTTGACTGAAATCCTGCCCTGTGAGGCAGAGGCAGATTCACATGGAGAAATGACCGCCAGACAGAAAAGAGAAGTGTGTCTCTGTGAGGTGTTCTCCCTAAGCCCACAAGCTGAGCACTTCCTACATCCTTCTCTGTGTTGCCCTAGACTTCTGCAATCAGCACTGTTCATGATGTATTATAATTATTTATACATTTTTCTTCCCTGCTAAGCTGTGAGTTCCTGAAACACAAACTATGGCATTTTCAACTTTCGAGCCAAAGTGCCCAGCAAAGACGGTCCCTATATAAGATGAGTAATAAACAGATTAAAAAGAACTTTCTGACCTCTGGCCTTATATTACCCTTAATTTTCTGTACTGTCTTATACTGTTATTTTTATTTTCTTGTGTGCAAATTCTTCAAGAAGTCCATGTTCATTGTGAAAGATTTTAAATTTTACATAGAATAGGGAACTTTAAAACAGAACTCCTCCCATAGTGTTTTTATTTCAAATTCTGTAAAAAAAAAAAAAAAAAAAAAAAAAAAGGAAAATCACTACTATAGAATCAAAGTTTATATCTACTGTGAAAAAAATTTCAATGCTTATTTCTAGGAATGCTACAGATTATTTCTCTCATTATAACATGAAGGACAAGCCAGCACAGGAAGGAACTAACTCCCCAAGCTTGCCCTGTCTGCCCTCCCTGGGTATTCATAGCATGTCTGTCCATCCTCGCTCCTGGAATTTTCTGGAATTGACTGTCACCACAGTCAACTGTGGGCTGATGATCACCCGACTGGAATGCAGAAATTATCCTTCCTGGTTAATTCAGCAGAGATAAGATCACAATTCTTAACAATAAACTTATATTAGAAACTAACTGACCCAATTCCATACCTTTTCTACACTTCTGGGGCAATAACCCTACGGCTATTGGACTGTAAGAATCAGTGGTAGCAAAAGCATTTTTTTTAAATGGTGACAAAGAACCTCTGGAAACCACTCCTCTGTAAAAGCAATGAGGACTCTGTCAGAACTCTCAAGATCAACTTTTTCAGAACACTGAAAATTAACCAAAAATTTGCAACATGAAGAGCATTTATTCAAGAAGAATGACCGAGTATCAGTAAGAACAGTGAAGTTTTCAGTATTTAAATGTGTCTTATTGCCACACCCTCTACCCAGCTCTGCAGTACTTATGAAAACCAGTATCCTCACAACTAATGTATCTGTGAAAAACAACAGATTAGGAGCTACTGGAGGGGATGGACTAGGTTTGGAGCTTCCTTCAAAGCCCCATTCCTATATAACTGTTATTTGACCCGTCTGGCATTTCCCTGGAATTTCCTACTTGCAATGCTCATCTTTATTTGACTTGACTCAAAACTCACTCACTATGGGGCAACTGTTGAAAACAATCAATGGCTATCATTTAGTATTGCACTTGAGGCAGAAATAATATTTTGGGCAAAGAAGAGATAGACCAAAAAACTTTAAGGCAGAATCTGGATGTGAAATATCCAAAGGGGGCTTTGAAATGCTCTTATATAATCCTGCGACGCTAAAAGATCATGCACAGGTACAGGGCTGTGCACGTGCCCAAGAAAGACCTAAGACATCACCATCTTTCACCTCTGGCTCACCTTGAAGCTTAGCACAAATACAAATGAAAGATTAAGGCACGTTGAACATGTGCTCTAATATTCATACAAAACACATTAGCAAAGGCTGTGAAACTTATGGATCAAGGTATTTAAGAAGATTTCTGTCCAAATATTAGCTGACCACTAAGCTAACTGACCAGAGTCTTCAGTGGCCACACATATCAAAGAAAAGAAATTTAAGAGAATCAGCTTGGGAAAGTCACTAAACAACCAAGCAGCAGCAGCAACAATAGCGACAACAAACAGCAATAACAACAAACCCTGGGAAAGAGAGAAAATCTTATTTCTAGAGTTGCCACAGTATATTAATTAAAATGTCCAATTTTCAACAGAAAATTATGAGACATCTGGAGAAACAGGAAGGTATGAGCCACACACAGGGACAAAAGGCAATCAATAGAAATAATTCCTAAGAAGGCCAGATGTCAAACTTACTAGACAGTTTAAATCAGCTATTATAAATTTGTTCAAAGAACAAAAGAAAATAATGTCTAAAGAACTGAAAGAAATTCTGAGCAGGATTTTCTAAACAAGTGGAGGCTGTCAATAAAGAGATATAAACTATAAAGAAGAAATTTGGAGTTGAAAAGTACAATTTACTAAAGAGGTTCAATAGCAGAATTGATCTGGCAGAAAAAGGAATCAGAGAACTTGAAGATAGTCTGGTCAATTGAGATTATCTGGTTTAAGGAATAGAAATAAAAAAGAACAATGAAAAAATAAACAGCTTGATAAAGAACATCTACAAAGAGTTTATGGATAACACCAGACTCAGTGGTGACAAGATAAATGCTTTCTCTCTTAAGACTGGGAAAAAGGTAATGATGTCCCCTCTCACTACTCCTATTTAACATTGTACTGGAAGTTCTAGCTAATGCAGTAAGATAAGGAAAGGAAATAAAAAGTATATAGACTGGGAAAGAAGAAATAAAACTTTGTTTGCAGATGACATAATTGCCTATGTAGAAAATGTCACATAATTAACGAAAAAACCTCCTGGAACTAATAAGCAATTACAGCAAGTTTGCAGGGTAGGAGATTAATATATAAAAATCAATTGCTTTCTTATATACCAGCAATGAACATTTGGAATGTGAAATGAAAAAACACAATATCATTTATATTAGCACACACAAAAAAGAGAGAAGCACTTGAATACAAATCTAACAAAACATGTAAAAGAGCTATATGAGGAAAACTATAAAACTCCGATGAAAGAAATCAAAGATGATCTAAAGGAATGGAGAGACAACCCATGGATCTAAATGTAAAAGGCAAAATTATAAAACTAGAAGATGACATAAAAGGAAGTCTAGGTGACCCTCAACTTGGAAATGGACTTTTAGATACAATACCAAAAGCATGATTCATGAAGGAAAAAAAATGGTAAGTTCTTTTTTTTTGAAGTTGGACTTCATTAAAATTAAGAATTTTTGCTCTATGAAGGATGCCATTGGGACTTCCCTGGTAGTCCAGTGGTTAGAACTCCGTGCTCACAATGCAGGCAGCCCAGGTTCAATTGCTGGTCAGGGAACTAGATCCCACATGATGCAACTAAAGAGCCCGTGTGCCGCAACTAACACCTGGCACAGCCAAATAAATAAATAAATATTTTTTACAAAGGGGTATCACTAAGAGAATAAAATGAGAAGCCACAGACTGAGAAAAACTTTTCAAAATTCACATATGATAAAGGACTGGTATCCAAAATATACAAAAAACACTTAAAAGTCAATAATTATAACAAATGACCCAATTAAGTAATGGGCAAAGAATCTGAACAGATTCCTCATCAAGGAAGAGATACAGATGGTGAGTGAGCATATGAGAGGATTCTCAAACTCATATGTCATTAAGGAATAGCAAATGAACACAACGAGATATCACTACATACCTATAAGAATGGCTATGACCCCAAAACACTCACAAAACCAAAAGCTGGTGAGGATGTGGAGCAACAGGAACTGTCATTCATTGCTGAGGAAAGTGCAAAATGATAAGACAATTTGGAAGTTTCTTACAACACTAAACCTACTGTTATCATGTAATTCAACAATGGTGCTCCTTGGCATTTATCCAAATAAACTGAAAACTACATCCGCATAAAAAATGCACACTAGGGCTTCCCTGGTGGCGCAGTGGTTGAGAGTCCGCCTGCCGATGCAGGGGACGCGGGTTCGTGCCCCGGTCCAGGAAGATCCCACATGCGGCGGAGCGGCTGGGCCCGTGAGCCATGGCCGCCGAGCCTGCGCGTCCGGAGCCTGTGCTCCGCAACGGGAGAGGCCACAACAGTGAGAGGCCCGCGTAACGCAAAAAAAAAAAAAAAAAAAAAAAAAAAAAAAAATGCACACTAATATTTATAGTAGCTTTATTCATAACTGTCAAAAACTTTGAGGCAACCAAGATGTCCTTCAGTACGTGATGGATAAATAAGCAGTGGTATATCCATACAGTGGAATATCATTCAATAATAAAAAGAAATGAGCTATCAAGCCACAAAAGACACAGAGGAATCTTAAATGTACATTGGTAAGTGAAAAAGGACACTCTGAAAATGCTATGTAATATGTACTATGTGATTCCAACTATATGACTCTCTGGAAAAGGCAAAACTATGGCGACAGTAAAAGAATCATTGGTTACCAGTGGTCTGGGGAAAAGGAGGGAGGATGAATAGGGAGATGAAACTATTCTGTATGATACTGTAATGCTGGGTACATATCACTATACATTTGCTAAAACCCTAAAATGCTCAGTTCAAAGAATGAACTCAAATGTAAGCTTTAGTTAATAATACTGTGTCAGTATCCGCTTATCAGTTGTAACAAATGTACCACACTAATTCAAGATGTTACTAATAGGGGAAACTGTGTGTGGGAGGCCAAGATGAACAGATATATGGAAAGTCTTTATGCTTTCTACTCAATTTTCTGTAAACCTAAAACTACTCTAAAAAAAGAAAATCTATTAGTTTATAAAAATAAACAGATATGAGACCTGTGGAAAACCATAAAGTGTATCAAAACATACATAATGCGAGTCCAAGAAAAGAGAGAGAAAGCAGCAAAAAGAATCTTTGAGAAAATAATGGCCAAATATTTCGCAAATTTTATGAAAAATACTAATCTACACATGCAAGAAGGTAAATTAACCCCAAGTAGAATAAACTTGTAGAAATGCACACACCTACATACATTACAATCACACCATCAGGGCTTCCCTGGTGGCGCAGTGGTTAAGAATCTGTCTGCCAATGCAGGGGACACGGGTTTGAGCCCTGGTCTAGGAAGATCCCACATGCCACAGAGCAACTAGGCCCATGCACCACAAATACTGAGCTTGCGCTCTAGAGTCCGTGAGCCACAACTACTGAGCCCGCAGGCCACAACTACTGAAGCCTGCGTGCCTAGAGCCTGTGCTCCTCAACAAGATAAGCCATCACAATCAGAAGCCCGTGCACCACAACGAAGAGTAGCCCCCTCTTGCCCCAACTAGAGAAAGCCCATGGACAGCAACGAAGACCCAATGCAGCCAAAAATTTTTAAGAATTTAAAAAAATTTAAAAATCACACTATCAAAGAGAGAAATGAAAGCAGCAAGAAGAATGTGTCTCATCATGTATAAGTCATCCTTGATAAGATGAAGAAATAATTTCTCATTGCAAACTATGAAAGCCACAAGGCAGTCAATGACATATTAAAAGCGCTGAAAAAAATACTGTCAACTAATAATTCTATATATACTGCAAAATGATCCTTCAAAAAAGGAAAAATTAAGATATTCATTCCCATGTAAACAAAAGCAAAGAGAATTGGTTGTTAACGGACCTGCCCTATAAATAATACTAAAGGAAATAATTCAGGTTGATATGAAAAGATACTAGACAGTAACTCGAATCCAAATGAAGAAATAAGGAGCATTGATAAATCTGTAACTGTATAAGTAAATATAAAGGACAATTTAAATGTATGTCTTGCTTAAAAAACTTTCCTTCTCCTACCTGATTTAAAGGAAAAGAGCATAAAGGAGTAATTATAAAAGAGTGTTGTACACGTGATGTATAAAGGTGTAGTTGTGTGACACTAATAGCACAAAGGTGGGGGGAAGGAATGGAGCTATATAGGAGCAAAGGATTCATGTATCATTGAAATTAAGTTGTTATTAATCCAGAAAAGACTGTTATAAATTAAGATGTCAATAGTAATCCTCAGAACAAACACTAAGAAAATATCTCATGCCCTTGGAACATTCTCTCAGGATAGACCATATGTTAAGCTATAAAACCAGATGCAATAAATATAAAATTATTGAAATCATACAAAATATGTTATCCAATCACAAGGGAATGAAATTAGACATCAGTAACAGAAATAAATTTGGGTAATTCACTAATATGTGGAAATTAAACATCCAGTGGTTCAGAGAATAAATCACAGGAGAAATTAGAAGACATGATGAATGAAAACAAAAATACAACACACCAAAACATATAATGTAGCAGAAACAATGTCTAGAGGGAAATTTATAGCTGTATACACCTATATTTTTTTAAAAAGAAAGATGTTAAATTAATAACCTAACTTTCCATCTAATGACATCAGAAAAATAAGAAGAAACAGAACTCAAACAAGCAGAAGGAAGAAAATAATTGAAATAGAGAATAGAAAAATCAATAAAACCAGAACTTAGTTATTTAAAAAAACAATAAATGTGACAAACCAAGAAAAAAAACAAGAATAAAATATAGATGACTCAAGTGATTAACGTCATGAATGAAAGGGGAGACATTATTATTGACCTTACAGAAATAAATGAACTATAAGGGAATATTATGAACAGTTATATGTCAACAAATTATGTGACCTAGATGAAATAGACAAATGCTTAGGAAGACATAAACTGCTGAAACTGATTCAAGAAGAAATAGAAAATCTGAATAGACTTATAACAAGTAAAGAGACTGAATTAATAATCAAAGAAAGAAAGAAAAGCTAATTTCACTAATGAATTCTACCAAAAGTTTAAAGAAGAATTAACACCATCCATCACAAATTCTTCCAAGGAAAAGAAGGCAACACTTCCTAAATTATTTTCTGAAGTCAGCATTAGCCTAATACCCAAACTGGACAGTTATATCAAAAGAAAAGTAAACTCCAGACCAGTATGCGTTTGCAAATGTAGATGTGAAAAGCCTCAACACAATTCTATTAAACTGAGTCCAGCAACATAGAAAAAGGATTATGCACCGTGACAAGTGGGATTTATCCCAGGAATGCAAGACTGGTCCAACATATGAACATCAATGTAATATACCATATTTATAGAATAAGGAACAAAAAAAATCACAAGATCATCTGAATAGATGCAAAAAAAGTATATGACAAAATTCATCACCCTTTAATGATAAAAGCACTTAAAAACTAGTAAAGGAAAGAAAGTTACTCAACTCAATAAAAGTCATTTATGAAAAAATCAGTTAATATAATTAATGTTGAAAGACTCCTCCTCCTCTTATTTCTCTTCCTCCTCGTTTCACTTCTTCCTCCTTCCTCTTCCTCCTCCTCCTCTTTTCCCTCTCTCTCTCCCCCTTCCTTCCCCATCTTTCCCCCTAATATATCAAATTCAAAATTACACAGCAAATGATTTTACATAGTTTCATCTAAAACTTTCTCGTAGTTACTCAAGCTAATTCCTAATTCCTTTAGGAATTAATTTGTGAGCTCCCATTGTTTATGTGTTCCATAAGCATCCTGTGTATAATTCTTTTTACTTACATACAATATTGTCATATATTATTGATTTGATTTACTTAACAGTCTATCATTCTTACTAGACTTTAAACTTCTCAAGGTCAGGAACACATGATTATACTCCTGAGAGTAAGTAGATATTCAACAAATGCCTATAGAATGGCACCTGACTCTTAAAAGCTTAGTTTCTCATTTATTAGGCTTCCATTTTATCCTCATTTATAATCTAGTTCATAAGAGATTTTATCATTTAAAAATTTACCGAGTACTAAGGACTTTTTGAAATCTCTATTAGGTGGACACTCTTAATGCTTGGGGGAGGAACTGTGCTCTATTTCTCCTTAGCAATGTGACCTTGTGCAGTGATAATCGTACCTACCTCACAAGATTATTGGGGAATTAAATAAATTAACACACATTGATATATCTGGTACATGGGAAGTACTCCACAGTTATTTGCTATCATGATTACAATTAAGGAATCTTATCTAGGCAGTCCCCTGCATCAACACTGAATCTGAAACTTCCTAGGGGAAATGTTTTATATGTGGAAGAGGAACTTATACCACATTGTGATGACAGATCTCTACACACGTTATCTCACATGATTCTCAACAACTCCAGGGGGTAGACCAGGCAGGAATTATTTATTGGTATACTCATTTTATAGATGTGGAAACTGACCCCTTAGCTCAGGAACTAGGTAATTTGTTTGAACTACATCCTGAAGAAAAACAAATGCTGATAAAATATCGTCTGTTTTGTTTTAATTGGTAGACATTCTTACACTGTGTGAAACCCTCCTGTCGTGGTTTAGGGGTGTGAGGTTTGTTTGCTATATCTCCTTTTAGTCATTTATATGCTTGAATTTTCATTCTTTTTTTTTTTTTTCTTCTTCTTCCCTCAGTTAAAGAAAAAAGTAAAATGAAACTGTGGAAGTCAGCTTCAGGAATCACTGACTTCCAGATATCTCTAGGCACAGCATCTTAGTTAATAAGCATCATTTAACCTCTCTGTGTCTCAGTTTCCTCATCTGTAAAATAGGAATAACAAGTACCCACCTCCTCGAGGTTCATGAGTGCTAAGTGAATCGATACAAAACACCTGGAAGAGTGCTTTGCACATAGTGCTCAGACAGCATTGGCTTGAACCTTTAAGGCCAGCACTCTTCAAAGAGGCCCTGGCTGCAGAAACACATTGAGGTGGCCTCCCTTTTCCATCTGCTCTCTTTTTGGTGCCCCTTCTCTATGTCAATGAAAATTACATGTTACCCAGGGCTTGAGGCAAAATGTCAAAGAAGAAAGCATTGCTAATAATCACAGAAATGCAAAGGAAAACCACAGTAAAGTATCACCTCTCACCTGTCAGAGTGGCTGTCATCAAAAAGAACACAAATAATAAATGTTGGTGAGGACGTGGAGAAAAGGAAACCCTCCTACACTGTTGGTGGGAATGTAAATTGGTTCAGCCACTATGGAGAACAGTATGGAGAGTCCTTGAAAAACTAAAACTCGAACTACCATATGACCCAGGAATTCCACTCCTGGGCATATACCCTAAAAAAACCCCCACTAATTTGAAAACATATATGCACCCCAATGTTAATAGCAGCATTATTTATAATTGCCAAGATATGGAAGCAACCTAAGTGTCCATCAACAAATGAATGGATGAAGAGATGTGATACACACACAGACACACACACAGACACACACACACACAATGGAATGCTACTCAGCCATAAAAAAAGAATGAAATTTTGCTGCTTGAAACAACATGGATGGACTTGGAGGGTATTATGCTGAATGAAATTAGTCAGACAGAGGAAGAAAATACTGTATGCTAACACTTATACATGGACTCTAAAAAATACAACAAACTAGTAAGTGTAATAAAAAAGAAGCATACTTACAGATATAGAGAACCAACTTGCAGTTACTAGTGGGGAGAAGAGAGGGAAGAGGGGCAAGATAGGGGTAGGGGAGTGAGAGGTACAGCTATTAGGTATGAAATACGCTACTAGGATATTCTGTACAACATGGGGAATATAGCCACTATTTCATAATAACTATAAATGGAGTATAACCTTAAAAATTGTGAATCACTATATTGTACACCTGTAACATGATATTATACAGCAACTATACTTCAATTTAAAAAAATGAAAGTGACATTAAATGGAAAATAAAAAGCAGTTTTTAAGAGAAACCAAGAGAGGAAGGAAGGAAACTGACATATCTTCCTGGTGGAAGAGGAAGAAGTGTAGAGGAAGCCTTTGAAGGACTACAGGGAAATCTTGGGAAAAAGCCAGGTAGCATCACTATTGAATGATTTGAATTTAAAACACATTTTCCTCTCTTATCTTTTCCCCTTATCATTTTAATGGGAAATACACAGACTTCTGGTAAAACTTCTCATTTTTGCTACAAAATTGTGAAATGTGCAATGTGGGTGCAAGGTCAAAATTATTCCATTTTTTTTTTAAGTCAATTATCCTTAGCCATAAAGATTCAAACATCAAATACACCCAGGGATATGGTCTACAATAAAGATTTGGATTCACAAAAGTAGGAAAATTAAGCCTCTGGGGAAAATTACCATACCCAGCCACTGTTTTATCTCACTTTGCCTTATGAAAGTATTTTTCATCTCTGTTATGTACCGAGCTACTGTTAAGAATTCTTAAATACTTTCAAATGGTTAGTGGTTAATACTGAGACATCAGTGCTTCTAGTAAAGCCTCCCTCTTCCTTAGTTTCTAAAGCAAGTTTCTCTTTCACAGAAATACTTTATGCCTATTAGTCTGGTAAAATTTTTCTATTTCAAGGGGATGACTAGAACAAAACTTTTTGAGCCGCTACAAAATGATTTATGCGTCTTATTCTAAAGAAATGTTCCCATGTGCTTGAACATTATTTAAGTACTATAAATTCTCAGAACTCCAAACTTGGCTGGGCACCATTAATGACTTCCTTTTGCTTCTTCTGAGTCACTATCCTGCCTTCCATGTGGTTCTCGAACTAAGCATAACTTTATGAGTTCTTCCCCCTAATTAGAGGGAGACTGTATGAAGGAGTTAGTTAGGGAGACAAAGGAAATATACAGAGATGAATTCATAACACGACATTTAAATATGTAAGCTCCAGAGCCAGGACTCAGGAAACCTACTGCAGGTAACTGAACATCTTTAATAAGGAGAATGGAGAATTTTAAATGTATCCATACCTTTGGGATAGGGTAAGATCGTACTTCTAGATCTCTTCATTGCAAAATAACCATAGCCTAAAATTTGAAGTTTTATTGGTTGCATCTTAGCTCAATACTTTTGCTTAACGGCATTAGACATGCGGCAACATAGAGAAGTTACCCTGAATTCTCTTTACGATTGTCATAAAATTGCATTGTGTCTATTAAAAATTAAGTTCAAGCTTGCTATATTGATATGTGTGTAATGTGTTTATAATTAAATTCTATGGATAACTGTGAGCTCTGTGTTTTTATTAACAAAATATTGAAATTCCTAGGCAACCTGAGTTTGGTAGCAGCTGCAATTCAGGACTTGCTGAGTTTCCAGTTGTCTGGACACCTCCACAATGTGCACATGCCCACAAAGGAGGTGGAAGCTTTTTTGGTAACCATGGTGTGATTTTTCAGGGTAAACAACATATGAACACGGGGATTGGTTGCACACCGAATAGAGATCTTCCTGGAGTTTTACAGCAAGGGCTTGATAGGAGAACTTGATGCTGTTTTGTCCATCAGTTGAGGACCAAGTTTTTGTCTCTAAGTGAAAAAAGTTTGCTCCCGCAGAAGAAATGATTATATTTTTAGGAATGTCTAACAAGGGAAAACACTGGTCAAAGTACCATTTTCATGTAAAGAATGCCCTTTAAAATCGATCTCCAAATTATAAATTCAGAGTTTTAGTAGCCACAGTGAAGCAGTGTATCTGCAGTAGGGGTGGGGGAGTGGGCAGGAAGTAAAAAGGGGGTGTATTGGGCTTCCCTGGTGGCGCAGTGGTTGCGAATCCGCCTGCCGATGCAGGGGACGCGGGTTCGTGCCCCGGTCTGGGAGGATCCCACGTGCCGCGGAGCGGCTGGGCCCGTGAGCCATGGCCGCTGAGCCTGCGCGTCCGGAGCCTGTGCTCCGCAACGGGAGAGGCCACAGCAGTGAGAGGCCCGCGTACCGCAAAAAAAAAAAAAAAAAAGGCGGGGGGTGGTGTATGGCTGAATTAAAAGGCTGGTAGACTGGGGTCTCTCCCTTCTCCTTTACTCATCTCTTCATGCTGATAGCCCTGCTCTGGTTCCCAGGGAAGTTTCTGTTCCAGTAAATCGTGATTCTCTGTCATCGCTTGTCAGTCTCCCCGGTTGGGGGCCAACAGTTTGTGCTGTGACCTCACTTCTTTTATGGATCTAAGAGGAGCTGTTTTTTTTCAGTTTGTTCAGCTTTTTCCTTGTTGTTAAGACCGAGTTGCGGCTTCCACATTCTGGACCAGAAACTGCTCTTCAAGATTATAGGAAAGGAGGGTTTAATGTAACTATGAGCTATGAGTTCACCGTTCCATGTTAACAAGAGAAAGCTTAATTTGATTGGTAGAGTCACGTTTATGAAGAATCTGAAAGATGGGAGCCTATGAGCAAGGTGGCTGCATTGGAACTTTATCACCACCCTCCTGGGATGAAGGGTGTGATCAGAATCTCAGCAGTATTGCAGAGAGGAAGAAGAATGAGACAGAGACAGGAAAGGGGCCCCCCGGCTGTACCGCTGGGACTGTGCCGTATCGGGGATGCACTGAAAGGGGCCCAGAGACTGAGAAGGACTATTGATCAATGTTTTCTCTCCAGAAATGGATTGTATCTCTCTGCACACCCTTTGCAAAATTACAGGGGAGAAGAGAGAGGCATAAAATAAAGTCCGAAGTGGTTTTCAAATGGGAATATACACTTGGAATTCTATTCCTCCTTTATTGTTACTGTTGCAAAATCAAATTTCAAAAAAAGCCGCTTTAAACGTCTTGTATCCCACGCTCTTAAATTGTAAACAATTTTATTTTAGGTGCATTTCTCCAATTTACTCCCACTTTAAGGAAATTCTGTTAAAGTTTCCAGCAGAGGAGAATATCATGAAGTTGGCCCAAACCCCGAGTTGGGGTGTAGCCCAGAAACAGCTGCTCGGATAGTTGTTCCCTCCCTGCTGCTTTTTCCTCATTCACAGTCCTGGGGTTTTGCTAAATGCTGCCCGTAGAACAAAATTATCTCAGTGCTCGTTGCCAACCAAAGAAAGGCAGTTAGCTGATTAAACAAAGCAGAAGATGTCTTCCTTCCTCCCTAAAGGGTGAGAAATCAATAGCATTTGGGGGAAAGACAGAAGAAGTAGAGGGCATCCAGCAGGTGTAAGTTGGAATTGACAAATTCCACCTTCGGGTCTTCGTCGTAGGACCAGCCATGGCCATCCTACAGGACGTGGTGTGCAGGGATGCCTGAGACATTGGTGAGGGGGCTGGTCTCTCAGGGGGCCCAGCCTCGGTTCCAGCTGTTCATTATCTTCCATGCTGATTCCTATCGTCCCGCACCACCCCCATCATAAATACACTTCCCTCTCTTCTCTGTTAAGTCTGGTCTAAATTGAACTTGTCACGTTTACCCTTCGAGTCCTACTTCAGACTACACAAAAATTTTTACTGGCAATCGTGCCTTCCCTGGGGCTGCCCAGCTGCCATTGGGGTGATTAGGGTGTTTCCTGCAGCTGAAGTCTCTTGTAATTAGCAAGCCCTTCAGGCAGTCTGGACTCTGAATTTAGCTGCCATCTGGTATCATCTGTAAATGACAACGGCACTGTATTTTCTCCGTTGACTCTGCACACACCCCCGCACCTCAAGCGAACCTCAGCTTCTCTTGTCAACCTATAACCATCAAGGCACCTCAGGCTCTAGGTTAGCTTGCCAGGAGTTTCCAGAGCCATGAGGAGGCTAAAACAAAAGGCCCTCATGGGCCAAGTAGTATCTCCCATCACTCTATACCAGTGTTTTTTAAAGTATGGCTTCAGGACTGGCAGCACGGGAATTATCTAGGGGCTTACTAGAAACAAAATTCTCAGACCTTGCCCTAGACCTATGACCAGAAACTCTGGGAGTGAGCCCAGCAATCTGCATGTTAACAAGCCTTCTACGTCATTCTAATACATGCTAAAGTTTGGCTTCTCACCAGTGTCCCATTAACATTTTGGGCAGGATAATTCTTTGTTGTGGGGACTGTCCTATGCCTTGTAGGATGCTTCACAGTACCCTTGGCTTCTTCTACCCACTAGATGCCAGATTCAGGAAATCTGAGTTGGATCCTAAGATGGTGCATTTTTAACACGCTGTACGGTTTGCCCCTGTCGCTGCTCTGTCGTCTACACTTTGATTAACAAGGTTCTATAGGACCTTGAAAGATTTATTGCATGAAGAAATAAATAATTAAAAGACAAGGATGTCTTTTTTTAGCATGTGTAAGCATTGATTTTCTTTGTCATTGAACTCCTCATTTCTGGAATTTCATTCCTTTCCTTATTTCTATGTTTTTTTTTTTTTTTTTTTTTTTTTTGCGGTACGCGGGCCTCTCACTGTTGTAGCCTCTGCCGTTGCTGAGCACAGGCTCCGGACGCACAGGCCCAGCGGCCATGGCTCACGGGCCCAGCCGCTCCGCGGCATATGGGATCCTCCCGGACCGGGGCACGAACCCGTGTCCCCCGCATCGGCAGGCAAACTCTCAACCACTGTGCCACCAGGGAAGCCCTGTTTTTTGTTTTTTTTTAACATCTTTATTGGAGTATAATTGCTTTACAATGGTGTGTTAGTTTCTGCTTTACCCCAAAGTGAATCAGTTATACATATACATAGCTTCCCATATCTCTTCCCTCTTGTGTCTCCCTCCCTCCCACCCTCCCTATCCCACCCCTCTAGGTGGTCACAAAGCACAGAGCTGATCTCCCTGTGCTATGGGCTGCTTCCCACTAGCTATCCACCCTACGTTTGGTAGTGTATATATGTCCATGGCACTCTCTCACTTCGTCACAGCTTACCCTTCCCCCTCCCCATATCCTCAAGGCCATGCTCTAGTAGGTTTGTGTTTTACTCCGGTCCTACCCCTAGTCTCTTCATGACATTTTTTTTGTTAGATTCCATATATATCTGTTAGCATACGGTATTTGTTTTCTCCTTCTGACTTACTTCACTCTGTATGACAGACTCCAGATCCATCCACCTCACTACAAATAACTCGGTTTCATTTCTTTTTAGGACTGAGTAATATTCCATTGTATATATATATATGCCACATCTTCTCTATCCATTCATCTGTTGATGGACACTTTGATTGCTTCCATGTCCTGGGTATTGTAAATAGAGCTGCAATGAACATTTTGGTACATGACTCTTTTTGAATTATGGTTTTCTCAAGGTATATGCCCAGTAGTGGGAGTGCTGGGTCATATGGTAGTTCTATTTGTAGTGTTTTAAGGAACCTCCATACTGTTCTCCACAGTGCCTGTATCAATTTACATTCCCAGTAGCAGTGCAAGAGTGTTCCCTTTTCTCCACACCCTCTCCAGCATTTATTGTTTCTAGATTTTTTGATGATGGCCATTCTGACCAGTGTGAGATGATATCTCATTGTAGTTTTGATTTGCATTTCTCTAATAATTAATGATGTTGAGCATTCTTTCATGTGTTTGTTGGCAATCTGTATATCTTCTTTGGAGAAAGGTCTATTTAGGTCTTCTGCCCAGTTTTGGATTGGGTTGTTTGTTTTTTTGTTATTGAGCTGCGTGAGTTGCTTATAAATTTTGGAGATTAATCGTTTGTCAGTTGCTTCATTTGCAACTATTTTCTCCCATTCTGAGGTATGTCTATGTTTTAATATTGAGAAAGATCAGTTTTATTTTAGTAAGTGCAGTTGATATATACAAAAAAGTACCAAAGACCTTTGTTTATGAATTATACTACATTTAGCGATACATACAAGTAAATGCCCCAAATCTATTTCCCAGCCAGTGAAAGATACACCATGCTACTCTAAGTCCCAATTCACTCAACTAATATCTCTAATAACACTTTCTCTGTGCAGGGCATGCTAGTCAATTGCTCATCTAAAAAGATATGAATGCCACTGGTAATAAACGCATACCAACTGCTGTATGCTTTCACCATATATAATTCCAAAATGTCGTGTTTACTGGGAAAGGTTAATGCCTCATGGCCAAATATCCACATAAAAGTGAAAATTAACCAGCTAGGGCTAACTTGTTTTTATTGTCATCTCAGTTAGTGAGAAATGGTTTCAAATGATCTTCTATCACCATAGGAGAATGATGGCATTTGCAATTGAAGAAGTGGCCGGGTGATTTCTTCCTAGAGCTAATGAATTCCTGGTGCTTTCTTTGTTTCTCAGTTAATCCTTTGACAGATGTGGCTTTGAGGTGCAAAGAAGTCTAAAATCTTGGGGATGGAGAGCCATTGTTTTAGAAGTTAAAGGACTTTTGAGGGGGACTTGGAATTGGAAAACACACAAAGAAAGGCACACTACCAAATATCCCTGCATACACAATGTTGCTGCGAGATGGATAACAGGGAACATATCAAACGTGACATGCTGTTTTGTACTAGGACTTAAGACAGAACTATGTTGGGTGCCTCAATTTCAGGAATATATAAATGGGATTGGCGGACCCATTTTCATAGCAGCATCTCAACATGCCATTGCTCTTTTTTTTTTTTTTAACATCTTTATTGGAGTATAATTGCTTTACAATGGTGTGTTAGTTTCTGCTGTATAACAAAGTGAATCAGTTATACATATACATATGTCCCCATATCTCTTTCCTCTTGCGTCTCCCTCCCTCCCACCCTCCCAATCCCACCCCTCTAGGTGGTCACAAAGCACAGAGCTGATCTCCCTGTGCTATGTGGCTGCTTCCCACTAGCTATCTGTTTTACATTTGGTAGTGTATATATGTCCATGCCACTCTCACTTTTCCCCAGCTTACCTTTCCCCCTCCCCGTATCCTCAAGTCTACTCTCTAGTAGGTCTGCATCTTTATTCCCATCCTGCCCTTAGGTTCTTCTGACCATTTTTGGGGGGGTGGAAATAAATCACTGGCCGCTGATGAACACATTATACTTAAAGTGCACTCTTTCTAGAAGCACACGCATTGTCATTTTACAATGTGTGTCAGAGACTTACAAGGTGTTCAATTAGCTGTTTTCCTTTCCCTCCTGGGCATGTGGTCAGATTATATTTCCCAGTCTTCCTTGCCATTAGGTCCGGCCATATAACTGAATCTTGGTCACTGAGATGTGTTCCACCTCCACACCTGGCCCATGACATCTTCCCAAGCATGAGTTGCCACACTCTTATGTTTTCTGCTGGCTTGAGGCAGATGGGCACAGCGAACTTGGAAGCCACGTTTTGAAGATGGAGAAGCCAAAATATAAAGAAGCCTGGGTCCCTGTTTGAAGGGGGCTGCTGTCCTTTAGACGGGAATACTTGTTTTGGTCTTTACATAAATGAGAAACAAATTTCTCTTCTGTATGAGCCATTATACATTTTGGAATTCATTTGTTCCAACTGCTGGCATTACCCTAATTAACACACAATGTACTTCTCACATGTCATTGGATACTCCAGCAAAGATGCCCTTTTGCTATTGCAGATGCTGCTTCCACAAATTGATTTTGGTTCCTTTTCCTCCTTTCCTTTTGCAGATCCTAGATCATATCACCCTCTTTTAGCTCCGTATCACTGTTCTCTACTTACCTAGCTTACCTGTTCCTGGTCCTTATCTATAATTATTATCTCTTTTTAGAGCTCATTGGTGGCAAGGTGTGTGAGACAGCACGAGAGAGGGAAAAGGCAACATAAACCCCTACCTCACTATTCCCGTTCCTGCCAGCTTTGCCAATCCTTCCTCCTTCTCTTCCTTTATCTCCTTACTCTTTACCCACCTTGGATGCTATTCGTATTTGTCATCATTTCATAAAAAATTTATTCTTATTTCTCAGCACGCTAGAGCCTCATTACTACTGTTGGTTTTATAATCTTAACCTCCTCTGCTCAACCAGTCTCTGGCTATACCATGTTCCCTCCATCATGGGGCATCTCATTGTATGAATGGATAATTTTAGATGTAACAGAAGGCACGAGTGTAGGAAGATCACACAGAGAGAGTATAGAACAAGAAGAAAAGAATCCTGATACATTTCAATCAGGGCAGTGTTGGGTCGTAAAAGCCAAGGGAAGGGATCGTTTAAAGAAAAGGGGGGAACAGTGGATTATCTTGGGTGTGCCTGAGATGTCAGCCCCCAGAAGAACTGAAAAATATCTTTTACACTTTGGCGATGGAGGTCATCAATGGCCTCCATGAGAGCAATTCTAATGAAGTGATCAGAAAGAAGTTATCCTAGAAATGTGTTAGAGACTTAGTGGGAGACATAGAAAAAATAAGTGCATGTAGAAAACTCTTGAGAATTTTGTGAAGGATAAGAAAATTCGGGACCTAAGAAAATGGAGCAGAAAATAAGTAACTTCATGGAAATGTGGAAGTGATGAAGGAAAGGGTCCAGAAAGACACAGATGTGCAGAGTTATAGACCCAGGTTGAGGGTGATAAATGGCTACAGGTAATGAAGATGGTTCTGATCAAAAGAGTAGACACATGGAAGGGGAGGGGACAAACGGAAAGTGTATATTGAGGGGTCAAAACACAAACTTTTTCTACTAAACGATTATGCCTATGAATGAGTCTGGTGGCATTTTTCCTCTAAGGAAGTCATATTCTCATAAATAAGAAAACATTATTTTGAATGATTAGATATAGGAAGAGGGAGATGAGAATTGTAAACAACATTTAAATTTATATATACACCTGTTTACATATATTTATTTACACAGTAGAGAGATCCAAAGCCTATCAAAGTGGAACTGAAATGCTGTTGGTCTCCAGCTTTGTCAGAATATGAAGTGAGAAGAAAAAATATAATTTACTTGTTTTTTGCAAAACTGAGCATTCCATTTCTAGTACTGCAACTGTCTGCTATGTTCTGGTCTTACTTGTTTTAAAAGTTACAGGACATTGACATAATCAGCACTTTACAGCACAGGGATGCTATGTAACTTTAGCTCAACTACACAAAACTGGAGATCAGAAAATATCCAAGAAGGACTTTGACTTTCATTCTGATGAGCAGACTGTATAATATGCATCACTTTGATGTCAGTAGCTAAAAAAAGACATCACCAGGGAATAAAATAAACTTATCTTTAGCTGCTAAGATTCTAAGATAGAACAGTGATGAAGTAATAGGACAGCAATGAACAGATCATTTAATAATAACAGTGTGTCCATGACAAAAACAGAAAAAAAAAATATATATATATATGGAAGCGTGGAGTCCTAACCACTGAACCACCAGGGAATTCCCCCAAACAGAATATTTTTTTAATTCTATTTTTTAATTCTATATTTATTTAATTCTATTTTTTAATTCTATTCTATGGCTCACCTTCACCAAATTAAGTGAAGCATAGTTCCACAATTTAATTTGATTCAATTTGGTTCAATTCAATCCAAGTCAGCTTTATTCAGCTCAAGAAATGTGCATTTATTTAGGAAGCCAAAGTCATACCAAATATTAGGTTTTGAAAATAATTGATTTTTTTCACAGTAAAATATATATAATAAAATATATATGTATATAATATATAGCACATATATAAAATATTTTATTGTATATATATGTATATGTGTGTATATATGCACATACACACACATATATATGGCTACATCATATTCACATACACACACACACACATATATATATACATACACACACACACATATGGTTACTTCACTGGGGTATGAAAACATATTATTTTGAACTTGGAAATGTTGGCATTATTGTAGGAATGGCACCAGTAAAGAAAAAAAAGCATGTGCCAAAGTATGCTTGGGGATATTTTGGAGAAAATAAAAATTTTCTTAATCACAGCTACCATACAATTGGTATTTTTTATTGTTGTTAGCAACTTCATATAAACAAAACTTTAGAAATTTTGTCTCAGAATTATGCAAACTGAAATGGCATTCTGGAATCTCTGTTTTCTCTTTGCTATAGAAGAACACTGCGGAGTTGGGAAGACAGAATATCTTGGTGAGAGACAAGAATGGCATCTTGATGAGAGGCTTAAGGACATTAGGAAGAAAATAGTTGGACTGGGAGACACTTCTTGCGGCTGTGTATTAGTTTACCAGGCCTGTCATAGCAAAGTATCACAAACTGGGTGACCTGAAACAATAGCAATTTATTGTCTCACAGTTCTGGAGGCTAGAAGTCCAAAATCAAGGTATTGGTAGGGTTATGCTTGCTCTGAAACCTCTAGGGAAGAATATTTCCTTGCCTCTTTCCAACTTCTAGGATCCTTGGCCATTATTGTTGTTCTTTGGCTTTCAGCTATAACACTGCAATCCCTGCCTTGGTGGTCACATGGTGTTCCCCTTGTGTGTCTGCATCTCCACATAGTGCTTTCCTCTTCTATAAGAACACCAATAATGTTGGATTAAGGCCCACCCCAATGACCTCACCTTAACTTGATTACATCAGTAAAGATCCTATTTCCAAATAAGGTCACATTCATAAGTACCAGGGGTGAAGACTTCAATATTTCTTTGGAGGACACAGTTCAGTCCATAACAGCATGTATGACTTGGATTCTTTCATACAGAGAGTGATATATAATATTCTGTATTGGGCTCTCAGCAGAGCTGTTCTGTGTCTAATGTGACTAGTGCTGTTATCCCCAAATCTTCAATCAACTTCTATCACATCCTGTTTGAGTAGCATTTTCGCAAAGTCAATGTAAAGGATCTTTTTTTCATGCCTTAACCAGTATGGGACAGACAGAAGAAAACAGTTATAATACAGAATACAAGCTAAGTTTCTGTAACAAAGAACACACAAACACAATGGCTTAGATAAAACAGAAGTTCAACTCTCTGTCATCTTACAGTCCATGGGTCAGCCACCAGTCCAAGTCAGGAAGGCAACTCTGCACCAGGCCATCAAGGAACCCAAGTTAGTGAGCATTTATGGGTCCAAGTTGACTATTCTATTATTACGAACTTCTAACCAGCAGAAAGAGAAAAAGAGAACAGAAAGCAAACAGCTTCCTTTTTGAAGGACATGATTCAGAAGTTGCAAACATTGTTTCCTCTTAAATATCACCGGCCAGAACTAGGTCAAAGGTTCCCATCTGGGTACAAAAGAAACTGAGAAGTGTAGTCTCCATCTGACCAATGGTGTGCCTTGCTGAAACCTGGTAGGAGGGAATTCTACTTCAAATAATGAGTGAAAATGGATACTGGGGGACAATTAGCCATCTCTGCCAAGGGTAACAATAACATGAGTGAGACCGGGAGTTCACTGAGAATAAGAAATTGTTGTTAGAAGTAACCAAGTTAAGGCCCAGGAATTCCCAGAGACCCCAGGACTTCCAAAAGCATAGCAGCTGAAAGTGTACAGGGGGGTTAAGTGTGGTGTTTGGCAAAGGGCCTAACCAATTTTTTTTTTTTTTTCAAAGTATGCAGTGACTATGGCTGGTAACTAGATCTTATATAGTGAATAGAGGGAGCCTGATGTTGGAATCTCAGCACTACAAAAGTAAAGAAGAGGGAGCTACAGTAAACTACAATAAAGCAGTGTTGCAAATTTGGTTTTAGAAAAGGAGAGGAGGACTCAGAGTTGATTTGCCATCAATTAAAACATATTTATTGAAAAACAAGCAACTAAAAATTTTAGAAAGAAGTTATGGGAAATATAAGGGGTAGAAAAAACAACAAAGGAAGTCATCTTCATTTTGTGATTTAAAGCAAGGCATTAAATTTCTAATAATAATGCTGATGTGTGTATATATATATATCTATCTATAATATTATATGTATCTTATATGATGTTCTAGTAGCAAGCCCCAACAAGAAGACTGAAATATTCTGAGTAATGAAGTTAACAAATTGTCTCCTAAACCACTCTGAAATAGACATTCATTTGGATACATAAATAATCTAATATTTGTTTAAAAATCAGTTTAAGAAAAACTACCTCAAACACAACACTTAATGGTGAAACATCCAAAGCTTTTCCCTTAGCTTGAGAACAGCCAAAGAGAATTACTATTACAGTGTGTTGGAGGTTCTACCCAAAGCAATTAGTCAAGCAAACACATAACCCTCTCTCCCCGCAAAATGGTAAAATAATTGAGAAATAGGACTGTAGGTTGTCTTTTTTTTTCTGACAGAACACATAATTGTGTATGTAGAAAATGCAAACAATTTATAGGCAAACTACTAGAACTTAATAACTGAGTTGCTGAATAAAAGATCAGTATAAAAAATCAATTTTATTTGTATATGCCAGTAAGAAAATGAAAATAAAATTTAAAAAGATACCACTTACAATAGATTCAAAAAGCATCAAGTATCTAGCAAGAAATCTAAGAAGGATAGTTCAGACTTCTACACTGAAAATAACATTATTGAAATAAACAGATACATCATGCTCATGGATTGGAAGACAAAATTATTTAGATGTCAAACTTCCTCAAACTGTTCTATAGATTCATCACAATTTCAATTAAAATCTCAGGAAGTTGTTTGTGGTAAATGACAATCTTTAATAATATTTATATGGAAATGGGAAGGCAAAGAATAGTTAAGTCAATTTCAATCCGAAAAACAAAGCAGGAGGGTTTACCCTACCAGATATCAAGACTTATTGAAAACATTATGACAGTTGGTATTGGCTCAAGGATAGACAACTAGACTGACCAATATGATATTGATAGAAGAGAGAAACTATCCTCTTCTCCTAAGAAATAATCCACACATATACAGATGCCAGATTGATGTCAAAGGTGACACTACAGTATAGTGGAAGGCCCTTTCAATAAGTGGTGCTGGTTCAATTGGCATCCACTTGGAAAAAAAAAAAATTAAGCTTGACCTCACACCATACACGAAAGCCAATTCCAGATGTATTGCAGATCTAAAGGTAAAAATAAAAAGACTTTCAGATAAATACATGGGAGAGTATCTTTGAGACCTTGAAGTAGGCAAAGATTTCTTTGATAGAGCACAAAATGTATTAACTCTTAAAATTAAAAAATGGATAAATTTAACTATATTAACACTATGAACTTCATTTTTTAAAAAGATATCTTAAAGAACTGAGAAGAAAAGCCTCATCATGAGATTTATTTCCAATTCATATACATGAAAAAGACTGTATCTAGAATACACAAAGGATACCTATTAATCAATAAGAGCTAAACATCTCAAAAGAAAAGTGGACAAAAGTCTTGAAGGTATATCACAAAAGAGCATATCAAAATGGCCAATAAACATATGAAATAATAATGACACATGAAATAGCAATAAACACATTAAAAGGTGCCAAACTTTGAGAGAAACTCAAGAGGGAAATGTAAATTAAAAGCACGATGCTAATAGCGCTACATACTCACATGAGTGACTAAGAAGGAAAAAGACAAATCTAAGTGTTTACAAGGATGTGGAGCAATCTGAACTTTCAAATACTGCTGTGGGGGTAGAAATTGGTACAGTCATTTGGCAACTCTTTGGTAGTATTTATTAAGCTGAAAATATACATAACCTATGACTCAAAAATTCTACTCCTAAATATATAGCCTACTGAAATGAGTACATATTTTCACCAAAAGACATGTACGAGGATGTTCTTGGCAGCAATAATTATACTAGCCAAGAGCTGGAACTTGTCAAATGCCAGTGTCAAGAATGGAAGGGATAAGTAAATTGTGGTATATTCCCTCAATAGAATCTTATATAGAGATGAGAATTAATGAAAAGAAACTATATGTGACAACGTGGTTGAATCTCACAAACATGATGAGAAACAACAAAAAGGGCCAGACACAAAGAGTGCTTAATGTATGATTTTAGTTATTTAGTGTTCAAAATCAGGCAAAATTAATCTATGATGTTAGGAAGTCAGGATAGTGGTTACCCTTGGCTGAGGTGAAGTGATGGAGGGAAGTATGAAGAGAACTTCTGGGGATGCCGGTCATGTTCTGGTTCTTGTTTTGATAGTTGGTTACATGGATGTATTTAATTTTGAAAATTCAGAGCACTATGCACTTATGATTTGTGTACACTTCTACATAAAGGTTATACTTCAATACAATTAAAAACATCAAATCTATTACCTTATGGTTACATATCATGCAAAATAATTAGAAGGCACAATTTCAGCTCTTAAGGAACTTCATAAATCCAAGTGAGGGAAATGAAATTCGTGTTGTAATATGATTCAAGGGACATAGAAGAAATAATTATAAGTAAAATAATATGCCACAACTTACATGAGGAGGCTAAATTTAAGGAAAAGCAAATGGGAATAAAAGAATTGCAAGGATAAGCCTTTTCTTCAATTCTGTCTTGGTTGGGATACAGTGTTTGGAAAAGACAAGCAATATTATATTTTTAAAATGCATATATCTTTTAATTTTTTTAAAATGTGATTTATGCAAATTAAAACTTATAACAAAGGACTCTAGGGATATGAAACAGGCTATAGGAAATCCTGAAGCAGTTTCTACGACCAGACAATAACAAAGTTTAAAAAGAAGATTTGCCAACCAAGTCAAAGTTCATGAGGAAGACAAAAAAGTCCATGACTTCATAGCACTTCTGTAGCCATTGATCTCCTATGCATGGGTAAATTTTGTCCTTCCTTAATGACTTTTTCCAGTCTACTACTTTTCCATCGTCTTTTTTTTCTGAGTCAACTCAAGTAGATATGTATATGTGGAATTGAAAGAAATGGTTTGCAATACCAAATACTGATCAATTACTGAAACTGCCATGGCTTCAACAGAAACCGAGACAGAAATGATCTCAAAATGCAAATAACATAATCTTATTCAACAACAAATTACAGCACTTCTGAGTGATCTGACATTTTAACTGCATAGTAAAATTAGGGCTACAAAATGTAGACTCCACCGTAATTTGTGTGATATACTCTAAGGCAGTTGTTTGCAAATCATGGTCTCTTTTATGAGATCTATTTCTCAAAACAGAAATCGAGTCTCTTTTGGGAGGATCTGAAGCTTTGAAATTCACTTCTTATCCTATCCATGTAAAAATCACCTTTGCAGGGTCTGAGGCAACAATCTCCTTAGTAGGTCTCATTCATGCCACTTGAGAGATTTCAGTGAGTTGGGATTAGCCATAAAATAGCTTCTCAGGAGTAAGATTACATGTTTACTTTGTACATGAGCCCGAAGATTTTGCAATGAGAGCATTTTCATAATTCTAATAGATTTCCAGAGTTCTACCTTTTCTTTTTTCTATGCTAATGTCAGAGGTCATTAAAAAGGGAGAAATTTTAGAAAATCCTGAATAAAAAAAACCTAAATATCCCTGCCAATCTGTGAATAAGCCAAACTTTCCCATTGCTTTTTAAATTTTTTTGTTTGTTTGTTTGGTTTATCTGGTTTGTTGATAAGTAAGGACAGTAATGACCTCTAGTTTATCCCTCCTACTTTGTATAGCCAATCTTTAACTGGCAAGATCTACTGAAATTCAGGTGTCACTGTTAGTTAAGTCATACTTTGAAAAAGAAATGAAGACAAACAGAAAAAAAATGACTGTGACATTAGGGTAGGTGGAAACTTCTTTAAAAATACAGTGGAAGAACATTATTTTGAGGTGTGGTTCTTTCACTTCCTGCTGTTTTAGGCACTCAATCTTATTTTCAAGTGCTGTACCTTCTCAGTGAAGGAGAGAAAAGCAGCATTTACCTGCTTAAGTGTGAAAAAACATACAGTGAAAGGAAATGAGCAAACTTTGTATTCTGTCTTTGTTGCTGTAGTCTTGAGAAATTCCTCAAATCAAGATTCCCTCTTGAAGAGAAAATCTATTTAGTTCCATGGCTATTGTTAGCTCATTTTGTGGGATTACTAAACCCATCCAACTCAAGTTGCTTGTTTCAAATACCTCCTTTCCCTTGTATTTTCCAAGTTCATTATACATGTATGTAGACACAGTCAAGGATAATGCCTTGTGCTTTCTGTTTCTTGGGTTCCAACCTCAGTACCTAATAACCCAGACGTCAAAACTGCAGTCCGTGTCACCCTCTCATTTCATCGTTTTAACCTGGCCCTTCTGCCAGGTCTGAGAATGCTGGCTAACATTTTCTCCTAGTACAATGTCCTAGGAGATTGCAAAGACAGCGTTAGCTTTTGAATAAACATCTCTAGTCCTTATTCACATGTCACCACTTCCACCTTCAATTTCCCTCTCCTACACATGCTCCAGGTCAACTTTATTCTTGCTCCTCATTTTTATGATACTTACTTGAATTTAGCCTCTCACATTCTTCTGAAAACCTCAATCCTTCTTTTTTATTTCAAACCATTTCTGTTTCTTTTCCTCTGTCCCTTAGATGACTCCATTTATATTTATTTTAATACACGTGTATATGTATTTACCTCACAATTAAGCTATTTAACACCAGGTGAAAAAAAATCTTGGTCCATAGCGAATGCCCCCCCCCTTTTTTTTTTTAACATGTTTATTGGATGTTAAATATGGTGTCTTAGTTTCTGCTGTATAACAAAGTAAATCAGCTATACGTATACATATATCCGCATATCTCCTCCCTCTTGCGTCTCCCTCCCACCGTTCCTATCCCACGCCTCTAGGTGGTCACAAAGCACTGAGCTGATCTCCCTGTGTTGTGCAGCTGCTTCCCACTAGCTATCTATTTTATGTTTGGTAGTGTATATATGTCCATGCCACTCTCTCACTTCATCCCAGCTTACCCTTCCCCCTCCCCGTGTCCTCAAGTCCTTTCTCTACATCTGCATCTTTATTCCTGTCCTGCCCCTAGGTTTTTCAGAACCACTTTTTTTTTTTTTAGATTCCATATATATGTGTTAATATATAGTATTTGTTTTTCTCTTTCTGACTTACTTCATTCTGTATGACAGACTCTAGGTCCATCCACCTCACTATAAATAACTCAATTTTGTTTCTTTTCATGGCTGAGTAATATTCCATTGTATATATTTGCCACATCTTCTTTATCCATTCATCTGTCAGTGGACACTTAGGTGCGCATGTCCTCTTCTGTGAAAAGAACTAAGTGGGGTTTGTAGTGGGAGGATACAAGTGGGATATCTTCTTGGAGGAAATTTGCTAATGATCGAGAACTAAGGCCAAACATGACTACTGTATGGAACATTAGACTCAGCTTCTTGTCAGTTTGGGAAAAGGAAAACTACCAAAACTGTTCAAGATTTTTCTGGAGAAAGAGCCATTGCTTCTGAAAATAGCTTTCAAAGGAGCCTTCATCAATTCTTAATAGCATGTATTCTATTTGGCTTTGCAATCTCTTTTTCGCTCTTGTTTCAGGCTTACAAATGAAATATAATCTTTGAGAAAACATATGATAAACCAGAGAAAGTCATAGCCTTTAGAGAAGTATATCTGTAAGTGTGAGATCTTTTCATCATTATGGAAACTTAGGCCCAGGGAAGTGAAATGAGCTGCCCCAGCAAAGTAACTGGTGGACTAGGAACTGAAACACTCAGCTGGACTGAGTCCACTGGGTTTTTCACTGTTCCTCTCAATGGCCGGAGCCAGATTCAGATGACCACACCTATCGTTAGTAACTGTGATTCTCATTACATGGGGGGAAAAGCAGACTTTTCCATAACAAAATATGAGACAGCTCCGAGTTGGATTCTGCTATCATCTCTACCTGGCTGTAAAGCTACATGTTGGCACTGAGAAGAAAATGTTAGCCAGCATGCTCAGACCTGGCAGAAGGGCCAGGTTAAAATGATGAAATAAAAGGGTGACAGGGACTGAAGTTTTGACGTCTGGGTAACCTTTGGTGAGAATGGGGAAGGAACTAGGTAAGGTAGGAATGAGAGTGGTTTCCTTCCAGGCAGAGCTGCAATGGTTACATGGGATTTTATGACAAAGACCCTTCACAATCTTGTCTCAAGCCTCATCTTTACAAATTCTGCATGACCCCCATTTTCCTTCTACAACCTTGGTTCCAGCTAGACTGACTGGCCATCCCCAGATGCACAATTCTTTTATTATTTTTTAAGGTGTCCACGTGTCTATGTATAGGCAGTCCTTGATTTTCAACATTCCACTCTGCATGAATTCAATTATTATGGTTTAGTTAAATAACACTAGTCCCTCAACAACACAATTCAAATTTTAGTTATCAGGGTAGATCAACTATGAGTAATTAATTGTATAATGTACAACCTTTTCTGCTAGCTCTTCAGTGTACAAATCACGACTTAAATAACATATGTGCATCATGATCAGTGACCAGTCATGTGCTTCTTTTAAAATCTGTTCATGGGGCTTCCCTGGTGGCGCAGTGGTTGAGAGTCCGCCTGCCGATGCAGGGGACACGGGTTCGTGCCCCGGTCCAGGAAGATCCCACATGCCGCGGAGCGGCTGGGCCCGTGAGCCACGGCCGCTGAGCCTGCGCGTCCGGAGCCTGTGCTCCGCAACGGGAGAGGCCACAGCAGTGAGAGGCCCACGTACCACAAAAAAAATAATAAATAAATTTAAAAAATAAATAAATAAATATAATAAAATCTGTTCATGATTGGTCATTACATATCTCTTATTCAGTTCTGCATGGACTGCAAAGCATGTATTTGCATTGTCTCCTTGTCTCCCAGTGATAAACCCACATGACATTTTATGCAGTGGATAATGAGAGAGGGACTGGTCATCAATAATGAAAGTGTAGCAAAGAAATAAAAAGTGATAATGCTGGAAATGAAATTGGAATTGCACATAGAATTAGATTAGAAATATCTAACTAAGGAATGTTGAACACGGCCACCGTTCATGACACTCTGGATGTACTGCCAGAGGGATTTAGTGAAGGTGAACTGATCAATAAAAATGAGGAAAGTGGTGATGAGGAAAGGATGGAGATGTCCCAGAAGAAGTGACAACGGCAAAAAAGCATTACATTAAAGGAATTCTTGAAGAAGTTTCATGACACTGAAAGCAAAAAGGATAATGTGTTAGAAGCCGATTCACACTTAGGAGGGAATATGGCAACTGACCAAAGCATTAAAAAGATCCTTGCTCCGGATCAATAAGAAGGAAAGCACTGTTAAAACTACTTTGACAATTGTTTAAAATGAGATGAAACACTTTAGTTCTCAAAGTTTCTAATACGTAAGATTACAGTGTACTAAATAAATGTTCATTTTACTATGTTTTCAATTACCTATATGTTTATAACCAACAGTAAGAGAGCTTCAATGTTTTGAGAAAAAAATGTAAGGGCCCCAGAAAAATTGTAATGTTTTTCCTATTGATTATTGAGATTGCTTTGCACAATTTCAGCTTGCACAGTCATTTTTACTCTTCCATATGACCGTGCAAAGCAAGAACTGCCTGTAGATAGCATTTTGTGTCAACCCAATACCTGTCTTTTGGGGTTGTCATTATTTATATATGCCTGTCTCCCATGTGAGACTATTGAGCTTTTGTGGAATAGGAACATGTTTTGTATATTTCCCCCAAGACTATCTAGAGCAACTGTCACATGGCAGACCCTCAACAGTTTTGTTGATGGAATGAAAGAAATACCTTCTACTTTATCTCAGAGATTTTACATGGAAAGCATATGGAACAACATATACTTTCCACATTTGTGTGTTCTTGTAGCTAAGATCATTAAAGAACATGATGATTAAATGATACCTTTGAGAATTTTTACCTTTATAAGACATAAGATTTTTGAACTCTGTCCTCAAAAAATAAAGGTTGACAAACACTCACCATAAATCATTAATTCCTGTCAATGTTTGAAACAAGAATATCCTGATAACACTTTTTAGACAAAACTTTTGATTTCAAACCAAATGCAAGGGAAAGTATGGCCTTATTAGGGCTTGTCTAACTGATTATTACACTTTAAAATAAGCACATTCACAGATCTAGAGTGTGTCTAAAACACACTGAATCTAAAGTAGATTTTTAGGGACTTCCCTGGTGGTACAGTGGTTAAGACTTCACCCTCCAGTGCAGGGGGTGTGGGTTTGATCCCTGGTCAGGGAGCTAAGATCCCACATGCCTTGTGGCCAAAAAACCAAATCATAAAATAGAAGCAATATTGTAATCAATTTAATAAAGAGTTTAAAAACAGTCCACATCAAATAAAATCTTAAAAAAATAAAGTAGATTTTTAATTTTGGTTATTATTTAGTCAGTTTTGCTGGAAAGTTGGGATAATAGTGGCTCTAGGAAGCTATGCCAACTTGCCTAAAATTAATATTTGGTAAAACGGCAAAAATTGTTAGTATCTTGCCTTCTATGTTGTTTCCCCAGATCTCTACACATCAGATCAATTGTTAAAAGTCATTAGGGAGCATGGATTAATTGAAAGTAAAAGAGATTTTGAAGTCTGAAAGTTGTTATGTATTTCTTTCAGACCAGTGCTTCTGGAAATATCTCACATGCAGTCCTACCATGTGCAACTAGTGCACAGCTCATGTCACAGGTAATCAACCTCATAAATTCAACCACACCAAAAGGGTCTACACCCCGTTCAACAAGATGAGTCCATTGAGTACATCAGAGTCAAATTGCTATAAAAGTTTCTGACACTTACTTACAAATTCTATATCTCCCATGTTGTGGACCAGCTCATGGGCCATACTTTGAATGGCCCACTTACAGGCTAGTCTGTGTTACATAAGTTCAGCATTTTAAGCTTTTTGAACACTAGATCTTCAACTCTTCAGCCATTCATTCTCATGGTCACATCCTTCACCAAGGTCAGCACAAAGCAGATGTTCACAGAATGTTTGTTAGACAGATAAATAAGCTAACAAACTAGTAAATGATGGAGAAATCACAGAATAAAAGAGGAGTAACTATGAAGGGAATAGAAGCTCAAAAGTGCGAAGTGAGATGCCATTACCTACTTGTTGCTGCAGTTGGGATTTAACACTGGGGTGGATTCTTAGGCCACAACTTTTTTTGAAACGTGGCAAGTCATATATACAATTTGTGATCCAGCTAGAATAATGCGAGGTGTGGGGAAGGGGTCCTTCATGATTTCTGGAATGCTTTCCTTCAAGATTAGATTAACAGACTGACTTCAGATATCTATGAACCAGATGGATTCTGCTGCTTCCCTTTCATGTTATGTAGTCTTTAGATCTCTGAGGATTAAAATGGTGTCGTAAGTTGAATTGTGTGCAAAACTTAAACTCCTCACAAGCCAACTCTACTATAATAATAAATATAAAATAAGAGTTAAACTTAAAGTAGATGTTAATAGTTTTCATGCTCAGAAGATAGAGATACTGAAATCCTAATTTAGAGTAGATTGTTTTCTAACAGCTCCTTCTCTTTTTGGCATACCTATGGTATATATTTTTTCCACAGGCAATACAGAAAAATAGGAAACAAATATTTATTTTGTAAAGGAAATATATTCCTTCTAGTATAAGATTATAAAGCAAATAATTTTTCTCAAAAGTATATTTTATGCATATATACAGCCAAAAGAGTGAAGCTGGATTAAATCAGCAGTGGATAAAGAAGTAAATATTTTAACCAGTATTCAGTAATTTGCACATACAACTAGGACAAAATTATAGGATAATGAGGGAAGGAAATAAAAAATGCTTAATGACCCCGGTACTCAGTTCACTGTTGTAAAAACCTACTTTGAGTCATGTTTAATTGAAACATACGCTTTCCAGCAGTTTGCACATTTGTTTTGAAAAGTTAACCTGTCCCATTTTTTAACCTAAATAAAAGATAGATAGAGACATATAAAACATGTATCTAGAGTTTTCAGTATGATAAAGACGAATGTAAAGGAGTAAAAAATTTGGTTTTCTTAAGAATTCTTGTGATGATTTTTCATCAAAAATTCTTTGTTAAAATCTCTACCAAAACTCTCTTTTCAAGTCAGATTCATGTTATGGCTACTGGTCTTCCATCCTTCCAAAAGAAGTTGAAAAGTTCAGACCTCCATGGGCTGTTTACCTCATGGTAACATCATTTCCAAAGAGTTCCTACTCCAAATGAACATGAATCCAGTTACAGTTGGCGTCTACAGAGGTAAAGAAAAACAGTTTTATTCTCCGATAGGAATAAGTTCTGATAATGTGAGCTATTCACTTGATTTCAGCTTTGGCAGCAAGTGTAAAATTAAGATGTTATAGTATATGATCATTTCTGACAATATGAAAAGATTCAGTTTGGACATGAAAATAGGGAAAAAATTATATCAGGTAACTGTAAAGTCTTAGCATGAAAACTATCAATATCCTTCAACTTATATGATAGAGTATCCTGGAAAAGTTAGATGTAAATGGAAAGCAGTTGGAATTCTACTGTAAGGGAAATAGGGGATTTTGGTCTTTAAAGGAATCTTGCTTTAAAAGAATTCTTCTGCAAACTGAAAACAATTCTGCCCTAATTTATCTATTATATGGCATAATTTAGACTATTTTCTACTAAGTTATATGGCAGAATTTCTTAGATATAGTTGGAATAATTTTGATTATATGACTCAACAAATATATATAACGTGCTGACCAACAAAAATAAAAACAAAATAAAACAAAGAAAAAGTCTATAATCAAAATGCCTAAAAATGTAATCTACTGTAAGTATAAATTTTCTTTTTTAAGCAAAGGGAAGAAATTATTTTCCTTGTTGGTTTCTTCATTCACTCAACTACAGCAAAAATAATTTGATGGGAAGTTAGTTGTAGCTACTTGATAAGTTTTCGAAGTCTTCATTCCTTTGAAAAATAATTAAGGATTTATAGTGTAATTTTGTAATTATAGTTTATACATTTTAAAAACTTGATACAGTTTAAAACTTAGAAGCTATAAGCTATGTTTCTCTTTCGGTGTCACCTGATTATATACAAAAACTGTGATGAAAGTCTGATTTTGCACAAGCGTTTGGTGGCCAAATAAAGAGAAGCTATTAATTATTTTAAACCCATAAATTCTACTTTAGAATAGTCTCTTTGAAGCACAAAGATAAGTGAACCCAGTTATAATATGTCAATAAATGTGTAAACATGGGCAACCTCTGAATAGCATCCCTTATTTTGAGAATTACAGACGATGGGGCTAATGTCAGAGATTCCTGTTCCTAATTAAGCACTCCATTTAGCAGAGAGCTATTAGTCTTAGACTAGATCAGAACCACCAGTTACAATGAGAAAATAGAGGAGGGGATTCTAAAAGAGATAAAGTATACCGTAAGAATTTTAGAATTATCTTTAAATTTCAAAGTGGAAGCAGTTCCGGGGCATTATTTCCAACATGAACGTTGTTAAGTTCCCTTAACAACACTCTGCCAACTTATCCAGCCTCTGCTCACGTTCCTCATGAAAGAAAACACACTGTCCTTGTGGACAGACCAATTTTGAGGCAGTCAAGTGGTTTGTTTTCCTTACTGATTTGAAATCCATCTTTCTAAGCTTCTCATTAATGGGTCAGCACAGTCAAGTAACAGAAGAGGACTCATTCTCCAAACTCCTCCACCCACCCTCAACTTCATCCCTCCTCTGTTTGCACCAGCCCTTCCCTTCCTGTCCTCTTTTTTTTTTTTTTTTTTTTTTTTTGTGGTATGCGGGCCTCTCACTGTTGTGGCCTCTCCCGTTGCGGAGCACAGGCTCCGGACACGCAGGCCCAGCGGCCATGGCTCACGGGCTTAGTTGCTCCGCGGCATGTGGGATCTTCCCGGACCAGGGCACGAACCCGTGTCTCCTGCATCGGCAGGCGGATTCTCAACCACTGCGCCACCAGGGAAGCCCCCCTGTCCTCTTTTTGAAGTTCGAAAAAGGGCAATAAGTGTGAACTCTTAGTGTTACACAACTCGTGGAGATGAGAAGAGAGAATGAGAGAAGAATTAGGGGAGGAGAGAGGAGTGAGAAAGAAGAGAGGGTATGGTAGAATGAAGAAAGACCGTGGGCCTCACACTCCGACCTAGCTGGAATTGCTCATCCAAAGAAGGTCTTAGCCAGGAGGATTAGGGTAAGTGTGGAATGAACTAAAGGGGTCTGTACATGATGCTGGTCAATAATCAAGGCCCTGCTGAATAACATCAAATACATTTTGATTGGCTTTTATTTCATTCATTTAAAAATATTTAAATGTTAATTTTTGTTTAGATAATATATTTACATATATTCATAAGTCAAAGTTATAAACAGATAAGGAAAAATCTGTCTACTCTATTCCCTAACCACTTAGGTCCTCACTCTGGTAGCCACCAATTTTACTAGATTTTCCAATGAAAAACTGTTATTAGGCCGCCAGTAGAGACTCACAGGTCTTTAATCCCAACTCTCTGATTTCGGAACTCTGGGACAGCAAGGAGGCAGTTTTGAGATATAGTTTTCACACATGTCTTTGTTACCTGTTCTTTCAATTCTCAACAGTGGGATAGTTATTCCCAGCGAATACATTTTAGAAATTGGATCTATCTTTCAGGGATGCTGCTTTGTTAACTTGGCAAGATTTTATGTATTTCATGCAGACTGTATACATTATCTATACCATCACAGAAAATCTTTTATGAAGAAAAACCAGATATGTTATATTTCATGTAGCCTTTGATCTATGACTTTGTCTTAGACTAGTGTTTCATCAAAGAAAAGAAAAGCAGCCCAATACAGTTTTATCTATCAAACCTAGCTTCTTTAACAAAGTCTGAGGAGACCAAATCATATTATGTTGGTCTGACTTGGCTTTTCCAGGCAGTATACAGAAGGGTAAAATGTCTCTGATTCTATCAAATATGCCCTGAAAAATAAATCTCGTGATTTGTTCATCTTCTTTCCATCTATCAAAATGAAACTAATAAACAGTCCCAGATGCAGTAGTAGAAAAATGGAAAAAAAAATTTCCCCATGCCAACCCAGTAGAAACTTACATTTACCAGAAAGAGAGCTGATTGTCAGTCTCCTCTCACACCCAACTCTATTGACTTGAAGGAGAATTAACACAGGTTAAAGAGCAGAAGTACCGGGCTTCCCTGGTGGCGCAGTGGTTGAGAGTCCGCCTGCCGATGCAGGAGACACGGGTTCGTGCCCTGGTCCGGGAAGATCCCACATGCCGCGGAGCAACTAAGCCCGTGAGCCGTGGCCACTGGGCCTGCGCGTCCGGAGCCTGTGCTCCGCAACGGGAGAGGCCACAACAGTGAGAGGCCCACATACCGCAAAAAAAAAAAAAAAAAAAAAAGAGCAGAAGTACTAAACTCTTCTATTAGCAGAGCTTTGCTGGTAAATATTGGATTTAACCTAAACTGAACTGGTGAATAGAGGCATGCACATATGAATTCCTCTCTTCATGTTACTTTGTGGGAAAAATTACTCTGTAAGCTCCGACTTTATAACCATACATCTCACCTGTAGTTGGCTTGCAGTGGAAATGGTTTTAGAAATGAGCTGTATGAAAGGGCATACATTTTTACATATGTGGGTATGCAGAACGGTGAGTATTATGGCATGAGGGCACCATCATAACTTCATTTTATTTACTTATTTTTTATTTTTTTGTGGTACGCGGGCCTCTCACTGTTGTGGCCTCTCCCGTTGTGGAGCACAGGCTCCCGACGCGCAGGTTCAGCGGCCATGGCTCACGGGCCCAGCTGCTCCGCGGCATGTGGGATCTTCCTGGACCCGGGCACGAACCCGTGTCCCCTGCATTGGCAGGCAGATTCTGAACCACTGCGCCACCAGGGAAGCCCTCCATAACTTCATTTTAAATGGCTATTTGTGTGTGTCACTCTCAGATGACCGAACTGGGCTCTTTCTCTATTTCAGCAATATGCTACTTTCATCGGCTCCCTCTCCTTCATGGTGTCATGGTGTGAACGGCCAAGACGATTCTCGGTTTACCAGAGATTATTACCCTAAAATGAAGGGGAAGAGTGCACTGGTCAGGACATGACTCCTGCTCTATGTCTATACTGTGTTCATAGGGGCCAGTGTTGGAGAGGTCTCTGATCCATGTGGTCACCCAGGGATCCAGACTATCAGAGGATCCACCATCCTGTGGTTACACCACCTGGAACACACAGCCCCCTTTGACATCACAGCAAGAGAAAAGGGTGCATGAATATCTCACACCTGTGCTTGTGTCCTTCAGCCTGAGTCACATGTTCATCAGATCCTGGCTTCTAGTCACTAACTATAGAGTTGGCTCTTCCTATTACATGTGGAACACAATCATCTCTTTCTCAAGACCTCCTCCAGGAGACCTCTGTCTCCTCCTTTGAGACAACTCAATCCCATTCAAACATAGCACTGAACTCAAGCTAATTTCTGGGTGATTCACAATAGTCCTTACATTAGGTGTGAATGTGGTTTGTCTTGGTCGGCAGACTTGATATAAAAATACAAGTTAGCTGCTCCCCTACATTCCCATGGACTTCAACACACACACAATACAGTAGCAGAACAGGGAAAGAGTAACCATAATTAACACTCCTCCCTGGGAAAGAAGAATAAGAAACACATAGATAGCAATCATTGGTCTTTGCATTCTGAAATCCTATTCGGCTGGCACCGTGGGGGTGAGGTAGGGTTTGGTTTTGCTGTGAGAATGATGCATTAAAAAAAAAAGCCAGGGCTTCCCTGGTGGCACAGTGGTTGAGAATCCGCCTGCCGATGCAGGGGACGCGGGTTCATGCCCCGGTCCGGGAAGATCCCACATGCCGCGGAGCGGCTGGGCCCGTGAGCCATGGCCGCTGAGCCTGTGCGTCCGGAGCCTGCGCTCCGCAATGGGAGAGGCCACAACAGTGAGAGGCCCGCGTACCACAAAAAAACAAAAACAAAAAAAAACCCCAAACCCTCAAACTTTTAGTTGCTCAGAACAACAAATACTTATTCTTGCTCTAGGATATTTCCAGAAACAGGAATGTTCCATGATTTGGCACTAATTCTAGTCTCTGAGAAGGTTCCTTTATCAATTGAACTCTACGGTCCCTGACTTTGCCTTCGTGGCACTTTTTTTAATTGTCCCCTATTCTTCATGGCTATCTCAGAAGTTGGCATTCAGTAATATGCCCACATTGGGGGCAACTTTTTCAGTCCACTTTCTGCTCAAGGATGTTTAAGAATCTAAGAGTTGTTTTAAATATTCAAGGAGTCATAGATTGTTTTGTTTTCTTTTTGTTGTTCTTGTTTTGGGTTTGTTTTGGTTTGTTTTTGTCCAGGCCTTAGCTTCTCTGCATTACAAATATCACAAAAGTTATTAGTTAATCTATTTTGATTCCAGCCATTTCTAAATTCCAGAATCTACAAGTGCAGTTCTTTTTGAGATATACTACAGACTTGTTAAATATTTTTACTTTTTCTCTCTTAATATTAGGTATCTAAGTATTACATAATGGCCTTCTGAAGAAAAGCTTGTCCTTAATCTTATTTTTTTCCCTCCGGCCTCTTTACCCACTGTTAGATTTCACCAAGTGCTATACCCATAGTCTGATTTTTCACCTGTGCCTTTTTTATGCAATAAGAGGTCTCAACATTAGGTGTGTGAAAGCCAAACTCTCAGTCTAATCTTTCCCGGAAGTCTCAATTTTAGTGAGTCTTTCTCAATTTTACCTCTTCCTGTTTGCGATTTCAAGGTACTTGGCCTTCCAATATTGCAAAATCCTGATTGCTGGAATCTTTCTTCTTGGTCATATTTGCTTGTAACCTGGTCAAGTTTTTCCTCTTTATTTTGCGATATTTTAACTAACATGGGCAGTAGCAACCAGTCAATGCCTTCCTTAAGACCAGAGTCTCTCAACCACTGCGCCATCAATATTTGGGGTGGAAAACTCTTTGTTGGGGGATTGTCATGTACATTGTAGGAAATTTAGCAGAATCCCTGGCCTCTACGCACTAGCACACTCTCAATCAAAAGGGTCTCCAGACATTGTCAATATTTCTTTAGGGGCAAAAATCACCCTGATTGAGAACCACTGTTCTAGAGTCACGAGCACATTAGATATATTTTCTGCCCTCTGAGTTATATATAATAGTATCATTTTTACTTAATGTTTTGTCATTGTAGCCTCTGATATTATTTTCTTTGCTGCTGACACATGACTGCTAGGTCAATGTGACATGTTTTAGGTTCTTGTTAACAGAAGCACTCAACTTGCATTACTAATTTATATATCAGGCAAGGTGACCCAGTGGCATAACGTAAGTTTATTCTACTTTCATTTTAGATTTTTAAGGGGTTGGCAAGGTGGGAGAGGGAATGACTCTGGTCTGTCGTCCCTCAGATACCCAGACTGATGGAGGCTCCACTCTGTTAAAACTGCATCATCTGGAACATGCAGCCTTTCTCAGTATATGCAGCAGAACATCTGGAAATCTCTCCCCAAATCTTTTATGTTTAACCTGAAATAATACATATCACTTCACTCACAACTCACTGTCTACATGGCACTGTCTAACCACAGAGGAGGAGAAGAATTATCATCATACCCAAAAGGAGAAGAGAATAAGATATTTCTAAGTACTAGTAATATCTACCACAGCTTGTTAAATATGGAATTATTGTAATTTTTATGGTTAACATTGAGTGAAATGGACATATTTTGGTGTGTGGGGTCTATGAGTTTTAACACTTGTATAAGTTACTGGAACTACCATCATAATCAGGATAAAGAACAGTTCCATTGCCCCCACCCCAAAATATCCCCATAATGCCTCTTCGCAGTCCCACCTTCCCCCATGATATCAATACTTTAAAAAGAAATTTAGTTTCTTCCTTCCTTCCTTCCTCTCTTCCTCTCTCTTTCTCTTTTTTTCTGTCTCTGTCTCTTTCTCTCTCCCTTCCTCCCTCCCTCCTTCCCTCCCTCCCTCCACTCTCTCTTCCTTCCTTCCTTTTTTCTTTTCTTCCTTCCTTCCTTTTTCTTTCTTTCTTTCTTTTCTTTCTCTCTTTTCTTCCTTCCTTTCTTTCTTTCTTTTCTTTCTTTCTTTCTTCCTTCCTTCCTCCCTCCCTTCCTTCATTTCCTTCTTCCTTCCCTTTCTTTCTTTCTTTCTTTCTTTCTCTTTCTTTCTTTCTTTCTTCCTTCCTTCCCTCCCTCCCTTCCTTCCTTTCTTCCTTCCTTCCTTCCCTCCTTTCTTTCTTTCTTTCTGAAAGAAATCCCCAGTCCAGAGATACAGAGAACAGATTAGTGGTTTCCAGAAGCAGGAGGTGGACAGTGGGCAACATGGGTTATGGGGGTCAAAGCGTACAAACTTCCAATTATAAAATGAATAACTCATAGGGGTGTAATGTGCAGCATGGTAACCATAGTTAAAAATATTGTATTACAAAAAAAAAAATTGTAACTATGTATGATGATGGATGTTATTAAGACTTATTGTGGTGACCACGTCACAATATATACAAATATTGAATCACTGTTGTACACCTGGAATTAATATAATGCTATATGTTGATTATATTTCAATAACAAAATTTTAAGTCAAACTAAAAAAAAAGAAATTTAGGTTTGTTTCATGAGCTTAATATGGACTATCATGATGAATGTTCCATGGGCACTTGAAAAGAATGTGGATTCAGTGTGGAGTGGAGTGATCTGTAAATATCAATTAGATACAATTGTTCAATGGTTATGTTCAGTTTTTCTACATCCTTGCTGGATTTCTCTTCATTTACTTTGTCTGTTATGGAGAGAGAAGTGTTGGAATCTCCAGTTATAACTGTGAATTAGTCTATTTATTTTTCTGTTCTATCAGTTTTTGTTTCATGTATTTTGAGGCTCTGTTTTTAGATGCAGACATAGTTAGGATTCATTATTTTTGTCTTCCAGTTGAAGGGACCATTTTATCATTATGTAATGACCCTGTTTATCACTGAAAATTTCCCCTGCTCTGACATTTACTTTGTCTGATATTAATATAGCTATAGTTATATAGCTATTATTATATTATAGCTATTATTATAGCTACAATATAGCTATTATTATATTATAGCTATAGCTATAATATAGAATACAGCATTCTTTTGACTAGTGTTAGCATGGTATGTTCTTTTCCATCCTTTTACTTTTAACCTACTTGTGTCTTTATATTTGAAATAGCAGTAACTTGTGTCATACTTTTTAATGTAATCTAACAATTTCTTGTTTTTAATTGGGGGATTGATCTATTTAGAATTAATGTGATTACTAGTGTGGTAGGTTTTATATCGACCAACCTGTTACTTGTTTTCTATTTGTCCCATCTGTTCTTTGCTCTATTTTCCTATATTTTTGCCTTTAAGTTTTTTGATTAATTGAGGACTATTTCTTATCTCCATTTATCTCTCTTGTTGGATTACTTGCTATAACTCTGTTTCCTTATTTTACTGCTTACTTTCTGTGTTGTGTGGTTTCAATACGAATGTATTTTTCAAGGTCTTTGCACTGCTATTTGGATCTGCTGCATGTATATGACACCAGTCTGAGGCCTTGGAAGTGTTCTATCCCATATTTCCATTCTTAAAGCCTTTGGTATTCTGTTTAGGGTCTGAAGCATACAGAAGTGAGCCCAGAACATTTATACACCATTTTGTGAGATCTCTTAAGCTCTTTCCTCTCCAGGATCTCCTTGATACTTTCTGGTTCCCTGGGATCCCTATTTTACCTCTTCTGGCCAAAAATCTGAGGCTACTGTTTCTCCCCTCTGTCACATACTTCCTGTGACTGTGCCTGCATATCTGGGTTAGGTGTTGGGAGAACAGAGAGAGAATAACCCAACAGGCATTTCCCCCCGGGATCTTGGGACCATACGTACTCTGGACAGAGAAAAAGATTCTGCTCTCTTAGGGTTTTATGCTCATATACAGCCTCTATTGCTGCCCTGCGGCTGCCTGATTTCTTGCAGGTTCGGGGGCAAGAGAATGATAAAAGAAAAGAAAACCATCAGGGGATTCTTTTTCACTCCCTCTGACTCTTAGGAGTTCTCTTTCCTGTTCCTCAGTTCAGGATGTGAGGATATTTGCTATCATCTGCTTTTCAGAGTCCTCAGATAGTTGCTTGACTTCTTTTAAGATTTTTGTATTTGCATTCAGTGGGGCAAGTGGAAAGCAGTCAATTGCTCAGTCTTCTCTGGAACTAAAATTGCACCAAAGTGTTTTGAACAGTGGACTTTTAAGCATAGCAGCTATAGTGAAGTGTGGGGAAATAAAAGTCAAGGGAAAGGATCTAGGCCTTTTCTTGATTAAATTTCCAATTAAGAAGACGAAGCAAATTCCCATACACCACCAGCAAAGCTAAACCAATTTTTTTCAAAAGAATTTGGTCTTTAATATTATTTTTTAAAAAGAATCAAAGTAGTAAGTATAAGAAAAAATATTTCACTACATTTATTTTGTAGATTAGTGTATTTTTATTTTGGTTTACACATAGGGACATTGTTATACCCTGTGTTTAGAGCTTCTAAAGTCAGGTCACTAGTGATATCATGAGGCTTTTCCAGCTAATCCAGTCTCTAAACACCATCTTAAGATCACCAGAGAGCCCTCACAATCCGAATTCTGGAACATAATCTTCAGGCTAGAATCAAAACTTGAATCACAAATACCTTTATCCCTTCTTCTCCTATATCTTTTTTTGCCACCTACACACATGATACATGACTAGAAACTTTTCACATAGAAATTTACTTGACACTCTTGACTAAGGAAGGGGTAAAAACCCTACCATTAAATAACTGAGTATGATGTGACGGGTACATTGATTATCTCCTTTACTCCCCACTACAATGTAGGTATTAGTTCAGTATGACTAGCCTCAATGTACGGGTGAGGAGACAGAGACAGAGATTCAGTAACTTGTCTGAGGTTGCAGCACTAATTCCAAAATCTATGTTCTCTCCTAATGCCACATGCCTCCATCCATCCATGCCACTTATCCTTGAGAAGACAGAATTAAACAGGTAATTTAGCACTAGAGATAATCCAAGAGATTAGGATCTCCTGGAGTGGAATGGAGTAGGAAGGAAGCAGGACTTCTAATAAGAAACTGAAATCCTTCCCCACTGTAACTCAGGACCTACTCTTCCACTCCTAGTCCTTCCCTTTCACCCTCCCCATGACCCCAGAGTGCATAAAACTTCCAGAGCCTTGTTCATGGAGATGACCTCACCTCTGTGCTAGTCCACCTGACCCTGCATCGAGGTGACATTCCATGGGGGAAAATGGAACAGTGCTTCGTCCAGTATTGAACTCCTGCTTATACCATCTGGAGCAAGTGGTTAAAAGCTTACCTCTTCCTTTAATATATATATGCATATGTATAGTTGACTTACATGTTGTGTTAGTTTCAGGTGTACAGCACAGTGATTCAGTTACATACCATTTGCAGCAACATGGATGGACCTAGAGATTATCATACTAAGTGAAGTAAGTCAGACAAATATCATATGATATCACTTATATGTGGAATCTAAAACAAAAGAAAGATACAAATGAACTTATTTTCAAGACAGAAATAGACCTACAGACATAGAAAACGAACTTATGGTTACCAAAGAGGAAAGGGCAGGGAGGGGTAAATTAAGATGTTGGGATTAACATACACATACTACTATACATAAAATAGATAAACAACAAGGACCTACTGTATAGAACAGGGAATTATTCTCAATATTTTGTAATAACCTAATTATTCTCAATATTTTATAATAACCAAAATAACCTAGGTTATTTTATAATAACCTAATTATACTCAATATTTTGTAATAACCTATTTCAAAATATTCTCAATATTTTGAAATAGACCTACAGACATAGAAAACAAACTTATGGTTACCAAAGAGGAAAGGGCAGGGAGGGGCAAATTAAGAGGTTGGGATTAACATACACATACTACTATACATAAAATAGATAAAGAACAAGGACCTACTGTATAGAACAGGGAATTATTCTCAATATTTTGTAATAACCTATAATGGAAAAGAATCTGAAAAAGAATATATATGTACCTCTTTCATTTTTGACTTGTTGCCTTAATTGGCTACTCAGACATCTGAAAGCCTACTCTTTCTCTTCCAGATCAGCCAAGCTCGTGACACAAAAAGCCCACTAGGAATTGAAATAAAACTGGAAGTTGTGGACCCCACTGAATTTCCTTGAAGCAAACTTATAGACCAGTTTCAGGAGAAGAAGGACAACTGATCTCAACAAACAATATTCCCATTTGTTTCTCAAACTCCACTTAATTTCTTCTAACTTCTAGCTTTCATAGTTGTCATCTTTGGCGAGCTTCCATGGTAGAAAATGGTTTTGTAGTGATGCCTGCTGTATGCTTACCAAATCATAAAGTAGTTGTGCTTTTATTTCATAAAAGTATACAAAGAACATAAATACTAATCAGATACTAACATCCCATCCATTGTACATACTCATATGTTTGATGAACAACTGACTGACAGAATAAATGAATGAATGACCAGATAACCATACAGCAACCTCAATATTGAACCTTGGTATGAAAGCAGAGAGTAGCAGTAAGTAGAGTGTATGTGGTGATTACGGAGTCTGACAGGGGAAGGAGAGAAAAAAAGAACAGCAGGCAGTAGGGAGGAGAGGAAAAAAACACAGGAAGGAGAAAAGGTAATACCTTCTGTTTTTACCTCAGAAAACCAATTCTTTGTCTCCTGATTGATGTTTTAGAAAGCTTAATATGCTTCTGAAGAACAAGACCAGGAAATTGGAGAATGTCCCCAGCACTACCCTGCTGACTTCCACCGACTCTAGCTTGAATGAAATGAAAAATCAAAGTATAGCTGTGTTTCATTTCCAATGGAAGCTAAAAGGTTTTTTCCCTTCTTTTTTTTTCTCCATAAAATATTTTACGCTTTGAAAAACTAATACTACATCTGGGTCCACATTAGTCATCTCCCTTCAGTAAAAATAATTTTGACCAATGTTATGCTGGATATTTCAGTGTCTAGTCAACAAAAACATGGTAATTGCTATGAATGTCCAAAAATCAAAGCCTTTCAGAAATGATAGGCTTGATTTAGCCCCACTGGCATGGCTCTCATTAATTCAGCGAGGACTGTGTAGTACAAATGTACAGATTCCTTTATTCATCACTGTAATGACCTCAGTGAGCTTCACTGGAAATGTACATGACAGATCAGGTATGGAATGCTGCTGAAGAGAAAATAGCAAATGAGAGCAGGATAATATGAAGCTTACCTTACAGAAAACATTAAGTAATCATTATTTGAATAAATTACGTATTTTAGTATTTAAGAGCCTTGGAGGGGCAAATACCCGTTTCACTAAATGTTTAAAGACTCTGAATTAAGTCTGAAAGGAATCCCTCTTCATTATTTTGTGCTAACATAGGTCCAATGGATTCCTTTGGGTGAGAATATTTAAATAAACTCACTTACAAAACCCATGCAATAGATTTCTGCATTGATGACCACCACCATCACTATTTCCACTTTCCACCATACCCATTCCCACCACACATGCACACCTGCACTGCTATGGACTGAATGTCTGTAACCCTCCAAATTCATATGTTGAAATGCTAACCCTCAGTACAAGGTTAGGAGGTGGGGCATTGAGATGTGATTAGGGCATGTGGGCAGAGTCCTCACGAGTTGGATTACTTCCTTTATAAAAGGGACCCAAGAGAGCTCCCTTGACCTTTCTGCCACATGAGGACATGTCAAGAAGTCAGCTCTCCATGAACCAGGAAGCAGATCCTCACCAGATACCAAATCTGGCAGTGCCTTGATCATGAACTTCCTAGGCTGAACAACAAACGTTTAAGCCTCCCAGTCCACAGCATTTTTGTTATAGCAGCCTGAACGGACTAAGTAAGGCATGCATCCATATGGGTGCATACACACAGACTCACATACAGAAAGTGAGGTTATGCTGTCAAGAACTCTTTCCTACTGTACAGAAGGAGAACAGTGCTGTGTCACTGAGAAGAGGATTGGAGGGAGAGGAACCCATAATTAGTAGAGGTAGATGAGGAATAGGAAATAAAACAGATAAGTGGGGAGGGAAGAAAAACATAAGACAATGGGGAAAAGTGGTGAGAGGATTTGAGAAAGAGAAGGATGTACATGGGAGGGAGGTCAGAGCAGAATCTAGAGACGGGGTCCAGTGGAACCCCAAGTGTGCCTTACTTTACTACAAAGTAAGGACTTAATTTAAAATCTCATCCATGGAATATAATTACTGAAGGAACAAAAGTGATTTTAATCTATAAAACTGTTTTAGAGGTTAATGGTCAGAAAAGTGAGTAAGGCACAAGGTTGGCCCTTAATGGCATAGCAGGATTTAAGTTTTGAGAAGCTAATCATCATAATATTGTGAACTTAGGAACAGCTATCCTCAGCCATAAGAGTCCTATTAGCCTGGATATCTAGTGGATCTCTTAGAATAAATGCTATTGAGGATTTTGGAAAGGTTGGTGGTGGGGTACCAAGGTGAGGGGGTTAAGACTTGAATGGGCTGTTTTAAAAAACCGAGAGCAAAACAAACCATCTTTGGGGAGTCCCACAGGGAATTAAAATGTTCGTAAGAAGAGTGTGCCTCGTATCTATCTGCTTTTCGGGTGGAAACAGCACGTATAATGAAGGTGTGTGACCATCCCACAGTGAAGGTGAAGTCAAGCATCTTCCTTCAATGACAGGCTGGGTGCAGCAGTGAAGACCACAAGGGTGGAGGAAGGTCAGCTTTTGTGACTAAAGTGAGAACCTTGGGCTTGTCTTGCGGGTTCTCCCGACGGGTTATACAAACTCAAGAATATTTCCCCTTTTATTTCTATTGTGCCCAGTTCCTTTGACTGACCTCTGGTGATTCAAAGCAACCTACGGATCCCTAGACGAGGCAATGATCACAATAGGACAAAGCAGGAGTTAAGTCAACTCATGTAACAGAGGAAGCTTGGGTCATGCTCAGAGTAAAGTGCTTCGAAATTTAAAATAAACAAACATGAAAGAGGAAATCATCCTTGTTTCATAGGCTACAAATAATGCAGCCATCTTCCAGAAAGATGTCAGTTTTTTATTTAAGAGCATGCCTGTTTGTTAGTTGAGCTGTGGAAAACTACATCATGCCCAGAAATCTGGTAATCTTATTTTTTAAACTGTCTGAAATTCATGTTACTGCATCCCTGAGGAGATGGGAACAGCTGATTTTTGTCTGGAATTTGTTGCTTTATAGTTTTTCAGCTACATGATGTGAAAATGTCCACTCCTATTTATGTGACTGCGACACTTATAAATGTCCCATTTAGTTAGGGTAAATTTGTTCTTACTTCTCACGAATTGTTCTTCATGACATTTGGTAGACAAAGCTTTTAGCAGCCAGATACTCAAATTCACCCTTGCTGAGCTCAAATGTGTTAGGATTATGAGTGATGGAAGAAGAAAGTACACTGAAAAGTAGCTTAGATTAATCTCTCGGACGTTGGTTGAGCATAAGCGCCCAAGGGTGCGCTTGAAGGATTCACTGAATCGCAGCCTGAAGCAATGTAACATCGCAGCAGAGAGCAGAAAAACTATAGCTGAGAGAATGTACTAGTATGTACAGTCAAGGCAGTCAAGGACAGGGTGACTTAGTTTGAGCAAAATTGCTGTCTACTGTACCCGAGCACCATTCTTCAAATAGCAACAAGGCCCATAGCATAGTCACAAGCAACAGATATTAGGAAAATTCTTTAAGTCTCATCAACGTGATAGGGCTTTAGAGTCAGATATTACGTATTTAGCTGGATAGAAAAATCATTAGTGCATTGATTTCATTTTCAAAATAAATTAGTGGTGGCTATATAGGACACCCACAGTACTACAACCCTAGGATAAAATTATTTGATGGAAAACAGAATTAGGATTGAGAAAATAAGATGTATTCATGCCAAATGAAATGGATTAAGCAAATCAATTGTTAAATTATGAGGGAGTCTTACAAACTGGTTTCATGCCATGGGCTCCAAAGAGGGATAATATGTCCCTAGTATAATTAGGGATTTTGGTAGATTGTAAAAATGTCCAGCAGTCATTTCATACCCTTTATCCATGTCTTTGGTAGCACTGTCCCATACTGACTCTAGACCCTTGTGATCTGTCTGGTAATTTGCCTTGGCCAATCAGACACTAGCAAACATGATGTAGGCAGAGACTCAGAAGGTGTTTGCATTTTGGGGCTTGCTCCCATGTTCCTATTTGGACCCCTGAGGCTCCCATGTGAAGAAGTGTTGACCAGCTAGAGGATGAGATACTATATGAAGCAGAAATGAATTATCCAAGCTGAGGTTCACCCAGACCAGTAAGGTGTCAACTGCTAGACATGTGACTGAAGCGGTCTTGGACAAAATAATCCTGAATGAGCTGGCCTCAAAGAACTGCCAAGCTGATTCACAGAATCATTAAAAAAAATTGCAACTAAGTTTGGGTATGTTTTATCATGCAAACAAACCCTTACCATTACATGCTTAATGTCATAATAATATTACTAACAATTGAGGGGCTACCATGTAATGTGTGGCACTATGCTAGGTGATTCACATATACCATTTCTGACCTTTAAATAAGGTTGGTGTTCATAACACCATTTTACAAGTGATATAATTTAGGTTGTAAGGTATGAATCTAGTCATGCAAATAGTAAGTAATAATGCCAAGATTCATCCCCAGGTCCACCAGCCTCTGAGTTCCATGCCCTTTCCATTTCGCCAGGTTGCTGATGGGGGTACCTCTCGAACAGGGGAATGAGGCACAGACTTAGATGGGCTGCTCAGATTTTCTCAAAGGGGTAAAGCATTTCACACTCAATCTACTCAGGAATTTCTTCACTTGCCTCATGCCTAGCTGAGCAAAATATTTTTTTAATTGAAGTATAGTCGATTTACAATATTATATGAGTTTCAGGTGTACCACACAGTGATTCAATATTTCTATAGATTATATTCCATTTAAAGTTATTACAAAATAATGGCTCTATTTCTTTGTGCTGTAAAATATATCTGTGTTGTTTATCTAGTTTATACATAGCAACTTGTATCTCTTAATCCCTCACCAACACTTGTTATTTATGGTCTTTGTGATGACAGCCATTCTGACAGGTGTGAGGTGATATCTCTTTGTGGTTTTAATTTTCATTTCTCTGATGATTATCTATGTTGAGCAGCTTTTCATGTACTGTTGGCCATCTGTATGTCTTCTTTGGAAAGATGTCTATTCATGTCTTCTGCACATTTTTTTAAATTGGGTTGTTTTTCTGATATTGAGTTGTATAGCTAGTTATGTATTTTGGTTATATATTGAACAAAATACTTTTCAATATATATGTATTTTCTGAACTGATGTGAAAAGAGCTAAAACGCATTTCAGGACAAGCTGGTCTGTCCAGCTCATCTGCAAAAAAGATAGATAGTGGTAATTGAACAGGCTTTTGTGTCAGAAAACATGGATTTAAATCCTAATTGAGCTGCTCTTTACAATATGTCACCACAAGTTCCTTACAATCTTAATTACCTCAGTAAAAAGCAGGAAGTGCTTTCCTCACAAAATTATAATACAAATTAATGGAATAATAAAGGAATTACAAATCTGGCACTTAAAGGTATTCTATAAAGAGTAAATATTATTACTTATTGACTGAAAATTGAAAGTTTTTTAATATAAAATATGCAATTCATCATTGACCATATTAGCACATTTTGTATTGTATACAACTTATTTTGCAATCAAGGCATAATTGTCATATACACCAAAATATATTCCTTCTAAGACTGTGTATCAGATATAAATTTCTTCAATGTTTGATAATGACATAAATATTAGATTTTCTATTTGTAAATTTCTATGAATTCATATTTCTGAATTTATTGGTCATCACAGGAAATACTTTTAAATATCCCATTTTTCTAGTTTAGCACTGTGGCATAATGTTTTGAAACAATTTCTAAAAATAGTCTATAACAAATCAAAACATCTTAGCACAAATAAAAATTTTGTTTCACCATTCAGCAGTAGCTGGGGTCCACTAGGAAAATCCCTGTTTGTTCAACTAGTTGCAAATTTGATCAGAGGCAAGGGGTTCCCCCTCATATCTCCACAACCCACACAGAAGTCTTCCTACACTATTATCTATTCCAGGGGTGTTACAAGTGTCTAGGACTGTTAGGCAGCATGTAGTCCAAAAGTGATGAGCAGAGAGATTCATGGCATAGTCATATCTCCCACATTGGGAAACTCACAAGGTTTCTACAAAAATGTTGAGAGCATTCCATATCTGTCATTGACGGGCTCTAAAATGAACATTTGAAACAAGAGCACCCAACAGATTTCATTTCTGTTTAAGGAAAAAGACTTTCTGCTTTCTTCCCATAGTTTTTCTCACCACTACTGTGGGGGAGCTAGGACCATAAGAGGAGCATCTACACCCTCCTCCCCCAGGAAATTTCCTCTAGCATGGGTAAAGCTTGAGTTGCGGAGATCATAAGAGATGAAAATGAGATTTTGCACTAGATTAGTTCTTAATAATACTAGAGCTGATTGGAGAACTATGATAGTTGTGTGGTGCTGGACTGGGAATGGCCATTACAGAAAAATAACACTATTTCATGTCTGTCTATCATGAATTCAGACCTTTCATTCAGCTGATGATATTTGATTAATTAGAAATTAGAGCCCTATTAAGTGATGAGGCCATATTTCTCTTCTATTATAAACGAGCTAAGCAACATTTTCTGGCATATGTACTTCACAGAAAAGTGAGGATTAACTAAATTTCTATTTGGAGAAATTTCTTTATAGACTCTAAGAGTTATTTTTCTTACAAAGTTCCAGGGCTTTGGATTACTTAGGAGAGAAAAGAATATTCAGGAATAAAAATGATTTTTCACTGTAGTTGAAAAATAGATAATTTTATTTAAAAAAATTATTTTTGAATAATAAATTTATGTGAAGAAGAAGATTGTAGCAACAAACTAGCTAATTCCTTTGCTTTTAATACAACACTTTATGACTGCTTTAGAAAGTTGGGGCTCCATTTTTCGTCTAAATCTCATTAGGCAAGTCTGTAAGAAAACAACATTTACCTTGTAGATAATAATGAAATAAAAGGCCATCTTAAGATGCTTATTTGTTCTTATTTTAGGTTTTCTTTTTATCTATTATATTTGTATCAACACCATGTATTAAACTGTGTTTTTCTATATACCGTGGTGATTTAAAAATGGGTATAGGAACATTCATCTGAAAAGACAATTATTTAAAGATTATAGAAAGTCCCCATTCTCACAAATACTAAATGAACATAAAATAGTGTCAAAGAGTTAGGTGGTATAAGCAACCAGGAATCTGTAAGCTCTTCATTCTGATTTATCCACACAGAGAGATGCACACTTATCAAATGAAAGAAATTTACCGTTGCCATATTATGATAAATCTTACTACTATGACAGAAAAATATCAAAATCTGAGTGGCTGAACGAAAGGGAATTTTATTTCTCACTCATTTAGATTCCATCTAGCTGCTCTAACCATAAAGGTCTTAAATTTCTGGTTTCTCTTTATTCTTTTTCATTTTTGCCTGAAAACCAGCCAACCCTCTCCTGAGTTTCTATCTTCCATGTGATACTTTGCTGAAAGAATATAACGAGAGCAGGTGTACACTATTACTCTGGCTCCCACCACTTCTAGGTCTGAGGCAGAGTAGGCATGTGATCTGCCCTCCTTTCTTCATTGGCGACAATCTTACTGGACGTTTCTTCTTAGTTTACTTTTATCTGAGAATGTCTTTATTTTGCCTTCATTCCTGAAGGATTCACTGGATTCTAGGTCAACAGGTTTACCACCCTCCTCTCCCCAATGCTTTTTTCAGCATTTTAAAGATGTTGCATTGTCACCTGGATTTCATTGCTTCGGATGAAAAGCTTGAGGTCACTGGAATTGTTGTTCCCCTGTACGTAATGCGTCGTTTTTTCTCGGTGATTTTCAAGATTTTCTCTTTATCTTTGGTCAGCAGGTTGGCTATGATAGGTCTAAGTGTGTTTACATGTGAGTTTACCTTTCTTGGGTTTCCTCAAACTTCTTGCATCTGTAAAATCTTGTCTTTTACAAAATTTAGGAAAATTTTGGCCATTATTTATTCAAATATTTTATTCTGCCCTATTTTTTGTCTCCTCCTGGGACTCTCATTATACATATGTTCTACTTTTTTATATTTTTCTACAGGTCCCAAAGACTCTTTTCATTCTCTATCTTTTCTCTGCTTTTCAGATCAATTAATTTTTATTGATCTATCTCCAAGTTCACAAAGTACTCTGTCATCTCCATTCTGCTGCTAAACCCATCCCATGCATTTTTAGTTTCAGATACCCTTTTTCAGTTCCAGAATTTCCATAGGTTCTTTTTATAGTATCTATCTGCTGAGATTTTCTACACTTTTACTCATTACAAGCATTTCTTCTTCACATTTGTGAGCTTAGCTATAATAGCTGTTTTAAAATTCTTCTTTGCTAAATCCAACATGTAGGTCATCTCAGAGGCAAGTCTCTATTGATTGTCTTTTCTCTTAAGAATAAGTTATATTTCCTCGTTTCCTTGTATTTAAAGTTTTTTGGGGTCGTATCCTGGATATTTTGAACGGTTTGAGTGGAGACTCTGGATGTTATCATATTGCTTTGCCAAATCTCGAGATTCTGTTGTTGTTGTTTGTAACAGTAGTTTTGTTGGACTCAAACTGAAGACTCCATCTCTTGGGTAGGAGTTAAAATAAGATTCCCATTCTCTAATTACTGGTTATGCTGCTTGACGTCTTCCCCGCATACATATGGTTCTGAGGTCGGCCAGAGATTTGGGCAGAGTTTACACATGGAATCTGAGGTTCTATCTCTCAGGATCTCTTCTTTCCAGGATTCTTTCTCACTGTGCAGCAGCTGTGTTTACCTGCAATCTATCCACTGGTTCTTCATCCCAGAAAGACTCTGGGTGTTCTATCAGTGTTTTAGACTCAACCCATCACCCACTGAAGCCTACTGTTAGGTTAAAAGTAATCAGAATGGAGAATTCTTCTTGAGGCCATTACCTTCTTTCAAGTGTTGACTCCGTTCCAGAATCTACCTGCTTTTGTTCACTCGCTGGTGCATTCTGAAATTGTTTTTTCATTTTTCATTGCTACCTGAGAAAGGGGTCAACATGGTTTGGCTGTTCTGGAAGCAGAAGCATCTTTACCAAATGCTCTGCCCCCCCATTTTCCAAACCTCTGCCAACATCCCTTTCCTGCCAACAGCTGAGCACTGAGGTAATGCCCCATGTTTTAGATTTCTGCAATGAAAGCATCTCACTTCAGGATACAGATTTTTGTCTTAATTATGATAACACCAGAATCTGGTATATAAGCCCCGTCACTACGGTAGCTTAGCACAATTTTAAAGTTGTAATTTTTCTCATGTAACAGTCCAGCCAGTGTTGAGTGGTTTCCCTTGAAGTGATAAATCATGGGCCCAGGCTGCTGCCTTTATGTGGCTCTATCACAGTGAACATGTATGTGCCCTGGAAGGTCATCTCCATTCCAGCCAGCTGGTGAGGCAAAATCATGGACAACTGCATGGGAGTCACCTGGAAGTGATATAAACTATTTTTAACCACATTCCACTGCTTAAGACTCAGTCTCATGGTGAAAATCAACTAAGGAAATGTGGGAAATGCATTCTACATGTGTTACCAGGAAGAAGGGGGAATGGATTTGGTGACCAGATAGCCAGTCTTTTCCAAAACTGATGGATGCTTTCTTATTGCTCACTACAGCCTAGTTTGTATGCTTAGATTTTCTGTGGGGTTTCCTCAGCTATTGTTCATTCCAAGTACCCTTCACCAGCAGAGGTCATTATGCCCACTGGAGGGTATCTCCGGAGAATCATCAGTGAAGGAAAGGCTGGAGAGGAGGGGCCTGTTCCTGAGAACACCTCTGCATCATGTGACGTTAAGTAGACAATTAGTAAAACCATGGCTAAGTACTGTGATCACATTGCTTGAGGAAGGAGTGGATAGAAGAAGAAAAGTGTGTATAAGAAACCCCTAATATGCGGTTTTGGTTAAATGCTCAGATTTGGGTGGATGAATCAGTGATATTTATTTCCTTATATATTTGTATTTTGTATTGAGGTACAGTTGATTTACAATATTATATTAGTTTCAGGTGTACAAGATAGTGATTTGATATTTTTATAGACTATACTCCATTTAAAGTTATTATAAAATATTGACTATATTCTCTGTATATATCCTTGTATCTTATTTATCTTATACATAGTAGTTTGTATCTCTTACTCCCCTACCCCTTTCTTGCCCCTCCCCCTTTCCCTCTCCCCACTGGTCACCACTCATTTGTTCCCTATATCTATGAGTTTGTTTTGTTATATTCATTCATGTATAAGTGGTAACATATTGTATTTGTCTTTCTCTGTCTGACTTATTTCACTAAGCATAATACCCTCCAGGTCCATTCAAGTTGTTGCACGTGGCAAAATTTTACTCTTTTTTATTATGAAAATAACAAACATCCTGATTAAAAATTAGGCAGAAGACCTGCATAGACATTTTTCCAAAGAAGAGATACAGATGGCCAACAAGCACATGAAAACGTCACTAATCATCAGGGAAATGCAAATCCAAACTACAGTGAGATATCACCTCATGCTGTCAGAATGGTTATCGACAAAAAGACAAATAACAAATAACAAATGTTGGTGAGGATGTGGAGAAAAGGGGACACAAGTACATTGTTGGTGGGAATGTAAATTGGTGCAGCCACTATTTATTTTCATTGTTATACTTGACATAAAATATTATATTAGTCTCAAGTATACAACATAGTGATTTGATATTTTTATACATCATGAAATAATCACCACACTAAGTCCAATTACCATCCATCACCATGCAAAGTTGTTACAATATTACTGACTATAGTCCCTCTGTGTATATTACACTCCCGTGATTTATTTGTTTTATAGCTGGGAGTTTGATTCTCTTAATCCTCTTCCACTTGTGGGTATTTATTAAAAAAAAAAAAAAAACCAAACACAAATTTGAAAAGATATATGTACCCCTATGTTCATTGCAGCACTATTTACAAAAGGTAAGATATGGAAGTAACCTAAGTTGCTTATCAATGGATGCCTGAATAAAGAAGATGTGGTATACATATATGGTGGAATACTACTGAGCCATAAAAAAGAATAAAATTTTGCCATTTGCAACAACATGGGTGGAAGGGGTAGTTCAGGTGGTAATGTGAGCCATGGGGAGTGGCAGGTGAAGCTTCGCTTGCTCACTCGTCACTCACCTGCTGTGTGGCCCAGTTCCTAACAGGCTGCCGACCGGTACTGGTCCGCGACCCAGGGGTGGAGACTCCCGATATAGAGAATTAGACCAAATGATCCTCTATACAGCCTTAAGAGGATTATTACGTTGCTTTATTCTCATTAGCACATTGGAGTTTAAATTTAGTGAATGAGTTCAAAACAAACAAATAAACAAATAAAAAATTCCCCTAATGTGATGTAATGGTTTTGGTGTCAGCCAGAATTAAGTTTGAATCTTGCCCCTGTACCTTAGCTGGTGTGTGATTCGGGGCAAATTACTTTCATTTTACTGAGCCTCAGTTCCTCATCTCTATAATGGGGAAAGTAAAATTTCCTTTGCAGGGTTATTGAGAGTTTCAACAGAGAGAATTAAGTAAATAACCTAGCCTGGTGTTTGACAGGTTAAAAAAAGCCCCAATAAGTAGTAGCACACTCTTTTTATTAAAATGGTAGGGATTGAGGTCTAATGCAGGCATTAGTCTCTGTGCAGTGGTGCCTTTCTGAATGCTTATCATGCATATAATTTGAATAATGAAATATACTCTTACAAATAATTAAACCTCTTAGGACCCCTAACCCTTTATGGGGGAAAAAAGTCGGTGTATAAATAACTAAATAAATAGCTTAACAACTCCTCTAGATTTTAGAGCTGGAGATATGCCAGGGGGAGAGCCTAATTAAAGTCACTGAAGCCTTAACAATCAATTGGAGACAGAGAAAGAAGCAGGGGAAGAAAAAGAGGTATGGGAGAGAAAGGTGGGGGAGAATGCAGCTTCTAAGTGATAAGTGAACTCCAAGATCATGGTTCAGTGCACTGTGGAGCAGCTTGTAATTTCCACCTCTGTTTCTCACAAGGGCAGCAGTTTCACAGCACTTCACCTATATTCTTGTAACTGAGAATTAATGCCATAGTGGATTGTTTCAACCAAGTTATGATAAAACAACTTATCTTTTTATGATGTGCTAGGGTTCACAAAATGCCTTCAGAACTACCATCTCACTTAATTCCTACAGCATCTAGATAATATGTAGAATTGGTAACCTCATAATCGTAAAATTATCATTTATGGAGAAAAAGGCAAATGAGAATATTTTAAAACAACAATGCTGTAGTGTCCTGAATATTTACCATATCTTGCTTTATTTGTACTGTGTTTAAGAACTATCCAACTATACTCCAATAAAGATGTTAAAAAAAAATAAAGGACTATCCAAGTCAATTTACAACTCTTTAAAGAAATAGTACTGATGCTGAGTTTTCTGTTTTTAAAAATATTTCAGAGCTAATTTTTCTTTTGCCTTCACTTCATTTAGTAAAATAGATCAAGAGCTCCCAATTATCGGAAGCTATTCAACAGCTGAGCTAGAATTCACTCCAAATTCTTTTTTTTTTTTTTTTTTTTTTTTTTTGTGGTATGCGGGCCTCTCACTGCTGTGGCCTCTCCCGCCGCGGAGCACAGGCTCCGGACGCGCAGGCGCAGCGGCCATGGCTCACGGGCCCAGCCGCGGATCCTCCCGGACCGGGGCACGAACCCGTGTTCCCTGCATCGGCAGGCGGACTCCCAACCACTGCGCCACCAGGGAAGCCCCACTCCAAATTCTTGACCGCCATCTTATATCCAGGACAGCAAACCTTCTCCTTATGTATCTTTCTGCCCCCAGAGGACCCAGGAGTCCATTTGTTTGTTTTAACTTATGATACCCAACATGCTTTGGTCTGGGACCTAAATGAGATCAGCAAGTGAAGATAGAAAGATGCAGAGTAAGTGAAAAATCATGAAGGTAAAGCTTACACATTTAGGGTGGAGGAGGAGAAGAGATATCTTCTCCACCCTCTATGGGTTCACAGAAATCAGTTCTCCCATATAACTTTTTCAGAATATTAAGAGAGAGGCTACATTAAAGAGATGAGAAATGTAGGAAGTATCATTTAAAAACCTGAACAAAGTGTGACAACTTTGGGAGACTTGTTTAACCTCTTGGGCTTCATTTTCCTAACCTGTAAAATAGTATAGATAATGATAGTGTTTACTGAAGGGGGGAATAGTGAAGATTCAATAAATATTACATGACAAACACTTAGAACATTAGCACAAAATAAGAGTTAAATCAATCTTGCCTTTCCTTATTATTTATCATTCTTTAATAAAAGCTACAATTAAGCACATGATAAGCTTGACCATTTGCTGCCTAATAACCCAAGTACCGGTATGCTCCACTGGATTTATCATTTCTTGTCAGCCATCCTCTCTCACGGGATTGGCTTCTTTTAAAAGAACAAAACGATAACAAAGCATTCGGTAGCCATTTCTTAGGCTATTTTTTGTGGAAAGAAACCAAGACTCCATAAGATGTTTAGACAGATATTCTGTGACATTTTTAGGAATCGTTTAAGCCTCTCATTATGAACGGACATGTTCATAGTCAGTTTAAATCAATAATAATTGAAGACAAGATACTAACTGTATAGCCTCCTTGTTACTTTCACATTAACTGATAATATAACTACATTTATGTTTAATTTTTTCAAGTTCATGTTAAGAACTAAAATAATGAATGCTTTATACTTGATGCTACAAGCATAGGGTTATTTTGTAAGTACTTTAGTCGGATTGTCTTCCACAATTGACCTGTCTGTTTGGCTTTTTAAAAAGGGTAAAGTAATGCTTTTTGAAACTTTAATTGGAGATTCTGAATTCAAATTCATAATGCTAGCAAGCAAATAATTTCCAAATATTTTGCGAAGACGGTCCTAAGTACTATGTACACAACACAGCGACTGACTATAGCGATTGTGCATTTAGGGGTCATTTGGTGAAAGCTGGAACGAGAAATCCATTTAGTGGTTACAGGTCACTAATTGATACCTTTTTAGAAAACTTATTGCCAGAGAGGAAGTTAGAGTACAAGGAAATGTCCTGTTGCAAATGCTATTCAATCTGCCCATTAATTAAGTACTTGGGAAGCTTGGTTAACTTGGACAGGACTCAAGACCATTATTTTGGTCACCAGAGCAGCACTGACTTAAGAGCGTTAATTTAATTTCCTAACATGTTCATAAGCTAGCTGAATGATTAAACCTGCATTATATTTTATCCTTCAGATAAGGAACCAGAGGGCAAAGCTGATTTAGATAAAGTGTTTTTATGGTGCCTGTGTAATATTGTAATTTAAAAAGGAACAACTAAGACAGCATCTGGCAGTACTGAGATATAAAGCATATTAAATAATAACACCATTATTAGTAGCCACACTCTGTGGCCTTTTCTGGTCCTTTTCATAGCTACCTTTTCTGAAGCAATTTTCCGTTACCACCTCCTCTTGCTCAATGCTCTTTCCCTTTGACACCTTCATACCTCACTCATGCACACTGATTCCGTTCCTCCTTCTCTGACTGATTCAACTCAGTCCTTCTCAGGTTCTCATAATGGCTGCTGCCCCTCCCTCACACACATCTTAAAGGTTTGTTTTTATAGATATTGTCTCACCTTTTTTTCCTCTTCCCCCTATACTTTATTCCACAGCAAGTGTTGTGTCCTGAATATTTGTGTCTCTCCCAAAATTCCTACGTTGAAACACTAACCCCCAATGTGATGGTGTTTGGAGTTGGGGCCATTGGGAGATAATTAGGTGTAGATGAGGTTATGAGGGTGGGGCCCTCCATGATGGGATAAGTGCTCTTATAAGAAGAGGAAGACATAGAAATCTCTCTCCACACATGTGAAAAGAAGAGGTTCTGTGAGCACAAAACATGGGCCAACACCAGGAACTCAGTCTGCTGGCACCTTGACCTTGGAGTTCCCAGAGCCCCAAACTGTGAGAATTAAATATCTGTTGTTCAAGCCACCCAGTCTATGGTATTTTGTTATAGCAGCCTGCTAAGATAAGAAGTAAATTTTATTTACTCCTAGCTTCAATAGTCAATTTGATGGGATGACTCTTCAGTGGAGATCTCCATCCAGACTCCTAGTTCTAGCTACCTATTGGTACTTAAGAGTCACGGATCCTATTAGTTTCACTTCTCTACCTTGTTCCCTAACTCTGATTACTGGGATCGTTGTGCTCCCTTTAACCCAGATTCAGAAGTATGGATGCTACTTTTTTTTTAAAAAAAGTATTTTACTGATACCAAAGCCTTTACCCAGTCCATTATTCAGTCTTTTCTCTTCTTCTTGCTCAGGAATTGTCTCTTGGATACATAATGGCCGGCCAGACCACTAGGCAGCCCTAGTGCCACAGCTGTGCCCTGATCACATGCTTGTATAACAATGATGTTGCTTGGGCTTCCTCTTCCTTCTCTCCATCTCTGGTGCCTCTGAGATGTGGACTTGTACAGAGATGTGCAGTCACTGAATTCGCCTGTGTTTTTCCCACCAGTCACAGGCCAGGGCCACTGAACTGGGCATCACTTCATCTATGTCAATGTCAGGCTCCTCTTTTCCAGTTCCTAGAGATGCCCACATTCCTTGGCTCATGGCTCACCATCACATCTTGTTCTCTGCATATTTTATCCTTCTGACTCATTACCCTTTACTCTCACCCCTTTGAATCAGTAGGCAAGTATTGTTGATTATGTAGGGGACTGATAATGTGCAGTAAACAAGTAACTTTGTACCCTATAGAGTTCTAATACCATTTTTGAGCTCACAACTTCCTAATTCTGATGATGGTGGTGGGTGAGAGGCGGGTGTTGCGAGTACTTAAAATTGCCAATTTGAGGTATATCATCTCTTCCTGTTTAAAGCAGTTCCTTCAAGTTCACAACAGTCTGTAAAAAGATTTCAGCCTTTCCAGGTTCCATTCGCTTTGTCGTTCATAAGTAGTCTTGATGCGACAGAGCTAGTCTTTAACGTCAAAATTCTCTTTTAATGGTTAAGGGCTCAACTTCGCCTTTTAATTTCTCTTTCACTCTTACTATCACAATTCTAATAATACCTAAGTCATATGTCTGCCTCTGGCTGAATAGGGAGAAAGTTATATGAAAACAAACTTAAGAGAAGAAAGCATGTTAATACTTCTCATCACATAACCCTACTAAAATGAGGTACCCATGAGGCCTCTTGAAGGTATTTCTTCCCTCCTATTCTTCTCAGTACTCTTCTCTTGGATTTCTGTGAATTCTTTGAACTGATTACCACGGCTCCATTCTCTTCCCTGAAATTCGTCCTCCACACTCTTACCCAGGTAGTAGTCACATTCTGTCACTACCCTGCTCAAGTAAGTTCTGGCACCTGAGTGTTATCCACATAGTAAACCCAGTTTCTTTTGCAACAAATCCAAGCCTTCCGCAAAGCAGGTCTTATACTGTCATGTCCTGAGAAATGCACTTGTTCCATACTTTCAATGATAGAGAGTATTCACTATTTCACAGATGTGCAATCTATACTCCTTACCCTTGTATACATTGCTATTGCTGCCCAGAATGCATCTGCAATCCCATAACTGTCTAGTGAAATTCTATACATCCTTAAGGGCTTTGCTCAAATGTCACCTTCTCCATTGAGTGTTTCCAGATTCCCTTCTCAGAAGCTAATTCCTCCCTCTTCTATCCTGCCCATGTTACTTTCCTTAGATTTCCTTTGTGTTATTTTTTGCATTATATATTGCATTACAATTAGTAGTATATATATCTTCTTCTCTAAGCTCTGATATTTACGTTACTTGAGGGTAGGAATTAGGAAATATTTATATTTTGTATCACACAGAGTACCTAGAAATATCAGATCCTCAGTGACCATGAGCTGAATTGAACAATGAAAATGTTGGAGATAATAAAAGTCAAAGAGTTGCATTTTATTATCCTTAGTACATTGCTGGCACATTTTGTATTCCTTGAAGTTATGCTTTCTATTCCCAGGAGATTCTTAGATAAACAGAAAAATATTTAATTTTTCCCTTAATGGAATAAATACAATGCCTTTACCAGGAGATTAATAACATCATTTCAGACTCCAAACAAGTAACTTTGGAAACCTTGCCAAAATCTATCATGCTTTCTTTTTTCCCATTGAGCTTAAAAATTGGGTTCCCGCTAAAGAAGCTAAAAGCAAGTAATTTTTCTCTCTAGGTAGATTGTACAAATAAAACAAAATTCAGATAGCCAACCAAAACAAAGTAGCTGAAAGCAGTTGAAGAAGTCCCAGACAGAGAGGTAATTTCATTTTGGAGTTCAAGTGGCAAAGCAGTCATTGTATTATGTGAATCCTAAATTGGCATTTGGCAGCAAACAAGAATCATTTGCAGGAAATGATATCCTTCATTTCCTTAAGTGCCAGTCGCCTCTGAGATTCAGTCTGAAGTCCCTACTTTCATCTCTCTATAAGCAGGCCCGTCCCCCTTTCTTTTTCTAGGACATAATAATGATGCTATGTATTATTCACTATGCCTTAAGGAAACTCAGACTAGTAACATAGGGTATCATTAGCAATCTCCATTTCAGGATGGTCTCCAATAAAGTCTGTAATCACCTGTGTTGCAGTTAAACCAGGTAAGGTAGGAAAAAAGGCTACCTTTAAAAAAATGGCTAAAGCTGAAAATGATGATGCTCTTTGAGGAGACACATAAAGCATCCACCTATTTCATCAACTTATTTTTCAAAGCCTCTCTCTTTAGATGTTCAGTGACTTCCTTAAAAGAGTGATTTGCTCTCATTGAAAAAAAAAAAAGTTTCTAACCCTTCTGGTTGCAAAGATAGGCCCTTTTACTGTAAATCAATGTGTTGCTGTCTTGTTTGCTCTGCTGCAAGAAAGATGGACACAGCACAGAACCAATGGTGCTGCTTCCTCGCCTCATTTATCTTGTGGATCTGTAACCAGTGCAGCCCAGCCTTAACCATTTCACTTCCCCTATGCTGCCATTGTTACAGCAGCTCTGAATATAGGTACTTAAAAATAGAGAATGAGGTTATCTTATTTTTCTGGGTATCAGGTGCAAAAGATTGGATTAGTTATAGTTCTATGGCATTCTACCTTTGTCTGTGCCAAACTATTTTCTTGTTATTACTTTAGTTACACTTTATTTATTTCCTTTTGGCCCCATTCCTCACACTCTCCCCTTCCCTACCCCTAGACACAAGAGACGACAATTCAAACATGTTGTCACACTGCTTTCTGTTTTTATGTGCTCTTGTAAAACATGTGTTGTTATTTTGTGTGCGTGAAACTTAAGTTTACATAGACGATACTGCAGTAAAAATCTCATTTTGTTGTTTATTTTTTCACCCAGAATTAGGCTTTTAAAACATTCCCAGGTTTTCTGTGTGTACATTTTTACTCCTTGCCTCTAACATTCTACTTGGTGGCATCTAATCCCCATTGAAGGATAGATACTTTGGCTCCAATTCCGTGTCAACAAAAGATATGCTGCAATAAACATGCTACAAGAGCTTGTTGTACATGAGGATATATTTAGAATAAATTCCTTAGTAATGAGATTGCTGGATCATTAGTAGGCATATATGTAATTTATTAGTAACTTATCAAAGAGTCTGTACATTTTATTTATTTATTTATTTATTTATTTATTTATTTTTTGTGGTATGCGGGCCTCTCACTGCCGCGGCCTCTCCCCTTGCGGAGCACAGGCTCCGGACGCAGAGGCCCAGCGGCCATGGCTCACGGGCCCAGCCGCTCCGCGGCACATGGGATCCTCCCGCACCGGGGCATGAACCCGTGTCCCCCGCATCGGCAGGTGGACTCTCAACCACTGCGCCACCAGGGGAGCCCTGTCCATTTTAATTGAGCTAATTATTTGATGTTTTATAGTTTCTTTGCTATTGTGAATGATGTATTTTTAAATCTATTCTCTAGCTTATTTCCAGTACAGACTAATGCTAATGGTTTTTTAAAGTTTATCTTATAGTCGGTTACTTTGTAGAGATCTTATTATTTCTAATAGTTTGTGGACTATGTTTTTAAATCTAAAAGTAATGATAGTTTCACCAGTTTGTCATTTCTTACATCTTTTCCTTTTAGTGCTGGCTAGAATCTCCAGTAGCATATCAAACAGTAGTGCTGAAAGAGATATTCTTGTCCTTTCCCAGTCTTAATGTTTCTATATTACCAAGTAATCTTGGTAACATCCTTGTGGGCAAATGAAGCATCATCACCAGTGAAGGCCAGGATGGTTTGTTGGCCCATTATATCTACTGTCTCGGTACCAAATAAATTTTCTAAATAGTAGAATTATTTTCAAGAGATGTATTCACATTAGGGAATTTCTGTTACAGGATATGCTTATAGTTTTCTTACAGGTATATTTAGCACATCTTATCTGACAACAGATACCAGAATCATTTGTCTTGTAAGGCCACGCTGGTTTCATGCTGTTAAAGCTGTCATTACTTACTAGAGGGGCCCATATATAAAGTTTATGTAAAAAAAGCAATCAGAACATTAAGGTGTAATTTTAAAAACAAGGGGGAGCAACTGAATCAACACTTGAAGTTATTTTAGAATAACTGGGAATCTGTGTTAATCTCCTGCATCTTGGCCCATAGCCATTTTCTTGTCTACAGAATCAATGACAAGTGAAAAGTTAATGAAAGCTACCAGGAGACTTACATTGATGAATCGTTCAGGATTGTATTCAGCTGTGTATTACAAAAATCTGACAAACAATGGCTCAGACAAATAAAGATTTTTTTAAATCTACATAACAAGGAATAAAGTTGAAAGCCATGTAGGGCCATACACAAAGAGTGAGGCTACTGCTATCTCTGGTCATAGAAGACAGAAACGCAGTTATACTTCTAGGCATCACATCTTTGTTCAACGAAAGAAGGACAAGATAGAGTGGCAAAAATTTACACCAGTTTAGTGAGTCTGTATGTTTATATGTAATGCACAATCATACCTACCACCTAAGTAACTAGAAAGCTCCATTTTTCCATGAACAACTCCACTTATATCACATTAGCTCAATCTGGAAAACATGACCACCCTTAGCTTCAAAGGAGTCTAAGAAAAGGAATATTTTAAGCTCAACACATCTCTTCCCTCCAAAAATTAGGGTTCTGTTAATAAGTAAGGGAAAATGGATATTGGATGGACAATTAGGAGTATCTGCCTCAATTATTCTTTGGAGAGTTCTTTATCGTATTAAAAAGAGCATACTGCCAATGCAGGGGACACGGGTTCAAGCCCTGGTCTGGGAAGATCCTACATGCCGCAGAGCGACAAAGCCCGTGAGCCACAACTACTGAAGCCCATCTGCCTGGAGGCCGTGCTCCACAACAAGAGAAGCTCCCGCAATGAGAAGCCCGCGCACCGCAAGGAAGAGTAGCCCCTGCTCGCTGCAACTAGAGAAAACCCACACGCAGCAACGAAGACCCAACACAGTGAAAAATTTTTTTAAATCTTTTTTAAATAAATAAAAAGGTCATAACTGTAAATTTTAGAAAAGTTGGACCAAATCCCTACTTGCTCTTCACATCATATATTGGACTCAAAAGATATTTATTTATTCACTAAAAAGTCATTATTATATGCAAATTCTGACTAGGCACTGTATTAGATGTTAAGGAGACAAATGAGACACAAACCTGCCCTCAAGGAGCTTACAATTTGGTAGATGAGAGAGAGTGTTAAAAAAAAAAAAAGAAAAGAAAGTGCAAAGGAGTAAAGGCAACTAGAATACGTTGCTCCCAAATATGCCTTTGAGATAAAAATTACTTCAAGCTGAAGGCAATTAAAACTCAGCAAAGCCAGAAAAAACCTCCCCCTTTTCTGCTCAAAGGCAGGATATAAATTCTCTTTTTACTGGAGAGAGACTCTTATCAACCTAGAGACCATTTGCAAATAAACCTTCCTCCGTTAGTTTTCTTCCCAGTTTGCTGCCTTTGAAAGCCTAAAACTGCTGTCCTTAGACCTGTCATTTCTTTATCAAGTTGTTGCCTGTTGTTGAAGAGCTAGGTGAGCTGAAATCTTAAGCCACCTTCTTGAGTTATCTTGGGTTTACTTTTCTCCCACTCGATGTGTGCTACATACAGTACTAAACTGTGTTTTTCTCCTGTTAATCTGTCTTCCTGTTGAAAGAGTCCCAGCTGCAAACCTAAGGTGGGTAAAGGTGGTTTTGCCTCCCTACAGTGGCTTTTGTCCAGTGACCAGCAGTAACTGTAGGAAAAGTGATGCATTGTACCTGGGAAGACTGGGAATAGGAGTGTCAGGAATGACTTCATGCCAGAGTCAGTCATGAGCAGTATCTTGAAAGGAAGTAGGCATCTGCTAAATAGATTGCCTGGGGAGATACGGAGGAAACTGCACATTTCCATAAGTTTGAGCAAAATCACATAGGACTCAAAGAGCTTAGTGTATTGCACAAAGCTGTGAGGGAATATAAAAATTAAACTCAAGTGAAAAGGAAAACACTTTGTGTAATATAGTCAATTAACAAAGAAACCATTTTCAAAACAAAATGATATGAATTCCCAAACTTGCTGCTTAGAGAGGAAGCCCCAAGTAAATCTTAGATTGAGTTCTCCTGAGAGTTTAGATAAAAACGGTGGTTTTGTGTTTCTGTCCACATCCACACAATAGTGCTGAATTAAGGTTGCAATAGGGGGGTTCCACACTACCGGCCTAGGGGGTAAAGTAGGATCTGTAATTCCATAGTTCATCTCTCCCAGCTGTATTGCAAAATCCATCACTTCGTCTGGCTCTAAGGGAAGGAATGTCTCTATGGAGTGTCTCACAGCATTTTTATTATTCAACATTTCCATTTTCTTGGTCCAACTTCTTTTTAGTGGCTAGACCCTGATTTTTTCTGGTGAAACTGAAACTTCCGTGCAATATGGATACCATTGCTGATAAGTGAATCATTGGAATATGTGGCTAAATGTTTCTCTTTTTTTCCTCTTTGCTCAACCACATACTTTTATTTTGGCTGCCATTATAACTTCCAAGCACCATTGTCCTGCCTTCATAATCTCTCTTACTAGAAAATGTAATCTACCGATCAGTCTAGTTGGTGCTTTTATTTAAAAAATCACTTAGGAAAAAAATCAGTTCTGTTCCCTGGTGGGAAACAGAACTCATCCTCCAAGGTTCATAGAAAGAGATTCTAATAAGTGAACAATGTACAGAACGGGTGAGCGGGATTAAAAAACAATAAGGGATGATAAGGCTTCCAGAGATTAGCAATAGTCATAGCTGTTTTCAGCTGGGTCTGAAAGAACTAGGGAAAGGAAAGGCATTTCCAGAGATCGGTGAGAACGGCAACTTGGAGGAGACCCTGGGGCAGTAGCTGTGAGTGTGGAGAGACCTGGCAGCGAGGAAGGTGGGAGAACAAATGCTTTGATTTTCTTCTCTCCCCTCCCTCCATCTTGTGTTGGTTCTTTCCTCTGGCCAACCCCAAGGAAAAACCGGCTGGGCAACTTTCAGGCACAAAGCAGGGAAGGGAGGAAAATAGCTCTGTTAGGAGGCAGGGAAAGCAGTAACTAGGAAATCACTCTACATATCTTTTAGGTTGACAACACTTATTTTTCATATTCCAGAAAACTCCAAGTACCAGATAGCAAATTACACTAGGCTTCTGGTTAGGATCAGATCTCCTGGCACTTGGGCAATGAAATGATGGGAGGGATTGAGTAACATTTAATTCAACATTTTTTAAAGACTCACTTTTTTTTTTTTAACCCGGGTTTGAATTATGGCTCCACTAATTAACTTGGTTCAGTTACTTTGTCTCTATGAACAGTTTTCCCATTCAACAAATGGGACAAATTCATAGACTTATCAGGAAAAAGATAAATAAAATAATTTACGTTAAGCTGTCATTACAGTGACTGTCACATTGCAAGTACTTTGTTTTGTAAATATTGGCTATTATTATTACAAATTATAAACATGGCTATTTTAACCAAGTAGCTTAGGATACAGAAACAATAACTACATCATAACATTGTGAGAGTTAAATGAATAAATAAATAAATAACTGGAAAGCACTTTGGGGAAAAAAAAGGCCAAAAGCTAGTATTGTTGTTGTTATTATTATTATTAAAAATCATACTTTGATAATATATTCATTGACTATACATGTTCTTTTATCTCCTGCTTTTTAAAACATAACAAGTGTACGTTTTAAAAAGCACGAGATAAAAGAACATGTATAGTATTGTCCCATTTTTGTAAAAATTGTATGTTCTATGATGCCCGGTGAAGAATTTTAAAGTATTTTAGCAAAATGAGTACACTTAAAAGTTGCTAGCTGTAATTAGTGGAAGTAACACACCACCACTATGGAACATGGCTCTGTTTTGGAAAGAGCACAAGGATGGCCATTTACTCTTAACACAGTTTGGAAAATGACCCTCATTGTTGACCAGTCTGTAGATCTTGAGAAACTACCTTGAGGGGATTCTCTGTGATAGAGTGTGGTTGCTGACTTTAGGAACAATGATGTCTGATGCACATTTAATTATCCACTTTGGCGTCATACTTATCTTACGATATAAAATTTGTCTGCAGCCCTCCTCGGGCTGCAAAAGGAGGCATTGTATCCATTTTTTTGAAGTGCGGTCATCTTAAGAAAGGTGGTGTAGGATTGAGAGCAACGATGAGAGCCATGTGACTGTGAACTACAGGGAACTCTACAAGGAATAAAGGAAGCGCTTTCTAAACACGAAGAAATTCAGTCCTTTATCTGCTTAAAACATTTATGGTGTATGCCTGAATGTGTACATTAAGTTGAGAAGAATTAAGACTTCAATGTAAATCATTCATCATCCCGTTGGAGTGATATGTAAAGATTTTAGAAAGATAAAGATTGACAGGCAGACCGTAATGGAAGGAGATCTAGATGAAACGTCAGCATTCTGAAATACTGAAGACATTGATTTGATTTTCCAGAGCAAAATGAAGTTAAAAAAAAAATCATGAAAGATGATGTAAATGAATGCTTTATGCTAGAAATGATAGTCACCAATTATATTTTAAACTGCTGCCATTTTTTTCCATCTTCATTGTAATCACAAAGTTCAGATGTAATCTTGGCTTGCCAGGACTTCCTAAAACCCTCAATGGCTTCCATCTGCATTTTGAATAAAACTGAAACTTTATGCTCTGACATGAAAAACCCTATCAGGTCTTACTCCTGAATAGTTTGAAATCTCATCTACAAAGCTGCTTACTGACTGTGTTCCAACTTCCCTTGAATATGGGAAGATTCTTCTCCTCTCAGGGACTTCACACTTGTTCTTCCTTCAGACTGGAACACATTCCTTCAAGATATTTGCATTGTTGGCTTTTTCTTTTTATTGTGACCTCTATTCAAATGTCACCTCCTCAGAGAGACTTTTTATGACTCTCATTTCTAAAGTCCTTTAATAGTTTACTTTCCCTGAGGCTTATCTCATTACATGAAATTAGAGCTTTTATTTATTTTTTCTGCTCTTGTGTCTGCCTAGTTGACCTGGGGAGAATCACTGGAGGTGTAATATCTGGGCAGCTCAGGAGCCCCACTGGGACGGAGAGTTGATTAAAACTGGTTGAGGCTGACCAGATGCCCTCAGACATTCACTGTCAGCTCCATATCAACCCCAACTCCACCTTCCCCACCATCTGTAATCCAGGTTTGGTAGCATACAACCTAAGGGCACTGCCTCTTCTATGTCTGTTTATTTTTAAGAGGCATTACCTAACCAAGAATTAGCAAACAGAATCTTCCGTAGTGGTTCTGTGGCATTTGGATCTCTCTGTGCTAGAGTTCATCCCCTCCCCCTCCTCAAAAACATAGGGAAAATATACTGAAGTATGGTAAATATATTTAAAATATAAGGGGAGATGTTAAACATATATATGTAGCGTATACAATACTATGATATAGTAATATATAATATTTATTTATAATATATAAAAAGAGAAGTTTTGTTTTTGTTTTGTTTTTTGCGGTACGCGGGCCTCTCACTGTTGTGGCCTCTCCCGTTGCAGAGCACAGGCTCTAGACGCGCAGGCTCAGCGGCCATGGCTCACGGGCCCAGCCGCTCCGCGGCACGTGGGATCCTCCCGGACCGGGGCACGAACCCGCGTCCCCTGCATCGGCAGGCGGACTCTCAACCACTGTGCCACCAGGGAAGCCCCGAGAAGTTATTTTTAAAAGAGACCCATGTGGTGGTATGGAGTATAAAAAGATAGAATAGGAAAATTACAGGACACAATGGTTGGGAAAAAAGTAGGGTGAACCTTCAAGTAGAACAAATTAGAGAGCTGGAATATCAAGTTGGGAAAATCCCTGATGGCAGAAGGAAAAGAAAAGAAGAAAGTGAAAATAAAAAGAGATGTGGAGGGCTTCCCTGGTGGCGCAGTGGTTGAGAATCCGCCTGCCGATGCAGGGGACACGGGTTCGTGCCCCGGTCCGGGAAGATTCCACATGCCGCGGAGCGGCTGGGCCCATGAGCCATGGCCGCGGAGCCTGTGCTCCGCAACGGGAGAGGCCACAACAGTGAGAGGCCCGCGTATCGCAAAAAAAAAAAGAGATGTGGAAGATATACATAGAATTGTCAGATCTAGAAATTAGATGCCCCAGAAGGAGAGTAAAAGAATGGATAGCATGAAATATTTCAAGAAATTCCAATTAAAGGATGAAAGCCCCAAGTTTCAAAGTGCTTGTAGAGTGCCAAAAAGAAGGCCCCATACTCAGACACAATACAGTAACATTAAAGAATGTCAAAGCACAAATTTTAAAGGTTCAAAAGAGAAAGAGTAGATTATCTAAAAAGAACAACAAGATTCATACTGACATCATGCATTTCAACATGAATTCTAGATTAGAAAGACAATGGGGTAATATTTTAGAGTAAAATAATTATGAAAATTGAACTAGATGTGCAACCAAATTATCATTTAAATGGGAGGGTATGATAAAATATATTCTGGTAAATAAGTCTTTAAAAAATATTTTTCACAAGACAACCCACTTTAAAAATGCTCTTGGGGAGTCCCCTGGGGGGGAAAAAATGCTCTTGAAGGAAGTAATGAAATAAGGGTAATAAATTCTGGAGGTTGTTATAAGAGATATGGGAAATAAGGATGATAAAATACCATCTAATTCCAATGTGAACATTGTTATCAAAGAAAGCTGAGATGAACAAAAAGATAATAAAAAATTTTAAGAACTCAATGAAAATTCCTGACAATATCAAAAAAGGTAGACAGAGACCAAATGAATAAGAAAATATGCTGAAATATAGATTTTATGGAGAGGGATATGTAAGCATTCATAAATTTAAAGAATTAACATGGGTAAATAAACATGAGTGTAGGGCTTATTTTGTAGGTAACTACAATAAAAACAAAGTTTAATATACAACTCTTAAACTAAGAAAACCTTGATTGACCCAATAAAAAGCAGAGAAAAAGAAGGAAAAAAGTGTACAACAGTAAAAACAATATGGAAAATTCGGCAGAAGTAAGTCTGAAAGGTTTTTTTTAAATGTAAAATGTTCATGCTCATCAATTAAAGGCAAAGAATTCATTTTTTTCTTTAAGATTTTGCAATATGTTTTCTGCAAGAGACACATTGAATATGTAAAGGCAAAAAAAAGGTTGAAAATGCAAATTTGGAAGAGTATTTCAGGTAAATATGAACCAAAAGTATCTTGGGTAGCAACCTTAATAGTTGAAAAAGAAAAGTATTTTAAACAGTAAAAAGGGAGGTTTTAAACTGGTAAAGGAAAAGAGCAAGAAGATACAATTTTCTGAGCATATATATATATATATACATAACAATATAATTTCAAACTGTATAAAGAAACAACTGACAGAATTTCAGGGAGAAATTGGTAAATCTCTAATTATAAATTTATATTTTAATATACCCTTTGAAACCATACGTCAAACAGACAAAAAATAAACAGTAATATCAAAGATTTGAACAAATCAGTTAAGTCAGGCTATTGGATAATATAAAACTGTACAGTAAAAATCAGAGATTACACTTATTTTATGCATACACATAGAAAATTAAAATTCCACATATTAAGCTACAAAGAAAGCTTCATTTTATTCCAAGCATCAATATCATGCAAGCTATGTTCTCTGACTATAAATCAATAATATTAAAAATCAACAACAAAACCATATGATTGAACACTAAAAATCATTTCAAGTAATTACCACTGGATTAAAAAGAAAATTATAGAGGAAACTAAAAAATGCTTAGAACTGAATATCAATGAAAACACTAAAGTACAAAAATTGTAAGACATAAATTATGCTAAACATTAATTAGAGCAAAAGTTCAACTCTAAATAAATTTATCAGTAGATAAGAAAAAAATAGGAATTGAGCAAGAAAGTAAACTCAAAGAACCAAGAAGAAACGAAATAATAAAGACATAGTAAAATTAATCAAATAGAGAACAAACAAAAGAATATTAACAAAACCAGTAATTGGTCCTTGGAAAGTTTAATAACATAAAGTTCTGGAAAAAGTAACCAAAAAATGAAAGAAAATACAAATAAAATTATAGAATAAAAATGATGAAATAACTACCAACTAACAGAGGTAGAAAATTAGTGAGAGAATAAGATCAACAACTGTTTTTTAAAAAAGCAGATATTCACCTACCGAGATTCAGATGTCCCTCTCGTCCGGTCCCTGTTCGGGCGCCACTTGCTGCCAGCCGCGGCGGGTCCTCAAAGTGCAGCAACGATCGACGAGAGGTGGGTAGGGAACTGAAAGCACCAAGGTACGGGATCAGAAGGGTACAAGCAACTGACGGTTGCAAGGGAAGTGTAACAACAAAGCGTAGCCGTATATATACCCCTAAAGCAGGGAATTTGCTTAGTCACGCCTTATCGGCATCAGCTGGTTAATTGGCTTCTTGGCTTAGTCACGCCTTATCGGCATCAGCTGGTTGATTGGTTTCTCGGTTTAGTCACGCCTTATCGGCATCAGCTGGTTGATTGGCTTCTCGGCTTCTCCCTCAAAGACACCAATTTCCCCTCCAGGGTTGCTTTTCCTAGCTTTAGGGAACAACCAGGGACTCCCAGGAACTGAGCAGGTCCCTGGAGCGATTTGGCCAAAGGCCATCTCCTTTTTTACGTTCATACCATAAAGTCCAGGATGCATACCAAGGAGAGTACAACCGGGCCCTGAGGCTTATGAGGGTCTTAATGGCGCCTTCCTCATAGGGCAATGCTCGCCACAGTCAAGCACTTTTCTTTGAGCCTATTCAACGAAGCATTCTCAGGTAAAAATGGTTTTCCCTATTGGAATTCCTACAGTGAAGAAGTAAAATGGTCTTCGCCCTGGTGAGAAAACTTTATAATTGATTGACAGCTCTTTCCTCTTTTTGACTAGTTTTCATGCTTATGCTTATGGATCTACTTTTTCAGAATACTAGCATCCCAGTTTCTTATCACAGAAGTAACCTAAAATAATTTTAACATTACAAAAAAGTTTAATTGGGGTTAGAAAACTCTAGTTTAAGGGAAATGCTTTCAATTCATTCATTGAGGAATTCTCAGTTCAGTCTCACTTGGATAAAGTTGAATAACCAGGCTACATATTTGAATCTCATTAGCCTTGGCTGAGATGTCCTTTCATATGAGCCCCTGACACCTTAGAAAGATGCAAGAGAAATGATCATATAAAATGCATCTTGGTGATTGTGGTAAAGGTAAATGACAAGGACATTTTCCATTAAATCATTGACATAGTCATGTTGGGTTGCCTATAACAGTATCCATTCTTCCTTCCTCCTTCCTCTTTTCTAACAGAAGTCAGTTTTGTTACAGTATTTAGCCCTATAATACACAAGTATTAGGGTAGTTGATTCTTCCTCCTTTTCCAGGAACTTACTGATATAAGAAAAAGTACTCCAATTTTGGCCAACGAGACATGATGAGAAGATTTCTGGGGGATTCTGGAAATGGTCTTCTTTTCTCAAGGTTAGCATTATTGTTTAAGCTAGTTCAAGTTGGGATTTCTATTCCTTGCAGCTGAGGGGATTCTAACTGATAAAGTCACTGCTTACTTTCCACATAATTTTCCAATAAATTTATTTCTGAATGTAGTACAGGAAGCACTTTGCATCCCGTTATTTCCCCCTTTCTTTTTCAAAATAAGAGCTATGTAACTTATCTGGTTTATTTTGACCTCTAGGAAGACTAGAGCCAATTTCATGTGCAGCAACAACTACTTTGTTGACATTTGGTACAAGCATATATTCTTTTATACTTGATCTTGGAATTTGTCATTATTTCCTTTTTTATCTGATTGATCATATTTGGGGGTGGTTTTTTTTGCAATCCATATTGTGGAATAATAAAACATATATAATCTTATGTAGATTTAATGTATGAGAGATAATTCTAATTAAAATATTTTATTTCTTCTCTAAGTTAGTAGTTTTCAAACTGTTTTATGGGCTGCAGATCCTGTTCTATAAATAAAATCTTACACTGAAGGCCAATATATACAATGAAGTGAAACTAGTCTGGTTGAAGCTTGAGCAACAGGCCTGACTTCTCACCCAAATAGTCTCATATCATACTTCCCTTCTTACACATAACTTCCTCAGTCCTTTTGGAAATTCTTTAGGACTTCTGGAAAATTCTTCTATGTGCCATTTCCCAAATATATTAGACCATAATCATATTCCATGAATGAGCTTTGAATGTTCATCCTAAAATCATTACAGATGATCATTATACAAGTGTACCCTTAAATGGCCATACTATTCATGCTACCACATAAAGATAATTGATCAACTTGGATGCTGCAGTTCAAATGGATGTAGTCTCTGCTGTCATTAAAACAGCAGCTATAAAAAGATTTAGACTGAACATAGATATGGGTGTTCCAGTAGGGATGATAAACAAAGCATATGCTCAGAAATCTAGCTTTTATCCCTATCCTCTTCACTCTGTTCCAAAACTCCACACTGTATCTACTTTTTTCTAAATTTTATGGTTTATTCTTTCATTTTTTGCTTTTGTTAAAGTATAAGTATGAACATTTATATTATTATAGTATATACACACGTGTGTATAATATACACGTGTGTGTACATACATTGTGTGTGTATTAATATATAGATTAGTATATATAAATATGCACACACGATTCAAAAACCAGTTCCCACATTGACAAGCTCTGTGGACTTAGCTTTTTTAGTTTTACAGTAAAGATAATACTGTAACTCGCAGTATTACTGTGATGAGTTTATTAGAGTCTAGTTAAAGGTCTTGCATCATTCTATGAAGTAGGTAATTAATGAAGGTGATAATGATACCTGTGTTATGCTTCAAAGTTCATACTATGTTGAAAGTAGTATTTTATGAGAGCTTATTAGATAGTTAACTGAGTTTAAGATGATATCTCTAATAGTGTTTATTCACTAACTCACAAACTTCATTCATATTTTGTAATCTCACAAAGACTAAGTGCTCTTATATTATTTGCTTTTCAGATTTAGGCAATGCTCTTTGCCAAAAAAACTAGTGTCATATATTGACCTTTTCTGCTCATTAGCATGTCTACATAGTGACATTAACAGGAGGATCTCTACAAACAATGATCATCAATAAGCATGCTATAGATCCTACATTAATGGTTAGATGAATGCTTTCTGAATGTTGAAAATATTTAGGGCTTTGCACAGGCAACTGCACTGTAAGCACTTTTGGTAAAAAGATAGTAATGTCATGTTGCTTTTTTGCACTGGACGAAGTAAAAATAAAGAGTATGATTATTGTCCTTTTTCTAAAGCTTACAGAGAAGACTTTCCGTGTTTCTTCTGCAAACTGAAATCAACAAATCAAGAAGTATTGCTAAGTAATTAATGTGTCAAAATTTGCGCTAAAAATATACATTTTACAAATAATCAATTAAAACATTCCCTAATGGTTTAGTTGTTTCAAAATATGTGGTCATTTATTTATTGACTAGCAAGTCATGTTTCTGTAACATAGCTCAAAGGGTAAGTTAATCAGAAGCTTTGGCAATAATCTAATGTTTTGTGTCCATTTTTTCAGTGTGAAAAATTGCTAGAGCAAACAAATGACCTCTATAGTTATCTACAAGTTTCACAGATTAGATATATATCAGGTGGAGACCTGTCACGCTCAGGACAGAATTTGTGAAACGGCCAAGCAGCAAAATTCTCTGCCTGCTCTTCTCATTCTTTTGCTCAGGAAGTGTCAAAGAATTCATGTTTCAGGGAATTGGGAGATATAATTTCAGCTTATAAGTGCTATAAGAATAGCAGTTATTCTTTCTATCAAAAGCAGGGATAGTATAAAATTCCCCCAGCTGCTAAGGTGCAGGACAGACTGTAGAGGTGGCTTTACTGAGAGCCAAGACAGCAGAATGAAAAGGTGTCCTCAAAACAGGCAGAGCAAAGAATCATCTTGGTCTCACAAATAATCACGAGAAACCCACACTAGAAGTCCTCAAATAGGAAGAGCTGACATTTTTTAGTGTTCATTAATGGCACATGTTGCACTTGACATTCATTTACTCATCTAATCTTCACAAGACCTCTTCAAGTAGGGCCCATTATTGTCTTCATTTTACTGATGCGGAAACTAAGGGGTCAGACTTTTCCAGGGTCACAAGCTAGTGTGTAAGTAGCAAAGCAGAGATTTGAACAAAGGTCTTTCTATATCAAGTACAAATATAAAAAGGGATGTGGCATCAATTCAATTACTACTGAAAGTCCTTGAAAAAGGCACATTTTGTCTGAACCATGCTGGAGTACCAAATGATGATTTTCATTTGCTAATTTAGTTTGTTTTACGCAGAGATGTGTAGATAAATAACATAATTTTTAATAAAACATGCATTTAAACAAAATTTCTTTATGACCAAACATAGAACATTACAAAAAAAAAAGACTATTAACTAGGCCACAAAAATTTCTTCACACCAAAACCAAAATTGAGATCATCTTCAATGGCCATAACAGAATTAGTAATAACAAAATTTAATAAATAAAAAGTGAAAACTATGGAAATTTAAGAGTTCTTGAATGATGACTGTATCGAAGAAATATCTAAAACAATATTGGATTATGTAGAATATAAAGAAAATGATTCTGCCTCCCACTGACAGTCCAATTTATTCCCTATTGTTTCAAGACTTAAGAAATGGAGGAAAAAATATGTTCATGAAGCAAAGAAATTAAAGAAGGGAAGCTAAAGAAAAAAACAAAATAGGAATCAATAAAGATAATAACATAAGCCAGTGAATCAGAATACAGAAAAGCGGAAAAAAATGATAAAGTTCTCATAGCCTGAAAAACAACGCAGGCAAAAGTTTGAAAAATATAATCCTGGAGCACTAGAATTCACCAAGGTACATAAAATATGGATTAATAAGGGCAACTAACAGACAACAAAATGTAAAAAAAGCTTTATCAGTATTTTTAAAAAGTCAGTAAAATGTTTGTTTTCTTTATTAAGGAGTAAAAATCCTACCAAAAATATGAAACGTAATTAAAAGGTTATTAAGGAAACAGACAGTTTAACGGGTAAGTTCTTTTTAGTTCTCAAGAAATCAATAATTCCCATTCCATGTATACTGTTCCTAAGCTTGTGGCATTTAGAATAGTACATACATACTTTAAAATTAAATAAATGTTTAAAAATAAAGGATAATTACCTAGTTTACTTTATGTAGTTCATACAATCCTGATACTAAAATATGACGCCTGCTCACCCTCCAAAAATTATACACCAACTTCTAATATAAATGTAGAAGCAATAATTCTAAATAAAAGATCTACAGCCAAATTTTAAACAGAGCATATACAAAAGAGTGTTCCAAATATTTCTCGGAATACAAGGATGATATTGGGAAATCTATTACATGGCAAGAATCCGATAGACAACGGCTTACCAAAGACAGGATGGTGGGAGCTATCAGCCCTGGCTGCCTACAGGTACAAAAGGGTATATTGTTATAGAAAGTTTAAAAACAGTAAGACAACTGAATAAAAGTTCCTCTGCTTTTTACTGTAACCATGCACTGGCAGTAAAGGGTTAATGTCCTAATATTATAAGAAGGTCTTAAAAATGAGTGACTGGAAATGCCAGCACGTCAAGGAAAAATGGGGGCAAAGAATATGAGTTTATAAATTCTCATAATTCATAAAAGCTGAAATACAGACAACCATCTTCCAGAGACATCAGCATCTGAACCAGTGATGAGGGACACATTTGAGTTCCTGCTCATTTAGCCATCATAAAATTTGGTCCCAAGTGACCCCAGGATGCAAATAAGCACTTTGGAAATATTTGCTGTACCAGAGTGTTTGTATATATACATATTTATGAGAAGCGTGAAAATAAATGATTTTAGATTTTCATTTTAAAATATTTTTCTGTATTTCCAACTTTCTTCAATAGGCACTTATAATTTTTAAAAATATAAAAATTATATATATACACATGATGTGCATATATACACAATGTATTTACATATAATGTATGTATATTCTATTTGGATGAGGCAAAAGAATACTACTAGATCTTCAGTTGCAAACCACAGGATCTGAAGATGAGAATAAACACCCCCCAAATCTCCCATTTAGGAAGTTTGTTGCATGCCATGATCTGTAAAGGAAGGGCTCTGACCTCCTGGTAGAGAGTGACTCATAAATAATTATTACTTTTAATAAAACAAATGTTTTTAAAGGGTAGCTAAAATCTTTATTATTCTTCTATGAGATTTTCCCATCCCTAAGATTAATATCCCATCTGAGGACATCTGAGTATTTCTCTACCTTGTAATCTCACGTGAAGAATTATTTTGTGCAGTGCCACAGGTTAAATGCATATCATGAAACTCACTTTCCTCTCTACTGCCACTTCTATCACTTATTTCAATGAAAGTCCACAAAAATACAGTATGACTCAGAATAATGAAGCTGTAGCTAAGCAAGAAAAGTTCATTCAAAATTGATTTTCTGGGCTTCCCTGGTGGCACAGTGGTTGAGAGTCCGCCTGCCAATGCAGGGGGACACGGGTTCGTGCCCCGGTCTGGGAAGATCCCACATGCCATGGAGCGGCTGGGCCCGTGAGCCATGGCCGCTGAGCCTGCGCGTCCGGAGCCTGTGCTCCGCAACGGGAGAGGCCTCAACAGTGAGAGGCCCGCGCGTACCGAAAAAAAAAAAAAAAATTGATTTTCTTTCAGGAATCCTTGATATTCTTCATTCCAATTGTTCACCTCTACTGTAGGGCTCAGTAAACTCTTAAGGAAGTTGCCATGCACTGCGGTCTGCCAGAGACATGAAGGAATGTAGAGCAGGATAATCACAACATCATCTACCCAATTCTCCAAGGTGGCTGGCCAATAATGCTGTTCTAATTGAATAACTTATCCACAGCAATTTCCCCTAGGAGAGCCGAAGGCTCAGCCTAGGTGAAGAGGCAGATGGTGCCGCATATACAACGAAACCTGTAATTTTCTCTTGCCATTGGACATGTTAACAGTAGGCTGTTTCTGCTTATTCCTTTTCTTTTCTTTTTCAATTTATCTATCTATCTATTTATTTATTTATGTCTGCCTTGGGTCTTCGTTGCTGCACGTGGGTTTTCTCTAGTTGCAGCGAGCGGGGGCTACTCTTTGTTGCGGTGCGTGGGCTTCTCATCGCGGTGGTTTCTCTTGTTGCGGAGCATGGGCTCTAGGCGTGCGGGCTTCAGTAGTTGTGGCACATGGGCTCAGTAGTGGTGGCTTGCGGGATCTAGAGTGCAGGCTCAGTAGTTGTGGCACACGGGCTTAGCTGCTCTGTGGCATATGGGATCTTCCTGGACCAGGGCTCGAACCCGTGTCCCCTGCATTGGCAGGTGGATTCTTAATGACTGCACCACCAGGAAAGTCCTCTACTTATTCTTCAATATTTTATTTTAATAGTGCCTTCCCAAATTATAATGTACCATGAGGCAGCCAAAGATGGATTCGGTGATACATAGCATGTTTAATTTATCATACCTCTAGCTCACCGAACAACTCACTGGGTAGTCAGCAGCAGTATATGTCAATCAGTTGCAAACTGAGAAAGCAACAGAAAAGAACCCGATTAAAACCAAAAGAAGAGATGAGTCTTCAGGGTGCTTTGGCATTCACTAGCAGCAAAGTATAGAACATCAAATGCCTTCTAATTCTGATTTTTTTTTAATGGTGATTTGTTGTGGAATATGCACACCCAGTGTATTTGGTAGGACAATGGGAAGGTTGTGTTTTCCTATTCGAGACTGATTCAACCAAGGGATCTAGAGGAGGATGAAGGGCTGTGAGGCTGCTTGATTGTATCATCCAGTGGCAGCCCAGGTTGGAAGAGGGAAGTGCAGGCTTCACGGGCTTCACGGGCAGGCAGCGACAGCCCATCAGCGGTCTAACAACGCGACAAGTGACAGGCCCAGAGGCAAACCCAGGGCCGCCAGCCCATCAGCTTTAAAGGCTGCTGCGTGGCAGCTGCAGCAAGGGAAGGTCATCCAGACTTGAATGTTTGGGGCTGGCTGGGGTCTTTATGCCCTGGGAAGAGTTCTCCATCCCGAGAGCCCTAACTGGAAAAGAGTGGAACCACGGTCGAACGGACACAGAAAAAGGAGGCCTATCACTCTTGTGCAATAATCCCAAGGCAAACGCTATGTCGTAAAGAATGCTCCTGCTACCAAAGATATGTCTCTGTGGTTTGCCTATGAGGAGGAATGCTTTCATAGCTGTTGTGTATAAGTGGACCATGGCTGATGTTTATCGGAAATGCCAAGATACAGGAAGAAAGCTCTCGGGGTCCACAGTGGCACAGATCGGCCTGTGGTAATTGGAAACAGGCGATGAGAGTGGGTTGATTTTATTTTGAAAAAGGTACATCAGTGCTGCAGCATATGACATGGATAATTCATGAAGCCTCTGGTTTGTATTAGACTCCCAACATGCCTTTCAGAAAGAAATGACACAACAATTAATGTGTCAAATAATAATGTGCCACTTGCAGAAAGATAATTGTTCCCAATGTTAGCTAGTTATTAGGTCAGGACAAATGCTCATCCTTTCAAAGGCAGCCACCTCTATTCACTCTGGCATCCTACTGTAAGTACAGTATTGTGTTCATAATCACACAGACTTTAGCCAGGAACACTGGGTTTTATCTGACTCTTCTCCATTTGGAATGATACTCTGATGATTCCCTAAATAGCAAACTCAGCCATGTGAAACACAGTGAGAATGATGAGAGACCTTGTTAAAGGTGAAGGAGGGGTTTTGCTTTTCTTTTTTAAAATTTTATTTATTTATTTATTTAGCATAAAATAAAGCAAGAACACTGTCCCTGAGAAGATTTGAGCATATATAACCCAAGCTATCAGACCTGAGTTTGCTCATGTGTAAAAGATACTCTGTCCTTCTAATGATTTAATGTATAAGGATATCGAGAACTTCTTGTTTAATTCCTGAGAGCATAATTTACTCAATGTGGAATTTGGGCAAGTCATTTAACCTCACTGAGATTCCATTTCCTCATCTGAAAAATGCTAATTGAAAAATCTGCTACATATTTAACCTTTATTTCTATTGAGGAGGTCAGGATGAAAGGATATGAGAAAATATTTTATAAAGGACTGTATCAATATAAGGCATTTTATGAATGCGCCTACTGGAGATCAAATGTGTTACCTTTTGAACAGAGTAGTTTTATTTTAAGAAAACTGGGCAATGATTTAGGTACTTAAAAATAAAAGAACATGTGATGATTAGGGGGTCCTCAAGACTATCTTCCCTAGAGTGAACTAAATACTTCAGCCAACCAAAAAGGAAGAAATGAAAACCATGATTATTACATATGCATGTGTTTCTGTTTTATTGACTCAGCATGGTTGTGGTGTAACGTGAAAAAAAAATTTAGCCATTTGTAGAAGGAGAGAAACACTATGTTTAGGAGTATTTTATCTGCAGAGTCCATTGAACTGGTTATTGTCATGAAGGTATTTAAGATAAATGAAATGTGATTACATGCTATGTAAAATATTTAAAGTGATCAATCTTACTTCATGGACAAGTATAGGACAACACATTGTCCTTTGTTAGGGAGCATTCTCAAGTGACATCCTGACTTGTAGATGGACCACAAATAGGAACAGAAAAAATTTACAGCGTGGTCCTTGACCTTGAGTAGCTTATGACAGACATTCTTACTTGAAAGAGATCTTGTTAGAGGAAATCAAGCTAATACATAACAGATAATTAAAATAAGTGTGCTAAGAGAGAGGAGAGATTTACCTGTTGAAGATAAATACTTTATGAATTCAGATTACAGAATATAGGTATGTCTGCTCTAACATCATATAAATGCTCTAGAAAAACCTTTGCAATCTGCAAAAGAGTGCCTAAAAATTAACAGCACTTACAGGCAAAATAGGATTGGGACCAATCACTCAAAACCTATGCACCACTGTAAACAGAACACAACTTAATGAAAGCTATCAACTTAGATCTTCGTTGACATTTGCACTTGGCCACACTGTCAGTCCATCCTTTGCAGTCTTAAACCTGAGACCTTGTGCTTCCTCTTTCAAAACTTAGGACATGGAGGGACATTGATCAAAATTAAGAACTGGATTCTTTCAGTTCTTCCAACATGCAGTAGCTCTATTCCTCCCAGCTCTTCCCCTTCACAACAGCAACCACAAAGTAGCCTAGACATACTGCAACAAGCAGAGGAAGTCTCTGAGAGGTGAAAGAAGAATGCTGATTGCCTAGGACCAGGACCTCAGGACTAGAAAAACAACATGGTGGTGGGCTCTCCAGGTTCCATTATTCCTCCCATACATCCCAGAGAGCGCCTCAGAAGCCACCAACCCATCACTACCATCAGGCACAGACAGAAAAAGCTCCCAGAAAATCCTGTTTCCTCTTGCCAACAGACTGGGGAAACGGCGGTCTATTCATGGGAAAAGGGAGTGGAAATACCCACCCTAAGCCCAACTCAAGGGAAAAAAACTCCTGAACCTCCATGTTCACCAGCATCAATAAGGCTGAATGAGGTGGTGGGAGGTGGAGCTTGGGGCTCATTGACACTCTGTTTGCCCCGTTGCTCATTGACACTTTGTTTGCCCCGTTGGTGGTGGCAGTGGGGGCCAGAGGGGAGCTGATCTGACACCCTCTTTGTGAGTTGGTACTCTCCTTCCAATGGAAAGTTGACAGCTGGGCAAAGGGAGAGCTGAACTTCAACCTCACCTATCTGCTGTGAGGCAATGAGTCAGTGTCCCACTTGAAGTCCTTTTATAAGCATATCTTGAAAGTGTTATCCCATCAATTCTGCCTTTTGATATTCAATAGGCGTGAGTCAGTAAGTCAGCCCATCTCAAGGGGAGGGAATCAAGCTCTGCCTCTAGCCAGGGAGGCAAGTGGAGAATTTGTGGACCAGCTTTTAAGCAACCACAGAGGGTCTCACAGGGGTAGGGAGTGTTCAAGGAAGAAGGGACAAAGTACTTGGGAAGGCCCAAGGTTTGAGGTTCGAAACCCATAAATCCATGGTCTTTGGGTTTATCTGATAATGGCAGCCACTGAGTGAGGCTGTGGAAGGCAACAGTGAACAGTCCAGAATGCTCGTGCAACCCTAGGAAACTAAAACACTCTCTCATCTCAAAATGCTAATCCCTTCCCCTCCTCTTCCTCCACCAGTGGGTGACGTCATCTCGCATTTGATTAGTAAAATAGGTGCAATCAGATGAAAACAACCTCATCTTCCCACCAAACCCATAAATCCACTTATATCTGTTCACCAAGCTTTCTCTTCTCTTAGGGTCTCTCTTCCTATCAGAGACAACATCTCTACTACCCTTTCTTACCCAATTTGCTTACCCAATTATCCCCTTTTCTGCTGTAATATCATCAGTCTCTATTGGATCATTTCCATTTGTTTAAAAACATGACATGATATTGTTCATCCTAAAATTATATATATATATATTTTTTTCCCCTTGACCTCACACCGTCTGCCCAATAGTTAATCTATTCAGAAGATTTGTCAATACTCACTGTTTCCACTTTTCTCGTTTTCCCTTTTCTGCCCAATTTACTTTAAGTTTTTCTTTGCACCATTCCACGGAAGCACCTCCTATCAAAGTCACTAATATCTTGCATCTTGCTGAAACCAACAGCAAGTTCTCTGTCTTCACTTTACCCAAACTTGCAGCAGTCAACACAGTTTACCACTGCCTCCTATCTGCCACTTTCAGTTTCAAGCACCTGTAAATTTTACCCCCTCATCATTTCTAATGAAAAAATTGGGGGAAACGACATTTGCAAGTAGCTGTTAATTCTCAGTCTTTCTTTGTGCTTTTGGGTGTGTCTTTTTAAAGCTGGCTAGAAGGTTTAGGGTTGATTATTTTGTTTTATTTTCACCATAGTCACGCACATGGGCCAAATGTTCTAGGAACTGAGGAACATTTAGAGATGGTCTGAAAAGCCATAGTTTATGGCCAAAATAATTTTAAAGGAAAATGGAATCTCTGTTAGCAAGGGTTCACTGATAAGACATAAATACAAATTAAGATTGCCAAATATGATAAGCAAGCAGATACTAGATTTTTTTCACATCTGTTATGCTTGTTTGTTTTTCTGCCTTAGTGTCAGATGAAGAATGTAGACAGATGGGCATAGTTTCCAGAGTAGGATTCTAAGTTGGGAACATAGCTCAGTATCTAGAGTGGGGCCAGGCTATGAATGATTTTTTGATACCAGATGTGAGACATGGGAGAGGACATCTTTTTTAATGTGAATGTTTCTAAGTGTTATTCCCAGATATGACAGAAGAAGACTAGCAGAAATCCAGATTACTGTTTAAAGGGAGCAGAACTAGAAGTGGGTAACAATGGTGGTATGTGTCTCTTTTCCTGTAAATGCATTTTCCCCACGGATAGCTGGTGTAGGCTAAAGCAAAACATGAGAGAGAAAGAAAACAAGAGAAAATGAGGGAGAGAAGAAGAAGAAGGAGGAGGAGGAGGAGGAGGAGGGGGAGGGGTAGGGGTGGGGGGAGGGGTAGGGGTAGGGGGAGGTGAGGAGGAGGTGAGGGGGATGTGAGGGGGAGGGGAGGGGGAGGGGAGGAAGAGGGGAGGGGGAGCAGGAGGAGAAGGAGGAGGACGAGGAGGAGAAGAAGAAGGAGAAGGAGAAGAAGAGAGGGAGGGGGAGAAGAGGGAATGTGGAGGGGAGGAAGGACACAGCAGCTTCCAGCCAATGACAGACAGGGAAATTGGTGTTTAAATACTCCTGCTTCCTTATCTCTCTGGAAGAATAACTCTTCTTCCTTTATTTTCCTTATGGGATTAATAGGATTTCCCCAGTCACCATTGCTGGCAGCTGCCTTAATTATGCATCCTTCTCAAGTCATTTCCCCACTTCTCTGCTCATATTTGTGTACTTCCCAAATAACTACCTGCACTCAAAGTCTTGTCTTGGGATTTGTTTATGGAGGAACAAAAACTAAGACACCACCTAAACTGTTGGATGTCCTGGTCCAAGGAAAGGGTCAACACACAGGTTATGAGTTGATATGTATCCCCTCCCAAATTCAAATGTTGAAGTCAACTGTGACAGTACCTCAGAATGTGACATTATTAGGAAATAGAGTTGTAGTAGATGTTTTTTTTAAGATTAAAGTGGAGCTCTAATCTGACAGGACTGGGATCCTTACGAAAAAAGGAAAATTTGGACACAGAAACAGACATGCACAGGGAAAACACCATATGATCCTGAAGGCAGAGATTGGAGTTGCTATGAACTGAATTTGTCCTCCCAAAAATCGTATGTTGAAGTCCTAACCCCCAATGTGGCTGTATTTGGAGATAAGGTCCATAAGGCGATAATGAAAGTCAAATAATGTTATAAGGGTGGGGCCCTAATCTGATAGGATCAGCACCCTTATAAGAAGAGATACCAGAGTGCTCTCTGTCTCTCTCCCTGCCACCCCCCTCCACCATGTAAGGACACAGTGAGCAGGTGGCTGTCTATAAGCCCAGAAGAGAGCTCTTACCAGACACTGAATCAGCCAGCACCTTGACCTTAGACTTCCTAGCCTCCGGAACTGTGAGAAGTAAATACTAATATAGGGGTGATGCATCTACAAGCCAAGAGTGACTAAAATTGTCAGAAAACCACCAGAAGCTGGGAAAGAGGCATGGTACAGAGGGAACAGCCCTCAGAAGGAGCTAACCCTGTCAGCACCTTGATCTCAGACTTCTAGTCTCCAGAGCTGTGAGACAATAATTTTGTTTTTGCTATTTAAGCCACCTACTTTGTGGTGCTTTGCTACAGCAGCCCTAGCAAATTAATATAATACAGGATTGAAAGATCACTGCAGTGGATGCAAACTTAGACACTCTCTGTGGCCCACAGCTTGGCTGAACTGGGCCTCTATTTGAGCGTATATCACAGGAAAGCCAGAAACTGAGTCAGACGTTGGACTTATTCCCCAAGGCAAGTTGTGTTTCTGTTGACCTTACTGTTCATTTTTTCCCCCTCCTTTACTCTGTTAGCCATGTGGTCTAGAGACCTAACAGTACTTAGCAAATTATAGCAAATTGCTGTGAAGTGTCTTTTACTTTTTTAAAACGCAAATAAGTAAATTTAATGTCTGAGTCTGTTTTCCTCCAGCAAAAGGGAGATAACCAAAAACCAAACTTTTAAAGAAAACTCCTAAGCCTAGAAGAATGAAATAAGCACGTTGATTAAAACCCAATAAAAATAAATGAATATATAAACAAGTAACTTCGATCCTGTACGGAAGGAGTCTTGGAATCAGGACCAGAATATCTAAGTTCGAAGACAGGTTTTAGAACTACCAGTAAAATAAATTTGGAAAAGTCAATAGCCCCGCCTCATCTTCAGGATGAGGAGATTGGACTCGGTTCCCTGTAAAGCACACAGGCCTTTCTAATTCCAGTATTCCTGTGATTCATCCTCACCTGTGCCAAGCTCTGATGGTGCCATGGAGTGGAACCAGGTGGGCTGGGAAGGCTCTGGCTCTCCTGCACAGTTTGAGTGCCAGACCAAACCAACCAAAATGCATTTGCCAGCAATGACCTTGTGGACGATATTCAAATGCTGAACATTTATACCCATAGATTTTCCTCGTTATTATTTTCAGCCTCACCACCTGTTTTGTTTCATTTTGTTTTTGAAAAGTATTTTGGAACCCTCTCTTGTACCAGACACTTTGACAGTATTGGCAATCATGGTACCTTTCTCCCCCACGCTGTGATTTAATGTGGAGTCAGCCTCTTTCCAGAACACTTATCTATTGCAGAGGTGTGAGCTCTGTTTTTCTCTGTTTTTCTTCCCCTTAGATGTAATAGCCCAAAAAACTGGTTGGGAAAAAAAAAAAAAAAAAAAATTTCTCCTAAGGTTTTTTTTTTTTCTCTATGATCATGGAAATAATAAACTGTGAAATGTAAATTCTATGTTCAATAAAATTCTATCAATGAGTACACTCTTTCATCTTTGTAAGGTGTGTCAAAGCTGGAATTCAGAGGAGGGAGAAGATTGCCCAGTTGATGGCATTGTTGAGACTTCATGAATGAGGCGGAATTCGGTTTGGGTCTTAAATGAGTTTTTTTGTTTTGTTTTGTTTTGTTTTGCGGTACGCGGGCCTCTCACTGCTGTGGCCTCTCCCGTTGCGGAGCACAGGCTCCGGACGCGCAGGCTCAGCGGCCATGGCTCACGGGCCCAGCCGCTCCGCGGCACGTGGGATCTTCCCGGACCGGGGCACGGACCCGTGTCCCCTGCATCGGCAGGCGGATTCTCAACCGCTGCGCCATCAGGGAAGCCCCCTTAAGTGAGTTTTATGTTTAAAGACAGTAATTGGGGAAGGCATTATCGGAGAAAAACCAACGTGAGCAAATGTGGGAATGAGAAAGGCATTGGTCATATTCAGAGACAAAGCTAACTCCCCAGTTTTGGCCAGATTGAAAAGAATCTAAAGTAACTCCTTAATGGGTCTGAGTTTTCCTTTTGGGGTGATGAAAATGTTTGGGAACCAGATTGAGATGTTGTTTGAACAACACTGTGAACGTACTAAATGTCAGTGAATTGCTCATGCTAAGATGGTTAATTTTATCTTATATGAATCTCGATTTGAAAATTAAATAAAAGGACCTTAAATGGCAGGCCCTATGTGAGTTTCTGCTTAATTTGATGAGCAACGTGGGACCATTGAAATCTCTGGACGCGGAGAAGTCACATGATCAAGAAAACAGAGAACATGGTGACAATTTCAGAGATGAATAGGGATGTGTATGAGGTGGGGAGACCAGATACAAGGTTATTGAAGTAGTCTACTTTGTAATGTAAAACCTAGGAGTAATCTTTTCTTTAAACGTGATTTTATTGAAATTTCTATACAAAAATTTAGAGAAGATAGTTTAATGAATTGCATATACATATCACCCAACGTCAATCATTTTCAACATTTTGCCAAGCTGATTTCAATCTGCACAACCCCCCCATCTCCACACCTTTTGTTTCACTTTGTTTCCTTCAGTATTTAAGGCAAACATGAGATATACCATTTCGCCAGAAACAAACTTTAGACTACATCTGCAACTTATAAGGACATTTTTCTTTCTCCTTCTTTCTACCAAACAGCACACCTAACAGAATTAGGACCAAATTCTTTTAATTTTTTTTTTCAATTGAAATATAGTTGACATACAATATTATGGTAATTTCAGGTGTACTACATAATGATTTGACATTTACAAGCATTATGAATAGTGCGTTCTTAATACCATCCAATGTTTTCCTGATTATATCCAAGATAAGTTTGAACAGTTGGGCTGTTCTAATGAGATCTAAGCAAGAACCATATATTGCATTTAGTTATTATGTTTCTTAAATGTCTTTGATCTTATAATGACACCTTGATCCTTTTTCCATATATCATTGATTTGTTAGAGAAAATGTGCTACTTGTCTTGCAGAATACTTCACATTCTGAATTTGGATGCTTGCTGCCAAATGGGCCCATTTTGGACCAATGGAAACCACTTCAATTTGGATTATGTTTCCTATTGACATGAAGATGATTTTGTGAGCTGGAGTGCTCGTTGCTGTCACTTGTCATTGCTGCTAGGAAATTTCAGAGGACAGAGCTAAATAGGTATATACTTACAAGAAAAAAATGGTGAGCTTATAGTGATATTTACAATCAAATGTAAAATAACAAGGTTTTACTTAATTTCTTTGGTTGAAATTTCGTATCTATTATCTCATGCTGGAAATACTCATTTTTAATTTACTTAATGAAATTGTTTACTTGTAAGGTAATTGTGAAGTAAGACTATAATATTCCTAACAATTAGACTACTGAAAGTAGCTTGTGTTTTCTTTGCCAGGAGATCTTTGAGGTCACTTTTATTAACATCACTTTAATTCGTGGTGTGCCAGTTCCTTTTGGCTTTTTTGGCAAACACTTGTCAAAACTCTCTCTCCATTTCTATTCCTACTGCCAATGTCCTAATTCAGTTGATCAGTTCCTCTAAACCAGATTATTTCATAGTTTCCTCATCTCTTTCTCTCTTTCCCAACCTCTACTCTCCCAAAATATTCTGTACATTACTGACAGAGGTTATGTTTCTAAAGCACAGATTTGATTAAAACAAACAAGCAAAAGAAGCTAAGCTTCAATAGCTCCTCGTTATCTGCTGGATGAAATCCAGGCTCCTTGTCCTGAAGGTCAATGCCCCCCTCCCTAGGATAACACATATCATCAAATATCATCACTCTTCTTGGTCTCTGCTTCCAGGTATCCTGTTAGGAGTTCTCCCCTGTGGGTATAGACCTCAGCATTCCTGTGTATCCGCTATAGAATGTACTATATATGGGAGAGACACACAAAAGACCAATACCCAAGGTCTACCGAGAGCACCTTAAAAATGTCTTCTTAGATGTCTTTCTCTCTCTTTTTTAAACCTCTCTCTGGCTGCTCTTTAACCATTTGTTTTTCTCCTTTGACCCTTTTCCCAAACAGCATCAATCTGACTCCTCTGAATCTTTTTCTTGGATCTTTCCTCCCAGAAAGTTTATATTTTTATCTGTTCCCTCATACAGAATAATTAATTCTCTTCCAGCTCTCACCTTGAAACTTTTGTCTTCAAAATTATCCACATATGTAATAAAACAATGGTATCTCCTATAATAGGACTCATTCTTACAGTTTAGGTGCTATATATTATAACAAATATATCTTTTTGCTTCTCTCCCATGCTTCAGTTGCTTATCTATGTTTGATATAACCAAGTTTCCTCCTGACTTTTTTACATAAGGTTTATCCCAAACTGCCTTCCCCATGTTATATTTTAAGATTACTGTACACTCCAGTGAGAAAAAAACCCATTTACTTTTTCTTTTTACTCCTGTGATATTAAATCTTTCCTAACTGGATTGCATTTCCACCAACTGAAATCCCAATCATCATTCAAAATTCGGCTTAGATGCCATCTACTTCATGGATTTTTTTTCCCCCCTGTTCTAATTCCAATCTAGCACTCTCAGAATTCCTAGAGTTTATGTCTGTCCCACTTAGGTCATTTATGTCATCATGCTTGCTATTGTATTTGTCTATGTACACTTATATCTTCTTTATTACGGTATCTGAGGGGAGACCTTATTTAGTTCACATTAAGGTGATCCAGTAGCTTAATAAATTCTATGTTGAAACAAATAAGGCACCTTACTATTACCTAGATTTAAATAATCCAATATCATCTGTATTCTCATGATGTCTTCTGAAATTCATTAATAACTTCTATTAAAGAATGATATAAAAGATAGGACAGTGGACTTCATTGAGAATCCAGTGAATTTTATAGATCCCCTTCCTAGAAAAACAGCATTTTGCCCACATTTTTGCAATCATCTGCATGGTCACACTTGTTCTCCTTTTGCTACCTCAGGGGAGCTGAAGAACTACTGTTCCCCTTGTTATTTCTATTTCCATGTCTAGGCTGTTTAACTCTCTCCATGTTTTGTCTATTTAATTGTTTCTTAATTTGAAATTAGTGTGACTAGTGACATTTCCTGAAAATAATTCGATTACAAAAGAAAAATTTGTGAATTGGAAAAATGTGTTTCCACCTAACAAACTCCAGATATTCATTATGGAACTGAATCTTATTGAATACTCGTGACGTGTGTGTGTGTGTGTGTGTGTGTGTGTGTGTGTGTGTGTGTGTGTGTACACGGGGCGAGATGCATTGCTTGATGTTATCATTCATGTCAGGTACTCAGGGACGAATAAAAGAAAACAGAACCAATTGGTACCTTAAAGTGTGGGCTGCTTACAGATGTGCAAAAAAAATTCACGCATAAAATAAACTGTTGGGCTTCCCTGGTGGCGCAGTGGTTGAGAGTCCGCCTGCCGATGCAGGGGACGCGGGTTCGTGCCCCGGTCCGGGAGGATCCCACATGCCGCGGAGCGGCTGGGCCCGTGAGCCATGGCCGCTGAGCCTGCGCGTCCGGAGCCTGTGCTCCGCTAACGGGAGAGGCCACAGCAGGGAGAGGCCCGCGTACTGTAAAATAAATAAATAAACTGTTAATAAATATAATTATTCCACTGCTTTCCCTTGTAAGTCCTTTCCATAGGGAGCTATGAAAATGCCAGATGCTGATCTGGGAAATGTCCCAGAATTATTCTTTTGAAAAATATTAACACTCCATTACAAAGGGTCTTGCCTGGAATTATACTGAAACTCAGCTCCTGTTGACTATAAATGTTTAGAGGTAACAACATATTGGAGCAGAACTTGAGATTTGAGGGTGAGCAGTTTTTACAATGGATTAGGAATAATGTGAGCTTTGGAATTATCTTTAAATATTATCCCACTTTCAATGGCATGGATAGATTTCTTCTGGTGGTTGGTGGTGTAAGTGCCTTCCGAGACCACCTCCTCACTAGTTACACATAAAAGAGGTGCTAATTTGCAGAGTTCTTGGCATGGAATGGGCACCCCAGCTACTCTGCTTCTTCTGGGACAGCTGGTGTGGTTGATAGAGAATGTCATCATTGCTGTGCGCCTCAGATCCTATGCCAACTGTGAACACCATTTCTCTATCTGCTGGGTATTAGTGGAATCTCTGGATTTTATTTGAGTTAACAGATGAGAGGAAGAGAATATCATTTCTCCTTTTTTGCTAAAGGTAAAAGACTCCCTCTGTGGGCATTGTGCTATGGTGGTAAACGGGCAATGGGGTAACTGTGAAACATGCCTTTCATTTCATGGAAGTTTAGAACTCAGTGGGGTTTTTTTTTTTTTTTTGTCGCGGTACGCGGGCCTCTCACTGCTGTGGTCTCTCCCGTTGCGGAGCACAGGCTCCGGACGTGCAGGCTCAGCGGCCATGGCTCACGGGCCCAGCCGCTCCGCGGCACGTGGGATATCCTCCCGGACCGGGGCACGAACCCGCATCCCCTGCATCGGCAGGCGGACCCCCAACCACTGCGCCACCAGGGAAGCCCTTTTTTTTTTTTTTTTAATGGTAATTATAGTATCTAGTTTAGTACTCTGATACAGTAAGACCTTAAGTATGTTTTTGTGAATTAGGATAATCTGAATTTTGAATGAAGACCACAGGCTTTCAAAATGGAATAAAATGGTAACATCAAACTTCAGTGCGGTGGAGCTTTTGAAGTGGAATTTTTTAAATAACAGGAGGTAAGGCTTCTGGTGACAGTGGCCCTTGTGCACTACAGGAAAGAAATTTATAGTGTGTTTTAACTTCACAATAACGGATCAAAGTATAAGGAGTAGGCATGATGATATGTCTATAGTAGGGGACATAATGATATGTCTAACTCTATTTTTTCCCGTAATGCACAAGACATATTATGAATGGCCAAAACCTTAAGAAAACACTGAGAAAGCTAGAGTAATGTTCATAGAAAGTGAACCACCTGGTTCTGATTAAGAACTACCCACATACTAAATTACCTTTGGCTCTACAAGGTATATAGTTGGTTTGTGGGACAAAGGAGTTAATTAAATATGTTTATAAAATGTACTGTTTAGATGATGAAAAATTTAAACGTTCAAATGGAATGAGTGATTTGAATCTGAAGAACACAGAGGCTATTTTTACCATGTGGTGATTTAAACTGTGTCTGAATCCAGAACCACTCTCAAAAGTATGCAGTGAGTGCTTTCAGTGAAGGAGGCCAAGCCCGCTTAGTCAAGTAGCCTATAACAACAGAGAATAATTGTGCACACTCAAAGAGGATTCAAGCTTGGAGGGAGAGATTTTTAATGACTGTACAACTACTCATATCTAGGAAGAAAGAGGAGAATTTTAACTTCAGGTGGATAAGCAGTAGATACTTCAGTGACTGTGTTTGCAATCTGCTTGGTGGATGCACAGAAAGCTGAGGGAGGAGATAAGGAAATTATGCTTCCTCTGAGTTATCAGCACAAATCTTTATAATTTGTCCAAATCGTAAATATTTGTATATTGTTTAGGTGTTGGGCTAAGATTCCCTGAGCTTGCTCTTTTTTATGTTTCTATAGGATTTGCCGTTTTAGACCTTGACACAGAATAGTATACTCAACCTTCTTGCCTATCTTCAACCCTAATAAACCAGCATGTGGTTGAAGGAAAGGTCTGTCTTGGATTTCTTTGTATCCCCAACACTGAGTGCAATGACAGGTGTTTATAAGATACAAAGTAGATGGCAGAAGGCCCAAATTCCCTCAAGCACTAAGATCTATAATTCTAACCGAGAACTGATTTTGAACAACTCCTAAACACTTCAATTAATTATATGATTTGAAAAATTCTTACTTGAGATCAATCATTCTGAGAAAATTCATAGGTCTAGTGTGGATGAATTGAAGTATCTTAACTCTCTGAGGTGAGAGGGAAACCTAAATGCTTTCTGAGGACTGCACAGGCCGTGCAAGATTGAGATTATCATGTCACTGCAAGGGTCTGAGCAGGAAGAACTTTTTCTGGGAGGGTGGCAGGGCACGTGGTAATATCAACTCTTAGTTCAGCTTATGTAGATTTGGTTGAAGGTTTTGTTTTTACATCCGGGTAATAGTTAATAGCAGTTGGATTTATGGGACTTGATACTGGAGGGAAAGATACGTTCAGAAATGTAAATGGAAAAATTATTCTCATACATGTGTTATTTAAGGGCTGGAGAAACTGGAATTACCCAAAGCAAGAGTGTAAAGAAGGAAGAGAAGGAAAAAAAAAAGAATAGAAAAATACACAAAATTTCTTTGGTGAAGGCTGCTGATGTGAGATACTTTGAGAATTAAATGGAACGAAAAGAGGAACTAGAAAATGACGAGATGTATATCATGGAGTTGGGAAGGTGTTCCCTAGTGAGAATTCACGCTGCTGCTGTTGATGATGATGGAAGAGGAAAAGGAGAAGGAAAAGATTGTAGAAGAGTGACTATTTGGCAGGGACTGCTCTGGGATGCCACTCGCATTAACTCATTTCGTCCTCACAGCAACCTATAAAGTAAGCAGTGTGCACTACCAGCCACATTTTACAGACAAGGGAATCACAAGTTGCCCAAAGCCACACAGCTAAGTGGTGGAGGGTGCAGAATACAAATTAAGCAGCTGGACTCTAGAGCCTAGAGAAAGAGAACTTGAGACACAGCTGCAGGGAAATCAGCTCTTTCCATGATACAGGAAGCCACCAAATGCCCCATCAGGGCCTGTCATGGCATCTTCTCTAAATTCCAGCTACTCAGGAGACTGTATGAACGCTAACTCAGTTGCATTCTAATAATTCAGATATATATGCACATTCCAGAAAGATACCAGTAAAAAAAGATAGATTTCCCAGTTAGGCCATAAATGCTATTTTCCCCAGTAATGTAGCTGATACTAATTGTTCGTTTCCACTTTTAATAGATCTACTTACTGAGACCTTAATTCTTGCCCTTTCTTTTCTTTGATGCACCATATCCTCATTCCTTGTTCCACACTCTATGAGTTTATGTGCAGGGTGTGTGTGTGTGTGTGTGTGTTCTTGATTTAAGAGTGTGTGTTAGCCTAGTATTGTAAGCACTATGTGTACAATAGTTTCCGTAGAATATTCTGCTCCATGTGGCAGGGTCAGATGGGGTTATGGCAGCTCATGGATGACCCGTGTTCCTTGCTGCAGCTGTGTCAGATATTGATGGACAGATCCAAGGGAAGAAAAAACAGCAAGAGAGGTAACCTCTCAGTATACACTAAGTGGGCGCATGGTGACTTAGGGAATAAGTCTCTTGCCCAGAAATCATGGGGTGATCTGTCCTGGTACCAGTACGTTATATATTCAGAACTTGGGAAATGACTGTAGCCTTCTACCCAGAAATATTAAGTACACTTCTAAAGAATTGATCATTTGGTTCCATCCATATTCTGAGCACTGCAAATATACTTTAAAACTGTTTCATTAGCAAAAGGAAAATGAGAAGGGAGAAGAGAGCGCTAGCCTCCCCACCCAAACTCCTCTGACTCATAGAGAACAGGCTGGATACACACTATAAATATTGCAACACTGAATCTTCTAGGCAGATGTGTAGGTGAGCACCAAAATGGAGCAATGCATATGAGGGTAAAGTAACGATACCTTCATAGAAACGTGATAACGGACAAAGGTTGTTCACTGCTTATTATGAAATTGAAGCTTAACGTCTAGATTGTTCACTTGGGCGGGTCAAGAGCCGCACCTGACTTACCTTTACGTTCATAGCGTGGACCAGCCTAACACAATTCTTAAAAAATAGCACACACACACAAATGAAGAGCTAAACTGGGAACTTTCCAGCTGGGCCTCCTGTACAATAGAAATTCTTCAGAGCCCCTCAGTGTAGTTAAGGAGAGAGAGAGAGAAGGGTTCCTGGCAGGCCTTGCCTAGCCCCTCTCTGGCTTTCATCTCAGAAGCCCTGCTTTTCTCTGTTTTATCAGTTTATACTCAAATGACTAAAAATAATGATCATTGTCTGAGTCAGTCTGGGCTGCTATAACAGAATATCATAGACAAGGTGGCTTATTAACAACAGAAATTTATGTCTCATAGTTCCAGAGGCTGCAAGTCTGATAACAGGGTGCCTGCAGGGTCAGCTTCTGGTGAGAGCTCTCTTCTGGGTTGCGGACTGCTGACTTCTTGTTGTATCATCACAGGGCAGAAGGGGCAAGAGAGCTAACTCTTTGGGGTCTCTTTCATAAGGGTACTTACTCCATTCATTAAGGCTATACCCTCATGACCTAATACCATCACATTGAGGTTTAGGATTTCAACATACGAATTTGGGAGGGACACAAACATTCAGTCCATTGCAATTATGAAGATGATAATGAAAACCCAATGCTTTAAAGCACTATACATCTTTGAAGAAGGGTTTTCTTTCTTTTTTAAAATTTGTATTGGAATATAGTTGATTTACAATGTTGTGTTGGTTTTTTGTACTTGTTTTCATTACCTTGAAGAAGTTGGTGACAGGAAAAAGTTCTGTTTAATCAGATCCTTTCAACACTGATGCCAAAGATCAGCTTAGAACCACTTAGATTTGATTCAGATCTTTGGAAATAACCAAGGTGATATTTTCACTTGTGGCTTTCAAGAGACAACTAAAGGATTCATTGGGAAACAATAAAATGTCTTATACTATAAACCTCAGAATTCACTTGTAGTTATTTTAAGTGTTTTAGAAATAAAAACCAGATAAAACTATAAAATAGGGAAGGGTGTGGTATAAGAGGTTGGGCTTCAGAGTTAAAAATACCCAGGTCCTGTTTCTTGTTCAGCTACTTAACAGATGGCCCATGGGGAAATTAAATAACCACAGTTCCTTCCTCTTTGAAATGGTGGTACTAATAATTACCTTCTGAAGTTGTGGGGATTAAATGAGGTATGCACTTGTCTCACAAGACTGACCCTCTCATTAGCTACCATCTTTTCTCACCTGTGGGCAGAGCTAGCCCAGGTCATGTTTCAATTCTGTTGTGATTCAGTGTTGATGAACTGCATCATTCACTTTGACATGCTGGCTGCCACACTGACAGTAACAATCCTTTGTGTTCACGCTAATATGCTCACGTCGGGAATCTTCCGTATTGGGCAAACTCTGTCTGCAACTGGGCAAAGTGCCAGTTTCAAAGTTCAGTTTTTCTGCCTCAGTTACACGGAGCTTATCAATTATACAGCTCTTCCTCTTTCTGTCCTTAATTTCCATCACACATGTCCCTGTCTCCAAAGACATGAGTATTTTATGCAATTCTTCCCAAGGCTAATGGACATGATGTTCTCCTTGTTGAAAAAGAATAAGCTTTTATGCTCTTCCCAAGTTAGGATCTATTCTAAGGCTGTACTGCTATCTGGAAGAGTCCTTCCCATTATTCAAAGCCTTTCTCTGTGGAAATATCTGTTTTGCACAATAAATGATCTCACTAATGAGGCTGCAATATTTCTAACCTGCTTGGAAGGAAGCAAAACCATATTTATTGAGCACCTACATTGTCCCTACCACTGGCATTTTCATATACACCTAAAATAATTTTTTAATCTCATTATTTAATCTAATCTAATAAAAATTCTGTGGAAAAAGGTATTTAGAGGCCATTTATTACAGAAGGGGAAATGAAAGTCCAACTACGTTTTAACTCTTTTATGACTACTGTATCATATTTATGATTTCTTTGTTTGACGTGAATAAAAATGGTCTTTAATGGCTAATACTTTGAAAATGTACTTATATCATGGAAAGCACAAGAATAATTATGAAATTATAACATGCATACTTTCTATCCCTCTACAGAAAAATATTGCATGCCAGTAACAAACATTCCTGCTCATGCAAGGAGCCCACTTTAAGGCCATGATATGTGTGTAACATGAGTGCATCAATTCTCACAACCAACTTGGACTATGGGCATTACCTACCACGTGCTGACTCTCATCAGCGTTAAGAGCCACCATTGTTGGGCTGCAGTGGTCCAGCTCACAGAGGACTGTGGCTGCTTTTTATGAAAGATAGTAAAGGTGCTACTAATTTTTGCTGTTTTGAAATTTTCTTTCACATGCACAATGGAGAAATATACCTAGAAATCAAGAGGAACACTGGGTAATTCATTCCATATTCATATCATTTGGTCAAATTAACTACTCAAGAATCAACAACAAAACTTTAAAAATCAGGCCTCTGTGTTTTTTCACATTTAAAGTCATTAGTGTGCCTCAAAGGTTCCTAAGGTAGAGCTATCCAGGCAAAGAACATGCTTTTTGTTTGTTTGTTTGGTTTTGGTCGGTTTGTTTTTCCTCGATTCTCCCCCAGGTCCTTCCCATAGAAGCTTCACTGAACAATTCTCCTTGTCAAAAATAAGCAATCCATCACCCAGTCACACCTTGTTTTCATTTGAGGTTCTTGGAAGAACCTCACCATTAAAGACTGTGTACTTCGGTACTACCTGGCATTGTCTGCAAGACATTTAAGAGAAGCGTAAAGATCTAGGCTGTGATGAGCCACCTTACCATAACATTGAGCTCACTGGAGCCAGATTCTCTTGCTGCAGGCAAGGTAGCCCCCCTCACTCAGCACCCTTCAGATGGGGGAGTTGCTCTGAGAGTACAGGAAGGTGCATTGAAAAATGGTAGGAAAATACTAGAAACATAGTTATGGAAAGGTTGGTTAACTTCTCTTTTCTTCTCTCTTTTCCCTTTCTTTTCACCCTTAACGCTAAAAAAAGGTTGTATTTGGACCTGAAAAAGTACTTCCACCCCTCCAAACGCACTATGCTAAAGAAACATTTGTTTCATCCACGTACAACCCAGGCTCGGTGGGAAGGTTGCTCAAGTGACGACCCAAGCTCTGTTCAAAAAGAATCTTCAATGGCCAGAAACTCAGAAGCGCCTAGAGTAATTGGAGCTGCAAGAAACAGGATGATGAAAAAGATGCATTCAAAGCTCTCAGCTGCCTCTCGCAAAAGATGAATGTAGTATTAACTGGGCTCTTTCTTATTTCTTAGCTAGAGTGGGCCAGCAAAGGATTAAGCCAGTGAGATCCTTGGAGGCGGAGGTGCTTCGGGTCGGGGGGTGGGGGGCATGGGGGGGGCGAAGGCTCCTGCTTACCCCTACCTCTCAGGGGATTTAGTTTCTAAACTTCAAAAGGCATTTGTTTCTCTTACTTCAAATACTATTTTCTTTATTTCTTAAAGACCTTTTAAAACAGTGGTCTTGGTTTAGGTTGTTTAAGAAGGTTCTTTTTCCATTTACGTTGCTGTCTAAGAGATTGGGAGAGGAGCTGCTTTGATGAAAATCAGAGGAAAAACTTTTCCCCAAATAGAAGAAGCTAAGAGGAAAAAAATAGTTAGGACTATGTCGCGTTGCAATTGTTACCTGATGCAACCAGAAGAGGAAATTGTCATATAACTTCCTGCAGCTTATTTAAGCCTGGAATACATTGCAGACAAAAGAGGCAATAAAATATTGGGAATGAGAAGCCAGTAAAATTCACTCCGTTTATTGGGGTCTAGAAAGAACGCAGGATTAAAAGCAGGAGGGGACAGGACCTTAGGCCTGAAGCAACTGGTTTATATCAGTAACAAAAATCAAAGTTTACCTTTGCACTGGGATTTGCTCCCGACTCAATCCATATAAACTCTCTCCCAGAAGTCCCAGCTCTACTTGTATTTCACATCTACAACTAGACTGATGGCAAGGAAACAGGCAATATTCTGTCTGTGAATTTACTATCTCTCACCAGGGAGCTGAAAAAAATTTCTAGTTTTTTCAAAAGAGAGGTGATGATTCTTGGGGACCTGGGATTGAGACTTTATGGCAGCTTGATAAACGTTCTTCATGTTTCCTGATCTGGAACCAGAATAGCCCATTTGCCTTTTATGTACATTTAAAAATACAGGGCTTCCCTGGTGGCATAGTGGTTGAGAGTCCGCCTGCCGATGCAGGGGACACGGGTTCGTGCCCCAGTCCGGGAAGATCCCACATGACGCGGAGCGGCTGGGCCCGTGAGCCGTGGCCGCTGAGCCTGCTCGTCCGGAGCCTGTGCTCTGCAATGGGAGAGGCCACAACAGTGAGAGGCCCGCCTAGCACCAAAAAAAAAAAAAAAAAATACATACACCTAGCCTCAGGTAACTTTTAACTGTATACTGGTGACTCAGTACAAGGTTTATATAGTTCACATTGAATCCTCTTAACAGTCCTGAGAAATAGTTATAATTCTTTATAGACTTATAGATGGGGAAATTTAGGGTCAGAGAAGTTAATTAGTTTACCCAGGGGTACTCAACAAGAATACAGAGAATAGGAAGCGATTCTGAGCTGACTTGATCCATGCTCTTCCCAAACTCTGAATGTAAAGTCACCCAGGAGGTATGGTTTGAGGATCTCCAGGAAGGGATTTTCTTTTCAGGAATCCTTAAATCATGCTTGATCCTCAATAGTGTTCTCGGGCTGTACTTTTCTCTCTGCATTTAGATGAGACGCCGGTGTTTTTCTCTCCCACCTGGTGGTGATCTGGGCTACTGTGCATGACCAACTCCAGGGGGCGCTGTTCGCACAGCCTACAGCAGCCCTGGTGGTCCTAGTAAACCCTCCCTATGATTTTCTCTTAAATGGCTACAATTTGTTGTTGTGATTTCTGTCTTTCATATGTCAAATTTGAAGCTACTTTGTCACATGAACTGTGCCTCCTCTTCAGGGTCATCAGTATCTAATACTGTAGTTCAGCTCCCAGAAGGGACTACAACATATCAGTAGCTCCTGATACAAGAATAAGTTTGCCTATGGGGCAACGTGGTGAAGGAAGAAAGCTGTTTTTCATAGATATGAGTTTGCTTTGTTTTGTTTTGCTTCTTTGTGACTCGTTTCTTGGTTCTTCCATCTCTCTAGTGACCATGGAAACTTTTTTTCTATACCACTTGCTCTGCCGACCCACAGGCTTGTTTTGAGAATTAAACAAGATAGTAGATGTGTAAACAGAGAAATCAGAAAACACAACACTCAAAACTATCTTGTGCACATCCCTTATATGTATCTTCCAGAAACATAGCTCTGATCATGTCACCTCCCTGCTTGTGGACCTTCAAGGATGACCTATTACCAGCAAACTATGTTTAAATGTCAGAGCCTCCTATTTAGCCTCCTATTTGGCCTGTATCCTTTGGTCCCTAGATTTCTGATTGCTTCTTTTTATGCATCCACTGCTCCAATCACTCCAAGATACTGAGTGTTCACTTCACTTAACCTAGGTTTTTCTGTCTCTGTGCCTTTGTTCATGCTGTTTTCTTACTCTGGTGCAGCACTCTACAAGAGAACTTTCTGCAATGATAAAAATGATATGCATCATCCAGTATGGTAGCCACCAGCCATAGGCTGCTATTGGGTACCTGAATATTGGCTAGTGTGACTGACGAACCAAATATTTTATTTCATTTTAATTGATTTAAATTTAAGTAGCCACATGCAGCTAGCAGCTGCCCTGTTGGACAGCACAGACCTAAATACTGTTCTTCTGTTTCATGTCCAAATAAGACCCATTTATCATTATCTAGGACATAGGTTGATTTATCCTTAAAGCCTGCATTTGTACCCTTACCTGTCATCTTTCTTTTCACCTTCTATCTAACTCTATCGAGGCTTGCATTTTGGATTCGCTCATATGCCATCTTCCCTACTAGGTGATAGTCTCCTTCTAGTGGGATCCACAGTGATGCCCCTAGAACACTGACCACCATGTCCAACATTTGCTGAGACTATCACTGCTCGCCCTGAATGAGAGTCAGTCACTTGCTTAACCCACCAGCCCTCCCACCAACCCTCACTGATTCTTCATTGTCTGTGAGGCCCCAAGCTCAGCACAGGATCCATGTCAAGTCTGAGAGTCTAGATAATTAACCAAGGAGTGGCGGTGGCGGAGACAACCTGATCCTCCACCTATGAACACATTCTTTTGTTTTTCTAATCATAGTTTTTGTACTTAAAATAAGCCCCCCAGTCAGTGGTCCCACTCTAACACATGTTTCTGAGGACCATCTCCCTACTCACTAGGTACAGGGGATGGAACCTAGTGAGTAGGGAGATGGAACTACCTGGTGGTGCTGGAAGAGCTCCCAGCATTTCTGGGAGAGGGAGGGGAGAGACAGCCTCAAACAGCACATCCGGCCCTGGGCCTTTGCGTCCGGAAACAAGGAAATCTCCCCCCAGTCCCGCAGGCAAGCCTCCTTCTCCAAAAGCTTCAGTCTGAAGCCCGTCAACCTGGGGAGGAGGAGAAGCTGAAAAGGCCGGCGTGTAAATGTCCTTTCCTCCCAGCAGCAACGTCTGCAAACCCAGACCTTCCTCGGATGGGGCGCATTGGGCAAATGTTCAGGCGCGCGGCATTTCAACTGATGAAATTGCTTTGTGGAACTCGGTTCCCGAGGGCAGGGGAAACTGGAGGGTGAACAATTAGAGGCTGGCGCGGCCCGAGTGGCTCTCTGCTGCCTGGCTAGCGCCTCCGAGGGCTGTCAGAGCCTGCGGCACGATCTGCTCCCGTCGCTATCGGCATCCGGCAGAGCCCTGCCCGCGCCCAGCCCACGCCCAGCCCGGCCGATCGGCCGCGGGCTGGGAGGGAAAGGAGCGGCGCGGAAGGGGGCGCTGAATGAAGACAGGTCCCCAGATCGGCCGGAAGCAGGGAGTGGGCGCTGCGAGGGGGAGGGCCGGGCAGCCATGAAGTCAGAGGCACAGCAGCCACTGCAGCTGAATCAATTTGGAGATAAAAATAGTGCCTGCCGTCCCTGCCTCTGCAGTGATTTCATAAAAGGTCTCAGCTGCGTTGGAGAGAAACCCAGCAGGAGTGTGTCCCTACCTCCTCTTCAAACTGGAGAGAGAAGCACAATAGCAACCACAACCAGAGCAGCTGAAACGCCGTTCTTCTTTATCTTCCCCCTCTTTCTCTATTTTCCTGTCTCGCGCTTTCTCCCCGAGCCCCCAGAAGTGCCTCTGGCCTCACCTGTTCTTCTCCTTAATGGGATAATTAAAGACAGGAAAAAAGAGAGGAGATCGTCAGAGACTGAAAGATACAGGGATTCCAGACATTCATAATGAATGCTGACTTTCAACCCCTGAGATATCAACAGAGATGACCCACGGGCTCTAAAGACTGAAGCTCTTTATCAGACAGGAGGTAAACGCCCTTCAAGAATGGGTCCCACGAAGTCAAACCCACCTAATATTTCCATAGGGGAATTTTCTTTCCTGAGCATTCAGAGAAAACAAAACCTGGGCTTGACAATTAGTGTGACTGTCCCAGGAGACGCAGATTTAGGGATCAGTGACTGATGCGAGAAACCTCCCTGGAATTGGAACCGAAAGGGACGTGGAGTGAATAGAGCTCTGGCACTTCGCAGAGTGATTATCCCTGCAGTGTGGGAAGGTAACCTTTCTGCCTTTCCGCCGCTACATTCTGACATTTGCATCGAGGCAAATGCATCATTGGTAATTGCACCTGAGTGTCAAAGCCACTTGATGTGTGTGTTCCAACCGAGGTAAGAATGAGGACTTTAGCATTAAGGGGAGGGAGGCGAAGAAGAAATGCAGACAGATTATAGGAGAGGAGATAATGGAATTGGCCATAAAAAGTAACGGCGTCGATTGATGTTTCCTTCACACTCCCGCAAAAGGTGTATGCTCAGATTAAACAACACATTTGCTTGTGAAAGTGACTAAAGTAGTGTCTTGCTCCTAAAAATACTACTTAGTAAATACCATCTTATATGCTTTCAAATTGAATATGCTTAAACATCCATTGAGAGGAAATACAAAACTAGTGCTGTTTAATGAAAAAAAGAAAATCGATAGTGTTACGCATAGGCAAAAATGTTCAGAGTAGAACCTTCGCATCCTCCTGTTTTCATCTGATTCTTTTATGTCAGGTGAACTTTAGCCATGGACCTTTAACTCAGTAGGTGTTAAATACAGGACCGAGAAACATCATAAGACACAGGACCCAAAGGTCTCTAAAACTGTGAGGTCCAAAGTGAGAAGCCTGCTGTTGATTTTACATATAACTCTGAAATAATGTCATTTTGTTAGAAGGAGGAAGTAATTCCTGTAAGAGAGAGGAATATAATATTGCCAAACTCTCCAATTTGGCAAATACAGCAAACTGTTATTCAACCACATTGGGAGCCTGGCTTTCTCATGGGGGCCAATTGTTTACAGAAATATCTCGGCTGAGAAATAAGCAGACATTTCCCCTGAACTACTGTGATACAATTCACATGGCTTTTCAAGGATATTTACAACCACTGAGGAAAAGTCTATGGAAAATTTAACAATCACCACAAAGATCCCTTTTGGTGCTTCTGAAAATTGTGATGCCCTTGGAATATCCTGATGACTGTTTTCCCACGGACAAACAAAGACATCTGAAGCAAAGCCAGTTTATACTGTGTTAGGTTTCTAACACAAATTAGTGAAAACAGAACAAGCTTAGGATGAATGGAGTGTACTTGATAAAAATAAATAAAGATTTGAAATAAAACTGAACTGTTTATTTTCTTAAGAGACATATTTTAAAATCTGAAATTCAGTTTGAAATTCAGCCAAACAACCTTGGTCCTAAGAGTATTCAGAACACAGCTGACAATTTTACAGGCCATTTTAGGAGCACTCTAGGACTTCCTGCTTCAGGTTGCTTTAGGACAGAGCCAAAGAAAGCTACCTGACGCTGCAAAGTGTTGGTATGTTGCTAACTTTAGTAGAGAGGACAAGGATGTGCCAAAGGATTCAGTAAGAACAGTGAAGTTGTGTTGATCTCCGTTGTGAAACAGTCTCTTCTAAATTTGTGGAAAAAAGATGTAAGCATGTTTTTTCTAGCCATTATCATTAGCCAGGGCTGTCACCATATTGCCTATACAGTGTACAGTGATCAAAATGCCTAGGTTTACTTAACAGAGGTTAGAGGTGAAAAGAGCTAGGAGAGACAGTTGAGGACAGAAACACTTCATACATCTGGTCCCAGCACTATGGCAGGATGGGATAAAGTAGACTGTTCATATCTCTGACACACAGATATGCTGCATAATGTTATATTCATTATCTATCTATCTATCTATCTATCTATCTATCTATCTATCTATCTATCTATCTATGTCATCTTGACAGGAACAATGGAAATCTTCAGATGCCAAAAGCAAAGAGGAAACTCAAAGTCTGAGAAGTAAGCATATGAACCTACACTGGGGCAGCTTTGGAGATATCAGACTCAGTTAAAGACCCAAATGCCACAGCCTGAGATTTTGTCTACCATGCAGGGTCAAAGGCATGGCAATGGACATGTGCAAGGGAAGGAAATGGAAGTGATGCCTTCTCATAAGGTCAGGACTTCGGAACAGCTGCCTTCTCCATGAAAGGGGATTAGAGAGATCATCTCTGCTGAACCAAGGAAGGCACCTGGGGTATGTGAGATGTTGAAACAACAAGGCTGCTCAACACAAGTGTGAGAGTCAGTTTTACATTACTCATAAGGCATCTGGTGTAAGACCCCAGATTTATGAAATTAACAAACAAAAAAACCATGATGAATAAAACCTCTAACGTAGTACAAAACAAAACAGAACTCTGTGGGAATGCTAAGGATAAAGATTTTCCTATGGGCTCTCCTTGGAAAACACAACTGTGTGAAATAAGAATCAACCATATTAACAATTTGGAAGACACAGAAAACATAAGTAAGGAGGAGAAAGTGGAGTAAATGTCATAAACAATGAACAGATTATTATGAAATATGAATAGACAGAATTTCAAAAAATAACTTCAAAAATTGAAAAACAGGATGCACCTTCAAGATGGCGGAGGAGTAAGACACGGAGATCACCTTCCTCCGCACAAAAACATCAGCAATACATCTACATGTGGAACAACTCCTATAGAACACCGACTGAACACTGGCAGAAGACCTCAGACCTCCCAAAAGGCAAGAAATTCCCTACATACATGGGTAGGGAAAAAGAAAAAAGAAAAAAGAGAGACCAAAGAATAGGGACAGGACCTGCACCTCTGGGAGGGAGCCGTGAAGGAGGAAAGGTTTCTGCACACTAGGAAGCCCCTTGACTGGCAGACACGGGCCGGGGTTGGGGGAGGTTTCAGAGCCACGGAGGAGGGCGCAGTAACAGGGTGCGGAGGACAAAGCAGGGAGATTCCCACACAGAGGATTGGTGTCGACCAGCACTCACCAGCCTGAGAGGCTTGTCTGCTCACCCACTGGAATGGGTGGGGGCTGGGAGCTGAGGCTCAGGCTTCGGTCAGATCCCAGGGAGAGGACTGGGGATGGCTGCGTGAACACAGCCTGAAGGGGGCTAGTGCACCCCAGCTAGCCGGGAGGGAGTCTGGGAAAAACTCTGGACCTGCTGAAGATGCAAGAGACCATTGTTTCAGGGTGTGCGAGGAGAGGGGATTCCTTCCCCATGTGCACACAGAAGGCAGAGCACCGCCTACGCAAGCTCCAGAGACGGGCGCAAGCCACAACAATAAGCTCAGACCCCAGCGACAGGTATAAAATGTTAACACTGCTGCCGCTGCCACCAAAAATCCTATGTGCAAACACAGGTCACCACCCACATACACACCCCTGGGAGCCTATGCAGCCCACCACTGCCAGGGTCCCGTGATCCAGGGACAACTTCTCTGGGAGAATACACGGCGCACCTCAGGCTGTTGCAATGTCACACCAGCCTCTACCACCTCCAGCTGGCCACACATTCCAATTATGACCACACCCCTCACTCTCCCCAGCCCAAGAGAGCAAGAGAGCCCTAATCAGCTGCTGCTTTAACCCCCTCCTGTCTGGGCAGGGAACAGACACGCAATGCTGACCTACACACAGAGGCAGGGCCAAAACCAAAGCTGACACAGGAGCTGTGTGAACAAAGAAGAGAAAGGGAAATTTCTCCATGCAGCTTCAGGAGCAGCAGATTAAATCCACACAATCAACTTGATGAATGCTGCATCTGTGGAATACCTGAATAAAAAAACAAATGTTCCCAAAACTGTGGTGGTGGACTTGGGGAGCAACTGTAGACTTGGGGTTTGCTGTCTGTGACTAATTTATTTCTGAGTTTTATGTTTATTTTACTTTAGATTTTAGTGCTTGTTATCATTGGTGGATTTGCTTATTGGTTTGTTTGCTCTCTTCTTTTTATTTATTTAATTTGTAATTTTTAAAATTTTATTATTTATTTTTTAAAAATTTCCTTTAATTTTTTTTCTTTTCTTCCTTTTGTTCCTTTCTTTTCTTCTGAGCTGTGTGGCTGACAGGGTCTTGATGCTCCAGCTGGGTGTCAGGCCTGAGCCTCTGAGGTGGGAGAGCTGAGTTCAGGATACTGGACCACCAGAGACTTCCCAGCCCCATGTAATATCGATTTGCAAGAGCTCTCCAAGAGATCTCTGCCTCAACACTAAGGCCCAGCTCTGCCCAATGGCCAGCAAGCTTCACTGCTGGATGCCCCATGCCAAACAACCAGCAAGACAGGAACACAACTCAACGAATTAGCAGAGAGGCTGCCTAAAATCATACTAAGTTCACAGACACACCACAGGATGAGGCCCTGCCCACAAAAATGACAAGATCCAACCCACTCACCAGAACACACAAGCCACTAAACCAACCTCACCCACTGGGGGCAGACACCAAAAGAATGGAAACTACGAACCTGCAGCCTGTGAAAAGGAGACCCCAAACACAGTAAGTTAAACAAAATGAGAGGACAGAGAAATATGCAGTGGATGAAGGAGCAAGGTAAAAACCCACCAGACCAAACAAATGAAGAGAAATAGGCAGTCTACCTGAAAAAGAATTCAGAATAATGATAGTAAAGATGCTCCAAAATCTTGGAAAAGAATGGAGAAAATACAAGAAACACTTAACAAGGACCTAGAAGAATTAAAGAGCAAACAAACTGATGAACAACACAATAAATGGAATTAAAAATACTTTAGAAGGAATCAATAGCAGAATAACTGAGGTAGAAGAACGGAAAAGTAACCTGGAAAACAGAATGGTAGAAATAGCTGCCGCAGAGCAGATTTTAAAAAAAGAATGAGAAGAACTGAAGAAAGACTCAGAGACGAATGGGACAACAGTAAACAGAGCAACACTGAAATTATAGGGGTCTCAGAAGAAGATTAGAAAAAAAATGGTCTGAGAATATATGTGAAGAGATTATAGTTGAAAACTTCCCTAACATAGGAAAGGAAATAGTCACCCAAGTGTAGGAAGTGCAGAGAGTCCCATACAGGATAAACCCAAGGAGAATAACACCAAGACACATATCAATAAAACTAGCAAAAATTAAATACAAAGAAAAAAATTAAAAAGCAGCAAGGGAAAAGCAACAAATACCATACAAGGGAATCCCCAAAAGGTTAACAGCTGATCTTTAAGCAGAAACTCTGAAAGCCAAAAGAGAGTGGCAGGACATATTTAAAGTGATGAAAGGGGAGAACCTACAATGAAGATTACCCAGCAAGGATGTCATTCAGATTCAATGGAAAAATTAAAAATTTACAGACTAGCAAATGTTAAGAGAATTCAGCACCAGCAGATGATCTCTACAAAAAACTTTAAAGGAACTTCTCTAGGCAGGAAACACAAAAGAGGGAAAAGACCTACAAATACAAACCCAAAACAATTACGAAAATGGTAATAGGAACATACATATCAATAATTACCTTAAAGGTAAATGGATTAAATGCTCCAGCCAAAAGACATGGACTGGCCGAAGAGATACCAAAAAAAGACCTGTATATATCCTATCTACAAGAGACCCACCTCAGACCTAGGGACACATACAGAATGAAAGTGAGGGGATGGAAAAATATATTCCATGAAAGTGGAAATAAAAAGAAAGCTGGAGTAGCAATTTTCATATCAGACAAAATAGACTTTAAAATAAAGACTATTATAAGAGACAAAGAAGGACACTACATAATGATCAAGAGATCAATCAAAGAAGAAGATATAACAATTATAAATATTTATGCACCCAACATAGGAGCACCTCGATACATAAGGCAAATGCTAAAAGCCATAAAAGGGGAAATCAACAGTAACATAATAATAGTAGGGGACGTTAACACCCCACTTTCACCAGCAGACAGATCATCCAAAATGAAAATAAATAAGGAAACACAAGCTTTAAAAGACACATTAGACCAGATGGGCTTAATTGATATTTATAGGATATTCCCTCCAAAAAAATAGAATACACTTTCTTCTCAATTGCTCATGGAGCATTCTCTGGGATAGATCATATCTTGGGTCACAAATCAAGCTTCGGTAGATTTAAGAAAATTGAAATCGTATCAAGTCCCTTTACTGACCACTATGAGACTAGATATAAATTACAGGAAAAAAACTGTAAAAAGTACAAACACATGGAGGCTAAACAATACACTACTAAATAATCAGGAGATCACTGAAGAAATCAAAGAGGAAATTTAAAAATACCTAGAAACAAATGACAATGAAAACATGATGGCCCAAAACCTATGGGATGCAGCAAAAGCAGTTCTAAGAGGCAAGTTTATAGCAATAAAATCCTACCTCAAGAAACAAGAAAAATCTCAAATAAAAATCTAAGCTTACACCTAAATCAACTACTGAAAGAAGAACAAACAAAACCCAAAGTTAGTACAAGGAAAGAAATCATAAAGATCAGAGCAGAAATAAATGAAATAGAAACAAAGAAAGCAAAAGCAAAGATCAATAAAACTATAAGCTGGTTCTTTGAGAAGATGAACAAAATTGATAAACCCTTAGTCAGACTCATCAAGAAAAAGAGGGAGAGGACTCAAATCAATAAAATTAGAAATGAAGAAGAGGAGTTACAAAAGACACCGCAGAAATACAAAGCATCCTAAGAGACTACTACAAGCAACTCTATGCCAATAAAATGGAGAACCTGGAAGAAATGGAAAAATTCTTAGAAAGGTATAACCATCCAAGACTGAACCAGGAAGAAACAGAAAATATGAACAGACCAATCACAAGTAATGACATTGAAACTGTGATTAAATATCTTCCAACAAAAAAAAGCCCAGGACCAGATGGCTTCACAGGTGAATTCTATCAAACATTTATAGAAGAACTAACACCCATTCTTCTCAAACTCTTCCAAAAACTACGGAGGAAAGAACACTCCCAAACTCATTCTGTGAGGCCACCATCACCCTGATATCAAAATGAGGCAAAGATACTAGAAAAAAAGAAAATTATGGACTAATATCACTGATGCAAAAATCCTCAACAAAATACTAGCAAACAGAATCCAGCAACACTTAAAAGGAGCATACACCATGATTAAGTGGGGTTTATCCTAGGGATGCAAGGATTCTTCAAAAGACACAAACCAATCAAGGTAATACACCATATTAACAGACTGAAGAATAAGAACCATATGATCATCTCAACAGATGCAGAAAAAGCTTTTGACAAAATTGAACACCAATTTATGATAAAAACTCTCCAGAAAGTGGGCATAGAGGGAACCTACCTCAACAATAATAAAGGCCATATATGACAAACCCACAGCAAACATCATTCTCAATGGTGAAAAAGTGAAAACATTTCCTCTAAGATCAGGAACAAGAAAAGGATGTCCACTCTCGCCACTATTATGCAACATAGTTTTGGAAGTCCTAGCCACAGCCATCAAAGAAGAAAAAGAAATAAAAGAATACAAATTGAAAAAGAAGAAGTAAAACTGTCACTGCTTGCAGATGACATGATACTATACATAGAGAATCCTAAAGATGCCACCAGAAAACTATTGGAGCTAATCAATGAATTTGGTAAAGTTGCAGGATGCAAAATTAATGCACAGAAATATCTGACATTCAAATACACTAACAACAAAAGATCAAAAAGAGTAATTAAGGAAACAATCCCATTCACCACTGCAACAAAAAGAATAAAATCCCTAGGAATAAACCTACCTAAGGAGGTAAAAGACTTATACCCAGAAAACTACAGGACACTGGTGAAAGAAATCAAAGATGACACAAACAGATGGAGAGATATACCATTTTCTTGGATTGGAAGAATCAGTGTTGTGAAAATGACCATACTACCCAAAGAAATCTACAGATTCAGTGCAATCCCTATCAAATTACCCATGGCATTTTTTACAGAACTAGAACAAGAAATCTTAAAATTTGTATGGAGACAAAGAAGACTCCGAGTAGCCAAAGCAATCTTGAGGGAAAAAAAACTGAGCTGGAGGAATGAGACTCCCTGACTTCAGATTATACTACAAAGCTATAGTAATCAAGTCAGTATGGTACTGACACAAAAACAGAAATATAGGTCCATGGAACAGGATACAAAGCCCAGAGAAAAACCCACGCACATATGGTCAAATAATCCATGACAAAGGAGGCAAGGATATACAATGGAGAAAAGACAGTCTCTTCAATAAGAGGTACTTGCAAAACTGCACAGCAACATGTAAAAGAATGAAATTAGAACACTCCCTAACACCATACACAAAAATAAACTCAAAATGGATTAAATACCTAAATGTAAGACTGGACACTATAAAACTGTTAGAGGAAAACATAGGCAGAACACTCTATGACATAAATCACAGCAAGATCTTTTTTGACCCACCCCCTAGAGTAATGGAAATAAAAACAAAATTAAACAAATGGGACCTAATGAAACGTAAAAGCTTTTGCACATCAAAGGAAACCATAAACAAGACGAAAAGACAACACTCAGAATGGGAGAAAATGTTTGCAAACAAAGCAACGGACAAAGTATTAATCTCCAAAATATATAAAAAGCTCATGCAGCACAATATTTAAAAAACAAACAACTCAATCCAAAAATGGGCAGAAGACCTAAATAGACATTTCTCCAAAGAAGATATACAGATTTCCAACAAACACATGAAAGGATGCTCAACATCACCAATCATTAGAGAAATGCAAATCAAAACCACAATGAGGTATCACCTCACACCAGTCAGAATGGCCATCATCAAAAAATCTACAGACAATAAATGCTGAAGAGGGTGTGGAGAAAAGGAACCATCTTGCACTGTTGGTGGGAATGTAAATTGATACAGCCATTATGGAGAACAGTATGGAGGTTCTTTAAAAAACTAAAAACAAAATTACCATATGATCCAGCAATCCCATTACTAGGCATATACCCAGAGAAAACCATAATTCAAAAAGACACATGCACCCCAATGTTCATTGTAGCAGTATTTACAATAGCCAGGTCACGGCAGCACCCTAAATGCCCATCAACAGACGAATGCATAAAGAAGATGTTGTACATATATACAAAGGAATATTACTCAGCTATAAAGAGGAACAAAATTGGGTCATTTGTGGAGATGTAGATGGACCTATAGACTGTCATACAGAGTGAAGCAAGTCAGAAAGACAAAAACAAATATTGTATAATAATGCATGTATGTGGAATCTAGAAGAATATTACAGATTAACTGGTTTGCAAGGCAGAAATGGAGACATGAATGCAGAGAACAAACGTATGGACACAAAAGGGGGAAAGTGGTGGGGGGTGGTGATGGTAGTGGGATGAACTGGGAGATTGGGATTGACATGTATACACTAATATGTATAAAATAGGCAACTAATAAGAACCTGCTGTGTTAAAAAAAATAAAATGAAATTTTAAAAATGAACAAAAGTCATTAAAATGACATCAAGGAATGTGTTAATTAGCAGATTTGACAAAGATGATTGGAAAATTCGTGAATTGGAAAATGGACCTGAAAAATGAACTGGAATTCAGTGTACAGATAAAGAAATGGCACATATGAAGTATCAAATGGCACTGGGGCTATAAAGAGAATAACCAAATTTGGAATTCCAAAAGGAGGGCAGAGAGAAAATGTGGTAAAGATGGTATTCTAATCTATGGTATAACAGCAAGTAATTTTCCAGAATTAATGAAAAGCATGGATCATCATTTTGATGAAGCCCTTTTACTTTACCTGATTGAGAAATTAAAACAATTCTATATCTAGATTCTTATTAGTAAAAATTCCAAACAACAACAACAAAAAAGACAAAATAATCTTGTAAGTCACTCCTATACTCCTCACCCCCCAACTGAAAGTATACATTACCAAACATGGGTAGGGCAATGTAAGAAAGGAAAAGTGTGGCCCAATATCATTTATGATCATAGATACAAAAATAATAAAATATAAGTACATCAAATGTAATGACTGAAACATTTACCCAATGAATGATAGAATAGTTTAATCTCTTAATACAATTCATTGGAGAGATGACATTGAGTAATAAAGAAGAATGATAAATTAAATAGATGTAGAAAAAGTACATACAAAGTTCAATTCCAACTCATGATACAAATTCTTAGCAGTCTGTAAAAAAATTATTTTCCATAACCTTACAAAAGTTATCTGCGAATGTATTACAAGAAACATCACACTTAATGGTGAGAGGTTAGAAGCACTTTCTTTAAAGTTGGAGTTAGGATGAGTATACCTGTTTTTATACCTACCATTAAACATTTTATTAGAGAATGTAGAAGTGCAATCAGAAAAGAAAATAAAGCAACAACGAAAAAAGTGGAAGTATAAGAATTGCAAAGGATGAAATATAATCACAGCTGTTGCAAATGATAAGATTATACATAAATAAAATCAATTGAATAAAGTATTTGAATCAGTACTAATAAAAGTGTTCAGACAATTTGCTGAATTAAATCTCAAAATAGAAATTTTGGTACATAGCATTCTTAGGTACCAGGAACAATCAATTAGAGAAAGTAATGATCTCATTCTCAATAGTAACAAAAATATATAAGGTACTCAGGAATAAATCTAAAAAACATGCAAAATTTTTACAGAAAGAGTTCTCAAAATTGAGAACTAAATGAGGGACAAACACATATTTGTTTGTACCTCAAACATATACATATGTATATATATAGACACACACATACAGATACAGTGATCATGGAAGAATGGCAAGAGTCAATATTATAAAGAAGTCAGATCCACTGGTTTTAATCTAAAACTTTTATTCATTGCAAAAGTTCTAGCAGATTTTTATTTTTGGAGAATTTAGCCAGCTTCTTGTAATATTCACATAGGAAAATAAATGGCCAAAATAATTTTTAAAATTTAAGGAAAAATGAAATAGAATTTCCTGTTTTGAAATATCTATACAGCTAGAATGATTTATACTCATTGATATTGGTGTAGTGTCAGACAAATATAAAAGTAGGACAAAATATGGAGCATAGAAACAGACTAATGCACATAAGAATCTTATTGAATGACAAATGTGTCATTACAACTCAATAAGAAATGAATAACCTATTCATTGAAAGGCGTTAGAACAATTGGCTATCCATATAGAAGATAATAACATTATTATCAACATACTGTAAACAAAAGTAAACTCCAGATGCATAAAACATGTAAGATGAATTTTTTTTAATTTAGAAAAATAAGAGGAGGACGATTCAATGATATGGGAGCATGGAAAACTTCCCAAGCAAGCCAAAACCATGAATACATAAATATTGATAAATTAGATGCCATTCAAAAAATTCTGCACTAAGAAAGATATCATAATAAAGTTTTCTTTTAAGCCACAAAGTATTAAAAGGTATTTGCAACACCCATAACTGACACAGCATTAGTTTTTAGGACATATATATATATAATTTCTACAAATCAGAAAGGGATAAACAATTCAATAAGACAGGGACAATAAAGATGAAAAGAAAATTCCCTGAGGAAGAGATCTAAATAACCAAAATAAACATGAAAAGATGCTCTAATTCTAATTAGGGAATTCAAATTAAGATAATCTTGGGTCTTCATTTCACACTCATCCAACTGACACAAATGAAGAAATCTGTTTATATCAAGTATTGGCAAGGATGAAACAGGAATTCTCAAGTGTGGATATGTAAATTGAAAACCATTGTATTGGTCAGGGTCCCAGCAGGAAACAGATGACACATTCAAAAGAAGTAACTGAAGAGCATTTAACGAAGGGACTGTTTACAGAGCTGAGAGTAAGGGTTAAGAGAAACTGACAAGGGATGGTAAAGCACTTGTAGGGTTAGTAACAGTAGGAAGCTGTTACTACACATTACATAATACTCTCTAGGCCCATCCATGTTGTCACAAGTGGTTAGATTTCTTTTTTTTTTAATGGCTCAGTAATATTGCATTATATATATATATATATATGTCACATATGTCACATGTTGATCCATTCATCTATTGATGGCCAATTAGATTGCTTCCACATATTGGCTCTTGCAAATAATGCTGCAATGAATATAGGGGCACACATATCTTTTCAAATTTGTGTTTTTGTTCTATAAGGAAAAATACCCAGAAGTAGAACTGCTGGATTGTATAGTAGTTCTATTTTAATTCTTTGAGGAAGCTCACACTATTTTTCATAGTAGGTGCCCCAATTTACATGCCCACCAACAGTGCATGAGGGTTTCTTTCCTCCACATCCTTGCAAACACTTGTTATTTGTTGTCTTTTTGATAACAGTCATTCTGACAGGTGTGAGATGGTATCTCATTGTAGTTTTGATTTGCATTTCCCTGATGATTAGTGACGATGGGCATCTTTTCATGTGTCTGTTGGTCATCTGTATGTCTTCTTTGGAAAAAATGTCTGTTCAGGTCCTCTGCCCATTTTTTAATCAGGTTGTTTTTTTGATGTTGAGTTGTATGAGTTTTTGTAATATTTTGGATATTAACCCCCTGTTGGATATATCCTTTGCAAATATCATCTCCCATTCAGTAGATGTGAGTTTTGATTTGTTGATAGTTTCTATCATTGTGCAAAAACTTTTTAGTTTGATGTAGTCTCATTTGTCTATTCTTGCTTTTGTTTCCCTTCCCTGAAGAGACATATCCAAAAAAATATTACTATGACTGATGTCAAAGAGCTTACTACCTATGTTTTCTTAGGAGTTTTGTAGTTTCCAGTCTTACATTTAACTCTTTAATCCATTTTGAGTTTATTTTTGTATATGGTGTGAGAAAGTAGTCCTGTTTTATTCTTTTGCATGTAATTTGTCCAGTTTTCTCAACACTGTTAATTGAACATGTTGTCTTTTCCCCATTGTATAGTCTTGCCTCTGTTTTCGTAGATTAATTGTCCATGTAAGTGTGAGTTCATTTCTAGATTCTCTATTCTGTTCCAATGATCTATGAATCTGTTTTATGCCAGTACCATAATGTTTTCATTACTGAAACTCTGTAGTATAGTTTGAATCAGGGACTGTGATACCTTCAGCCAGTTTTGTTTTTCTTTCTAAAGATTGTTTTGGCTATTTGGAGTCTTTGAATTTGCATAAAATTTTTAGAATTATTTGTTCTAGTTCTGTCAGAAATGACATTGTTATTTTGATAGGGATTGCACTGAATCTGTAGATTGCCTTGGGTAGTATGGTCATTTTAACAATATAAATTATTTCAGTCCGTGAGCACAGTATATTTTTATTTGTCTCTATTGTCTTCAATTTCTTTCATCAATGTCTCATAGTTTTCTGAGTACAGATTTTTTACCTCCTTAGTTAGATTTATTCCTAGGTATTTTATTCTTTTTGATGCAATTGTAAATGGGATTGTTTTCTTCATTTCTCTTTCTGAAGGTTCATTGTTAGTGTATAGAAACTCATCAGAATTCCGTATCTTAATTTTGTATTTTGCAACCTCACTGAAATTCATTTATTAGTTCTAATATTTTTTGGCAGCATGTTTGGAACTTTCTATATATAGAATCTTATTATCTGCAAAAAGAGAAAGTTTTACTTATTCCTTTCCAGTTTGGATTCCTTTCATCTCTTTTTCTTGTCTGTTTCCTCTGGCTAGGACTTTTCATACTATGTTGGGTAAAAGTGGTGAGAGTGGGCATACATGCTTTGTTCTTAATCTTAGAGGAAATGTTTTCAGCTTTTCACCACTGAGTATGTGGGTTTGTCATTATAAGGCCTTTAATATATTGAGGTATGTCCCTTCTATACCCATTTTGTTGAGAGGTTTTATCATAAACGGATGTTCAATTTTGTCAAAAGATTTTTCTGTACCTACTGAGATGATAATATTATTTTTATGCTTCAACTTGTTAATGTGGTGTATCATATCAATTGAATTGTAGATATTGGAGCAGCCCTGCATCCCTGGCATAAACCTCACTTGATCATGATGTATGATCCTTTTAACGTATTGTAAAATTTGACTTGCTAACATTTTGTTGAGGATTTCTGCATCTATGTTCATCAGGGACATTGGCCTGGAATTTCCTTTTTTTGTGATGCCTTCATCTGGTTTTGGTATCAGGGTGATGCTGGCCAGTCTATCATCAGTAGAATGTATGTAGTGGTATCTTATTGTGGCCTTAATAGGCATTCGACTAATACTAGCAAAGTTGGGTATCCTTTAATTTTCTACTTCTATTCTTTCAGAAAGTGTTTTTATTAAAATCTTAGCTCATTCCCCACTCTCACCCCTCCATGGGTCGTTTTATTGAGTTGTAACAGTTCTTTATATATTTTAGGTACAAATCCTTTATCAGATATATATTTTGCAAATATTTTCTTTTCCATGGCTTGCTGTTTCATTTAAAGCATATCAGTGGTTGCCAGGAGCTAGGAGGGTGGGAGGGCATTGGTTGCAAAGAGGAATGAGAGAAAATTTCTGAGTTTGATGGAAATGTTTCACATCATGATTGTGGTGGTGATTACATGACAGTATATATTTGTTGAAACATCTAAACTTATACTTAAAATCGGTTAACTCAATTATACAAAAATTATACTTTGATAAAGCCACGAGATAAGTGTTTTCATTAAGTATGGTCAATCTTAGCATTATTTTTTTTAATCAGTAAACACATTAGCACTATGTTGACCTTTGTATTTTTTTGTATGTTTGAATTATTTTTCAATTTTAAAGTATGGGAGAACAGTGTTATTTTAGTTCTAACTTTGTAAATCTGGTTTATTTCATGAACCATTGATTCAGTGGGGAAACTAATCTGGAGTGAAAATTATTAGTGAACATTACTAAAATGAAAAGCAGACCCATCCCCATTCGGTGTCTGAAAAGCTTAATTGTTCTATTCAAATTCTGGAATTCTAAGTTTCTGGACATTAATTTATCAATTAATTGTACATGAGCTAAGAGTGCAATTCCGCTCCATTGAAGGGATGGCAGCTAAAAAGCATTGTGTGTAAAGCGCTACATGAAACTTCGGCAGACATTTCCATTTAGAGAGAACAGTTTAGGCTTCCCAACCGCTTTGGTTAGGAAAGTTCTTTAAACATTATTAAATTGATCATTTGATTTGCAAAGAGGAATGAGTGCCATTCCAGTTGCTTGTCTGGGAATGCAGTGTAAAACAGGTAGGGAGATAGCACAAATCCCAGAGCTTTTCCCTTGGTTGTGGAAGCTCTCCCACATGTACACAGTATTGGTATGAACACGATCTCCAGTGGGCACTGGTGTCACCTGTGAGCTTCTTACAACTCCAGATGCATGGGTGGGACCTGGGCAGAGCCTAGGTGTCTGAATGTACAATTATATGTTTTAAATTTTGTCTTTGCTTCTTTTTGTGTGTGTGTGTGTGTGTGTGTGTGTGTGTGTGTGTGTGTGTCTTTGCTTCTTTTAAACGATCTCTAGAGGTGACACTTATGTACACTAAGTGTCTTAACTCAGACTGCTTTAAGAAGTAGTGTCAACTGGGTGGTTTAAACAATGAAAATACATTTTCTCATACTCTAGAGGCTGGAAAGTCCAAGATCAAGGTGGCACAATTCTGTCCATTGCACCAAGGTTTTATAATAATTAGTTAAAGAGAACCAATTACTAAATCCCTCAACCTCACATGGAATACCACTACCTTGAAAGAATTTTTCCTATCAAATTTTACCTAATATACTTTTGAAAATAAGATAACCATGTTAGTAACACTGAGTTGATATTATTTCAGTCAAAACAAAAGTAACTTGGTATGATGGATGACCTGTATAACTTTGGAGTAATGATTTTCTTAGTTTTCTTCAAATATTATAAATAGTATAATAGAATTCACTCAGGAAATTGTGAATTATTGCATATACTTGTATATCTTATCTCTGGTGAGATTTTAATATCTTTTTTCCCTCAGATCACTATCTATTTCATGTGAAACACATAGCAAGTTGATTTTAAAGTAGATAAAACAATGTTAAAAAAACTTTATTATGGAAAATTTCAAGCATATACAAAAGTAGAGACTAATGAATAATAATGAATCCCTCATACACTACCCATGACTTAGCTCCAGCAATCATCCCCATGTGACCTGTAATATTTTACCTATACTTCCACCTTTTCCCTCATAAATTCCGTGGAGTTATTTTGAAGGACGTATCAGAAATCTTATTACTTCACCTATAAATATTTCAGTACATATCTCTAAAAAATAAGGACTCAAAATAATTTCTAATGTTTCATGATCATGCCTGAATTAACAAGCCCATAATATCATCAAATATTGCCTCAATATTTTTATAATTTAAAGTTTCTATGAGTATCTTAATAAGGTCCACACATTGCAACTGGTTGATCTGTCTTTTTAATCTAAACGTTTCTCCATCATCTCTTTTTTTTTTCCTGTAATTTATTTGTTGAAGAAATTGGGTCTTTTGTCCTGCAGAGTGTCTCACATTCTGCATTTTGCTGACTGTATCCTATTTATTGCTTAATATGTATCTTTATCCCTTACATTTCTTAATATTGGTAGGTCGATATAGAGTTTTGATAAAAACCTGATTTAATTTTTGGCAAGAGTGCTTTAGAAGTTTTGTCCCTTTATCAGGAAGCAGCTAATGTCTGGTTGTCTTTATTTTTTGACGAAAGCAACTTTAATAATGAAAATTTTATTAGGGCTTGATTGCAGTAAAGGCCTAAGGTGATCTAAGTTCATGTAATTGTTAAGAAAAATCAGGAGAAGAATGGAGGTAGAAAAGAAACTGCTTTAGTCACACTCTCTAATTTGTTATTCACTGCCCCCCCCCAACCCTAGAATATTAAGTGCTCTTCTTTGAGGACTAAAACTGTGGATGTTGAAAGAGAGTGCTTAGTAAAGGAGCACAGGGTTAAGTGTCCAGGCTCACGATGACAGTGCTTGTGATTGTTTCTCTTAGTATTTTCAAAGATGTCATAGAAAAACACTTTCTCCCTCTTTCTTTGGAAAATTTAGTCAAAATTCTGATTTCTTTCCATAACACTCTTTATGATTCCTCTGAGGTTATAGATCTCAGAGTTCCCTGATTCTACTCAAAAATTAAGCTGGAAGGATGTCTTCTTGCCACCAACTCAAGTGGCCATTTAATCATTCTCCTGTTATTCAAAGGGCAAATGTAAACTCCTCACTCTCCAATTTTAGTATATGTGCTGCCGAAGCGAGCACGGTCTCCTCACTCTCTATCTCAAGACAGGAGTGAGAGATTGCACAGCACATTAGAATTACATGGCTTTCAGAATCAAGCAGACTAGCATTCCAATCCTTTCTTAGTCACCAGTTAGCCCTGAGGCCTGGGGTAGGGCACTTACATTATCTATGCCTTAGTTTCCTGCCCTACAAAATGGAATCCATAATACCTACTTTACAAGTTTCCTGTGAATGTTAAATATCTACTTAGCACCCTACCCATACTAGGCATGTGAGATTATGCGCTGTTCTTCTCACATAGTAGATAAAGACCAATGGAAGTGTTATTAGTATTGATATAAGTAGCATTTATTCAATAAACAGTTGTTTCCTACCTTCCTTTTTCTCCTTAACTCCCCATATAACTAGTGTTATCTAAAAATACAGTACAAGTGTACAGTAAGCTACCCCCAAACTAGTGCTTGTAAAAAACTATTAACAAGAGAGTACTGAACAAAGAATAGACATTGAGTGGTAATTGAGAGCACTCAAAACATTTCAGATTAGAAATAAAATGGATGTTTTAAAGCCAAGGATACTGAACCATTTCTATTTTATTAATGTCGTTTTTAAAGTGTAGCCTAGGCTAAATGATTTATGACAGCACTTTGTAGTATATTAGTAAGTGCCCTGTAGTATATTTTGTAAATACAGTGACATTTTAGCGATAAGAGCTCTCATTACATGTCTGTGTTATTAAATCATTCCTCCAAAGACAGGTTAAACTGCCAGGTTTTGGGTAAGAATTATAGGGTTTATAGATTCATGAAGTGAAAATCAGTATGCTTGAGCTATGTAATGTATATTCACTGTGAAGGTGGAACATAGCAGAACAAGAAATGATTATAATACTACAGATGCAAAAATGTGAGCAAAAGAAATTGTTTTTGAATAAGCCCTCCTAGAGTGACTTTCACTGTCACTCTTTGCTTGAATGAGAATAACATGTCTTTATTAGCACTATCATTTTCATTTGGCTTAATCAAAAAATTGTGACCATCTTGGCAGTGTTTTCCTTAAAGACTTTAACTCAGATTGAGATTAGGACATCCTGCTGGCCTGGCTGACAGAGAGAGCTAGAATTCTGGCAGTTATCAAAAGAAATGAAAATAAAATTGATCAAGTGTACATTTTGATGAGATATTACTGATTCTAATACAGCAATTGCCACATTTTCATTTATTAGAGAATTGAACCAAAGAAGTTCGTAGAGTGTCAATGAGGCAATCTGGTCTGATCTGACACATCTATTCAATGCAAGTCAGAGCTGTCGGCTTAAGGAGTGATGTGGTTCAATTATACTTCCCAGGAGAGTCACTGCGTTGGTCCCATACAATGAGTACTTGTTCATGAAATAAAGTTAATTAGCATGTAGATCTTCTGTAACTGGATGAGTATTGATTACTGAGTTTTCTACTCAGGACAATGACAATAAAAGTCTTCATTTCATACCCTTCTTGTCCTGTGGAACCTTGTTTACAGACTTGGGGCTACAGAACACCAAGACAAGATTTCAAGTGCAGTAAAAGAACTTACGGCACATAACCTCTTTGCAAGGGCATATGATACTTTTGCAATGGTATACATCAGTGGTCCTCAAACTTTAGCTTACATCAGAATGACCTGGAGAGCTTGTTAAAATACCAACTGTTGGGCCTCTGACCCCAGAGTTTTTGATTCAACATACCTGGGGTGGTTTCCATGAATTTGCATTTCTAACCAGTTCCCAGATGATACAGCTGCTGCTGGTCTGGCTACCACACATGAGATGCTCTGGTGTTTATGTTGTTGATGTAAATATGCCACTTCCTATTTCATAGCAGTCAGGAGAGGGTAGTGACAGCTTGAGGAGTCTCAGACAGTTACCTTGCATTTATTCATTTACTCAATAAATACTTATTGAGTACCCATATAGTCTCACTAGGTCTTAAATATACAGGTATGAATAAGACTTAGATCATCATTGCTTTCAACATGCCTAAAAGCTAAATATGGAATTCTGATAGTGTGATTATTATAAGGAGGCTATAAAACAAGAGAGAGAGATATCACCCAGATTTATAGGGTGGACAGGAAAGTCTTCTTGGAGAATGTGAAACCTACACTTACTTTTCTGATATCCCCATGAAAAAAAAAAAAGCCTATAACTTTTGGGCCAGTGTCCTCTCTGCTGAATTAATGTGAGAACTTTCTTAGAAACTCCAAACTGGCACCTCTCTCAGCTGCTCACAAAAACCCCACAACTTCACTACTGTCTTATAAAAATGCAAATACAATCACATCACTCTCATGCCTAAAATTTCCTGTCTTCAGAATAAATACCAAACTTCTCCTTCATTATCTCTTCCAGCCTATACTTGTAACCTACAAATGTGGTACCATCCACCCAAACACCTTATTCTCCAGTCCTGTGGTACTTTGTGCTCATCCTTAACACATCCTTTTCTCTCTCACCTCTAGGATGTTGATATGCTTTTTTCTCCACCTAGATTTTTTATATTGCCCCTGTTTTGCCCACCTGCATCTTATCTGTCACAGCTCAATGTTCTGGTCCTCTGTGAAGCCTTTCTGGAAGATAAGCACTTCTGTCTCTGTGTTATAAACATTTGGTAAATATATTCTTGTTAGGCATGATGGGATAATTATTTGTTGACTTGTTTATCTTGTAGGTGAGACTGGATGGCAGATACTATGAATCACTCATTTTGTAATCATAGTACTTACACAAACTAGGTACATAATAGGTGCTCAATTAATTAGCTGCTGAATAAATTAATGAAAAAGAGGGGTCAGTTATTTCTATCTTAGAGATTACTCTAGCTGATTATTTTTTACTTAATACCAGTTTAAAATATCTGAATGAGAGAATCTGACAGATACAGCTTGTGTCTAGAGTACATTATTTGTTCTCTAAGCTGTGACATGTGGGGGACAGGGTAGAGTTGTGTAATACATAAGGTTTTCTCTTATCAGCTGTGGATAGGTAAGTTAACCCAGCGGTCCCCAACCTGTTTGGCATCAGGGACCAATGTCGTGGAAGACAATTGTTCCATGGACTGGCAGAGGGGAATGGTTCAGGCAGTAATAAGAGCAGTGGTTCAAGTGGTAATGTGAGCGACGGGGAGCGATGGGGAGCAGCAGATGAAGCTTGGCTCGCTTGCCTGCCACTTACCTCCTGCTGTGTGGCCTGGCTCCTAACAGGCCACAGACTTGTATTGGTCTGTGGCCTGGGCGTTGGGGACCCCTGAGTTAACCCACAGAAAGGGTGACATAGGGCATGAGTAAAAATGATAGATTCATGTCTCACATTTGTCTCTTTTCAACTCCCCAGATATCACTGATATTAGCATAAAGATATTAATCCACAAGAACAAAAATAACTAGGAAAAAGAAAACAGTAGATCAGAGATTCAATAAAATGTGGGGAGACGAGAAGCAAAAAGAAAATAATAATCAGTTTAGGAGAACAGAGAAAGTTTAAGGTAATTATCTGCAGAGAGGAGTAATGAATGAGCCAATTTACTCCATGGATTTCTGAGAGCCTTGATTATCGGAGGCACCCCAGATAGGGAGAATGAAGGGTGATATAGTTTCCACAGGGGATTCTTTTCTAGCAATTTGGGGAAAATTCATGTTTTTCTGAATCCAGAGAAAAAAATCAGTTGGGAAAACAAGAAAAAGGATTACAATTCCCCTACTAGAATTAAAGCTTAATAATCACCACAGAGATGTTTACTAGTTTGAAGAAATAGACTGATGTCAAGTTGGGAGCAAGTGCAGGAATCACTGAGGTGCAAAGTTGAAGGATAAGATTGACATTTCCAGAACTAGGGTATGAGCGGGGAGGAGTGAAGCATTCAAGATCTAATCAAGGGCTGTTGCTACGCTGTGTGTGTTTGTGACCCCATCTACTGCAAAGGGTGTATCATTCTTGCCAATGAAATAAATATCAATACACATATATGCATAGTATACTTAAATAAATCCTTAGACTGTTGTTCAAAGAAATAACAGTTCTGGAAGCAAAATGAGTTCTTAAGTTGGCAATTTCCACACGTGATTCTGTATAGTGCTATTAACTGTGTTAGGATATAAGAATATTGTGTTAACTCATTAATGTTAGCTCACTTTTTCCAATGTTTGAAAATACTCCATAGGCTACAGTGGTTTGTAAATACTTTAACAGAAGAAATGCAAGGGCAAGAAAAGAATACTGTTGTAGGATATTAGACAGAGAATTAGTAACTGATCTAAAATCTGAATCAGCAAAAGCAATATAGATTTCAATGGTAAAACCAAATCAGGGCAAGTGAGTGAAATATTTTCATTATTAAAAAGTGAAAGAAGATTTCATTAAGTAATATATAGCCTAAAGTTCAACTTGAAGATTTTTTTGGACTTATTCTACCAACAGTGTCACAAAATGAGAGAAATTTTTCTATGAAATGGAATATTTGTTACAAAATAAAGATTAAGACTAATGGATAGAACTATAAGTGCTTTTTGTGTTTTAAAATTTAGTTTTAAGGAAAATAATTTTAAAATATTTTACATATTTGTGGTGTTATCTTTCAAATACTTTGATATTTATTTAGCATTTACTTTTATTTTGTATTTCCTTCTTTTAATATTTTAATGTCAAATGTCTATATATCAAGTAAAGATCATTTTTATATGTTATTAAAACATATAATTCTGTCAAAATAATATTGATTCATAGTAATCAATAAACTATGTGTTTATTACTATCTTTTACCCCAAACCTCTGCAAATTTAGTTTGACTCTATCACCGAAAAATTATTTACTACTTATTATTATGGTCACTCATTATCATTTAAAAGCACTCAGATGAAGCTCTATGAAAAATACAAATGAACTTATGATTTGGGAAATTTCCAGGAATTCCTGAGAATTCTGATTCCTCAGTCCAGAACCAATGAAGAACTTGGAAGTACAAGAAAGGTATTGAACACAGAGGAGCTGCTGGAGCATCTGTATTGAGAGGAACCATGATCCAGCATATAGTCAGAGACTAGCACCCCTCTCCCTCCAAGCCCCATCCCCTATCCCACCCCACCCCCAACCAATGGATACTGGGAGTTAAGCCGAGGTCACAGAACAAGTCCCAGTAAATTTAAGAAGATTGACATCATATCAAGCATCTTTTCCAGCCACAATGTTATGAGATTAGAAATTAACTATAAGAAGAAAACTACAAAAAACACAAACATGTGGAGGCTAAACAATATGCTACTAAACAACGAATGGGTCACTGAATAAATCAAAGAGGAAATTAAAAGATACCTAGAGGGCTTCCCTGGTGGCTCAGTGGTTGAGGATCTGCCTGCCAATGCAGGGGACACGGGTTCAAGCCCTGGTCTGGGAAGATCCCACATGCCGCAGAGCAACTAGGCCCGTGAGCCACATCTACCGAGCCTGCGCATCTGGAGCCTGTGCTCTGCAACAAGAGAGGCTGCGACAGTGAGAGGCCCACGCACCGCGATGAAGAGTGGCCCCCGCTCGCCGCAACTACAGAAAGCCCTTGCACAGAAACGAAGACCCAACACAGCCAAAAATAAATAAATAAATTAATTAATTAATTTTTTAAAAAGATACCTAGAGACAATGAAAACAGAAACACAATAATCCAAATTATATGGAATGCAGCAAAAGCAGTTTCAGGAGGGAAGTTTATAGAGACACAAGCCTAACACAGGAAACGAGAAAATTCTCAAATAAGCAACCTAACCTTATACCTAAAGGAACTAGAAAAAGAATTAACAAACCAAGTTAGTAGAAGGAAAGAAATATCAGATCAGAAATAAATGAAACAGAAACTAAAAAATAAATTTAAAATATCAATGAAAGTAAAAGCCAGTACTTTGAAAAGATAAACAAAATTGATAAACCTTTATCCAGACTCCTCAAGAGAAAAGAGAAAGGGCCCAAATCGTTAAATCAGAAATGGAAAAGAAGTTACACCAAAAGCACAGAAATACAAAGGATCATAAGAGACTAATAAGAACAACTATATGCCAATAAAATGGACAACCTAGAAGAAATGGATAAATTCCTAGACACGTATAATCTCCCAAGACTCTATTAGGACGAAGTAGGAAATATGAACAGTAATGAATTTGAATCAGTAATTTAAAAACTCCCAAGAAACAAAAGTCCAGGACCAGTTGACTTCACAGGTGAATTCTACCAAACATTTAGAGAAGAGTTAACACCTATCCTTCTCAAGTTATTCCAAAAACTTTCAGAGGATGTAATCCTTCCAGATTCACTCTATGAAGCCAGCATCACCCTCATACAAAAACCAGAAAAATAATCACCAAAAAAGAAAATTATAGGCCAATATCCCTGATGAACAAAAGGATGCAAAAATCCTCAACAAAATATTAGCAAACCAAATTTAACAATACACTAAAAGGATCATACACCATGATCAAGTGTGATTTATCCCGGGGATGCAAGGATTTTTCAATATCCACAACTCAATCAGTGTGATACATCACATTCACAAATTGAAGAATAAAAATCTTATGATTGTCTCAACAGGTACAGAAAAAGCCTTTGACAAAATTCAACATCCATTTATAAATATAAAAACTCTAAATAAAGTGAGTATAAGGGAACATACCTCAACATAATAAAGGCTAAATATGACAAGGCCACAGGTAACATCATACTCAACAGTGAAAATCTGAAAACATTCCCTTCCAGATCAGGAACAAGACAAAGATGCCCACAATTGCCACTTTTATTCAACATAGTATTGGAAGTCCTAGAAACAGCAACCAGAAAAGAAAAATAAATAAAAGGGATCCAAATTGGAAAGGAAGAAGTAAAACTCTTACTGTTTGCAGATGACATGATACTAAACATAGAAAATCCTAAAGATAATAGCATAAACTTCCTAGAACTCATCAATGAACTTGGTAATGTTGCAGGATACAAAAGTAATATACAAAAAAATCTGTTTCTACACAGTAACAATGAACTGTCAGAAAGAGAAGTGAATAAAACAATTCCATTATAATTGCATCAAAAAATACCTAGGAATAAATCTAACTGAGGAGCAAAGGTAAAAGCCCTGTACTTTGAAAAGTGTAAAGAATTGATGAGAGAAAATGAAGACGGCACAAATGGAATATTTGCTCATGGATTAGAAGAATTAGTATTATTTATATCACCATACCACCCAAGGCAATCTACAGATTCAATACAATTCCTATCAAAATACCAATGGCATTTTTCACAGTACTAGAGCAAATAAGTCTAAAATTTGTATGCAAACACAAAGACCCTGAATAGCCAAAACAATCTTAAGAAAAAAGAACTGGAGGCAACATGTTTCCTGATTTTAAACTATTCTACAAAGTTACACTAATCAAAACATTATGGTACTGGCACAAAAACAGACACATAGACCAATGCAACAGAATTGAGAGCTCAGAAATCAACCCACTCTTATATGGGCAATTAACCTATGACAAAGGAGGCAAGAGTATACAACAGGGAAAAGACAGCCTGTTCAATTAATGGTGTTGAGAAAACTGGAGAGTTACATGCAAGAAAATCAAACTGGACTATGTTCTCATACCATATACAAAAGCAACAAAAATAAACCCAAAATGGATTAAAGACCTTAATGTAAGAACTGAAACCATAAAACTCCTAGATGAAAACAAAGGTAGTGCACTCTTTCACATCAGTCTTAGTAATTTTTTTATTTTTTGGATATGTCTCCTCAGGCAATGGAAACCAAAGCAAAAATAAGCAAATGGGACTACATCAAAGCAAAAAGCTTCTGCACAGTGATGGAAACTATCAACAAAATGAAAAGGATGCCTGCTGAATGCGAGAAGATATTTGCAAATGGTATGTCCAACAAGGGGTTAATATCCAAAATATACAAAGAACTCATATAACTCAACATCAAAAACAAAACAAAACAAACAAAAAACAAACACCAAACAACCTATTTAAGAAATGACCTGAAGATCTGAATAGACATTTTTCCAAAGAAGCCCTACAGATAGCTAACAGGCACATTAAAAAATGCTCAACATCACTAATCATCAGGGAAATGCAAATCAAAACCACAATGAGCTATCACCTGTCAGAATGGCCATCATCAAAAAGGCAACAAATAATAAATGTTGGTGAGGGTGTGGAGAAAAGGGAACCCTCATGCACTATTTGTGGGAATGTAATTTGGTACAACCACTAAGGAAAAAAGTATGGAGTTTCCTCAAAAAAATTAAAAATAAAACTACTGTATGATCCAACAATTCCACTCCTGGGTATGTATCTGAAGAAAACAAAAACATTAATTAGAAAAGATGTAGGCACCCCTATGCTCACTGCAGCATTATTTACAATAGCCAAGATATGGAAGCCAGAAGATGTTTATGTATATACAATGGAGTGTTACTCAGCCATAAAAAGAATGAAATCTTGCCATTTGTGACAACATGGATGTACCTAGAGTGTATTATCCTAAGTGAAATAAGTCAGAAAGAGAAAAACAAATATCGTATATTAACGCATATATGTGGAATCTAGAAAAATGGTACAGATGAACCCATTTGCAAGACATAAATAGAGACATAGATGTAGAGATTAAACTTATGGACACCAAGGGGGTAAAGTGGTGGGGGTGGTGGTGGGACGAATTGGGAGATTGGGATTGACATGTATACACTAATATGTATAAAAGAGATGACTAATAAGAACCTGCCGTATGAAAAGAAATAAATAAAATAAAATTCAAAAAAACAAAACAAAACAGTGATGAATGAAATGAAGCAAAACAAGACTGAAACAGAGTCATAGATACAGAGAAGGATCAGGTGGTTGCCAGAGGGGAGGAGGATTTGGAAAGTGAGAAATAGGTGACAGAGATTATGAGGTGCAAAACTTCCAGTTGCAAAATAAATGTCATGGTTATGAAATGTACAGCGTGGGGGAATATAGTCAATAATTATATATTTGTATGGTGACACATGGTAACTTAGATTTATCCTCATGATCATTTTGAAACATGTATGAATATTGTATAACTATGTTTTATACCAGGAAATAACACGTTATTTTAGGTCAATTATACTTCAAAAACATACAAACAAACAAACACATAGAGAAAAAGATCATATTTTTGGTTACCAGAGGCAGGTATGTAGGGCAGCGGGAATTAGATGAAGGCAGTCAAAAGATGCAAACTTCCAGTTATAAGATAAATAGTTACAATATGATCAATATAATTAACTCTGCAGCCTGTTATAAATGAAAGTTGTTAAGAGAGTAAATCCTAAGAGTCCTCATCACAAGAAAAAACCTTTTTTTCTATTTCTTTAATTTTGTATCTATATGAGATGAGGGATGTTCACTAAACTTACTGTGGTGATAATTTGATGATCTATATAAGTCAAATCATTATGCTGTACTCCTTAAACTTAATCAGTGTTGTATGTCAATTATATCTCAATAAAACTGTAAGGAAAGAAGTCACCATCAATAAAGAAAGAAGTTGTAATTTCTTTATTTTGAAACATTTCAATAAAATAAGGCTTTCTAAGTATCAGTTAATCCTAATAGGAACCATTCAATCCTATTCAGCAGTCTTTAGCATGGGAAAACTAACATTTATGAATTTAACAGGCTCTACATTTATAAAAACTGCCTATAACAGATTATTTGTAAATATTAACCAGAATTAACAGAATTAACAGGTGAATATCCTGGATTATCTTGTTTTCTTATGGTTGTGGAATCTTGTGGATTACGACTCTGAGACTCATTTTGACCCTCTTTTAATTTTCACTACATAGCAAATTCATTTTTGACACTGTCTCTGCCACAGAAAGGTTGTCATAATTAAGTGAAAACCAAGGATAATCCCAAAGCTGCTTTCAACTAAAGTCACCATCCCTGCTCATCCCCTCATGTTGTGATAATACCGTGTGTTTTGAAGCTAGACATTGAATGCATTGAACAACATTTACTTATTTAAGAAATATTTGTTGAACCTCTCCAATCGGCACGTGCTTTGTTAGTTTTTGATGGATGTATAAACATGGGTAATTTTTATAACTTCTCTGAGGTTTGGTTTTATGATCTATAACACAGTAATAATTTTTCTTGTTTTTATACGTTTGCAAGTGGATAAATAATCAGCTTATTCATGGGTAGATATACAATAACTGCTATTTCCTTGTAATTATACATACACATGAACAAATTTACTTGAGTTATTTGGCACCCATTTGGGCATAGGAGCTACAAAACTCCAGGCAGCAGGAAGGAAATATAATAAATACTAAAGGAATAAGAACTCTGCAAACTAAGAATAAGTCAAATACTGAGAATTAACTACTCATTACAATACCACATGCATCAACAGAGTTCTTTCTTAGGCACTGTGAGAGCAGAGCAGTGAATCAAAACATTAAGAATGGAAGGTTGGTTAGTGATCTAAAATCAGTAGAAAGACCAATTACTAAAATTCATGCACTTCTGTCTAGGTTGGTTGCTTCTTTGAAGCCTCTGAATTATTTGACACAGAATTCTAATAAACTAATAAGCATTTTCTTAATCATATTAGGAAAAGCAAATTAGAATAGATTACAACCCGAAGGCACACCAATATGCTCAAGCAGCAGTTGACAATCTAACCAAGAATCAGCGGGCAGAAGAATCAATGAAATTAGGTTCAACATCTACATACACAGATGACTGAGCTGTCACAACCTAGCTCAATAATTTATGTTCAAAATAAAGCTTATAAATATAACCAAACGATAGAGAAAAGGGCCAATAATGTTTGAAATACTCTGTTTACAAAGGCAAGATACTGAATTATAAAGATCAGAAAGATTTTTTTTAATGTAGAAAAAGAAAGGTAAAATGTCGTTTTAAAGGTTAAATTACAATTTTTGGTATTCTTTAAAATTTAATTACATGCAATACAAGAGTCCATGATAATACTGAATATAGAGGCATTATTTAATACACTATACAAAATTGAGCCAACTTTTAATAATACAAATAGTTTATTTCTTTTAGCAAATACAAAAACATCTAGTAAGAGGTTATAAGAGGATATATCCACAGGCACCAATTCAAGTAATGTTTCAGATAAGTATTCTTGGCACATGAACAAGTACTGGGGGGCTATAAATTCTTTTCAACATTTATTTAAGACATAAAGTAAACACAGCGGGAAACTAGGTAAAGAGTATATTCAGTTTGGTGTGTTACGGCACTGAATCTAAGACTGGTATGTGTAATATGGTGTGGCAGTCAAGCAAAAACATAAGAATATGTAAAAGTCAGAGGTTCAAACTTGTAGTTAGAGAATGAGGAATAAAAGCAGACCAATTAAAGATTAATTCTTCCCCTTGTTAGTTGTAAGAGCCCTTGACATTACAGGTATATTGACTAGTATTAAATGTAATTTAGTGTAAAAATTCTATCTGATTCCTTGCTAGGTGTTTAGTTTCTTTTGGATAATCTATTTTTCCTGATTGAAAACGATTTTCTGTAAGAATCTGGGGCTTACTCTTGCGTCATGTTCTAGTTCTCACAGAAAAAGGGAACTAGCTCATCATATTTTATCTGCAGGGTTGACATCAAGGATACATGATCTGTGCAGTCTCACAGGCCTCATACTCAGAAGGGGCCCATGCTTGGTTTAATGCTCTGATACCACCTGCTTGGAATTCTTAATACTTTTTAACCAGGGGTCTTGTATTTCCATTTTTCACTGGGTTCTCCAAATCATATAGGTGTTCTTGTTTAATCTGTCTTATAGGTCTGCCCAATTAGTCTATGAAGTGGTGCTTTTGGTGTTAAAAAATAAATAGTCCTAATACATATATTGCAATCAACCATAAATTAATTCTAAAATATGGTGGCTCTTTCCTCTTTTTCATGTGCTTCTTCTCTCTTCTCTAGTTAAGTTATCCTATGAGACAAGAAGACCAGTGAAAAACTGAAACAGAGAGCCCAGAAACAGACTTCCATATATATGCACACTTGTTACTTGACAGACATGCTATTGGAAATCAAGTAGGGGAAATGCAATGGACACTGCAGTAGATGATACTAATACATTGGGGGGAAAAAGAAAATTATATTTTTAACTCTTACCAAACCAAAAAATCAAGTCTGGATAGACTAAAATACTAATTGTGAAAAGCAAAATGTAGACTAATAAATGTGATTATATAACAAATGAGATTTTTCGCTCATCAAGACACTCTATAGGAAGTGAAAAGTCAAATCACGAAATTTGAGAATATATTTTACACACCATAGTTTAGAAATGACTAACATCTGGAAGAAAATTTTAAATAGTTCAATAGATTATTGGGCAAAATATATGAATAGGTACTTCAAAGAAGACGAAACTTGAATAAACAATAACCAAGAGAAAATATACTCAGATTCAGTAATAATCAAGGAAATGCAAATAAAAATTAGAATGGAATATCATATCACACCTGCTAAACAAGTAAAAATTTTACGTCTATATATTATCAAACATCAGAGAGGACTTGAATCAATAGAGACTTTCACACATTGTTCAATGAGTCATAAACTGCAAAACTTCAAATAACAGATTGGTTTTACTGAATATGAAATACACGTGCCCTGTGACCCACCAATTCTATTACTAGGTTTCAATAAATTAGATAATTCTTATTTATGCATACAGAATACATATGTATTCACAGCAGCATAGATCTTAATAGAGTGGATTGAATAAAGTGGGATATCATCTTTCAATGACATAATACAGCAATGAAAGTGAATTTACTACAGCTACAAACATCACCAGAGATGAATTTCACAAACATAACAGTTCATGAAAGATATATAACTTAAAATATTCATATGGTATATTTCCATTTATATTAGGTTCAAAAGCAAGCAAAACCAAATAATACATTGTTAGGGGCACATACATAAGATGCTTAAATCATAAAAAGCAACAAAGTTATTCTCACATCAGTGAGGATAGTAGTTATTCTTAGGTATGGGAAGAGAGGATATACCGTCAAAGACAACTGGATCAGGGATTTGTAAGTTACTGGTAATGTTTATTTCTTAATGAGCGTTTTGGCTACCTTTGATGTTGGCTTAGTTATTATTCTTTAAAATACACATGTACGTTTTATACTCTCTTCTAATGTATGAATATATTTCATAATCTTAAAAAAATGCCATGTGGTTCAAGGCACTAGGCACCTAAAATCTACAGAACTTAAACACATTTTAAGGGGATCTACATATTGTTGACAAACCTTCAGTGAAAATGAAAAATTAATTCCTAACTCTTGTACACAAAATCTGCCAGGAGAAACAATATTATATTCATTTATGCATTAAAGGTTTTTTTTAAAGAACATTATTTGCTGAATCCTGTGCTAGTTGTTTTTGTAATAAACATGAAAATAATATGCATCTGATTGTAGGAAGCACAGGGTCTTGATGGAGAGAAAAAGATGTAAATAAATTGGTAGGAGTGGTGAGTTCTACAAGGAGAACAATAACCTATACCTTCAAATCTCCAATAATATTTAAGGTTATAGGTTCCCCTCCAAAACACTTCACTTCCTAAGAAGAAGAGACATTATTTAAAGTTTTTAAATACAGATTAGAGCTGGTTTTCTAGGAATGAAGACTTGAAAGAGACAGATGTCATGAGTATGTCACGTGTATGGCCTCTACCTCTCACTTCCCTGCTGCCCTTGTGTAAGGGCCAGGGTTTCTTCCATAATGTGGGTAAGAAGAGGTGGTGAGGATGATAGAAACCGAGGCTGAGGTGAGGATAGAAACTGCAGACTAAATAATGACAAGGCTATTATGCCATTCTATGGTATTTGGACTCTAAGTGATGGAGAACCATCAAAAGACAGGTGTCATCAAGGTGAACAGTCACTTCTCTATGCAGCCTAAGCTTTTCTGAAGTTAAAAGAAGAGAAAAGGCAAATACAGGTCTCTTCGAGAGATTAAGCATGAGGCTAGAAAATGATGGGGCACTGTGGAAGCAAAGTTGATCAGCTGAAAATGAAAAACTGAACTTTCATCAAAATTTTGAACCTTTTAAAACTGCTGTAGCTATGGGTGAGTGGAAATTTTCCTTATTCCTTTCTTTTGGATATAAGGATTGTTGAAGATTTTTTTTTTGAATGGACTGGGGTACAAGAGAAGCTTTGCCTAAGGCACCTTATTCTTACTGTGCAACTAAAGCAAAGATTTTTCTACCTGGCTTGTCTGCCTTTGACTCCAGGGTTCCTTAAGGAATAATCTATTGTATTTATTTTAAGTCCATGGTTCTGTCACTTTATGTTCTTTACAGTTGTCTACTCCACAAGAACATTATTTCAAATGGGAGATGACATTACTGGTATTAAGCTACTGAAGAAGTAGTATCTAAAATCATTACTGCTATTCCAGCTGGGGGATGCAAAGGCTAAGCTGTTTATTTTGATTGTCTTGTTTATATTTGCAATTCGAACCACTGAAGACTTGGTTACAGAAAACAAGAATTTGGAGCAGGTAAGCTAGATGCTGTAGTCTCAGCAAAGGCATCCATGATTGACAGACCCTTAAAACCTGTTAGTCAGTTTCATTGTCTTCACATGGGTCTCTCCAGTTACACTGAGAAGAGGGCCTTGATTCACTCTCTGTAAGTGTTTCCTTGTAGAAGAGCTATTCAGCTTCCAAAAGACAGGAATCATACCTTTATATTTCTACCTGTTTTTGCAGAGGTGGTATTGCAGAATATTTTCAGTTTTTTAGAAGTAGCACTTTACCAGCTAGTACCAGGAGAATACTTTTGGAGTCAGACACCAGTGTCATTATGGATGCTATGAAAATCAGTATTCTATATTTAAATTGGGGGCCAGAAGAAAAATATTCTTAATTCTTATGAAATAAACATTTCCTCTACAGATATATTTCTTTCTTGCATCCCTGCATTGAACAGACTATATCAGCAGAGTTTATACTTATGATAAATGCCATTCTTAAACTTCCAAGAGGAAGACATTTATTGACTTGATCTGCAAGTGCTAATGTGATAAAGAGATATGACCATTTGGTGGTTCCTATTATGTTACTTAAGCTGCATTGTTCTCAGTTCTCCAACTGATATAGCGGTATGTATCTTTGCCCTATTAACTTGTTTTGTGATCAACAGAAGAAACGTGTAAAACTTTGATATATTTCCAAACATCAAATAGATTATTAAAGTAATTTAAATCACTTAAAATTTCTAGGGCTTCCCTGGTGGCACAGTGGTTGAGAATCTGCCTGCTAATGCAGGGGACATGGGTTCGAGCCCCGGCCTGGGAGGATCCCACATGCCGCGGAGCAACTAGGTCCGTGAGCCACAACTACTGAGCCTGTGCGTCCGAAGCCTGTGCTCCGCAACAAGAGAGGCCGCGATAGTGAGAGGCCCGTACACCGCGATGAAGAGTGGCCCCCGCTAGCCACAATTAGAGAAAGCCCTCGCATAGAAATGAAGACCCAACACAGCAAAAATAAATAAATTAATTAATAAACTCCTACCCACAATATCTTCTAAAAAAAAAAAAAATTCTAAAGAACAACAAAGTAGATTCTTCTTCCCCTTGCTCCTCAATGTGTGATCTGAGGGACAGGGGCGCCAGTGTTATCTGGAAGCTTGTCAGAAATGCAGAATCCCGGGCTCCACCCTCCATCTACTAAATCAGAATCTGCGTTTGAACAAGGTCCCCAGGTGATTAGAATGCACATCAAAGACTGAAAAGCCCCTCTGTGGCTGACCTTTTCAAATGTACTACTGTACAAATTTGGTCATAAAAGCTGTAACTTTACCCAGAGAGTAGAATCCTAGAGGTGTGAATTCATTATAGGAAAGATCATGATTGTAGTTTAACAATGATCAAATTTGGAATTGCTTAGAAAAAAATAACCTAGCTGAGTTAAATTATACATAAGTGGCAAAGTAATTTCTATGGTAACCCAGGTTTCCTAGGTGTTTAGAATTAGGAAATTGAAAGGGAATCAGTATAGTCACTAGGGTATGATGGTAATAGATGAAATCCTTTGCCAAATGGCAAATGAGTGAAAGGCTGCAATTTGGCACCAAACTGAGATTCCTGCTGTTTTTTCAACGGTAAAGCATGAAACGCTTGCTACCAATTTTGAAATTGTTGTGACATGATGAAATATAAAAAGTCATCTAGATATGTGAGAGGAAAATGGTAGACAGAATGTCCATATTTATATTACAAGGGTAAGAGCCTCCTGACACACAGCTAATATAATGACTGAGAACCCACAATGATGATAATCCATCTTGGACATGCAAAAACAATGTTTTTAAAAGAAAATACCGCTGCAAGAAATAACTCATAATCATTAAAATAACATTTAGTGTTTTTATACTGTAAATCAGGACTTCACCATAGTAAGTTTGAAAATATTTTGTTGTTACAATGCTAACAAATTGACTTTTGGCTGAAAGTCATAGGCGGGTGTAAAAAAATATCTCATGTTAGTTCCAAATTCTTAAGCTTAAGCAATTCCGAGTTGTTACCCTAGACGCTAAATTCATTCAAAAGCTAACAAAGCAGGAAAAGGAATGAATTCCTTGCGTCATGTTGAAGGGTTTGTTCTCTAAAATATACAATGCCCTCCCCAAAATGCTTTGTTGGTCGTGTTTTCAGTGGCTAAATAACCAAAAGATTTTGAGTTAACATTGAATTATGAATGTCCTCACATGTTCTCCAATCTCTGACAAAAATTATTTTGTCAAACTTTCTTGAGCCCCTGGTGTGGGCTGTGTTTTGGAGCATATGTCAGTGATTCAGGGATAAAGCACATTCCCCTTCGAAGAAAGAATTTGGCCATTTGCCTTTGCCTCCCATACGTTCTCTATATGTATTTAAAATAGTCTTATGGCCCAGGTAAATATCAAGTTTTCCAAAATCTAGGTCCTGTTTTTGAAATTTAGTATAACAGGGCCTGAGATGTCCATCCACCTTTAAAAAGTTCTCATTTAACTTCTAAGTGTGCCTATCAAATCTTACCCATTCTTCAAGACACATTTATAATTTCACCTCTTCTATGAAACATTTTGTAATAACTCCTTTTAACACCCCTAAATCTTTGGTGTTATCTCCCTCATATGTACTCCCATTAACACCTTTCTCTTATGTCCCTCTAGTCCTTTCTCTTAACCCTTCAGGATAAAGTCTGTGTCTTATTTATCTTTACATTTTCCTTACAATTTACAGTGGCTTGCATATAATAGTTACTTGACAAATATCTGTAGAATCTGAGTTAACTTGATTTCCCAGTGTCCAACACCCTGCACCCCAATTGTTGGGTCACTGCACTGTTTTCATGATTCCAGCAATTGGCTACAAATTCTGAATTCTTTGGCCTGTGACACTGATTTCTATGGTATCTGAATTCCGATTCCCTAAGATTTATACTTAAAAAAAAATTGCTTCTCACCTACTTAGTGAGATCTTTTATCTCACATTGACCTTCATCTAACTCATGACTTACACTTGAACTGAGCTCCAGACTTGAATCTACTATCTGAACCTATATCTCCATATACCAGTTCCTTGGATAACTGTTCCTGGCTGTACTCCTGTCTCTGCCAGTGTTCAAGACCTTCACTAACCTGGAGCTGACTGGCCTTTTTCCTGATCCCAGGTACGATAGTATGTCAAGCGCTAAGCTACATGGAAGGTACCAGAACTCAATCCCACTATAGGCTGCCTTGGCTGATTATTGTGAAGAGGTGATTGAAGTACATTATAGGAGAAAAAAGTATTGCTTCATACATATACTGTTTCATGCATGTAGGACATTCACGGTCCATTTTATTCAGTCAAGTGAACTTCTACAAAAGCCCTATCTAGAGCAGATGCTTTGCTAGAGGCTGGAGATGGGTGCAGTAGAAAGTGGAGGAGATGAAAAAGGAGTAAGGCAGTCCCTACCTTCAACGGGTTCATTAGCATTAACCAGATATCCTGGCTATGCCACCTACTAGCTATGTGATCTTGTTCAACCTACCTAAGCTGTTTCCCAGTGTCTTTAGTTGTCAAAAGGAGGATAATTATTTCTACCTCCCAGATATGTTTTAGAAAGTATCTAGCATAGTACATATGCATATATTACATGCTTAATACATGGTAGCAGAAAGACTGCCCAAATCTTTTCTTCCGTATTTGATAATTTCAATTGTAATTAGCTTAACACATATTTTAGATCTGGCTTTTGTACATTTCTTAAACCTGGTTTTCCACCCTGGAAGATCATTAGAATCCCTAGGAAGCTTTTCAGATCCCTAGTCCCCAGATTCTGATTTAGTTGGTCTGGGCTGGAAATGAAGGAAGAGGAAGTCAGTAATTTTAAAAGCAGTCAGGTGGTTCAAATGTCCAGCGAATGGGTAGAACCACCTTGATAAGACACCTGAATTCAAGTTTCTTCTCTCCTGCTTGCCTACAAAGATATAACTCACCTGGACCTCACAGACCTTTACTCATAACACTTTCCCTAAGGGAAATGACACCAAGTATGTTTCTACAGCAAAGGTGCCATGGTCTAGGCAAGAAAATCTAGATAATTACCATCACGTACAACTAGATGCTGCTTTCCTCCCCAGAAACATTTTTAATGTCCTTTGGAAATAAGGACTAAAAGTTTCCTTGAAACTTGTGGTAAGTGTATATAAAGCCTTCTGATATAATAAAGTTACCAACCACAATCTAGCTTAAATTCTGGGGACCATGGTTGTTTGAGTTCCAGAAACATTGTCTAACAATATGAGTATACTTATGGGAATAATGGAATAGAATATTTGATAGTGGTCTACCCCTCACCACATGATACGTATGACTATCATTTAGATCTTTTAAAAATGTAGGTTCTACAGAAGGTCCAAACAATCTCACTTTAATCTGAGAGGTAAAATCATTTCTCATGTCTATAATGCCTTAATTTTCAATGACCTAGAGATTTCACATGTGTTTGCTTATACCTCAGTGTATGTCTAAAAATTGTGAGCCAAAGTTCTTGAAGTAGTTTCTGAGTCTCTGATTTCACTCAATCTGCTAAAGCCCAGAAAGATGCTATCAAGGTCCCAAGATCTGTCAGTGATGAACCTGGTACTAAACCACACTGCAATGATCTCTAAACCTACAATGACAGGAGTATCAAAGTCAAGTGTAATACAAGGTCCTGTCACTCCCTGAAGTTCTATGAATTTCTCCAGCTTTTGAGAAATTCTTTGGAATTTTTTTGGAAGCCAAGATGCAGGAGATATTATTCAGTGGAGGTACCATCATATCCCCTTGGCTCTGGGAGACATTGAATAAATTCAATGGAGGAAAGAGAGTGAGCAGGGGATAAAGAATATTTTTTTAAATAGAAGATATGAAATTTTTTTTTGGTGGAGTGAACATGTCTTTATCTAATAAGAAACTTTTTTGATCAGCACACCTTTCTCATCTTTAGTCCTCACAGTTTGTGCGGGGCTGACACCACTCCTGGCTCCAGGAATGAACTCCATGACAAGCAAATGTTCTCCCTAGGACTTATTTTGGAATCATTCTGAAAGTGACACTCTTCCTTGGATGGCTAACTGCAGGATATTACAAGCCTAGAGTTACCCATGGTCTTATTTTACATTGTGTGGGGAATTACTGTCCAAGAAAAAGTCTACCAAGAAAGAAGCGAGGCTCGGAAGTTGTAAAAAATAGAGTCCTGATGCCAGCTTCCTCTTGTTCTACTCTGCTTACAAAATACCCACATCAGTCACATGAAATAGCTTTGATTTCTCTATTAGATGGGAGATAGATGAACTTAACTACTCTTTCCAGCTGTGAAATTCTAAGTTTTCATTGTAAGCGATATATAGCTATATAGCCAATTAATTGTCTCTATGTCATTCCAAAGAGGATTTGAGATAGTCAGTACTAGTACCAAGTCAACAAGATCAATCATGGAAATGGCTTATGTAGTTCTCTGTGATCCGTCAATGGTTGAAATCAGTCAATTTATCTCCAACGTAATTTCAGGTGCAGATTGGAAGGTGGATAAAGAAACAGAAAAATCCTTCACACCTCTGGATACTCTTTCTCAAAAACTATATCAATAATTTCTCCCAGATAAAATACTATATCTGCAGCAATAATTGTCAGAGAAGGGAAGATATATTGAATAATGAAATAACAGCCAGCTGTTTAAAGAGGGCTTGGCAGTCTCATCCCATAAAGGGAGCACTTATTTCCTCTGCCCAAAACTGGCCCCAGTGATACACAGTAGATCTAGAAGTACTACTATGGCTTTACTTCACACCTTAGATGTAAACGATCTAGCACTCTTAAGGCTCCTGTATACCAGATCCTTCTGTAACACAATCAACTTTAATTCAAGTCTTCATGTTTGCTTTCTATGGCCTTATTTTAAGTGTAACTGGCTTGAATTAACTGGACTCTATAGGAGCAGAAAGTAATTCCATTCTTTCTCAACAAAGCTCTTTTAAATCTACTCTCTCAACTTATACCACTCCTCTGTCCCTTGGGTGAAATCTGCCATCTCTCATAGTTTTTATTGTCAGTTTCAGGTAATAAATAATCCAGTCTAACAATCAAGAGACTTCAAACAATCTTCCTGTTAAATCTCTCCTATCTCAGCTGAACTTGGGATCATGGGACATGGTAAAGTTTCTTAATTTTTCACACCTACCCCTTCTAGTGTTTCTGCATGATGACTAGTCTCTGGTTTCTTTCCACTGAATCTTCAGCTGCTGCACAGAAAACTCACATTTGTTTTGTTGCACCAAATTTTGTCATTAGAGCAGCTCTTGCTGTTATATCCTTCGGGTGTAAGTCAGTGTATGGCTATTAGCATAACTACACCATCTTGGGCCTGTCCAGTTCCTCCTGGCCTTCCACTGACCTTACCCAGGACTGTACTGTGTGGTAAATCACTTCTCTGTCATCCAGGGCTTTGTATTTAACAGATACTGTTTAATAGTCATTAGGACCAGGTGGCCTCTGCTCTGTTAGTCCCCAAACAATGATGAAGACCTTCGCTGACGTATTCCTAATGCCCAGGAGCCTAATTACAATGCATAAATCTTGACTTAGGCATGCACTTCCTGTTTCCAAGCATGTAGCTGCATACCGTAGAATTAACTACAGAATTGTTCCAATGGCCCATTGGTGGTGTGGCATGTAGATGTGAATGCTTCTGTTTTGTTGTTCAACTGATCCCACCCTGTGAGTAAGTTATCCTATAATAAACTGATTTGTTGATTATATGGAGTTGCCTGGCTCATTTTTGGTCTCAAGATACCTTCTCAGTTCGGTGGGCACTTTTCGTTTCCTCTGTCCTCCAACAGTCAGGTATCAGGTCCTGGTGTCAGGATAAATGCTAGGATACACCAATTCAAACTCTCTAAGAAATTCTCTTGAACCTCACCACTTGCACCACAACCCACCAATTTGGCTTGAGTTGCAGGTAAAAGAAAATCCTCCCTCCTAAGACTGGGCCCCCTGGGAGTTTTTAACTCTAAGCTAGTCTTAGGAGGGCCCCCATCTTTTTGAAAGTTTTAACCTCCAGGATCCCTATCAGATTCTCACTGTGAAGATATGAGAAAAATCCCCTTTTGCTTCTAGCAAGGGGAAGAGGAAAACAACAATTTTGAAATATGCCCAGAGCTCTCTGTTTTCCTTAATGAGGCCTTCCTTTCCCTTAAGGGAAACTATTTTACCTGAACCTAATCAACCTAGAGAAAGAGAAATCCCCAACTCCAACCCCCTCTAGCTTTTGACATGGGGGGAGGGAAATATCCAATTCAGTCTCACTAAAAGACTGAGACCTAATCATAGCACTAGAAAACACGTCTCTGCCCCTACACCTCATCAACAGGCCTCCTGTATAATCACAGGGCTTTGCAGCTAGAAAAAACTGCAAACCTCAAACCCTATTTAAGAAATATCTAGGAAAACTCAGACAACAGTGGATACAAAAGGGCACAGTAAAGGAAATTTTAGTCTCTGACACCACAACTACAGCGAACAGGAAATATAATCTAACCTCTAGCTAGAAAAACATAAAATCTCATACAAAAGGCCTATCTCCCTCTATTCTTTTTACTTGATACATCATGTCTGGTTTCAACAACAATCTATAAGGTATGCTAAAAGGCAAAAAACACAGCATGAAGAGGCAAACACAGAATCAGAACCTGAGCCATGTATGATAAAGATTTCGGAACTATTAGAACAGGAAGTTAAAAGAACTATGAATAACATACTAAGGGCTTGTTATGACTTTTTAAAATTAACATTTGTTAAGTGGAGCCAAGGGTGCCAATGGTGAGTCACAGCTCCGCAAAAGATCACAAGAGAAAATGAAATAGAGAAGTTTATTACTCACAGGTCCTGGAGGAAGTACATAGCATGCCTTTGGGGGGCCACACAGGGAGGTCAAGGAAAGGTGCATGCGGAGAGAGAGGCAGAACCTGGGATGCATGTCTCAAGAAGAGTCTGTGGATGGGGTGCTTTGGGGTTCTTGGCTAAGGCTGGACTGAATTCAAACCAAAAAAGCAGAGTTTTGGTGAGCTCCATGGGGGTCTTGTCTAAGCTGTGCATAAGGGCTAGGCCCAGAGATGCAGGGGGGACTATTGATCACAATATGTTGTGGGAAGCCTTCTCAGGAACTTACATTTGCTTGACTCCATAGACTGTTATCTAGAGCATGTGCTTACATGAGGGAGCTGTTGTCAGTTTAAGGTCCATGTAGGCCACTTAGGCAAACAACATGAACCAAGGCAGCAATACCATGGAGTAGCTTAGCTAAACTCTTGACAGGGATCTAATGAAAGAAATGGACAATATGCAAGAATAGATGGGTGATTTAAGAGACAGATGGAAACTCTGTGAAAGAGTCAAAAGGAAATGGTAGGGAAAAAAACTATTGTAACAGAAATGAAGAATGCCTTTGATGGACTCATCAGTAGACTGGACATGGCTGAGAAAAGCATCAGTGAGCTTGAAGTTATGTCAATAGGAACTTCCCAAACTGAAATGCAAACAGAAAAAAGAATTAAAAAGATGGAATAGAATATCCAAGAACTGTGGAACAATTAAAAACTGGGCAACATATACATAATGAGAATACCAAAAGGAGAAGAAAGGAAGAAACAAGAAAATATTTGAAGTAGTAATGGCTGAGAATTTTCCAAAATTAATGACAGAGCCAGGAAACTAAGATCTAGGAAGTTTAGAAAACACCAAGCAGGCTAAATACCAGAAAATCTACACCTATTTACATCATATTCAAACTGTTAATAAATCACAATAATAAATCACAAAGAGAAAACCTTGAAGGAAACCAGAAGAAAAAGTCACCTTACATATAGAGGAATAAGGATAAGAATTACACTGGACTTCTCTTCAGAAATCATGCAAACAAGAAGAGTAGAGTAAAATATTTAAAGTGTTGAGAGGAAAAAAAAAAATCCACCAACTTAGAATTCTGAATCCAGCAAAATTTTCCTTCAAAAGTGAAAGAGAAATAAAGACTTTCTTAGACAAACAAAAAGTGAGGGAATTTGTCACCTATCTTGCAAAAAAAGTTAAAATAAATTATACACAAAGCAGGCAAATAATATTGTAATTTGAACCTACCTACTTAAAGAAAGGAAGCATATTATAAGAGACACAAATAAAAATAAAACAAAATCTTTCCTTAAAAAATTTTTTTTTATTGGAGTATAGTTGCTTTACAATGTTGTGTTAGTTTCTGCTGTACAATGAAGTGAATCAGCTATATGTATACATATATCCCCTCCCTCTTGGACCTCCCTGCCACTACCCCCACCCCACACATCTAGGTCATCACAGAGCACCAAGTTGAGCTCCCTGTACTGTATAGCAGGTTCCTACTAGCTATCTGTTTTACACATGGTAGTGTATATATGTCAATCCTAATCTCCCAATTTGTCCCACCCTCCCCTTGCCTCCATGTCCAGATGTCCATTCTCTATGACTGTGTCTGTACTTCTGCTCTGCAAATAGGTTCATCTGTACCATTTTTCTAGATTCCACATATATGCATTAATATATGATATTTGTTTTTCCTCTTTCTGATTTACTTCACTCTGTATGACAGACTCTAGGTCCATCCAAATCTCTATAAATAACCCATTTTCATTCCTTCTTATGGCTGAGTAATATTCCATTGTATATATGTGCCACATCTTCTTTATCCATTCATCTGTCGACGGACATTTAAATTGTTTCCATGTCCTGGCTATTGTAAATAGTGGTGCAATGAACATTAGGGTACACGTGTCTTTTTTTTTTTTTTTTTCAGTAAGGAAGAGATTCAGAAATATATTTACAAATATCAGAAAACCCTACTACAGGGGCTTATACAGACAGAGGATGATTTGACTCATGCATCAAGCCCAGAGGCAGGCCATGGTTGATACTGACAGCTAAACAATGCTATTAGTGACTGAGGCTCTTTGTTTTCCTGTCCTGCCATTCTTCATATGTACACGTTTCTCCCCATCCTTGTCACCTCAGAGTATTATACCTCTAGGTAAGAAAAAGGGGAGAAGAGATAATGGTTTTCTCACGGTATACGCGTGTCTTTTTGAATTATGGTTTTCTCAGGGTATACACCCAGTAGTGGGACTGAAAGAAAAACGGGGCTGGAGGAATCAGGCTCCCCAACTTCAGACTATACTACAAAGCTACAGTAATCAAGACAGTATGGTACTGGCACAAAAACAGAAATATAGATCAACAGTACAGGATAGAAAGCCCAGAGATAAACCCACGCACCTATGGTCCCCTAATCTATGACAAAGGAGGCAAGAATAAACAGTGGAGAAAAGACAGTCTCTTCAATATGTGGTACTGGGAAAACTGGATAGCTACATGTAAAAGAATGAAATTAGAACACTACCTAACACAAAAAAAAACCCTCAAAATGGATTAAAAACCTAAATATAAGACTAGACACTATAAAACTCTTAGAGGAAATCACAGGAAAAACACTCTTTGACATAAATCATGGCAAGATCTTTTTTGATCCACCTCCTAGAGTAATGAAAATAAAAACAAAAATAAAGAAATGGGACCTAAGTAAACTTAAAATCTTTTGCACAGCAAAGAAAATCATAAAGAAGATGAAAAAACAACCCTCAAAATGAGAGGAAATATTTGCAAATGAAGCAACTGACAAAGGATTAATCTCCAAAATATACAAAGAGCTCATGTAGCTCAATATCAAATAAACAGACAACCTAATCAAAAAATGGGTGGAAGACCTAAATAGACATTTCTCCAAAGAAGACATACAGATGGCCAACAAACACATGAAAAGATGCTCAACATCACTAATCATTAGAGAAATGCAAATCAAAACTACAGTGAGGTATCACTTCACACCAGTTAGAATGGGTATCATTAGAAAAATCTACAAACAACAAATGCTGGTGGGTGTGGAGAAAAGGGAATCCTCCTGCACTCTTGGTGGGCATGTAAATTAATACAGCCACTATGGAGAACAGTATGGATGTTCATTAAAGAAACTTTTTCATACTCTTAATTGATCTAACAGATAAAAGGTTGTTCAAAAGAATAATAGAAACAATGTGTTTAGTGATTTTTGCTTGTGAATAAGTGAAATTAATGACATCATTATTCTAAGGTATGGGAAGGAGGAATTGAGAATTCTCTGTAATAAGCCACTTGCTCTGGCCATGAAGTGTTATAATGTTATTTGAAAGAGGACTTGGATTAGTTGTAAATATATATTGCAAACTCAAGGGAAATATTTTTAAAAGTATAACTAATAATTAAAAGGAGAAAAAAACTGAAATAATATAAAATGCTCAGTTAAAACCAGAGAAAGCATAAAAAGAGTAGAAGGTAAAAAAGGAAAGAAACAAAGAACACAGGAAATCAATAGCAAACAGTAACAAATATTTCACATATTAATATAAACATATCAATGATCACTTTAAATATCAATGGTCTAAATACACTAGTTAAGTCAGAGACTTTCAGATTGGATACAAAACCAACTATAGTTATCTACAAGAAACTCACTTTCAATATAAAGCCACAGATAGATTAAAATAAAGAGATGGAGAAAGATATACCAGGCTAACACTCATCAACAGAAAGCTGAAGTAGCTAGATTCATTACAGACAAAGAAGATTTCAGAGAAAAGGAAATTATCAGGGATAAAGTAGGGCATTACATAATGATAAAGGGGTAAATTCTTTAAGAAGACATAACAATCCATAATGTACATGTGCCTAACAATAGAACATCAAAAATCTGTGAGACAAAAAGTGATATATTTGCAAGGAGAAATATATAAATCCACTATTATAGTTGAATATTTTAACACCCTCTATTATTAATTGACAGATCCAGCGGGCAGAAAGTCAGTAAGGACATAGTGAACTAAACAGCACCATCAGTCAACTGAATCTCATTGACAGCAAATCACAGTAGAATACACGTTCTTCTAAATTCACAGTGAACACTCACCAAGATAGTCCACATTTTGGGTCATAAAATATAACCTATCAAAGTTTGTGGGATGCATGGAAAATAGTACTTAGAGGAAACATATAGTATTGAATGCATAATTGGGGAAAAAACAAAGATTTATGATCAACAATCTAAGCTTCCACTTTAGCAATCTAGAAAAAGAAGAGAAAACAAAATCCAAAGTACACAGAAGAAAAGAAATAGTCCTGGTGCATATTACACTTGCAAGAACAAACTTTATAGAGGAAATGCAGTTAAATTTGAATTTTTACTATATTTTAAACAAACAAGTTTGAATTCTGTATCTACCATTAAAAATCTGGATAGCATAAAAAATTATTAAATCTCTCTGTTAACTCATATGAGGATTAAAAGAAATAATTCATGAAAAATGCTTAGCACATTAACATTCAAAAATGGTAGGTGATGTCTTCATCACCAACCTCATCATCACCATTATTCCTACAACCACCATCGTCACCACCACCCTCATCATCATATCATCATCATTACAATTAAATGCACATTGATAGACAATACTGAACACATAAGAATAAATGAAACCTGATGAGATAGACAAATTTTGGAATGTATAAGAGAAGCTTCCTCTTTGCTAGGGAATCTACTTAAACACCACCTTCTTTGGGATATGTTCTTTGGTGAGTCCATCGTAATATTGGTGGCTTACCTTCTCCTGGTCCCCACAGTGACCCAGGAGTAAGACACTTCATATCTTCAAGTTCTGCTAAAATATCCTATTCACAAACAACTATGGGAGATTTTGTAGCAGAAGCGGGAGGTTAATATCATACACTTCACATCATGCTAAGTGAAATAAGTCAGACAGAGAAAGGCAAATACTGTATGATTTCACTTATATGTGGCATCTAAAAAATACAACAAACTAATGAATATAACAAAAAAGAAGACTCACAGATGTAGAGAACCAAGTAGTGGTCACCAGTCGGGAGGAAGGAGCAATACAGTGGTGGGGGAGTTGGGTTTACAAACTACTGGGTGTTAGATGGGCTCAAGGATGTATTGTACAACACGGAGAATAGAGCCAATGTTTTGTAATAACTGCAATAACTAAATGGAAAGTAACCTTTAAAATTGTGTAAAAATTTAAAAATTAGAAAAAAAAGAAAGTTTGCTGTAAAAGAAATGGTAACTAATAGAGGAAAAAATATACCATATGCCTCAGAGAAAACAATACAGAAATTCTTATTAGACATTTCTGTTTTATCAAGGTCCTTCTTAGCAGCCCTGCCAATAATGGTTTTGCTTTCTGACCTTTTCCCCCTGTAATGTGCGGATTCCCCTTACTTTTTCTCTCCCTCTTTCAAGTGCCCCTTCATAAACTTCAAATTCCTCCCTCCCTGTTATCCAAAGTAACCCAGCTCTCCGTGGCTATGCCTCAAAATTTGTATAACAGGTTGTATAACCTGGATTCAGAGAGTTATCTTTTTCACCCTGCTTTGTAGACTGTTTCTTGCCTGCCCATGAATGAACTCCCAGGCCAGTCTCACAGTTTGTCCAGGTACTTTAAGGTTTTGTTAGTTCATCTATGTTCAGTCCAATCTGACAACACAATTATTCTCATCCAGATTGAAGCTCCTGCCCTCCCCCAATCTAAACCTAGCTCAGATTGGGAAAACTACAGTTGGGAAAGGTTTTGTGGTGTGCTTCTTCATGATTTCCCCTCCTAGCTCTTCTCACCGTGTGGTCTCTTGGTGAAGAGGGAGGAGAAGTAAGGTTCAGAAAGATCTGGAATTTACAGTTGTAACCTGTTACTCATGCTGTAGGAGTTTTGGGTGCTCAATGGCCCTTTGGTGCAGAGCAATCTGAGGACATCTCTGTAATCCCCAGCGGGAATCTTCCACTTGTGGCTCCATGATAGATGGATGTTTCCTGTCCTGGCTGCCTACAACTCTCTGCACTGTCCTTGACTCCTTTCGTTTATCTCTGTAAGGGTCACATCATTCCTTCAAGCAGCCCTCATGGGCAAGGCCCCTCTGAAATGACCCAGTTCTCCACCCTTCTACTGAATTCAGATCTGGCCCACAGGAAATAATAAGCCTCCTCTAAGCTACACTCTGGGAGGTGTAGGCTATTCCTAGCACTGTCTCTTAGCTCTGCAGCTACAGATCCTCCAGGCAGCTATACTTAGAGACAGCTGTCACTATCTCCCAGTGTTCAGATGAGAGAGATAACACAGTACTCTGAAAATAGACTCTCTAAAGGAACCCTCTTTAACAATACATTCTCATTGGTCACATCCCCTTCTATATATCCTAGAGGTGGTGACAGTGTATGGTATACCAGACCAGATTTGGTATCACCCCTTAGCAAATTGTGCATAGATGTTTCGGCACCACTACTAAAAACGTGTGGGCACTGAACACCGTTTGTCTTAACTTTAGGGCTTTATCCAAAATTAAGACAAAGGATAATTCCCATTTTAATACCTTGTTGCATCTGCATAGAGAAAACCATCAGTTTGCTCAGCCAAACTTAGGAGTATAGATAGCAATTGTGTTCTTTGCATGTATAGTAACTTAATGCATTAAGTCTGTATTTTTAGGAACACTATTTTTGTTTGTTTTGTTTTGGCTTTTTTTTTTTTGGCTGTACCACACAGCATGTGGGATCTTACTTCCTGGACCAGGGATCGAACTTGCACCACCCGGAGTGGGAGTGCGGAGTCTTAACCACTAGACTGCCAGGGAAGTCCCTTGTGTTCTTTTTTATGTAATGTACTTGGTGTTAAATGATAAGTTCTTTAAGAGCATACTCAAGAGATATAACTGATAAAAGAGATGGAGAAGGCAATCCAAGTGTGAAGACACTTTTCCTGTGGTAAATTCCCAAGGAAAATTCCTTGTCTAATACTGGCAGTGTGGGTTGGGTAGGGTCTCTCCAATATTTTAAATTTTCCTTAGCTCTATTTTCTAACATCTAGAGGTACAGAAAACACTTCTACACACATCTACTATCTTCCAAAAATTTACATTCTTTAAAAGAGCAGTAGTAAAAAGCACTGTACACTGAAGAGTTCATAGCCTTCATTTAAAACTAAAAATCTAAAAGTTGAATTAACTTTTTAAAAAAATAGCTTCACTCTCTTTTCATTTGCATTCTAAAGTTTGAACTTCATAAACCACCAGTGGTATAAATACATTAGAAGCTAGGTTGCCCATTAACATCTTTTTGGTTGGCCCAAGATAACTAAGTGTAGAAAAAGTTAAACAAATTTGACTTTAATGTAATTACATTGGAGGCAAATTTAATCAGATATTTATCAGATTTCCCTCAGGATCCTTTGAAGCAGCAGCATTAATATTGTTTTCCTAAATATCCACCAGGGTCAAGTCTTCAATGGAAATAAACAACGGCGCTCACTTGCTAAGCTTCTGAACCCAGTTTCTTCTACATAGTCTCCCTCTCTGCAAGCACGGAAGCCCTTTACCGGCAATGGTGCTATTTGACTTAAGTACATTGGCTGTTGAGTCCATGTTGACTAGCTAGTGTTGAGACTGCAGTACAGTAATTGCTTGTCTGATTGCTCAGAGAATCCGCTAATGATCCGAGTGAGACAGGGAAATACAAATGAAATGGCAGGTGTGCAAAAGGGTGTTAGAGAATATGTTATCAAGTTAAGAAGAGGCTTTAGCGTTACAGGTGCCTTTACTGTTACAGCTTTGCTCCAATCCATTTTCCTACTTACTCTGCCTTTTCAGCCTGTCAGAATGGTTTTCTTTACTCAGAAATGTGAACAGGAGTGCTTGAATCATAAAATTTGTGACCATTTTGTGTCCAAGGATCTCGTATGTGTTAGCATTCACATAGAGTAAACAAGTTTGTGACGAAAGCAAAAGAAATAGAAAAGCTTGACACATTGACTAAACTATTTATGTCATAGTACTGGTTTTCACCTACTCTCAAGATCAGTCAAGTCTCTGAAATTTAGTGCTATATCACCATTTGTATGTTTTCAAGTTCATCTCCAACTGCAGTGGATCCTAAATTGTCTATAATAGATTCTTCCCTGGAGCAAGATTTTATTTACTTTTTGAAATGTTTCCTAAATATATTATAGACCATCTCATCCCCCTTTTATTCCACATTAAGGTTTCAAATAAAAACATGATAAATGTGCTTTGATTTCAGTGTTACAGTTCACAGATATCTTAACGCTGAATCGTTGGGGGAATATGGAGATGAACAGCACTGGCTTCTCTTCCATTTACTGTGCTTTAATATAAGGGACAAAACAAGATGCTACCTTGCCCTTGCCTTCCTAAAAATAAACCGAGGGAAGGAGATGGCACATCTGGTAATTTCCAAGGGTGATGTTTTGGAAGGAGATAAAATTTGAATTTTTTGTTTCTTAAAATGTGCTTGAGTCTCTAATATTGATTGGTGCATGCTGCTGAGTGGAAGAAACAGGACAGGAAAGCATAATAAGCACTGATGTAGGGGCTACAAATAGCTTCCCGCTTATGTCCGGTAATATCATCGGCCATCTCATCACCTGTAGCCATGGATTACCGTGTAACTTTGTGTGCATGTGCATTCCAGTTTTTAAAGAAATGGTGTGCTATATGACCAATTACCCTGCTCTGAGAGGGAAAGACAAACTGTAAATTACTATAGAAAGACATACAGAAAGAGAAAAACAAATACCATATGCTAACACATATATATGGAATCTAAAAAAAAAAAAAGGTTCTGAAGAACCTAGGGTCAGGACAGGAATAAAGATGCAGACGTAGAGAATGAACTTGAGGACACGGGGAGGGGGAAGGGTAAGCTGGGACAAAGTGAGAACATGGCATGGACATATATACACTACCAAATATAAAATAGATAGCTAGTGGGAAGCAGCCACATAGCACGGGGAGATCAGCTTGGTGCTTTGTGTCCACCTAGAGGGGTGGGATAGGAAGGGTGGGAGGGAGATGCAAGAGGAAGGGGTATGGGGATATATGTATACGTATAGCTCACTCACTTTGTTATACAGCAGAAACTAACACACCACTGTAAAGCAATTATACTCCAATAAAGATGTTTAAAAAAAAAAAAGACAAACATTTTGTTCAGAAGCAGAAACAGACTTTAGTACAATTTTCCTTGGTTTACAAGGTGCCTGAAATGTATTTCTTCTAAAGGGCGTTTTGAGTTTATACTTATTACATCTATCTGTCTGCTATGCTACAGTTTCAGGAAGTCCAAGAAAGTCCTAGGATACTCAAGTTAAACAACAGTCAAAGACCATATTTTTTCCTATTTCCACAAAGAAAAAAAAAATTTACTTCTTCCATCCCTTATTCCCACTTTCCAATGGAATAACAGCTGTGTTTAGACTGATGCATTTTAATAAGATATAACAGATGTTGGAGACCTATGTTAATAAAAAAAAATTTTTTTTTTTTGTTCTCCAGAACAGTTCCAATTTTTTAAGCCATTTATAATTCAAGGATCTGAAGTAAAAAGGAAAGATAATTCCAATCATGATGGGCTGCTATGTCCTGCCAAAAGTGATAGAAACACTTCGGGTTTCCTTGGGAGAGGAGAAACAGTACTTTAGGTGTGAAAGATTAATGTATCTCCTATTCTTTCAAAAAGTAAGTAATCGAGTTAGCAAATATGTAGACTCATGACGAACCAGAGATGTTTACACTTAAATCTTTCAGGTTGCTTCAACGATATGCTAAAGATTTGTGTTGAGGTTTTAAAAAGGAACTTGTCTTGGAAGCAACAGTCATTGTTAATGAGCTATAATTCTGTACCTGGCTAATTCCCTGTACACTGTCCTACAAACAGAGACAAATGCTCTTTTAGTACCAATTCAACCCTCTCTATTTGTTGCTGTATCAAAGAAGAAAGAAACTAACATTTAATGAATTCCTACTATGTACCAAGCATAAAATTAGGATCTTTTACTTCATTTTATTCTTGTTTAAATCTGCACCACAGTAAACCAATCCTGGGAGGGTTTTAGAATCTTGTCCAACTACCTGGCAAAATGTCTGGTTGTCTAATTCCTAGTCCTCCTAATGCCCCCCTCCCCTTTTTTGAGAGATGCCTGTACCATACTATCATTTAAAGAATCACCATACAGAGGAGCTTCTATTGAGTGTTATTTAGAAGTTTTGCTCAGGCATGTCTGTACGAAGCCAGGTCTGCATATTTCTGTATCATTTCAATGTTGATTTACTCATGAGGGGTTCAGACATTCATAGAAATATCCCAGTGTTCGATGTTAGCATCTTCCTTCGTTTTTTAAAGAAATAGTAAGACTATTCATGCATTTTGCTGTTTCATTCCACTATCCATATAATTTTTGACTTTTCTGAAAACTTTAACTATAAAAATTCCTGCAAATGAAGTATTCTAAAGGATTTGGCAGACATGGAAATTGTAAGGCTTGGTCATATTTGTGGCCGTATTTAGGTTTGGCATAATTATATTCTGAGAAATCTAAAATGAATTCAAATAGTGTCCAAAACCTGAATTTTTCATAAGCTTTTTACATTTTCCAAATATAGAAAAAACGCTGCTACATAACTGGAAGAACTTATAGTACCAACATATAGTCATGAATGCATGAGCTTACATTAAGGAAATGCTTATCTTCCATACAAATCAGAAATGTAAGAGACCCCTTCAAATGCTCACAGCTGGAAAGTACACGTGTTTTGGCTTACTTGCCTCTTATCAAAAGTGTCTCAGTCCAGATGTTCAGTGACTGCAACATCCTTTTGCACTCCACATCTATCCTGGACTATCCCACTAGAAGCAAAGAGAACTTAAGCTTTCTTGGAATCTGTGGACACGACTCGGTTTCTTATTTGTACCAAATGTCTTATCCATCCAGTGCTTCTTGTTTACAATGTTAATATTTAGGCTTGAAAGGAGAAAAATACCTTCCCTACTTTATGACTTGACAACTAAAAATTCAGTCTGAATTTTCACATAATGCATAGGGGCATATCAACATATACTTTATGTTCATATTAGAAGAATAGTGTCTTGTATAGTTTCAGGATAACAAGTTCAATTCCTCCTGTAAAACAGATGGCAATGATTGACAGAATTCATTTGTCCTTTCTTTCTTACTTGAAGAGAGATAACAGTTTAAAACCCCTCTGTTTTGTTTCGTTTTCTTCCACTATGTCTCCTTTATTTGGAAACTGCTTCAAAACTTCCAATCTCAATGCCTCCCTCCACTGCTTGAAATCTTACCAATTATTTACAATCCAGTTTCAACACCAACTCCTCAGTAAAACCTCCCCGATCTTAACCTCCTAAAAACCATGAAGATACCATTCTCACCTCCTATAGCATTTTCACACCACTCAGAGCATACATTGTACTGCCAACTTTTACAGTCACCTCTATTCATATTTATCTCCTTCATTAGAATTAAGTTTCTTGCAGGGATTTTGACTTGTCCATCATTCTATTCCCATTGTATAGCATATTTCCAAGAAGACTGCTTCACACATAGCATTTAAGAGTTGTAGATTTTGTTTTGATTTTAGTGGAATTAAACCCAAAGAGAATACAAACAATCGTGCAAGAGGTTTCCATAGCCATTATTTGGACTTAGGAAGTCTGAACCTCCATTTCCTCAGCTGCATCCAAAGCTTTTCATTTCTTTTTCTAATCCTCTACCTACACAGAGAACAGCGGGAACTTTGGGGTCTCACCTCATCAGCACTCATTGAATCTTTGCTGGATTTCATGGTACATATGGTTAGGATACTAACCCTGTGCAGAGCTGAGGCAACTCATAATTTTACTTGAGATGAGGCTAGGGAGAGAGAGGTCACAGCAAATTGACTACTGAAAGCGGGCTCTCCTGATTCATTCAGAAAGGCTTGAGTGAAGGAAGTGTCAAAAAAATCCCTCTGATAATAAAAAGCCACTTTGACTTCTACATTCCATCTTTTGTTTGAACAAACTCTCTAGGATTTATTCGTGAATACCCCTTCCATTATTCTCTGATTTATTGTACTTTATTCTATCGTCAGAATGTGAGAAATACAGAAGAGCCAACTCAATAATATCTTCCTTCATAATATAGAAAAAAATGTGTCAAGCACATTATGTGCCTTGTGGCACTTATTAAAAGGTGGGTGAAGTCTGAACGAACTGTAGCTACATTTTAATGCTCACCTAACAGAGGAGATGCCTAATAAATGCAGTGCAAATATTTAGTAAATGGTTAAAGTAACCATACTTTCAGAATGAAACTTTAAAAAGTACTAATCTATTTTTTTAGTTCTAGAAATTACCCATGCCGATTTAAACCCTTCTTACTGAATAAATATTCTGAGTTCTGAAAGTTATGTATATTCCAATCCACTAAACAAAAATAAATGTGGTGGGATTTCTCCACTTCTAAATCAAAACACTTGAAAACAAAGAATTCATTTTAAATATTTTCCTGCCACTTTAAAGTTTCTGGACAAAAATCAACCCTGATAAACGAAGACTTTTTGTCAGGTTTAAACTAAAGTCATGGTAACGTGTGGAGCATGGAACATCTCCAGTCCACAAATTCTCTTGAGGTCTCTTTGGAGTGAATGTCAGAGTAAAATGGAGTCACCCTAAACGTAATGGCTATGAGTAAGCTCCTTCTTTATGAGTAAATCATTAGACAAAGTGAATATTTTCTCTCTGTAAGTGCTACTATATGGTACCTTTGGAAATCAGATGCCACTTCCTTTGCTTCTATGTTAGTGGTACCTACTTGTTTTGATTGGCTGATAGTTTTAGGATACCATTCTGGGGTATGCCTCAAAGGCAAGCAACCCAAACACGTGTGCACCTTTTTCTCTAGCTCAATGCAGTTGGAGAAACAGAATGGAGTAGGGAAAATTAGAGAGGGTGAGCGGTTAGATTTAAACAAGGATAGTGTTTTCTACCGGTATTTTTTCTGCAATTCTAGTATATTGAATTCAACATACATCTCTTGAGCACCCATTATATGCTAGGCACTGTCTTAAATGTCATGGGGAAAACAAGGGAGTTATCATTAAAGGAAACAGTAATCTAGCAATGGAGACACACAGATAAGTCCTCTAACAGCTGAAGTACAATCCATGCTGGGTAGAAGTATACAAAAAGTTCAGGGCTGATGGGAAAAACAATTCAGGTAACAATTTAATTACAACTACGAGATCAAGAAAGCCTAAGTTTTCAACAGGCAGAGATGGGAGGAACAGGCTTCTTGGAACATGGAAAAGGAGAGTAAAATGGAACAGAGGAGTACATGTTTGATTGTACATGGCAACGGGTATAGTAGGCCTGGAAAATTAGACTCATGGAGATATGGTAAGCGTGGGGTTATAAAAACAGAGTGGTGTCTGGATTTTGTTTGTGGACAATGGGAAGCCACTGAAGACTGTTGGGAAGGAATAATGTTCGTTTTTATTTTCCACTTAAGTCTTTTAGAGAATAAGATTGAGAATAAATAGGAAAGTTTTTAGAGGATTCTTCATACAGCAATGCATCTTGTCTTTGAGGGGTGGAGACTTATAAGTAGTGCAATCCGGTAGGATGCCATTTCAGTTATCTAAGGGGTGAACGCTAAGGTGATGGCAATGAGAATTCAAAGGAGGAAACCAATTTTAAATACATGTAGAAAACCAAATTATGAGCACTTAAGACACCAAGTGGGCATTAAGTGAGAGAGAGGGAGGATACCCAGATGTTTCTGAGGAGAAAGTTTCTGAAGAGAATTCCAAGATGGGGCATTTGGAGGATGGCACACATGGGGCTATGAAGGGAAGAATTTGCCACCTCCGGGCTGATACTTGGGATTGGAATGGACAGTGAAGACGGCACTTGTGGTCATGGTGTAGTACAAATCTGAGGGAGCAGTGAACCTGGCAATTAGGCGGGAAGTCAGGGTACAAAACGGAAGTGCTGGGTGTCAAAGTGCCAGAAGAAGGTGCCAAATCCAGAGTATGAAGTCAGAAATCGAGGTCCTGGAGAGAGAGAGCAAGCATATGTGAGCCAGGAGCACAGGGGAAGAGGTTCTAGGGAAAATGCTGTAATTTAGTATTGGCTGGCCAGGATGACTATGTAGGCCCAGCATAAAGGACCAAGACGGGAAAAGCAACTTGGCATCTTGAGAGAGTTTGAAGTGATTATAGAAACTGCTTGGAAAGTGGACTGGAATTTAGAGGAAAGGTGGAGGCTAAACATGAAGAGGGTTTGGATTCCTCTTCACAAAGGTGGAGTTAATATCACGTGGAAAAAGTATATCATCAAAGAGAAAATACAGGGAGAGGGAAAATGACATACAATGCAACTTTGGTGGGATGTGTTCCAGTAGGAGTTGAGTGGAGGAAGAGTTACAAGGCCAGTGGGTATGAATGTTCCGGTCAAAAAACACCCAACTTTGCCAAAAATGTAACTTTATTTACTTTTCCAAACTCCTGTTTTTTTTCCCCAAGAGGTAGAAACCTTACTTTGGTGAATAAATTCCAGGTTTTTTCAGTCATGTCAGGCTTAAAGTTCAGTTAATTCAGGATTTCCCTCTGCTTGTGCTTCACGGCTCAGAGACATCTTAGTCCTTGAAGGCACACAAGGTGCCACATGATCGGTGAGGAGAGCATATCTAATCTTGGGTCAGAGTGGGCTGAGTTGTATCTCTTTCTATCTGATTTTCATGAATCTCAAGTGGGGTTCATACATCTGCCCATTTAGGATCTGATGAGACTTCCATTCCCCATGGGATGCCTGTCCTCCTTTTCCTAACCACCCGATCACTACCAGATTTGCTAGCCCCCTCTCATCTAGCTTCCTCTGTCTTCTAGAGAACACAGATGTTTCTAGTGCTGCCTGAGACTTCCTCAGAGAAGTAACACCCAAAGCAGTCATTTGTATTCCCACCACAACTGCAGAGCAAACTCGTTTAGTCTGTAGACATCTAGGTATCAGATGAGAAGCAGACATGGATGTTTTTCTACTCAAGGATTGTTCCACATTTCTATGAGGTGTCCCATTCAGTCACTAACTACTACAATAATTACTATGTAAAATACTAACTGGAGTCAAAGAAGATAAAGAAGGTGACAAAATTTTGGAAGACTTTCATTGACCATAACCTTGAATTGAGTATTATTCAAAAATCAAGATATATTTATAGAAGCTTTAATTCTGGGCATTGGATGATGCTGGATTAACCTCCACTCAAATTCATGCATAGAAAATAAACTTGGTCAGTCAGTTGATGAAAGCCACAAGTTTCATGATGTCCTATTTTTAGACTCTGCTGTATGTGCCTAGAGCCCTTCTGCAGGGGTTAGTTCCTCAAGTTTTCTGAGGCAGCAGGAGTGTTGAGGGCTGCCCAGAAGCGTGGGACCAAGGAAAGGATTTTAATCATTCCTTAGGTAAACTTTCAAACAGCCATACTGTTTTAAACCTAACCCCTTATCCCCATTTTCAGAGTTAACTGGTGCTTCCAATTTTTGATCCTTTCTACGATTCTGTGATGAAAATTGGCTCTCACTTTAGGAAGATATGCTTCAATGTTGCTGCTCTAATAATTACACCTCAATTATCTGCTGTTCGATTTTCAAAATTGTGTTAAAATTTCTTGTCTGTTTTCATATCCTTCCCTTTTATCACTGTTTCTATTTAAAATTTTTGTATGCCTTTTAATACTTTCTACCTTACTTCCTTTAATTTCATAATAGTGGGGTTTCAGAATGGGGCACAGAAAAATGATATAGCTTATCTACCTTGTTCAACTAAATTCCCTTCCACAGCATTCTAAGTCCCTAAGAACTTGTGATGCTGATTTAAGTATGATTCAAAATAATTAAAGCAATTTAATGATCTAAGTCTGGCAAATAATTATTATCACTATCATTTATGGAGTGTTTACTCTATGCCAGACTCTCTCTTAATCTCTTTTCAGCTATTAAATACTTTAATCCTTTCATCTATAGGTATGTTCTATTTTAAAGGTGAGGAAATTGAGACAGAGAAGTTCAGTAAATTAGAGGTCTCTCAGTCTCTAAATGGTAGAGCTGCTTTATACCTGAAATAGAAACATGTTAATATCTACTTGGGTAAAAGGGATTTGGGGGTTAGAATTTGGCCTGAGTAGAAGCCAGATTGCTGTCTTTCCCTTCTCCATTTAAATTCTACATCTATTGTTAGTATGCAAGACCACTAACACAGTCCATCAAGTCTAAGCTACCATATTGTAGAACTCCAGGAAGTCCATTCAGAACAGCCTAGGCTTATGTCTCTTAATCATGATCTAGCAGTAAGAGGCCTGCCCTATAAGTGACTCTCTTGTATGACATGGAACAAATCACTACACAATTCAGGGACCTGGGGATCTTATCCGTAAATTGAAGAGATTATACTAAGAGATAGTAATAATAGCCAAGGTTTATTCACTTTGTTTTATGCTGAGAACTTCATATATACGTATATGAAGGTTTTTCATTTAATATTTTTTTAAATTTCAAGATGATATAAGTAAATGAATACAAATTGGTTCCTTCACTTTCCCTTTTAGGACACTGAAATAGATCCCAGTTTCCTAAGTGTCAAGTCCAACTGCTCTTTGTACTTTTAGGAACCTGTATATTATCTGTATTTTCATTTTAATAGCCATTGGAAGCCAGTGAATTCATTTCTCTTAGTTTCATGAAGTCTTCTCTTTTTATTCATCCAGCCATACTTATCTCCTTTCTCAATTAGAGTATATATATAAAAAAAACAATGTATCAGGGATTAAGCACAGAGCTATGTTCACCATATTTTATGTTTGCTTTGTTTCACCAAAGAAAATTATAAGCTCATGAGGTTAAATATAACATGTTGTTCTTACTTTTAAAATGTCTCTCATGGAAACTCATATAATGCTTGGCTCAAGTTGATGTATTTTGTTTCAATATTGATTCAGAAATAAGGAAAGACCAAACTGAATTTTATATCCAGGCTTGGGGATACAGACCTTTTTTCTGTGCTCCTTGAAAGACAGAAAGTTCCAAATATTTTGAATAAAGATTTATTTTTAATTGAAAGTTGATTTTCTACTTTTTTACTTTATATTTAATATGCATAGGTTCCACGCTAACATCTGAGAGTTCAGTGGACTTGCCAGATTTTCATCTTTCTCTTTGCTTCTCAGTTCAGTGGCTGGCAGAGGATGTGACATACGAAATAGTAATAAAATTAGAAAATAAAACAAACTCACGTCCATGAAAAAGAAATGATTGTAATCTACAATTACTAGAGAAGCTCACCTTCCTTTTAACATTCCCCCTTCTTTGCCAGAATGAGAGTGACTGAAAACAAGTCCTAGGAAGAATTTGCCTCAGTAAGAACATTGTTTACAGTTTTTAGTCTTAGCTTTTCTGTAAATTTGCATGTCATGTCAGCAGATGTTTATTGATTATATATGATGTTTTTAGTTTGAGCCACAAACTTAGTGGCTCCAATGAAATGGATTTCCAACACAGAATGATCAACTTCCTTGTCTTAATGTGTATCTTTATTTTGTTTTCTTCACTGTATCCTCTTGTAATTTTTAAATATCTATATATTGAAGCCCCAATGATACTAAAAACCCTTGAATATCACATGACTTTAAAAATATTGGTATCGTGCTAGGCTCATAGGGCTCAATTAGAACATTAGATTAGTTGAATAACTATGAGAAACAAAGTGGTTTTATGGGAAAACATTAGAAAGTTCTTCATTCTTTCCAGAGTTTATAGCAGATAAAAAAGAAATCTCATTGAAGATTGTGTTTCCATAATTATACCAGGAAAAAAAAGTCGTCAAGGACTGGGATTTGGAGGAGGATATCATGAAGAACTCTTCGAGTGTACTTCTCTTGACAGTCTTCTCAACTCAGGTTGAAACTGTAGGCTACTCCAATGGAGCAAGAGCTGGTAAATACACTTTGAAAGTATCCAAGGCAGGAAAAACCTTTTGTTCGTAGCATTTCAAAAATGAGTATCTGTTCTATTTATTTAGTTCAGAGTTTGGCAGACTAGGGCAGGTGGGTCAAATCCGACCACTGCCTGTTCTTATAAATAAACTTTTATTTGAGCACAGCCACTCCTATTTGCTTACAGATTATCCACGGCTACTTCTGCAATAAAACAGAAGAGTTAAGTAGACCGCAGATCTGAAAATATTTACTGTTTGACTCTTCATAGAAAAAGTTTGTCAACCCAGATTTAGATGATCTTACTTCTCTTTCAAGTGCTGATATGTGCTCTGTACACAGTAGTTGATTAATAAAATCACTGATTAATTAATTCATTCATTCATATGATTGAATCTATCTGATTTGGACCACATAGCAGCTTCCAGAATGTGAAACACAAGATTTAATCTGGTGCCAAAATCCTCTTTCACATTTTTCAAATTCCAAATGATCAGAAATTATAGGGTGGGTATTATAGAAACCAAAGCATTCATTTAAAAATCACAATTTAAAGACTGACCATGACGAGGGTTAGTCTGGAGGGAAACTTTATTCTCTTACATTAACAAAACAAATATGACTTGTTTGACAACATCCTGCTTAGTCCTGCTGTGCATATTTACCTGGAATTAATGGCTGTTTTCATAAACAAAGTTTGCATCACTGCAATTTATCAGATCCTATAGCAACTATAAGGCCCACAAATGTATTCATCAGTTCTAATACAAAAAACAATGTGGCAAATATACTGCCCTGGGCAGCTTAACACTGAGAAAATGTGGCTTCTCCTGATGAATCATTCTGCTTCCCTTTATTGTTTCCCTTTTGCTTGAGATGTGAGCTTCAGGATCAAATGCAGTGGGAGGCTGGGATTAGCAGATGTAAGCTATTACATATAGGATGCATAAACAACAGGACCTACTGTATAGCACAGAGAACTATGTTCAATATCCTATGATAAACCATAATGGACAAGAATATAAAAAAAAGAATGTATATGTACAACTGTATCACTTTGCTGCACAGCAGTAATTAACACAACATTGTAAATCAATTATACTTCAATTAAAAAAATGGAGTTATTTTAGCTTAGTTTTCAAATATGTCCTTTCCTTCATTACTTGGTTGTTATTTTTTGCTCCTTCTTCTAAGGAGTCTACTTCACATTTGTCTTTTTATGCTGCACTACTTAAATTTTACTTGAGAGACTAGTTTTTAAGAAGTGTGTATGAGAAACTAAAAATATATAATCAGGTTGTCACATCCAGCATATATATGAATCTCTATAAAGACAGTTAAATCAGTTGATTGACATGGGGTCCATTGTTAAAAGCCAAAATAGGTATCCCTGATTAGCTGTGAGATAGGGGTAAGTCATGTGGCTATTCCAGTCATGGTACAGAAGACATTTAGCTTCATCCTGTAATTAGCATTTTCAGAAGGACAATAATTATATATTACATTACTTCTCCAGGCCATTGCACACAAAGGGGTCTTTTTGTGAATTTAGAAATAACTGTAATAACATGAATTTTAATGATTGACAGTCATGGGCTAAAATGTAATCATGAACTAATGGCTTGTTTTGTCTGAAAAATTTTACTGACTTTCAAATATATTACTTGGAGTAAATACTTGTTATAGGCTAAGTAAAAATGTAAGCAACATGTCTTCTAAAAAAATAAACAAATAAAACCAAAACCAAAAAAATAAAAACTTTTTTTTGGATAAGTAGTCCTGCTGTTGCCAATTACATAACTTTTATAGTTCTTTTATAACTTATGAATTCACTCCTGTTCACAAGCATGAATTAAAGAAATAATCATTTCTATTTATCCCATCCTCAGGTACTATACAGATGTAACTTGAAGATTATGTTGTAAAGAAAAGAAACTAAGCTGAAACACAAACATGCAAGGTACTGTGATCAGGCTTTCCAAATACAATTTGCTTTGTATTTTAAAATTTACTCCTTCTATGCATAAGAAGAGCTGAATACACATGAACTGTAATCCACAAACAGTCCAGCTATCAATCCAGAAGCACTAGTCAGCAGTGAGATGCAAGCACCCCCAAAATAAAGCTGTAAAACCTACTAATTACATTTCCTTCAGTGATATTTATGCAAAGCCTGAGCTTCGCGGCTTTAATGCAAGGCCAATTCTACTATCAGAAAAGACCACCTCATTTTGTCCTGTCATAGAAGTTTCGTTCATAAAGTAGTTCATAATGTTTGTTGAATGTCTATGTGAGGGCATAAAACTCCCTTCATAGCTCTTGGGTGAAACCTCCTTCTCTTTGACTGTTTTACTTCTTCTCCAAGATTGGAGAGACATCCTCAATAGTTTTCAGAACTTGAGAACCACAGAGAAGTATTTTTCTGATGAGCATATTCACTCAATGACAGGATTAAAATGTCAAAATGTTGTGTGAGAGGGGCTGTAAGTTTCACCTCCATACAACACCCAACATCAATGTGGTAGAAACTCTATAGGAAAAATTTTTAAAAAAATTCTCCAGCATTTAGCTTATATTTGTGGATGAGGCAGTTTTTAAAATACATCAAAAGGCTTGGACAGACGGCTTAAAGATGGCGGAAGAGTAAGACGCGGAGATCTCCTTCCTCCTCACAGAGACATCAGAAATACATCTACACGTGGAACTTCTCCTATAGAACACCCACCAAACGCTGGCAGAAGACCTCAGACCTCCAAAAAGGCAAGAAACTCCTCACATATCTGGGTAGGGCAAAAGAAAAAAGAATAAACAGGGACAAAAGAATAGGGACGGGACCTACGCCAGTGGGAGGGAGCCGTGAAGGAGGAAAGACTCCCACACACTAGAAGCCCCTTCGCAGGCGGAGACTGCGGGCGCCGGAGGGGGAAGCTCCGGAGCCGCGAAGGACAGCTCAGCCACAGGGGTGCGGAGGGCAAAGCGGAGAGATTCCCGCAGAGGATCGGTGCCGACCAGCACTCACCAGCCCGAGAGGCTTGTCTGCTCACCCGCCGGGGCAGGCGGGGCCGGGAGCTGAGGCTCGGGCTTCAGTCGGATCCCAGGGAAAGGTCTGGAGTTGGCAGAGTGAAAACAGCCTGAAGGGGGCTAGTGCGCCACGGCTGGCCGGGAGGGAGTTCGGGAGAAGTCTGGAGCTGCCGAAGAGGCAAGAGACCTTTTCCTCCCTCTTTGCTGCCTGGGCGCGAGGAGAGGGCATTAAGTGCGCCGCTTAAAGGAGCCCCAGAAGCGGGCGTGGAGCTGCCGAAGAGACAAGAGACTTTTTCTTGTCTCTTTGCTTCCTCGGGCGTGAGGTGAGGGGATTAAGAGCACCGCGTAGAGGAACTCCAGAAACGGGCGCGAGCCACGGCTGTCGGCACGGACAGTAGAGACGGGTGTCGGACGCTAAGGTTGCTGCTGCCACCACCAAGAGGCCTGTGTGTGAGCACAGGTCACTCTCCACACCGGCCCTCCCGGGAGCCCGTGCAGCCTGCCACTGCCAGGGTCCCGGGATCCAGGGACAGCTTCCCCAGGAGAACGCACGGCGCGCCTTGGGCCTGTGCAGCGTCACGTCGGCCTCTGCCGCTGCGGACTCGCCCCGCCCCCGTGCCACTCCCTCCCCCCAGCCTGAGTGAGCTGGAGCCCCCGAATCAACTGCTCCTTTAACATCGTCCTGTCTGAGCGAAGGGCAGTCGCCCTCGGACGACCTACACGCAGAGGCGGGACCAAGTCCAAAGCTGAACCCCAGGAGCCGTGCGAACAGAGAAGAGAGGGGGAGGTCTCTCCCAGCAGCCTCAGAAGTGGTGGATTAAAGCTCCACAATCAACTTTAAGTGCCCTGCATCTGTTGAAAACCTGAATAGACAACGAATCATCCCAAGTTGAGGAGGTGGACTTTGGGAGCAAGATATACTATTATTTTCCCCTTTTTTTTCTTTTTGTGAGTGTGTATGTGTGTGCTGCTGTGTGAGATTTTGTCTGTATAGCTTTGCTTTCACCATTTGGCCTAGGGTTAGACCGACCCATTTTTCTGTTTTTTTAAAGGAAATTTTTCTTCTTAATAATTATTTTTTATTTTAATAACTATACTTTATACTACTCTGTCTTCTCCGTTTCTTTCTTCCTTTCTTCCTTCCTTTCTTCCCTCCTTCCCTCCTTTCTTCCTTCCTTCCCCCCTTCTTTCCTCCCTTCCTCTCTTCCTTCCTCCCTTTCTTCCTCTGCACCTTCCTTCCTTCCTTTCTTGCTTCCTTCCTTCATTTCTTCCTTCCTTTCTTCCTTCCTTTCCTCCCTCCCTCCTTCCTTCCTTTTCTTTCCTTTCTATTTTTTCTACCTTTTATTTTGAGCCGTGTGGATTAAAGGTTCTTGGCGCCCCAGCCAGGCACCAGGGCGGTGTCCCTGTGGTGGGAGAACCAACCTCAAGACACTAGTCCACAAGAGACCTCCCAGCTCCACGTAATATCAGATGGCGAAAATCTCCCAGAGATCTCCATCTCAACACCAAGACCCAGCTTCACTCAAGGACCAGCAAAGAACAGTGCTGGACACCCTATCCCCAACAAAGAGCAAGACAGGTCTACAGCCCCATCCATTAGCAGAGAGGCTGCCTAAAATCATAATAAGGTAACCAACATCCCCAAACACACCACCAGACGAGGACCTGCCCACCAGAAAGACAAGATCCAGCCTCATCCACCAGAACAGAGGCACTAGTCCCCCCAACCAGGGAATCTACTCAACCCACTGAACCAACCTTAGCCACTGGGGACAGCCACCAAAAACAACGGGAACTATGAACCTGCAGCGTGCAAAAAGGAGACCCCAAACACAGTAAGATAAGTGAAATGAGAAGACAGAAAAACACACAACAGATGAAGGAGCAAGATAAAAACACACCAGACCTAACAAATGAAGAGGAAATAGGCAGTCTACCTGAAAAAGAATTCAGAATAATGATAGTAAAGATGATTCAAAACCTTGGAAATAGAATAGACAATTTGCAAGAAACAGTTAACAGGGACCTAGAAGAAATAAAGAGGAAGCAAGAAACGATGAGCAACACAATAAATGAAATGAAAAATACTCTAGATGGGATCAATAGCAGAATAACTGAGGCAGAAGGACGGATAAGTGACCTGGAAGATAAAATAGTGGAAATAACTACTGCAGAGCAGAAGAAAGAAAAAAGAATGAAAAGAACTGAGGACAGTCTCAGAGACCTCTGGGACAACATTAAACGCACCAACATTTGAATTATAGGGGTCCCAGAAGAAGAAGAGAAAAAGAAAGGGACTGAGAAAATATTTGAAGAGATTATAGTTGAAAACTTCCCTAATATAGGAAAGGAAATAGTCAATCAAGTCCAGGAAGCACAGAGAGTTCCATACAGGATAAACCCAAAGAGAAACACGCCAAGACACATAATAATCAAACTGTCAAAAATTAAATACAAAGAAAACATATTAAAAGCAGCAAGGGAAAAACAACAAATAACACACAAGGGAATCCCCATAAGGTTAACATCTGATCTTTCAGCAGAAACTCTACAAGACAGAAGGGAGTGGCAGGACATATTTAAAGTGATGAAGGAAAAAACCTACAACCAAGATTACTCTACCCAGCAAGGATCTCATTCAGATTTGATGGAGAAATTAAAACCTTTACAGACAAGCAAAAGCTGAGAGAGTTCAGCACCACCAAACCAGCTCTACAACAAATCCTAAAGGAACTTCTCTAGGCAAGAAACACAAGAGAAGGAAAAGACCTACAAGAACAACCCAAAACAATTAAGCAAATGGTAATAGGAACATACATATCGATAATTACCTTAAATGTAAATGGATTAAATGCTCCCACCAAAAGACACAGACTGGCTGAATGGATACAAAAACAAGACCCATATATATGCTGTCTACAAGAGACCCACTTCAAACCTAGGGACACATACAGACTGAAAGTAAGGGGATGGGAAAAGATATTCCATGCAAATGGAAATCAGAAGAAAGCTGGAGTAGCAATTCTCATATCAGACAAAATAGACTTTAAAATAAAGACTATTACAAGAGACAAAGAAGGACACTACATAATGATCAAGGGATCGATCCATGAAGAAGATATAACAATTGTAAATATTTATGCACCCAACATAGGAGCACCTCAATACATAAGGCAAATACTAACAGCCTTAAAAGGGGAAATCGACAGTAACACAATTATAGTAGGGGACTTTAACACCCCACTTTCACCAATGGACAGATCATCCAAAATGAAAATAAATAAGGAAACACAAGCTTTAAATGATACATTACACAAGATGGACTTAATTGATATTTATAGGACATTCCATCCAAAAACAACAGAATACACATTTTTCTCAAGTACTCATGGAACATTCTCCAGGATTGATCATATATTGGGTCACAAATCTAGCCTTGGCAAATTTAAGAAAACTGAAATCGTATCAAGTATCTTTTCCGACCACAACGCTATGAGACTAGATATCAATTACAGGAAAAGATCTGTAAAAAATACAAACACATGGAGGCTAAACAATACACTACTTAATAACGAAGTGATCACTGAAGAAATCAAAGAGGAAATCAAAAAATACTTAGAAACAAATGACAATGGAGACACAATGACCCAAAACCTATGGGATACAGCAAAAGCAGTTCTAAGAGGGAAGTTTATAGCAATACAATCATACCTTAAGAAACAGGAAACATCTCGAATAAACAACCTAACTTTGCACTTAAAGCAATTAGAGAAAGAAGAACAAAAAAACCCCAAATTTAGCAGAAGGAAAGAAATCATAAAGATCAGATCAGAAATAAATGAAAAAGAAGTGAAGGAAACAATAGCAAAGATCAATAAAAGTAAAAGCTGGTTCTTTGAGAAGATAAATAAAATTGATAAACCATTAGCCAGACTCATCAAGAAAAAAAGGGAGAAGACTCAAATCAATAGAATTAGAAATGAAAAAGGAGATGTAACAACTGACACTGCAGAAATACAAAAGATTATTAGAGATTACTACAAGCAACTGTATGCCAATAAAATGGACAACCTGGAAGAAATGGACAAATTCTTAGAAATGCACAACCTGCCGAGACTGAACCAGGAAGAAATAGAAAATATGAACAGACCAATCACAAGCACTGAAATTGAAACTGTGATTAAAAATCTTCCAGCAAACAAAAGCCCAGGACCAGATGGCTTCACAGGCGAATTCTATCAAACATTTAGAGAAGAGCTAACACCTATCCTTCTCAAACTCTTCCAACAGATAGCAGAGGGAGGAACACTCCCAAACTCATTCTATGAGGCCACCATCACCCTGATACCAAAACCAGACAAAGACGTCACAAAGAAAGAAAACTACAGGCCAATATCACTGATGAACATAGATGCAAAAATCCTCAACAAAATATTAGCAAACAGAATCCAACAGCACATTAAAAGGATCATACACCATGATCAAGTGGGGTTTATCCCAGGAATGCAAGGATTCTTCAATATACGCAAATCAATCAACGTGATACACCATATCAACAAACTGAAGGAGAAAAACCATATGATCATCTCAATAGATGCAGAGAAAGCTTTTGACAAAATTCAACACTCATTTATGATAAAAACCTTGCAGAAAGTAGGCATACAGGGAACTTTCCTCAACATAATAAAGGCCATATATGACAAACACACAGCTAGCATCGTTCTCAATGGTGAAAAACTGAAACCATTTCCACTAAGATCAGGAACAAGACAAGGTTGCCCACTCTCACCACTCTTATTCAACATAGTTTTGGAAGTTTTAGCCACAGCAATCAGAGAAGAAAAAGAAATAAAAGGAATCCAAATAGGAAAAGAAGAAGTAAAGCTGTCACTGTTTGCAGATGACATGATACTATACATAGAGAATCCTAAGGATGCTACCAGAAAACTACTAGAGCTAATCAATGAATTTGGTAAAGTTGCAGGATACAAAATTAATGCACAGAAATCTCTGGCATTCTTATACACTAATGACGAAAAATCTGAGAGTGAAATTAAGAAAACACTCCCATTTACCATTGCAACAAAAAAAATAAAATATCTAGGAATAAACCTACCTAAGGAGACAAAAGACTTGTATGCAGAAAACTATAAGACACTGATGAAAGAAATTAAAGATGATACAAATAGGTGGAGAAATATACCATGTTCTTGGATTGGAAGAATCAACATTGTGAAAATGACTATACTACCCAAAGCAATCTACCGATTCAATGCAATCCCTATCAAATTACCACTGGCATTTTTTACAGAACTAGAACAAAAAATTTCACAATTTGTATGGAAACACAAAAGACCCTGAATAGCCAAAGCAATCTTGGGAACGAGAAATGGAGCTGGAGGAATTAGGCTCCCTGACTTCAGACTCTACTACAAGGCTACAGTAATCAAGACAATATGGTACTGGCACAAAAACAGAAATATAGATCAATGGAACAGGATAGAGAGCCCAGAGATAAACCCACACACATATGGTCACCTTATCTTTGATAAAGGAGGGAAGGATATACAGTGGAGAAAAGACAGCCTCTTCAATAAGTGGTGCTGGGAAAACTGGACAGCTACATGTAAAAGTATGAAATTAGAACAATCCCTAACACCACACACAAAAATAAACTCAAAATGGATTAAAGACCTAAATGTAAGGCCAGACACTATCAAACTCTTAGAGGAAAACATAGGCAGAACACTATACGACATAAATCACAGCAAGATCCTTTTTGACCCATCTCCTAGAGAAATGGAAATAAAAACACAAATAAACAAATGGGACCTAATGAAACTTAAAAGCTTTTGCACAGCAAAGGATACCATAAACAAGACCAAAAGACAACCCTCAGAATGGGAGAAAATATTTGCAAATGAAGCAACTGACAAAGGATTAATTTCCAAAATTTATAAGCAACTCATTCAGCTCAATAACAGAAAAACAAACAACCCAATCCAAAAATGGGCAGAAGAACTAAATAGACATTTCTCCAAAGAAGATATACAGATTGCTAACAAACACATGAAAGAATGCTCAACATCATTAATCATTAGAGAAATGCAAATCAAAACTACAATGAGATATCATCTCACACCGGTCAGATTGGCCATCATCAAAAACTCTAGAAACAATAAATGCTGGAGAGGGTGTGGAGAAAAGGGAACCCTCTTGCACTGCTGGTGGGAATGTAAATTGATACAGCCGCTATGGAGAACAGTATGGAGGTTCCTTAAAAAACTACAAATAGAACTACCATACGACCCAGCAATCCCACTACTGGGCATATACCCTGAGAAAACTATAATTCAGAAAGACTCATGTACCAAAATGTTCATTGCAGCTCTATTTACAATAGCCAGGACATGGAAGCAACCTAAGTGTCCATCAACAGATGAATGGATAAAGAAGATGTGGCACATATATACAATGGAATATTACTCAGCCATAAAAAGAAATGAAACTGAGTTATTTATAATGAGGTGGATGGACCTGGAGTCTGTCATACAGAGTGAAGTAAGTCAGAAGGAGAAAAACAAATACCGTATGCTAACACATATATATGGACTCTAAGGGAAAAAAATATCATGAAGAGATTAGTGGTAGGACGGGAATAAAACACAGACTTACTCGAGCATGGACTTGAGGATATGGGGAGGGGGAAGGGTGGGCTGTGACGAAGTGAGAGAGTGGCAGGGACATATATACACTATCAAATGTAAATTAGATAGCTAGTGGGAAGCTGCCGCATAGCACAGGGAGATCACCTCTGTGCTTTGTGACCACCTAGAGGGGTGGAATAGGGAGGGTGGGAGAGAGGGTGATGCAAGAGGGAAGAGATATGGGAACATATGTATATGTATAACTGATTCAGTTTGTTGTAAAGGAAAAACTAACACACTATTGTAAAACAATTATACTCCAATAAAGATGTTTAAAAAAAAAAAAAAAAAAAAAGGCTTGGACAACAGTAGCCACTACTCTAAGCTGGCATTTATCTTATAAGCACAAATGTCTTGATATTAACACCCATCAAAACAAAATGGGGAGGGCTTCCCTGGTGGCACAGTGGTTGAGAGTCCACCTGCCAATGAAGGGGATACGGGTTTGTGCCCCAGTCTGGGAAGATCCCACATGACGTGGAGCAGCTGGGCCCATGAGCCATGGCAGCTGAGCCTGCACGTTGGCAGCCTGTGCTCCACAACAGGAGAGGCCACAACAGTGAGAGGCCCACGTACCATAAAAAAGGGGGGGGGGGGTAGAGTTAAGATGGCAGTGTGGGAAGATGCAGAGCTCGCATCTCCCCACAACTAGCATGCCTGCCGGATGCTGGTGGGGGACCCCGACACCCAAGGAGATGGGAAGAACCCTGAAGTAAACTGGTAGGACATAGGGGGTACTGAGAGTGGAGGAGAAGGGGAGGCCAGAAAGGACTGGCGCCCCTGAGGAGTGGCTGAGGGGGGGAGGGGTTCCCACATGTGGAGGGACCCTTGGGGGCTTGGATCAGGGGGGAGTGGGCCCAGTGTTTCCCCCGCCCAATCAGCCGAGGAAGTCTGCTTAGCTCTCCGGCCAGTTGCCCCGCCCACTCAGGCTCCGGGAGCTTGCTGAGCTCCCAGGCCCATCCCACGCCCTCCAAAGGCCCCTCCAGGCCAGGTGGGTCCTGGGGGCATAGGATGGAGGCAAGGGAGATCAAGAGAGGCAGGTGGCAGGGGACCTCCAGACCAGGACCAGAGGAGCAGGAGAGGAGTGGCGGGCATTTTCCCTGACCACTCGAGCCTGGGAATTTTGCTGGGTTCCCAGGTAGGATCCCCCACCCTATGAGACCAGCGGTGAGAGGCACGCCTGGGCCCCTTCTGCTCTGTTGAACTTCAGCCCTACTCCCGTGCCCCCACACCCTTTTTCAACCCCTGTGGGTCCTAAGCATAGGCCCCACCCACTGACAAAACCTCACCTCTGCTTAGGCACCACCCTCCATAGCAAAGGCTGTTTCCACCATTTTTTTTTGCTCCTCCTCTTTTTTATTATTGTGATTCTGTTTTACCTTCCAGTTGTTGTTTCATCTATATTTTTATTTTTATATTTTTTCTAACATAGCTGCTAGTTTCCTAGTCTAAAATTATTTTTTACTTTGCTATTGTTCTTTATTTCTGCCCCCCCCCCCATGTGGCTTGCAGAATGTTGATTCATGAGGCAGGGGTCAGGCCAAAACTCATGCAGTGGGAGCTCCAAGTCCAAACCACTGGACTAACAGAGAACCTCAGACCCCAGGGAATATTCATCGGACTGATGTCTCCTGGAGGTCCTCACATCAACACCAAGACCCATTGTACCCAACAGCTTACAAACTGCAGTGTTGGAAGCCTCAGGCCAAACAACCAGTAAGACAGGAACACAATCCAACTCATTAAAAAAAGAGGAAAAAAATGAGAGAGCAAAATAATATATCACAGATGAAGGAGCAAGGTAAAAACCTACAACACCAAATAAATGAAGAGGAAACAGGCAATCAACTTGAAAAATAACTCAGAGTACTGATAGTAAACATGATCCAGAATCTCTGAAATAGAATGAGGCACAGATTGAGAAATACAAGAAATGTTTAACAAAGACCTAGAAGAACTAAAGAACAAACAGAGTAAACAAACAAACAACATAATAACTGAAATGAAAAACACACTAGAAGGAATCAATAACAGAATAACTGAGGCAGAAAAACAGTAAGTGAGCTGGAAGATAAAATGATGGAAATAACTGCTGAGGAGCAGAATAAAGAAAAAAGAATGAAAAGAATTGAAGATAATCTCAGAGACCTCTGCGACAACACTAAACACACCAACTTTTGAATTATATGGGCCCTAGAACAAGAAGAAAAAAAGAAAGGGTCTGAGAAAATGTTTGAAGGGATTATAGTTGAAAACTTCCCTAACTTGGGAAAGGAAATAGTCACCCAAGTCCAGGAGGCACAGAGAGTCCCATACAGGATAAACCCTAGGAGAAACACACCAAGACAAATATTAATCAAACTAACAAAAATTAAATTCAAAGAAAAAATATTAAAAGAAGCAAGGGAAAAACAAAAAATAACATACAAAGGAATCCCCATAAGGTTACCAGCTGACTTTTCAGCAGAAACTTTGCAGGCCAGAAGGGAGTGGCAGGATATACTTAAAGTGATGAAAGAGAAAAACCTACAACCAAGATTACTCTACCTGGCGAGGATCTCATTCAGATTCGACAGAGAAATCAAAAGCTTTTCAGAGAAGCAAAAGCTAAGAGAATTCAGCATCACCAAACCACCTTTACAACAAACGCTAAAGAAACTTCTCTAGGCAGGAAACACAAGAGAAGGAAAAGACCTATAAAAACAAACCCCAAACAATTAAGACAATGGTAACAGGAACATACATATCGATAATAACCTTGAATATAAATGGAATAAATGCTCCATCCAAAAGACACAGACTGGCTGAATGGATACAAGAACAAGTCCCATATATATGCTGTCTACAAGAGACCCACATCAGACCTAGGGACACATACAGACTGAAAGTGAGGGAATGGAAAAGATATTCCATGAAAATGGAAATCAAAAGAAAGCTGGAGTAGCAATACTCATATCAAACAAAATAGACTTTAAAATAAAGACTATTACAAGAGACAAAGAAAGACGCTACATAATGATCAAGGGATCAAACCAAGAAGAAGATATAACAATTATAAATATTTATGCACCCAACATAGGAGCACCTCAATACATAAGGCAAATGTTAACAACCAGGAAAGGGGAAATCGACAGTAACACAATAATAGTAGGGGACTTAACACCCCACTTTCACGAATGGACACATCATCCAAACAGAAAATAAATAAGGAAACACAAGCTTTAAATGACACAACAGACCAGGTAAATTTAATTGATATTTATAGAACATTCCACCCAAAAGTGGCAGCCTAAACTTTCATGTCAAGTGCAAATGGAACATTCTCCAGGATAGATCACATCTTGGGTAAAAAAATCAAGCCTTGGAAAATTTAAGAAAATTGAAATCATATCAATCATCTTTTCTGACCACAACGCTATGAGACTGGAAATGCATTACAGGAAAAACACTGAAAAAAACCCACAAATACATGGAAGCTAAACAATATGCTACTAAATAACCAACAGATCACTGAAGAAATCAAAGAATTTAAAAAATACATAGAAGCAAATGACAAGGAAAACACAAAGACCCAAAACCTATGGGATGCAGCAAAAGCCGTTCTAAGATGGAAGTTTATAGCAATTCAATGTCACCTCAAGAAGCAAGAAAAATCTCAAGTAAACAATATGACCCTATGCCTAAAACAACTAGAGAAAGAAGAAGAAAACCGAAAGTCAGTAGAAGGGAAGAAATCATAAAGATCAAAGCAGAAATAAATGAAATAGAAATGAAGAAAACAATAGCAAAGATCAATAAAACTAAAAGCTGGTTCTTTGAGCAGATTCACAAAATTGATAAACCCTTAGCCAGACTCATCAAGAAAAAAAGGGAGAGGACCCAAATCAATAAAATGAGAAATGAAACAGAAGAAATCACAACTGACACTGCAGAACTACAAAGGATTATAAGAGACTACTACAAACAACTATATGCCAATAAAATGGACAACCATGAAAAAATTCTTGGAAAGGTACAATTTTCTAAGACTGAAACAGGAAGAATTAGAAAATATAAACAGACCTATCACAAATAATGAAATTGAAACTGTAATTAAAAGTCTTCCAACAAACAAAAGTCCAAAAACAGACGGCTTTACAGACGCATTCTATCAAACATTTAGAGAAGAGCTAACACTGATTTTTCTCAAACTCTTCCAAAAAATTGCAGGGAGAAACACTCCCAAATTCATTCTATGAAGCTACCATCATCCTGATACCAAAACCAGAAAAAGATATCACAAAAAAAGAAAATTATAGACCAATATACTGATGAACATAGATGCAAAAATACTGAACAAAATACTAGCAAACAGAACCCAACAACGTATTACAAGGATCATACCCCATGATCAAGTGGGATTTATCTCAGAAATGCAAGGATTCTTCAATATACACAAATCAATCAATGTGATACACCACATTAACAAATTAAGGAATAAAAACCATATGATCATCTCAATAGATGCAGAAAAAGCTTCTGACAAAATTCAACAATGATTTATGATAAAAACTCTCCAGAAAATGGGCACAAAGGGAACCTACCTCAACATAATAAAGGCCATATATGACAAATCCACAGCCAACATCATTGTCAATTGTGAAAAAGTGAAACCATTTCCTCTAAGATCAGGAACAAGACAAGGTTGTCCACTCTTACTGCTATTATTCAACATAGTTTTGGAAGTTTTAGCCATAGCAATCAGAGCAGAAAAAAAATTAAAACAAAGCCAAATTGGAAAAGAAGAAGCAAAACTGTCACTGCTTGCAGATGACATGATACTATACACAGAGAATCCTAATGCTACCAGAAAACTACTAGAGCTAATCAATGAATTTTTTAAAGTAGAATGATACAAAATTCATGCACAGAAATCTCTTGCATTCCTATACATTAATGACGAAAAATCTGAAAGAGAAATTAAGGAAACACTTCCATTTACTATTGCAACAAAAAGTATAAAATACCTAGGAATAAACCTATGTAAGGAGACAAAAGACCTGTATGTAGAAAACTATAAGACACTGATGAAAGAAATTAAAGATGATACAAATAGATGGAGAGATATACCATGTTCTTGGATTGGAAGAATCAACACTGTGAAAATGACTATACTACCCAAAGCAATCTACAGATTTAATGTAATCCCTGTCAAGCTACCAATGGCATTTTTCACAGAACTAGAACAAAAACTTTCACAATTTGCATGGAAACAAAAAAGACCCCAAACAGCCAAAGCAATCTTGAGAAAGAAAAACGGAGCTGGAGGAATCAGGTTCCCTGACTTCAGACTATACTACAAAGCTACAGTAAAGAAGGCAGTATGGTATGGGCTCAATAACAGAAATATAGATCAATGGAACAGGATAGAAAGTCCAGAGATAAACCCACACACATATGGTCACCTTATTTTTGATAAAGGAGGCAAGAATATACAATGGAGAAAAGACAGTCTCTTCAATAAATGGTGCTGGAAAACTGAACAGCTACATGTAAAAGAATGAAATTAGAAGACTTCCTAATACCATACACAAAAATAAACTCAAAATGGAGTAAAGACCTAAATGTAAGGCAAGACACTATAAAACTTTTAGAGGAAAACAGGCAGAACACTCTATGACATAAATCATAGCAAGATCCTTTTTGACCCACCTCCTAGAAAAATGGAAATAAAAGCAAAAATAAACAAATGGGACCTAATGAAACTTAAAAGCTTTTGCACAGCAAAGGAAACCATAAACAAGATGAAAAGAGAATCCTCATAATGGAAGCAAATATTTGCTAACAAAGCAACTGACAAAGGATTTATCTCCAAAATATACAAGCAGCTCATGCAGTTCAATATCAAACAAACAAACAACCCAATCCCCAAATGGGCAGAAGACCTAAATAAACATTTCTCCAAAGAAGATATACAGATTGCCAACAAACACATGAAAGAATGCTCAACATCAGTAATCATTAGAGAAATGTAAATCAAAACTACAATGAGGTATCACCTCACACCGGTCAGAATGGCCATCATCAAAAAATCTACAAACAATAAATGCTGGAGAGGGTGTGGAGAAAAGGGAACCCTCTTGCACTGTTGGTGGGAATGTAAATTAATACAGCCACTATGGAGAACAGTATGGAGTTTCTTTACAAAACTAAAAATAGAAGTACCATATGACCCAACAATCCCACTATTGGGTAAATACCGTGAGAAAACCATAATTCAAAAAGTGTCATGTACCACAATGTTCATTGCAGCTCTATTTACAATAGCCAGGACATGGAAGCAACCTAAGTGTCCATCGACAGATGAATGGATAAAGAATATATGGCACATATATACAATGGGATATTACTCAGCCATAAAAAGAAATGAAATTTAGTTATTTGTAGTGAGGTGGATGGACCTAGAGTCTGTCATACAGTGTGAAGTAAGTCAGAAAGAGATAAACAAATACCGTATGCTAACACATATATATGGAATATAAAAAAATTATGTATATAGTTCAGAAGAACCTATTGGCAGGACAGGAATAAAGACACAGACATAGAGAATGGACTTGAGGACACGGGGAGGGGGAAGGGTAAGCTAGGATGAAGTGAAAGAATGACATGGACATATATACACTACCAAATGTAAAATAGATAGCTTGTGGGAAGCAGCTTCATAGAACAGGGAAATCAGCTCGGAGCTTTGTGACCATCTAGAAGTGTGGGAAAGGGACAGTGGGAGGGGGGCACAAGAGGGAGGAGATATGGCGATATATGTATAAGTAAGCTGATTCACTTTGTTATACAGCAGAAACTAACACACCATTGTAAAGCAATTATACTCCAATAAAGATATTAAAAGGGCTTCCCTGGTGGCGCAGTGGTTGAGAGTCCGCCTGCCGATGCAGGGGACACGAGTTCATGCCCCGGTCCGGGAAGATCCCACATGCCGCGGAGCGGCTGGGCCCTTGAGCCATGGCCGCTGGGCCTGCGCGTCCGGAGCCTGTGCTCCGCAACGGAAGAGGCCACAACAGTGAGAAGCCCGCATACCACAAAAAAAAAAAAAAAAAGATATTAAAAAAAGTGATTCATTAAAACACAATAATAACAATAACAACATTGCCATACATATGCCGATTTTATACAGGGATATTTATTGAATGTTGGGACAAGAAGTATTAGACTTGCTTCCTGCCCCTAAAGAAACTAAAAATAATATTGTTTTCAATGGACAACTTAAGAGACCAACCTTAAAATTTTCCAACTTCTAGATTTAGTAGGTATTTTTATACCATTATCACTAATATAATTCAGGAAATGACATGGGATAGTTGTGGGAGAAATTATTTGTCTTAGGAAGATATTCTCTCCATCTTAAGGCAGTGATGGTTAGGTTTTCTGGGGGAAGGTCTGTGAATTATAATATTTGTAGGATATAATGTCCTTACCATTCCCCTTTATGCCTGTTAATACTACTACTGTTACTAAATACAGATAATAATATATGGCACGTGTGTGCATGTGTATTTAAATCAATGTGGATCTTATATAAGATCATTATAAGAATGGCTTTATCATCAAATGTCTTAAGTCACAGCCCTTTGTTATGTGAGCTCTGGTCCTCATATTTCAACAAATCATGTTGCTCACCTCCACCTGACTAAAAATTATGAGCAGCAATAGATATTGAACTTTACATAACATTTATTAATATAAACCAGGATCATGAATGAAAGCAATAACTGCAGCAGTGTCACTAATGAGGAAATATTTTTAAATGTTATGGATTTAATAGCACACAGACCTTGGCTGACACAATTTAAAATGACAGATAAAATTTAAAGACTAATATTTTACCTTTATGATCAATAAATTATCTGTAGTCATGTCATATAGTGTCTAATCATTAATATAATTTTAAAAATTTGGTACTTATACAACATAGTTAACTCTTTACTCCAAAATTATTTTTTCTTTGAAATAGCTAGCCTACATTCATAGTTTATGCAAATGTATGGCTGCATTTTTTTTAACACCTTTATTGGAATATAATTGGTTTACAATGGTGTGTTAGTTTCTGCTTTATAACAAAGTGAATCAGCTATATGTATACATATATCCCAATATCCCCTCCCTCTTGTGTCTCCCTCCCATCCTCCCTATCACACCCCTCTAGGTGGTCACAAAACACCAAGCTGATCTCCCTGCGCTATGTGGCTGCTTCCCACTAGCTTTCTATTTTACATTTGGTAGTGTATATATGTCCATGCCACTCTCTCACTTCATCCCAGCTTACACTTCCCCTTTCCTCGTGTCCTCAAGTCCATTCTCTATGTCTGTGTCTTTATTCCTGTCCTGTCCCTAGGTTCTTCTGAACTATATATATATATATACATATTTTAGATTCCATATATATATGTGTTAGCATACAGTATTTGTTTTTCTCCTTCTGACTTACTTCATGCTGTATGACAGACTCTAGGTCCATCCACCTCACTACAAATAACTCAATTTCATTTCTTTTTATGGCTGAGTAATAGTCCATTGTATATATGTGCCACATCTTCTCTATCCATTCATCTGTCGATGGACACTTTGATTTTTTCCATGTCCTGGCTATTGTAAATAGAGCTGCAATGAACATTGTGGTACATGACTCTTTTTGAATTATGGTTTTCTCAGGGTATATGCCCAGTAGTGGGATTGCTGGGTAGTATGGTAGTTCTATTTTTAGTTTTTTAAGGAACTTCCATACTGTTCTCCATAGTGGCTGTATCAATTTACATTCCCACCAGCAGTGCAAGAGGGTTCCCTTTTCTCCACACCCTCTCCAGCATTTATTGTTTGTAGATTTTTTGATGATGGCCATTCTGACTGGTGTGAGGTGATACCTCATTGTAGTTTTGATTTGCATTTCTCTAATGATTAGAGATGTTGAGCATCCTTTCATGTGTTTGTTGGCAATCTGTAAATCTTCTTTGGAGAAATGTCTATGTAGGTCTTCTGCCCATTTTTTGATTGAGCTGTGTTTTTTTTTGATATTGAGCTACATGATCTGCTTGTAAATTTTGGAGATTAATCCTTTGTCAGTCGCTTCATTGGCAAATATTTTCTCCCATTCTAAGGGTTGTCTTTTCATCTTGTCTTTGTTTTCCTTTGCTATGCAAAAGCTTTTAAGTTTCATTAGGTCCCATTTGCTTATTTTTGTTTTTATTTCCATTTCTCTAGGAGGTGGGTCAAAAAGGATCTTGCTGTGATTTATGTCATAGTCTTCTACCTATGTTTTCCTCTAAGAGTTTTATAGTGTCTGACCTTATATTTAGGTCTTTAATCCATTTTAAGTTTATTTTTGTGTATGGTGTTAGGGAGTAAATATCGTGCTTTGAAAAAGTAAATTGCTCCAAATATGACTGAGCTAGAACTATATCTCTTAAGGTAAAATGTCCTTTTTACTTAGTGCATTGGAGTGGGGTCAAGTACAGAGGTTTGAAGAAATGATATTTCTCCAAATGCAAAATGTTGCTAGTTCTTGCGTGGCTTGCGCGTGTGTGTGTGTGTGTGTGTGTGTGTATTTGCATATCAATGCAAATAGAGTGAGGAGAACTCTTTGGGAGGATAAAGATACCAGTAGAATGAAAGCAGGAAAGCCAATACTTCCTTTTTCTTAGGTGAAAAAACATCAATTGTGTAAATGGTTTGCATACATTAAATAATCCTTGCTCAGACCTTCAGGAGGAGCATAAACAACTTTCTGAGGATACAGGAATGCTGCAATGTGATGGTTCTCTTGTGGTTTTGAAAGGGCTCCAAAACACTATTGAACTCAGCTTCTTGAGCTTCTAAATTAACCTCGTTCTTTTTAAGATTGTTTTGTAAATTGTTTCTACTTGGATTTTACCATGGGTGTCATATTGCTTACATTGTTTTACATATTTACTAGTGCAGTGTATTTATTATATTAAAGTAACCTGATTCTGTTGAGTGGCCTGAGGGTTAGAGAGTCATGTGCATCTAATATAGAGAAGAGTGAGGAATCCTCAGGAGATCTGCACAGCAGACATACCAATACTGAGCCGTATAAACAAAAAAAGATGCATTTTCCAGAATCAAATAAGGTGTCAGTATGCAAACTAGAAAAATAGAATCAACAGAATGATTAAAAACAGAACCCATCAACAGAGATAATGAAAGCAGAAACTGACTAAAATGCTGAATGGAAAACTGTCCTCTCTTTAGAACTTTTATCAGCTCTTCCTATTAGAAAATAAAAGCTTGAAACAATGTATGATGCTAATATAATAAAATATAACATAATAATTAGATTACATATATACATATATAAATACACACGCACATATATATAATCTATTCTGACTAAAAAGTAGATACATACTAATTTTTAAAAACAATATAAAATTTATATAGAGAAGGCCTTTTGAAGATATTTATAGAGCTATCAGTTAATACATTTAAATACAATTTATGAGCAATGGCTTCTTCAGAAGGAACAATAAAAGGAAAAAACCCAGTATCTAATATAATATCATTATGGCCTGTAAGTCCCAAATCATATTAATCAATATAGAAAATCAAGCCAAGAAAAACTATGATGATAGAAGTAGCAAATACATATTGATGTAATGAATAAATTTTATCACCATAGAATGTTAGCTGAGGTTAGTTACAGCAGTTTTTCTGGATTTACCAAGATCTTACGTGGGGTTAGCGTGACTTTACCTCTTCAGTATATCGCTGCTAGTTTTTAGGGCTTTTTCTATCTTGGATATCATTAGAGATTTTGTTAATTCTTACAGATTTTTATCTAGTTGTTTGGTGTACCAGTGGCCTGAACCTTAGACTCTATTTCTATGAACTTCTGATTAATATTCAAGGAAAAGTTCAGATGGAGAACATCTTGTTTAACCCAGTCAAGTCGTATTTAGGGATCCACTGGAGATTGGCACCTCACTTGGATGCTATGTGAAGAATGTGATTCACATACAAAAAGTGTGTTCTGAAGTCTTATTTGGAACATTTATTTGCAAAACTTCCACTTGTAAAAGCACCTTTTTTAAAAATAAATTTATTTATTTTTGGCTGCGTTGGGTCTTCCTTGCTGAGTGCTGGCTTTCTCTAGTTGCGGCAAGTGGGGGCTACTCTTCGTTGCAGTGCGTGGGCTTCTCATTGCGGTGGCTTCTCTTGTTGCGGAGCATGGGCTCTAAGCACATGGACTTCAGTAGCTGTGGCATGTGGGCTCAGTAGTTGTGGCTCGCGGGCTCTAGAGAGAGCAGGTTCAGTAGTTGTGGCGCACGGGCTTAGCTGCTCCGTGGCATGTGGGATCTTCCCAGACCAGGGCTCGAACTCGTGTCCCCTGAATTGTCAGGCGGATTCTTAACCACTGCACCACCAGGGAAGTCCCTGTAGAAGCATCATTTATTGCACTTAAATATAATCTATCCACCAGTGTACCGGATTGTTTCCAAAAGAACTTTCCCCATAATGGATTTTGTTCCTGGATCTTCCACCTCTCCTTCCCTATTGGCTATTTCTCCCTCTCTTCCCCTCCCCTCCCTTCCCCTCCCTTCCTCTCCCCTCCTCTCCTCTCCTCTTCCCTCCCTCCCACCTTCCCTCCCCTCCCGTCCTCCTTTCCTTCCTTCCTCTCACATACAGACATACTGAAAATCTCTCCGCACTATATACTCAGAAAAGCCCCTTAAATTCTGAGTTTTGGCAGGCTAGAGTTGTACTTCCTTTTGTCCTTCACTGCCAACTTTTATAAAAGATTTTCCCAGATACACTTTGCTTTCTACCTCTCGGTACTTCACACACACACACACACACACACACACACACACATATATACATACATATACATATATATTTTCATGTCATGGCGCACACAGACAATGATAAATGGCTAAAGTTATCAGGCCCCTTTGACCACTGTGGACTGGGGCCTACCAATAACTGCTGCCCCTTTATGTCCCCTGGGGTGGACAATTTTGGGGTGCACTATATATGGCTCCTCCGTGGTCCCCAGAGGGACTGAATTCCTCTTGCCCATAGTTGTGGTGAACTCAATGAGATACAAGACACCTCAGATTGACTCTCCCTCCTTATTCAACTTTTCCCAGTCCCCCACTCCTACTCTTTGGAGTGACTTATCAAAATAAACTACCTGCACCAAAATATTGTCTCAGGCTCTGGTCTGGGGGGAACCTAGGCTAACACAGATCTCTCTTGCCTTTTATTCTCAGCTTTCTAATGTGTTTCTCTTCTGAGGCTGTTCCTCAAGTGTTGAGAATCCATAGGGTTCTGACTGTGGCATACTTCTAGAACCATTCACTTCCCTGCTTCATCTCACGTGCTCTCGCACTTTCACTGTGATTTAACTACTGGAAAGTCCCAATCTGTTTCCTCTGTCCACTTGACTCTTTGGAACCGTACAACCACATCCACACTCTACTAGACATTTTTGCTTAAATGTTCTAATATAAGTCAATGTAGTTTTAAAAGGGAAACTGAGCTCACGTTTGCCAGCCCTGGCTTCCAGCTGCTCCCCCTCCAGTGTTTCCCATTTGGTGAATGGTATCATCATGCTCTGAGCTACCTAAGTCAGAAAGCTGTAAACAGATCTTGATACTCCCCTTCCTACTCACCCATCCACCCCCTCACCCAGGACAAACAATAAGCAAGACATGCTGATTTCTACCTTCTTAGTGTCCTCAATTTTCTCTCTCTACTTTCCATTGCTGCAGCCCCTGGTTTACCACCAACTCCCTTTGTCTCTCACGTCTGTACTAATCATTACAAAGGGAAGTCGTGAGAACAAGTTGAGACAGTGGATGCAACAGAGGAAGCACGAGACAACTAGTTGTCTGTCGGCTGAACTAGCTGAGTATCTTGTCCATACTAAACACTCAACAGACATTTGTTGAGGAGCTAAATACATGCTTAACTCTTGGAGCAGATGTTGGAGACAATAAGGGATTGCAATTTAAATGAGTGAGAAAAAAGAGGAAGAAAAGATCTTCTAGAATACTTTAGGTTTTATACATCTTCAAAACACTAATGGATTAATCTGAAAATATAAAGACATTTCATTTATTAAGACTTTACCAGTAATGCCGGGTTTACTATCCTCTTATTCTATATGTTGATGACTTGGATCTGGGAGTCTTCCATTCCCATGAGAATCCTGGAATGAAGTTGGCTAGTGTTTATGCTGGCATGTAATATATCTCCCAGACACAAACTGTCCAGAGACTTCTGGGCTTGGGAGGTGCAAACATAATGTTTTAGCAGACTTTTCTTGGGGTGCAGAGTGTGCCATAGGATGGAGGGGAAATACAGAATCTGGAGAAGAGCAAAGAGTGCATCATTAGTTCTGAAGCACAACCTGGAAATATCTGTTGTCATCCTTCCCAATTTCTTCATCTGTTTTTCTTAATTTGGTACATATTTTTGTATAACTGTTTAAATGCCTTTTGGAACAAGGTAGGTAGAAAAATGATGTTAATTGTTAGAGAATTCCCACCTCATGTGGGAAGCAATAAGCAATTTATGGTTGTGAGTCCAATAGAAGTAATACTTTTCTGTTAAGAAAAACTTTAGTTCACATGTCATTATTTAACTTAGTAAGATAGGGATTAGAGCTACACAGATGGTGAATTATTCTCAAGTAATCCTGGTTCTAGATGAAATGGCCTGTTTTCCAAGTGTGAACGTACCTATGCTTACAACAGTTATTTGTCTTATAGGTCAGTCTCTTGTTTATATTATCTTTATTGACATAAATAGAGACATATTCTAAGCTATTACTAGAGAACACTGATTTAGAGGTTTTTTAAAAAGAATTATCAGACTTCAAAATAATAATGCAGTATTATTAAAAGTATTGATGGCATTTTTTACTGTAATAGTTCAAAATGAAACCACTTCCTAAAAATATTATATTATTTATCTAAAACTTCCTAGATCAACTGGGATATAGTTATTGGGCCTAACATATTAAACTCTTTATTTTTGCTCTGGATTGAGGCCAAGTAACAATAATTGCTCCTATGCGTTGCCTGGAAGCAGGTGACTCTGCCATCTGGATATGTGTCCTCCACTCCACCGAGCAGGGCTCTGATAAAATGCTGTATTCCTGGCCTCTGGGCAAAGAATGGTGGGGGAAGTAAGTAGCCCTGTAGATCCTGGTAATAACTTTCCTTTCCCTTTGAGATTTAGAGCCTGCTTGAATTTTGTGAAGATTTTGAAAGAAAAGGCCCAGGATATGGGAATTGAAATATGGCTGCTGTCCCAGACATTCAAGCTTTGTTTACTGTTGAATGTTTCAGGATACTAGAGATTCCTTATTTTTTGGTTGTGATCCAGGGAGTTTTCATAGTTACAGCTTCATAAAAGATTGTCGGGAAGCCTGCTGAATCTACCATTGTGGATGGTGAATGCAAGAGCTGTGTTGCCCATCTGTGGCTCCTTTGTTGATCAGGTTTAACTTGGTAGTTCTGGCAAATAAACTAGAGTGAGGGACCTTCAAGTTGCCCTGAACAGCTATCTGTCTTCTTCTTTCCATGTTTGGCTTAACGGTCCATTTCCTAAACATCTCTTCCCTTTCTCTCCTCAGATCAAAAAACATTACAATCTTGGTCTTGTCTCTCTCTATGATTTATATGTTTTTTTCCTTATGTGTTATTTCTTAATCCAAATGGTCGAAATCATCCAAAATTCACTAGGAGGGCAGTCACGGGTGGCCTCGTAGCCATTATTTGACAAGGTTATAATTAGTTTGTCCATTTCACACCTGCTTTCTCAGCTGGGCACTGCATTTTGCTTTGCGGTGATTTGTATCAGAACTGAAAGGGCACTGCTTCAAGAATGAGTTCACGATACCCATTGACAATGAAATCTGTGCAGATTCTACATTGTAGAGAACTTACAGCAAGAGAAATCATTCATTTGTTCATTTTTTTTCTTCCAAGTGTATCTTTCTTCTAACATTTAACTCTTTGGACAGTTTTCAGTGGACACCTTCTAACAGAGAAATAAAAATTGGACCTCCCCATGTTGGTAGCTCCTTATTTAATATTTCACTTGACTTTTGGAGAGATGCATCAGTTTAGGGTTAATTTTCATAGTAGTCATGGCTACAAGTTAACTTTTAACCCATAGAAATATGCCTTTCATATAATTCAGAGAATACATTTGATAATGCCACTTGTATAAGCTAATTCTCATGCTAAATTAAATGCTTTTAACTGGAGAACATACAGATATTTTTAATTTAATGCCTGATGTTTCTATTTTTGTTCACAAACTATTGGCCAGGAAGGCATGTGGACCAGGAAAATGAAACAAGTCCCTTCCTAAAGATTTCTTCTTGTCAGTTCAGAGTGCTTCCCATTCTTGCTCTGAAATCCACTTTATTGCAAGCATTAAGCATTCTACATCATTTTGTATTCATGATAATGGTTACTGTAGGCTTATTTACTGAGATGATTTGATGGTAAATCAATATTTGCCCAGTGAGCGATCCAGAAGAACCTTAGAAGTGTAAGGTCCAGCAAGTATTCTATAAAGTCAATGATGCTATGATTTTTCAACCCAGTGGGTTGTCCCTTGAGCCAGTAATGGGTGAAGATTTAATTAAATTAAAGTAATTAATTAATTTTTTTGGCTGTGTCGGGTCTTAGTTGTGGCACGTGGGATCTTTCGTTGCCGTGAGCGGGCTTCTCTCTAGTTGTGGCACGTGGGCTCCAGAGCACACGGGCTCATTAGTTGTGGCATGTGGGCTCAGAAGTTGTGGCGTGCAGGCTCAGTAGTTGTGGTGTGTGGGCTAAGTTGCTCCCTGGCATGTTGGATTTTAGCTCCCTGACCAGGGATCGAACCAGCGTCCCCTGAACTGCAATTGCAAGATGGATTCTTAACCACTGGACCACCAGGGAAGTCCCCGGGTCAGTATTTTAGATGACCATTTTGTAGTGATTCGTTACTCCTCTTCAATTAATTCTTTAACCAGAAGCAGGTTAGTGGGTCTCCACAGCATGTTAATCTGAGAGCTTTATCATAAACTTAACAATGTCAAAAAAGCTCCTACCAGATTGTTACTACTCAGAAGATAAAAAACATACATTTACCCTTGCTTGTTTTATTTAGAGAATTAAGATGCAAAAATCTTGCCCACAATTTTTAATAGTTTTCCCCTTTGAAACTCTATCTGAAAAGAAGTCAAACCTCTTCTCTGTCTCTATCCCTCCCTGTCTGTGTCTCTGTCTGTCTGTCTGTCTCTCAGACTCCTTCCATCTTTCTCTTACTGTTTCATCAGGAATAAAAAATACTTTCATCACTTTTATAATGCTACCAATTATTCCGTAATAAGCACCAAGCTCTCCTTTCTTCTTTAAAAATGTCTTTCACCTCCATACTCCCCTCTCTCTACTCACATCTGTCACTCTAGCTTAGACCCCCAGCATATCAAGCCTGACTTTCTGTAAAACTCTCCTCCAGCTTGTCTCCCTCCATCCAGATTGTCCCACTCACGTTGCCAGACCTCTTTCCTCTTCTCCTCTCCTGCTGAAAGCCCCGCAGTGGAACTGTCTCATCCACTAGCTCCTTATCTTGGCATCCAAAGATCTCCACACTCTGTCTCCAAACTACATTTTTTTTTTCTTCTTTCTACTGTTCCCCTCTGAATATTCTCTACTTCAACAACTTTAGCTATACAGATTCATTCAAATGCATTTTGATCATGCTCTTTTCCACTCTTGGAATGCCCTTTTCTTCCTCTCTACTAATTCTGTTCAACTCCTACCATCTTCCCAGCCTCCGCAATTAATTTTTTTCTTCTTTTTGGGTCCATATCAGGCCTCAGTAATCTCATGTCTGTAACATTTAACCTGTAAAACTTAGTATTTACACTAATATGTATAAAATAGATAATAAGAACCTGCTGTATAAAAAAATAAATAATACTTTTAAAAAACTTAGTATTTATATTTAATCATGTCTTACCTTGTATCTTTTATTTAATTTTGATTATTTGCCTTTTCATCTGTGTATAATTTGCCCCACCAACTAGACTGATAATCTCTAAAAGCAGAGGACTCATCTTAAACTTTGTATTCCTGCAGCACCTGGTAAATCTCAAGCTTGGAACAGAGGCTCAATAAATGTATGTTGAATATACTGTGTCCCTTAAATTTTGGGAATCAAATGTTTACTGCAATTCTAGATAAAGAGTTTCTGTTAGATCATTACATAATCATGAAAGAGTATTCCTTTTTGTGAAGAACCTGGCTATATGAAAATAAATGAGTTTATTCATCCTAAGAGGATTTGGGAAGAAATGTCTCACATCTCCTCTTCAGAAAATCTTTCACAACAATGCCTTATTAAAATGGATATTCTTCTAACACTTACAGAAAAATGGAATTCCACATAAATTGACTCTTTCTGACCAGATACAGTTTGTATCTTGGGATGTACAGATGATCACATTTCCTATGGCTAGCTTTAATGCTATACCATGTGGGCAGTGTACTTTGGATTTACTTTTGGAAGCAACTTGTTTTGATACATTTTTGGTTTTAAATTTCATCCATTTCTTTCTTTATCACACAAACACTTAATATGAGCAGCTGAATGGATGCCTGATTACTCATGTTATTTGTTTATAGAAAAATAGAATCAAAATGAAAACGAAAAAGCTTGGTCCATTTTATCTATGACCATACTTCCTCTGCATCCTAGAAGAGTTTATGACCTGTGATGGTTTTTATTAGGTATTAGCTTGGCTGGAAAGATCTACACGAGTCCAACCATGTTTCCCATGCTGTCTTTCAGATCATCCTTTGTTTTATACTGGCAATTTCTATTTGTCAAAAATGCTGCTCTCTGAGAATTCCACTTTCCAATCTTCCTAAGGCTTTAATTAAAAAACAACAACAACAACAACAAAACAAGCCCCCAAACCCATGCTCTTTCTGCTATTTTTGCAATTCAAAATATAATACTTTCTAACATCTTGTATTTCTGGTTCTTCTAAATTAGACTTTAAGTGGGTCTCATTTTGCAATGCATCTGTCTCGGGCCTTAGAGTTGAGGATACGTATGAAATAAAAATTTGCTTTATTAGCTAACTGACTAATTATGATAGCTGACATTTATTGTGTACTTAATATGTTTCAGGCACAATTCTAACCCAATTATATATTCTCAGAAAACCCAGCAAGTGATATAATTTTATTTACCCTATTTTATGTTGTTGAGGAAACTGAGGTACAGAGAGGTTAAGGGATTTCCGAGAATCATATAGCCAGCATGGTCTGGATACCAGTCTTGCCTCCCAGTTGCTAAAGTTCCTGTTGTGCTAAAGCTATGCTACATTTTTTTTTTTCTATTGCTCTGTTTATAATTCTGTTTCAGCTAGGGCATTCTACTGTCTTCTATGCTTTGAAACTGTTAATTGAGTGAAATATCTAATTGAGAGTGGTGTTGCACTAAATATGGCTTTCTAACTATATTGTGGCATTCTGTTTGGGGATTTGGTTTCACCATTTCGTATGTGACTGGCAGGTGATGAGGAAACTCGTCAGACTTCTCACAGCCCATATAACCTTGGACTGGTCTAATGACTGACCTTGTCATTTATTAGGAAGGAATTAGAAAACTGAATTTGGTGGAGCACCTTGTTTTGGGGGAGATGAGAGTTCTAAGCCATTTATAGTGAATTATGAGCCTTTATATAATGCTGAGGCTGGAATGCTAAAATTACATTTCCCAGAATCCCTTCTGGTTAACATTCACGATGATCTTCTGATTCCATGAATCAGATGTATTTCTGTGCGTCTTGAACCAAGCTAGACTGGGAAAGAGTCAGGGTTAGAAATATCAATTTTGTTTGCATAGATTATGATGACAATAATCACCAATTTCCCAATCTCACTGGTAATTTTCTGATTCTACAGCTTCCTAATCAAGGCAAAAGTTCCATGGCAGCTCAGGTTGTCCATGTTCTTGCTGGAGGCTCAGTCTAAAGTCTGCGTCTTCAGCCTTCCTACCAAATCTTTAGCTGTTTAATACACTATTACCAATCCCTTCTGCTTAAGTTTGGTAGAGTGAATTCTGTTCTCTGCAAGTGAATCTGACTGATGCAACTGTATCTGACCAATACACTCTTATATGTTTGAGTTGTTAATTATTAAGCCAGATTTTATAACTGTACCTTAGGATAGGAAAGTCACAAATGTTTGTTTCAGAATAAAATGTTCTGGGCATTTGTTATTTATTCCTGTTGGTAATTGTTCATTATTCTCATAAAAAATAAAAACTCTAAAATGATGTTAATAATTGAGCATTCAGGTTTACTATCTATTCAGTACACACTTATCTAGTGCTTACTCAGTGTCAGTAACTGTTCCTGGTGACAGGTATGCTGCAGTGAACAAAACACATGAAGTCTCTAGTCACATGTAACTTGCAGACTTTCACCATCAACTTACAGGTTGAAAGAACTTCCCATGTGCAGTTAGGTTGCCAAATCAGTTTAAAGTATTTCAACAGCTTAAGAGATATTGGTAATACCTCATAATAGAGAGAGCTCATTTTGGCATCGATGTTACTAATTTAAAGGGTGGCCTGCTTACTGGTCTATGAAATGGAGATTTGTATTTATTTCATCTGATGAGAATGGCAAAAATATCTCATTGGGAAGATAGCTATGAATCACTTATATACCTGGAATAAATAATTTGAAAAATCAATTTGGCAATAGTGATGGGAATCGTAGTCATTTTTAATTCTTAGTGCTAGTAATAATACAGAAAACACGATGAGAAGCAATGAAAGCTTTCTCCAACAGTTTATATTAAAGTGAAACTCAAGTTATTATGTAACCCATATACCACTTAAATCATTGCAAGTGAAGGAAAGCCCTATAAAAATGGTCTATCAATTTTATCTACAATATGATCACATTCAAAGAGCATAAGGGAACTTTTTGAAATTGTGTTAATTCCAGTTTCAAAAGCAGTGACTGCAATATGGACTATGCATGCAATTTTGTGTGATGAATTAGGAAAGGGTGTGGAGATATTTTCAGCTACAAAATGAGTAGATTGCTTATAATGCATTAAGATTATTTTTCTATGGAAATTGTCAAGCTTGATATGATTTGTTTCAACAGGTCAGTATATATATATATACCTAGCCAAAATTAGAATATATATTTTATGTTTATTTTGTAAAGCAAAAATACGGAAGTATGATTCCAGCACATTCATTGGGGATGAATGTTAATAGAGTTAACCTCAAAGCAAAGATCTTTATGGTAAAGGAGAAGATACCTGCAGTTGTCAGTGAAGGTGCATGCCTGTGTCTAGGTGCGGGTGTATGTGTAGTTTTCCTATGACTGAGTGAGGGTGGTAAGAAACTAAAGGATAGGACTTCCCTGGAGGCGCAGTGGTTAAGAATCTGCCTGCCAATGCAGGGGACACGGGTTGAAGCCTGGTCTGGGAAGATCCCACATGCTGAGGAGCAACTAAGCCCGTGCGCCACAACTACTGAGCCTGCGCTCTAGAGCCAGCAACCCACAACTACTGAGCTCGTGTGCCACAGTTACTGAAGCCCGCGCGCCTAGAGCCCAGGCTCCACAAGGAGAAGCCCGCGCACCGCAACGAAGAGTAGCCTCCACTCGCCGCAACTAGAGAAAGCCCGCGAGCAGCAAAGAAGACCCAGTGCGGCCAAAAATAAATAAATAAATAAATAGATAGATAGATAGATTTATTTTAAAAAAAGAAACTTAAAGATATTTCAAAGTTCTCAGTGTAGCTGGTGGAAGGGACAAGATGGTGCTAACAGAAAGTACATGAGAAGATGACAACACGTATCCATTGAGAGAGCTGAATTCTCAAAAGCACTTTTCTTGGAACCTTTATTACAAACGAAATAAAATACAACGATTAAGAAACTGATGATGAAGGCATCTAATATATAAAATGGTTCTGAACTTTAAAAAGAATGGTACAGACCTCCTATGATCAGTTCACGCCTATTCACCAGTCCCCCATTTTCTCTCAATTGATGGTGAGTTTTATGATTTGCACATTACAACAAGGATGTAATGAGATACTTTGCCTTGGCATACGACCTGTATTTGTAATAAATTAAAAACGGCTTAGTTTTTCAGAATGTTGAACCTGATTTCTTTAGAAACCAGGTGAATATAGAATATCAGAAGCCCAAAATGAAGACAGGAGTCGAACTATGTGTTTTTAATCGTTAATAAAAATTTTGAGTATCAATTCAGGCAGATCGTTGAAGGGATTAAATAATCTGTATTCAAAGCTAAGACACAGTATTTGGGGACTGGTAGATATTTCATAAATTTTAGTGATTATAATTATTAATTATAAGAAGCATAAATATAATTCTCTTTGCCACCGGAGTTACTGTCTAAGGACATTAGGGGAAATGTAGCTTTCCTAAATGCAGCTTTCAGCTTTGTACGCCAGATTCCAGCAATGAGTTCTTGTCTTATTCTATATTGAGTTTTATTTCTTATTTAGTAATAAGAATCCTAGTTTCTTAAAATCGAGACCCTATATTGATCTTTCCATCTTTTTGGATCTCTCTCACACCAAAGTTGGAGTTCAGCCCCAAGGCAGGGTCCTGCTACCAGCTGTTGATGAATTCTTCCTGAATTTTCACAAGATGCCTACTTCCAAACTCCCCTGCTTCTGCTTGAGTAACCACACTCTAGCTCACACTTGACCTCTGGATGAGATTATCTGAATAACAATGTAATGGGGAGAAATGTAAACAAACAAATGAAAAAACCAGAAACAACAGAAGAGATGCTTGTTGCTTTTCTCTGTATTGCAGAGAATGCTGGATAAAAAACTGTTCAAAATGTAAATATAAGCCATAGAAAAGGAATCCTCCTAACTATATTGTTAAAAATTCTATTCCATGAACTAAATTAAAATTAACCATTTTAAAATAACTCTCATTGTCTTTAGTCCCTGTTCTCTTTCTTTTCTGAGAGTAGTACAATAATAAATTGTTGTTTTCTGACATTTGGGACTTTAGGCTCTTTTTAAAGAGCTTCATTTTGTTTGTTTCCTCGAGGCATATTTCTTATATTCATGTCATTTAGATTGCACTTTAATTTTCCTATGTCAAAGGAGTGATACACACGTGTTTCTACTGGTCACCTGCAATCCAAAGGAAATCTTTATGAACCAAGACAATCTAAAGAAACTGTCCATCTCAGTGGTGACCCTAATCACCTTTATAAGGCCAAGTGTGCTTTAGAGCTCTATGCCCAAGTGGGAATAAAGAGAAGTGATATCTAAATGTAGCTCTCTTACTTATACTGTCTAGACAGTGAGTGTGAAAAAATTAAAGTATCCAAGCCTGTTTTCCCATTTATATATTATATCATATCATAGCTCATTAGAAAATATATGCACGCATATTTAAAGTTGTCCTTTGCTTCACTGCACCTCTGGAAGTGACATGGGTCACCTGCAGCTCTCCTGGAGCCAGTCACAAATATATGGCCAGGGGACTCCCTCTTGCAGCATCTACTCAAACCAGCACGATCTGATCTGGAAATATGTCCTCAATATGTGCTCTTAGTGTTTCTGTAAGTAAGAGAAGGATAGAGTCTTCATCAAGTTGGACTAAGTAATCTTCCTTAAGTGAATCATCCAGGACATCTACCCAACAACAGAAACAATGCTAGCTCTTCGTACATTAAAAAACCCAAACAAACAACTTCCACCTCCAAAACCCTTCAATTATGAGTATTTTAATGCAAATGGAATATTTAATTAACTATAGAAATCTCCTTTTAAAAATTTAATATTATCTTCTCCATGGATTCATCTTTAAAACGTGTGGCTTCTTTTCCCTCAGTTATATACAAGTAGTTATGCTAAAAGAATAAAGATCAGATCCCTTTTGTTCCTCATATGCGATGTTATGTAAATTCAATGTATTAGCATCCACCAAAGACCTAGGGCCTACCAACTGGCTAATATCAACCAAAGATCATCAAATTGCTAGATTATTCTTATTCTTCTGCCTTATACTTACTGGCCTTTCAATTATTTTCAATAAAAATTTTATCATTCTGACTGTAAAATTAATGCATACTCCTTGCAGGAAAAGTTCAAAGAGAATAAAGAAGAAAAACGTAAGCCTGGTACTAACCAGTAACCAACGTTAACAAAGACTTTAACTGATTTTTCAAGCTGCGAAATTCTATTTGCAAGTTGTAAAATGATAGTTTTTTGACTTTTATTTATCCTAAGGCTTATTGACTTTTAACCTTATCTTTGAATATTAATTGTTTCTAATGAGAATATGAAACATTTATAAAATAAACCATTTAGTTGTAAGAGTTAGTTTAGTTTCAACCTGTGATCCCAATGAATACTGATAGACAGCCATGACACATATTACATATAATAAATGTAAATATAAGCTATGATAAAATGTCTCAGAAGTTACAAAACTGAGAAATAACTTACATTTGACAATGTTTTCCTTCACTGTAATTTTACCTACAATTCAATATATTGTTTACCTTCTAACTTTTGTCCCTTTTGGTGTTTTCCAAACACTTATTGTTAATTTACAATTTTAGCCTCACTCCCTCACTTTACAGAGGAGGAAATTAAGACTTAGAGAAGTTTAGTAACATATAAAGGGTTAGCAGGACAGTAAGAAAAACAGAACCCAATTCTATTCACTCCTGGTTTACTACATCACAGCCTTTTGGCCATATCATGCAGGAAAAAATGAAATGTATTTTAATTCACTTGAAATTGAATTTGTTTAATGCTTTTCCTCCAGCAGACTTGCAAGGAAGCTTCCTAATTATATTTTGTGCAGGCTAAAACTCAAATAAGTTTGCATTCTAAAAGTACACAGGAATTAGGTGAATGGATGTAAAGGGAGATAAAGATAGAGAGGATTCTTGTCTGGAAGCCTGCAGATATTTTGGGAAAAGGCCTAGAAACAAGATTAAAGATTCACCATGGGTAATCCATATATATCTCAGACATTTTTGCCTGGCTTTTGTTAATACGTCCTACCTTCACCATATGCCCTTGCTCCCTTTCTTAAACACCGTTTCTCTCAGACTATGGATGACAGTCCATGTCTGCAACAGGATGGCCATGCAGATTGTTAATAATTTATATTGGTTGATTTATAGCTTCTTTCCTGAGCCGCCAGGTCCCATTCCCTCGTACCTAACCCCTCTGCAGTACTGCTCCACGATCCAGCAACTAAGTTAATGCCTCATGGAAGGGGAACTTCAGTGTTTGCATCTATTTTAATTGTCTGATGCCACAACACATCGCTGTTAGATATGTTTAATATCTCCCTCTATACACCAATATCTGTTTGTCTTCAATCATTTCATAAGAACTTCTGGGGGAAAAGAAAAATGGATGGAAGGGAAGGTCAAAAAGGAAACAGGAAGGATGGAGAGGTGGAATGGAGTCTGCCAGCTAGAGAGAGAGGTAAGACAGAAGTTAATTATATTTTTCTAAGGGACTGTGTGTGCTTGTGGGTAAAAGCAGGGCTGCTTCAGGGACCTGGTTACAGACAATGGCACGAAGTTGGGGATGAGGGCCTCCTCCCAGTCCATGCGTAGAACCCTTGACCACTTGCACCACTTGGTAGATTAGAAGTTAAGGGAGCTATTCTTTGCACTTCACCATGATTCCTCTACCATGTGTAAATACCTATTTCGGAAGGGGGGTCCCCACCTATGAAATAGGACAGTGCTAACTTTGCCCTTCCTAAAGTAGGTGAGAGAGCAGGGGAGCATCTTTCGTCACAGCTCTCTATCAGGTATCTGGTGCAGATCCACGTTCTTCAGCAACACAACTGCACTTGGAAACTGTCTGCTCAAGCTGCACCGAAGTTCCCCTGTCCCTCTGGACTCTAAGTGACACTGCCTCACACTCAACCACTGAATGCTCTGCCAAGCTGACGGGCCCACGAATGAATATCCTGAAGACTGGTGGTGATAACATGACCCCAGGTAAAGTCAGTGTATTTGAGAAGTAGAAGTCCTGCCCAAACCCAAACTGCACACACCCGTACGCTGGCCACACGTCCCAACCCATGTTTACCTATTCATAGTCATGCAACTAATGCTGCAAAATGGGCTACATTTTTGTCGGGAAGATCCCCTCTCACTACAGATAAGGGCCACAATCCCCCCCCCCCCAGCATCTTTACTGAGATACAACTGACATATAGTATTGTGTAAGATTAAGGTGTTGATTTGATATATCTATATATTGCCAGATGATTACCACCATAACATTAGCTGACACCTTCATCATATCACATAACTGCTATTTCTTTTTAGTTGTGAGAACCCTGAAGATCTACTCTTAGCAACTTTCAAGTATATAATACAGTATTATTATTATTATTATTTTTAATTTTATTTACTTTTTTTTTTTGGCAGTACGTGGGCCTCTCACTGTTGTGGCCTCTCCCGTTGCGGAGCACAGGCTCCGGACTCGCAGGCTCAGCGGCCATGGCTCACGGGCCCAGCCGCTCCGCGCGGCATGTGGGATCTTCCCGGACCGGGGCACGAACCCGTGTCCCCTGCATCGGCAGGCGGAAATCACCATGCTGTATATTAGAACCCCAGAACTTACTAATCTCACAACCGGAAGTTTATACTCTTTGGCCAACATTGCTCCATTTCCCTCACCACCACCCCCAGTCCCTGGTAACCAAACTGAAATTTCTCTTCTTGTACCTTCCACCGGTTGGTCCTATTTTCATTCTTTGGGGTTTTACAGAGAAATCTAATCCTTCTTTAAAGTAATTCTTGCGACAATTAAAAAGTATAGTCCTGTGTCCACAAACTCCTCTCTTGTGGGTAAACATTGTCTAGTTCTTCCATTATTTCATATATGCCATGGTTTCCAGTGCCTTTTTCATCCTGTATCTTGGTTTTGAATTTCCTTTGAATTCCTCTTAAAATGCAGAACGTGGCACACAGAACGTGGCACCATACCGCTTAAAATGGCCAGCTCAAAATAGAAACCACCACAAAAATCGCTGTTTTTCAAACGCTGTTTGTCTTGCTTGCTCCTCATACACCTTTCCTTAATTAAACTTTTTCTTTTGAGCTAACTGTAGATTCATATGCAGTTGTAAGAAATAACAGAGAGAAATTTGTGGATTCACATGCAGTTGTAAAAAATAATACAGAGAGATCGTGTGCACTCAACCCAGTTTTCTTCAATGGTAACACCTTATAGTATTACAACCAGGATATTGACACTAATACAGTGAAAATACAGAACACTTTTATCACAAGGATCCCACATGTTGCCCTTTTAGAGCCACATCTGCTTCCTTCCTATCCCCAACCTCTTCTTAAGCCCTGGTAACCACTAAACTGTTCTCCATTTTGGGAGTGTTGTTATTTCAAGAATGTTATATATAAACAGAAACATATAGCACGCAGTATTTTGGGAATGGCTTTTTTTAAAATACAAATTTATTTATTTATTTATGGCTGCGTTGCGTCTTTGTTGCGGTTGCACGGGCTTTCTCTAGTTGCGGCGAGCGGGGGCTGCTCTTCGCTGTGGTGCGCGGGTTTCTCCTTGGGTGGCTCATCTTTGCTGCGGAGCACGGGCTCTAGGCACGCAGGCTTCAGTAGTTGTGGCACAGGGGCTCAGTAGTTGTGGCTCACGGGCTCTAGAGCGTAGGCTCAGTAGTTGTGGCGCACGGGCTTAGTTGCTCCGCGGCATGTGGGATCTTCCCGGACCAGGGCTCGAACCCGTGTCCCCTGCACTGGCAGGTGGACTCTTAACCACTGCGTCACCAGAGAAGCCACAGGAATGGCTTTTTTACACGCAGCAAAATTCCCTAAAAATTTGTCAGGCTGTTGTGTGAATCAATAGATTATTCTTTTTTTTTTACTGCTGAGTGGTACTCCACGGGATGGATGTATCACAGTTTATTTAGCCATTCACCTGCTGAAGGACATCTGTATTGCTTCTAGTTTGGAGCTATTATGAATAAATCTGCCATAAACATTTGTGCACACGTTTTCGTGTAAATATAAGTTTTCATTTTCCCGGGATAAATGCCCACAAGTGCAATTGCTGGGTTGTATGACAGTTGCATGTCTAATTAAAAAAATTTTTTTTTGATTGGCAGTACCATTTTACATTCCCACCAGCAATCCTGGAGTAATCCTGCTCCTCTGCATCCTCACCAACATTTTGTGATATCACTATTTATTATTTTAGCCATTCTAATAATATGTAATATGTAATAACATATAATATCACATTGTGTCTTTAATCCACTTTCCCCTAATGGTTAATGTTGCTGAACATTTTTCATGTGCTTATTTGCCATCTGTATATCCTCTTTGGTGAAATGTTTCTTCATGTCTTTTACCCATTTTCTAATTGGATTTTTTTAAAAATTAATTAATTAATTTATTTATTTATTTTGGCTGTGTTGGGTCTTCGTTTCTGTGCAAGGTCTTTCTCTAGTTGTGGCGAGCGGGGGCCACTCTTCATCGCGATGCGCGGGCCTCTCACTATCGCGGCCTCTCTTGTTGCGGAGCACGGGCTCTGGACGCGCAGGATCAGTAGTTGTGGCTCACGGGCCCAGTTGCTCCGTGGCGTGTGGGATCCTCCCAGACCAGGGCTCGAACCCGTGTTCCCTGCATTAGCAGGCAGATTGTCAACCACTGCGCCACCAGGGAAGCCCTCTAATTGGATTCTTTTTTACTATTGAATTTTTAATATATTTTATGAATTAGTCCTTTGTTGAGTAAATGGTTTGCAAATATTTTCTCCCACTCTGTAGCTTGTTTTTTATCCTCTTAACAGGATCATTCACAGAGGAAACATTTTTAGTTTTCATGAAGTCTAATTTGCCAGTTTTGTTTCTTTATGGATAGTGCTTTTGGTGTCAAGTCTAATAACTCTTGGTTGAGTTCTAAGTCCCTTCAATTTTCTCGTATTTTTTCATTTTACAGTTTTATGTTTTATATTTAAGTGTGTAAGTTTTAGGTTGAGGGCTTTGTTTGGTTTGTTTGGTCTATATTTATGTTTTGCCTCTGACTTTCAAATTGCTAAAGCACTATTTATTGAAAAGATTATCTTTCCTCAGTTTAATAGCTTTTGCATCTCTGTCAAAAATCAGTTGGACATATTTGTGTGGCTCTATTTCTGGGTTCTCAATTCTATTCCATTTATCTGAGTATCTATACCTTTAGGAAAACTGCACTGTCTTGATTATTGTATGTATATAATAGCTGATTATACCGCTGATGGACAGGAGGAGTCCTCCCATTTTAATCTTATTTTTCAAAATGTTCCAGCTATTCTACTTCCTTTCCCAACTTATATAAATTTTAGCATAGTCTTGTCTTTATAAACATTCTTGCTGGAATTTTGGTAGACATTGTGTTTTACATGTATATCTTTAACCTGTTGAGTTAAAGGTTTGAGTTAAACCTTTGATTTCTTTCATCAGAATTTTGTAGTTTTCAGCTTATAAATACTGCACACGTTTGTTTATTAGATTTACACCGATTTCATTTTTTTAAATTTGTAAATGGTATTGTATTTTTAATTTAATTTTAATTTTTAAAAATTTCAGTATCTACATTCTTATTGCTAGTATATAGAAGTACAGTAGATTTTTTGTATGTTTCTCTTATATTCCATGTTTAGTGGGGGCCTGCAGTAGTCCCTGCCCCCCTGTGTCATGGAAGAGGTCTCTCTCTACTTTTTGTCCCTCCCCCAGGGGGAGACCACTGTTGATCCTGCTAGGCTCTTCCTATCCCTCTACCAGAGGCAGGATGGTTCCCCTTCTCTCCTTTACCTTGGTGGCCTTGGGGCAGCAGAGAGACTGCTGCCCCTCCCCTGGTGGCTTCTATGAGTAAATTGGGGACGTGGGTGATGTTTCACACTTGTCCTCTAGCAGCAACTGATCCCCTCCTTCCTGTAAGGCACTAGTGGAGACCCACGGAAAAGAGCGCGCGAGTGAGTACAAATTCCCTTTCTACCTGGGCTCCCAGATACTCTAAAATGATATACCAGCTCATGCTCGATGCCTAAGAATTTGTTAAAATTTCAGAGGATTTCTTTGCATTTGCTTCTGCTTCCTCCTCTTGGGCTGTGTCAGACCTGAACAAAATTTGAGCTTCCTGGTTTTATTCAAAGAGGCTTGTTACTCTGAAATTAAGTTCATCTGACTGTTGTGCAACCTTAGATCTCTGATGGGTTGAAGAAAGTATATGATTTTGTTAATTATTCAGTTAGCACGGGGGCAGTATTATCTTGAAGATTTCTAGCTGCCAAGTGGGAGTAGAATTTCTCAGGAAATATAATCAGTTCACAAATCACACTTACCAGAAAAAAAGGGGAAAAAAAGATACCGGACTTTATAATTAAAGACGCTTATTTGTTGGCAGACACGTTAATAGCATGAATAAACAAGCCAAAGAGTGAGAGATGATATCGCCTACATATATAACCAACAAAGAGCTCAAACCCAAAATATATAAAGAAATCCCACAAATTCATAACAAAAAGAAACAAAAACAAGAGGAATATGGACACGAGTGAATAAACACTTTAAAATGAGGATATCCAAATAGCCAGTAAATATTTTAAAGCTATATAACCTTATTTGTCATCAGGAAGATGCAAAAGAAAACCACGGTGACGTACCACTACACACACAGAATTGTGAAAGTCAGAAAGATTGCATATTGGTATAGCCACTTCAGAAAAGGGTTGACATCATCTACTAATGCTGAACATATGACTCTACAATGATCCAATAATTTCTCCCCCAGGCATATAACAAATAAAAATGTGGGGATCAGAGGATGGTAGGATGAGGGGTGTGTGTGGAAATTCAGAGCAGCATTACTCTTAACAGCCAAACTCTGAAAACAAACCAAATGTACCACAGTAGAAAGAATAAATAGACTGGTAAATTCATTCTATTGAATATTATGCATCAATGAGACTGAACTACATCTATACTTGGCAATATAATGTTGAGCAAAAAAGTCAAGCAGAAATGAATATGCCCTGTATAATTCCAATTACACAGTGAAAACTAGGCAAAACTAGTCTAGGAGATCAGAAGTCAGGATAAGAGATACCAAATGGGAGTGGAGTGGACCCTGTGGAGGACAGGGGCCTAGGGTGGCTTCTGTTGCACAGGTGCTGACCTATTTATTGAATTGGGAGCCGGCTACATGGGTGTATTCACTTTTTAACATTTACTGAGCTTATCACCTGTGCACTTTTCTCAATGTAAGTTATGCTAACAAACACGTTATTTTAAAAAATTACCCTATTTCTCTCCTTCTTCCACCCACAACCAGGGATAAGTGGCTCTCCACGATGGCCAACTGAAAGATGAGATTTTTCTGAGCCTCACTTTTGCCATATATCCCTGAGATTTTATCAGTGTGCATTGACCATGTACTGGATTCAGCTATTTTCGAGGAGTGCTCTGTGATAGCTTTAACTAGTCGTCCTTTTATGCTGTTGTAAAAATCACATCAAGAGCTGTATCATTTTCATAACACCTTGAGAGTAGCATTTTAAAATGTATTTTCCTCAATTCAAAGTAAATTCCTCAATATTGTGGTTCTAGCAACATATTTCTCCAATTTTATTAACATATTAATGTCCTTGGCATTCAAGCCTGATAAAAGCACAACTTGCCAGTAGGCAGTAAAACATCCAATAAGAATCGCTGCCAGACATTAAAGAGTTCTGGAGGAAAGCACTAAGTCACTGAGAATTTAAAACTTGCACCAGTTCCACACCCTGAAGATGACCAGACTCAGGATTTGAGCTACTTATCTGTTTATGAGGTGAGGGAAATCCAAAGTCTGCTCACCCAAATACCCATAGCCCAAAAGGTTTACAGCATGACTATACTTAGCCGGGGTGCATTTAGTTTTTAAAAAGTTACATTTACATCATATTGGATGTTACTCTTTCTACTTTTCCAATTTAAAAATCAGCTTAATGTTTCTCTTTCATCTTAAAATCCTCTGTAATATGCCCATAAATGGTGTCATTTAAATAAAGAAACTTCGAAGATTTGTTACTGGCAATTCGTGTCGTCTTCTCTAAATTATTATCACCGTATATAATTTGGGGGAGAGTGGTGGGAAAATAGCAAACTCCATTGTATGTGTAAATTTCAATTCAAAACATAATAATATTCATATCTCCACTTTTTTTTTCCAGTTACTGTACTCTCTCCAACAAACAACAGTCAAACTTAAAAATTTTTTTCTACATTTGTTACTTTTTTTCCATCTCCTTTTCCATCCTCAATTTACTTCAATATGACTTTGTTCCCATGGCACAATCAAAAATGCACTTGTTAATGGGATGAATGACTAGTCACTCTTCTCTTTACTTGCTTGACTTCTAGCAGTTTTCCCCCCATTTGAGCCTTCCTTCCTTCTTGAAACCCTCACATCTTGTGCATCCCAGAACACTATACTCCTTTAGTCTTCCTCTTACCATACTGTCTGCTCCTTAATTATCTCCTTAGCTCATGACTCCTTCTCTATCCAAAGTTATGGATACACAGCCCATTTTCTCTCCAGAAGACTCAACAAGTTCCCTTAAGTCCAACTCCTAAATATCTTTGCAATCTGTCTGTTTCTCTGCCTTGTTACTTCTGTCACATCAGTAAAACTAACGTACCCGCTTACCCAGACAATCTGGGCTTCCTTACGGTCCCTCCACATCATTTACTCCTCTCCAATCCATTCTTCACATTATTACTCAATTGAATTATAAAATGTCAAACTGATGACGCCACTCCTATTCTTAAAGTCTTTCAGTTATATCCCTATGTCCTTTACAATTCCAAAATCCCCAACATAACACACCAGATACTCCATGATGTGGTGGTCTCTTTTTTCACCTTTGATTGGTTATCTGCACTTGCTATTTAGTATACATGATTAAAAAATAATAAAGTGCAGGAGATAAGTACTTTCAGATAGAAAGACCATCATATGTAAAATCCTTGTGGTGAGAGAACAATTTCATATAAGGAAATGACGATTAAAAGTATCAGCTTTCAAATGCCAGGCTTGTGGAGCATTTGACACTTGAGCCTAGAACCATGTTAAGGCTACTGGATGAAGCTTCTAAGCCACCAAGCTTTGGGGTCATGGGAAATTACAGGCTGGGTTTATGCAAAACATAGGTAGTATGATGGTTAATCTTGTGTGTCAATTTGACCTGGCCATGTGGTATGCAGGTCTTTGGCCAAACATTATTCTGGCTATGTTTGCCAAGGTGTTTTTGGATGAGATAAATATTTGAAACACCCAATTTGGAGGGTCCTTATCCAATCAATTAAAGACCAACAGAGAAGAAAATGGTTGACTTGTAGAAAATTCCTTCTGCCTGGCTGCTCAGCTTAGGATATCAGTCTTTTCCTACCTTTGGACTCAAGCTGAGGCATTGGTTTTCCTTGGGTTTTGAGCCTGTTGTCTTTTGGACTAAAATTTACACCACTGGTTCTCCTGGTCTATAGGCCTTTGGACTTGGACTGGAGCTACACCATTGGCCTTTCAAGCTCTCCATCTTGTGAACTGCAGACCTTGGGACATCTCAGCCTCCATAATCATGTGAGCCATTCCTTATAACATCTCTCTAGATCTCTTGCTCTATCTCTCTTTCTCTGTTTCTCTTCTGTTGGTTCTGTTTGTCTGGAGAACCTTAATACAAATTTTGGTATAAAGAAATGGGGTGTTTCTGAACACATACCTAAACATGTGGAAGAAAGTTTGGAACTAGATAATGGGTAGAGGCTGGAAGAGTTTTGAGGTACAGACTAGAAATATGGATGTTATGGGTGATTCTGAGGAGAACTCAGACAGAAATGAGGAACATGTCACTGAAAACTGGAGTAAAGACAATCTTTGTTATAATGTCACAAAGAACTTGACTTAACTATGTTCTAGTGCTTTGTGGAAGACAGAACTGTGAGCTATAAAATTAGATATTTAGCTGAGGAGATTTCTAAGCAAAGTATTGAAGGGGAAGCTTTGTTCCTCCTGACTTCTTATAATAAAATGAAAAAGGAGAGAGAGGAATTGAAGAAAAAATGTGAAGCAAAAAGGAACCAGAAGCTGAAGATTTGGAAATTTCTCAGCCTACCCATATTACAAAAAATGAGAATGCTTGTTCTGAAGAGAACGTTAAGATTTGGCCAAACAACCATTTGATAAAGAGATCATGGATGTGACTCACTGATTTAGTCAGTCATCTCAGCAGAAGCCAGGAAATAGAGATTGGATTATGTCAGCATATGCATTGCTGGTTTGAACTAAAGAAGACAAAGGAAGTGGGATGGAATGAAGTAGGGCTGTTGAACTTCTTGGAGTCTACAGAACTGGACCATAGAACTATTCAGCTGCAAATGTGCACTATTTTTCAAGGAAAGGGAAAAATAACTCTAAAGGCAATTCAGAGATCATCAGGGCTGCCACTGCCACCATACGCCTAAGGGGGCAAGCCTATTTCCTCCTTGGTTCCAAAGGGTGGAGCTGAGGGCATAGGGCCACCCCTCCGAGCTATGTGAGTGATGCTGCCACACCAGTGGGCCTGGATAACAGAGCATCAAATCAAAGAGGGTTATTCTTGAGCCTTAAAATCTACTGAGATTTGCCTTTTTAGGATGTGGACTTGCTTGGGACCCATCACCCCCTCCTTCCTTCTGATTCACATCCTTTCAAAATTCAACGCTGAATGAAACACGTCTTTTCATCTAAATCAAATTGCCTCATGTGCCTGTATCTCTAGACAGGGTGTGTACGCTAGAAGAAAACTCTACAGAGCCTGGCCATGCTAGCACCCTGATCTTGGACTTCCAGCTTCCAGAACTGTGAGAAAATAAGTTTCTGTTGTTTCAGCCATCCAGTCTATGGTATTTCATTTTGGCTGCCCAAGTAGACTAAGACATGCAGGAAATAGAGGCTGAACAGTACTGCCATAGTGCTTACATGGAGGAATCTGAAAGCACTTGCTAGAGTTGTTTTGTCCTTTATTGGTTATAAATAGTAAATCTACAGTTACTATTTTTTATTGTCTTACAATGCTTGTTTAAAATTTTGCAATAAATTCTTTTGGCAGCAATAAACTCAAAAATGAGAGTGCATGTTTAAAGAAAAATTAAATACTGGATTTCCATTTCTCAAGATAACTAATGATGAATGTGTAATGTGCAAAAAATGTTTGTTGACATTTACTATTTACTGTGATGGATGGTACAGAAGCAGCTACAGAAGGTGTATTTACACACCAATCCACAAAACATGTCTTTTCGTCTAAATTAAATTGCCTGTTATTCTAAATTAATGATGTCTCTTTTGATTCCAAGTTTCCTTGAACACATTTGAAACCTGAAGTGATAGTGGTTAATGTCTGGCTTTATGATCAAAAGACCATCACAGACAGTTAAATGATGCCAGGCTTACATCAGGGTCATTAGGAGTAAATAAGTGAATTCCAATAATAGATTTTTTGTGTGCAATTCCTGAAGTCAAAGAAAAGCTTTTGGAGGTTCATTCTGTTGAAAGTGAAACATCTGATATTACTGTGAATGCTACTGTAAACTTGATTAAGTTCAAAATTGAACAAAAAATTATTTGTTGTGGAAATAATATGAACATAATACATGTGTGGTGGAGCACAGCATTTTGGTAAAAACAATATGCTTACTAAATTAAGGAACTTATGGGGTAGACATTTTCCTCTGCTGTGGTGTACATATAAGTAATAATTATATCCAAACAAATAGTAATATCTACTAATCAAAATAGAACCTGTAGATGTCACATTTTACAATTTTGTTATATATATGCACAGATAAACTAACTGGACTATAAAACTGTTGCAATGAGGCAAAAGTTGAATTAATTAGAAAAACCTTCAGCAGAACCGTACATACTTTCCCATTTTGCTGCTCAGCATTGTTTGGGTTTTAGAAATGTTTTAACTTCTGAACTACTTTGAAGTCAACCTAAGTGTCCTACAACAATAATAAACCTTTTGTAAATTAAATCATCCCTCTAAATTTTGGTTGCATTTGTTGAAAATCACTTGAATATCTTTAATTAAAGTGTTTAACCAAAGGGCTATAAAAATTCTAATTTTCAAGCTTTTAAAATTTGCAATTATTACAGCCAGGAAGATACTGACAATTATCTGTCATACAGAGTGAAGTAAATCAGAAAGAGAAAAACAAATACCGTATGCTAACACAGTATATATATGGAATCTAAAAAAAAAATGGTCATGAAGAACCTAGGGGCAAGACGGGAATAAAGATGCAGACCTACTAGAGAATGGACTTGAGGATACAGGGAGGGGGAAGGGTAAGGTGGGACAAAGTGAGAGAGTGGCATGGACATACACTACCAAACATAAAATAGATAGCTAGTGGGAAGCAGCCGCATAGCACAGGGAGATCAGTTTGGTGCTTTGTGACCACCTAGAGGGGTGGGAGGGAGGGAGATACAAGAGGGAAGAGATATGGGGACATATGTATATGTATAACTGATTCAGTTTGTTGTAAAGCAGAAACTAACACACCATTGTAAAGCAATTATACTCCAATAAAGATGTTAAAAAAAAATCCATATAATTATTTTGTCAATTGACCCATGTCAATATATAGCATTTTTTTTCTTCCAGGGCAGGATTGAGGATCCAGTGTAGTATTATTATATTGTATTATTTGTTGCATTAATTATCTATTTCTGCATAACAAGTTACCCCCAAACTGGATGGCTTAACACAATAAACATTTATTATCTATAGTTTCTGTAGGTCAGGAATTTGGAAGTAGCTTGGCTGAGTCACTCTTGAGGTTCCCAACAAGGTACTGATGGAACTGCATGCATCTAATGGCTTGACTGGGGCTGGAGGATCCACTTCCTGGAGGATCCACTCACATGATTGGTAAGTTAGTGCTGGTTGTTGGCAAAAGGTCTCATTTCCTCCCCACACGTCTCCTCTGAGGCTATTTGAGTGGCCACTGGCTTCCTCCAGAGAAAGCAATTCAAGAGAGCAAGGAAGAAGTGACAATGCCTTTTGTGATCTAGTCTTGAAAATTTCACACTGTCACTCCTGCCATATTCTGTAGTCACACAGACCAACCCTGACTCAGTGTGAGTTGGGACTTTACAAGGGTGTGTACATCAGGAGGTGAGGCTAATCGAAGGTCATCTTGAAGACTGGCTACCAAACTTGCCATGTTTCTTTTTATCTCTTTTAATTAAAAGGACTTATTAAAAAAATGTTTCAAAGATCTGCTGTATAAGCCCATCAATACAATAAAATAAAATACTTAGTGGAATAAATTATTTAATTACGTTTATTGCCATTTTTTACTCTCAAATATGTCCCAGTTGGGACCATGACTTATGTGGTCATTTCTAGAAACCATCTCTTCCTAGGGTGTTTTCTGAACTTACCCCAGAATCAATTAATTTCTCCCTTTATAGTCTCCTCTTGTATCTTGAACTTGTTATACAACACTTATTCAACATTCTCGTCCCCTCTAGAATGTGACTTCTACAAAGGCAACAAGTAGGTTTAAAATGAATAAATGGATTAAATACTATGCTACTTATCAAGACTGTTTTAGCATTTGATCATTATACTCAAACGTAACTGTACTCTAGGGAAGTGCAATCACATCACAAAATATAAAAGTAAATTCAGCCAATTAAAATGCCAACTACAAACTATTTATGCATTTATTCACTCAACACGTTTACTGAGCACCTCTACTGTGTGCTAAAGGGTCTTCTAGACACTAGGGATTCAGTGCCTGGGTGTATATGTAAGCTTCTTTTTCCTCATGAAGCTTCCATTCAGGAAGGGGGACTCAGAGTGAGGCAGACAAACTAATAAATTAAAAAAAGTTACAGATTGTGATGCGTGCCACATACAATAAAAGACCTTAACGTGATAGGTAGGTCCTAGTAGCAGTAGTAAGAAAAGGCTGCTTTAGACAGGGGTTTAGGGTGATTACCCTGAGGAGGTGGCATTTGAGCCGAGATTGGGACAGCAAGGAGCTATGCATTCCCAAAACAGCAAGCTCTTTTCACAGGAAGGGACTGTGCATGAAATGTAAAGAATCTATTGTAGAAGTGCCCATATACAAGAACAACTAGATATTAGACAAACAGACATAGAAAACAAACATAGACATAGAAAACAAACTAATGGTTACCAAAGGGGCAGGGGAGGAGGGATAACCTACGAGGATTGGATTAACATATACACACTACTATAATAGATAACCAACAACGACCTACTGTATAGCACAGGGAACTATACTCAGTATTTTGCAATAACCTATAAGGGGAAGGATCTGAAAAAGAATATATATATACACATATATATGTGTGTGTGTATATATATATGGAATCTGAATCACTGTGCTGTACACCTGAAACTAACACAATATTGTGAATCAACTATACTTCAATTAAAAAAAAGAACCTATTTTAGAAGTGCCTATATACAAGAACAACTAGATATTAAGTCATAGGTCATGATGAGAAATTTTCTCAAAGTGGCATTTAATTTCCTTAAATGGAAAAGTATTTCTCTGGGTTATTACTGTTACTGTTATTATTGCAATATTATTACCTGCCTCTATGCAGTTGCTGTTGTCTGGTGAAGACAAATGTGGTTAAATGATTTACTCACCATATACTCTGTAAATTTAAGCCATCTGTGAGTGCTTAATTACATGTTAATACATGCACCTGGTGAGTCTCAGCTCATAATAGAGTACGAATCATCAATCCCGGGTTTGAGGGTTTGCAGAAATCCTGTCCTTTTCCTTGAAGTCATTCTGATGTATTCAACCTACTCAAGCAAATAAGACTCTGAAATGAAAATACAGCCATAACTCATGCAATTCAGGTCATGTCCCTAAGATGATGCTTTTGACAAATGGTGTTCCTTAGCGGTGGTGGACACATTTACTTTATAAACCAACTCTGACATGGATTTTTGTATCAGAATAAGCAAACACTGGAATTTCAGATTGCTGAGTATGCACTTGGGTTTATAAATCTTGATCATGACAGTGTATTTTTCCTTATTCTACACTGTATATAATCAAAAGAAACTATCTGGTTGCATTGGGTGTGCGTATGATTTTATTATTCCAAATTATTTGCTCTTTGATCCTCTCTAAATATTACATTTATGGAAGTACATTTACATGTGGCTTATGGTATTTTGTGCAACGCATATACTCCTGAGAAATCGTGTGCAAATCCAACTGTTGTAAATGAAATTGTTTCTAGAAGCATTAGAAGAGCTCGGATTTTAAAAGAATCCTACAGAATCATTTTTCTAAGTAAGAATCTTTTTATAAAATGATCATCACTTCTTATTAAATCTATAGAAAGGTCAGATTTTCATGGGTTATGTTTTCTTAGAGTACATCTATATACATCACATTTCTTATTCACAGACACTGCTGTACTTTAAGGAACACTTTAATATCTGCATGTAATCTATAAGCATGCAGTCTATTTTAGAAATGATCAAAGATGATGACAAACAGACCCTGTATCTATGGTATACATGAAACAATGTCCACAATATTGCTCTTTGATCTCTGGCCTTTTCTAATTGATTTTGCATCTGGATGGCTTCAGTACTGCATTCCAAGAAAGTCTGCATGCTATATGGATTTTTTCCCAGCATTTTATAACTATATGTTTCTTGAAGTTGAACTTTAGAGTGTCCTAAGAGTAACATGTTGTTCATATTGGGGTTTTCTTTTGGTCATAGTGCTTTTACTTGACATAAAACAGGTAGTTCTTAATAGCACATAATAGTGCAAAGAGCATTGATTTTAGACTCAAAAAGTCCTGTGTGTTAATAGTGGCTCTTTTTCTTTTGAACTGTATGGTCTTCAGCAGTTTATTTACATTCCCTGGACTCTGATCCCTCATCTGAAAGTCAGGCAATGAAAAATCATAGGGATTTTTTGTTGATTAAAGGAACTAAGTGGTAACTATCACTGATATTAACAAGAGGTACTATTACTTGAGAGATATTTTTTTGTAAAAACATTCTCCCTTCTTACATATGTATGTATGTCAATGTACATACACATATATGTATGTATGTCAATGTACATACATGCCTACATTTCTCCCGAAACATGGTCACCGGGGGGAGAAAGATACCAGATAGTGTCACACCAGAATTTCAACCTTCAGTCACCTTTAAAATTTTTTTTCTTGATACTTAAAAAAAATTGATGCATTAAAATAAACATAATTTTAAAATGAGATAATCTTAGAGAGGGTGCACACTCTGCATCCTAAATGCTTTAGCAATCTCTCATCAGTTACCAGGATCACTGAGACACTCCATCTTTCTTGGACATAGTTTTATTTCATTAGGATGAAACAAGACATTTGTGGCCATCTTACCTCAGCATAACTTACTTTAACCCTTGCCCTGTGAGTTTATAAATGTCAAGATACTGCCAAAAATTCCCTACACAATGTTTCACTGAATATTTGCCTTAGCTTGTTGAAAGGAGTCCTATAACCATTTTTGAGAGCTACATTCTGCATACAAGTTAGAACTTATAAAATGATGCTAAAGGCAACTTTTCCTGTTGTCTCTCTTTCATATCAAATAGAAGAGACTTTAAGACTAAAGTATTACCAGAGGACAGAAAGGGCATTTCATAGTGATAAAAAGATAAGTTCTCCACTTTCATAACCTTGCATGTAGCTGTTAACATAGCCTCGAATATATAAAGCAAAAAGAAGAAACTAAAAAGAAAAATAGACAAAATCACAATTATAAGTGGAAGGTTTTAGCACCAATTTCTCAGTAACCAAAAAATTTAGTAAGGGTATAGATGATTTTTTTTTTTTTTTTTTTTTTTTTTTTTTTTGCGGTACGTGGGCCTCTCACTGTTGTGGCCTCTCCCTTCACGGAGCACAGGCTGCAGACGTGCAGGCCCAGCGGCCATGGCTCACGGGCCCAGCTGCTCCGCGGCATGTGGGATCTCCCCGGACCAGGGCACAAACCCGCATCCCCTGCATCGGCAGGCGGGCTCGCAACCACTGTGCCACCAGGGAAGCGCTATAGATGATTTTTAACTATGCAATTAATGTTTTACCTAACTGACCTTAATAGAATACTGCATACAACAATCTCAGAATACACATCTTTTTCAATTTATTAAAGTTGGTACACACTCCTAAGTCTCAATAAGTTGCAAAAGACTACAATATAATAACTTAGAAACCGATAACAATAACTAAAAAATCCCAATATGGACTTTCATTATGGAATTAAGGAAAATTATAAATAAAATTCAAAATAATATTGGGTAAAAGAAGACATTAAAATGAAAAACAGAAATAGTTCTGCACAGAATGAAAATAAATTTGAATATATAGATTAAATGGGCAAATTCCTAAGAAAAGCACAACCAAAAAAAACAACCCAGGAATAAATAGGAAATCTCAATAATGTTAGAACTCTGAAAGAAGAATATTTCATTAAAAACTTCTGTAAAGAAAACTCCCAGTGGATAATGTCTTTTATATTGAAATATATACTTGTAAAATTATTGTTTGGTTTAAAACACAACAGTTTAAAATTTGATCCTTGAATTGCAGTCTGATGCAATAATATTCTATGTAAATAATTTTCTAGTAGTAATTGTCCATTACTACTAAAAATTGTTTTTAATTTTTTTAAAAAACAAATGCCCATAAAAGGCACAGTTACAACTACTACTAAATCATATTACTGATATATTCTTGAATTGTTCAGTTCTGTGAAACTTCACTTAGTCACTAGATATTTACATAGAATATTATTACATCAGTGTGAAACAAACCAAAGTTCAAACAGTTAGGTACCTATAAAAACTACTGCATAGATAGTTGTGTTCTTTTTATCCTGAAATTATTTGCACTTTTTTTTTTGAGAAATCAGCAATTTTGTAGAGAAACTTGTAAAGAAATTTTGTAAGGAATTTCAAGTGAGGTACTAATATCATCAAAAAATAATATTGAGGGACTTCCCTGGCGGTTCAGTGGTTAAGACTCTGCGAGTCCACTGCGAGGACCACCAGTTTGATCCCTGGTCAGGGAACTAAGATCCCACATGCTGTGCAGCCAAAATAAATAAATAAATAAAATAAAATAGAACAAAATAAAATTATATCCAGCATTTAAAAAATAATAATATGGAGTCAGTTGGTACAACAATAGCAACAAGAAAATATCTCAAACATAAAGTAGTATAATGAAAAATATTCACATATTAACTTTTGTACTTTTGAAAGGTAATATTTCTTTTGCTCTTATTTTACTTTTTTCAGCCTTTTATTTTATTTTTAAATTTTTTCCCCATTCTCTCTCTCTTTTTTTAACTGAAGTATGATTGATTTACAATGTTATATTAGTTTCTGGTATACAACATAGTGATTTGATATTTTTATTGATTATATTTCATTTTAAAGTTATTATAAAATATTGGCTATAGTCCCTGTGCTATACATTACATCTTTGTATCTTATTTATTTTATACACAGTACTTTGTACCTCTTAATCCCTTTCCCCTATCTTGTCTCTCCTCCCACCCTTCTCCCCACTGGTAACCACTAGACTCTTTTCTGTATCTATGAGTCTGTTTCTGTTTTGTTATATTCATTCGTTTTATTTTTTAGATTCCCAATATACATATCATACAGTATCTGTCTTTTTCTGTCTGACTTACTTCACTAAACATGATACCCTCCAGGTCCATCCATGTTGTTGCAAATGGCAAAATTTTTTTTATCTTTTTTATGGCTGAGTAGTATTCCATTGTGTATATGTACCACATCTTCTTTATCCATTTATCTGTTGATGGACACAGGCTGCTTCCAAATCTTGGCTACTGTAAATAGTGCTTCTATGGACACTGGGGTGCAGGTATCTTTTCTAACTAGTGCTTTTGTCTTCTTCAACTATATACCCAGCTGTGGAACTGCTGGATCATATGCTAGTTCTGTTTTTAGTTTTTTGAGGACCCTCCCTACTGTGTTGGCAGCAATTGCCTTGGTGGGAGGTACAGCTGTAGCTGGAGGGGCTCGAGCGAGAGCCAGAGGCAGGTGCAAGCTGGGCTTTCTCCTGCTCAATGGCCACCGCCACCCTATTGGGGGCAGGGGTGGGGTGGGGCCTGAGGGGATGGAGCAGGAGCCCCAAGGGAATTGAGCGTGATGGCAGTCTCCACCTTGGCTGGGGACGGGCCAAAGCTTGGGGGTGGTACATGTGTGATGGTTTCACTTTTTCCCTCAGGTGTGTACACCTCGGACAGAGGCTGGGCTGGGGCCGGAGGGGTCGGTGCCACACCACTGAACTGGCCTCACTCCTTTCAAGTGTGTGAACCAGAGAGCAGGCTGGCAGAGACTGCCTCGGCCCTGATCAGGGGCAGGGCTGGGGTCTGAGCCAGCTCAGGTGCCCCCATGTGTGGGCACTCTCCTTGGCAACGGCAGCCTTCGCCTTAGTGGGGAGCAGAGAAAGAGGGGGTGTAGCAGCTGGGGGTGCACTGGGTGGGTTATGGCAAAAGCCAGCCAGAGCCCCAGGTGGTTTTCGAACTGCTGTTTCCATACCGTGTGCCCTTTTCAAGAGCCGAGGCTTGGTTTCTTAGAGCCTTTTGGTAAGTCCCACTGGTTTTCAAACCAGCTAAAGGGGCTCATCTTCCCGGTGTTGGATCCAAGGGCTGGGGTACCTAAGATGTGGCTCAAACTCGTTGCTCCCCAGGGAGGAACCATGATCCTGTGATATCGCCCTCTTCTTCCCTGTCTTCCAGTAGGTGTGTGGTCCAGACCAGATTGCTTGCCCTCCCTTTCTGCCAGACTCCGTGCAGATCTTCCTTTACAGCCTTGGTTTTAGAGGAGCTCTCCTGCTTTTGTCCGCAGTTGGGTTTCAGTGAGAGTCACTCTACGCGCAGTTGTAGTTTGATGTGTTCGTGGCGGGAGGTCAGCCCAGCATCCTCCTACTCCACCATCTTGATCTCTCCTTGTATCTGACTTTAATTTTTTTACTAGCACAATTATTTATCAGAGTTCAATAAAGGAATATTTTCATGGTCTCATTACATACGTTCTTTGAATTACTGATTTCTACTGAAAATTGTTTAGTTTGTAGAGGAAGGAAGGGGTGTCAAATGCACTGAGCAAAGGACTGATAATTTTGAGTAATTAATAAGGCCTGCTCTTCCCAAAGATACCATGAAGACAGTGTAAGGCGAGCCATGGACTGGGAAGGGATATTTACAACATGTATAGCTGATAGGGGGCCTATATTCAGAATAATAAGGAACTCCGAAAATTCAACAAGAAAAGAATAACTCACAAAGGAAGCTGGCAAAAGACTTACGGTCGCCTAAAAAGGGTATCCGAAGGGTCAAATACCATGTAAAACTCATACCAATTACATTCACAGTGAGAATCCCACCACTATCACTAAATTCAAAGAACTGACCATTCCAAGAGTTGATGTGGATATACAGCCAAAAGGAACTTTAATATAAATAATATAATAATATATAAAAATAATAATAATATAATAATTTACTCTGCTATGGGCAGGGTAAATTGGTGTAACCGCTCAGGAAAAGTTCCAAAGTTGAAGACGTGGGGTTTCTATGACCCAGAAATTCCACTCCTAGATACACTAGTACACATGTGTACCAGATGTTCATAAGAATACCCCAAGTGTATTCATAGCAATATCATTCACAGCAGCAGAAAGCTGGGATCAACTTAAGTGTTCATCAACAGTGAATGAAATAAATTTGGATACAAGAGAATACTATTTAGGTATATAAATGAATGAACTGCAGCTACAAAGAGTGTGGAGGCATCCTGCAATCACAATGATTAACAAAATAAATGAGAAATGGAACAAATCATGATGTGTGACTCTTCTCATAAAAGCAGATGAAATTAAACTGTGGTCCTTAGTGATTCCTATTTAGGTAGTAATTTGAATGAAGAAAAGCAAGAGAAGCTTCACTCTTAAAGTCAGGGTAGTGTTTACCCTTGAGGAGAATGAGAGGCTTTGGACGGGGAAGGAGCACGTGTGGAAAATGGCACGCTCGTGGTCTTTTAGCCTAGCTGTTTACTTTATAATAATTCAGTGAGCTGGATGCTTTTAATTTGTGCACTTTATACGTGTTTTATTTCACAGTAAAATGTGTTTTTTTTTTTCCTTTTAAAGGAAAGAGCTCTTGCTAACATTTTTTGGTTTCTATTTCTTGGTGTTTTTTTTTTAAATTAATTTTTATTGGAGTATAGTTGCTTTACGATGTTGTGTTAGTTTCTGCTGTACAGCGAAGTGAATCTGTTATACATAGACATATATCCACTCTTTCTTAGATTCTTTTCCCATATAGGTCATTACAGAGTATTGTGTAGAGTTCCCTGTGCTATACAGTGGGTCCTTGTTGGTTATCTATTTTTTTTTAACATGTTTATTGGAGTATAATTGCTTTACAATGGTGTGTTAGTTTCTGCTGTCTAACAAAGTGAATCAGCTATACATATACATATATCCCCATATCTCCTCCCTCTTGCGTCCCCCTCCCACCCTCCCTATCCCACCCCTCTAGGTGGTCTCAAAGCACCAAGCTGATCTCCCTGTGCTATGCAGCTGCTTCCCACTAGCTATCTATTTTATATTTGTTAGTGTATATGTCAGTGCTACTCTCTCACTTTGTCCCAGCTTACCCTTCCCCCTCCTCATGTCCTTAAGACCATTCTCCACATCTGCATCTTTATTCCTGTCCTGCCCCTAGGTTCTTCAGAACCTTTTTTTTTTTTTTAGATTCCAGATATATGTGTTAGCATACGGTATTTGTTTTCCTCTTTCTGACTTACTTCGCTCTGTATGACAGACTCTAATATTGAGTTATTTGTAGTGAGGTGGAAACACCTTGGTGTTATTTTTGTAACATTGTCTGAAAGGTAGAGTGACTCTAGCAGCCATGGAAGAGGAGAGTTTTCATGAAAACAATAATTAACTTATCAGTCAACAAAACACCAAACCGCAACATCTGGAAGACAGAAACGAACAAATGGGCTCTACAGCTCTTTCTTGTAGAATGCATGAGACCTGGAACAGACTTAAATATTACAGGCATCTACAACCTACTGTGTAAGGTATTGGGGACATTTGGGGAAAAGATTATAAAAGGTTTCACCTCAAAGCATCCTAGCATCCTAGCTAAACTGGTATGTCTTATGAGTCACTTGGCTGGGTCTGAAGCTCTGTACACATAGCTATGTATAACTACAATCCCAAATAGTAGAATCTGATGCTTTTTGCAAGTGTTAAACACTGCCTTGGTGGAACAGTTTCTTTATAGGGCCTTTTAGTGAACCATGAAAAAGTTGTTGGTTGCATTCCAATTTAATTTTGTAAAGGCATTTGTATCACTGCTGCAGGACAAATATTATTCTAGAAAGTGGACTCTGGATTATTCTGTGTCCCTTCCTATCTCCAATAGCTTTTTTCTTTATTAATAAAGAACCATTTTCTATGTTTACAAACAGCAGCCCTGGCATTCCTAAACAGATTCTGCTTTCCATAATGAAAAAGTGAGAGCAATATAAATGATTTTAAAATTTAACAATCAAATTATGGATAGTCATATGGAAAACAAACTAGGGAACTTGGAAAATGATTGCACCTTAAATAACAATTAATTTCTTAATGATAAAAGAACCAAAAAAGTATTAAAATAATCAGGGCTGCAAAATGAAAAAAACCATAAACATTCGACAAATATCAAGCTCAGAACAAAGATATTTTCTACAGATTAATGAATAATATCGTACTTCAAAGTCTTCTGTAAGCTAATAGTCCAATATTTCTAGACAAAGTCCTTGATTTACAACCAATGATGGGACAAAATTTTTGAAGAGAGAAAATAGGGATAGCTGCAATAGGAAAGAAATCATTTGCCAAATAAGTGAACAAGTTATTTTTTAAATAAAGGTCCTTTGAAAATAATGACATAAGCTGAATTTTGTTTCATGTTTAAAAACATAAAGAGTCAGTCCTAATATGAAAAATATATACTGTTTTACTATCATAGGCTAAGTAACAGATACAACAGCAGAGAGAGTCAATAGGATCCAAAGTATTATCTCCTACTCGATAAAAGTGGTTCCGTTTGCCCACAGTCTGCCGGGATCTCCCTCCTTCCAGTGGCTGAACTCTTGCTCTCCCTCTTCTGTATGCTTCCTGTGAGTATGGCTTACGCTTCTCATTCATAGCATTTCCATGGTATCCAAATAAAAAATATTTTGCATGAAATAGGAAGATCCCATTTATTTTCTTTTACCTTTGTTCAATATAAAGGGCACATTAAATCTATACATTCTTTTATTATAAACAGTCTTGATCATAAAACATCAACATGGTTATATTATTTTTATGCCTGTTAGGCCTCAACCGATATTTCTAGTGTGATATTTTCTCCATCTGCAGCTTTGGAAATATATTATCACTCAACCTAAGTGGGTTACTAACCCAGTCATCTTCCACTCTTGCATTTAAGTGACTATTAGCACATACTTTATGAAGTTTGAAGTGACCCTCTATTCCTTCTCATATAAAATATCTATAAGATAGCAGTGACAGTCAGATACCATTTCTAGGGAAAAGCTACTGTATTTTCTCCAAGGTCATAATTGTACTAAAGCATCCAAGGGCAACGTTTTCAGACTGAATCCTATTTTTCCCTGAGACATATAAAAGAGGATTGATAAGCCTATAATTCAGAACCCACTTACAGACTTACAGGAAAATTATATATTTATAACGTTCTTGATGAAAGAACATAGGTCAAGGCAAAAAGGAAACAGGGGTAAGAAAAACACAAAGTAGGAAAAAAACACGAGTCTTTCTTGACTGTAGAATACATTTCTTGGAATGCTAAAGTGCTCTTTTAAAAAATATCGAGGACCGGGACTACCCTGGTGGCTCAGTGGTTAAGAATCCGCCTGCCAGTGCAGGGGACGCGGCTTCCATCCCCGCTTAGGGAAGATCCACATGCCACGGAGCAACAAAGCCCGTGCACCACACCTACTGACCCTGCACTCTAGATCCCGAGGGCCACAACTACTGAGCCCACATGCCACAACTACTGAAGCCTGTGAGCCTAGAGCCTGTGCTCTGCAACAAGAGAAGCCCGTGCACCGCAACGAATAGTAGCCCGCGCTCGCCGCAACTAGAGAAACCCCACGCGCAGCAACGAAGACCCAACACAGCCGCAAATAAATTAATTAATTTTAAAAAAAACCCAAACAACTGAGGACCTGCCTCAACAGGCGAGCACAGGCTGTAACTGAGCATCAGGGTAAGCACTCCATGAGCGCTGAATGGACTGGATTTCAAGAATGAAATAAATTGATGAGCTGTGCAAACTAGATTTCAAAATGATATTGCCACAATGTCCATCTTACTGGTCTTAATATGAGTGTCTAGCATTGGAGTTTTCCTGAAAAACTGTTGGTTTGGACACAGAGTTCTCTGCGAATACCATTTCATCTTGCATGCCATACTCTAAATCATTGGAAGTACAAGGACCTAGATTCATTTCAACTCTTTGGGGGGAGGAGGAGTTCCCTCAAAAGACGTTTATCATCTTTCTCCATTTCACTCAATATACCTTTAATATGAGAAAAATTAAGCCATCTATTGTTCAAGATCTTGATAAGGGTGATAGTTTCATGGGTGTATACGTATGTCAAAGCTTAACTAATTGTATACTTTTTAATGTACAGTTTATTTTATGTCTGTTTTATTTTATGTCATTTTAATAAAGCTCTTAAAAAAAATTAAGCCATCAAGTGTAACACTATCTAGTGTCCATCCTTTTGCCTTAATCCCCGCCAACACCATACATTTCCTCTTTATCCTGGTCACCTTCCTCCAAACTGGAGGTGGTTAGCCCTTCTCCTTGCCAAAGCCAATCCCTCCATCGTTCCCCTTGATTACGTCCATTCCCAACTCTTTAGGAATCCTACTCCATCAAGTGTCCTCTCTTGCTCCTGAATTTGCCCCTTTCCAACTCTGCTTGCACTTTTCTTTGTGGTTTCAAAGGGCTCAAGTTTCTCTCACCCTAAAAAGAATTCTCTAGCTGTAGATATATTATTCAACACACTGCACTGTCTTCCTCATCTTCTTCTGATTTAAATTCTCAAGAAAATGGTGTCTATCTATTGTTTCCCCTTTACTTTTTACTTTCAAATTGTGTTGTCCAGCTTCTTGCTCTTAAAAAATTAATCAATTGCTTCCTAATTACCCAATCTATTGGCCATTTTTTACTCAATTTTTAAAAAATATTAACTTAATAATGTATTTGACTACCTTTTTGAAACATTCTTCTCTTTGTTCGAATCTTGTATTCTTCTGTCACCTTTCACAGGCAGTTTCTTTTCATGCACTGTAAATTTTCACTTTAGGAAGACAGAATTAGGTAAGTTATCTTCCAAACTCATTTGAAAACTGCAATTTTGTATGAATGACTGACATTTTAGAAGATGTGGAAATGAGACCCTTTGGGGAGAAGAAATTATCAGATAGAATGAGGTGTTTCTGTAAAACAATTATACTTATTTCCCTGAGGAAAGTTACCTGATAGATGCCAATTTCAACAGGTAGTCGAGCAATTGTCACCTGGATGTGAACTTTGATGCTTTGAACTATAGCAATTATCATATTGTTTCTTACTATCATTTAGCTACAGCTCCTACTTTCCCATTGGAGTTTAAAATGAGCCCTATTTCCTAGGAAAGAATCTGAAAAAGTATTTTAATAGTTTTTCTGAATGCTGATAGGACCAGTGAGTAATATTTCTGTGCTCACAACCCAAAAGCTCCATGTTCCTCAGCTGAGATCATTCCATTAGCTGCAATTGCTTTCCAGAGCTGTTGCCTTCTGCATGGAGAAAGAGGCTGACCAAAGTTCGTCTACTAGATTCATTCCTAATGCAAGGCTAAAAATAGCACTTCAATTGCACACCACAAAGCTAGTCAATATTTTGACCTGCTCTGGAAATTAGCCAAGATATATGTACAAAAACTGGAGCTAAGTCAGAAAGCCACAAAAATGAAGGTCTACACCTTTGGCAGTCCTACAGCATTGCTGGTTTCAGGGTCACTCATTTCCATGGACCTTTACCACCAACCATACATTAAGGGTGGAACACCCTGTATTGAAAATCAGTAACACCAAGAAAAGTGCCAACTTAAAGTTTCCAGTAGTTTCATGATTTGCAAACATTGTTTTTGTTGATGATCTCATATTTGCACAGAAAGAGTTCATATTAATCTTAGTAGTCATATCTAAACCATGAGATTTAACTAAGGTCAGATGCTCTTTCACATGATGGTGTGCTCAGTTAAATTATTTCACTGAATAAGTAAATAAATAAGTGATAACATATAAACAAAATACTACATTTAATATAAAGTAAAAGATATATTACAATATATAGAAATATATATTGAAATAAATACTATATATGTATGTAATGTATATATGTAATATACTTTAAATAAATTGGAATTATTATGTGAAAAAAGAAAACCAGATATCTGCCACGTTTTTACCTGAAGAAAGTACTTGGTTTCCAAGAAATTTATGCTCCAGCAGCCTTGTAATAATAAATAAAAGTCTGAGGGTTAGAATGTGATTCAGAGATATCCAGGACCTATAATTTATTCCCAAACAGAAGGAGTCAATATAAATCCTGTGAATTTCATTGCTGCCAGAACACCTATTTAATTATGAATAAGAAATACTTAGAAATGTTGCCTCTTTAGGGATCACAGTCCTTATTCGGAACACAAGACCTCGTAAGCCCTTTAAAAATTACCCATCATGGGCTTCCCTGGTGGCGCAGTGGTTGAGAATCCGCCTGCCGATGCAGGGGATACGGGTTCGTGCCCCGGTCCGGGAGGATCCCACGTGCTGCGGAGCGGCTGGGCCCGTGAGCCATGGCCGCTGAGCCTGTGCGTCCGGAGCCTGCGCTCCGCAACGGGAGAGGCCACAACAGTGAGAGGCCCGCGTGCCACAAAAAAAAAAAAAAAAAAAAAAAAAAAATTACCCATCATAAGTACAACACTGTCATTTTAGTTCAGCGTTAGGGAACTCTGCACTGGAGTAACCCCAGGGCTCCTTAGTCTGTTGGAAAAGATGGTCATGAGATTGCACTGAGGCATTCTAACATTCTAAGAGATTTTGGTTACTGGACCTGTCTTTGGTTTTTGTTTTTGTTTTTTTTTCACTTGAGTTGGCTTGGTGTGATTTCCATACTATGAATTGAATCCAGCTGTTCAAATAGTAAGTTAGGCAACACTTTACAGTTGTTTTTCCTTTTTTACTGCAAAGATATGTCCTCTATATGTTAGCCTGCCATAATATGCAAAAGCCATTCAATTAGAATGATGGCATGAGTACAAAGATGTCAATCTCTTCCTGACCCAGCTCTCCCAGGTATATTCCAAAAGATGAAGAAGTTTCCAAACTCTGTGCAAGCTTGGAAATCCTGGAAGAGTACAAACATGAGCCTACTTTTATCAGACATTATCTGATGGGTCGGTTTCCCGTTGGTTTCCATGATGGGAAATATTTTCCATGGGTTTAAATCTGTGCTTAGGAGGTATCATAATTAGGATGTATTCAGTCCCAAATTACAGAACATGTCCAAAACCAGAACTCCTCAACGAGTGTGTGACAGCATGCCACGAATGGGTGGCAGGTGGTTGAGATGCTAATCTTGGGCACTGTTACAGTGGCCAGGACGGGCTGCCTGAAGCAGCTGAAATCCTTGAGCAACTTGTCCTTTGTGAGGATTCTTACCTGTTTACTGCAGTGTACCATACAAATGTGATTTTATATGTTGCCATGATGTGCAAAGATTGAAAAGCACTGGCTCAATAACAGACATTTCGTTTTCACTGGAGTAGGACATTTGGAGGTAAGCTTTCCAGGATTGGTTCCAGAATTGATTTCATGGCTCAATAATGTCATCAAAGACCTAATCTCGTTTCTTTCTTCTATTGTACCTCACTTTCTCAGCATGTTGACACTTATCTTCAGACTTACTACCCTGAATGGTTACAAGGGCTGGCAAAGCCCTAGAATTCACATTCTCAAATAAAAATATCCAAAGCAGGAAGGAGAGAAGAGGTCAAAAGCAATCTTTTTGCATGTGGCCCTCTGTTGCATAAAGGAGAAAACACCTTTTCCTTAAAGTGCTCCACTATACTCCCCTTTACATCTTTACATTGTATTGACTAGGGGTTACTTTCGTAGGGATATTGGCAAAGCCATATCATGAATGGCTTGGACAATCATGATTCATTCATAGGGGCAGGCATAGAATAAAACAGGAGTGCAGTTAGCGAGAAATATAGGAGAATGACTGCTAGTTAAGCAACAGTGTCTGTTGCTGAGACATTAATCAAAAGAAGAAACGGTGTTGCTTATAATTCTAAGAGTGATAACCCATTTCAAGCTAAAGGGAATACGTAATTTCTTAAGCCTAACTGGTCTTTTCTCTAACCTTCAAATCTACCTGCTTCAATTTTCTACAGCCAATTTAGCATTTTCATTAATTATAAAACATGTTTTAATATATTATTGCAGTCACAGCGATATTTACAAAAATATTTCAAAACAGATATCTGATAAAAGATTTGTATCTAAAATATACAAAGCACTCTTAGAACTCAACAATAAGAAAGCAAACAACTCAATTTTTAAAAAATGGGCCAAGGTTCTGAAAAGACCTCTCACCAGAATAGGTATATGAATGGCAAATAAACACATGAAAAGGTGCTAATGCTATTTGTCATCAGGGAAACCAAAACAATGAGATACCACTACACAACTATTAAAGTGGCAGAAATGCAAAAAACTGACAATATCAGCAGCCAGTGATGATATGGAACAATAGGAACTCTCATTCTGCTATTGGGAATGAAAAGTGGTGAAAGCACTTTGGAAAACAACTTGAAAATTTCTTAAAAATCTAAATATGGCCCCAAACCCAACAACCATGTTCGTGGGTATTTAAACAACCAATCTGAAAACTTATATCCACACAAAACTCTGCATGCAAACGTTTATAGCACCTTTATTTATAATCACCAAAAACTGGAAGCAACCAAGATGTCCTTCAATAAGGGAATGGATAAACAAACTGTGGTACATCCATATAATGAAATACTATTCAGTAATACAAAGGAATTAACCATCAAGCCATGTAAAAAAAAAAAAATGAATGCATTTTAAATGCATATTACTAAGTGAAAAAGTCAGCCTGAATATGCTATAGAGGTGGACATCCAATTAGTGGTTGCCAGTGGTTAGGAGAGGTGAGAGGGTTAAATAGGAGAAGCAGAGAAGATGTTTTTTTGAGTGGTGACATTATCCTGTATGGTAGTGCAATGGCGGATAAATGACAATACGCATTTGTTAAAACCTATGGAACTTTATGGCACAAAGAGTGAACCTTGCTCTGCAACATATGTAGAAAGGGAAATACAGATTAAAACAATGAGACATCACTATACATCTATTAGAATGGCCAAAATAGAGACGCATGCAACACCAAATGCTGGTGAGTATATGGAATAACAGGAACTCTCATCACTGCTGGTGGGAAAGCAAAATGGTACAGTCTCTTGGAAGTCTGGTGGTTTCTTACAAAACTAAACGTACTCTTACCATATGATCCAGCAATCACACTCCTTAGTTTTTATCCAAAGGACTTGAAAACTGATGCTCATGTAAAACCCTGCACACGGATGTTTACAGCAGCTTTATTCATAATTGCCCAAACTTGGAAGCAACCGAAATGTTCTTTCCTTCAGAGAACAGATAAATGGTAAATAAACTCTGGTCTATCCAGATAATGGAATATTACTCAGCACTAAAAGAAATGAGCTATCAAACCATGAAAAGACATGGAGGAACCTTAAATGCATATCACTGAGTGAAAGAAGCTGATCTGAAAAGGCTACATTCTATATGATTTTAACTATATGACATTCTGAAAAAGGCAAGACTGTGGAGATGGTAAAAAAGATCAGTCAGTAGTTGCCAGGGCTTGAGGGACAGGATGAACAGGTGGAGCAGAGAGAAATTTTAGGTCAGTGAAAATACTCTGTATGATATCTTAATGATGTCATCATATATCTGTCATGTCAGTATATATTTGGCCTAACCCTCAGGATTAGTACAACACCAAGAGTGAATTATAATGTAACCTATGAACCACAAGGTGATCATGATGTGTCAATAATACAGTCCATCAATTTTCATAAACATACCATTCTGATGTGGGATATTGATACTAGTGGAGGCTATGCATGTGTAGGGGCAGGGGGTATATGGGCAATCTCTGTACATTCTGTTCAGTTTTGCTGAGAACCTAAACCTCCTCTTAAAAATTTGTCTGAATTTTTTTTTAAGAGTGAACTTTAGTATATGTAAATTTAAAAAATCATTCACAAGATCAGGAAGTCCTGGGACAGAATGCAGACCATGACAAAAAGAATCTGTGTAAGGAATGTATGAAATAATCTCACTAAAAGAGTTGGACAAAAAGGTGTCATCCTAGGTAACTCTGGAAATGTGTGGAGACTGCAAGACTAAAGATAAAAGGAACTGTACATAAGAACTATACTTTAAGTGAGAAAGCTCTTTTTTCATAGCAGTACAAGTTAACAATTCTGAAAGAACTATAGATACATACTAGAATTGAGCAATTAAGTAAATGCACAGCAGAAAGTGGGGGACAGTTGCTCAATGTTGGACTGAGAGGTTACAGACAAGCAAGAAGAGAAGGCTGGAATCATCCCTGTGGTAATGGATTAGAGTTGGAGGCATCAATAGGAATTCATATTTACCTTGATATGTATACAGGTGGATATATCCAGAAATATTTAAAGGTACGTGCACAATGGAATATTACTCAGCCACAAAAAGGATGAAATAACGCCATTTGCAGCAACATGGATGGACCTAGAGATTACCATTCTAAGTGAAGTAAGCCAGACAGAAAAAGATAAGTATCATAGGATATTGCTTATATGTGGAATCTAAAAAAATAATACAAATGAACTTATTTACAAAACAGACATAGACCCACAGACATAGACACCTAAATTATAGCTATCAAAGGGGAAAGGGGGGAAGAGATAAATTAGGAGTTTGGGATTAAAATATATATACTACTATATATAAAATAGATAACCAACAAGGACCTACTGCAGAGCACAGGGAACTGTTCTCAGTATCTTGTAATAACCAGTAATGGAAGAGAATTTGAAAAAAGGATATATATATTTATATATATGTATAACTGAATCACTGTGTTGTACATCTGAAATTATCACAACATTGTAAATCAACTATATTTCAATAAAAATTTTTTAAAAAATTTAAAAAGCAATCTTAGCCACTTTGCAAGGAAAAAAAATTAAAAGCATGTGTATAGTCACAGTTTAGTATGCACACACATATATTTTCTTTCTTTGCTAACTGAGAGGGCCTTGAAGCAACAATACCCCAGGAGCAACAAACACCCCTAGTGCCCAGATCTTGGTTTCTAATACCATTCTCCAACAAATGAACTAAGGCTTCTTAGAGAAGTGGATGATTCTATAGCTGGGGCTGGGACTATACTCAATGAGTCTGGACCATGTGGAAGTGCCAAAAAGTAAGGAAATGCTCAGACACACATAACCATGACATTAGGGGTATGTCAAAAGGACATAGGAACCAACTGAAAGAGTTCCAATGACCAAAGCCACAACAATTTGAGCTACAAAATAAAGAAAGTAGGATTGGATTATAACCCAAAATATCAACTAAGTATCTGAGTCCACAGTGTTATAAATAAATGGTTATATCAATAAACAAATGGCAAAGAATATTGTCCAGTACAGAAGATTCCAAATAATTATGTAGGTTCTCCTCCCCCAAGGAGATGGACCACAGCTCCCTAAGTATGGCCTGCTCACAGGGACTTCCTCTCAAAGAAGATAATATGGAAATGGGGAGAAAAGAGTAACTTTACAATGGAGAGATGTAACAAACACTACCTCAGCTGGATGATTATGAGTAACAGCTACATTGAAAAGTCATGTCGATAATGCGTAGCATTGATATGATGCGATGAGAATGGTACTTTATCTCTGTGGTCTTCATCCCCAGAACCAATAACCCCAGTTTAATCATGAGAACATCGGTCAAATGTCAATTGAGGTATGGTCTACAAAACACCTTACTAGTACTCCTCAAACCTGCCAAGGTCATCAAAGAAAAGGAAAGTCTGAGAACTATCACAGTGGAGAGGGGACTAAGGAGACATGATGACTAAACGTAATGTGGTTCCTGGATGAGACCCTAGAGGGGGAAAGGACATTAGGTACAAACTGAGGAAACCTGAATAAAGTACAGGCTTTGATTAATAATAATGTATCAGTATCAGTTCATTAATTGTGACAAAGTACTATACTAATAGAAGATGTTGATGGAGTACTACTCCCTGTACTATTTTCAAAACTTTTCTGCAACCTAAAACAATTACAAAAATTTTAAAGTTTTTATATTAAAAAGTGGGAGAAATTAGTGTTGCTACTTTGAAAAATGGTTACTTACTGAATTAATTATAAAGTGTTAACTACCCCCCCCCAATCAGATTAATGAATACTGGCAGATAGCATAGTGAAGTGAACAAGACCATTGTCCCAGACCTGAGTTCATGTTTGCCCAAGCTACCTATGGGTGTGACAGTCAGACACATCCTTTAGTCCCTTAGGACCCTGATGTTTTCTCCTATAAATTATGGAAATTGGATAAATGATATTACAGGGCTCTTCTAAAACAATGCTATAGACAAGCAAAATACATAATCAAAATCAACAAGAATGCCAATGGATTGATTCTATCATATCACACATAATTTGGGAAGTACTTACTGGCTTCTCCCACTGATAAAATACCAGCTTTACTTCTATTTAATGAAGTCTAGTTTTGAGAGTTGGATGGTAAGTTATACTGGAACATAAAGAAGAAACAATGCTACTTTATCCTGGTGAATAGTAGTATCTCCTTTAAAATTACGCTTTTCTCTTGAAAGCATACAAGGTAGGGGTAAAAGGGAGAAGACTTTACACCTATTATACTGTTCACATATTCTCAAATAATACCACATTTTAAATAATATCACTTTCAGCTCCATAAAATGTACTGCACTGAGAAACCATAACTAAGACACGGCGGGGGGGTAAGAGCTAAGCATTATCATCCGTTTTCAGTACAAATAAAAGATTAGGTCTGCCTTTTTCTTTCAAAGAGGACCCTGATGTAATGGATTGGATGAAAGTCTTTCATGACTCACCTCTAAATTTGGTGGTCTGTACTCCCAGGGTGATTGCAAGGCCGCGTTAAGAGGCAGGAAGTAGTAGGAAGTAGCACCAGCAGCCCAGAATTGGAGTCAGGACACCTGCATTCTAATGTTGATCCTTTCATTACTTAACTAGCAGTTTCACCTTGAACAAATAATTTTAATCTTGCTGAGTTTCTTATCTGAAGAACGAGATGTTGGATCAGATGCTACATTAAATGAATGGAACTCAAAAATGCTGTGGATTTGCTCCCTTCCTTTGAATAGCAAGGGCTAGGGATGGAGCACTGTCTGTTCAGGGCTGGCTGAGCTAACCCCTGACCTCTGTACCGAGCAGTATGGTTAACATTGCGGAGGTGGAGAGGCCACAGCCCACCTGAAGGCAGAGGAAATAGTCCAGGAGCAATTGTTTCCATATGCATTTCCAGAGCTGAGAAACAGGAGTGCTTTGGAGCTGGCAGGAAAAGGAAGCAATTTATCCCCTTTCACATCCTTCAGAAAGCTTCCTGGGGAGTTCATGACCTTGGTCTATCAAACACCTTACTCAGTATTATTTCTTGAAAGGGAGGCCAGAAGCAACCTTAAGAGTTAAAGACCTTTCATTTTAAATTTTACTATATAAACCTTGTTTAGAAGCCCAGCTTGTAAACCAATCTCTTCGTACACAGGTTTAGCAAAATCCGTTTAAACAGAATTTGGAAGAGTAATTTTGTGATGCTATTATTAGGCAATGCATATCAATTCCATAAAGAATGAAGTGTGTGTGGCTATTCTATTTTGCTTAGTCACAAGTAATGTTCGTTCTGGTAACAATTTTTGAGGCTGTGCCCATTGTATTGTTTAGTTCAGTTGCAAATCAGGTAAAAATTAGCCATGCCTTTGTTTCTTCCATTAATTCCATAAGAATATCCAACCAATGTTACGTCTAACACACATAGAGGAACATTCATTTCCTGACTTTCCTTATACTCTTTTCCTAGACACATATCAACCCACTCCCTACCAACATAAAGAGGGAAAAAACTGAATTCCCATTAATGATATATTTTTTTTTAAATTCTCATAATGTAAGTAAAAATGTACACTGAAAAAAAAAAAATAAGGTAATGGTCAGGGATATCCCATTGCCATCTGACATTTTTCCCCATCCCTCAATTACATTGACTTTTGATCGTCATTTGGGAAATTTATTTTCAGTGGTACCTGAAGCCAACAATTATGTGCATTAAATTGTGTACTTTAAATACATAGCCCTTCTCCTCACACATCTCAGGCTGCCACCAAGGGTTCTGGCTGTTCCTGTCTCCAGCTTGGTTACATGGGCATAGCATAGGAGCAAAGGACTAACACGACCATTTCCATTTCTGTAAGACATGCCAATACCCCACCTTGCAAATATAACTAGAATGTCCCACTCAGCAGCTCAGTGTATGAATAAGTGACTGCTACATAACAATACATTATAGATTTTGTATGGATACAATTAAAATTGTGGCTTAGTTGTTTCTAAGACTAAATGCATATACCAAAGGGAACCCATAAAAAACCAGGGGCTTTGTTTCTTCAACTGCAGCTTAAGAGCAGACTAACTAGTATCATATTTAATACAGGAAGCGGCATTTTCATCATCTTTATATACATAAAGATGTGTGTATATATATATACATAAACATATTTCATACCTAGATACATTTTCATCATATATATGTTGGAGAGTTAGAAGCTACCTTCCTATTGCGGCATGAACGTCTTTAAGTAGATGCTACTCAATTTCCATAAAAATTGTTCTTTAGAACGGGAAAGCACTGTAAGCTTAAGCTTTGTGTTACACAAGTATCTCGTAAGAAAAAGGGTATCATGAGAGAGATTACTATAAAACTAAAATTATATAAAAAGGGCAACAAAAGCCCCGGCAGAGCTGTAGTATTCTAATGGGTAGCACACAGTATTGCAGTGCATTGCACACAGTAAACGTCTTCTTTTGAACGGGTTCCTGGTATGAATCCCAGAGGGACAAGACATCTCCGGGGAGAGTAGGAACCTGAGAGAGCTTCTGCTTATATCTGGGGAATGATTCTCAGGAGGCTGCAGGTTTGCCACTGAGCTCCTCTTTACTGCTGGGGCTTAGACAGGAGACGTAACCAGGTGTAGTAGCCTCCAGTCTTTAATAAAGGAAAACCCAAGTCTTTTAATATATTTTAAACACGATGATGTTCCTTTCCTAGACTGAGCATGTCATGTACAGTGAGAGGTACATCATTCTCTCCTGTAAACAGACTTACACAACAGGGCTGCTGAGAAAAGAGGTAATAGGGCCTGACAACTGGAGAATTGGATTGTCTTTAGTTATCAGATGTTCAGATTTTTCAGCGTGCTGGTTCTTTAGAAAATCAGAATTATGTCTAAGAATTGGATCATCATTATGAGAATAGCAACAAACTGATTCTGTTGGAATGGTTCTCAAAAAAAAAAAAAATTGTTCGTTACCACCATTTGGGAAGCTTACTAAGTCCTAATAATAAAGGTGAAAGTTAAAAAGTAATGATACAAGATAACATTGAGAGGTGACTATAAGTCAAATATATTGTTATTTGCTTGAGAGACTCTCAGCCACTTCATCAGCTCCCTCCTGAATACCTGGATTCAGGTACTTACATATGAGCTTATTAAATACTCTAATATTCTTCATCTCTTTCTCTCTCTCTCTCACACACACACATCCATAAATACATCATAATATGATGCTGAAGCTAGATAAAGGCACTTTCCACTTTTCTAAAGAAATCCAGAAATCTAGGTTCCTATGAACTAAGTAAACTAAATGGTCAGGCTGTGCTATTAGAGACTCTCTAAATGATTATAAGCATTGAATTCATCATAAATATATTATGCTTCATTTCTTGAAAAAGAAACAAAATTCCAGTGCATTCATTAATGTGTCAGCTTACTAATACATAAATGCAATCACTATGCAAAATTGCTTCAATGATTTGAAAGGTATATTTGAAAAAAAAATAAACGTCTCTGGGTTCTATTTCAAATCAATTGTCATGATTTAAATATAAATAACCAGGGGCAAGTTACCGAGGAATCGAACTGTATAGTATATTTCAAAAAGTGAAAATTCACAGAAAACAATTTCAAAAGCTTCTTTTCTCTATATTTGACATTTGAGGAAAGATTCCTTTTGTCTGGACAATGTTAATAATTTCTTAGTCTTTATTCTAGTTACATTCATAACTCGATCAGGGCATTTTCACTAGCCAATCTCAAAGTTAAACAAAAAACAGATATAATTATTCAAAAGTACAGAGAAATCAGGCGGGGCTGGGTACTCAAGTGCGCTGCATCAAGTCCCTGAAACTAGCGCTCTCTCTCTCTTTCACACACACACACACACACACACACACACACACACACACACACGCAGTTCTACTTATCTTTCTTTTGACATTATCCTTAGGAAAACTTTCCCAAGGTGGCCAGGCTAGGCTAGCAAAGTGTGTTTCCCAGAATAATTTCCAGATATTATTAACAGGGTGAGGGGTAGTTACAAATAATCAAATAATTTTAGGACATGTTTGGTTTAATCAAAGTTAACTTTCTCCTTTACCACAGGCTTCTCTGAGCCTTTAATACACTATGACTCTCCAAGAGGGGGTAGAAATCATACCTGCAGCCGTTGCCAAAATCAACTGCCCCCAGAATCTTCTTTTCCCTTTTACTGAGGCAGATCACCTAGCACTAGTGTGACAGGGAAATAAATCAGGAAGCACATGATAAGCTGTCCCAGAAGAGTTGCTCTGCATCTCCGTTCCATGCCCCCGTTTTCTTGGTTGCTTGGCTTGTGCTTTGAGGACAGTCATACAGTTTGAAATGGCCTCATCATTTGAGCCCTGAAGGGGAGCCCGCAGCCCCATCACTCCTTCCATCAGACACACGTATGGCTCCAGACCCTCCAGGCTTATTTCCTTTTAAGATCTTGTTAGAAGAGTATGGGGTGGGGAAAGGGGGGAGGGGGGAAGAGGGTAGGAAGGCTGTCTGAAGATTAGTGACTCACCTGCTTGATCTCGCTAAGGGAGAGCAACCATTTGATATCAGCTATTTCTCTGACCATGTCCTGCTCACTATGCCAGATTTCTCTCTCTTGGTAAATTTAAAAATTAAATAGAAAATGTATTCCCATACAGATATTTACTTTAGGAACTAGCATATATACTAAAACTTGTGTCTCTCTCTAAAGGAAAATTTCATATTAATATTTTGTAGGGAAAATCCCAGGATACAAGCGGACATTACAACTCTCCTCCTCACCCAAATTAGAGAATCACAAATAGAGTATTAAGAAATTTCCCATGTATGAAGATGAAAGAAGCTCATTCAAAATAAAACAGAGTTGGGGAAAATTGGCTTATCTTTCTTCTTCATAGGACCTTTCAATCACATCAACGACATTTTCCCAATGAACTCATAGCATTCTATATTATAAGTTGCACCTTGTTTGCATAACTTGTTTTGTATCTCTTGGCAAGCTCCAAGCCATCTCAGTTTTGTGTATTTGCATGTAACTCTGATCACAGGGAATGTGTTTTGAGACAGAGGTATGGTTCAATAAACCAAGGTGGGAGGGTTAGGCACAGAATTTACTGTGAGAGTGGCCACTGATTCTAGAATAACTTTCTGTTCAATGCTTAGTAGAATTCCTGGCATTTAGTAGAACTTAAGTTAATATTTATTGAATTAATTGACGATCATGTAAAAGCAACAGATAATTTTTCAATGTTATAAACTTTGGATTTTTGATTTAAAAAGCAGTCTTTCAGTTTGGCTCAGTTAGGTTCAGATTCTAATTTTTCATGTAAGTCTTCTACTGGGTATTTACTATTGTGGATTACGTACCTTAACTAGTAAGTAAACACACAAAAACCTAGGTCCTTGGTAAGCTAATGACAGATTCTGAGAACTGAAAAGAAAGGTCTCCGTGTACTTGATATGCTACATAATGCTGGTAGTTACGTTTTACTTTACAACTAATAAGTGAGACATTAAATATATGCATACCAATTTACATTTCATTATATGCTTACTGGAGAGAAATGGTTTAATAAATGTTTTATCTATGTATCCACTCCCCCAATCGCCATTCAGAATTTTATTTGTGGCCTAAAATCACATTCCAAGCATACCAATCCTTGGAATCTCACTGTAGTAACATATTTCCCTGATATTTATTCTCTGTAGCATACTTATTTCAAATTCCATTTAATATTTTCTATTCTAGGAATTTCCCTTTCTATGGTAAAGTTTATTTTTATGTCTACTGATTTTAATGTCCCTAAAATATTCCTGAATTTTCATTACTGACCTCTAGTCCTATGTAAACTATTTAGTTTTGGTATGTCACTAGAAAAACATGATCAGAGGGCTCCTTTATAAGCCTGGCCAAGCCCATTGGAAATGCCACAATTTGTATTCCCAGTCTCTTAGATTCTTGCTACCCAAAGGGTAGTCCTGGGACCACCAGCATAGGTATCACCTGAGATTTTTGTAGAAATGCAAACAGCCAGGCCTTGACCCAGATGTACCGAATCTGAATCAGCATGTTAATGATATCACCGGATAACTCGTATATATATTAAAGTTCAAGAGGCATTGTCTTAGAGCATTTTTAAAGAGTCATTAAAAATAACTGACTACATGGTTCTCAGAAACACTTTTCAGCACGTATTTTAATGTCTCTACCATTCTACTATCCGAGCTCTTAGAGGGGAAGAGGCAGATTAGGCTAGACTAGCAAATTTATCCCTTGTCTCTATTTCCCTAAAGCCATATCAAGTTGAATGATACTCAGACGCAACTCTGTCTTTTGAGGCTTCTTCAAATGGCCAGTTATAATTCATTCAGGAAATCATCTCCAGGTTGTCATCTTGTTTCCTTTTCGATTGAGTGTTACTCTTTTTACGTTTAACCTGTATTCACTCCAGCAGCATTTTACTTATGGTTGAACTAAACTCCCATTCTTAGAACGATTTCTTCCCCACTTTGCGAGGTCTGCTGGTATGCAATATGCAAATATAAACATTCAAAACAGTAAGGTGTGGGATACACATGGCATAAAAGAACTGGGGTTGGTGCGATACCTTCGAACACACAGCCTTCTCTACTTTTTAACTGAGTAAACAGCGCTACATATCACTGTTGTTTGTTATTTATGTGAATATGTGTATGTATTCAGTAACTATAACATCTATGAAATTAGAGAATCTCATCTGTCAATCACGCCAGTGACTACTAGCACAGCACTTTGTACAGAGTACACACTCAAAACAAAAGAGGTAATATTATTCTCTTTTCATTCTAAAACACAAAGGATTAAAATACGCCAAGACAGAGCAGAAGTAATAAGTATTTTGCAGTTTATAATACCTGCGACCATAACAAACTCAAAGATCTTTGGATGGCACTATTACTTTATACTGAAAAAAGTCTTCTGAGGCACAAAAAATAAGCCTGGACATACGGAGTGGAGGAACAGTTTTGCTAATTGCTTCTCCTTGACATTGAAACACTGACTAACAACACAGCCAGGTAGTGAGGTTAGGAAATATCAAGTTTTATCTTTAAAAATATAATTTCCTCTCATTCTGAAAGATCACATTGGAGAAGTGACATAGAATGTACTTCAAAACCCAAGCGAGTCAGCAGACATCAAATAAAAACACCCACTAACACTGATGCAGATCCCAAACCCCCAGCTAATAAACAAGGTTTAAAGGCCTTAACAGCCTCCAGCAGCTGGAAGGACACAGGGGGTGGAAGAAAAATGCCTCCCTTTCCCTCACCCTGTTCTCCAATAGCTCCCCATATGCTGCCCACCCACTCAGTTAATTTACTAAAAGCTTACTTATATGGAGGACAGAAATAAGAACTTCTCAGTGCAATAAAACTCAGACACTGATGAGATTAGAGGAATAAACAGACTTTCAACAAGAGGTATGAGACATTTCACACTTCTGAAAAGTCTTCAGCCAGGTAAAGCACCGTGTTTCCTCTTATATTGGCTTTCATAGCACCCAGCTGGAGCTCAGCAAAATTCACACATCTTCTGGTGACAGCACTGGCTTTGGGCTACCTAGGCTGAGCCTTTCACAATTGGAAACAGTGTAAACCAAGTATAAAATGTAGGTAGGATTACTAAGAAATCCTTCGCTTTCATTCATTTTATCTCACAAATATGCCCTGTCCCCATAACAGATTATCCTAGCAGCCTGCCTAATCACCTCCAAGCATCCACACAAATCCCAAAGACGTCAGTATGTGTTTTATTGCCCATATTTCTACTGAAAATCCTGCCTAGGTAGCAGTGTCTAAAAATACTCCAAAACACTGTTGCTTTTTAGGAAGAGGCATTCTGAAGAGTGCTTCTGTGCAGTGGAATTCCAGAAGGATTATTTTGCCTGTTCTGTTCATTAAGGTCAATTATATTTATGTTCAGCATCACTCAGGACACATTAAGTGCATAAGTGTGTTTGCAACTCACCCTGGAAAAGGCAGGAGAGGAAAGTAATAACTCATAGTCACATGGCATTTATTTTCCTCTATTGATATCAAAGGGATTAAACAAAATGACCTAATTCCATAGTCTAATGCTCCTGTGAAAGTAATATTTTCCTTTTTTTAATGTAGGGAGGGCCTGAATCTGCTCTTATTTCAAATTATATCCATAATCAGTTTTACCTGTGTGTCATCTTCCCCCCACGTGGGTTCACTTGTTCCCCTTCTAAGCCAATTTAAGGGACTGGATCTCGTTTAAAAGGATTTTTATCTTTTTTCTTGACTCCTTGCAATTTCTTAACAGAATGTTTCATCTTTCTTTTTTCTTTCTTTTCAGATTGTTTTTCTACTGCCATCCCTCACCCCCATTCCTGATTCTGGATCTCTATTTACTATGAACTTCCAAGCACTTCCGGGCTTCGGGCGCCTTTGCCCTCTGGCTAAATGCTGCTCACCATTCCTCGAATCAGACCTTGACATTCAACACCTGGAGCTAATGAGAAAAACCTGTTTTGTAGAAAGGACTACAAGTTAATGAAAGTTTTAAAAGGAGTCATGCAGACAGAGTGCTCCTTATTGTTGAGTAAACCACATGGCTTTAGCATCCTCTTTAAGAATTAGGGCTTTTGTGGGTTCCAGGAGGGAAGTATTGCTGCAACAAAAAGGAGGCATAATAGTGCTTAAGATCAAAGCTTTTCATCTTACCTAGAGATAAGATAACCTAAAGTCTTATTCCCTTAGTGCTCCTTTATTTAGTTTTGGACATATCATCTGCAGTGCAAAGAATAACCTCTCTCTTGCATTCTCAGTAATCTAAGTGTGTGGCCTATTAGCTATGCTAGAGTGCCTCTTGTAATAATTATATTAATTTTCACTTCAATTCAATTAAGGGCACTGAATATCTACAAAATGCAAAGCCCACACAATGGTGTACCAAATCATCCTAGTCTTCAAGAAGCTTTTAGTCCAATAAGAGAGGCAGAGGAATCCACCCTGGAGGGCAGTGAAGGTGGGCAGGAGTTTCTATCAGGATTTTGGTTTGGCACTAACAGACCTGTGATTATTTTAAAATTAATACTGATTAAACAAACTTTTATTGACTACTATGTTCCAGGTATTAAGAGGCTAGAAAGGTCAACAAAAGAAAAGCCATGATGAGATGAAGATGACAATGATGATGGTAGGGCTGGTGATGATGATTTTGAACTTTGTGGCCATTATCCTGCCTATCACAAGTGGTATAGGTAAAGGGGAGCCACGGCAGATTTTTAGGAGTGTTATAGGGCAAGTCATCAGTATTTATGTTGGATTAAAGGAAGCAAAGTCAGAGGCCACTGGGAATCTAGAGACAGTCCTGGTGGGAGGTAACGATAATCTATACTCAGAAAGTAGTCACAGAAAGAGTGAAATAAATTGCATTCTCTTTGGGAATTAGAATATGTCCTGCAGTTTTTGAGAATAAGATATCCAGCCATGCACCTAAATAGCGGGGAAAATAGATAGAGTCTGCACTGGATATATCTGGGCTTGACTTCTGGTTCTGTCACGTAACTATGTAATATTAAACAAGATAGCCTACTTCTTTGAGCCTCCATTTCTTCATCTATAAATACAACTAGTTATATCCATACCATGGGATCATTTTCAGGACTAATAGTTATGTAATAATTATATAGCATGGTGACAGACATTTAGCAAGTTCTCAGAAATAGTAGCTATTATCAGTCTCATGCTGTAGCTTTTATTCTCATGTGTTAGCTTTGTACTATCGGCACTAAGATGGAGTATCTAGATTGGGATAAACGTGTCTTACAAATGGGTCTCACATCTCTGTTCAGATTATTAGCCAGAGGATTTGTCATATGGCTATGTTAAAATCAATTACTGAGACAACTGAAATGAACAGATAGGAGAGATACAAGATCTGAGTCCCAGAACTCAGTTGTTTCCAGGGACCAAGCAGGTAAAATGTGAGTGTAAACTGAACCAGATGAAACTAAGATCAGATGGTACCTAAAGAATGTGTGCCATATAAATAATGGACTTCAACTTTAAAATGTCTGCAGGATCCTGGCTTGCAGCTCAGAGTGTAGTTAGTTAGAACAAACTATTTTACTGTTATCCACAGTAAGAAATAGATTTTAACACATCACAACAGCACATATGTAGATATGCATAAAACAAAATTTCTTAATACTTAAAACATGTGAATCTTATTGATATTCTCTATTCTATACTGATCCACTCCATCCCACTCCATTTCCTTATATTCCTTTCTATCTCATCCTATCCTATCTCGTTCAAATAAACCCTGGGCCAGATCTTAAATTTATTTTTCTAGCCACTAATGGGTCACAACCCACAGTTTATAAACCTCTAGTTCATATCAGCAGATTAAAATATTTTTTGGTTTACCTCCACCAGTAAATTTATTTTTGAAATAAAAAATATATATGGGGGGACCTTCAAGATGGCAGAGGAGTAAGACCTGGAGATCACTTTCCTACCCACGTATACATCAAAAATACATCGACATGTGGAACAACTCCTACAGAACACCTACTGAACGCTGGCAGAAGACCTCAGACTTCCCAAAAGGCAAGAAACTCCCCACGTACCTGGGTAGGGCAAAAGAAAAAAGAAAAACAGAGACAAAAGAATAGGTATGGATCCTGCATCACTGGGAGGGAGCTGTGAAGGAGGAAAGGTTCCCACACACTAGAAGCCCCTTCGAGGGCAGAGACTGCGGGTGGCGGAGGGGGGAAGCTTCAGAGCCACTGAGGAGAGCGCAGCAACAGGGGTGCAGAGGGCAAAGTGGAGAGGTTCTCGCACAGAGGATCAGTGCCGACCAGCACTCACCAGCCCAAGAGGCTTGTCTGCTCACCCGCCCGGGCAGGCGGCGGCTGGGAGCTGAGGCTCGGGCTTCAGTTGGATCCCAGGGAGAGGACTGGGGTTGGCTGCGTGAACACAGCCTGAAGGGGGCTAGTGCACCACGGCTAGCCGGGAGGGAGTCTGGGAAAAAGTCTGGAGCTGCCGAAGAGGCAAGAGACTGTTGTTTTAGGGTGTGCAAGGAGAGAGGATTCCTTCCCCGTGTGCCCACAGAAGGCAGAGCACTGCCTAAGCGAGTTCCAGAGATGGGGGCAAGCCACGGCTATCAGCTCGGACCACAGAGACAGGCATGAGATGCTAATGCTGCTGCTGCTGCCAGCAAGAAGCCTGTGTGCAAGCACAGGTCACTACCCACAACCGCCCCCGACGAGCCTGTGCAGCCCACCACTGCCAGGGTCCCATGACCCAGGGACAATATCCCCAGGAGAACGTACGGCGAGCCTCAGGCTACTGCAAAGTCACGCCAGCCTCTGCCGCTGCAGGCTTGCCCCACCTTCCAATTATGACAACCATACCTTCTCTCTCCCTGGCCTGAGAGAGCAAGAGCACCCTAAGAAGCTGCGGCTTTAACCCCCTCCTGTCTGGTGGGGAACAGATGCCTGAGGGTGCCCTACATGCAGAGGTGGGGCCAGAACCAAAGCTGCACCCTGGGAGCTATGCAAAGAAGAGAAAGGGAAATATCTCCCAGCAGCCTCAGGAGCAGCAGATTAAATCCCCACAATCAACCTGATGTACCTGCATCTGTGGAATACAGAATAGAATAGAATAGAATAGACAATGAATCATCCCCAAATTGAGGCGGTGGACTTTGGGAGCAAATGTAGACTTGGGGTTTGCTGTCTATGACTGATTAGTTTCTGATTTTTATGTGCATTTTAGTTTAGTTTTTAGCACTTGTTATCATTGGTGGATGTGTTTATTGGTTTGGTTGCTTGCTTCTTTTATATTGTTATTATTATTTTTAATTTTAATCATTTATTTGTTTTTTTAAGTTTTATTTATTTATTTATTTCTCCCTTTTCTTCTGATCCATGTGGCTTACAGGGTCTTGGTGCTCTGGCCTGGCGTCAGGTCTGAGCCTCCAAAGTGGGAGAGCCGAATTCAGGACATTTGACCACCAGAGACCTCCCTGCCCTGCGTAACATCAATCAGCAAGAGCTCTCCCAGAGATCCCCATCTCAATGTTAAGACCCAGCTCCACTCAGTGGCCAGCAAGCTCCAGTGCTGGATGCCCCAAGCCAAACAACTAGCAAGACAGGAACACAACCCCACCCATTAGCAGAGAGGCCACCTAAAATCATACTAAGTTCAGAGACACCCCAAAACACACTGCCAGACACAGCTCTGCCTGCCAGAAAGACAAGATGCAGCCCCACCCACCAGAACACAGGCACCAGTCCCCTCCAGCAGGAAGCCTACACAAGCCACTGAACCAACCTCACCCACTGGGGCCAGACACCAAAAAACAATGGGAACTACGAACCTGTAGCCTGTGAAAAGGAGACCCCAAATGAAATGAGAAGACAGAGAAACATGCAGCAGAGGAAGGAGCCGGGTAAAAACCCACCAGACAAATGAAGAGGAAATAGGCACTCTACCTGACAACGAACTCAGAATAATGACAGTAAATATGATCCAAAATCTTGGAAACAGAATGGAGAATTGGCAAGAAACATTAAAAAAGGACTTACAAGAAATAAAGAGCAAACAAACAATGATGAACAACACAATAAATGAAATTAAAAATTCTCTCGAAGGAACCAATAACAGAATAACTGAGACAGAAGAAAGGATAAGTGACCTGGAAGATAAAATAGTGGAAATAAATGCCACAGAGCAGAATAAAGAAAAAGGAATGAAAAGAATTGAGGGCAGTCTCAGAGACTTCAGGAAAACCTTAAACTCACCAGTATTTGAATTATAGGCATTCCAGAAGAAAAAGAGAAAAAGAAAGGGTCTGAGAAAATATTTGAAGAGATTATAGTTGAAAACTTCCCTAATATGGGACAGGAAATAGTCAACCAAGTGCAGGAAGTGCAGAGAATCCCATACAGGATAAATCCAAGGAGAAACATGGCAAGACACATAGTAATCAAACTATCAAAAATTAAATACGAAGAAAAAATATTAAAAGCAGCAAGGGAAAAACAACAAATAACATACAAGGGAATCCCCATAAGGTTAACAGCTGATCTTTCAGCAGAAACTCTGCAAGCCAAAAGGAAGTGGCAGGACATATTTAAAATGATGAAAGGGAAAAACCTACAACCAAGATTACTCTACCCAGCAAGGATCTCATTCAGATTTGGAGAAATTAAAACCTTTACAGACAAGCAAAAGTTAAGAGAATTCAGCAACACCAAACCAGCTTTACAACTATTGCTAAAGGAACTTCTCTAGGCAGGAAACACGAGAGAAGGAAAAGACCTACAAAAACAAACCCAAAACAATTAAGAAAATGGTAATAGGAACATACATGAGGATAATTACCTTAAATGTAAATGGATTAAATGTTCCAAGCAGAAGACCCAAACTGGCTGAATGGATACAAAAACAAGACCCATATATATGCTGTCTACAAGAGACCCACTTCAGACCTAGGGACACATACAGACTGAAAGTGAGGGGATGGAAAAAGCTATGCCATGCAAATGGAAATAAAATGAAGGCTGGAGTAGCAATTCTCATATCAGACAAAATAGGCTTTAAAATAAAGACTATTACAGGAGACAAAGGAGGACACTACCTAATGATCAAGGGATCAATCCAAGAAGAAGATATAACAATTGTAAATATTTATGCACCCAACATAGGAGCACCACAATACATAAGGCAAAAGCTAACAGCCATAAAAGGGGAAATCGACAGTAACACAATCATAGTAGGGGACTTTAACATCCCACTTTCACCAATGGACAAATCATCCAAAATGAAAATAAATAAGGAAACACAAGCTTTAAAAGACACATTAGACCAGATAGACTTAATTAATATTTATAGGACATTCCATCCACAAACAAGAGAATGCACTTTCTTCTCAAGTGTTCATGGAACAATCTCCAGGATAGATCATATCTTGGGTCACAAATCAAGCCTTGGTAAATTTAAGAAAATTGAAATCGTTTCAAGTATCATTTCCAACCACAACGATATGAGACTAGATATAAATTACAAGAAAAAAACTGTTAAAAAACACAAACACATGGAGTCTAAACAATACACTACAAAATAGTCAAGATATCACTGAAGAAATCAAAGGAAATAAAAAAATACCTAGAAACAAATGACAATGAAAACACAATGACCCAAAACCTTTGAGATGCAGCAAAAGCAGTTCTAAGACGGAAGTTTATAGCAATACACTCCTACCTCAAGAAACAAGAAAAATCTCAAACAACCTAACCTTACACCTAAAGCAATCAGAGAAAGAAGAACAAAAAACCTCCAAAGTGAGTAGAAGGAAATAAATCATAAGATCTGATCAGAAATAAATGAAATAGAAACAAAGAAAACAATAGCAAAGATGAATAAAACTAAAAGCTGGTTCTTTGAGAAGATAAACAAAATTGATAAACCATTAGCCAGACTCAACAAGAAGAAAAGGGAGATGACTCAAACCAACAGAATTAGAAATGAAAAAGAAGAAAGAACTGATGCTGCAGAAATAAATACAAAGGATCATGAGAGATTACTACAAGCAACTATATGCCAATAAAATCGATGACCTGGAAGAAATGGACAAATTCTTAGAATAGCACAACCTTCCAAGACTGAACCAGGAAGAAATAGAAAATATACACAGACCAATCACAAGCACTGAAATTGGAACTGTGATTAAAAATCTTCCAACAAACAAAAGCCCAGGAGCACATGGCTTCACAGGAGAATTCTATCAAACATTTAGAGAAGAGCTAACACCCATCCTTCTCAAACTCTTCCACAATATAGCAGAGGGAGGAACACTCCCAAGCTCATTCTATAAGGCCACCATAACCCTGATACCAAAACCATACAAAGATATCACAAAAAAAGAAAGCTACAGGCCAATATCACTGATGAACATAGATGCAGAAATCCTCAAAAAATACTAGCAAACAGAATCCAACAGCACATTAAAAGATCATAGACCATGATCAAGTGGGGTTTATCCCAGGAATGAATACTCTGGGATTGTGTTGTGTTAGTTAGGATTCTTCAACATACACAAATCAATCAATGTGATACACCATATTAACAAATTGAAGGGTAAAAACCATATGATAATCTCAACAGATGCAGAAAAAGCTTTTGACAAAATTCAACACCCATTTATGATAAAAACTCTCTAGAAAGTAGTCATAGAGGGAACCTAATTCAACATAATAAAGGCCATATATGACAAACCCACAGCCAACATCATTCTCAATGGTGAAAAACTGAAACCATTTCCTCTAAGATCAGGAACAAGACAAGGTTGCCCACTCTCACCATTATTATTCAATATTGGCTTTGAAGCTTTAGCCATTGGAATCAGAGAAGAAAAAGAAATAAAAGGAATCCAAATTGGAAAAGAAGTAAAACTGTCACTGTTTGCAGATGACATGATACTATACATAGAGAATCCTAAAGATGCCACCAGAAAACTACTAGAGCTAATTGAATTTGGTAAAGTAGCAGAGTACAAAATTAATGCACAAAAACCTCTTGCACTCCTATACACTAATGACAAAAAATCTGAAAGAGAAATTATGGAAGCACTCCCATTTACCATTGTAACAAAAAAAATAAAATACCTAGGGATAAGCTTACCTAAGGAGACAAAAGACCTGTATACAGAAAACTATAAGACACTGATGAAAGAAATTAAGGATGATACAAACAGATGGAGAGATATACCATGTTCTTGGACTGGAAGAACCAACATTGTGAAAATGACTATACTATCTAAAGTAATCTACAGATTCAGTGCAATCCCTATCAAACTACCAGCAGCATTTGTCACAGAAGTAAAAACAAAAAAAAATTCACAATCTGTATGGAAACACAAAAGACCCCAAATAGCCAAAGCAATCTTGAGAAAGCAAAACGGAGCTGGAGCAAGCAGGCTCCCGGACTTCAGACTATACACAAAGCTACAGTAATCAAGACAATATGGTCCTGGCACAATATCAGAGATATAGATCAATGGAACAAGATAGAAAGCCCAGAGATAAACCCATGCATCTATGGTCAACTAATGTATGACAGAGGAGGCAAGGATATACAATGGAGAAAAGACAGTCTCTTCAATTAGTGGTGCTGGGAAAACTGGACAGCTACATGTATAAGAATGAAATTAGACCACTTCTTAACACCATACACAAAAATAAACTCAAAATGGGTTGAATACCTAAATGTAAGACCAGACACTGTAAAACTCTTAGAGGAAAACATAGGCAGAACACTCTATGACATAAATCACAGCAAGATCCTTTTTGATCCACCTCCTAGAGAAATGAAATAAAAACAAAAATAAACAAATGGGACCTAATGAAATTTAAAAGCTTTTGCACAGCAAAGAAAACCATAAACTAGACGAAAAGACCACCCTCAGAATGGGAGAAAATATTTGCAAACGAAGCAAGTGACAAAGGATTAACCCCCCAAATATACAAGGAGCTCATGCAGCTCAATATCAAAAAAACAGACAACCCAATCCAAAAATGGGCAGACATTTCTAAATAGATATTTCTCCAGAGAAGATATACAGATTGCCAACAAACTCATGAAAGGATGCTAAACTTCTCTAATCATTAGAGAAATGCAAATCAAAACTACAATGAGGTATCACCTCTTACCGGTCAGAATGGCCATCATCGAAAAATCTACAAACAATAAATGCTGGAGAGGGTGTGGAGAAAAGGGAACCCTCTTGCCCTGTTGGTGGGAATGTAAAGTAATACATCACGTGATAATGTGATAATACATTATACACAATACAATAATGTGATTATTGAATATCGCATAGTAACTTCTGAAATTAAAAATGCCACATCAAATGTGTGAATTTCTAAAACAACGATTAAAAGAGAATCACAGTTCTTTATATTTTGAACAGATTATTTTATTTGCATCAAAATATTATAGAGAGGAAATAACTGCTATTAAACTTTTCTTCTTACTCAGTAATTAGAGAGCAGAGGTATGTAGTTAGATAACTACATACCAGCTAAGGAAACCTATGGTTGTATATTAATAACACAATCGTTTTCTTCAAATAAACTGAAAATTAGTTTAAACATTTTATAGATAACTCACTTTATAAATCAGCAGACACGGCGACTGTAACTATATTACTAGTTCTTTTCACATAAATATTAAAGGGCCATCTTCAAACATATGCTCATTTAAAAATTTTCTCTCACTTCCCACTTCTTTTCTTTCAAAAAGCCAGTAGAAGATCTTCTTAAACAGGTCTCATGTTATGGAGAATGTAGAAATGAGTTTCAGATTTACTCTTTGATGCAGTAAATTATGTTTTATCTTTCAGAGGATGCAACCTATAAGGTGACACATTGTAGCCAGATAGAGAAGTGACATTTTTCAATTGCTATTGGCTCTAGTTCTGTTTTTATTAACCCTCTTGCTGTTAAATCTAAATGCAAGATCTATGGAATCAGATGTGAAATAATAACTTTCTTTAGTGCCATTCAGGCAATGGAGAACGATTTTCCATTTGTGGAAATATCATCTAGGAAATAACCTGCAATGGCAATTTGTCAAGAAAAGAAAATCCATCACCAAACTTGATAACACTAGTAGAGAGTGAGGCATGGACATAATTTCACAGTTACCATTTGACCCTAGGTATCCCTAGGCTTATCAGTCTTCCTATGTTTCTCCCATTCCTCTGTCATTCTCTCAGCCTCCACTCACCCTTCACCAAAGGGGCAGTTGTGTCTCTCTATTCAGCACTTGGAGTGCACACAGCTTTCAAAACACTGTCCCAAATATTCTCTCATTCAATACAATAATCCTGTGAGGTAGACAAGGTAGGATCATTATCTCTATTCTATAAAAGAGGAAACTGAAGCCATGATTAAGTGACTTGTCTAAGGTCATGCATCGAGAAGGAAGCAAATATGTGAATAACACCCCTTTCAGGATCATTGCTCTTTGGCACCCTGATGCTCATTGAGGCACTAGGGCAAAAATGAACAGAGTCGGGCTTCCCTGGGGATGCAGTGGTTGAGAGTCTGCCTGCCGATGCAGGGGACGTGGGTTCGTGCTCCGGTCCGGGAAGATCCCACGTGCCGCGGAGCGGCTGGGCCCGTGAGCCATGGCCGCTGAGCCTGCGCGTCCGGAGCCTGTGCTCCGCAACAGGAGAGGCCACAGCAGTGAGAGGCCCACGTACCGGAGGAAAAAAAAAAAAAGAACTGAGTCATAAAAACCAAGAAGCCTCGAGCCCACAAATACTGTGCTTCACTACTATCTTATTACTTAAGTCATTATTTACTTAATTATTTTTGAGCAATTGATCAATTTGTTTCATTAAGTATACCAATCATCTATCGCCATAATAATGCTATGTACAAACCTCCCCCAAACTCAGAGGTTTAAAACAACGAGCATGTATTCTGGATCATGAGTTTCTCCATCAGCTGGGTGGTTCCACTGATCTCAGCTGAGCCTACTTGTGAATCTACAGAAAAGCCTTGAACTGGACTAATGGCTCTGCTGATTGTACCTGGATTCCTTTCCTGTGTTTGGATGTTGACTGGACATAGGTTGATTCTGAATGGTGTCAGCTGGGACAACGGGATTCTCCCGTATGTGGCCCCTTAGTGTCCAGCAGATTAGGCAGTCTAGTTAATACAGTGGTGACAGGGTTCTCAGGGAGTGAGCAGAGGAGGAGAAGACCTCTTCAGGCCAAGGCTCAGAACTAGAATGCTGTCACTTTCATCACACTCTACTGGGCAGCCCAGGTTCAAAAGGGCAGCCCAGGTTCAAAAGGTGGAAGAATAGACTCTATGTCTTAATGAGAAGAACTATAAACTTACATAGCAAGGAGCATGGCTACAGGGTGAGGAGCCATTGGGGCCATTTTTGCAATCAATCTAATAGAGAAACCATCCCTCATCATCTCCAAAATAGCAAGGGCTTGGAAATACAAAAATGACTAAAACTACTCTCTTTAATACGTACACATTTATAGGCTGGTATGAGAGACAAACGTGTAAGAAGGTCATTAAAACACAGAAAAATAGAAGTATAGTAGGCATGAAAACAAACACTGTGATCTACAAAGCTCAAGAGTGTAAGACATGTAACTTTCTTAGTTTTTCTGTAGCCAAGTTAATTTGTATCTTGAGTCCTACTTTAATCTATAGCCAAAATCAATCAATTCTAGGTAACAAATCAATTCCAATTTTCCTAAATTAATTCAGTGTCTTCTCAGCGAGGTCAGTTTCCCACTTTCCCCCTTGTCATGGCATCAGGGGCCCAGACCTTGTCCTTAATTGTGTCTCACTGGTATCCATGGAGATTCAGTATCCCACCTGGTCCTCATTTTAAATACACAGATCCTTCCTCATTCCCTAATGAGTTTAGTGCCTAAACTCAGCCAAATATGTGTGACTCTGTAACAAATGTTAGAAGACACAATTTAGTGACCTGGAGAGTAAACAGATAATAAAGAAGCATAAGTTTTATTTTGTACCAATATTTTAAAAGCAATATTCATGGATATGATAATTTTGATATAAGCACTGTTTCAGAGTGAAGAGGATATTTATTTTTTAGAAACCTAAACAAAATTGAATATGGAAAGAACACTGATCTGGGAGTTGAGAATGTGAATCCCAGCCCATATTTCATCACTAATTAGCCATGTGGCTCCAGCAAAGTCTTTTCGCTTCTCTGGTCTCAATTTCCTCATTACTTTATTAAGGGAGCTGGGCTAGAAAAATACCACAGTCCCTCTGGGAATTCAAATCTCATAGTTCTTACAAAATTGAAAAGAGCCATTTGTGACATTAAGGAGAGAGAGAGAGAGACAGAGAATCAAAAGAAAAATCTAATAAGATCACAGATTACAGGAAATCAGAGGATGATTTATTAAGCTAGCTGAGCTAATAGTCATGATTGAGTAATACGTATTTTAATATTATATAGGGATATTTCTTGTTATGATAGGAGAGTTTTAATAGTCAAAATACTATATACTCCCTTATGGTATGAATATTCACTTGAAAAGTAAACATAGTTCATTGTAATTGTCATAATTAACAATGTCCATCTCTGCTTTCCTCCTCAATGTTAACGTAACTGTCAATGACGAAAATGTAGAAGGAAGGGAAGTCACTTTTATTTTATTTTATTTTAATTTTTTTATTTTTTATTTTTTTGTGGTACACGGGCCTCTCACTGTTGTGGCCTCTCCCGTTGTGGAGCACAGGCTCCGGATGCGCAGGCTCAGTGGCCATGGGTCACGGGCCCAGCCGCTCCGCGGCATGTGGGATCTTCTCAGACCGGGGCACGAACCCGTGTCCCCTGCATCGGCAGGGGGATTCTCAACCACTGCGCCACCAGGGAAGCCCAGGAAGTCACTTTTAAACTCCCTAGTAAGAAGCATAAATGCCAACACATTCTAATTCAGAATAATATTATTATTATTTTATAATAAAGTTAGTTATGAATCATTCCTGACAGATTTACAATCATTGAAGTGATCTATCTCCCAATTAGGGAGGCATTTCCATACTGATAAATGCTACTTGTTGACCATATGATTGGTTTCTGAATTTTAATATTACGTCAATATTTCAAGAGTATTTGGTAGCCATAATTAACAATAATCCAAATGAATTAGACTGTGGTGAGTGCTGATTTAATGTAATCATAAATAAATCAAATTTCTAGGTAAACTTGACAGAAAAGACTTCGGGCAGAGGACATCTCATGTTACTGAAACTGATGTGAGTTCTCTGTTTAACTCAAGCTACACAACGTATAATCTCACGTTGAAAAGCATTAATTCTGAGTTTTTTGGCAACATGAATCTTGAAAGCAAACTACCTTTCATGCTCTAGTTGTCAAATAGTAAGTCATACAACCCCATGCCTTTGAGATTGACCAGTTTCAAACATCTATGGTCCATTTTATTTAGTCGGCTGCCAGTGTCAACCAAGTCAAAAAAAAAGTTATAAAAGCTAATTATCAGACATAGTTCTTACTTTTGTAAAGATATTAATTGCTTTGTTAAGGATGAGGAAAGCCAAGTACCTTTTACTATTTCTGCCTTCAAGAAAAGCTAGCAGTCTAGTAAATTGATGTTGCAGATGGAAGAATCCATTTAACACTGACATACAGCGTTGATTCTTCAAGTGTAAAAGATGTAGACATAAACGTCCTGTCTTTTCCCCCATCTCCCCAGCCACTGCCCAATAGTAACAATCTGGGAAGGGACTAGATATTGCCATACACTTGGCAGACATTCAATAAAGTTAGAAAATAATGAATAAAATATTAACAATTGGTGTTATAAAAGGTACTCCCGTCCCCCAATGCGATGAAGCAAAGCACGTCAACCCTGATAAAAGTCATGTAGCTCTGATATCATGAACTTACTTAGATAACCCTGCCATTTGTCTTCTTTTTGTTTTTCTCTCGCCTTCTTACTTCCCTCGGTTCTTTAGGCTACTCTGCAGTGGTCTCGGGTGTTTGAGTCTGCTGGGACCCTCCGCCACCCCAAGCCTGTAGTAGAGTAAATCAAACAGGAGTTTCGAGTGCCACAGGGGACATGCCTCTCGGTAAAACAGTATGGCATCCTGTGAAGCTTTAGCTTAGAAGGGCTCCACTGCTAGGAAGGAGTGACTGGCTAAGAAAGTTGAAGCTTTTCTCCCCAAAATGGGTGTAGTCACACAAATTTCCTGAAAAATAAAATGGGTGGAAGTAGGTTGGTGGTCCATCCTTCTCCATATGTCGGTTCATATGGAAACTGCCCATGCACAAATGCCGTCTGTCAAAGGTAATGTCCTCTGAGGGGTCCATTCAGATTCCCTGGGCTGCAGAGGTAAGCAGATTGCCTCTGTCTCCTGCATCTCTCTAAAGGCCTAAAGCCATATGGTCTTTAGGATGCTTTTAAGCAGAGACAGGTTAAGTAAACCATCATAAATCCATATAACGGATTACAAGGCAACTATGAAAATTCATGAGGTAGAAGGCTATGTATTGGCATGGGACAGTTACTGATCAATTGTTAAGGCTACAAAAACTGTATTCAATGATGTGATATTTTTGTAAAAACTCTAACAGACCCACGGCATTCATATTTCCTCTTACTTAGGGTACATCATCAATTTATTCTAAATATTAATTATAAGAATTATTCTAATTGAAGAAAATTTTAAATTGAGGTCAAATATATATCTTAGAATTAAGGTAATGTTATTTGATGTATATTGCACGTTATAGGTTTTTATATTGAATACTACATATTACACTGTAATATATTATACATTATGTGGCCAATTATCTATGCTATATATTAAACAATATGTATTCTAGTTGTATTAAGTATTTTGTTATATGTTAAATGTATCTTACATTTTATGTAAAGACTGGCATGAAATCACATTTGAGGGCTTCTTGTTTGCCTTTTTCAGTGTTTTAAAATTTCTTCTGCTTTCCACAGTTACTACTCTTGCAAATTAGGAAAAAAATGTTTAAACTTTTAAAAAATGAAAACGTAGGCAGTTAAATAAATCAGATGGCCAACAGGATTGCATTTTTGTCTCCTAGCCTGATTTTCTATTTCCCTGATGATAAAAATGAGACAGAAGGAGAGTGGGAGTACAGCCTAGACCTCTACCTTGGAAAACCTACCCTCTGGGGACCTGCAGAGTCTGGCGTGTTGTCTGCATAGAGTTTTTGCAGGGAATGGAGAGTGGGTATGATAAATCAGGAGGCAAATGTGAAACAGGCACAGTGGCCAAAATCAGGCTGTTTCCCTACGAATGGAAATTGGAAACCTGCCACGGTTGCGTTCGGGTCCACGCCAGCCACTATCTCTGTGGGCACGGTCAACGCCTCTGGGAGCGAGCAATTCTCACAGGCTGGCTGTCCCTTTGTCAGTGGCCTTAACGGAGGCAGCTGCTCCCTGGCCCTGGCAGCTGGTCCCAAACTGCTGACTGCAGCAATCTGGGCAGCTTCTGAAGTACAGTCAGTCACGTCTCCACCTTTTCTCAGAAATACAACTACAAGGTCCAAATGGGAGAAGCCAACAGGGAGCCTGACCGTCACCTCCAACTTCTTAGAATGTGGACAGCCGGCATACTTCTCTTCAGACAGACTGCCGGACAACAGCTGGCCCTCTCTCATCTGCCTTCTCCCCATCTCCTTCCTTCTCCACTCTGCCTTTCGTCCACTGGTAGACCCCCATATCTTTTTCCAAATTGTATGACTTTGGAATTTATCATTACCACTTCTAATGGATCTGAGTAAGTTTTACAGAAGGGGAAAAAAATAAAAGTAGAGATGGAAGAAAGGGAAAGCATTTAGACATGGTATTGGGCAGATATGTAATTTCAGAATTGGGACTGTTGAGCAAAAAGGCTGCTTTGGCTTCCACTGCATTTTGCTTATTGAGGAAATTGTCAAAAAGCGTCCGAGGAAACCTTTAGTTTAGCAAGAGTAAGACCAGAACCGTGAACTTGACTGCTAGTATTGGATGGCCGAGATGGAGCTGCCCAGGCAAGGCCAGGGAAGAAGCCCGGGGAAGGGGAAGAATTTCAAGTGGTTTCAAGAAGGCAAGTGTTCAAGACCAGAGAAAGCAGCAGAAGACAGCCTCTGGCAGATCTCTGCAAGTTTGACACCTACACAGGCCTTCGGCCTTCATGCAGTCAAGGACAGAGATGTATGAGCCAGAAGGTGGACTCCAAGTACACAGGGTGGGTTGTCAGGAGAGGAGAGTGGGAATAGCTGATCCAGGACCGACCAGAAAGAGAAGACCCAAGATGATTAGCAGAGTCCCCGGCCAACAAAGGAAAGTCAGAGACAGAGAAGGTGGCCAAAAGATCTCAGGGAAGAAAGAGGAACACCATGGCTATTAGAGCAGAAGAGTAAAATTAACATCAAAGGGAGCAAGGACACTGTCATTTTTTTTCTCTTCTCTATTAATAGGAGTCTGAGATATGAGGGAGAGGTTTAAAAATGAACCAGGGAGCAAGTAGAAATGGGTCACAGATATGAGAACCTCTCCATTTTCAGTCCGAAAAAGTCTGAGGGAAGGCCCACAACTTGAACTCTGGGAAAGATGATTCAATTCTCCTCCCCGGGCCACGCCTCACCAACATGGGTAGAGTGAAGAATTAGCACAGGTTGAAACTTGATGGGCACAGAAAATGTTGCCTTGCACATGAAACTACCATGATTCTTGGTATGTTTTCTTTGGAAGCTTAAAGTTCTGTTCAGAAAATTCTGTTAAAAATCACTGTTGTATATTTCAGATAGTCCAGTAATACTGTGAGGTGAAGGAAGGAGATTGGTAAGACAGCAATTTATTTAATTTATGCACTTTCTTTTCTGGTGGAAGTACTTAAACTGGTGACTCACGGACAAAGGTATTATGCAAGGATTTCTTCATGGGAACGAAAAGAAAGGAGTGAGCTGTCTTTAATTATGGACAAGAAGTGTCAAAGGGCATTTAAGAATCTTCATATAGCGATAGGATACAAAAATTTGGAAGAAAGAATACGAATTAAATATTCAAGTTAAATCAATTGTACACATTTATCTAATACCTGCTATATGCTAGAACTATATTGGGTGCCAATCATACAACAGTGCATACAATGTGTCCTTACACTTTTGGCATTCAGAGTTAGTGGAAAATACAAGCTTGTAAAAGCAAAAAAATAAATGCCACACATTGTGACGGGTTCTCTTTAAAGTTAAGAGCATAAGGTAGCACAAAGAAAGGGATTCTCAACTGCAATGTTTACTATTTGATTTCAGTGATAAAGAAAATTTGAGTAGAATTTCAGGAAGGAAATAAATTGAATAGCTTTGATTGTGTTAACACTGAGATGCTTCTGACTTTTTACATCAGTCTAATGAATAAATTCCAGTGGACATAAACTATTCAATCTATTTATGGTTCCTCTGACAGAAAGCAAACTTACATATTTTTTCTTAGTAGCCATTTAAATGTTTATCGTATAAGCTTGCAAATGGCATATGGTTTTCTATGACTTAAAAGATGTCTCAGAATTTATCCTGCAACCTATCATTTTCCTACTTGTACCCTCACCTCCAGGGACCTGGAACAGATATTCCTTAAATGTTTTATTTTATATCCATTTAAAAAACTATCATTGCTTATTCATGAAGACTTGCCCCTTGTGCAGCTGAGTTGCTTGAAGCCAGAGAATGATAATATTCTAACCCACATTTCAGGTTGAGTTTGAACTTCAGTGTTTACCAGCCCCTCTGTGTTTAACAGAATACCGTAGTAATCATCACCGCTTGCCAGACCTTTTGAATAAATGAGCAACGTATTCTCTTAAGTTAAGTCCCTTTGGTTGCTTTGAATAGTTCTCTCAAGCTTTCTTCTTTCTTCTGTTCTTCCCTTCATAAATACTTTAGAAGAAAATACCATGAAAATACATCACTTTCATCACAGACAACACTCATTAAAAACTTTAGAAAAATAGTTACTTCTCTGTATAAAATTCACAAGGTTAATAAAGTATTACAATAGCTCTCTCTCTTTGTTAAAAAAAAAGTATTAGTCTAAATAGTCTTTTAGTCTAGGATTATAAAAATATTTTAAACTACTAATATATATCTCAGAATGTTAATAGAGGTCTAATGATTATACCAATCTGCCCATTATTATAACAAAGTAATATGAAAACTTTTATAAGATATAAAACACAGATCCAGGTCAGTCAACAACTACTAATGATTGTTAATGGGTTGCATAATGCCCAGGCCTTATGGTGTTATTCAGGGTCCAACATGTGAGATCATGAGCTGTAAAGATTTGATAGAGGTGACATTACATGACCATTGAAATGGAAATTCTCTAATGGCACTGAGACACACTAGATGTGTTCAAATATCACAACAGTAAAATGATCCATGTAATGATTGGATTTTCTTCCACAACTAACAGTTTTCTTGTGGGTTGAACTTAAGAATGTTTGTACCTACACAGCAGGAAAAAGAGATAAGTAACAGTGACGATAGAATTGAAGAGAAAGGAAAGGAGATTTTCAAAAGAATATAAGGAAGTGATACTTTTTAATTAAGCAATTTCCAAAGGCATACAGGAGGCAACAGTTATCACTGCTGGTATAATATGCTATCATACTAAAACTTGTAGTATTAAAACTATCTCTGGTACCATGACAAATGCTGGGTTATTCTTCTCTTCAAAGAAAGGAAGTTTCTTTCTTAAGTTTTATGACTTGCTAGAAGGGTTCAGTTATCATTTATTACATTTCTAAAAATTAATTTTTACAACATCTAGTTTATAGTATGAATAAACTAGATACAGTATGAATCTTGGTCCACAATCTCAGGTGTGCGTGAAATGTGATATTGTAATTTTATGATAATAATTTAATTTCTATTTCAAGCTACCATTTCACTGGATGGTAGAAAATTAATTTCTTAAGGTTCTACATAATGTTGAGGCATCAGGGGTAGAGATATAATCGGTGGTATGCCGGTAAACCAGCTCTCTGAAAAAAAAAAAAAAAAAAAGGGCGGGGAAAGAACCCTAATTAGTGTAATTTCTGTAGTGTAACTACTCCTACAAAGGCCATTTTATATTACCTTTCCCATCACTGAAGGCATACAGCTGGGAAGGAATGTACACAATTGGCTCCCGCACGCCAGGGTGAACCACTGCCCACACAACACTGGCATGTATCTGGTCCTAAATATCATCAGTTATTCCCTTTCTAGCTTGATTTCCATCTCTAGGTCCCTCCCACTTGAGGCCTCTCCTGATCTTCCGCCACTTTGGGTTAGGTCCACAATGCTCTCAGTTATGCAAGAAATATCCTACTAGGTACTGTGAAATTTTATGAGGCCTGGGCACATGAAACAGACATTTTCTCTTCTCCAGCACTAGGATGGGAACTGAGGGACGGCTGGTTCCATGGCTACAGCTCTGTGCTTTCAGAGCCTCAAACCCATCCGTTGTTCCCTTGTCTTCTCAAGGCAATGGATCAGGAGAGAGATGCCTGCCGATTTTCTCGGCTGTCTTTGATTGTGGGGTGACTCCCTCTAACCTTCTCCTTATCCCGAACATACTTCCTTTACCCAGTTTCAGGAGAGGTTAAAATAGTTACTGTTTCATTATATGGTCTCCCAAACTTTTTTGTTTTGCCCTGAATCCTAGGTTTTGGATATTCCAAAGCCAGGAATTTTAATCTTTTGTCATCTGCATTCTTCTGTGACACAGTGTACTTTAGACGCCATAGCTGGGGAAAGTCCATGGGGGATGGGGATGTATGGAGACACAGGAGAATTTACCTGTTAATATTTTAAAATATTCCCCTCATCTATTTCCTCTTCTGTTAAGCTTGATTCTGAGCACTCTAAATAAATGAATATAATACGCACACACATATACTTTATAAATATAGGCATATATACACAGAGAAGCTGCAAATATGCAGAAATGTTTGTTGTGTGTATATATGTATGTATATATATATATGCTAAGTTAATTTTTTCATAACTTTCATAAAAGATTCATTTTTCCTTGAAGATCATGCACTGCAATTCCTTCTTTATTCAGGAGTCTCTCTTTCCAAGCACATTACAGATTGTCACACCTCCTGTATTTCGACTATGTTAGAAGAGTTACTTAGAAAAAAGAAATCTAAATATTATATGAAAAAGCGGTCCAAAAGCCGAGTCTCTCTGAATTTCTTCTTTGTCTCTATCCTGGTTTTTGTTTCCACATGGTGAATGCAGCTCTCTGGTATTCTCTCATTCTAATCCTCTATGGAATAAATATTTTCCAACTTTTAACTGTTCCTTGTATATTATCATTTTGAGATCTGTCCCCTTCCGGTTCCCTCCTTCAGACACATTTCATTTGGTAAATACTGTTAGAGGGCATCATGGGTACAGTGCTCGAAATGTGGTCCAAGCACCACCAAGCAGCCTAAATGTACAATAGGACCCTCTCTTCTTTGGATTTAGATTTTACATCGTTATTAATCAACTTAATTTATATCATTAATTCCTACTCTTATGCTTCAGTCTACTGTACCCCTAAGATCCTTTCTATGTGAGCTACTGGGCAGACAGCCTAGGGTAGTTAAAGAGCATGGGCTCTAGGGTCAGGCTGGCCTGGGCTTAAGTCCCCGCCACGTCCATTGCAGTCCACTGAGTTATCATTTACTTAGCCTGTCCCATCATCTCTGATCTATTAAGGCAATTCTTGTGAAGGCACTCGGCACAATATGTTCACTTAGCAAATGTTCTTTCCCCCATTCTCTTTTTCCTGGATTTTACATTTATCCCTGTTAAAATTTCTGAATTTTATCTTGGATTTGGCTCACATGTGCACATTACTAGGAATAGTTTAGAATCTCCATCTAACTCTTTGTTCACAATTTATTTAGGTTAAATGAAGAGTATCTGTTGTACATTCACTGAATGCAAAGCAATGAACTATCTACTAAGAGTAATGGAAGATGCAGAAGGTAGTTTGTATATATAAATATTAATGAAGCATGGTCCCTCTCCTTAAAGGGTTTAGAAGCTACTGGAGGACAGCTCTATGAAAAGAACACACATGGTGTAAACAGAACAGAGGTGTATGCATAGTTGTGTAGGGACACGCAGGAGGTAGTCATTATATAAATTTGAATAGAGCTGTTAGAGTAGAGGAGGTTGTTTTCAAACTGATCCTTGAGTGATGAATAAGAAGGAGGGAGAAGTTTCCATACTGGAGGAAGCCTGAGCACAGAAACAGAGGTTAAAAGATTAAAGTCTCACCAAGAATTGGTGATTAAATTGGGTATTATTACAACACAGACTGGCTGGAGGGAGGGGTGTGGTGCCATCTTTAAATTGATGACCAGGGCTTAATTAGCCTCAGTCACATTTCAAGAGATGAACTAAGATTGTTTGTCTCCAGGGTTAGAGAGCGATTTTCCGATGATACCTAAAATGAACTTCTGGTTTCTGAAAAAAATCAGTTCTGTGTAGTGCAAATGCTCCATAGCCCCTCGGTACAAACTTGTATTTTTGATTTTCTGATGTTTTCCTTATTATAAATCTCTCAAGAAATTAGTTTAATTTAAAATGTTACTTTAGGGCTTGCTTCCCTGGTGGCGCAGTGGTTGAGAATCTGCCTGCAAATGCAGGTGACACTGGTTCGAGCCCTGGTCTGGGAGGATCCCACATGCCGCGGAGCAACTAGGCCCGTGAGCCACAACTACTGAGCCTGCGTGTCTGGAGCATGTGCTCCGCAACAAGAGAGACCATGATAGTGAGAGGCCCGCGCGCCGCGATGAAGAGTGGCCCCCGCTTGCCACAACTAGAGAAAGCCCTCGCACAGAAACGAAGACCCAACACAGCAAAAATAAATAAATTAATTAATAAACTCCTACCCCCAACATCTTCTTTAAAAAAAAAATGTTACTTTAAAAATTGTCCTTTAATTGACCAGCAGGAGCCCTTTTAAGCTGGCTCCTTATTTCCTTTGAAACAATTGTGTTATTTTTTTATGCACTTCCTTACTTTATAGCACAAGATTTTCTAGGTTCTTCTTTTCCCTTCCCTGCTGCAATCCCAAAATAAGCTGTGGCTAGTGGGAACTGATATTCAGAAACAAAAATCTAGATGTTTAAACATCTAGGGATGTTTATTTTTACTGGCGTGTCCTTGCTTTTAGGCCTTTTCATCTGACCTAGTAAGGGAAACAAATTACATATATATATATATGTGGATATATATATATATATGGATATATATGAATATATAATTTATCTATGCATTTGTATGTATTTTTATATATGCATACATTATATATATCATGTATATACATATAATCATGAGTTCATACTGATAATTGAAATTTTAATCTAACACCACAGGGTTTTTAATCAACTTCCCTCTTTCTCTGTATATATCTCTCTTCTCCCATAGTGAGAACTCCAGCTTTCAAAAACCGAGAAAAGAAAACTATAGACCAATGTCCCTAATGAATATAGATTAAAGAACTCTCAACAAAATATTAGCAAACTGGATTAAATAGCACACTGAAAAGGTTATACACCAGGATCAAGTGGGATTTATCCCTGGGATTCAAGGATGTTTAACATATACAAATCAATAAATTAATAGACGGAAAGATAAAAATCATATTATCATCTCAACGTGTGGAGAAAAAGTATTTGACAAAATACAACACCCTTTCATGATAAAATGCTCAACAAATTTGGTATAGAAAGAACATACCTCAACACAATAAAGGCCATATATGACAAACCTACAGCTAATATCATACACTTAATGGTGAAAAGCTGAAACCTTTTCCTCTAAGATAAGGAACAAGGCAAGGGTGCTCACTCTCACCACTCTTATTCAGCATAGTAGTGGAAGTCCTAGCCAGAGCAATCAGGCAAGAAAAGAAATAAAAGGCATCCAAACTGGAAAGGAAGGAGTAAAATTATCTTTGTTAACAAATGATAGAATCCTAAATAAAAAAATTCTAAAGACTCTATCAAAAAACTCTAAACTAACCAACAAATTTAGTAAAATTGCTGGATATAAAATCAACATACAGAAATCAGTTGCATTTCTATACACCAATACCAAAACACCTGAAAAAGAAATAAAGAAAACTATCCATTCACAATAACATCAAAAACAATAAAATACTTCGGAATAAATTTTACCAAGAAGGTGAAATACCTGTACACTGAAAAGTACACGACTTATTTTTTTAATATATAAATTTATTTTATTTATTTATTTTTGGTTGCATTGGGTCTTCATTGATGCAGGTGGGCTTTCTCTAGCTGCAGCGATAGGGGGCTACTCTTCGTGTGGAGAGTGGGCTTCTCTTTGCAGTGGCTTCTCTTGTTGCAGAGTACAGGCTCTAGGTGCACGGGTTCAGTAGTTGTGGCATGTGGGCTTAGCAGTTGTGGCTCATGGGCTCTAGGGAGCAGGCTCAGTAGTTGTGGCACATGGGCTTAGTTGCTCTGCGACATGTGGTTTCTTCCTGGACCAGGGCTCAAACCCGTGTCCCCTGCACTGGCAGGTGGATTCCTAACCACTGCACCACCAGGGAAGTCCCCAAACTACAAGACTTTGGTGAAAGGAATTGAAAATGATACAAACAAATGGGAAGGTATCTATGAAACATGAATTCACCCTGGATGGGAGGACATGAGGTCTTCAGGGAAGAGACCTTAGAGTGAGAAGGTAGCCAGGGGCAAATCTTGGCAATAGAATTAGTAGAGAAATAGGAGATAGAGAAAGGATCTTCAAGACAGTAAGAGATGAACTGAAGTGTGACCTACTATAAAATCAACTAGAGAGAGAGGAAGGGGAAGGTGGAGAAAGGCAGGATTGGGACGGGAAAAGGAGGAGGAGTACCTGTCCCCAACCCCTAAACCCTGACCCCCAGCACACCTTGTACCATCTCTTTCTCTGCTGGGCTCCATAGCCAGGCCAATGCATAGCCATAGATCTGATGAAGCCCTTCTGTGTATGCTCAGTTTCCTGCTCCTCTATCCCTCAGAAGAAAATAAGCATTTTGAGAAAAACCAAAAAAAAAAAAAAAAAAAACTCTAAAATTCTTCCCTTGAAATTCTTCCTAGGAAAAACAACCACCACCACAAGAACTTTTTCACAAGAAAGAAATTCCCATACTTAACCAGAACCAAATCCATGTTCACTCAGCTACTGGATATTTTAAGCTTTTGGAAAAGCCTGTTTAACTGCAAAACAAATAATTTTTTTCTTGCTAAAATGAGCCAAATGGACTACACCAGATAAAACTTCTCACACCATCTCCTTACCTGAAAATTGTTTCCCAATGACACTATCCACTCAGCTCCTACTTGGGTGTCAATGTTAAACATTAAGGTGAAGTTTGTTTACAATTTGGGACCCTGAAGTATTTGTAAACTGCCTTGACCTTTCTTTCCATTGGACAGCCCCTAAAACACTACACACACAAGGAATAATTTTTTAAAAATAGGAATCACAGGGCTTCCCTGGTGGCGCAGTGGTTGAGAGTCCACCTGCCGATGCAGGGGACACGGGTTCGTGTCCCGGTCCGGGAGGATCCCACGTGCCGCAGAGCGGCTGGGCCCATGAGCCATGGCCGCTGAGCCTGCGCGTCCAGAGCCTGTGCTCTGCAACGGGAGAGGCCACAACAGTGAGAGGCCCGCGTACCGCAGAAAAAAAAAGAAAAAAAGTTGCTTTAATAACAGACTGGAGAGATTTACGGGACATCAGAGACACGATCTGTCTTCACAACGGCAAAGACTTTGATTTAGTCTCACGTGGCACGGGTATGTACATCAAGATGAAGCAACACCATCATTTATTAGATACATAACTAGTTTTAGGATCTTACCGGATAAAATGTGTCTGAGTAATTAATGATAAAAAGGAAGGGCATCAAGGAAATGATATCACAGCGTGCTCAGTTCTGTGCTTAGTACTCTTCTGTGTTTTAATCGGGAGCGGTCTGAGGAAAGGCTCACAGGTAAGTGCCTTCGCAAAGAGTGCTGCCCTTAATGAGCGTGTTCAACGTGTCAGAAGATAAATGTAGAACAGAGTGATCCAGTAAACTGAAGAATTAACAGAAGAGGTTCACATAGGGTAATTGCTATATAATATACCCAAGAAGAGAGACATTGTGCAAGTTCAATAGGCAAAGATTTGACAAAGAATGGGGTAGATAGGAAAGTAGGACAGGGTGGGTGACAAGATTGCCTTGAGTCTGCAATGAAGCCATGTCTACAGTGTGAAAAGCATGTGGACCTTGCCTGTATCAAGAACATTTTTTCAACAAACTTATGGTTACCAAAGGGGATAGCAGGGCTGGGGGGGGGAGAGATAAATTAGGAGTTTGGGATTAACATATACAGATTACTATATAAATAGATAAACGAGAACCTACTGTATAGCACAGGGAACTCGACTCAGTATCTTGTAATAACGTACAATGGAAAAGAATCTGAAAATGAATATATATATGTGTGTGTGTGTATATCTATAACTGAATCACTTTGCTGTACACCTGAAACTAACACAACATTGTAAGTTAACTATACTTCAATTTTTAGAAAATGGTTTAAATAAATTTTTTTTTCATGAGGGAGTAGTCTAGCCATTGTCAGGGAAAAACTGGTCAGAACATTACTGGCATATGTGTGACAAACTAATGAGGGTTGTAGAGGATAGAGGAGAGCTGCAAAGATTCTATAATTGAATATCACACCTGAAAGAAACATTGAAAGAATGTAGTCTGTTCTGTTTGTAAAAAATAAAGCTGAGGAGAAATTTAATAGTCAATCAATAGAAAAAGAGCTGTCAGACAATGGTGATAAGCAGTTTTCTTGTCCCAGAGTTGACAAAAATCAAAGAAAATTGGCCTGAGAGATTTATAATCACCTCTCTATTCAGCCAAACTTGAAATTCACTTCCTATTCATGAACTGCAATTACCTCCTTGATTTATATATATAGAGACAGATAGATATGTATTATATGTACATATCTGTATCTATCTATCTACCTACACACACAAGCTAAATTCATCCCCTGGTCATATTACTCAAGATTTTTTTTTTTTTTTTAAGTCCAAGTCCTATTACACAGTAGTTAACGTAGCACTACTTGCAATTAAGTCCTTGATATGGTCTTTGGCTGTTGTAATAAACAATAAAGATTTTCCTGTCTTATAACTGGTAGACATTGGTCAGGTGTGGAATCTCATTCCCTGAAGCAATTCATTCTGTTTTTAACTTAAGAAAGTTTAGGCTTCCTTGGATATTGATTTACTGAAAGAAGACAAATAGAAAATTAGCTCCCGTGTGAATGTGTTGGCTTTTATGATAAAGTACTTTGGGCTAGGCTGTACTGTCATTTTCTTAAGTGGTCATAGTCTATTAAGCAAATTAATCTTCCAGGATCTAAATTACACCAAAGTATAACAGTATTACATCTTTGTGTATTATAGACATTAATTCTTATTTGTGGTATGGATATTACAACTCTAATGTAACTAATTTACAAGGTTATGTATTTTGCCAAGTTAAATGCTTTTTAAAGATGTGTCTGTGTAAGAATGCAATACATGAGCTGTTCCAGGATGCTCTTGCAAGTGATCTTGAAGAAAGGAATGAATTCTAGTGGTGTGCAATAGTTTAAGGAAAAGTAGCACTTTGGTGAGAGCATGGAATGTAGAATGTTCTTTTTAGTTTTGTGTTTAGTCATTTTTTATTAGCCCAAATACACTAGGTAGAGATGAATGGAGATACAAGTCATCTCTTGTATCAGTTATAACTGATAGATCATGTATAGATAGATATGTAGATAAAGATAAATAGAATGATATCAGACATTATTTCACTGACAAGTAAGAAAGGGAGGTCCAGAAGGGTCATATTGCTGGTCAGAGCTTAGTGCACTCTGGACTTCAGAATGTCTTGCTCATATTTGTAGTACATGGTGTTGTAAAAGACATTATCTGTTAATAATGCCAAAAAATAGAGAAGCAACAACTTCTTTTGTAACTTTGCATCTTTTAACCAGGGTAAAATAATTTCCTTTTATCAGTAAGACAGTTCTACTCTCAGATTATTCTATTAAATTTCAATCCAGAGAACAAGATGCCTTTGAAAATTTATAATAGAAATTCTAACAGAGTTTTAACTTACTAACCAATGAGTCTGTGCTATAAAACCAGCCATGCAAAGACCATGGTTCATTTAACTACAATGTTATCAACGTTGGTCTTAAATTAAATCTTCATACAATTTAACAAGATACAACAATACAACAGCCATGATTTATTTGTGATATATATGATGTAATCATAAAAATATCAGGTCACCAGAGCCAGCATTTTGCATCTTTATAATTCTTTAAATTATTTGTCATTTGTCATTTGTTAAGAAGTCAAAATAACAGCCGTATGCATAGAATACATAGTATCTAACAGTTAAAGTCTTCTAAAAGATTTCTTATAACTAACAGTAATTTATTAAGTAATAAACCAGGAAGCTCATTAATGCAAAACCATTCATTTTCTTTTAATATTGTTATGAGAGAGATTCCATTTTAATTTCAACTGTAAGTGATTGATATGAGTGCAATTTTTCTACCAGTAGTTAAAGAATGATTACATTTTGTTTATGTAAAATAATTCTCAAGATTTAATAATTTGGGGAATGTTACTTAGCATTCTATTAATGATAATGCTCCAATAACTTACCAATTCTTATTATGCATCCTAATGCATCTGATGTGTGTCAGGTGAGGTGTGAGGCCTTGGCAATAGACAAAGTACAAGCTTTGTCCTCAAGGTGCTTACAGTTTAAATAGAGACAAACACAGACACAGATAAGCACGACAAGGTCTTACAACTGCAATGCACAGGACATTTATCAAGTAGGACATTTTGGGTCACACAGAGGTATGGCTTTGTGTGGCCTCTTGGCACACTGGCCAGCCGGTCCTCATAGTTTGACATCCAGACACCTCGAAGAAATATTTCTTGACTCTCTTCTCCACCCCAACGTTCCTACTACATGCATCCCTATGTTTGTTTATTTATTTATTTATTTATTTATTTTTCCTCTGATACGCGGGCCTCTCACTGCTGTGGCCTCTCCCGTTGCGGAGCGCAGGCTCCGGACGCGCAGGCTCAGCGGCCATGGCTCACAGGCCCAGCCGCTCTGCGGCATGTGGGATCTTCCTGGACCGGGGCACGAACCCGTGTCCCCTGCATCGGCAGGCGGACTCTCAACCCCTGCGCCACCAGGGAAGCCCATCCCTATATTTATTATCTAGTCAGTGCCTCACATGTGTCTAGGATTTGGGGTTACTCAATAAATGTTGGTCTAATGAGTTATCTTAATTAACGCACTTTGGCTCAGAGGCAGGTTCCCAACCATTCAGGTTGTGAATTTGGTAGAACCTTTAGTTGAGGAGTGTGCTTCTGCAGAATGAAGTCTGTAACACAATGGTATGAACTAACAATGAATGCCCCCTTCTTGTTTCTTCAGGATACCTGCTGGCCCCTCTCACTCATATATAGGAAAAATGCAGAGGAGAACAAATATATTTATATTATTTAACTTCTAAAGTTCAATGAAGCATCTGTTTCCGGTAGCCAGACACCCTACCCCAGGCTTCTAGGCAGAGTAAACAAATAAAATAAATTATGTTAGTTCTCCCACTCTAACACCCCTGCTCTCCTCCACTCTCCACTCCATGGCCTATACACACATATGTCTGACAAGTCAGAGGAAATAAGAGTTGGGGACAGAAGGGAGATTAGAATGATACGTATGGCCTCCTCTTGGTTAAACTTGGTAATGAAGACAGTGGATGAATTTCCTCCCAAGCTTGGGGGTGATTTTCAATGTATAGCTGCATCTCCCCTGGTATTTGCTGTTTAGCAGAACTCCAGATCCAACTAGAACTGTTGGGCAATAGGGAAGGACAACAGAAGGAAGGTAGAGTGATAGAGTGAGGTGGAAGAAGGCAAAGATTACCCCAAGTGTGCAAGGTAAAAATTCCCAGGATTCCTATAGCCAGACAGTAGGGTAGAGGTGTCAGCTGGGAGTGTTTTCAACAACAACAACAAATCTTCCCAGGATGGCAAGGAGACCCAAATAATAGAGCTCTGATGGGTAGAAAGCTCATTGGTTGGCAGGTGGGGAGAACTGGGGAGGTGGTAAAAGCCCAACCACACCTTATCAGGATTATCATCTCCAACTAGTACTGAGGAAGCCCAGCCAAAGGTCATAATCGTATTCAACATGCCTTGTGGGAGACCAGTAGTGGCCTCCATGCACACTCAGAGGGGCAACCATCAAGGCCTTAGAGGCCACGCATCAGCAGAGGCCTGGGACAGGGCTGGGGTTTGGTCTTGCCCTTCTCTGAAAGCTCCTTCCTGTACCCAGAGGAAGCAGCTTTCTTTGCATTGAACAGTGCCTACAGCAATAATGCCTACCTGAGGCTTAGAATACTTTTTGATTACAGTGATTTTACAAGAAATGGGAGAGCATGACTAGCTTGCTCTAAGCAGATGGGGGTCTCAAGAGTCAGGAGAAGCGTATCAGGTATGAATTAAAGCAAAGCTCTTGTTTGCAAGCATCTGATTTGTGAAAGTAAAATTTGTTCTTGTTACATGCTGGAGGAATACTCATTGCTTCACGTTCGGAACATGTGGAAATTAACTGTTTGGAAGGAAAAGATTGGGAACAGAATTCCAGTTCCTCGATTCTAGGAGAGGAAAACCCCAAACAAAAATTAAGATTAACCAGGAAAGGGCATGCAGCAGTATGAAAGTATAAAAGATTATTTTCTGTTGTAGGCTTTTACACTAGATCCTCTCGTCAGCTCACTGAACTCTCTCAGATGAATCCCAAAGGCCTGTTAACCTGCCCCTCCAGATGCCCCTCTCCTTTGCAACCCATTCACATTAAGGATTGTGAATAACCACTGTGGAAAGAGAAACAAAAGGGAGCAAATACCATTCAGGATTTGAAGGATATCTATAGAGCCAGTGTTTCTGCACGGACAGATTGAAGAAATGGCTACAGGCTGGGGAGGAAAAAGAAGGAAGTCCACAGAGGAGGGTGAAGAGACATCTTTAGAAGCCAGGAAATGGGAAACTTTGGTTGCAAGTTCCAGCAAACTGAATCTGGAAGGTAGCTCAGTGCCAAGCTGCCCTCAGAGCCAGCAGATGGAGATATATTTTTATTTTTAGTCATTCTCTAGGACACTGGTTTCTGAAAATGTGATCCCTGGACCAGCCGTATCAGCATCATCTGGAAACTTGTTAGAAATGCACATTCTGGGGCCCAACACCAGATTTACTGCAACAGAAACTCTGGGTTGGAGTCCGGCACTGTGTTTAACAAACCCTTCAGGTGAGTCTGATACACAAGTTTGAGAACCACTGCTCTCTGATATGAAGGATGCTGGGGATAAAGCATGTCTTCAACACTTCACTCTCCTCTTTGGCATTTCTTCTAACCTATTGGCACTCTTTCTGCAAATTTCAGTGTGGGTACATTCATGAGCTTACTAGGAAGTGCCAGCTGAAGGTATTGGGCAAGTTAGAACTTACACTTCATTTAAAAATGGTCCTAGGGCTTCCCTGGTGGCGCAGTGGTTGAGAATCTGCCTGCTGATGCAGGAGACACGGGTTCGTGCCCTGGTCTGGGAAGATCCCACATGCGCGGAGCGGCTGGGCCCGTGAGCCATGGCCGCTAGGCCTGCGCGTCCCGAGCCTGTGCTCCGCAACGGGAGAGGCCACAACAGTGAGAGGCCCGCAAAAAAAAAAAAAAAAAAAAATGGTCCTAAATAGTTCGTTGACTAAAATAAGGGGTCATAGTTATCTACTTATGACACCAGGGATATCAACCAAGTCTGAGTAATGAAAACCATGTCACAAATGCCTAAAGATGCCCTTGATTATAAGACACGTGAAAAGACGCTAAAAGACGATAGGTGTTAAAAGATGGGGGAAAAAAAGAGGAGATGATGAATTATGACCAGCTAGAAGAGCAATATATAATTATAATTAACATAATCTAGGTAATATTAGTAAGAAAGCAAAGCAGATACTCAGTGCTTTAGGGACAGGACCCAGTTATTAGGAAAAAAACAGACATAAGTTAACTCTAGAACAACATCCAAAATGATGGGATGCTGGGTCCCTTGACTATGGATCCTGTGGCCTGGGGTGAGGCAAGTCCAAGGGTGGGAGGTTTGTGGTCTGGTTACGGGAATTAGAAAGATCCACTCAGGTCAGTGTACAACCATCGAAGGGGAAAAAACTCCGGCTATTGAAATACTGAATTAGGATGCCACTAAGAATAAAAAAGAATGGGGCTTCCCTGGTGGCGCCGTGGTTGAGAGTCCACCTGCCGATGCAGGGAACGCGGGTTCGTGCCCCGGTCTGGGAAGATCCCACATGCCGCGGAGCAGCTGGGCCCGTGAGCCATGGCCGCTGAGCCTGTGCGTCCAGAGCCTGTGCTCCGCAACGGGAGAGGCCACAGCAGTGAGAGGCCCACGTACCACCAAAAAAAAAAAAAGAATGAAGAAGGTTATCTAGAAACACCATAGAGTAACATTATGCACTTTCTTCACAATTCTGCCTTCAGTTTGCTCCATCTATCTCTAAGTCTCTGTTCCTTCCTCTGTAGAATGGAGCTCACAATAACTGCCTCTTAGGATTATTTTAAGAGGTGTAATTGATGTGTGATGAGGTCACAAAATTTAATCCATCCGACAATTCAGATACGTAGAGAAAAATGTAGTAGTTTCATTTTATTTCATGTGAATCTGCTCTTTCTCCTGACCCCGACTCGTGCTTAAAGGAAAAATAAATAACAAATGCCTACATTAAAGTAACACGAACAGATAAACTCTCAAATCTCAGTGACTTAATCTCAAAAGTAAAGTGTATTTCTCTCTCATGCAACAACCTAGTGTGGATGTGGTCTAGTGACTCTCTTCCAAGCAGTAACTCAGGGATCAAGGCTCCCTCGTCTTTCATCTCTACCATCTTCAACACTCTCACAGTCACCCTGGATATCAACATCTAACTGGTGGACCGGGTAAAGGAGTTGAAGAGGGCATACTGACACTTAACCATCTAGGCCAGGAAGGGACACAAGTTACCTATAATCATGGATTGTAACAATGTAATTGCTTACATTTCATTCAAGAAAACTATTCAAGTGGTCCACCTAGATAGAAGAGGAACTAGGAAGACATCTCCCAATTACACTTCTACAGTATGCAAGGGTAGCACAAATGTTTGCCATGAATCATCTCCTCCAGAGTCTAACCCTCAAATATCCAAGCACACCTTTCATACAAAACACACTCACTGTCTCAAGAGAGACAATCCAAAGTTCACCTGGTTACTGTGGCTAGCTCAGGGTCCAGGATTTCTGAATGATATGCTCAACACTCCATCAAAAGTACATGTGGCTTCATTTGGACTGGCGACTTATAGACGAAAAAAAAAAAGCTACCTAAACCTCCTCTCATTCTCTCAGTCCAACCTACATACTCAACCACTAAACAATGATGGAAGAGGGACAGGATAAGAGCCATAGAAACTTCCACTGAATGACAATGGGGGATACACAGTGGATGCCTGTCTCTAGCAGCATTAATATCCTGCTGGGGAAGCATTGGGAAGGCCCCCTAGTATGGAGACAGGAAAAGTTCCTAGACTGGACCCTGGTGTGCTCTCTAGGAAGAGCCCCTTGTCCACTGCTCTCTGTGGTCCCCGGCTCGGCCTCCTGGGATATTATCCCGTGTTTATGATTCCCATGCCCACATTTGAAGTGAGCCCTGGGAACTATGCCCTCCTTAGTGACTCAGTACCCTCATGCCATTTGCCAGTGATGCAAATTTGGAGGCCCAAAACCTCTTTTAAGGCTTGAGCAGTCAAGAGACATGCATCTTTGGCAGTATAATTACCTTAAAAACTTAGCCGATTTTTAAGAAAATCTATTTGCTTCCAGACAGTGCCATGTGACAGTAATCGCACTCAAAGTTCTTACCTAGACCTAATTATGATCCAAATAAAAACATGTTTGTTTCTTCACCTCCATACTTCTCTCTCTCGACTAGCTGTTTATTATTTTGAGGTTATCGGGTTTGGATGAGAAGGCCATGAAATGATGCTTGTCCCCTCTCTGTACTCTTGAGAGACCTCCAAAGGGCCAAGGAAAATGGAGGCACAGGCAATGGGGGACATGAGTTTCTTCTCCTGCACTGAGAGCAGGGAGAATTCTTCTGCTTCTAATTTAATGCTTCAGAAGAGTAGGTACCCCTCCACGGAGTTGGTGACCCCATTAGACGATGACCTCTTGGAGGGCAAGGCTGAATTTTTCAATTTTGTGTCTTCAGCAAAATTGTCCTGGGCACACAGAAAATGCCTAATAATGTTTGTAGAATAAACACATATGAAATTATCTTTCATTAGAGCAATCAGTAACATATCTTTACTTTAGTTCAGTGACTTTCAAAGTATGATCCCTGGAAAAGCAGCATCACCGTGATATGGGAGCCTGTTAGAAATACAAATTCTGGGCCCTGCTTCCGACCTACTGAATCTGAGGTAGGACACCAAAGTCTTGTGCTTTAATAAAGCTTTCAGAGGATTCTGTTGCACACTAAAGTTTCAGAACCATGATATTAGTTCATTAACATTTTTTCCTAAGAATGTCTAGGTTTAAAAACTTTTGTCTGCAAAGAAGCTAAAACTTTTTTCCTTTTAACGTAAAAGCCTATTGAATTTGATAAGCCAGGAATTTCCTTAGATATTGAAAAAATATTTTTAATATGGGGGCTGCATGTAAAGATTCCATGAGTTTATGAACAATGTGTTTTGAACCCTGACTTTCTGTAACTTTTCCAGAGATATCCTGTCATTGTTTCACGTACAGGATTTCCATTAAAAGGTAGGTGAAGTTCAGAGGACAGGTCAATAGCAGGATACGGTCTCAGATTACCCAGGCAGAGATTCCACTGGCCCTTCCACAGCGAATTCGTCCATGCTTCACACTTCATTGTACGCTGCTCTGGTTGACTTCCTCATCCAGGGTCCCGCGGCTGCCTGTAATCTCACATCGTCCACGTATCACAAAGTTGAAGTCTGAGTCGTTTTCACACCATTCTTTGAAGAGACTGTTGCCAGCTAGAAGGATACTGTACCTTTATATTTTCAATTTTATTTAACAGATAATATTGAAGTTATCAATTTTTCCTAATAAACTAAAACAAGTTATCGAATAGTCTATTTATCTGATAGGCTAAATTTAAAATCACCTAGTACGATTTTATGAGACATATGGCTTCAATTTAATTGGCACTGAATGTCATTCTGAGCTGACTTTATGACAGCTAATCAATATCTTTAACAGTATATTTCGTGATGCCACCATTTCTTTGAAGTACATGTCCTAGAGTAATAGAGCAGTGTCTAATGTGATTAAAGCAAACATATTTCAACTACAATAATTCAAAATGTATAAATATGCATTGCTTTGCTTTTATTACTCTTGTAATTCGTCCGGTGTTATCCATTGCAGCCAAAAACACTTAGAAGGTTTGTAACTTTTTCTTCCTAATCCCTACGTAAATTGACATTAGTGACTGATGGCTTGTTTACCTAGCAACACTTGATAAATATTACAACCAGCATTGCCTGAAATAAATAAAAGTTGCAACTAACTACAAACTTAAGCTTTCCTGATGGTATAGGGCAGTTGCTCAGATTTTAATGTGTGTGCTAATCACATGAAGATCTTCTTTAAAATGTTGCTTCTAATTCAGTAGGTCTGGAGCGGAGACTGAATCTTCAGTAGAGATTCTGCCTTTCTAACAACCTGATGTTGATGCTGCCATTCATAAATCACGCTTTTGGGTGGCCAGTCGCTAGAAGGCGACATAATGGGAAAGAACGAAAAGCGAATGCAGAATAACTTATAGGGAGCTATTCTGTCCTACTCATCGTCTTTATTTGAAAATAAGCAGTTATTAAAAAACATTCACGCCCAGACATGACACTGCCACTGAATTTACTCTTAAAAATTGTTAGAATCTCTATATTTGTTGGTTTGTTCCAACAAATATTTATTTATATTTAGTTTATGTTTTATTAACTATCCAACTTTTACGAATTTTTGGAGTAGTGTTTTTTTTGTGTGTGTGTGTGTTTTTTTGCGGTACGCGGGCCTCTCACCGCTGTGGCCTCTCCCGTTGCGGAGCACAGGCTCCGGACGCGCAGGCTCAGCGGCCATGGCTCACGGGCCCAGCTGCTCCGCGGCACGTGGGATCTTCCCGGATCGGGGCACGAACCCGGGTCCCCTGCATCGGCAGGCGGACTCTCAACCACTGCGCCACCAGGGAAGCCCTGGAGTAGTGTATTTTGATGGGGACATTTTCTTGCATTTTTGGCCAAGGTAGAATAAAAGGGCTCCTACTTTTCACTTCCATGCTAACAAGGAAACAAAGGTGAGTATAGGATGAGTAGAGATGGCAGATTCGTTTTCAAGCTTGTAAGAGTAAACAGCACATAGATTTTTTGCGCTGGATTATTCACCATCCCTGTAAGAAATGGAGGAGTAGTCACTGGTTCTGAAGTGTGAGCTTTTTCTTTTCATAAACATGACGAGCTTTCTCCCCAGCAATCCATACGTTATCGGTGATCACAAAGCTATGCTTTCACAGAAAATTCTTTCCAGCACACGACTTGGCCAATTTTGCTTGGGCTTCCAGGTATTTCCCACTTCCCTGCCGTTAGAGAAGAAGCCTCTCTATTTTCTTACCTCCCCAGACTTCCTGCTTTCCCCTGCCCTCCCCTTCGGGTTCCTCTTGATGATCCTGATTGAACAAGGAACAGTCAACTTGGATCGCGCTCCTCTTTCTTCGTAATTACTGTTATTTTTAACTTGAGAAATCTACCTGGTCGGACACCGGCCCGTTTGCCAGGCAGAGACAGCTGCTCTTGGGGGCAGGCCACGCGCCGGGAAATAGGCCACGCGCGGAGTTTGGCGTGGAGTCAGTTTGGACCACAGGCCTCGCTGACAGCTCATCTTCACTGTGATTTGCTGGCATCGGGAACGGGCACTCCACCGGCCCATTGAGAATTCTGCTGTTCTCCTGCTCTGTCTCTTCCACACACGCGCGCACACACACACACACACACACACACATGCACAAACACAATCACATGCGCACGCACGTGCACGCACACACACACACTTACATTCACTCTCCTTGGAATAAAAAGGAAAGTCCTGTGAGGAGGTTGGCTGTGTGCCACGTTACCACAGGCTATACTGTAGGTACTTTGGAGAAAGCTTGCAAAGGAACATATGGGCCTCATGAAAGAAACACCTGCTTGTTCAAAGTGGAAAATAAAAAAATAAAAGTTGCCCCACTGTTCATTTGGAACCCCCAGAAGGAAAGCTGACTGTGATTAAATGAAGAGGATGCTGGAGGCTTTTTTCAGACAGTATCCTTTCTGCTGAGGCATCTCTATTCCCTTGATTTTTAAACAGATATCATTACGGATGTGCTCTGTATTTAGATTCCGGAAACATATTTAAGAAGTTCTCATACTAGGCAAGTTCCAAAATTAAATCGCTCCCCTCCCTCCAACAAGGATTGCTTTTTAAAATCAAGATTTAGTTTGGCACCAAACAGCCACTAAGGTCAAGATTTTCAATAGGATCCTTGCACCTACTCCCAAAGTGTGGGACATTTTGAAAGAGAATTAACAACTGAAAGTAACTGATCATTGCTTTCAGAAGTACCACCCTAATACCCTGAAATAATTTGGTAGACAAAAATAACTTAGAGTAACTTTTTGAAAAATTGTTACTTGTGCACTTAAAAATGATCTAAAAGTATATCAGGAAGACTAAGTTCCTTTCAATTAAAATTAGAATTTAAGATCACAAGAGGGAATATTAAGTCATTTTTATCACTATATTCCAATATAACAAATAAAGGCTATGGTCTTTCACTTATATTCAACAAGAGTAGAACATGTAGAAAAATTCCCTTTCACGTGATTGGTCAAGTAAGGGTTCTTAGAGGCTAATGAAATTCATTATGTGTCTACCAAATGGGTTACTGCACACACACACAAATATACACATGGATGTATATATGTATACATATATATACACACATATACATATATAAAGTATAATCTAATTTTTGTAAACAAAATTATGTATTTACAAATACATGGTATTTCTTCATGTAGTAAAATATGTGAAATCATAAAAAAACAAAGTATTTTTTCTGAGGAATGAGATTAAGGATGTTCTATTTTCTTCTTTTTGTTAAACTGTACTTTCTGATTTTTCTAGACTTGGTATCCGTTACTTATAAAACAACAATAAAGAGTGAGAGGAGGGAAACAGGGTGCTAACCTTACTCAGCGTAATTTAGACCTGCTTTCAGGTCACCCCGAGAGGTCCTCGAGCTCATGAAGGAGAGCAGGCACTGACATCAAGACCCTTCTTGCCAGGATACACTCCTATATCTTGGTAGGGACTCTCTTTATTGAGAGCAAACTACTGCTTGTGAGCTAAATTCAGCCAATAGCCTGTTTTTGTAAATAAAGTTTGACTGAAACACAGCTCCGCTTATCTATTTATGTACTGTCTATGGCTGTTTTTGTGCTTCAGCCCTTCCCTGCTATAACAGCAGAGCTGAGTAGTTGCCACAGAGACTGTGTGGTCTGCAAAGTCTAAAATATTTACTATCTGGCCCTTTATAGAAAGTTTTTGACTCCTGATCTAGAGCATGTCTTAGGGCCAAGAACTTCTAGAATGTTCTCATTGTATTCAATATGGACCCCACCTACTTCAATGTTTACAAACCATTGTCAAAATCTGAAACATTAAGCTCTTTAGCCACATAATTTTCAATACCATTGTTCCAAATAAATTCAATTCATGTGTGTCTGATTTAACTGAATGTAATTCAACGAAATGTGCTTTTGAAAGATTTGTTTAATGTTCAAAATAAGCACTCATACCGTTCTCAGATCCTGGAAGTTGTGTTTCTACTTGAGTAAGTGAACTTCAAACCCCCCAAAATGAGTTGAAATTAAACTCAGGAAAGACAAGGTCAAGTATGTATGAGTATTTTTGCTGTCTTTAAAGATGATGGTTTGAGTGAGGACTAGCCCTGATAAAATTGCCTTTAAAATCCTGTTTTAAAATCTGAGTCTCACTACTTTTTATTCTCAACACCAAGATATGCCCCTCCATCAAGCTTCTTCCCTGCATCTTATTTAGCTCGTGCAAGGGTATCAATAAAACACTGTATATCAAAGCATTCACTTAAAATATGCCTGTTCTCCTAAAGAAGTACTCTTCAGTTTCAGAGTAGACAACCGGAGGGAAGCAGGCACAAATTTACTGACCACAAGCCCAAACGCTAAGAATTCCAATCAAGTTTGACAAACAGGCATCGCTCACCCACCTGTGCTGAGTCTCTTAGATACTCAAGCAAAAGACCAGCACAATAGTTAAGATGCTTCCAATCTGATTCATTTTGGAATCCATAGCTCACCATTCCTTTGTGGTACGTATGAAACCACCCTGAAGGACAAGGACCTCTTATTCCTCCCTGCTCTATTTTATTATGACTTTCTTTGCATCATAAGTATTTTCTTATCATATCAGGAGGTCTTTTCCAAGGCTGCTGAGAGGAACGTTTAGCATCTATACTTAGCCTTTAATCTCCTGTAGTAATTATCTGTTAACTAATGTATTAAACCCCCATAAACAGCCTCTAGTTCATGCAAAAATAAGAAGATTGTGACAGAAATTATAGGAAGATTTCCATGGAAATACTAAGGTAGTATCATGAATGGAGTTCTCATGGTTTAGAAAATTACAATTTAACATGAAATTATTAAAAATAATTTAAAAAATAATAGTAGATTTGCATTGAGCTAGGCAGTTGATATGAATTATCTCATATATTCCCCCAAAAAATTTTATGAGGAAATTTCTCTTATTGTCTGCATTTTATTTTATTTTATTTTTTTTTGCAGTACGCGGGCCTCTCACTGCTGTGGCCTCTCACGTTGCGGAGCACAGGCACCGGATGCACAGGCTCAGCAGCCACGGCTCACGGGCCCAGCCGCTCCGCGGCATGTGGGATCTTCCCGGGCCGGGGCACGAACCCGTGTCCCCTGCATCGGCAGGCGGACTCTCAACCACAGCGCCACCAGGGAAGCCCCATATTGTCTGCATTTTAGATTCAGTAAGATTAACTTACTTTCCAAAGATCTTAAGTTAGTAAAAGGTAGAGCAAGAACTCAAAGCCAGGTCCACGTGATCGCACTGCCTACGTTTTCCTATCTCCCACCTCCCTGCCTTACACATTTCTATGTGTTTCCCTTATGGCTGACTCCATATTTTCTTTCTGTTGTACAAGAAATGCCTATTAGTTTTAGGAAAAATTTAAAATGAAGTAATCTGAGAATGGAGGTTAAGCGGGTAGGTTTAAGATAAGTCAAGAACACACAAACTTTTATGATTTCATGATACTGGAACAGAGTGTTCGGATGAAAGGAGAGGGAATGCTTTAGAAAAACTTGACCTTAACATTTTTGAAGCTTATAAAATGGTCATTTTAAAACTAAAAACCATTTATTTTCTCTTAGGGTGGAGACTAGAGTTTTTCTTTCTTTTGGAAAAATTACTTAAATGGACATTTAGTGAAGCATATCTAAGGGCAAGTTCCCCGAGTTCCTGGCGAAGCTATACGTTCTGTGAACTTGCCCCATAAATGATTTAGGCTGAGATAGGAAGCATTTTACTCAGTAAGGTAAACATGTGTCCGCAAGAGTTAGAAGAGTTTTTCCATTCTTAATCTGTAAACACATCATCTATGCCTAAATGCATTCTTGGTTGCTAGGTGTATGTACAACGAAGCATTTGATGATAAGCGCTTGGGAAGGGTAACCTGATTCACGCCTTAATTTCTCTTCCGGTTACACTAGAGAAAAAAGAGTGACAGGAGTTAGACTAGGTTTCGTGTTGCACAACTTGAGCGAGATGGTTTGTGTTTATTCCAGATGGAATAAATCATATGAGAGGGTAATATACTCTTTTACTGTCGAGGCTGTCAAAGTCATGGGGAGATTTCACCTGTATGGATTTTCCCATTGTACATTGTCCTGGGAAAGACTTAGACATGAGGTGGGCCTGGCTTTGGGGGAAAAAAGTCTTCTTTATTCCCCCTCTGGGTCCAGGTGTTAACTGGCTCTGGAGGCAACATATTGCAGTATTCATGGTGGTGAGGTGAGCTGCCCTCTGTCGCTGGCAGCACTCCAGAAGCTGGTCAAGGGGTGAGGCTAGTGAGGAATTATGATGTTGGTTTAGATTCTAGGAGTAGCCACATCTAACAGCAGTTTTAAGTGACTGTCTACAAGATTTTGTTTTCAAGGCTTTAGTAGAGCCGATGACCCCATGAGCAATTGCGGAAGGGCCACCTGTGTGTGTGATGTGGCGTTCTCCCTCCGACTGGCGTGGATGTGTGTTGGGCAGGTGTGCTGGGGGCAATGGAAACCATCCCACTGCAGCCTGGCTCAGCCAAGGGTCAGCCTGACCCAGTGCTATTGGAAGGCTCAACCGCAGCTGAGGTGGCCAGGTGAATAGAGGATGAAGAACCAAACAGACCTGATCCCAAACATGTGTGAGATGGCACAGTGGGAGTTCCTAGAAACAGCCTGGAGATACTTTGGGGAGGGGACAATCTCCAACCATCAGGCCACTGGACTATGTTAAAAACAAAAAAAGAAATGACAAGTTATTTGGTAATCACAGACTGGTGACACCTGGGATTTATGTATTACAAGATGACAATAAAAACAGGTTCAGAAACAGCTTCTTCTTTTTTTAAATTGAAGTACAACTGATTTACAATATTATATTAGTTTCAGGTGTACAGCATAGCGAGTCAGTATTATTATAGGTTACACGCCACTAAAAGTTATTACAAGGTAATGGCTGTAATTCCCTGTGCTGTACAATCTATCCTTGTTGCTTATCTTTATTTCAATTTTTAAAAATTTATTTAATTTTGGCTGTGTTGGGTCTTTGTTGCTGCACGCGGGCTTTCTCTAGTTGTGGCGAGCGGGGGCTACTCTTCGTTGCGGTGCACGGGCTTCTCATTGCAGTGGGTTCTCTTGTTGTGGAGCACAGACTCTAGGAGCATGGGCTTCAGTAGCTGTGGCACGCAGGCTCAGTAGTTGTGGCTCCTGGGCTCTAGAGCACAGGCTCAGTAGTTGTGGCACACGGGCTTAGTAGCTCCATGGCATGTGGGATCTTCCCAGACCAGGGCTCGAACCCATGTCCCCTGCATTGGCAGGTAGGTTCTTAACCACTGCACCACCAGGGAAGTCCCTGCTTATTTTTTTATACATAGCAGTTTATTTCTCTTAATCCCCTATCCCTATCCTGTCCCTCCCCCCTTTCCTCTCTTTAGCGATAGCCTTGTCTTTACCAAAGACTTCAGCTGCTGTGGTGGCAAGCCTCAGGCAGCCTGTCTCAGACTTCTGTCAGGCCCAGTAGCTGACCTGTCCACACAGGGGTCAATGCGTTCAATGCTGTGTAAGGAGGCAAATTACTTAAGAGTATAAATGAAAACATACTTCCAGATGAAGACCACCTATCTCCCACCTGTCAACCGCTGCCCTCCATTGGATTAAAAAAAAAAGGACAGGGAACTCCTTCAAAGAAAACAATGTTTTCTGTGGTATATATGTAGACATAAATGTGATCTATATGTGGAATATTATTCAGTTATAAAAAAGAAATGCAATCCTGCCTTTTGTAAAAACATGGATGGACCTTGAGGGCATTATGCTAAGTGAAATAAATCAGACAAAGGCAAATACCATATGATCTCACTTATATGTGGAACCTAAAAAACAAAAAAGCAAAAACAAAAATTGAGCTCGTAGGTACAGAAAACAGATTGGTGATTACCAGACACAGGGGGTGAAGTGGGGTTGGTGGGCAAAATGGGTGAGGAGGGTCAAAAGGTATAAACTTCCAGTTATTAAAAATAAAAGTTATGGGAATGTAATATACAGTATGGTGACTAGAGTTAATAATACTGTATTTCATATTTGAAAGTTGCTAAGGGAATCAATCTTAAAAGTTTTTATCACAAGAGAAAAAATTTCCTGTAGTTATATGTGGACACATGTTAACGAGACATATTGTGCTGACCATTTTGCAATATACACAAATATCAAAACATTACATTGTATACCTGAAACTAATATAATGTTATATGTCAACGATGCCTCAATTAAAAAAAAAGAAGCCAATGTTCAAATGCAAACCTGCCCTCTTCATTCCATGCCCCTTCCCCAGGACTCCTCCTCCAAAGAGGTTCATAAAAAACATTCCCTAAACTCCCAAGTTTGAGCATAAAGAATTTTTATTACTGTGCCAGAAACCTGACCAGAGATTCCATGTGGTATATGTTGATATCTTTTATTAATTTATTCAGTAAATATTTACAGAATCCCTCTTTGTACTAGGTGCTACATTATGGGATTAAGAGATCACAGCATTTGCTTTCCTGTTGCTTATGAGCTATATCTGAAAAATTTAAGAAGACATATATGAGTGACTATAACACAAAACTTTGGGATCATAATATAACAGAGACCATACAAAGATCAAAGGAAAATGGATGGTATTGATTTCCTAAAGGAAACTGCTTTCTACCCGGACTATGAATTTCTTTCTAAGGGTTCTGAGCATGTAGAAGGGATTGGGGAGAGCAAATGTGTCACATATGCTCTGTGCATGTTTTCTTTTTAACCTAGGCTAAATAAACGCAAATTGAAATTTTTCCTATAGGTCTTTGTATAAGAGAACCTGAAAATCAAAGAGGATATTCTTTTCAAATGTAGTTTTGTAAAATACAAAAAAAATTGGAGCAAATAATTTTTCTGATGGCCCTTTTTTTTCTATTATGACTTCACAAAAGGATACAGAGCTGCAACAAAAGGAACTCAAAGTGTATGCCTCAGAGCAATTAAGTAGCCTGTTAGATAATCTCTCTCAAATATGAGCTATTTTCATTACACTTTGGATGCTGTCCTATCTATCTATAATCTATCAATCATTTAGCTATATGCTTGATGTACCTGGAATAAGACAGCAAAGCTGTCATTAACTGTGAAGATTTGGAGAATGGACTTTGCCCGGGAATGTCTCCTACCCATCAACATGGACTTTGCCCACTGGAGTAACATATATATAGACCTTATATTTGTCTCAGAAAAAAGATCTTTGGATTTTCCCTGGCAATTGCATACCTGTTATTTGAACTTCATAATTCTATTATGAAGGCAACTAAAAAAAATACGTCAGGCTCATGATAATGACTGATTGTTTCAGCTATTAAGAACAAACAAGCAGAAATACAAAACCAGAACTCCAAACCAAAATCTTCTATTTGGCCCTGTGGAACACTGAATTCCACAGGAAGATGGATTTATCTTCTCCCTGGGTCTGTCAATATGAATAAATTTCAAAATACTCCACCCTCTCGGTAGCTGGGGGGGGAAGAAAAAAAAAACACAAAATACCTGATCCACTGATAAGGTTTTATAAACTTGCAGATGCTTACAAAATAATAGTTTGTGGTAGTTGATTTAGAGGAATGTCCTCAGAAAATAAGTAGCTCTATGGTTCTACCTGCTTATCATAATTGTTCCTGTTCTGAGGAAAAGAACCAATATTTTAATTTTTTTTCTATATTTCAGAACTGTGAGAGGTATTGGGCATGTCATGGCTGCAAAACTCACATCCTGACCCCAAGAAATTTAAAGTCACTATGAGCACCTTCCAGCTTTCTATAATCAGAAATGCCACTTGAACTTGTCCTAAGACTAAAAAAGAAGGTGACCAAAAATAGCCAAACTTCTACTTCTTAATGATCATGAATAGATCTGTTCTGGGATATAGCAGCAAAATAAAGCTACCAACACAACCACAGGGTCTATCAATTCCAGGTTATTAGCTATGTGTAGGTCCTTTCAAAAATGTATCCTTCTTATCCCCAAGAAGCCATTTCTTTCTCTGATCCCTGGCCTTTAAAGAAACGGGAGGCCTGCCTGATTGGCTCCGGGGATCTTCTCCCTCTTGAGCACGACTGTTCTTCTGACAGTTCTTTGAGCCAATGCATTGTCCTTTTTGGTTTGAGACCCTCAAACAATCTGTACTTCACTTGCCTGGCTCAATTTTTCAGGCTGATGCCCTCTAGCTCTTGCCTTTCTTAAATCAATTCCTTAAGTGCCTGTAAAAAACCCTCCTTATCCTTACGTGTGCCGCCCCCCCCCACACTCCCTACTACTCTGGTGAGCCTTCTTTGCCCCACAATAAATTAGTGTATACAAGTATATATATTTACATGATACATGAGAAGTAAATAATGAAGCACACAGCTCACACAGAAGTATTCCTACCAAGGACTGTGCGTTCATTTTGCCTGGGATACATTTTTAAGAAAGGTTTTGGGGATGTGGGCAAGACTAGGAGAATACTTTCTGGCACAAAAGCCAAGAATGGGAAATGGAATGGAAGTGATTTAAAACACATGATTTGGGCTTCCTTGGGGGCGCGGTGGTTGAGAATCCTCCTGCCGATGCAGGGGACACGGGTTCGTGCCCCGGCCCGGGAAGATCCCACATGCCGCGCGGAGCGGCTGGGCCCGTGAGCCATGGCCGCTGAGCCTGCGCGTCCGGAGCCTGTGCCCCGCAATGGGAGAGGCCACAACAGTGAGAGGCCCGCGTACCACAAAAAAAAAAAAAAAAAAAAAAAGAAAAAAGAAAACATATGATTTAATTTTCCATGAGCTACGGAAAAAATATTACATAATATTTTTAATGTAATATTTTTATGTTACGTAATATAATATTATGTAAAACAGACATAAAACTATTACATCTCTTCACTTCAGAGTCAAAAAATGACACATTTCACCAAAGAAAAAGGCAGAAGGAAAACATATTTAAAGGTCTAAAGATTACAGAAGAAATCAACTGAATAACAGTGTTGTTGTTTTTGGTTTTGTTTTTAAAGCAGAAAGATAGCTGCAGGTTGTGACAGAATCAGCTGATAAGATATGCCTTGGAAGAGAGATCTGTGATTTAGGAAAAAGTTTGTATTATAAGAATTTCTTTTTATAATCTGACCTGACCACCCCCCTCAGAGCACACTCCATCTCTCGTGCAATCAGCAGTGCCTCCATCAAAGTCAGCTTTGTATAAATATTAACTCATCTTCAAAGAAGCATGCAAGCACTAAATTCAAATCTACTTTGCTTTGCTAGGCAGGCAATAGAGTATAACTATCTGATTGGTTCCCTGTTGCTGCCTCCTCCCCCTGACCTTCAGAGCTGAGATCACTAAAACCCTAGAAGTTCAGCCTTGATCAGTTTCTCAGTCTAGGATGATCTCCCTAGCCCTGTAAGCAGCCCAAAGCTAACAGCACTCTCTCTCGACTTCTGTTCAGAATTGCTGCAGGTCTGGATCTGACCATAGAGTTTAATAAAGAATTGGGATTCATAAATGACTCCCATGTCCCTTCCATTTCCCTAAATATTCCTGTTGACTGAGAAAAAAAAGCACAACCTAAAAGTTGAGAATTATGTTTTAATGACTCCCATGTCCCTTCCATTTCCCTAAATATTCCTGTTGACTGAGAAAAAAAAGCACAACCTAAAAGTTGAGAATTATGTTTTATTATATTTGGCAGACTTGCTGAGGACTTAAGCCTGGGAGGCAGCCGATAGCTCTGAGGGACTGCTCCCTTCGAAAAAAGCAAGGGAGGAGCCAGGATATACAGGAATTTGGGGGGGGGGGGAAACCAGATAGTAGGAACATCAAAAGATTACTATTAATTAAAGAAAAACAGGCATCTCAAATTAATGAATTTTCTATGTATGGGAAGATGCAAGCGTCTGGGCTCACTGAAATCATTCCTTTGATAGGCACCTTAACTACCTAGGACCAGTAGCCTGCTTTTCTCCATCCTGAATCCCCTCAGGGTGCACAGCCAGGGTGACTACAGTGGCTGCTGGCTTGGTGGCTACTACATCTTTGACTACTGATATGGCAGATGACATTCTTTGCCCACAATCCCTAAGTGTTCCCTTCCCCATCTCATCCCACAGGTAGAATTCCACCCATGAGCCCCTGCCTCTATGTGGGTACCTGTTACCTGTCGACTGAACTTTCTGACAGCTTGAGACAGATCCTGCCGGATCCTCACGCGCTGCCTAGCCTACTGTGGAATTCTGCCCCTACCCCAAGGCAAACTTCTCCCAGACCTGCTCTACAGGTTTCTCCCTATTACTTGTTCTGCCTCCCATTTCAGCCTGGGCCCCAGATTACATCTTCCCACACTGACCTTCTGTGGCACTGACAGAACAACATAACTGCTCCTCCCAGAATCATCTAATCATCCAGACTGAGCTTTGCTTTGTCTCCAAAGACTTGCTGCACAGCGATGCTGCTGCTGCTTTTTTTTTTTTTTTTAAAAGATTTTTTTAAATGTGGACCACTTTTAAAGTCTTTACTGAATCTGTTACAACGTTGCTTCTGTTTTATGTTTTTTTTTTTTGGCCGCAAGGCATGTGGGATCTTAGCTCCCCCACCAGGGATCGAACCTGCACCCCCTGCATTGGAAGGCGAAGTCTTAACCACTGGACCGCCAGGGAAGTCCCAGGGTGTCTTATGATTAGACATACTCATAGATGAGGAAGGACTCTTAGGGATCATGTAATGCAAATACACAGTCTAAGATCATATACCTTGCTTATACTTTTATACAAAGGAGTACTGAAGGAATATATGTGTTACTAGATGTACCTGATCCTACGTATCTCCCAAGACTAGTAGCTCCCACGTTAGACTGTAGTATTGTGATTAAAATGCACAGGTTATGTTATCAAATATTAAGGGCTGCAGAACAATTGAATCAATTGATATTTATTTCCTCTAGGCTGTGGAAATCCAAAACACATCAAATAAAATTCCCAAACAAGTTTGGAAGAAAAGGTGTTAAGCCCTCAAGAACAGTATGTGTTAATGTTAGGGTTCACACGGTCAGAGCTATAGGTGTCATCTGGGCCTCATCCTTCAGAGTGGGTAAGAGGAGAGAGAGAAGTAAACAAGGAGCCAAGATTCAGAGTGGGATCCTTTAGGGGGAGCAGAACCCAGCAGGGGCCAGGCTGATTGGAACAGGGTTTCACGCTGGATCAAGAGAAGATGCCAATGATACTTGTCAGAATTTGTGTAAAAAAGCCTCCTACTGCCACAGGAAACCTGGGGGAAATGCCTCTGGGTTACAAAGAGGAAGAAGAACTCATGAGACCAAGTAACCTTTTTGCAGTGCCATCTCAAATGTGACCTTGAACTAGAAGTTCAGCCTTCTGGACTTCACTTTTTCTTTTGGTTGCTCTTTTCAGTTCTAAGTACATACAAGAAAACCAGTGTTGCCTACACTTTGTGCCTATACTGAGAAAGGGGTGTAAAATTGGGCAAGTGAACTTTTCCTAATGAACTATAACATAACGGTAATAATATGCATTGGTCAGTGTCTTTATTTTATAAACTTGATTTCCACTGCAGCATCTCCAAATACCAGGTTTGGTTTTGTTTAGGGAAGTAATTATTGAGTGCCCACTATGAGCTATCCTGTTGAGGAACAGTCACGTTGAGTCCCATCAGATCCATCAAGGTTTTGAGTTAATTCTAGTGCCCTCAGGTTGGTCTCCAACAAGCCTAGGATAGTTCCTGGACCCACCATTGCCCACAGCACCACAAACGACCCTAAGCTCAGAGTCTATTTGCCCTTATGTTTGAATCTGTGCCTTAGATTGCAACTGAACTCAAATGCCCTGCAGAAAACCTGAGTCCACTCTTGAATCCCAGGTTTCATACATCAGACTGTGACCACCCCCCCCCCCCCACTTCTTTCTGGTCCACTCCCAGTCACTGGAAACAGGGCACTGTATCTATGACTCAGACTCAGACTAAAAACTGTTGCCAGGAGACTTACAGAGCTTTTCCTCTCAACATAATTTACTAACTACTAATTCACCCCTGGCAGCAAACCCTTTAAGAGTTTATTTCTGTCAACCCAAGGAGGATGCTTCAGTTTCTCCCCTTCCCCTGGCCTGCAGTGAAGGTCCCCAGAATGCTTTGCAGCCATGCTCATGTTATGGACTAGACACACCCGTGTTATATACACAGGTTATCATACCAGTACCAATCTCCATCCTGTTGAAAACCCTTGTCAAACCTTGAATTCTTTTCCTAGTTTTTGACAGAAGAAAAACGCGCAACCTAAACGTTGAGAATCATGTTCTGTTTGGTGACCTTACTGAGGACTATAGCCTGGGACGATGCCTCTCAGATAGCTCTAAGGAACTGTTCCAAAGTGGTTAGAGAGGATCCAGGACATGTAAGAGTTTTTGCTGGGGAAAAAAATGTAGTCGAACAGCAAAAGATTACTGCTAATCACACACAAAAAACCCAGATATCTTGAGTTAATGATTTTCGTGCTTTTCTATGTATGGGGAGATGGAAGAATGGGAGCTCACTGAAATGATTCCTTTGATATGCATCTTAACTATCTAGGGCCAGTATCCTGTTTTTCTCTCCTTCCTGAATTCCTCTCAGGGCACACCGTCTGATGGCTGATGGCAGGCAAAGTTCTTTGTTTACTGAAATGGCAGGAGACATTCTTTGGTCCACTTAGTGTAAAGCCCCAAACCAAGCCCATCCCTGTTGCTCCTTTAGCTTCTACACATTTCTCTTTGGTTCTGCTGAGAAGGATCCTGTTTTCAATGCAGTGCACTATCCCATTGAAACGGAACCCTTAAATCTAAATGCTTAGGAATTGTATACTTCAAATAATCTCAGGCAGTTACAGCCTTGTGGGATAGTTTCAGGTCTGTAATACATGCAGACACCAGCTTAGTTACACATCAAAAATTCCAGCATCTCTCAATATGAGTGATAGATCTCCTACACAAAGCCAAAGATTCAGATCAGATTCTGGCACCCTAGTTTTCAGTGAGCAGTGCCTGAAATTTAATTACTTTGTCTTGACCTAAAGCAGAGGCTGATGCTCAGCACTTCCTTTTTGGAGCCAGAGTTCACGTTTAGAGATGTTCTAATTTCCCCTTTAGAGATGCTGCTTCTTGTCGGCAATTCCAGTTCCTGAAGCAAGAGAATTTGCTGTGCTGCCAGATGGGGTCGAGCTTCTACAGAGCAGCTGGTGAAGTATGTGTTGATTGTGGGAAGGCAACACCCAGGCTGCTTTTCAAAGACTGATTTTGTGATTTCATCAGATTGTTGTGAGGATTCTCAGTCATTAATGAGCAAAATGCTCAGGAAAAATTCTGATAATTGTCCTATTTCTCTATCTCTGGGAATAACTCCTACAGCTCCATATTAAATATAGCTTCAAAGGGAAGCGTTGGGAATAGGTTTCTAGGAAAACTCACATATCAATTGGTATAGCTTTAGGTGCCTAAGCTTTTCCAAGGGTGTATTTCTGGTCTAGTTGATTTTTCAATCTGTCTTATTTGATTTGGACGGTAGAGAAAAGGCAACCATTTACTTTACAAGAAGAACAAATATTAACAGCTGCCTTGCTGGACTTTTTCACATAAGTACAATTTTTTTTAAAAAAAGGAAAATTTCAGAGTTTGACAAAATTATCAGATTGGTCATGATGTATTTCAATTATATTGAATTAAGTTTCACTTTCACATAGCTAACATTTTTTACTAAAGATGTTGCTGTTTGAATTTGAATAAACCATTCATCTTAAATATAACACTAAAGCTATCTTGTAAGCTCCGTATATTATGTTAGCCTTGGGGCATTAACCCTAGAAAGGGAATTAGTTTGATTTAGATGGCTTAAGCCAAATCCAATTTCTAGATTTGCCTGTAAACACAGGATCATGACTGTTTTTTGAAGACTTGCTATGTTTCTACAGTTATGATTATACCACAATGAAATGCCATAAGATAACAAGACAGGGAAAAAAATAAATCTCACATATTCAAAGTGGTCTTGTTACTTATTATAGGTTTGAAACCACACAATCCTCTTGCTATCTTTAAATCCTATTTCCAGTTTAATTTGTTACTATATACCTAAAAGTGGGGCATGACATTACAGAAAGAATACAGAGCTAGTAACTCTGTTCTTGCCCTTTATTCTCTACAAGAAGTGCTCAATCTCTTTGAATGACAGGATCCCCCTCAGAGAATAAACATGATTTCTGAGGATATGTTAGTGAAATATTTTATGCTATTCCTTGCAAATTATTACTATTTATGATAATACCACCTAGAGCCTTCACTACTAATATTCAAATGTAAAACAGCGATTTACCATAATAATAAAGGTCTAAGTTACATGGATCATTGTTGTGCAGTCAAATGGGTGAAGCGTCTCAGTATCTTTGTCCTACAGACCTTGTCTTGAGTTGAACATGGAGATATTGTGTTGGGTATTTTAAAGGAAAATATGGTTGACCAAGAATACAAATAATAAGTCCCCACACAAAAGAGTAATATAATAACACATAAAGCAATATTCTAAACTTGATATAGAGATATTAGAGTACTGTTTTCCTTGAAGCTTTCTGCAGGAAAGCCTCAAGACATTATCATGATTCTGCCTACAGATTTGAATTTTTTTAATAGCCACTGGCATCAAATCCCAAAAGTAGAGGAAAATCCAAAATGTGTGTGATTCTATTGTATAAAAATTTGACCTCAAATTAAAGTAGTTTCAGGTACCTCTGCCATTGTTCTTCCTGGCAGCTATTTGCCAGGGTAGGAGACCCCCATGGGGATGTAAGTGGACAGATTTTGTAAAATTTCTAATAATTTACCAGTGCGACTGTTCTTTTAAGAACAGCTATGTGTAAAAGGAAGTTTTAGCTATACTGAAAAAGAAAGCAGTAAAGAAGGAGAAAAAAGACGAATTTCCACCAGAAGATTCACCAAGAATTGCTCTAGTAGGTGAGGATGTATTTGAGGAATTCAGGAGTCCAGAAGCTGACTTAAAAGTGTTCAGATTACGGGAGACAGTGAGAAAAGGTGATTCCTTATTACCTTTGCCCATCTCCTGACAATATTATCCACAGAAATACAACTTAAAATCTACAAGATGGTCTACCATTTTGATTTTGCACAAGGATTTTCTTGACCAATACAAAGAGTACCTAGCAACGTGTAGGATTAGAGAAAAGAAGCCAACATTTGTTAAATAGTTTTGTCTGTCATCGTTGGACACTGTATATAGGTAATTTTATTTATTTCTCACACTGAGCTTGTGCAGAAAATACTATTAACTCCATTTACAGTTGAAAAACTGTTTATTTTCTACCACACTAGAATTATCTTTCTAAAAAATGTTTCTTATCACATTGACTCTTCAGTACCTAGCATTTCATGTAAGACCCTTCACGATTTGTTAGCATAATTTTAGCCTTTACCTCCTACTCCTACTATGTTTTATCATCTACTTGACATTATGGCCATAACTTTGCACAGAGGCAAACAGCAGCAGATTATGATCAGAAGGTTGCATAGTTTCTGTCATTTTGAGAGTAGACACTGCATATTATTTCTTTTGAATTCCCAGGGCTAATCTCCAGTGCTTATTATCCTCAGGCAGATTATAGACAAGCAACAAATATTTATTAACTAAACTTTATGCCATTCTCCAAACTTATGTCCCCACCTCAAGTCTTCTTTCTCTCTCTGCCACCAGAGTCCTATTCCTAAGAATGTTTCTGTCACTCCCCTACTTATAAACCTTCAATGGAACTTCACTGCATATAGAATAACTAAGAACCTCTCCAGACTGATCTCCAAGGTGGCCAGAATTTTTCCTTCATCCTTTACTTCCATTAAAACATCCCTGTCCATCCTGATAGCATACATTATAAATTATACTTCAGTAGCTCCCCAAACATTCCAAACTATTTCATTCCTATCTTTACATAAGCTATTATCATATCCTGGACTGCCATTTTCATCCATGTCTACCAATTACGGTCCTAATCTTCTTTTAAGGCCCAATTCAAATCCTACTTCATTTAAAAGTTGACACAGATTTTCCTATGCAAAACTAAATTCCCCCAACCGATGCTGTCATAGCTCTACATCTGTACATTTTTACTCCAATGAGGAATTTATTCCTTAAGTTAGAATTAGTTACTTATGTTTGTCTCCCCTACTAGAATGTAAATTACCTGCTTATATAAACTGTATCTTATCTGTATATTTCTCAAAGCACCTAATTTAGTACTATCAGCATAATCGTTTCTCAACAAATATTTGTTGATTTGAATTAAAAAGCAGCATTAAGCTTACTAATATCAAAACAGGGTTGTTGGTGAAAAGGAAAAAATAGTATATATTTCACTACTTTAATAAAATTGTGAGGTTTCCCAAAGAATGAGGTTAATACAGTACCACAATAATAACAGCAATTTTAATTTGGTGATAGTATTTAAAAATCAAGTCATGAAAATTTGAACTTGATTAAATTTGAATGATTCCTGGGCATTTTACTGCAGTTAGTATCAATAATAGCATTGGAAATGCATTGTATATTTACAATATGAGTCTTATCGCTTTTATTGATTAGGTTTCAGGACTCAATACTCTATCACAGACATTGGAAAATGATTCATCCAAATTTTACACAATACAATGGAATAAACAGTGGTTTAACAAATGTGTCTGCATGTGCTGACACATTTGTGAATAAGAGAACTTATTCCTTCATTCACATATCCATTCATTTTCCAAAAGTAGCACAGTTAAGTATGAATGAAATATTCTTATATTACCCTATGCATAGCATTCCCTCAGCTACAAACTTTTCTGAAGCTCACCTGTTCTTAACTCCTACCCAATTATCTCATTAGAATGTGTGTTCCTTCTCCTGTTGTAATTGTTAATTTTATATGTCAGTTTGACTAGGCTATGAGGTGCACCAGTATCTGGGTAAACTTATTTCTGGGTGTGCCTGAGATGGTATTTTTGGAATAAATTAGCATTTGAAAGCGTACTGTCTTCCCCGATATGGTGGGTATTATCCAATCTGTTTAAGGCCCAAAGAGAACAAAAAGGTAGAAGAAGGGAGAATTCTCTCTTTCTGCCTGACTATGGAACTGGGACATCAGTCTTCTGCCCTCAGACTGGGACTTAAACCATTGGCTATCCTGCATCTTTTTTTTTTTTTTTTTTTTTTTGCGGTACGCGGGCCTCTCACTGTCGTGGCCTCTCCCGTTGCGGAGCGCAGGCTCCGGACGCGCAGGCTCGGCGGCCATGGCTCACGGGCCCAGCCGCTCCGCGGCACGTGGGATCCTCCCGGACCGGGGCACGAACCCGCGTCCCCCGCATCGGCAGGTGGACTCTCAACCACTGCGCCACCAGGGAAGCCCCTATCCTGCATCTTTAGCTTGCAGACAGCCATCACGGAACTTCCAGCCTCCATAATCATGTGAGCCAATTCCTTACAATAAATCTCTTGATAGATAGATAGACAGACAGACAGAGAGACTGACTCCTATTAGTTCTGTTTCTCTCAAGAACAGTGACTAATAATATAGCTGTACACGCCCACCTCTCCACCTAGGCCTTGAATGTTTTTTTTTTTTTGGTTCTCAGCCAATTACTTCCGAATCCTCCTGCAACTTTTAATTCTTCCTATCTTCTGACTTTTTAGCTTAGAGGGTTGTGGTAGGTATAATTCTAAGATTGTTCTCAAGATTCCCATCCTCTGATGTATATGTTTTATATAATTCCATCCCCCTTAGTATGGAAAGGACCAGTGAATATAATGGGACAGTCACTCTTGTCATGTTATTAGGGTAAGTAATACTCTGTCATAGCAAATTAGAGAGAGATTCACAGACTAAGAGGCCATGTTGTAAGTGGACCATGTGTCTAGAACCTGAGGGTATCCTCTAGGTGTTGCCACTGATCCCCTGCTGACAGCCAGCATGAAAACAGGGAACTCAGTCCTACAACCACAAGGAACTAACTTCTACCAACAAACTGAATGTGTTGAGAAAAGGACTCTGAACTTCAAGTGGAAACAGTCTGTCTGACACCTTCCTTTCAGCCTGGTGAGACCCTGAGCAGAGGATGCAACTACAAACTGTGCTCAGACTTCGGAGACTTTGGACCAAAAAAAATAGTGAGATAATAAATGTGTACTGTTTTAAGCTGATAAATTTATATGGTAATCTGTTACATAACATAGAAAACCAATACAAAGATTCAGGGAATTAACACTTATCAGGTTACCAGGAACCTAACATGAGTCAGGTACTGAGTTAGGCACTGTATACAAATGATCTCATTTAACCTTCACAAAAAACCCTCAGATGTAGGCTTTGTCATCTCCATTCTATGGAGGAAACAAATAGGTATTTCTCAATATGTAAATGAGGAAACTGAAAGAGGCTAAGTGACACACAGCCAGGAAGAGATTAAGCTGAATAAAATATATGGTGTAATGTCAAGTCAAGTGTAATTTTTACTGTACTACATTCACTTGAAAATGTAACAGGCAAATGATACAAAGTACCACCAAATGAATAAGCCAATCAGCATGAAGGAACTAAAGTGGAGAAAGAATGAAGTACCACTTATGACTGAGGTGTCCAGAGAATCTGATGGAAACGATAAGATTTCAAATGACCCTTAAAGGTGGGTGGACTTTTTCAAGGGGAAAGAGAAGATGCATAGAGTACACCAGACAGATGAAATGGCAGGTGTGAAGCTCTGAGCGCCCAGTTCATGATGCAAACATGTTTAGAGATGAGCTGTTAGTGGCAAGCATTGGGAAATGGGCAAGGAAAGTTAGATGTAGGCAAGTTCATGGCATTACGATGAAACTAGTGTGGCCTCTGAAACCCTTTGAGAACTGTGTAAGATGAAAATGATCTTTTTATATACCATATATTAACATAATGAGGTGAGAAAAAATAATTATCTTAGTAGCAAGTAAAAATATGTTTGCTTGGGAGGAACAGAAACAAAACATGTTTTGTAAAAACATTTAATTAAATACTTGATGGAGCATGTGTGTCCTAAGTGGCTGGTATCAGCTGATACCAAGGATTCAGAGAAGAAGGAGAAGCAAGGACATACCACCTCACACCTGTCAGAAAGGCTGTCAGCAAAAAGGAGACAAACAACAAATATTAGTAAGGATGTGGAGAAAAGGGAACCCTCGCATACTGTTGATGGGAGTGGAAATTGGTGCAGCCACTCTGGAAAACAGTATGGAGGTTTCCCAAAAAACCAAAAATAGAATTACCATATGACTCAGCAATTCCACTCCTGGGTATATATCCAAAACAAAAAACAAACCAAAAAACCCACTAATTCAAAAAGATACATGCACCCCAATGTTCACAGCAGCATTAGTTACAATTGCCATATGGAGGCAACCTAAGAGTCCATCAGCAAATGAATGGAAAAAGAAGATGTGGTATACGTATATAATGGAACACTACTCAGCCATAAAAAAGAATGAAAATTTGCCATTTGCAGCAACATGGATGGACTTGGAGGGTATTATGCTAAGTGAAATAAGTCAGACAGAGAAAGACAAATGCTGTATGATATCACTTATATGTGTAATATAAAATATAACACAAACCAGTAAATATAACAAAAAAGAAGGAGATTCACAGACATAGAGAACAAACTAGTGGTTACCACTGGGGAGAGGGAAGAGGGAGGGAAACTATAGGAGTTACGGATGAAGAGGTACAAACTACTGTGTATAAAATAAGCTACAAGGAAATATTGCACAACATGGGGAATACAGCCAATGCTTTATAACTATAAATGGAGTATAACCTTTAAAAATTGTGAATCACTATATTATACACCAATAACTTACAAAATATTGTATATACATCAATTATAATTCTATAAAAAATTTTTAAAAAGAACCTAACATATCTTTGCAAAATATCAGAATACTAAAGAAAAAAGGAAGACCTTTAAAATTTAGAAAAATTAGGTCACCTGCAAAAACAGAAGAATCAGATGGGCTTTAGAATTTAATTAGCAATACTGAGTGTCAGCAGTCAGTGAAACAATATGTTCAGGGTGTTGAAAATTATTTTGAACCGCTAATTCTATACCAATCAAACCAAACAAGTGTCAGAGGGAAGAAGAGCAGAAGCAAAAACAGAAGCAAGAAGAACTACAGAAGCAAGAAGACAGCAGAAGCAAGAAAAACTACAGTCCTGCAGCCTGTGGAACAAAAACCACATTCACAGAAAGACAAACAAGATGAAAAGGCAGAGGGCTATGTACCAGAAGAAGGAACAAGATAAAACCCCAGAAAAACAACTAAATGAAGGGGAGATAGGTAACCTTCCAGAAAAAGAATTCAGATTAATGGTAGTGAAGATGATATAGGACCCCGGAAAAAGAATAGAGACAAAGATCCACAACATGCAAGAAATGTTTAACAAAGACCTAGAAGAATTAAAGAACAAACAAACAGAGATTAACAATACAATAACTGAAGTGAAAACTATACTAGAAGGAATCAATAGCAGCAGAAGAACGGATAAGTGACCTGGAAGACAGAATGGTGGAATTCACTGCGGCAGAACAGAATAAAGAAAATAGAATGAAAAGAAATGAAGACAGCCTAAGAGACCTCTGAGACAACATTAAATGCAAAAACATTCGCACTATAGGGGTCCCAGAAGGAGAACAGAGAGAGAAAAGGACCCAAGAAAATATCTGAAGAGATTATAGTTGAAAACTTCCCTAACATGGGAAAGGAAATAGCCACCCAAGTCCAGGAAGCACAGAGAGCTCCAGGCAGGATAAACCCAAGGAAAAACACGCCGAGACACATGGTAATCAAACTGGCAAAAATTAAAGACAAAGAAAAATTATTGAAAACAGCAAGGGAAAAACGACAGAAGACATACAAGGTAACTCCCATAAGGTTAACAGCTGATCTCTCAGCAGAAACTCTACAAGCCAGAAGGGAGTAGCACGATATACTTAAAGTGATGAAAGGGAAAAACCTACAACAAAGATTACTCTACCTGGCAAGGATTTCATTCAGATTCGATGGAAAAATCAAAAGCTTTACAGACAAGCAAAACCTGAGACAATTCAGCACCACCAAACCAGCTCTACAACAAATGCTAAAGGAACTTCTCTAAGTGGGAAACACAAGAGAAGAAAAGGACCTACAAAAACAAACCCAAAACAATTAAGAAAATGGTCATAGGAACATACATATCAATAATTACCTTAAACGTGAATGGATTAAATGCTCCAACCAAAAGACACAGGCTCACTGAATGGATACAAAAACAGGAACCATATATATCCTGTCTACAGGAGACCCACTTCAGACCTAGGGACGTATACAGACTGAAAGTGAGGGGATGGAAAAAGATATTCCACGCAAATGGAAATCAAAAGAATGCTGGAGTAGCAATACTCATATCAGATAAAATAGTCTTTAAAATAAAGAACGTTACAAGAGACAAGGAAGGACACTACATAATGATAAAGGGATCAATCCAAGAAGAAGGTATAAAAATTATAAATATATATGCACCCAACATAGAAGCACCTCAACACATAAGGCAACTGCTAACAGCTATAAAAGAGGAAAACAACAGTAACACAATAATAGTGGGGGACTTTAACACCTCACTTACACCAATGGACAGATCATCCAAACAGAAAATTAATGAGGAAACAAAAGCTTTAAATGACACAATAGACCATATAGATTTAATTGGTATTTATAGGACATCCATCAAAAAACAGCAGATTACACTTTTTTTCTCAAGTGCGCATGAAACATTCTCCAGGATAGATCATACCTTGGGTCACAAATCAAGCCTCAGTAAATTTATGAAAACTGAAATCATATCAAGCATCTTTTCTGACCACAACGCTATGAGATTAGAAATCAATTACACGAAAAATAAAATGTAAAAAACACAAACACATGGAGGCTAAACCATACGTTATTAAATAACCAAGAGATCACTGAAGAAGTCAAAGAGGAAATCAAAAATAAACCTAGAGACAAATGACAATGAAAACACGACAATCCAAAACCTATGGACTGCAGCAAAAGCAGTTTTAAGAGGCAAGTTTACAGCTATACAAGACTACCTCAAGAAACAAGAAAAATCTCAAATAAACAATCTAATGTTACACCTAAAGGAACTAGACAAAGAAGAACAACAAAACCCAAAGTTAGCAGAAGGAAAGAAATCATAAAGATCAGAGCAGAAATATGAAATAGAAACAAAGAAAACAATAGCAAAGATGAATAAAACTAAAAGCTGGTTCTTTGAGAAGATAAACAAAATTGATAAACCATTAGCCAGACTCATCAAGAAAAAGAGGGAGAGGACTCAAATCAATAAAATTAGAAATGAAAAAGGAGAAGTTACAACAGACACCGCAGCAATACCAAACATCCTAAGAGACTACTACAAGCAACTCTATGCCAATAAAATGAACAACCTGGAAGAAATGGACAAATTCACAGAAAGGTATAACCTTCCAAGACTGAACCAGGAAGAAATAGAAAATATGAACTGACAAACCACAAGTAATGAAATTGAAACTGTGATTAAAAATCTTCCAACAAACAAAAGCCCAGGACCACATGGCTTTACAGGTGAATTCTATCAAACATTTAGAGAAGAGCTAATACCCATCCTTCACAAACTCTTCCAAAAAATTGCAGAGGAAGGAAAACTCCCAAACTCATTCTTTGAGGCCACCATCACCTTGATACCAAAACCAGACAAAGATATTACAAAAAATGAAAATTACAGATCAATATCACTGATGAATATAGATGTAAAAATCCTCAACAAAATACTAGTAAACAGAATCCAACAACACATTAAAAGCATCATACACCATGACCAACTGGGATTTATCCCTGGGATACAAGGATTCTTCCATATATGCAAGTCAATCAATGTGATACACCATAGTAACATATTGAAGAAGAAAAGCCACATGATCATCTCAGTAGATGCAGAAAAACCTTTTCACAAAATTCAGCACCAATTTATGATAAAAACTCTCCAGAAAGCAGGCACAGATGGAACCTACCTCAACATAATAAAGGCCATATATGACAAACCCACAGCCAACATTGTTCTCAATGGTGAAAAACTGAAACCGTTTCCTCTAAGATCAGGAACAAAACAAGGTTGTCCACTCTCACTGCTATTATTCAACATAGTTTGGGAAGTCCTAGCCACAGCAATCAGAGAATAAAAAGAAATAAAAGGAATACAAAGTGGAAAAGAAGAAGCAAAACTGTCACTGTTTGCAGATGACATGATACTATACATAGAGAATCCTAAAGATGCCACCAGAAAACTACTAGAGCTAATCAATGAATTTGGTAAAGATGTGGGGTAGAAAATTAATGCACAGAAATCTCTTGCATTCCTATACACTAATGATGAAAAATCTGAAAGAGAAATTAAGTAAACACTCCCACTTACCGCTGCAACAAAGAATAAAATACCTAGGAATAAACCTACCTAGGGAGACAAAAGACCTGTATGCAGAAAACTACAAGACACTGATGAAAGGAATTAAAGATGATACCAACAGATGGAGAGATATACCATGTACTTGGATTGGAAGAATCAATATTGTGAAAATGACTATACTACCCAAAGCAATCTACACATTCAATGCAATCCCCACCAAACTACCATTGGCATTTTTTACAGAACTGGAACAAAAAATCTTAAATTTTGTATGGAGACACAAAAGACGCTGAAAAGCCAAAGCAGTCTTGAGGGAAAAAACGGGGCTGGAGGAATGAGACTCCCTGACTTCAGACTACACTACAAAGCTACAGTAATCAAGACAACATGGTACTGGCACAAAAACAGAAATATAGATCAATGGAACAAGATAGAAAGCCCAGAGATAAACCCATGCATGTATGGTCAACTAATCTATGACAAAGGAGGCAAGGATATACAATGGAGAAAAGACAGTCTCTTCAATAAGTGGCACTGGGAAAACTGGACAGCTATGTGGAAAAGAATGAAATTAGAACACTCCCTAACACCATACACAAAAATAAACTCAAAATGGATTAGAGACCTAAATGTAAGACCAGACACTATAAAACTCTCAGAGGAAAACATAGGAAAACACTCTTTGACATAAATCACAGGAAGATCTTTTTTGATCCACCTCCTAGAGTAATGGAAATAAAACCAAAAATAAACAAATGAGACCTAATGAAACTTAAAAGCTTTTGCACAGCCAAGGAAACCATAAACAAGACAAAAAGACAATCCTCAGAATGGGAAGAAATATTTGCAAACAAATGAACCGACAAAGGATTCATCTCCAAAATATATAAACAGCTCATGCAGCTCAATATTAAAAAAACCAAACAAATCCAAAAATGGGTAGAAGACCTAAACAGAGATTTCTCAAAGAAGACATACAGATGGTCAAGAAGCACATGAAAAGCTGCTCAACATCACTAATTATTAGAGAAATGCAAATCAAAACTACAGTGAGGTATCATCTCACACCAGTTAGAATGGGCATCATCAGAAAATCTGCAAACAACAAATGCTGGAGAGGGAGTGGAGAAAAGGGAACACTCTTGCACTGTTGGTGGGAATGTAAATTGATACAGCCACTATGCAGGACAGTATGGAGGTTCCTTAAAAAACTCAAAATAGAACTACCATATGACCCAGCAATCTCACTACTGCGCATATATCCAGAGAAAGACATAATTCAAAAAGGCACATGCACCCCAATGTTCATTGCAGCTCTATTTACAATAGCCAGGTCATGGAAGCAACCTAAATGCCTATTGACAGACAAATTGATAAAGAAGTTATGGTACATATATGCAATGGAATATTACTCAGCCATAAAAAGGAACGAAACTGGGTCATTTGTAGAGATGTGGATGGATCTAGAGACTGTCACACAGAGTGAAGTAAGTCAGAAAGAGAAAAACAAACATCATATATTAATGCATATATGTGGAACCTAGAAAAATGGTACACATGAACCGGTTTTCAGGTCATAAATTGAGACACAGATATAGAGAACAAACATGGACATCAAAGGGGGAAAGCAGCGGTGGGGGTGTGGGTGTGATGAATTGGGAGATTGGGATTGACATGTATACACTGATGTGTATAAAATGGATGACTAATAAGAACCTGTTGTATTAAAAAAAATCAAAAATTAAAAAAAAAAAAGAAACCAAACTGTACTTTTAAAAAAAGTCATTCAGGATTGGTTGGTCCTCTGCTCAAAACTTTACATTGGGCTTCTCATTCACTTAGAAAAAAACTGCAGTCCCTGCAATGGCCTATGAGCTCTCCATGATTCTGCCTCTATTCTTGCCTGATGTCATCTTCCACCACCCTCCTTCTGCCTCATGCACTGCAGCCCCTGTGGCCTCCCCACAGTCTCTCCCACCCACCAGGCACACTCCTGCCCCACAGAAACACATGTGTCATTCCCTCTGCATGACTGTTCTCCCACAAGTCTTGCTGCCTCACCTCTTTCAGGCCCTCTCTCACATGTCACTCTCTCAATCAAAACTTTCCAGATACCCTATTCTAAATGTCCAGTGACAGAGGAATAGATAAAGAAGATGGGATACATATATACAATGGAATATTACTCAGCCATTAAAAAGAATGCAATAAGGCCATTTGCAGCAACATGGATGGACCTAGAGATTGTCATACTGAGTGAAGTAAGTCAGACAGAGAAACAGAAATATTGTATGATATCACTTATATGTGGAATCTAAGAAGAAATGATACAAGTGAACTTATTTACAAAACAGAAACAGACTCACAGACTTAGAGAATGAACTTATGGTTACCCAGGGGGAAGAGTGCAGGGAAAGGATAGTTGAGGTTGGGACTGACATGTACACACTGCTATATTTAAAATGGATAACCAACAAGGACCTACTGTATAGCACAGGGTACTCTGCTTAATGTTAACCTGGATGGGAGGTTAACCTGGATGGGAGGGAAGTTTAGGGGAGAATAGATACATGTATATGTATGACTGAGTTGCTTTGCTGTGCACCTGAAACTATTACAACATTGTTAATCGGTTATACTCCAACTAAAAAAATTTTCTTCCAAAAGAATAAACACCAACCAAGTGTGAGTGGAAAGAAAAACACAAGACAGTCTCAACTATGGCGGACGTTCTGCCTGAGGCGTGGCAAGTTTTTGTAATAAATGGGTGCCGTATATCCTCAGTTTGCTGTCAGCATCAAGAGTCACACAGTTCTATGTGGCTCCTCATTCTGTCCTCCATGGCCCCCTATGGAGGGGGTGTCAGGTCTATGCCCTTCGTAGGACCCTCAGCTTTTGCAACTCACTTCTTCCTCATGCAAGTTTGGTTATCTGAGGGCTGTTGTAGACCAGGGTCTCTCCATCTGGGAATTACTGACATTTTGGGCTGCATAATTCTTTGTCGCGGGGGGGGGGCTCTTCCGTGCATTCTAGGATATTTAGCAGCATTCCTGGCCTCTACCCACAGATGCCAGCAGCATTCTCCCTGCTATGACAATCAAAAATGTCTTCCAAATGTCCCCTGGGAGGCAAAATTGCCCCTATTTGAGAACCATTGTCTTCGACGGTTAATAGCCTTCCCCATGAGGTTCGTGGATTTTTCTGCAATAAAATTCCTTCAAAAATATGTAAACTGTTGACCTATTTGTTACCACTCATGTTAAGACACCAGTAACCATGCAAGAAACCCAAAAGTTTATTTCTAGACATAAATTTCAAGCTTGATTTCTTGGCTACTCTGGGGCCATCATGGTTGAGTGGGAAGGTAAAACCAGAATCCTAATGAATGACAGTGGATCAAAGACTCCTTCAAGCTCATGTCCTGCAGTTTGTATTCTAGATAACAGCTGGCTTTTCCATTTCTTCATGACATTCAATTTCTGGATTCTATTTCCTTTCATTTCTGCTTTCAAACCAGCCAATTCTTATCTAAACTCACCTCTAGCAGCCAACACAGATGTTCACTCTGACTCTTCCCAAACACTTCCGGAGAGTTTTAGCCTCAGTTGGCATATAGTGCCCTTCGAAATGGTCATAAATAAAAGTTTAGCATAAATGCTTCCACTGTATAACTGGTCTTCATAGGGTTCTACCTAACCACTAAGCCACGTATTTTAGGTTTTGCATTTCTGCAGTAGCCCACTTCAAGGTACCAATTTCTGCATTAGCTGGGGTAGGTTAAATGCTCTGATGAACAGTTCCCAAATCCTAGTGGCTCAGCACAATATACACTATTCCCTGCTCTTATCATAATCCAGCTTGAGTCAGTGTGTGTGGGATGTATGTTCTACTCTTTCACTTAGGTACCCAGGAATCTTCATCTGGAGGCTATCTTCTCCTCCAGGTCTTAAGAGTCTTCTAGTCTTTTCCATTCAGTTGGTGGACAGAGAGGGTTGCACACAGAAGATGTTTGTGCACCAATCCCAGAAATGTGCGCACCACTTCTGTCCCTGTTCTGTTAGTTACAACTCTATCATGTTGTCCTCCTTCTAACTACAAGGAATAATAGCTATGTGCCAAACACGAGGTGAAGATGAATATTGGCAAACAGTAGCAGGTTCTGACACTAAGTCCAAAATAAAATGGAAATTCAGGGGCTTCCAAGACAAATCTGTTCTGTAACATAGAAAATGAACACAAGGGTACACTAAAAAGATTTTAATGGATCCTAACTTGACAAATTATTTGATTGGGAGGCTGAAAATCTTACTAATGTGTTAGAAAGTATGTATTTCTTTTCTCAAAGAGAAAAAAATAATGTAACAATAACATAGGAACAAAATAATCTAGGGAAAATATAGCATAATAATAAAACTGGGAATTTCGGGGGGAGAAAAACTGTACAAAACAGTCATGTTCTAAAAAACAAAGCAAATTATAATCTCCCTGATTTTGAGGAGTCGATGGGGCGAACAAAAAAGAAAAAGTCTTGGGGTTTCCCTGGTGGTGCAGTGGTTGAGAGTCCGCCTGCCGATGTAGGGGACATGGGTTCGTGCCCTGGTCTGGGAAGATTCCACATGCCGCGGAGAGGCTAGGCCCGTCGTGAGCCATGACCGCTGAGCCTGCGCGTCCGGAGCCTGTGCTCCACAACGGGAGAGGCCACAACAGTGAGAGGCCCGCGTACCACAAAAAAAAAAAAAGAAAAGAAAAGAAAAAGATAAAGTCTTGATTTTGATATATGAAACATGTCCTTTGTGTGTCCAAATTTAGAGATATAGGGATACACTTTCTTTCTCAACAAGTCCTAAATCTCACTACTCAACAGCGAATAATACTTTTACATTAATGTATGGTACACAAAATTTATTTGCTTTAAAATGTTTAGACAGTATAGAAAAAGTACAGAAGATTGAATCAGAGTTAAAGAATAGAATCTAATGGTTTTTATATTTTACAATGTAAAAGATTATTCCACGAATGAAGAGAGAAAAGTGCCTGAACTAAGGTCCAGAAGGGTTCAGAATGATCCCTATCCTGGTATTTGGGCACAGGAGAAGTTACTACAGTTAAAGCTGAAAAGAAACAACAGAACCAATGGTACTCACTCTAAACACTGTCACTCCCAATTGTTCTTACACTACTGTGAATGTTATTATGTCTATTAAAGTTTCCCAACGACGTTTCCCTTCCGCGTTTTGTTTATTGATAATTATCTGCTATTACTTGAATTTAGAAAATCCAGGACTATTGTGAGAAGTAGGCAATTTTCCCACCAATTACAGCTTTGTGTGAAAATGGGGCTAGTGACTGGGAGATAGTAATAGCATTGGATTAGAACTACCTTTGTTAAAGCCTCACTCTGTAGGGCTCCTTCTATCGTTCAGATAATGTAGCCTCGTTATTCGGGGTCTCAGGCTTATCAAAAGAGATGGAATTAATCATACTGGGTTGTGTGATATGTTTTGGAGAATGGACATGACTGCACTAAAATAAAAAAGGCAGAATTATTTTCTGTGGGTTTTTGAATCCTAAGGTTACCCTCCTGTTCCCCCTATCGTTCCGCTCCAGCTTAAAGCGCAGTGCAATCACTAGATTTTAAAGTGATGGGGGAGGGGGAGGGAGGCAGTCTGCACCTGGAAACCATTTTCTTGATTTGTGCTGGCTGGAGTCCTGGAGATATAACAGCAAGAATGCCTCTCTGGGATTTCTTTGAAATCTGGGCAGGATGATTTGTCTGAAGGGAGGGATTGGGGGACGAAGGGTGGGGAAAAATTCATTCCTGGTTGCCACATTGTTGTTCTGCAATGGATGCACTTGGCCTGACTTGGGTTTGAGTTAAAAGGAAGAAACCAGCCAGGAGCCTCAAGTGTGCAGGAATTCGCTGTCCTGAACTTGTCAATTTTTCAAACATAACTGGGTATTGTATGCGCTCTAGGGGGTTGCCAACATCAAGGCTCTTACAGTTGTTTTGAAGATCTTTCCAATAGCTGTGCAAATTACAATGTGTTTTCATCTGCTTTAGCACATTCAGAGGATGTCAAATAATTATCTCTTTGCTTACATTACCTGGAAATGCACAGTAATAAATTTTCTTGTGAAGTTCCCTTTGTGGTGTCATCAACACTCACACATTTGAAAAAAATTTTTCTTCTGTTTGTACAGAGTAGTGAGCTCCAAAACATGAAACATACTTTGCCCAGGAAGGAGGACAAAAAGTCCAACAGGACATTTCTCATACAATTGTACACAATATCCAGTACTGAGGAATTTGCATCGCTATGTTCCTATCCTCATGCAGTGCAAAGATGGAACTATCATAAGAATAATAATGTTTTTGGAGTGCCGACTATGTGCTAGAAACATTATACACATTTCTAATCCTCACAATAGGGCTTCCCTGGTAGCACAGTGGTTGAGAGTCTGCCTGCCGATACAGGAGACACGGGTTCGTGCCCCGGTCCGGGAAGATCCCACATGCTACAGAGCGGCTGGGCCCGTGAGCCATGACCGCTGAGCCTGTGCGTCCGGACTCTGTGCTCCGCAATGGGAGAGGCCACAACAGTGAGAGGCCTGCGTACCGCAAAAAAAAAAAAAAAAAAAAAAAAAAAAGCCAAATCTAATCCTTACAATAAAACTGCTCAGGACAGGTACTAACATCTGTAATGTAACAAGGAGAAGCCAACTGACTTCTTTAAGGCTATGCAGCTAGTAAATGACTACTCTCAGATTTGTACTATGGGCATGGAGATGTCAGCGCTCACACTCTTTAGAGAAGGCCTTTTTATTATACATCATTTTACAAATCTCTTCACTAGAGCAAGTTGTGGACCTAAATATCATTTTTACTGTTCTCATAAAAAGAGGCCACATGGCCTGATATTTAGGTCCAGAAGACCTGGGTTTGAATTTTGACTCCATCACTATGACTTGGTAACATTAGGCAAGGCCCTGAATGGCCCAAGACATCAAATTTCTCCATCTGCAAAATGGGCATAATTAAACATGTCTGTACTACAAGGTCACTGTTCGAATTAAAATACAGTAAGAAAAATTCAATTACTTTACAGATGTGAATTAGTACTTCTATAAACTTAGAAAAATTATGCCCAAAGAAACATAAATAATAAATATAAGTCAAGTCTTTTTTTTTTTTTTTTTTTTTTTTTTTTTTAGGTATGCGGGCCTCTCACTATTGTGGCCTCTCCTGTTGCGGAGCACAGGCTCCGGACGCACAGGTTCAGCGGCCATGGCTCACGGGCCCGGCCGCTCTGTGGCATGCGGGATCTTCCTGGACTAGGGCACGAACCTGCGTCCCCTGCATCGGCAGGCGGACTCTCAACCTCTGCGCCACCAGGGAAGCCCAGTCAAGTCTTTTTGATCATCGCCTCCCATATTCTCCATGTGTAGTCCTCTACATACTTTATCTACTTTTATTCCATTTTCTCTTAAATTTTCATAGATATCTACTAATTTGCAAAAACCCCAATTCCTTCTTGCGCTGATACAATCACTAGCAGTTCTATTCATTAATTCCTTCTTTCTTTTTTTCTTTTCTCTTGCTTTCTTTCATTCATCCTCTCATTTTTTTCTTTATTTAGAATATGTATTGAGCGCCAACTATGTGCTAACCCAAGTGCCAGTCACTGGGAATACAGGTCTGAAAGACCCAGTTTCTGTCCTCAAGAAGTTCACCTTCTGTTGGGGAAGAGAAAAAAACAATGGTGTATATCCAGGATCACGTAGCTGTGAGGGGGTCTGAACAGTGAGCTGTCTCAGTACTAAACACTGACTGGCTGGCTCTGAAGAGCCAGCATCTAAAATGAGATTTGATGGATGAGTGGAAGTAAATCAGGCAAAGAAGGTGAAGGAGAGGCAGAGGGCATCGCAGAATGAGAGAGCAGTGTGTGCAAAGGTGGAGGGCCACTAAAAAGCAGGACGCTCTCCACTGCTTGCAGTCATTCAGGCCAGTACAAGCACAGGGCACAAAGGCAAGTGATAGGAAGTGTGAAGAGGTAAGCTCACACTCCAGAGGACCCAAATTATCACACAAGAATTCAGATGTTGGTAAAAGTCCACAGGTGTAGATACCTCTGTGCTCAAAACAGAATACGCCCTGAAGAGGATAGGTGAGTGAGGGTAAATTAGGAGAATACACAAATGGTTGGGTTTTCTGAGAATTCTAATCAGGGAGCCATTCTAATTTGGAGACTTAAATTGTAGCTAATCCGTTGACCATGCCATCAGCTGGAGAGCAGTGAAATGTCAGCACACTTCCAAAACAAGACCTGCAGGGCTTTCCAAAAAGGAAATGAACAGTAGAAAGTATTGGACATAGTGGGTTTCATACATGTTGATTTAAAGTGTGAGAGTTAAATTTTTCTTACTGAATGGACAATACTGTAGATTAGGCTAGGTAACAGGAAGGAGCCTTTGTAGAAGTTTATGCAATTTTTATCAGATAGCCTCTTCTGAGTTGAATGATGTTACCGTGGCTTACCTACATTACAAAATAAGTACTAAAGAAGGTGGACGAGAAGGGAGACTAGTGACAAGAAATTGCCTTTCTCTAAACTCTTATATTCTATTGTACCTGCTTAGGCGAAACATGATTTTTCAAAGCTTGGGAACATAGAACGTCCTGCAGAAGGTACATGAAAGCTTGCTCTACCCAGAGTGAATGTTCATTGAAAAAAATTTGTCCTGTAAATGTACTGCAATTAAAAGGACTCATTCTGGCTGGTAAAAACCCCTACAGTCCTCCTCACTCTCATCCCCCACATGTGAGGCAGGTGCTAAGCATCCCGCAGAAGACTGGGTGCACTGTTAGTGGCTGAGTCACAGGATAACAGGAGACTGAGTGACCACATGGCTATGTGGAAGGCCACTGTCAACCTGGAATACTTTCACCGGATTCTGAGTGAGCAAGTGTGGAGCTGTAACTCTGACTTTGGAGGAGGGGACGGTGGCCTGCAGTGCAGTACTGATATTTCTGGCAGCTTGCTGAGGCTCATTCTGGGAAAGAGGAAAAAAACTAGAAACTGGAACCAACTGCTCCTAGAACTACCTGCTGCCACCAGAGTCTCATTGAGTGATCTTCTTCTCTTCTTATGGAGCTTGAATCCTTGTGATAAAGAGCCAGGTATCACGTGGCGACCTTCAACTGCATCAAAATCCTGCTGCTACCGATTGCCAGCCACGTGGCTGGCAGGGTCTTGGTGCTCCAGCCAGGTGTCAGGCCTGCGCCTCTGAGGTGGGAGAGCTGAGTTCAGGATACGGGACCACCAGAGACCTCCTGGCCCCCTGTAATATCAATTGGCAAGAGCTCTCCCAGAGATCTCTGTCTCAACACTAAGACCCAGCTATATCCACTGGCCAGCAAGCTTCAGTGCTGGACACCCCAGCACTTGCTAGTTGTTACTGCCAAACAACAAGCAAGACAGGAACACAATGCCACCCATTAGCAGAGAGGCTGCCTAAAATCATAATAAGTTTACAGACACCCCGAAACACACTGCCGAAACGGCCCTGCCCAGCAGAAAGACAAGATCCAGGCCCACCCACCAGAACACAGGCACCAGTCCCCTCCACCAGGAAGCCTACACAAGCCACTGAACCAACATCACCCACTGGGGACAGACGCCAAAAACAACGGGAACTACAAACTTGCAGCAGGCAAAAAGGAGATGCCAAAATCAGTAAGTTAAACAAAATGAGAAGACAGAGAAATATACAGCAGATGAAGGAGAAAGGTAAAAACCCACCAGACCAAACAAATGAAGAGGAAATAGGCAGTCTGCTTGAAAAATAATTCAGAGTAATGATAGTAAAGATGATCCGAAATCTTGGAAATAGAATGGAGAAAATACAGGAAACATTTAACACGGACATAGAAAGAACTAAAGAGCAAACAAACAATAATGAACCACATAATAAATGAAATTAAAAATACTCGAGAAGGAATCAATAGCAGAATAACTGAGGCAGAAGAACGGATAAGTGACCTGGAAGATAAAATAGTTGAAATACCTATCTCAGAGCAGAAAAAAAGAAAAAAGAATGAAAAGAATTGAGGAGAGTCTCAGAGACCTCTGGGACAAACACTTGAATTACAGAGGTCCCAAAAGAAGACAAAAAGAAAATATATGAGAAAATATTTGAAGAGATTATAGTTGAAAACTTCCCTAACATGGGAAAGGAAACAGTCAATAAACTCCAGGAAGCACAGAGAGTCCCATACAGGATAAATCCAAGGAGAAACATACCAAGACACATATTAATGACACTTTCAAAAATTAAATACAAAGAAAACATATTAAAAGCAGCAAGGGAAAAGCAACAAATTACAAGGGAATCCCCTTAAGGTTAACCGCTGATCTTTCAGCAGAAACTCTGCAAGTCAAAAGGGAGTGGCAGGACATATTTAAAATGATGAAAGGCAAAAACGTACAACCAAGATTACTCTACACAAAAGGATCTCATTCAGATTCAGTGGAGAAATTAAAACCTTTACATACAAGCAAACATGAAGAGAATTCACCACCACCAAACCAGTTTTACAACAAATGCCAAAGGAAATTCTCTAGGCAGGAAACACAAAAGAAGGAAAAGACCTACAATAACAAACCCAAAACAATTAAGAAAATGGTAATAGGAACATACATAACTATAATTACCTTAATTTCAAATGGATTAAATGCTCCAACCAAAAGACACAGACTGGCTGATTGGATACAAAAACAAGATCCATATATATTCTGTCTAGAAAAACCCCCCTTCAAACCTAGGCACACATACAGATTGAAAGTGAAGGGATGGAAAAAGACATGCCATGCAAACGGAAATCAAAAGAAAGCTGGCATAGCAATTTTCATAACATACAAAATAGACTTTAAAATAAAGATGATTACAGGAGGAAAAAGTAGGACACTATATAATTATCAAGGGATCAGTCCAAGAAGAAGATACAACAATTGTAAATAATTATGCACCCAACGTAGGAGCACCTCAGTACATAGGGAAATGCTAACAGCCATAAAAGGGGAAATCAACAGTAACACAAACATAGTGGTTACTTTAACACTCCAGTTTCACCAATGGACAGATCATCCAAAATGAAAACAAATAAGGAAACACAAGCTTTAAATGATACATTAAACAAAATGGACTTAATTGATATTTATAGGACATTCCATCCAAAAACAACAGAATACACTTTTTTCTCAAGTGCTCATGGAACATTCTCCAGGAGAGATAATATCTTGGGTCACAAATCAAGCCTTGGTAAATTTAAGAAATTTGAAATCGTATCAAGCATCTTTTCTGACAACAACGCTATGAGACTAGATATCAATTACAGGAAAAAATCTGTAAAAAATACAAATACATGGAGGCTAAACAATACACTACTAAGTAACCAAGAGATCACTGAAGGAATCAAAGAGGAAGTAAAAAAATACCTAGAAACAAATGACAATAAAAATACAACAACCCAAAACCTATGGGATGCAGAGAAAGCAGTTCTAAGAGGGAAGTTTATAGCAAATAATCCTACCTCAAGAAACAAGAAACATCTCAAATAAAAAACCTAACTTTACAGCTAAAACAATTAGAGAAAGAAGAATTAAAAAACCCCAAACTTAGGAGAAGGAAAGAAATCATAAAGATCAGATCAGAAATAAATGAAAAAGAAATGAAGGAAACAATAGCAAAGATTAATAAAACAAAAAGCTGATTCTTTGAGAACATAAACAAAATTGATAAACCATTACCCAGACTCATCAACGAAAAAAGGGAGAAGACTCAAATCAACAGAATTAGAAATGTAAAAGGAGAAGTAACAACTGACACTGCAGAAACACAAAGATCATGAGGATTACTACAAGCAAGTATATGCCAATAAAATGGACAACCTGGAAGAAATGGACAAATTCTCAGAAAAGCCAAACCTTCCGAGACTGAACCAGGAAGAAATAGAAAATATAAACAGACCAATCACAAGCACTGAAATTGAAAGTGTGATTAAAAATCTTCCAACAAACAAAAGTCCAGGACGAGATGGCTTCATAGGCGAATTCCTTCAAACATTTAGAGAAGAGCTACCACCTATCCTTCTCAAACTCTTCCAAAATATAGCAGAGGGAGGAACACTCCCAAACTCATTCTACGAGGCCACCATCACCCTGATACCAAAACCAGACAAAGATGTCCCAAAGTAAGAAAACTACAGGCCAATATCAATGATGAACATAGATGCAAAAATCCTCAACAAAATACTAGCAAACAGAATCCAACAGCACATTAAAAGGATCATACACCATGATCAAGTGGGGTTTATCCCAGGAAGGCAAGGATTCATCAATATACACAAATCAGTCAATGTGATACACCATATTAACAAACTGAAGGAGAAAAACCATATGATCATCTCAATAGATGCAGAAAAAGCTTTCGACAAAATGCAACACCCATTTATGATAAAAGCCCTCCAGAAAGTAGGCATATAGGGAACTTACCTCAACATAATAAAGGCCATATATGACAAACCCACAGCCAACATCATTCTCAATGGTGAAAAACTGAAACCATTTCCTCTAAGATCAGGAGCAAGACAAGGTTGTCCACTTTCACCAGTATTATTCAACATCGTTTTGGAAGTTTCAGCCACAGAAATCAGAGAAGAAAAAGAAATAAAAGGAATCCAAATCAAAAAAGAAGAAGTAAAGCTGTCACTGTTTGCAGATGACATGACACTATACATAGAGAATCCTAAAGATGCTACCAGAAAACTACTAGAGCTAATCAATGAATTTGGTAAAGTAGCAGGGTACAAAATTAATGCACAGAAATCTCTTGCATTCCTATACACTAACAATGAAAAATGTGAAAGAGAAATTAAGGAAACGTTCGCATTTACCATTGCAACCAAAAGAATAAAATACCTAGGAATAAACCTGCCTAAGGAGGAGAAAGACTTGTACTCAGAAAGCTATAAAACACTAATGAAACAAATCAAAGATGACATAAACAGATGAAGAAATAGACCATCTTCTTGGATTGGCAGAATCAATCTTGTGAAAATGATTATACTACCCAAAGCAATCTACAGATTCAATGCAATCCCTATCAAACTACCAATGGCATTTTTCACAGAACTAGAACAAAAAATGTCACGATTTGTATGGAAATACAAAAGACTCCGAATAGCCAAAGCAATATTGATGGAAAAAACTAGAGCTGGAGGAATCAGGCTCCCAGATTTCAGACTATACTACAAAGATACAGTAATCAAGACAGTATGGTGCTGGTAGAAAAACAGAAATATAGATCAAGGGAACAGGATAGAAAGCCCAGAGATAAACCCACACACATATGGTCACCTTATCTTTGATAAAGGAGGCAAGAATATACAATGGAGATAAGACAGCCTTCAGTAAGTGGTGCTGGGAAAACTGGACAGTTACATGTAAAAGAATGAAATTATAACCCTCCCTAACACCTTATACAAAATAAACTCAAAATGGATTAAGGACCTAATGTAAGGCCAGACACTATAAAACCCTTAGAGGAAAACTCAGGCAGAACACTCTATGACATAAATCACAGCAAGATCCTTTTGATCCACCTCCTAGAGAAATGGAGATAAAAACAAGAATAAACAAATTGCACCTAACGAAATTTAAAAGGTTTTGCACAGCAAAGGAAACCATAATCAAGATGAAAGGACAACCTTCAGAATGGGAGAAAATATTTGAAAATGATGCAACTGACAAAGGATTAATCTCCAAAATACACAAGCAGTTCATGCAGCTCAATATCAAAAAAACAAACAACCCGATCCAAAAATGGGCAGAAGACCAAAATAGACATCTCTCTAAAGAAGATATACAGATCCCCAACAAACACATGAAAGGATGCTCAGCATCACTAATCATTAGAGAAATGCAAATCAAAACTACAATGAGGTATCACCTCACACCAGTCAGAATGGCCATCATCAAAAAATCTACAAATGAGATGCTGGAGAGTGTGTGGAGAAAAGGGAATCCTCTTGCACTGTTGATGGGAATGTAAACTGATACAGCTACTATGGTGAACAGTATCTAGGTTCCTTAAAAACTAAAAATAGAACTACCATATGACCCAGCAGTCCTGCTACTGGGTATATACCCTGAGAAAAACATAATTCAAGAAGAGTCATGTACCACAAAGTTCACTGCAGCACTGTTTACAATAGCCAGGACATGGAAGCAACCTAAGTGTTCATCGCCAGATGAATGGATAAAGAAGATGTGGCACATATATGCAATGGAATATTACTCAGCCATAAAAAGAAATGAAACTGAGTTATTTGTAGTGAGGTGGATGGACCTAGAGTCTGTCATAAAGAGTGCAGTAGGTCAGAAAGAAACAAACAAATACTGTATGCTTACATATATATATGGAATCTAAAAAACAAAAAAAGGTTCTGAAGAACCTAGAGGCAGGACAGGAATAGAGATGCAGACGTAGAGAATGGACTTGAGGACACGGGGAGGGGGTAGAGTAAGCTGGGACGAAATGAGAGAGTAGCATTGACATATATACACTACCAAATGTAAAATAGATAGTGGAGGGAAGCAGCTGCATTGCACAGGGAGATGATCTCTGTGCTTTGGACCACCTAGAGGGGTGGAATAGGGAGGGTGGGAGGGAGACACAAGAAGGAGAGGATATGGGGATATATGTGCACATAAAGCTGATTCACTTTGTTATACAGCAGGAACTAACACAACACTGTAAAGCAATTATACTCCAATAAAGATGTTAAAAAAAAAAAAAAAGACTCATTCTTCTGAAACATTCCCTATGGAGCAAGCTTCCCAGCCTAAGCCTAAGCTTTCTCACTTAGAATTCAGATGTACCTGTAAGTCTATTGGCTTCCCTTCCACTAGACTTTTTGTGCAGGGCAGTGGGTAGTCTTTGAGAAAGAATGAATCCAAAGGAGTCATATAAGTCCTGTTGAATATCAGTCACAGTTTGCAAGGGCGAAGAGCAAAGTAGAAGCTTACTTCTCATTCAGATGGTCTTTTGATCCAGACCTTATAGATTCCTGACAGAAACTGGGTTTGAGGAGAGAGGATACAGTCACTAAAAGTAAAATCTGAAAGAACTATTTTCAAAAGCATCATCTTGAGGCTTTGGAAATATAACGTGTCATTGATTTGGTACTTGATAGCAAGTAAGCTGACATTTAGAGGGTCTACCATGTGTCATGTACTGTTCCAAGTATATTTAAACTACTAATTCTTCTCAGCAACCTTATGAGATAGGTATTGTTTTATTTACACTTAACGTAAATTTCAACATAGAGAAGTTAAGAAACTTTATCCAAGGTAACACAGCAAGTAGGTAGAAAAGCTGGGATTTGAACCCAGTCACTCAGCCTCCAAAGTCCATGCTATTAAAATGGTACCACTTAAAGGTAGTAGGAAAAAGGGTCCTTTGATGTGACGCCCTTCAGGGTCCCAGGGCATTGTCATCATTAACAGCCTTTGCAGTTTTGCACCTCATGTGGGCTTTGACACAATGAGGGGGGTTGGACTGAAGGACCTGAAGGAGCATGACTTTGACAGCCATCAACTTGGGCCAATGGGGGCAACACTGGAGGGGGAGGGAGAGCTGGGGGAGTCCCAGGGTTCATTACCAACAAAAATGGGAGCTGAAGAAGGAGAGAAGGAGAATCAGGCCAGTCGCGTAGCAGTTAGTTAGAGCCCAAGAGAGACCCCCACTACCACCCGCTGAGATATGGGAGAGAGAGCAAGCGGAGTGGACCATCTCCTTAAGGAGAAGGGACAAGATTCAGGGGATTATTGTTCATGAAAGTGGGGTGAGCCAGTTTCGAGTGTGGCCTGAGGACACATTTGTAATTATTAACTGTAATTAATGGTAGTGTTTGAAAAGTCTCACATGATCTCATGTAGCTCAACGATACAACAATGGAAAGCAGTGCAGTGAAGTTGTGAGACCATCCAACATAGACTTGCCAGTGAAACTTGCAAAGGATTGGATTTTAAGAAATTTAATTCAACCACTATCCAACTTGGTCAGAAGCTCTCGCGGTTCCCAGACGTCTATATATCCCAGTTTCTTTATTGATAAATGGTAATACAGCAGTAATCCTCTAACTTATAAAGATTAATGTTAAAAGACAGGACTCTCAGGAATAACAGAACAATAACATTCCATATAATGACTTAGAACTTTATCTGAAATTTTATTTTTAACCGTGGATGCAGTATATCTTCCCTTCAGCATTATTTTGCAATTCTACAGTGGCTAAGAAGGCCATATGCCAAACCAACATTTCCATCGTAAGTGGTGATTTAAATGTTATATACAAACGAGGAAGATGATTCCATTTCAGCTGAATGGAATGTAAAGCAAGCTTTGCAAACTATCCCAGAAATAACAGTAGAACTTAAAGATAAAACTCTAAATTTCGCAAAACAAAAATGATCTAAACTCCTGCTAAGCAATATCTTTCATAAAGCAAAATAGCGCAGAAAACAAAAAGATGACACATGGTATCTGTGAAATCATGAATTTACAAAGCCAGTTTCCTAGGAGAGAATCAACAACTGGAAAAGCCTCTAAGAACTCTCTTCATTCAGGATTCAAAGAAAGACAGCTATCCTATAAAGTCCTACTTGTCCACATTTCTGGGCATCAGAGACTTCATGTCTGGCATCAGTCTGGTATTCTAACACTACACCTTTTTTTTTTTTTTTAACTGAAGTACAGTTGAGTTACAAGGTTGCCTTAATTTCTGCCCTACAGCAAAGTGATTCAGTTACACATATGTATACATTCTTTTTTATATTCTTTTTCATTATGGTTTATCACAGGATATTGACTAGAGTTCCCTGTGCTATATGGTAGGACCTTGTTGTTTACCCATTCTATATATAATAGTTTGCATCTGCTAACCCCAAACTCTCACTCCGTCTCTCCCCCACCATCCCTCCCCCTTGGCAGCCACACGTCTGTTCTCTAATGTCTTTGAGTCTGCTTCTCTAACTCCACACTCTTACTGACAGTCTTCCACATGTTTAAGAACGTCCCAGTTTGATGTTGTCAACTTCCTGCATGCAGTGATTATACTGTTGTAATCGTAATCAAACCTCTTTTTTCCTTAATCCCCCATCATGAAACTTATGTCTGTCTTGCGTGCTAACTTGCTATGCAGAGATGTAAAGTATATCTCCATGAGTCAACAGTAGCATCACAAATACTCTACTATGGGACACTAATGAAACAGACAGCCAATTCCCCATTGCACAGGCTTAGCAGAGGGTGCACAGAAGAGGAATAAATCAGTGACTAACAGCTGATTTGCAGTACTTAACATATAAAATTTGGCCTGGGTCAGACATATAGTTGCAGATTCTCCTAATCCAGTGGTAAACTGACACACATAACAAAATAATAACCAGTATATTAACATCAGATTGTGCTCACCTGCCTTAGTGTTCCCTGACCCCTCTATGTGCAAAGACAATTGCTGAAAAGACATCAAAAGACATCTGTTGGCTGAGTAATATCCCTCACCATCTGGCCCCGGGTATACTGTCAGTGAACTTTTAACAGGTGCCTGGTGGAAACGGCTGCAAAATAGTCAAAATAATGTTGACCATGGCCATTTCTCCCAAACACCCATTTGTCATTCTAACAACGGACTCCTCACTCAGGAAACCATGCTCAGTGAGATCATGCTGAGTCCTGTGGATCAACAGATATATGGTTTGAGCTATGGTGGTTCCCTCTGGACCCCTTATTGAGTATTTATTCCATATTCAGCCTCCATGTCATACACGTCACAGCCAAAACAGTCTTTCACGGCCTGCCATTTCATGGAGAGAGAGTCTCTTTGGAAACCTAAAGAAAAGGCTCAGGGGGGACTTTTAGCCCCGGGCTGCTTTATAAAATAAATACTTCAACAAAGCCATTTGCATAATGAAACTGTATCATCCATAAGAGATTTAGGAAATCATATCAAATGAAGTTTGATTAAACTACAGTTTAAGGATATGTCTTAGAGGGTAGATAAGTAAATCTTCTTAATCCACATAGCTTTATATTCTGTTTTGTTTCTTTCTGGGAGGAATCTCTTCACTCATTTTTAGAATGGAAAATGCTCACTGGAAAACAACAGCCGCTTGCTCTGGTGTATGTACCAATTTTCATGATTTATCTGAGGCAGCTTTTAAAATTCCTGCTGCGTTTTTCATTCTTTAACCTTGTAGTTCATATACTTGGTAAATAGGTCAATAGATGATTAGAGTCTCGAGGATACCCATTAGTACAAAATGCAGGAGGCATCCAGGAATCACCCTGAACTTTTTCCCCTAAAACGGAGTTTTTCTTACTTGAAGCAGAGATTCATGTTGTCACATACTCAATGATGCCCTGCCAGAAAAAGGCAGCTCTGTGCTCAGAAACTCTACTATGCATTTGGTTGCACTTATGCTAGGTTCCAGAATTTTTGAGATATTGTTCCGTTTGTTCCTTTTTGGAGACGAACAAATGGAATGTTTTGATCGAATTCAAAAACATGCAGTCATAAATTTGCATTCTGAGTTTTCTGCAAAGCGTAATGGGCTCTCTGGATCTTATTCTCAGTTTTTTTTTTAACATGGTCCCTTGATAAACAAGAAATTTCTTTTGGGGTTGGAAAACCCAGATTAAAATCAAAGAATAACAGAGCTTTAAATCTTAATGAACAACATAATGAAGGCTCTTATGTCCAATAAACATTTTAATTAATTGCTTTTATTCTTATTTCCTAAGAAGCTCTGGTATTTCCAGATTCTTAAGTGGTTTTGGACCATATTCTCCCAACAGCATAACTGTCAACATCAGACATTTATTGAGTACTGTTGCATGCTAGGCGCCCTAATTACTTGAGTTCTGAAACTAATCAAGGATCATTTTATGGAATTGAATAACCAGAGCTAATTTGTATGTACATCTCCTCTCCCTTCTCCCAAGATGAACTACCTGATTTTGGCTGCTGGAAGGGCTTAGAGAGTCTTTAATTCTGGCTTTTCTGGCTACGGAAATGATGAAGGGAAACTGACTGAAACAAACAAAAAGCATAGCTGCCATATCATTAACTTCATTTTAATCTATAGTGGGCCAATTTTAGTGGGCCACGCCTGAAAAGAATTTGGGGCTAGTGTCCAATATGAAGAACCGAGGAAGGAAATACAACTTTTCCTGATCTTTTCAGTAGTCTTAGGTCTGTAATTCACTCCAAGATATTCCTAACATTACTCTGAGCCCCCTATACACATACTATAGGTGGGCTTTAGATCTGGAACTATTATCATGGTTGTACAGTCAGGACAGGCTAGGTTATGCTGTTATAAAAAAAGTAAATCAAGGATCTCAGTGACTTTGTACAATAAAGGTCTTATTTCTTGCCTAGGGGAATTCTAATGCAGGCCAGGTGGCTGGCTTCCCAAGGAAGCTGTCCTCCAGGCAGTGATTCAGTGGTCCAGGCTCTTCTGATCTGTGAAACTGCCGTATCAACATGCAGTTGAAAACACAGTTATCAATTAATAACTGCCATTTATTTATTTAAAAAAACAGAGGTTGAGGCAATTCATTTTGCAATAAGAGGGGAAAATGTTAGAGTGATAAAGAGGAAAATGGGGCTTCTACCACAGATTTTGAAAAGTTTAGTAAGTAATGATATTGAGTTGACATAGTGTTTTTATCTTTTAAATACTTTGAATAACTCATTTGATAGGGAACAGAGCAATGTAGTAGAAAGGAGGGTAGGTTTTGAATCCCAGCTCACTTCAGTATGAAAAAAGACACGTGGAGAACTTCCCACCGGTTCTTAAATGCTCTGGGCCGGAAGTGACAATGCTCTTAACAACACTCTGGTCAGACGTAGCCACATGGCCTAACTGCAAAGGTCTGTGAAATGTGGGAAAGCACATGGCTACGTGGTGAACAGTGAACATCTCTGCCACAGTGATCAAAAGCACAGGCTACTGGTATGTAATCGTGGTAGCCATTATCATTAACCTCACTTTAGAGATGATCAACCTTGAAGCACAGAAAGGTAAGTAACTTTTCCAAAGTTCCAAAGTGGTTAAATCAGGGATTAAACCCAGGTAATCTGGCTCTACAGCCCACACTCCTAACCATAAGAGTGTGTCATTTGCATAGGGTCACTATTAATTAACGATGGCTTTTAGCAAATCATTTGGCTTTTCTTCGTTCTCCCGTTTGCAACTGGGGGTAAGGATATCTATCCATTGGACCATATTGATCACAAATAAAGATATGTCTTTCGCAGACAGAATTTTTACCATTCTTGAATTACCACTGGATGCCAGGGATGATGTATTTTTTATCTTCTGTAGTCTCCCTATACCCCAATAATGACGAGAATCATGATGATGGTGGTGGTGGTGGTGGTGGTGGTGACAATGATGACAATCGGTATCCGACATGTACGAAGACTTAGTATCACGCTCTATACTAAGCACCTAACAAACACTATTCCACTGGGTCCTCATGATAATACTATGCTCAATATTATACTCCACTTGACAGAAGGAGGAACTGATGTTCAGAAGGCTTTAAATAGTTTTACCCAGGCTGAGTAAGTGACAGAGCTGGAATTCAAAGACCTGCCCTCATTTCTACTACACTGCTCTGTCCTCTATCAAATGAGTTGCAATAAAAGAAGTATTGAAAAAAATAAAACACTACGTCAACTCAAATTGTCATTACTCATTCAAACGTTTTAAATCTGTGATAGAAGTCCTGTTTTTTCTTTATCACTCTAACATTTTCCCCTCTTATTGCAAAATGTATTGCCTCGGGCTTCCCTGGTGGCGCAGTGGTTGAGAGTCCGCCTGCCGATGCAGGAGACACGGGTTCGTGCCCTGGTCCGGGAAGATCCCACATGCCGCGGAGCAACTAAGCCCGTGAGCCATGGCCGCTAGGCCTGCGCGTCCGGAGCCTGTGCTCCGCAACGGGAGAGGCCACAACAGTGAGAGGCCCGCATACCGCAAAAAAAAAAAAAAAAAAAAAAAAAAAAAAAAAAAAAAATGTATTGCCTCAAACTCTGGTCTTTTTGATAAATAAATGACAGAGGTAGAAGTTTCTTGAAGATTGTGACTAGATCCTCTGCTTAATGTATATGCCACATAGTTGTAGGAGTTTAATAAATATAATCAGAATGATATATAATACGCCATAACACAGAGTTCCAGGTGTAAGTCTTTGTTTCTCCCTTTTCCAAGTTTGTTTTGCTCATCATTATTTCATTCCATACAAAGTCTAATTAGTATTCACATCTCTAGTACTGTCTCTTGAGAAATCCGGTCCTCGTTAAGCAATATGTTTTGTTTTGTCAATTTCTATTCCCCTGTATCTAGAAAAATAAGTGTTTCTTAATAGGTGATGATTCCACTTGTCACCAAGTTATGGCTGGTTTTTATCATTCAGATTAGCAGAAGCAGGAAGAGTAACAGAAAGTGTATTTTAAGGACCATGCCTGTGCTTAACAACAATGTCTGTGAGGGTTGGCTTTTACTTTATTTTATTTTGAGACATTCAATAGACTATGCGCTAGAGGATTCTTCCTTTACTGTGAGATCTCTGGCCTCAACTTCTGAGATGAAATTGGTTTTTTATTAAAACAAATCCCACAACCCAGGACTCACTGAATCCCTCAAGGTCCGGGACTGTGTCTCATCCTTGTCCAGCCCCGCCCTATCACAGGAGGCTGCGAGCCCAAAAGATGCCTGCTAAATATTTGTTGAATCCTCCACGTTCAAAAAGAAAAGAGTTCTCAGCAGTTCTATACACTAATGCAAACATTCACTCTCTCTCTCCCTGAGGTGGCTTCCTCTTCAGAGTTTTCTCATAGCAGTTTTTTCTACCACTGGCATGTCAGGCCCCAGGGACATAACCCCATCCAAGTATGAAGGCAAACATTTTAACTGTTTTGTTCAAATTCTTTGAATTTCAAAGTTTTGGTCCCAAGTCCTCTCCACTTTGCTCCTGGATCTATGTGATAAAAAATAAGAAACTTGGGCTTCCCTGGTGGCGCAGTGGTTGAGAGTCCGCCTGCCGATGCAGGGGACGCGGGTTCGTGCCCCGGTCCGGGAAGATCCCACGTGCCGCGGAGCGGCTGGACCCGTGAGCCGTGGCCACTGAGCCTGCGCGTCTGGAGCCTGTGCTCCGCAACGGGAGAGGCCACAGCAGTGAGAGGCCCGCGTACCACAAAAAAAAAAAAAAAAAAAGAAACTTCCTTTTCCTCCTATTGTGGGGAATTATGTTGTATTTGCTCTCCCTTCTCTGTGGTGAGGAGATTTCTCATCCCCTTCCTCCAGCCCCAGGTTTGCCCTACCTTCGGGAATGGAAAATACTACTTTCCAAACACATCTCTGCATCTTCACACCTTAGCTTAGACGTGTCTTTTTCAAGTCTTTGTTTCTGCTTTGTTTCTCACAAATACGAGAAACTGTGTAGAAAATTGACCTCTGTGGGGAAAGTTCAGTGGGCATTACTAGAGCAAAGAGAATGAGGAAAGGCAGGGTGAAAAATATTATTCTTTAAAATTCCAGATTCTGAAATGACAAGAAACACACCCTGGTGCAAGTAAGGGTGTGCTTTCGTTCCAACATTCATCTAATTCCATCCTGGCTGGAAACTAATCTAGATGCATCAGTTGCTTGCTTTTAACTCTGTCTCCCCTCAGTTTACACCTACAGAGGTTCCATGTCGTTGGAATTCTTCATAATAGGCCTCATATTCTTGGCATTTGGCATTTATTTATGGAAAATGCCTTTGCATTACAGTGTGATAAAAACAGAGTTGCATGTTTACTAACTTCTCTATGTTCAACTAACCACTATGAGAGTGTATTCTCCTTACGCTTATTACATGTTGAACTTTACTTAGCAACATACAAAATTAGAAGAGTCTATGATTCTGAGTTTATTACTTTTGGAAGAGAAATAATTCAATTTTTTTATCTTTCTCTTTTTAATTAAATTACAATTTATCTAGTTTTTTTTTTTTTTTTTTTCCCTTCATTTCTCCATGTCCTTTTTTTATGTTTCCTCGCCGGTCACACTCCATGTCTGGTACTGTATTTGTGGGCAAGTAATAACTCTTGTTTACAATTCTTTCTGAAACTGTTCTCAGAGATGCTAAGCATGCATCCATTTTAATCATTCATTGATTCATTCATTCAACAAATATATGTTGACCATCAGCCATCTACCAGGCTCCACTGTAGACAGTGGGAACAAAATAGCTCCTGCCTTTTGGAACTTAGTAAAGGGAGACAGACAATAAACACAAAAATACATATATCTGTGTGAGTGTATACACATACACACACACACACACACATATGAAAAATGTAGAGGGTGACACGAGTTTTAGAGGAAAATAATGTAGGATAAGTGAATCAGGAATGCCAAGGATGAAAAAATATATATATTTTTATAGGATCATCAGGTAGAGTCAATTAGGAAATCAATAAACAGCTATAGTAGTAATCCTACCTAACTTTCTCTAATTCATATTGAAATTAGAAGACCTGAAGATAAGGGAGGTGAAAACCACTTAATTTTATTTTGTTTGCAAATGGAAAGTATGATGCTATTTACATTTCTAGTTTTCCCTAGAAATTCATAATCAACATTTTAAAAAGATCCCATGTCTAAATGGGAGGGAAATCCAAAAGGGAGGGAATATATGTATGAGTATGGCTGATTCATTATGCTGTGCAGTTGAAGCTAACACAACATTGTAAAGCAACTATACTCCAATAAAAATTAATTAAAAAAATTAAAAGATCCCATGATATCCATCTTCTGTCTGTCTGCCTGTCTATCCATCCATCCATTCATCCACCCACCCATCCATCCCTTCTTCCATCCACACATCTATCCTACCCAGTCACTGACAACATGGGCCAGGAGAGTCATGGCCAGGGCTAAACTCAGAGGTCCATGGGAGTAGAAGAAACATGTTGCCTGGATAGTATCAGAAGGCCATTAATTATTTAATTAATTATTTCTATTTTCCTGAGCCTACCATGTGCCAGGCACTACAGTATTCTAGAATCTGGAGATATGAGATTGACAGGCTCCTGGACCTCAAAGGGCTTATGTTCTAAGCTTCCAAAAAAGGCAATACAGCTCCCTACAGTGCAATCTCACTACTGGCCTGGGTAAATGCTCTAAGGCAGTGGGCACTTAGAATTAAAATCCACGTGACTGATTTTTTTAACTTTAATAATATGTTTTATTTAACAAAATATATCCAAAATATTATCATTTCAATGTATAATCAATATAAAAATTCTTTTTTCATACTAAGTCTTCAAAATCCCATACATATTTTATACTTACAACACATTTCAATTCAGATTGGCCCTAATTCAAGTGTTCAACTGCCATCTGTGGCTATTGGCTGCCATACTGGACAGCACAGCTACAGAAAATGGCATATGACAATTTTTAAGGGGCTAGTCCCACTCATATACATGTACTAGCCTAACTCTTTTGTCCCAGTCCTCTCTCATCCATTGCTTAGGAATTCTCTCTTCTTATCTGATGGTCAACTTCACCAACCATTCCCACTTTTCCATATGACACCTAACCTTTATATATAAAGTAATATCTTCCCTGTTACAACCTTGACACTTTAACAATGAGATTCTTACCTATGTTTACTCAGACTACCTTATGTGTAGGCCTGATCTGGCCTCTAGAACTTTGCTATTGGTGGCTGAATCTCAGTATATCAGTTAACATGGTTTGGCCACAAGTGACAGAGTTTTCTAACAATGACTTAAACTATTTTGGCATTTATTTTTTTTACTTGTCATGAAGTCTGGAACTAGGGAATCCCAAAGATGGCTTGGAAATCAAGGCTCGAGTATCTCTCCACCCTTCCCATGACATCCACCTCTGCCATCCTCCTTAGGTTGGTTTTTAAACTCTCATTTATTGCCTCAGAGTCTCAGATCAGTTATTTAAGCTCCAAAAAACATTCTAGTCACACAGGCTCATACATGAAAGTGAAAGAATGGAGAACAGGCCAATGGCTTGTTCCTATGAACCTCTGTCTTTTAATCATGGAGGGAAAATATTTCTGCGATGTTCCCAGGAGATTTGCCTTATATCTTATTGGCCAGAATTAAGTCATATACACACCTCTAGCTAGAAGGATAATTGGAAATGTTCAGGGGCCAAAGGATTGGGGGAACTGACATTTTTGTTGGGCACCATTCAGCCACTTGAAGTGAAGGACAAGATCAGGGCAAGGGCCAAGCATGAGCCTGACTTAATCTGAAATCAGTAAAATGGATTATGACCTTTTCTGGGGTGGGGCTGGAGAGATACTCAAGGCTGAGATGAAACCGTGTGTGTATGTGTGTGTGGGTGTATTGGTGTGTGTGTGTATGAGTGTGCACACTTGTGGGTATTGGGGGACAGGGTAGATGCCCTTGGATGAGGAATAATGGGGAGGACCAGTGAGATCATCATGGGTGACAGGACCAATTTTGAGAACATCTGAATGCCAGGTAGAGGGATTTTTACTTTATTATGTGGATAATGAGGATCCATTGAAGGTTTGTGAGCAAAGATTTGACAATAAAAAAAATTTTAAGTGGCATTGTGCAGCCTATGTGTGGAGGTTAATCAATGCTGCCTCTGCTGGGGACTCTGCCTATGTGCATTGCTTTTTTGTTCACCCAAAATAAGAGAGCAAAATCCACATGATGTCAGCTATATAGTTCACAACAGAATCACCTCGGAGGAAAGTCCATAGTGTCTGGGAAGAGGATGAGGAATAGGAGTAATCTGACCCTTTCAGACTGGATAACTTTTAGTTCACTAAATTTAAAAGTTGACTAGTTGGGCTTTGCTGGTGGTGCAGTGGTTGAGAGTATGCCTGCCGGTGCAGGGGACGCTGGTTCATGCCCCGGCTCCGGGAAGATCCCACATGCCGCGGAGCGGCTGGGCCCGTGAGTCAGGGCCACTGAACCTGCGCGTCCGGAGCCTGTGCCCCACAATGCGAGAGGCCACAGCAGTGAGAGGCCCGCGTACCTCAAAAAAAAAAAAATGTTGACTAGTTATAAGAAGTACTTCCCATATAAAGATGAATAAGTAAAAGAGACTCATAGTGGTTTATTTTTCAATTCCACAAATGATTATATCACAAAGGAGAATAAATGATTAATGAAAACGTTGAAGGTCTGGCATTCAGGTAAAAGAAAATATCTTAAATTAGTATTAAAGATAAAAATAGTAATAAAATTAAGATATCATTCCTTAAATTCAGCTTTTATTTTTAAGCAGAGTGGCTCTTCATTCTCAAGAATAACCACAAGAGAAATGTTATAAAGGCATAGTCAGTGAATATTTGTATGGTTTTGCCCTCTCTTTCTTCAGGTAGAAAAAAAATGAGCTTAATTAGTCTACAATCATTACCGTTTTTTCAGTCCTCTCGCTCTATAACCTTATAGCAGATTCTCCCTAGATAGCTTAATATTCTCTACCATTTAAAGTCAAATTTCCCACATTGCTTTTATTTAAAAAGGTCACGTAGCCATAGATATAATCACCTGATTACAAAACCTTCAGCTCCAGTGTTAAAAGTATACTGCTTTTATCTTCTAATGGGATGAGTTCAGACGGTCCCAAGCAATATTTTTAAACTGTCACATAATCCTTCACAGCTAATAAACTCTTCTACAAGATTATGGTCGATTATCCACAAGGTTGTGTAATTTATCCTATAGAGTGTCTTTTCTTCAGTATAACTGATGTCAACAAAATTCAGGAGTCATGATAAATTAATATCAATCTTTAAAATGGCAATTTATTATAGGATACAAATGAAAATTTAACAAGATATATTTCCAGTTTGCCTTTAAATAAAGCAAAAAAAAATTCTGCTATTTGTTTTAACTGCTTAGATTTTATTGCTTTTGATCAAAGGCCAACACCTGATGTTTTAAGTAAGGGGCTGAGTATAATTTGATATCTAGAAGAACCTGCAGAGCAGTGATTTTTCTAAGCATGAATATATGTAACACACCAGAGATAATAACCTAATAGGAATTATCACAACATTGTACTGCGTGAGTTTAATGACATTAATTTTGCTCTGATTTTTAATCAGCATATTAAAAAATGGTAGATGCTAAATACTGGGTTGGCCAAAAAGTTTGTTCGGGTTTTTCTGTACTGTCTTAAATGACCTTTGTGGCCAATCCGATATTAAATACATATCTGTTGTAAAGAGTGAGTAACACCTTTCCAGAATGTTATTTCAATTTACTAGGTGTTACCCCAACTGCCACTGGATCCAGAAATAGTGGGATAAAACTGGTATGAAAGACATGTGGCTTAAATATTTGTAAAATGCTTATTTGCTGGGCTAGGAGAGTCCGCTTTGAATTGCAGCTAAGGGGATGGTCTAGCAAAGTGCTGAAGAAGTGTTTGATCTTGGTAAGTTATGATTTCCAAGAAGACTGAGTCCTCTGACTACTTCAAAAGATTTCCAACAAACTAAGAAAAACAAGCTTTAGAAAAGAAAATCTGACTTATTGTTGTAGAGGATTTGGGTTGACTTTCCAGGTGTAGAGATTAACGTCTTCCTTGCAAACAAAGCAACAAAAGAACCATTCAGTTTCAGGAGTCAAAGGTGGCTGACCTGATGCAGCTGTGGTCATGCCGTCCCTCAGTGGCTCATCCCTTCACGGCTTCAGATATACGGCTTCAGGAACCGGGAGGCTTGGCAGAGCCAAAGCAGTCTCTTAATCTCTGTCCCTACTACCAAGACTGAGTAAACTAGCCTGAGGCTCACTTAGGATAACCTCATACCAGAGACTATCAAGAAACAGCAGAAAGCCCCACCTGACTTTCCCATCCCTGCAGACACAGGAATACAATTCCAGGCTTTGGGTGCCCTTTGCCTTAGCTTCTTTTACCTTTTCCAAGTCTGTAAGGCAGAGAATTTACTCAGCTCCATCAACACTTTTTTTCTTCCTGAACTGTAATTAGTATCAACAGTAAAAACAAACTCAGTCTTTAAAATTCTGTGGTTGAACCATGCAGAGTTTGATGGATAGATTTCAGAGAAATCTCAATTTTTGCCTAGACCTCCTGAAATGAAGGACTCTAAGGTGAGTTTTACTTTTTCCCAATCCAGAATAGCAACACCAGAAGGTTGCTGAGAAATTAGTTTATTATTTTTGTAAGATTTCCTGTTCTGCACTGTTCTTGTATCATCCTAACTCCACCTGTTTTCACAGAGAATGAAATTTGGGGGTTTCAAATTTAGACAGTGTATACTACAATTAGCAATGCAGACCTCTCTGTTTACATGCACAGAAACAGAAACTCTGAGACTGTTGTAGCCATTTGACAGAGGACACAAAGTAGTAATAAACCGGGCACCCAAACTTGGGCCTTCCGACCCTCAGTACAGTAAATTTTTCACAGTTGGTTTTGGTCTCTTCCTGCACCACTATCATATAAATTAACACCCAGTAACGGCATTTACACGTTTGTTTGACTTGATATGAATAACACAGTTTTGGCTATTTTTTTAGGAGTTAATTAATTAATTAATTAATTTTTGCTGTGTTGGGTCTTCGTTTCTGTGCGAGGGCTTTCTCTAGTTGCAGCGAGCGGGGGCTACTCTTCATCGCGGTGTGCGGGCCTCTCACTACTGCGGCCTCTCTTGTTGCGGAGCACAGGCTCCAGACGCGCAGGCTCAGTAGTTGTGGCGCACGGGCCTAGTTGCTCCGTGGCATGTGGGATCATCCCGGACCGGGAGCTCGAACCCGTGTCCCCTGCATCAGCAGGCAGATTCTCAAACAATGCGCCACCAGGGAAGCCCCAATTTTGGCTATTTTTATGCAGCATCAACTCTCTCAGTTGAGTTAATCAGGATCTGAGTTGGCACTGCAATTTTGACAGTGCTGGCAGGAAATATCATGAAGTTAGTAGCCCGGGGAGCATCACCAGTAAAGGCAGCAAGACAGAAGGTACAGTAGACCAACATTCCAATCAGCCTTTTCCTCCCATCATCCTCATTTTCCTTCGACAGGAAAGAGAATGTTAGAAACTAACAGTATCTTCCATATTTTAGATCACTGTTGGAGGAATAAAATCCAAAATTCATGCCGACAGGATTTGAGCTGAGCAAGGAAATAAGCTATAACCACCACACTGAAGAATCTAGAACGTCTCAGTTATTGAACAAATCACTTTGCACACCTGAAATGGAGGATGTACTGTCGTCCTGCTCATATTTCCTTGAAGAACCTAGTCACACCCCATTCACACACCTGTTTCCCTTTTGATCTTAAAGGATGTATGGGATGCAACTGCCCATGGATTTGATAGCTGCTTTTGTTGCAAGTGACAAAAACAAGACAAATCAAAACAAACCAACCCCTACGCTTCTTATCCCCAAAAGGAGGAAACGTTGCTCACATCACTGCCATGGAAAGAGCCTGAATCTGGCCTCAAGGACAACTCAGTGCAGGGACTCGACCACCGTCCAGATATTTCTCTTTCTCTTCATTGCTTACCTCCATCTTTCTCTGAATATTAGTTTCATTCTCTGCTGCTACATCTGATACGGTCTCTCTCCATATAGCAAGGATATGTGTACCAGCAACTCTGGGATTATATCCTTAACAGTCTTGCAAAAGGGAGAAGAGAAAAATTCTCCACCAGTTTAATTCAGGTAGCCAGAACCTCAGGAAAAATTGTGTTTGTCCTTTCTTGGATCATGTGCCTGCTTTGAGCCAGTCAGAATTTCTGTAGACAGAAATTTTGCTGCTCCTAACTCTGGCCATGTCCAGGGCATAGAGTTTTTGCCAGAATAAGGTAAAGTAGCACAGACATCACCACTTTAGGAACCCTAGGTGTAGTAACTACCCCAGTTTGCACCTAATAATAGCTAATAGCGAACACTCAGTGCATGCTTACTATATTACTACCAACAGTCGAAGTGTTTCACACTTATTAACTATCTTATTCCTCATTGCCCTATGAGGACGGCTCAACTGTTACTTCTACATTAGATGAAACTGAAGCTCATTGGGGTTAAACAATTTGTCCAGGTCACAGAGGTAGGTGGCAAAGCCATTGACCCTTGGCCCAGGACATGAGCTATTAGTTTGTACAGTGTATTTTTATATCCTGGGGGCCCACTGGCAAACTTTTGGCCACATCTACAGAGGTCCCTCCTTCTTTATCTCTGGCACTTAGGGATAATTTCTTATTTAGAGACAACTCCTTCACTTTTTATCCCATCACCTTTTGCTTCCCTAGGGACTTGTCTATCAGTCATTACTCCTTTACCTATATCTTTAAACACTTCCATTTTACTAGATCATCTCCCTTAGTTTTACCAACACCCAAAATCTCTTCACTGTTATCATTCAAGCTTTTTATTTTTATTTATTTATTTATTTATTTTTTGCAGTACGCGGGCCTCTCACTGCTGTGGCCCCTCCCGTTGCGGAGCACAGGCTCCGGACGCGCAGGCCCAGCGGCCACCGCTCACGGGCTTAGTTGCTCCGCGGCACGTGGGATCCTCCCCAAGCAGGGCACGAACCCGCGTCTCCCGCATCGGCAGGCGGACTCTCAACCACTGCGCCACCAGGGAAGCCCAAGCTTTTTATTTTTAAAGCAATATTTTTTACTCATTGCCTCCACTTCATTACCTTTTTTCCATTCCCTGCAAACCACCACATCTGCCATCTGCCCTATTCTCACTCTCTCTTACACACAGTATTTCAGGGGAGTAGTTTTATTAGTGATTTTACTGCCATTGACTTTCCAAAGGCTAAATCCAATGGACACTCTTCAGTCCTTTCCTCTACCTCTGCTCCAGTTAACATTCTTACCCTCTCCCTTTGTAAAGTTCAATGCCTCTCCCACTCCTAAGACTATTTCCTCTCGTTGTTTTTTGAACCATTCTTCTTTGACCACTCCTTAAATGACACACCTCTCCAGGGTTCTGTTTTTTACTCTGCCGTTTCCTTGCTCTGGGAGAACTCCTTACGAATTCTCTCACACACAACTACGAATCTAACTTTTATCTTCATGCTGGTAACTCCCCCATATATAGTTCCGGCTCTGAGCTCTTCTCCCTGAATTCTAGATCCATATATCTGATTTCTTCAAATATCTTCACTTGGACCTTGTCTTATAAGTCATAGGGATCAGTGAATAGCTTCCAGCAGTATAGGAGTATGATCAGATTTTAATTTTATAAAAAAGAAAATACTTAGGAAGCATCATGAAGCCTGAGCTAGGACTCTTCGTAAGATCACTTAAGAAGAGACTGAAATAGTGCTGAGATAATGAAACATTGAATTAGAACACTCTGGATGGAGAAAAGGGATACGTGAAATATTTCAGACATAAAATGGACTAAATCTGGTAATTCATTGAACGTAGGTACAAGAGAGGAGTGCTTAGTTGTGACTTCTGGATTTCTGACTGAGATAATCAGATGGATGGAGATGCCATCAAACAAGACTGGAATAAAAGAAGGAGAACAAGTTCTGACAGGGAAAACAATGCACATAGCTGTAAGACTGTTTGAGTCTTTCCAAGGATCCTTTCTTTTCTCTGCCCGCCTTTTAAAATTTACTTTAGCTCATATGGGCTCCAGGTTCATCCCTACATCTACTGGATAGGGACCACATAACCCCCTTACAAAGCTGGAATGGAAATATTTTTGTTTGTTTGTTTTTGTTTTGTTTTGTTTTTTGCGGTACGCGGGGCTCTCACCGCTGTGGCCTCTCCCGTTGCGGAGCACAGGCTCCGGACGCGCAGGCTCAGTGGCCACGGCTCACGGGCCCAGCCGCTCAGCGGCACGTGGGATCTACCCGGACCGGGGCACGAACCCCTGTCCCCTGCATCGGCAGGCGAGTTCTCAACCACTGTGCCACCAGGGGACCCCTGGAAATATTTTTTAAGAAAAACAAATGAAGGGAAAAAAATCTGCTGCTGCTCCAGGAGGAATTCTATAGGTTAAAACAAACTGCCTGGTCCCAGAGCAAATGAATTCTAGCTACTTGCTCAACTTACTTCTATGATGCAAAAGCTCTTCCCCGTCTGCCAAACTTCCTGGTCCCCTGCATCAACTTTAACTATTAACCTTTGTTCCCTCTCACTCACTAAACTCTTTTTTTGTACCTGTCTGTTCTTCAAAAAGCAACTTTGTATCATCAATCCATTGGGGATACTGTTAGTCACTTCAGTGCTTTATTTTAAGGGGCTACAGTCTATTTCTTTTCATCTACTTTCTTCAGTATTTTTCCCTATAGCTGACACTAGACCACTTCCCAGCCCCAAACTGGGACTTTACATTTTGTTTTGCACAGATACAAGGAAGTCTGGGCCAAATGTTCCTTGTCTTAGTTTAGTAATCTGTTTATAAGTCACATACGTCCATCACAACAATGTACTAGACCTGGCTAATATTAACATTGTTATCACACACTAACGCCCTTAAAAAACAGGTACAACTAGTGCTTCATATGTACGAGACTGGCATTATGTACTGAAATATTAAACAAATCTCCTCTGGCTTTACAATGCCTACAATGGGCCATTCTCTAGCTTTTTATGCTGTCACCATGGGTATGGAACAAAGAAACAGATTTGGAAACATGGAATAAATATTAACTCTACATGAAATCAGAGTCCACTGTAATTCCACCAAGGAGAAAGGTCCCCTGATCTCCCTGCGCAGTGGCCCAGTGTTTTACACGATGAAACTATTCCTCTATTCTCAAATTTACATATCTGAGAGCAGGGCGTAGTGGGTAAGGAAGATGCACTGACCTTTATGGGTTTACTTACTATAAACACAGATTTATCCTCAGATGATGATGTTTAAACTAGATTATAAGATAGGAGTGGAGGCAAAAGGATCTCATGACACAGGACACTAGCAGTAGAGAAGAATACAATACCACCTATGATACTATAAAAACTCGCAGATGTATGAGAGTGGGAATTACATTTCATATTTATCTATCTACAAATTTGATTGACAAACTCCTGCCACACCATCTACCATGTCTGAATTCTATTCTCCTGCGTCTCCCCTTCAAGGACATTTTCATTCGATATAAGCTTGATAGAAATATGCGGGAGCTAGAGGAGCATACAATTGATCTTTACAGGGTGCTGAGTCTCCCAAAGGAAAGGAAACATAATTTAATATTTTTCAAGGAATGAACTACTAAATTATTTTTATAGATCTTTGGGTGGGATCCTCAGAAAACAGAGAATTACTTTGCTGAGTCAAGTATTTTTTAAATTCCTTGTTTAAAAAGTATTTGATGAATGAATTCTATTTCTTTAATATTTATTTTAAATTAAGAGCAAATGATGACTAGTTTCTCAATTTTGAAGCAAAAAATATTCAAAACACAGGGCATAAATATGAGCACAAACACACTGGCCTCTAGCATTTTTCATGTTGCTACTTTTAACACATGTGGAAAAGTGCTTCACCTGCCTCAAAACTCACAGTTCATTTATTAAAAATCGCTATGGAAACTACACCCATAAAAAGTATTCATAGGCATTCCATAGCTCCTGAGCATGCCTCCAAGGCTGTTTTAATGATTATAACGCTCTGAGAGATTGAGGGGTATATGTGAAATCTTAATTCCTGTTCTGAGACTTACAGATTTTATCCGAGAACTAACAGTGTTAGTGTAAACATACCCTAAAGGGTCAGACTTGCTAATGCACATTTAATTCCTTCTGGTGGACGACCATCTCCCTTGAGAAAACTATCCAATCATAAAAGTAACAAAGATTTGCAGCAAGGGTCTGACGCTGAATATAGAATAAGTAGAGAATGAGAGAGCTGGGTTTTGATCACAGTCTTTAACAAAATCCTTTTACCACTGGGATTTCTGGTTACCTAAACTCATCACTTCTAATCTGGAGAAATGCAGGAGGCCCTCAGGCCCAAGTAGGAGAAGGGTTATGTGGCCAACATGGAAAATACATCTCTGAAAGGAGAAGTGGCATTTCTTAGTTTGTGCTCATGAAAATTCTGATAACTTAGAAAGAACCCATCATTACTATTCATATTATCTGAAGGTGCTCGCTATTTACTGCTAGGCTTAATGTAGAAGAAAATATAAATTCTTTTAGCAGCATAATTCAACAGCTCTACGCTGTATGCTTGCTATTGCAGGGAAATGGCAATCCTCAGGGGTTCTGTTATATAGTCTCTAGTAGCATTCACTCGTTTATTAGGACAGTAATAAATAGTTATTCTGAATAAAATTCTCACTAGGGTATTAAAGCTTATTGGAAATTATGACAAATGAGCAAAGCGGATGTGTTGTTTGTAAGTAAAGTAGTTCAGAAGTTTTGCCTTAAGACTGGGCTCTAAGTTAACCTCATCTAAATTAACAACTCTTAATTTTAGGAATTTTTTTTTTCTATCTGTCAATATTAGTGAAGGTTAGAAACTGTTTTACTTCACGAAGCTAGCTCTCTCTTAGAAAGATATTACTGCCATGATCACAAACTTGGATTAACATGGATGAGAAGTTCTCTGCCCAAACTTCAAATAAATGAAATCACCGAGGTGTGTCTTTTTATTCACTGCCACCCCCAGTTCTCGAAAGGGGTATGACAGTCCTTCCCTGACACACAGTTGACATTAGGGAGGAGGCTCACAGACCATGTTCCAGTTACCCCAACTTCTACTCCGATCGGGCTTTGAGTTTACATACAATTCAGGTATCCAGGGTGCACCGGACCACCGACATAATAGCCAGCTGTATAATAGGACACTTTCAAAATAACTATACAGAACAAAGTATAAACTGCTTCACGTGAAAATAAACTTATTTTCTTAAGGTGTACTACTGCTATATCAGGAGCTTGATCTTGTCGAGGTTATAGGCAAGTTCAACCACTACTTTTGTCCTTCAGCCTACTCTAAACATGCTTTTACTACTCACTTCTTTAACTTTACCTCTCTGAAGTCATGTTGGTTTATTACTCTGCTAAGTAATTAAGTTAGTTAATTATTTTAAGCAATGACAGCAATTGTTTAATTGTAACTGAAAATTTATATGAGTGTTTTCAGAATTCTAACTAGAAATAAAATTACCTTATGTGGTGATTAATTTTATATGTCAACTTCCCTGGACTGTGGGATGCCTAGATAGCTGGTCAAACATTATTTCTTAGTGTGTCCGGGGTGGGGGTATATCTAAAAGAGGTTTGCAGCTGACTCAGCAGACTGAGTAAAGCAGATGGCCCTCCCCAATGTGGGTGGGCATCGTTCAATCCGTGGAGAGCCTGAAAACAGCAAAAAGGCAGAGGAAGGATGCATTCGAGGATCTCTTGCCTCATTGCTTGAGTTGATGCTCCTGTTTCTCAGCCCTTTAGACTCAGATCAGAATCTATATACCATCAGCTCTTGGGATCTCAGGTCTTCGAACTACACGTCTGTGGCTTTCTTGGGTCTCCAGTTTACAGAAGGCAGATAGTGGGACTTCTGAGCCTCCATAATCACATGAGCCAGTACCTTATAATAAATCTATACATATATATGTATTTACTATAAATACATATATATATATACACATACACGTAACTACATATATATCTATAATACACACGTATATATATGTATATATCCTATTAGTTCTGTTTCTCTGGAGAAGCCCAATATACCCTACATTTGAAAACCTGTGTTTCCCCCCAAACTGTAAAGGTTATCAATGGGACCAATGAAGTGTGCGCCACTGAAACACAACACATCCACATCCACACCCCAATCACAGTCACCTCCTCTCTGTCAAGTGCCCTCCCAGACCAAAGGACAAACTCATGGCCAATTACACTATTCTTCTGCTGTCTGCTTATTATGTCATTGGGTTTGCAGACCTCACAGGAGAGTTAGAAGTACATGGTTTCAGGGATTTTATCTTATTTATTCATTTAGTCAATAGTTCATAGTCAGTAGATATTCTTCTATTTTAAATTAGTATATGCTAATGTCTTCTGCATCTTGCCCGTTGATGGCTTTTGTGCAGGAAAAGACTAACTTTTAGTCCACAAAACTAGCCAATCATCCAACAACCATGGTAGTCTCTGGTTCTCTGAGATGCAAATTTCAAATCATAAATTCCATTTGGCTTAAGAGAACTGAAACAGTCTAGTGTGTTTATTCCCCAGAGTTCCCTTTGCTTCTGTCAAGGGTAATGCATTTTTAATGTACGATGAAATATTATGATAAAAAATACATAAGCATATAATTCTGAACTTTTCTACAGCTGAGGGAATCCTACATTTATTTCCAATAACTATTCCACTGAATTTAATTGTAATATTAAAGAAAGATCCTAATGAAAATTATTAAATGATTTGCTCTCTGTGATGAGTCAACCTGAAAGATACATTTACATTTTAACTATTAAATATAACTAGCACTAAAAGCTAAAACCAATCAAAGAGAATAACTAACCTAAGTTTCAGCTTTATACATCCAAACGAAAGAGAGAAAACAGAATTGAGGCCCCTTGATTTGCATTAGATTTGGGCGATTCCTCATCTAACTTAATTCTCAACTTGAAAGAGAGTCAAGTTGACTTGCAGGAATGAGCAGAATTGAATACTTCCTAAGAACTTATTTAAGAACTGGGGAGGTCTATACCATATAGGTTCATGCAAATCAGCCCTATTTGGGTCCGTGATTGGTTTTGGTCTTTTGTACCACCGTGCTCACCCCCCTGTAGGAGAACGTCAAAAGGTCACTGACTAGGAATTCAGTTAGGAAAGCAAGGTCCCTCCTACAAAGAGAAGGAAACACCAGAAGAATTTTTTCTCTCTTCTCCAAATTCAGAGGCTTCTCAGCTTATGGTTCCAAAGATGGAGAAAATGTTGAGTAGAGGAAAACACAGTTACTAGAAAATAATAATTTGGCAGCCTAAATGAGAATAAAAGATGCATGATTTTAAAAGTTTCGTGTTGTCATTGTTAAAACACCACATTTGTTCAAAAGAAACTTCCAGGAGTACAGCTAAATATTATAGCGTAAAATGAGTACCAGGATATAGTTGGAGTAATAAGAAATGCTGACAGATCATCATGTAAAATAAAGGAGTTTTCATTTTAGAGATGAACAGAAAAGACAAGAAAATAAGTAATTGTCTGCCTTTTGAGTACAAATTCCAACTGCCAAGGAGGTACCATTAATTATTGTTCAAAGTAAATACATCCTTGCCTTCTTTACAGAGGACTCTGTTAAATCTCTCTGGAATTTTTATTTCATTTTTTAAGTCCTCTGCCTCAGTTGCTGACAGACAAGTTTTCTCTCTGCTTAGGCTAGATCTTACTTTCTTTTTCTTTTTTTTTTTTACATCTTTACTGGAGTATAATTGCTTTACAATGGTGTGTTAGTTTCTGCTGTATAACAAAGTGAATCAGCTATCCGTATACACATATCCCCATATCCCCTCCCTCTTCCATCTCCCTCCCACCCTCCCTATCCCACCCCTCTAGGTGATCACAAAAAAAGAGATGATCTCCCTGTGCCTTGTGGCTGCTTCCCACTAGCTATCTATCTTACATTTGGTAGTGTATATATGTCAATGCCACTCTCTCACTTCATCCCAGCTTACCCATCCCCCTCCCCGGGTCCTCAAGTCCATTTTCTGCATCTGGGTCTTTGTTCCTGTCCTGCTCCTAGGTTCTTCAAACCTCTTTTTTTTTTTTTTTTTAGATTCCATACAAATGTGTTAACATACAATATTTGTTTTTCTCTTTCTGACTTATTTTACTCTGTACGACAACCTCTAAGTCCATCCACCTCACTGCAAAGAACTCAATGTTGTTTCTTATTATGGCTGAGTAATATTCCATTGTATATATGTGCCACATCTTCTTTATCCATTCATCTGTCGATGGACACTTAGGTTGTTTCCATGTCCTGGCTACTGTAAATAGAGCTGCAATGAATTTTGGTTTTCTCAGGGTATATGCTCAGTAGTGGGGTTGCTTGGTCATATGGTAGTTCTATTTTGAGTTCTTTAGGGACCTCCATACTGTTCTCCATAGTGGATGTATCAATTTACACTCCCACCAACAGTGCAAGAGGGTTCCCTTTCCTCCACACCCTCTACAGCATTTACTGTTTATAGATATTTTGATGATGGCCATTCTGAATGGTGTGAGGTGATACCTCATTGTAGTTTTGATTTGCATTTCTCTAATGATTAGTGATGCTGAGCATCCTTTCATGTGTTTGTTGGGGATCTGTATATCTTCTTTAGAGAGATGTCTATTTAGGTCTTCTGCCCATTTTTGGATCGGGTTGTTTGTTTTTTTGATATTGAGCTGCATGAACTGCTTGTGTATTTTGGAGATTAATCCTTTGTCGGTTGCATCATTTTCAAATATTTTCTCCCATTCTGAAGGTGGTCCTTTCATCTTGATTATGGTTTCCTTTGCTGTGCAAAAGCTTTTAAATTTCGTTAGGTGCAATTTGTTTATTCTTGTTTTTATCTCCATTTCTCTAGGAGGTGGATCAAAAGGATCTTGCTGTGATTTATGTCATAGAGTGTTCTGCCTATGTTTTCCTCTAAGGGTTTTATAGTGTCTGGCCTTACATTAGGTCCTTAATCCATTTTGAGTTTATTTTGTATAAGGTGTCAGGGAGGGTTATAATTTCATTCTTTTACATGTAGCTGTCCAGTTTTCCCAGCACCACTTACTGAAGAGGCTGTCTTATCTCCATTGTATATTCTTGCCTCCTTTATCAAAGATAAGGTGACCATATGTGTGTGGGTTTATCTCTGGGCTTTCTATCCTGTTCCCTTGATCTGTATTTCTGTTTTTCTACCAGCACCATACTGTCTTGATTACTGTATCTTTGTAGTATAGTCTGAAGTCTGGGAGCCTGATTCCTCCAGCTCTGGTTTTCTCCATCAATATTGCTTTGGCTATTCGGGGTCTTTTGTATTTCCATACAAATCGTGAAATTTTTTGTTCTAGTTCTGTGAAAAATGCCATTGGTAGTTTGATAGGGATTGCATTGAATCTGTAGATTGCTTTGGGTAGTATAATCATTTTCACAAGATTAATTCTGCCAATCCAAGAAGATGGTCTATTTCTTCATCTGTTTATGTCATCTTTGATTTGTTTCATTAGTGTTTTATAGCTTTCTGAGTACAAGTCTTTCTCCTCCTTAGGCAGGTTTATTCCTAGGTATTTTATTCTTTTGGTTGCAATGGTAAATGCGAACGTTTCCTTAATTTCTCTTTCACATTTTTCATTGTTAGTGTATAGGAATGCAAGAGATTTCTGTGCATTAATTTTGTACCCTGCTACTTTACCAAATTCATTGATTAGCTCTAGTAGTTTTCTGGTAGCATCTTTAGGATTCTCTATGTATAGTGTCATGTCATCTGCAAACAGTGACAGCTTTACTTCTTCTTTTTGGATTTGGATTTCTTTTATTTCTTTTTCTTCTCTGATTTCTGTGGCTGAAACTTCCAAAACGATGTTGAATAATACTGGTGAAAGTGGACAACCTTGTCTTGCTCCTGATCTTAGAGGAAATGGTTTCAGTTTTTCACCATTGAGAATGATGTTGGCTGTGGGTTTGTCATATATGGCCTTTATTATGTTGAGGTAAGTTCCCTCTATGCCTACTTTCTGGAGGGTTTTTATCATAAATGGGTGTTGCATTTTGTCGAAAGCTTTTTCTGCATCTATTGAGATGATCATATGGTTTTTCTCCTTCAGTTTGTTAATATGGTGTATCACATTGACTGATTTGTGTATATTGATGAATCCTTGCATTCCTGGGATAAACCCCACTTGATCATGGTGTATGATCCTTTTAATGTGCTGTTGGATTCTGTTTGCTAGTATTTTGTTGAGGATTTTTGCATCTATGTTCATCATTGATATTGGCCTGTAGTTTTCTTTCTTTGTGACATCTTTGTCTGGTTTTGGTATCAGGGTGATGGTGGCCTCGTAGAATGAGTTTGGGAGTGTTCCTCCCTCTGCTATATTTTGGAAGAGTTTGAGAAGGATAGGCGGTAGCTCTTCTCTAAATGTTTGAAGGAATTTGCCTATGAAGCCATCTCGTCCTGGACTTTTGTTTGTTGGAAGATTTTTAATCACACTTTCAATTTCAGTGCTTGTGATTGGTCTGTTTATATTTTCTATTTCTTCCTGGTTCAGTCTCGGAAGGTTTGGCTTTTCTGAGAATTTGTCCATTTCTTCCAGTTTGTCCATTTTACAGGCATATAGTTGCTTGTATTAATCTCTCATGATCCTTTGTATTTCTGCAGTGTCAGTTGTTACTGCTCCTTTTTCATTTCTAATTCTGTTGTTTAAAGTTTTCTCCCTTTTTCTTCTTGATGAGTATGGCTAATGGTTTATCAGTTTTGCTTCTCTTCTCAAAGAAACAGCTTTTCATTTTATTGATCTTTGCTACTGTTACCTTCATTTCTTCTTCATTTATTTCTGATCTGATTTTTATGATTTCTTTCCTTCTGCTAACTTTGGGGTGTTTTTATTTTTCTTTCCCTAATTGCTTTAGGTGTAAAGTTAGTTTGTTTGTTTGAGATGTTTCTTGTCTCTTCAGGCAGGATTTTATTGCTATAAACTTCCCTCTTAGAACTGCTTTTGCTGCATCCCATAGGTTTTGGGTTGTCGTGTTTCCACTGTCATTTATTTCTAGGTATTTTTTTATTTCCTTTTTGATTTCCTCAGTGATTTCTTGATATTTAGCAGTGTATTGTTTAGCCTCCATGTGTTTGTATTTTTTACAGATTTTTTCCTGTAGTTGATATCTAGTCTCATAGCACTGTCATCAGAAAAGATACTTGATACGATTTCAATTTTCTTAAATTTACCAAGGCTTGATTTGTGACCCAAGATAGGAGCTATCCTGGATAATGTTCCATGAGCACCTGAGAAGAAAGAGTATTCTGTTGTTTTTGGATGGAATGTCCTATAAATATCAATTAAGTCTATTGTGTCTAATGTGTCATTTAAAGCTTGTGTTTCCTTATTTACTTTCATTTTGGATGATCTGTCCATTGGTGAAACTGGGGTGTTAAAGTCCCCTGCTATAATTGTGTTACTGTCGATTTCCCCGTTTATGGCTGTTAACATTTGCCTTATGTATTGAGGTGCTCCTATGTTGGGTACATAAATATTTATAACTGTTATATCTTATTCTTGGATTGATCCCTTGATCATTATGTAATGTCTTTCTTTGTCTCTTGTAATAGTCTTTATTTTAAAGTCTATTTTGTCTGATATGAGAACTGCTACTCCAACTTTCTTTTGATTTCCATTTTCATGAAATATCTTTTTCCATCCCCTCACTTTCAGTCTGTATGTGTCCTTAGGTCAGAAGTGGGTCTCTTGTAGACAGCATATATACGGGTATTGTTGTTGTATCCATTTAGCCAGTCTATGTCTTTTGGTTGGAGCGTTGAAACCATTTACATTTAAGGTACTTATTGATATGTATTTTCCTATTACCATTCTCTTAATTGTTGTGGGTTTGTTATTGTAGGTCTTTTCCTTCTCTTGTATCTCCTGCCCAGAGAATTTCCTTTAGTATGTGTTGTGAAGCTGGTTGGTGGTCATGAATTCTCGTAGCTTTTGCTTGTGTGTAAGGTTTTTAATTTCTCCATAGAATCTGAATGAGATCCTTGCTGGGTAGAATAATCTTTGTTGTAGGATTTTCCCATTCATCACTTTCAATATGCCCTGCCACTCCCTTTTGCCTTGCAGAGTTCCTGCTAAAAGATCAGCTGTTAACCTTATGGGGATTCCCTTGTATGTTATTTGCTACTTTTCCCTTGCTGCTTTTAATATTTTTTCTTTGTATTTAATTGATCATTTGATTAATATGTGTCTTCCTGTGTTTCTCCTTGGATTTATCCTGTATGGGACTCTCTGTGCTTCCTGGACTTGATGACTGTTTCCTTTCCCATGTTAGGGAAGTTTTTAACTATAATCTCTTCAGATATTTTCCCAGTCCCTTTTTCTCCTCTTCTTTTTCTGGAACCCCTATAATTCGAATGTTGGTACATTTAATGTTGTCTCAGGAGTCTCTGAGACTGTCCACATTCTTTTCATTCTTCTTTCTTTATTCTGCTCTGCAGTAGTATTTCCACTATTTTATCTTCCAGTTCACTTATCCATTCTTCTGCCTCAGTTATTCTGCTATTGATTCCTTCTAGAGAGTTTTTAGTTTCATTTATTGTGTTGTTCATCATTGTTTGTTTGCTCTTTAGTTCTTCTAGTTTCTTGTTAAACGTTTTGTTGTATTTTCTCCATTCTATTTCAAAGATTTTGGATCATATTTACTATCATTACTCTGAATTCTTTTTCAGTTAGACTTCCTATTTCCTCTTCATTTGTTTGTTTGTTTCATCTGGTGGGTTTTTACCTTGCTCCCTCATCTGCTGTGTATTTCTCTGTCTTCTCAGTGTTTAACTTACTGTGTTTGAGGTCTCCTTTTCACAGGAGAAAAGGTTTGCAGTTCCCATTGTTTTTGGTGTCTGCCTCCAGTGGGTAAGGTTGGTTCAGTGGCTTGTATAGGCTTCCTGCTGGAGGGGACTGGTGCTTGTGTTCTGTTGGATGAGTCTGGATCTTGTCTTTCTGATGGGTAGGACTGCATCTGGTGGTGTGTTTTGGGATGTCTGTGAACTTATTATGATTTTAGGCAGCCTCTCTGCTAATGGGTGGGCTTGTGTTCCTGTCTTGCTAGTTGTTTGGCATAGGGTGTCCAGTACTGTAGCTTTCTGGTTGTTCAGTGGACCTGAGTCTTAGCATCAAGATCGATATCTCTTGGGAGAGGTTTCACCATTTGACATTCCATGAGGCCTGGAGGTCTCCGGTGGACCAATGTCCTGAACTCGGCTCTCCCACCTCAGAGGCTCAGGACTGACACCAGATTGGAGCACCAAGACCTTGTCAGCCACTCGGCTTTGGGCTCCTTGAACTCCCTGCTTCCTGGCTGCTTCCCGCTGCCTCTGGACATTGTGGGTAAGTTCCTCTGGGATCCTGGATCCCAGCACCACAGGTTTTCCCTTATGAGGTTTCAGCCTTTCTTGGACCGTTGCGTTTTGTGCATTGAGTGCGGAAACCTAGATATTTCTTTCTTAAAGCGAGACAATAGTGTTTTCCTTTATTTCTACTGGGTATGATGGGGGCCGGGTTATTTGAAATTCATGGCTATGACCAAGCAAGGACAGGCAATGTGGTTACAGCAAAGAGATTAGCAAAAACACATCAAGGATAACATAAAAAAATAAAATATTTTAAGCTATTAGAGACTTTCACAAGAATAAGTACTGAATAGAGAGATCAAAATAAGATGAAACTGCTAAGTCATCATCCATTCAATCCTTCATTATTTATCTTCAAATACATGGTGCATGTTATTATATAAGCATCTTTTGAAAGTTTAATGGCAAAAGTCACCAAATATGATTTTATGTGTGTGTACAAACATACATATATAGTGGGTGAGGGAGAAATGCAGATTTGTAGTAGGAAAGGAGGGAGGTTCCAGGCAAAGTTGAAAGTTAATTTTTAATGATGTAAGTACTCTTCAGAAATTAGAACAATCATAATGGATCATCATACTCTTTTTATTTAATTGCATTTAAACAGCTTCAGGAATTAAAAGTACAGACTGCAAGATTTAGCAAATAAATATACAGGATACCAATTAAATTTGAATTTCAGGAAAAACACAAATAATGTTTAGGGTAAGTTTATGCCAAATATTGCATGGAACATAGTGTAAAGATGCCAAGGCAAAGACGTGTTTGCTTCAAATAAGAATTAAGGCTAGGGAGATCCCTGGTGGTCCAGTGGTTAGGACTTAAGGCTAATCTTCGGCAGATAGAATTTGTACTTCCACAGCAGACACACACTTACTTATCTTCCTGTATGCTTGTCTCTAAAATGAAAAGTCCTTTATTTTACATATTTTTCAGCATGGGACATATTTATATATTAAAAATTATTTGTTGTTGATTTGAAAATTTCTATTTAACTGGGAAATCTGTATTATATCTGGCAACACCAGAAAATGCTAGAATTACTTATAATATCAGGGACATTTAGCATTTAAAAAAGAGTGGTTGATCCAAATTTCATATACTATGGGGTATTTAAAACTGAAATAAGGAAGTAGTAAGTAATCTGGAGAACAAAATGGTGGAAATATCTGCCAAGGAGCAGAATAAAGAATAAAGAATGAAAAGAATTGAAGACAATCTCAGAGACCTCTGGGACAACATTCAATGCCCCAACATTTGAATTATAGGGGTCTCAAAAGAAAAAGAGAAAAAGAAAGGGTCTGAGAAAATATTTGAAGAGATTATAGCTGAAAACTTCCCTAAAACGGGAAAGGAAATAGTCACCCAAGTGCAGGAAGCACAGAGAGTCCCATACAGGATAAACACTCAGAGAAACACACCAAGACACATATTAATCAAACTAACAAAAATTAAATGGAAAGAAAAAATATTAAAAGCAGCAAGGGGAAAACGAAAAATAACATACGAAGGAATCCCCATAAGGTTATCAGCTGATTTATTAGCAGAAGGTCTGCAGGTCACAAGGGAGTGGCAGGATATACTTAAAGTGATGAAAGCAAAAGCTACAACCAAGATTACTCTACCCAGCAAGGATCTAATTTAGATTCGATGGAGAAGTCAAAAGCTTTTCAAACACACAAAAGCTAAGAGAATTCAGCACCACCAAACCAGCTTTATAACAAATGCTAAAGAATCTTCTCTTAGTGGGAAACATAAGAAAAGAAAAAGACACACAAAAGCAAACTCAAAACAATTAAGAATATGGTAATAGGAACATACATATCAATAATAACCTTGAATGTAAATGGATTAAATGCCCCAACTAAAAGACACAGACTGGCTGAATGGATACAAAAACAAGACCCATATATATGCTGTCTACAAGAGACCCACTTCAGACATAGGGACAGATACAGACTGAAAGTGAACGGATGGAAAAAGATATTTCGTGCAAATGGAAATCAAAAGAAATCTCGTGTAGCAATACTCATACCAGATAAAATAGACTTTAAAATAAAAATTGTTACAAGAGATAAGGAGGGACTCTACATAATGATCAAGGGATATACCCAAGAAGAAGATAAAACAATTATAAATATTTATGCACCCTACATAGGAGCACCACAATTCATAAGGCAAATGCTAACAACAATGAAAGGGGAAATCGACCGTAACACAGTACTAGTAGGGGACTTTAACACGTCACTTACACCAATGGACAGATCATCCAGGCAGAAAATTAATAAGGAAACACAAGCTTTAAATGACACAACAGACCAGATAGATTTAATTGATATTTATAGAACATTCCACCCAAAAGTGGCAGAATACACTTTCTTCTCAAGTGCACATGGAACAGTCTCTAGGATAGATCACATCATGGGTCACAAACCAAGCTTTGAAAATTTAAGAAAATTGAAATCATATCAAGCATCTTTTCTGACCACAACGCTATGAGATTGGAAATCAATTACAGGAAAAATACTGTAAAAGCCACAAATACACGGAGGGTAAACAGTGCACTACTAAATAACCAAAAGATCACTGAAGAAATACAAGAAGAATTTTTTTTAAAAAAACATAGAAACAAATGACAACAAAAACATGGTGACCCAAAACCTATGGGACACAGCAAAAGCAGTTTTTTTTTTTTTTTTTTTTTTTTTTTGCGGTATGTGGGCCTCTCACTGTTGTGGCCTCTCCCGTTGTGGAGCACAGGCTCCGGACGCACAGGCCCAGCGGCCATGGCTCACGGGCCAAAAGCAGTTTTATGAGGAACGTTTATATCATTCAATGTCACCTCAGGAAACATGAATAATCTAATATAAAAAATCTAACCTTACACCTAAAATAACTAGAGAAAGAAGAACAAAGAAAACCCAAAGTCAGTAGAAGGAAAGAATCATAAAGATCAGAGCAGAAGTAAATGAAATAGAAATAGAAAACCATAGCAATGATCAACAAAACTAAAAGCTGGTTTTTTGAGTAGATAAACAAAATTGATTAACCCTTAGCCAGACTCATCAAGAAAAAAAGGGAGATGATGCAAATCAATAAAATTAGAAATGAAGAAGGAGAAATCACAACTGAGACTGAAGAAATACAAAGGATTATGAGAGACTACTACAAACAACTATATGCCAATAAAATGGACAGCCATGAAGAAATGGACAAATTCTTGCAAAGGTACAATTTTCGAAGACTGAACCAGGAAGAATTAGAAAATATACACATATCTATAACAAGTAATGAAATTGAAACTGTAATTAAAAATCTTCCAATTAAGAAAAGTCCAGGACAGGATGGCTTCACAGGTGAATTCTATCAAACATTTAGAGAAGAGCTAACACCCATCTTTCTCAAACTCTTCCAAAAAATTGAAGAGGGAGGGACACCCCCAAATTCATTCTACAAAGCCACCATTACCCTGATACCAAAACCAGACAAAGATATTACAAAAAAAGAAAATTACAGACCAATATCACTGATGAATATAGATGTAAAAATCCTCAACAAAATACTAGCAAATAGAATCCAACAACACATTAAAAGGATCATGCACCATGATCCAGTGGGATTTATCCCAGGGATGCAAGGATCCCTCAATATATACAGATCAATCAAAGTGATACACCATATCAACAAATTAAGGAATAAAAACCATATGATCATCTCAATAGATGCAAAAATAGCTTCTGACAAAATTCAACACCCATTTATGATAAAAACTCTCCAGAAAGTGGGCATAGAGGGAACCTACCTCAATATAATAAAGGCCATATACCACAAACCCACAGCTCACATCATACTCAATAGTGAAAAACTGAGAGCATTTCCACTAAGATCAAGAACAAGACAAGGATGTCCACTCTCACCACTATTATTCAACATAGTTTTGGAAGTCCTAGCCATGGAAGTCAGAGAAGAAAAAGAAATAAAAGGAATACAAGTTGGAAAAGAAGATATAAAACTGTCACGGTTTGCAGATGACATGATACTATACATAGAAAATCCTCAAGATGCCACCAGAAAACTACTAGAACTAATCAATGAATTTGGTAAGTTTCCAGGATACAAAATTAATGCACAGAAATCTCTTGCATTCCTATACACTAATGATGAAAAATCTGAAAGAGAAATTAAGGAAACTCTGCCATTTACCATTGCAACAAAAAGAATAAAATACCTAGGAATAAACCTGCCTAAGGAGGAGAAAGACTTGTACTCAAAAAACTACAAAATACTGATGAAAGAAATCAAAGATGACATAAACAGATGGAGAAATACACCATCTTCTTGGATTGGCAGAATCAATCTTGTGAAAATGACTATACTACCCAAAGCAATCTACAGATTCAATGCAATCCCTATCAAACTACCAATGGCATTCTTCACAGAATTAGAACAAAACATTTTACAATTCGCATGGAAACATAAAAGACCCCGAATAGCCAAAGTGACCTTGAGAAAGAAAAATGGAGCTGGAGGAATCAGGCTCCTGGACCTCAGACTATACTACAAGGCTACAGTAATCACGACACTATGGTACTGGCACAAAACCAGAAATATAGATCCAGGGAACAGGATAGAAAGCCCAGAGATAAACCCACACACATATGGTCACCTTAACTTTGATAAAGGAGGCAAGAATATACAATGGAGAAAAGACAGCCTCTTCGATAAGTGGTGCTGGGAAAACTGGACAGCTACATGTAAAAGAATGATATTAGAACACTCCCTAACACCATACACAAAAATAAACTCAAAATGGATTAAAGACCTACATGTAAGACCAGACATTATAAAACTCTTAGAGGAAAACAGGAAAAACACTCCCTGACATAAACCACAGCAAGATCCTTTTTAACCCACCTCCTAGAGTAATGGAAATAAAAACAAAAATAAACAAATGGGACCTAATGAAACTTAAAATGTTTTGCAGAGCAAAGGAAACCATAAACAAGATGAAAAGACAACCCTCAGAATGGGAGAAAATATTTGCAAATGAAACAATGGAAAAAGAATTAATCTCCTAAATATACAAATAGCTCATGTAGCTCAATGTCAAAAAAAACAAACAATTCAACTAAAAAAATGGGCAGAAGACCTAAATAGATATTTCACCAAAGAAGACATACTGACGGCCAAGAGACACATGAAAACATGCTCAACATCACTAATTATTAGAGAAATGCAGATCAAAACTACAATGAGGTATCACCTCACACTGGTCAGAATGGCCATTATCAAAAAATCAATAGAAACAATAAATTGTGGAAAGGGTGTGGTGAAAAGGAACCCTCCTACACTGTTGGTGGGAATGTGAATTGATACAACCACTGTGGAGAACAGTATGGAGGTTCCTTAAAAAACTAAAAATAGTACTACCACAAGCCCACTACTGGGCATATACCCTGAGAAAACCATAATTCAAAAAGAGTCACGTACCACAATGTTCACTGCAGCACTATTTACAATAGGCAGGACATGGAAACAACCTAAATATCCACCGACAGATGATGGATAAAGAAGATGTGGCACATGTATACAACGGAATATTACTCAGCCATAAAAGTGAACGAAACTGAGTTATTTGTAGTGAAGCGGTGGACTTAGAGTCTGTCATACAGAGTGAAGTCAGAAAGAGAAAAACAAATAATATATGCTAACACATACATATGGAATCTAAAAAAAATAAAAGAAAAAAAATGGTACTGATAAACGTAGAGGCCAGGCAGGAATAAAGATGTAGACATAGAGAATGGACTTGAGGACATGGGGAGGGAGGGGGAAGCTGTGGCGAAGTGAGAGTAGCATCCACATATATATAATAGCCAGGACATGAAAGCAACCTAAGTGTCCATTGACAGATGAATGGATAAAGAAGATGTGCCACATATATACATGGAATATTACTCAGCCATAAAAAGAAAAGAAATTGAGTTATTTGTAGTAAGGTGGATGGACCTAGAGTGTTTCATACTGAGTGAAGTAAATCAGAAAGAGTAAAATAAATACCATATGCTTACATATATATATAGAATCTAAAAAGAAAAATGGTTATGAAGAACCTAGGGGCAGGACAGGAATAAAGATGCAGATGTAGAGAATGGACTTGAGGACACAGGGAGGGGGAAGGGTAAGCTGGGATGAAGTGAGAGAGTGGCATTGACATATATACTCTACCAAATGTAAAATATATAGCTAGTGGAACACCGCTGCATAGCACAGGGAGATCAGCTGGGTGTTTTGTGACCACCTACAAGGTTGGGATAGGGAGAGTGGGAGGGAGATGCAAGAGGGAGGAGATATGGGGATACATGTAAATGTATAGATGATTCACTATGTTATAAAGGAGAAAGTAACACACCACTGTAAAGCAATTATACTCCAATAAAGACGTTAATTTTTTTTTTTTAATAAAATGAAAAATTAAAATTTAAAAAAAAGGTCAAGCCTGGGAGGCAGAGCCTGGAGAATGGGCTATCATGTATATTTCAGGCTAGAGGCAACACTCTTTTACAAAGGTGCAGAGCCAGCATGACTAAGCACAGGCAACAGAGCACAAATGTTAGAGCTAAAGGAATAGACCCAATATGGAGTCAGGTTTGTTCTTCTCCATTATAAGACCATTATCAAGTCATTTGATACAAACTATAACTTAATGTAGATCGCACAAATTCCAGAATCTCTCACTTTAGACATCAACATTAAGAGCTATTGCCACTTAAGAGATGAAATCCATTGCAGCATGACTATTCTCATCTTAGCTCTAAAGAGGGCTCTTGAAAGTAAGATTTGTGCCAGAGACTCATGGGTTGCATGAGGTAGAAATTTAATAATTCAAGTATCTGTACACAACAGAGTGACCCTGTAGACCACTATAAATAGGACAAAAGGAAAATGAAACTTTAGATTATCTCAATAGTGATAATGAACTCCCTAATAAAATACACCTGCATGAAATTATTTGAATTTATAAATTCTGGAGACAAACACTTTGTCAGGTATATGTATTGCAAATATTTTCTCCCAGTCTCCAGCTTGTCTTTTAATTTCCTTAACAGTGTCCTGATGAGCAGAAATTTTAAATTTTGATAAAGTATAATTTATAATGTTTTTCCTCTTAGAGTTCAGTCTAAGAAGTCTTTGTCCTCCTTAAGGTCATGGATATATTCTCCTATATTTTCTTCTAGAAACTTGATAGCTTTAGATTTTATATTTAGGGTTGTAATCCATCTTGAATTAACTGTGTATCACGTGAGGTAGGAGTTGAGTGGCTCTTGTTCAGTGTGACTTGCTTTTATTCCAAAAATCGTATCACCTCCAATTTCTGCTTGCTTTTGTTTGCTTTCCAGTGGGCTTCAAGCAGCAGTTTTCAGTTGTTGTTTTTACGTCTTGTCTAGAGTCTATAATTATTACCAGTAGTAGGGTATTTTAGTCCACTCAGGCTCTTATTACAAAAATACCATAGGCTGGGTGGCTTAAACAACAAACACTTATTTCTCATAGTTCTGGAAGCTGGGATGTTCAAGATTAAGGTGCCAGCAGATTCAGTGTCTGGTGAGGGCCTGCTTCCTGGTCTGTAGATGGCCATCTCTGTGTTCTCACATGGCAGAGGGTTCATCTAATTTGAGCTACACCTCCAATATCAGAACTCTTTCATATACAACTAATCTCTTCAACGTCAAGGGAGCTTGGTGATAATGCTCAACTACCTAGCTCCTTCCAGTATCCTGCCAGACAACCTTGTGCCAGACAGTTCTGAGATATGATGCACCAAACCACCAGGTCTCTAATTGGTGGAGTCATAGAGAAAGATGAAAAATTCTAGATTAGGTGATGTGAAAAATGTGTGCTTTAAATAGAGGCTGAGCAGTCCTGCCTTCGAGTTTAGAGAGTAGCCTAGTGCTCTCATGAAAGTGATTTTGTCAATTATCATATAGTGTATATCTATAACAATTTATTCATTTTATTGCTTGGTACTAATCCTTTCGTTTGCAATAAACCCTTTCTACAGCAATGAGATAAAAAGCACACTTTTAATGAAAAATTAAGTAGTAGATTTGCATTTCTCATGACATTTGATGATAAGCAAGTCATTTGTCTATATTTACCATCCAATATGGGGTAAGTCTAAGAGCAGAAATTATGAAAACGAGAAGACATAAAACTGCTAAAGAACTACTAGCATCTACCTCAAAAGCTAGTAGTTATATTGACCGTTTAATGCATTCATCTGAAGACAATGACTTAACACGTACTCACAGGGGTACTTGCATATCATTTGGTGAAGCATAACTTTTCAATTAGCTCAAATGACTACTCTTCTAAATCAACTTATTTGCAGTTCTGAGTTTTCTTATGCATATATAAATAAAGCAATAGCTGTTAATATATTGGTTCCAAACCAGTATTTTTTTATAATCATCAAAGGCCTCAGACAGTTAATCAGATTAATTTTTAAATGCTTTTTTCTCATCCAATTTATCAAATCAAAGTAAGACTCTTTTTTAAGTTCATTCTTTCACTTGAATGTACAACAGGGTCTGAAACCTGTTGTAAATTCAGTTATAAAGTTCAACATTAAAGATAAAATTAATGCATGTTTTGGTGATATTTCAAATACAAATTTTGATTGAGGTCAACATCAAAATAAAAACCTTTTTATTAAATGAAGAAACATATGGAGCAAAAATTTGGAATTGGCTATGGTACACACATAATTCAATATTGCATCCAATATTTTTTAATATTCTGCCAATTGAAACAGAAGTTGTACATACACAAATTCATAAATATTTTTATATATACGAAGAATAATTAAACTATACATTTTTTGTTAGGCTAATCTTAAATATAAAATAAATACTTCATCACAGCACTATATGCTTTTTCTTTTTTCTGACCAATGTCAATAGTCAATAGAATTCTAGTATATTTGAGAATCTGGAGAACTACTTTTTAAATTAATTATCTTAAAATGGTATTGAACATTTGCAAATGAGTCCTCTAAATTTCAGCAGCATTTTGTTCAAAATCACTTAAAAATCTTGAATCAAATTATTCAATGAATGAAGTATCAGAGCACTTCAGCTTTTGAAGCTTTAACTGAATTGCTATTACTGAAAACCAGGCTTGAAAACAGGAAGACATTAAAATGTATTGCTTAATAGCAAGGGAGCAATTGAACAAATTAAATAATAAGAGCACAGCTGGTATACAATATGAAATTTTGAAATTCTCTAATTGTGCTTCAGAATGATGCTTTCCCAACTATCCATGATAAAGAACAATGTTTTAAAAAAATATTCAATCCTTCACAAAACAAAACTTCTGTAAAGCACAATAAAAATAAGTTTATGGAAAAATGAAATGGACAAAAAAGACATACAAAATTCAAGCCCGTATTTTTTAATCATTTGCGTATATGGACATAAAATGACATTTTAATAAATATAATTAGAGCAACCATAACAGAGCAAAAATAAAGAATTACAAAAATTATACAAGTTGCTCACTGTACATAAAGGCAACTAATACATAGAAAGGCTATTACATGCCTAACTTTTTGTCACTCTGAGATTGTAACCCAGAAAAAATTACAATTGAAATATGGTCCTCTATGTTAAACACCTATACACACACTTTCAATGAGTAGCATGTACAGCAATATTTTTTTGAAATCATATATAATTAGATTTTGTAATATGTATAATTTTTCATATGTAATTAGATCTTTGTAATTTTATATATAGAGTATCAGATACAATTTGGAGGGCGTTGTTTTTTCTTTATTTCATTTTCTTCTTCTTTTGATTTTCTTTTTCCTGGGTATTTTAAATTGAGGTATAGTTGATATATGATATTATATACATTTCAGGGGTACAACATAGTGATTCACAATTTTAAGGGTTATATTCCATTTATAACCTTTGAAATATTGGTTACATTCCCTGTGTTGTACAATATATTTTTGTAGCTTATTTATTTTGTGCATAATAGTTTGTAACTCTTAATCCCCTACCACGCCTTGCCCCTCAGCCTTTCCTGCTCCCTACTGGTAATACTATGTGTGAGTCCCTTTTTTTGTTACATTCACTAGTTTGTTTTATTTTTTAGATTCTGTATATAAGTGATATCATACAGTATTTGTCTTTGTCTGACTTATTTCACTTAGCATAATATCCTCCAAGTCCATCCATGTTGTTGCAAATGGCAAAATTTCATTCTTTTTATGGCTGAGTAGTATTCCGTTGCATGTATGTACCACATCTTTATTCATTCATCTGTTGATGGACACTTAGGTTGCTTCCATATCTTGGCAATTGTAAATAATGCTGCTGTGAACATCAGGGTGCATGTAACTTTTTGAATTAGTGTTTTTGGTGTTTTGGACATATACCCAGGAGTGGGATTGATGGGCCACACGGTAGTTCTAGTTTTAGTTTTTGAGAAACCTCCATACTGTTTTCCACAGTGGCTACAACAATTTACATTCCCACCAACATGTACATCAATATTTACAGTTTTTAATGTGATAACTGAATTTTTTCTTGGTTGTTAATTTATCTAATCTAGGTTGAATTGACAACAATGCTAACTTGCAAGAGATAATATGCATTTAAACTATTTCCTTTTTTATTAGTATAAAAACACAGGAGAGAAACCATAGTCACAAATACATACATGGGAATGGAAAATGATTTTTTTAATAACTTCAACAAATTCAAGTTATTATTTTTTAAACTTTTATCTAAAATCAAGCAAATGATACTGTAGTTTCAAAATTATAATCCTTCATGGGTAACCAGTTCTGACAATTAGTCCTATGAAGTTATAGTTAAATTTGTTATATAATATTATGAAAGCAATGAATTTCCTATGCAGGATCTTCTTGTGATGGAAAATAAAATTCAAAACCGTTCATCAAATTCATGAGGTATTTAGTGATAAACGATTTCAGCTGTACAGTATCAAGATCATCACCTACTTCCTTGATAATTATTGGTTAATCATGGAAAGTGTTATGATAATCTATAGAAACTCTGTCTTCCAAGCTTCTCATTTTAAATTGTGCCCTTTGGTCTTTTCTGCCACTGAAAAATGTGTTGCATTCCTTCATTGTATGGATGCAATAAGAGCATCAAAAATTCTAAAAATATCAGATAAATAAGCAAGTCAAGAGTCCAATTTACATCTTTAAAAACCTGGGACCAAACTGTTTTCTTATCTTGCAGAAACACATTCTCGACAGAATTTTACCCTTGATAACAATCATACCTCCACATGCTATAGCAGTTATATATGATCAGTTTCTATATTATCACATAATAAAGAATATTATGAAATTTAACATCTTTGTAAAAGTGGTATGAAAACTATTGGTCTTCTTTTCCCTGAAATCACTTCCAACACCATGTTCACCATTTTCTTTACTGTAACTATCACATTCAAAGAAGACATATCTTTTCAAGTATAAGAGCAAAGTTTATCTGCCATCAATAAATTAGGGTCAAAAATAAATAATACGCATCAGGAACCAAAACCATCCACTGAGCTATATAAGTATACTTGTTCTTGAAATTCATTCAAGAACTGAGTACAAGAAGAAACCTAAATGAACCAAACTCTGGAAAACAACAAGCTCGCAAAAAAGAAAAACAATCCCCAGTGGTTATCATCTCTGAAACAGAGGGGGAGCAATCTGCTACTGATAAAGGTAAGGAGTAACCAGGCTAATGTTTAACGAACCTTTTACGGCTGTGTGTGAGCTGCCCTGATGGATTGGTAACCCAAGGAACCCAAGTCACAAAGGGAAAGTATATCATCCTCCAACTCTTTCCCTCACATCTTTACAGGGGCTGATACCCTAAAACTGGGACAAGGAAGGAGAGTTCAAAGAAATTACTGTTGGAACTCCAGGTTTTGGGTTAAGGAAAACTGGGGGAGGGGCAGGAAAGCTGAGAGAAATCTCTCGGGGGTAATCCCTGGTTTCACAGAGTGTAGGCCAGCTATAACCACCTGCCAAAGGCCAAGGGTGGTGCAGCAGGAATGAAAAAGATAACCCAAGGCACAGGAAGCAGAGGAAAGAACTAGAGATCAAAGAGAATTCCCCAAACCACCCAAAAGTGCTGGCAACCAGAATGTAAAGCGGGGAGAGATCTCCCACAGTACAGAAGACACATGAAATGCAGCAGATGTCCTGAAACTTGCCAGTGCTAAGATCCCAGGCCCTGCTGAAGGGAAAGGCTAGGTCTATTTTAGATCCTACAATGCATCATTATCATTGTTTTATTGGCTCAAAAGTCATTTAGATTTACCCATATACTTGATCTTTCTGTTGCCTTACATTTCTTCCTGAAGCTTTGAGTTTCCTTTTAGAATCACTTTCCTCTACTTAAAGAACATTTTGTAGTACTTTCTTTAAAATAGGTCAGCTATTAGCTATATGTCTTTATTGTGTCTCTATTTGGCTGGGTAAAGAGATTTATTATGTGACTGGAGCTGCCAGTTTAAATGCTCTTTATGAGGCGTATTCTAGACGATTTCCATCTTCATAACCAGGTCATAGCTAATTTGCACAATGTCTTACCAGAAAGCATGTGTTTAAGCAGACATAACTTGAAGATCTCTGTGAAGTAACAGACTCCTCCCGGTCCAAAAATTTACCAATATTGGCTGGATTTTAGGGACTGAATTCATCATAATTCAGACTGACCTAACCAATTCTTTACCCAAGCTTGTACAATACCCTTTGAAACCAGAACCAAAGGAAGGATTATGGCCCACAGTATAAACACCAATAGAAATAGATGTAATATTGAACTATCCTTTGAAGTACTCCTAACCTGCAATGGATAGCTCAAGATCTTAAGGCTGTTAATAGAATGATTATACCTAACTTTCCAGAACTGCCTGATCCTCTGGATAAAATTCGAATAGTCATTACCCTACACGAGTTAGAGAGTCATTTTCCTTCCACTGGCCCCTTCTAAAATATTCCCACATTATGAACCCTAAATTCCAGTAATGGAAAAAAAAAAAAGGATTATGACCCTGGAAGAACAAAGTGCTTCTGCAAAAATCATTACAGTAATGTCTACTGAGACCAGGAATGCAACAGAGGTAAGAATAAATATTGGAACAATTTTTTCTGCATAGTTCATTTTTTCTCCCTAGAGAGTCTTCAACTGCTTTACAGAAGTTATTCAACTCCAGGGAATCTGCCCCTCCCAAAACAGAGCTGATGTAACTGTCATATGAAATGATTCTTGCACTACCACATAGTCTGTGCCCTCGAGGACACTATTTTGTTTTATTATATGAAAGCAGTCCTTTGCTTCTTTATCACAAACAAACCATGTCTTGGAAAACACGATTCCTGGCAGCAGGCAACCAGAAACATAGAAAATGAAGCCACATAGGCTACTTTGGAGAATTACCCAGAAGAACCACTAATTTACTGCTGGAAGTACAACATCCAAACAAGAGTTCCTATAGTGAGGTTTATACAACTGGAAAAGGAAGTAAGAAATTTACACAATTGAATAGGGTGGTAAGAATTTATATCTTAGCTGATATTTTAAATGATACTTCTCCAGCTTTTGAAGCTAATTAGGCAAATCTAAACTCTTTAATCCAAGTGGTAATGATGAAAGTAATAACTTGAGATTTTCTATTCGGTTGTCAATGCGATATATGTGTCATTACTAGCACTTCAGTTGCACTTGGATAAACAGTACTGGCCAAATAAGAGCAAACAATTCATCTCTAAGAAGATGTCCACATAAATCTTCAAAGTAGACCCAAACAGACTCTGCATGTGTTTCCTTGCTTTGGAGTCTAATCATTCTGCTTTCAGTCTGCTTTTGTCAGTAGAGTAATTGCCAAGTGTAGAGTCTCCAGAATCTTAAATACTTCTGAATAGCCATTGTCATATCACATGATTTAACAACTCCTCATTTGATGAGACGAGTAAAAAGGACAGACCCTGGTCCAACTCGAAATAGTTTGTCGTTTCTGAGATAATGCACATCTGGAGATTACGATAGTAAAGTACGTCTGGAATGAGAGTCTTCTCTCTGGTCTGGTTAGAGACTGGTCAGAAGGAGGAAGGGGTTCAGGAGAGATTAACTGTTCAGAGAGAACAGTCACCCCATCATATATGCAAGACAAAGAACAATGACATTTATTAGTTATACAATTATAACCATATAATGTCATATGACTCGCATTAACTTCTGAGCTCAGAATATCATCTAGTTTTGCATTGACCCTCACCTTAAGAAATCAGTCAATCTAAAGGCTCACTCTGCTTCTATTTAATACAGCATACTCTAAGAACTTCTGAGGTCAACTCATAAGCAATAAAAACATCTGCTTTCTTTGTTAACTAATACACCTTTTCTGAGTTTTCCTTGTGCTGTTCCCCCTTGCTGTAGTATGTCGATACAACTCCAGTTACTTATACCATAGCAGGTTTCTTTATTAGAGTAAAAGGCTGTTCACCCATAGAATAGAGTACAGGAACATAAAGTAGATATAAAATATATCCAATTAGGTTATGGATTAATACAAATATTCATGGCTTAAAAAAGAAGCAAATGATTAAGCAGACTTTGAGAAGCTATAGGAGGAAATTGATCTGCTCATCATGAAGCAACAAAATACTATATTGTTTAATAACTCTATAATATTCTTCCTCTAAAGAAGAGGCATGGAAATATCTTGAAAAATGGCATTTTAAACTATACTAGTATTTAAACTAGTATTAGTAATAGTGTTAGTATTAGCAGTAGTAGTATGGAGTCACTGTTAATATGAAATTTTTTTAAAAATCCCAGAGTAAAGTAATGAGTTTTGGTACAAACAAGCACTAGAGAAACAACGTTGGATTGAAGACAGCTCTGGAAATCCATAATAACGCCACACAAGGCAAGTCATTTAACTTTTAGACTTCAATTTCCTCATATATAAAATGGAGGGACTTCCCTGGCGGTCCAGCGGTTGAGACTCTGCACTTCCAATGCAGGGGGTGCGGGTTCAATCTCTGGTCAGGGAACTAAGATCCCCCATGCCGCGCGGCACAGCCAAAATTTTTTAAAAATGAAATAACAACATCTGCCATGTTTAACTGAAAGTGTTACACAAAGAGAAAAATTGAATAATGAATGTGAAAGGAATTGTAAAATGGCAAAGTATGACACAAAGTGGCGACTGAGACTGTGCATATGCTTTAGGTTCTATATAGCTTTTTTCATGGATTTACATTATCATCACACAAAAACCCACTCTGCTGTCCCCATACCCATCCATCTTAATTTTCCATGCCCCAAAATATCAAAATATTACAGCTTCTAGAAAACTGAATCTACATACTGTGAATCAAAGATTCCATTCAATTTAGTTATCTACTTGAATTTGAGCCAGTGGTAGGAAATAGGGTTGAGGGCTCAGGGGTGCAGCATAGCAAATCAACTTCAATAAATGCCAACACTGAGAAATCAACCTCTCCCAATGCTTTGGGTAGCTGTATGATCCAAAAACAATTCATTTAAAACATAGTTTTGCATGTGATTAATCTATCATCCGGTCTGATTGCCTGTGGTACATTTTTATAATTATAAATTGCATGGAGAATAAAGATTATTCAAATAATCTTATTGGCTAAGGCACAGGGCATTAATTCAGTTTATAATAGCAATAATGACCTCAGCCCAGGACATTTCCAGGCAATTAATGACTGGTTGGAGTTAATGACCCGAGTTCCAGCCAAGGACCATCAACTCCTTCAAGCTGGTCATCAATCCTCAGAAAATGCCCAGTGCTCAGAGCACAGTCAGACCCATTCAGAATTTGACATCACTCCCACTTTTTATTTTCAAGTAAATTTGTCGCTCTACTCTTTCCTTAAAAGCCCATTTTACTTATAAACTAGGTAAAAATGACTGACATTGTTTTTGAATAGTAAATTAATTCATGGAACATGACAAGTAAATGTTATGTAGGCATAGTACACTAAATAGTAGTGTAATATTGAAAACACAGTAGAGACCTGAAATATAAGACATCCATGCTCCAACTCTACAAATGCCTAAACATCAGCTCCACGAAGGAGAGCCTGGGTAGTGGGCCCCCTTTCCATGTTTTTATTTTCTCTCTTTCAGAAAGAGAATCGGAGTTAAACTATAATCGACACATTTCTACTTTCTACCCAGCAAGCTGCCTTGCTTGTCTTTAAACTCTTTTGCAGAATGAGTAGGAGACGTAGCCGAGAGAAACATGACTTTTAATATACAAGCCCAAGAGATGCCACATGACAATATCATCAGTCATTTCAAGCTCTTCTAGAATACTTCACGTATTTTTTTTTTCCCATCTCACAGGAGGCATATGACACCGATGACCTGGATCACCAGCATGGCAGGCACAGGCTTTTTGTGAGCCGTTCAAGCAGAGAGAAGGATTCGGCCAGCCAGCCCCCCTCTCTATGCGAGGCCTCCAGGAAGCTGCTGATGACCAAGTCACAGCCTAGAGGAAAAGCACTGCAATGTTTCACTGACTTTGCCTCCCACTAGCTACCCACCAGCGCTCTTTTTGCTACTGATTCCTGTCTTGTTTTAATCCATCATGGGAAAGGCAGAAGTCAGGAAATAACAGTGTGTAAAGTGGCCTGTACAGTCAGCATCACTGGCCCTGAAGGTATGAACTCAGACCACCTGTGACTATTAATGAAAGAGAAGATGCTTCATTCAGATATCACGCACATCCACAGTCCTGTCTTGGTTGAACTTTTTGCCTTCTATTCATTAACAGCCTGAAAAGGGAAACCTTTTAAAACTGTGTATATTAGATTCAAGTGGACAATTCATTAGCGTTGTCACTTACATTAATAGCTAATGTCCACGTTAGGCCTCATGCAGGCTGTGCTAAGTCACTGTCTGTACGGGGAAGAGAAAGCCCCTCAGTAACTGAACTAAAGGCTCCCAGAAGGGATTTCTCAGTGGGGATGGGAGACGTGTTGCCAAAGAATAAAGTCTAGTCATCGAAGCTGATGGATGGTAAGAATAGTCAAAATAATGTTAATAGTAACACACTCTTACAAAGAAAAACATCACATTCCCATGTTTTTTTTACTTACTGGGATGATGGGTATCTACCATTAAAACCATTATTTCTCCTGTCAGAAAGTAGACATAAAATAACTTGAAACTGTCACAAAGAACACTGATGCATTGATGGTTTGATGTTTGATGAAGCCATGAAAAAAAGAAGCTCAGAACGCAGATGCTGCCCATGCCTTGGTGTACTTCCAGCCAGGGGCCACTTGCAGGTACAGGGAAATTAAGATATTGAGAACTGTGAAGCAGGAGGAGAGAAACACTAAAAACATGATCTATCAAATTCTGCTAAGGTACATTTGATGTACTGGAATAATACACATCATAATTTAATCAAGAAGCTATATTTTAAAAAAAAAGAAGCTATATTTACACAAATCAACAATAAATTTGGAGGCAAATTAATAAGTTCTACAGAATAAAAATAAAATTTGAATTTGAGAAAGAAAGCAGTCATTTTTATATCATTCTATAAAAAGCAGCTGATGATCCATGTCAAGAGTCCTAGTTTGATTTCTAGAAGCAGACAACTTGGAAGAATATATATATTCTACAGATAAAGCTGTTAACTAGATAATTGGCTTAGGAGCATATTTTTTTATGCTGGAGTTCAGAGGATTCAGGAATCTCGAGCCCCACTTAGCAGAGCTAGGAGATGAACTCATGTCTGTCTTAATACAAAGCTTACGTGTTTTCTGCCTCACTGTGGGCCACCTGTTAAAATCTCTTCCTATCATTCCATACAATGTGCTATTTCACTTAGGAAGATTTCACAAATCATTTAAATATGCAAACAGGAGGAAAGCTAGTTCATGGTGTCTCCATTGCTAACCATCTATCTAACCTGTTCAGTTATAAAACGAGAAAACAGGAAAGGCCCTCAAGAAGCTCTGATTTGCATCTAATCATAGATTAGAACTTGGAAAATCTTTTCATCTACGGGACACCACAGCTTCAATCAGAAGATGGCAAAGAAGTGACGTCAATACCCAGATTTCAAAACATGTTGTAAAACACTCCCCAGAGAACATTCAAACATTAATAATCAAGATCATCAGTTTTGCAAGTAGCATAGAAGTTGTGTGTTATGTAAACTAGGCATGTAAGAAGAAAAGTCATATGGTTAGACATTATTCCCAACTCTGTCTAGGAGCAGAAAAATAAAGCACTAAAACTATGTACACCTTTCTGGGTACCAAGCTGACAGTCTCTGTCCTCATAGCTCCTTGGATTAAAGGGTCTCTAAGATGTGTTTATCTTCTGAAAGCCTGTGTTTAATTTCCATTACAATTATGTATATAGTGAGTGTTAATGAACTGCCTTCTCTCCATCTACTGATAATATGAAGTGTTATTTCTATATATGCTTATGAGCACTTGTAGTGGGTTTGTTTTACACTGAGAGAGCAGAGTCGGGAAACTGATGAATTGCCAAGTCACCTGTCAAAGGAAATGCCTTTTTATTCTCTTTTAAAATAAGTGTTGCAGGAGGTTATGATGGAAAGGGCTTCACTCTGTTCCTGTTTTATGGAACTGACATAAGGCGTGCTTTCTAAACTGAGTCCATTTTTAAGATGTGTTCCACTCTCTTTAGAGATGTAAACAACAACAAACCGACCTGAAATATAGACAGAAAATTCTCAGTTTAAAAATGGGCTTTGTTCTAAAAGTCTATAAAAGAGTTGTTCAAACTGACTGCTTTTCGCCTACAAACAACTGTACACCTAACGATCATGCGGCTGAAACATCACACAAAATTGACCCAACGATTAATATTGTTGAAATGGGGCCTAAGATCGACTGAGTCCCAAGTTCAGATCCAACCACACAGAGAGGAAGGGAAAAGGATGACAAGTAAAGCTTTTCTTCCTTCTAGCTAATGGCAGGATGAGCTTCAAAAGAATTTTGAAACAGGCAAATAGTGTCTTGGGAATTCTCTTACTTCCCTTTTTAAATTGGTTCCCTAGTACATGGTGTCTCCCTCCACTGATGACCACGAGTCCAGGGCCTTGCTGTTCACCTCCTCTCCCCCAGCCTCAGTTACTTCATTTACTTCTCAGAGATCACTGACTTCTTTTTCCTGAAACCACATCTCAGAATTTCTTTGTGCAGTGGCTCTTGGGTAAGAGTTAGGGGAAAAGACCATTAACTTAAACCTCTGTATCTCATTTTCCTCTGGCAAGAATGGTAATGATCCTTTACCTAAATCACATGATAGTTGTGAGGAATAAAATGTAAAATATAGAACATGAATGCACGGTGTCAACTAAATTGCAAGCCAAATTCTAAGTATTATTTTGTTGAACTAATTGACACAAATGTGTGAAGCCCGTAACACTTTGAGAATTATGTATTCTCTAACAAGTGAATGATAAATAACTCTAATTAATCTCTAATTGGTCAACTTTCGGGTAATATTAAAAAGCGCATGTGAAAAAGACTCAGTAATTTCAAAGAAACGTGCTCTGGGCAAAGGAATCTTGCAAACAGCCAGTCCCACAGAGTCTGCCAAAGTCAGGGTCCCAGAATGTCATCCTAATTTCTCACTTTTTTCCCCATATTTCTCTTCTCTTGCCATATAGTTTTATGGCAAGGACAAAAGAGCCTTCAAGTGTTTCTGAGAGTTCCTGTCCACTGGTTTCTGGGGAGAAAGCGTCAAGGGGTAGGGAGTGGCTGTTTGTTAGAACATTAGTAGGACAGGTCATCTGTAAGTGCTAAGGAGTGGTCCGTGGTAAACTCACCCTAGTGGCCACTCTGACTATAGTCTCTAGTATGATGTTTCCAAAACTTCAGTTGCAGCAAATGATTCAAGTCTGTGGTTTCTCCTATCTGGGAAAAGGTCACCCATTTTCTAGCTAATAAATGGCACATAATCTAAGTCTGCATCTTAAGAAGGATGAGTGATGTTCAACTACAGGACCTGAATGAGAACATGTTGAAATTCAGATTTATAAAAGGGAATCGGCTATATGAAGTGGTATATGATGGTGCCCTCTGCAGGAAAGTCAAAGAGACAAAGACTTCCTCTGGACTGAGAACGGACTACATAACTTCATCATCATCGTGCCTTTGTAGTGCACTGCAGTGAGATAATGGCATGGATAATTTGATATCATGCTTTAGGATTAAAATACTTCTCTTTACCACATCTTCTCCGTCAAAAACTTCTTTTTTTTTTTTTTTTTTTTTTTTTTTTTTGCGGTATGCGGGCCTCTCACTGCCGTGGCCTCTCCCGTCGCGGAGCACAGGCTCCGGACGCGCAGGCCCAGCAGCCATGGCTCACGGGCCTAGCCGCTCCGCGGCACGTGGGATCCTCCCAGACCGGGGCACGAACCCGTGTCCCCTGCATCGGCAGGCGGACCTTCAACCACTGCGCCACCAGGGAAGCCCCCAAAAATTCTTATAACCTGGCAAGGCACCTAGGTAAGAGCCTTAAGGCATAATGTTGCAGGTCTTCAACCCACAGGGCTCCTTGTGTCAACCCTAGCCACCTACTACAATGTCTGAAATTTTCTCTGGGCAGGTGAGTCTTGATGGGAACAAGACGGCAATAGGAGCATCGAAAGTCTACGATGGGCTCAGAGCGGAAATCCTGGGCAACTGGAGGGCAGCATGTTGTCTGTATCAGTTAGTTGTCACTGCATAAAAATCCATCCCAAATTTAATGCCTTAAAACCACAATCGGGCTTCCCTGGTGGCACAGTGGTTGGGAGTCTGCCTGCCGATGCAGGGAACACGGGTTCGTGCCCCGGTCTGGGAGGATCCCACGTGCCGCGGAGCGGCTGGGCCCGTGAGCCATGGCCGCTGAGCCTGTGCGTCCGGAGCCTGTGCTCCGCAACGGGAGAGGCCACAACAGTGAGAGGCCCGCATACCGAAAAAAAAAAAAAAAAAAACAAAACCACAATCACTTGTTTGCTTATAGATCTACAATTTAGACAGGCTGGGTAGAAATGACTCGTCTCCATGTGGCGTCAACACACTAAAAAGTCTTCAGTGAAAGCTAAACTAAGTGATGGAACATCCAAGATGGTGTTACATTCACATCTGGTGCTTCAGCTTTGACAGCTGGAATATATAGAGGCCTGCTGGTCATCTCTCTCTCTCTCTCCAGCAGGGTAGCTGGACCTCTTTATATGATTGATGGCTCAGAGCTCCAAGAGACTCAAAGCAGAAGTTCTAGGCCTCTTATGGCTTAGGCCTCGCACTGGTACACTGTCATGTCTATAGCGTTCCTTTAGGTCCAAACAACTCGCAAAGCCAACTCAGATTCCAAAGGAGGGTAGATTCGACCTCATGGCGGGAAGAGCAGCAAACAATCCATCTTTAATCCACAATAATGTCCCTGCATGTAAAATTTGGCAGTCACTTTAAACCGGATAGAAAGTAGTTGAGAAAGGGAGCTTGCGAATGACCTGAAGACAATTGTTATTGTTTTCCTTCTGTTTTGCACATTGCTGGCCAAATTCACTCAGCCACACGTGTCTCTGGTCCTACTCTTAAATCTGGCCATTCACAACCTCGTCAGCACCCATTTATCAGAACACCAAAGTACAGAACAGCAGTAGCAAACTATAACCCATGTCAACTGTGTTTGTAAATAAAGTTTTATTGGCACACATCCCTCCCCTGTCATTTACATATTTTTATAGTTGCTTCTGTGCTACAACAGCAGAGTTAAGTAGTTGTGACAAAAACCATATGGCTCATGTAGCCAAAGATGTTTACTTTATGGCCTTATTAGTTTGCTAGGCCTACCATAACAAAGTTGGGAGACTTAAGCAAAAGAAACTTACTTCCTCACAGTTCTAGAGGCTAGAAGTCTGTGGTCAAGGTATCTTCAGGGTTAGTTCCTTCTAAGGGCTATGAGGGAAGGATGTGTTCCAAGCCTCTCTCCCTGGCTATAGATGGTCATCTCCCTGTGTCTTCATATCATCTTCTCTCTGTGCATGTCTGTGTCCACATTTCCTCTTTTTATAAGGACACCAGTCATAATGGATTAGGGCTCACCCTAGCATCCTCATTTAAACTAGATTACCTCTCTAAAGACCCTATCTCCAAATAAGGTCACATTCTGAGGTACTGGAGGTTAGGACTTCCACATATGAATCTGGGGTGGGAGGGACACAATTCTGCCCATAACAACAGCCCCCAACAGAAACAGTTTGTTGACTCCTGGAAAAGAGAAAAGAAGGCAAATCCAGCTGTTAGAAGTTTCGGGTTCTAGTTTCAATTGTGCACCTTACTAGGTGGGTCACTACGGACAAGTTACGAAAATTCTTCAATTTTGTTTCTACATTAGTACATTTCATTCAGTGCTTGGACTGCTTACCTCCCAGGGTAATTGTAAGATCAAATTGGGATACTGTGCAGGAAAGCAGTATGAAAAATAAAAGGTGTTACATGAGTTTTATATATATATATATATATATATATATATATATATATATACTATACATACTTTGAATAATTTACTGGTGTTTAACTCTGGGGCTTTGTCTATTTGAACTTAAGCTTGGCCTCCATTGAGGGGGAAATATATTAGCAGCTTCCTCCTGGCTGGAAAGTGAACCAGTGGTTAAATTTCTACAGCTTTTCTGAATCACACTGCTCAATATATTCTGAACTGTAGCTTCTTGATTTCAGAAAGCTTCCTTCAGGAGCTTTTGACTCACAATTTCTTTTCCTGTGTAACACGTGGTCCTTACCTGCCTACCTGGTTTGCCCATTTGCCTTGCAGCGCTCTTCAGTAACTTTACCCTGGGAGCCTAAGGCTTCAGTCTGATTGAGGTCCAGGACCTTATTTTAACTTCCTCTGTGTATCCTGCCATTGAATAGCACAGCTAATCTCAGACTTCTGCCTTGTACCTGCTAGAGTTTCTAGAACAAAACTTCCAATGCATGACCCATCCTGGATGTCTTTTGGTTCTACAGTCCTTCCATCTCTGTGTTGTACCTCCACACCTCAAATAAGAAGCTAGAAAACTCATAATTTTCCCTTTGATACTAAGTTGCATGAGTCAGATCACTCTAATTCAAGGCAGAGCTTCCTAAATCTGCTATTTGTATTAAGACCTCATAAGGCATGTTAGGTAAGGGAGCAAGTATGATTCTATTAGATTTCGTAAGATGACGATTATTGTTAGTTTGCCCATTTTTGAAACTAATTTCCTCTTAGTTTGTGTTTTCCAATTAAAAATTATTTTAAAGATGAGTTCAGGAACCAAGTCTAACTTAGACCCGGGACCTATGAGCTAACACTTTTTCTTTATTTAAACTTCACATTGGAATTTTTATATGTCTCCCTCTAATAACATGTAATTATTTTTATATTTTAAATTGATGCCTAGGACTATGCCTTTTATCTGTTGTTTACTGTGTTTCAATCTGTAAGTAAATCATGCAACAAAATTTTTTTTAAAAGAGTGCAGGAAAAATGTGAGCATTTTTATGAAAGGGAGGAAAAATGATTCTAAATTAAATGTCGATCTAAAGTAGTAAACTCAACAAAAGTCTCCCAAAGAGAACAATAAAGGCATCTCTATTTAGCAAAGCTAAATATTAGTCTTCAGTGTTTGGACAGATAGTTCCACTCGACAATGCAAAGGTAGGTCTCATATTGAATTGCCTTTAATGGAGAAAAATGAATTGCTGTTAATCTTATCTTGATAAATTATGAAATGCTATGCCAATCTTTCCCATTTGGATATGCCACCTTGTCTTTTCTATTTGCTGAACTTGAACTTTTTAAACAAAATGAGCCATACAGCTTGGTAAAATCAATTTACTGAAATGGGTCTGTGCACTCTCACTCTGAAAAAGGGATGTCAGTGATATATGCCATAACGAAAAGGCACTCTTCCATGGAATTCTCCCAGTCTGCCATGTATTTGCTGGAGATTTCATGCCAAAGGACACTGAAATCCTCAGAAGATCTAATTTTAACATTGTCCAATTACTCCTAAGCTATCTTTATTTGCCCTGACATCTTAGCATCAAAGATACTATACACATGCAACGTTATTAGTGATTCAAGCATGATTCTCTTCAACTAAACTTCACATAAATTGAAATATTTGAGCCTAAAATAATCCAGTTTCTTTGACTTCTAGATGAGTTCTAACCAATTCATTAAGCTTTAACTTGGTGCTGCATCTATGTTTTGTTGAATTGAAATTTATGGAAAAGATTTAGCCGAAGACAAGCATGAAATTAAAAAGTGTAAAATGAGCTGAAGTCTCTACTCTGTCACTTTAAAAATACATTGGAGGTCTCCAACTATCCAATAGAATAGAATTAATAAAAACCATATATAATGTCATAATAGATTTTATTCCAGTAGAACAACATCATTACATCTGATTGCAAATCACATGAATACTTTCTGGCAACCAAAAAGAAAAAATTCACACTTGATAATTGCATAGCTTTCCATATATCAAAATGTATGAGGGGTATATGTTACTTGTATTATTAAATTCTTATTATATTTTAATGTTGTAATCTAATTTCTCTAAGTGCCTCATTATTTTTCATTTCAGCTGCCAAATGCACAAATATTTTATGTTGTTAGTGAATTAAACAGAGGCATGCTAAACAGATTGATATTCTGGATTCACTCTGTGATTTAAATGTACTGATTATAGTGTAAAAAAAGACAAGGAAAAATGTGCTGTTTCCTGTAGGTCACAGCCAGTGGTTTATAATAAAGGCAATCTCTATTGTGCCCAGAAACATACTGTATGTAAACAACTGGTGTGAAAAATAATATAATTTCAAATAAGTGTAATTGCTTATTTGCAACAGAATATCTGAGATATCAACAAAATTTGAGCTTCTAAAAATGTCTGTGGGTAAACTGTGTTGTACAAGAACCAGCACAACCTAATGAGAGTTTAGTCACTTAATAACTACTCACTGTCCCTAGCAATGACATCTCTTGGGTGATGATAGACATGATCAGCATAAAGGGATACAACAGAATGATGTATCAGCTAGCTGTTACTGGGTAACAAACAATATCAAAGCTTAGTCACTTAAAAAGTAGCTAATCATTTAGCTCATAATTCTGAGTGTTGGCAATTTAGGCTATGCTCAGTTGAGATGTTCTGGTGTGGTACCTTCATGTCTTGTGGTCAGCTGCAAATTGAGCCAGTGGCTTTGCTAATCTTAGCTGGGCTCTCTCCATCTCTAGGGCCTCAGCTGGGATAACTGGGTTTCACAGCTCTGGTGATTGGTCCATCCTCCAGGAGACTAGCCTGGGCTTGTTCATATGGCCATGGTAGGGGGTAACCAGAAACTAACCAGAAACACTTAAGAGTTCATGAGGCTTGGGTATGGAGCCTCCATACCATCACTTCCACTGAATTTTACTGGATAAGAAGGTCTTGATTTAAGGGTAGAGAAATAGATTGTAGTCCATCATGGGAAGAGCTGTAAGGTTACATGACAAAGATCATAAATAAAAGTAAAGGTGGAGATTTGCAGCTATTTTTTCAAACAATCTCCCACAATGGTGACTTATTAAAACAGGTATTTTGGATAAATTTATTAAAAGAATCTATCATCTCTATTGTAACTAGGACTTGTCGAGGAAACACAAATATTATTTCCAGAGACTGGGGAAAGTCCAAATCCTGCCTTATAAATCATTATCCCTTTATGTCCCTTGCCATGGGTTTTCAAAGAATGATCACGCAGAAAACCAGTAGCCAAATGAAATTCAGTTATTTTTTTTTTATAACCGCTGCTAGGCCCTGATAATCCACGGCCAGGTGCATGGAGGAAGGACATTGGTAAGAGCTGCCCTTTAGCCTCTTGATTATCAAGTCTCATGGGGAAAAAGCTGTGGAGAAGAGATTGGCTACACATCTTTAACACAGAAATCTCTTCTCACTTGGAAAACTGAGTCAGAGCATATTCTGGAGTTCTGACCATTAAGATTAATTGTTCCTCTTTTAGGATATCAGTAGCTAGGAAGGGGGTGGTCAGAAGTGGGCTTGGCTTGCTTCCACACTTCAAATCCCAACACTAAGCAAAGATTGATGGCAACAATAAACATTACAATAACAAGATAGTTTTAAGCTAGGTCTCTCACCAAAATCTCAGCCAGACTCATGCAGGTGCTCTGTACAAATCACCAGCTCCTTCCATCCCTTGTCTCAAAGCAGTAACTCAGTGTGTTCATGGTTCTACCCTCTGGGACAAGCTGACACACAAATACACTTCCTTCCTAATAACTTTACAACTGACCTGGCAACTCTTGCTATAGCTTCTCCCTCTTGCATAATTCAGTATGTGTAAAAAGAGTATCTAATGTTCTCAAATGATATTTTTTCCTGTTTAATCCAGGTTTATAACTGAACTCTAGAATAGTAGAGTAAAATAACCAGAACCCCCAGACTAGAACTGCTTATCCCAGCTCGACCTGGAACTATGTGATCTTAGAGGAAGACTGAGGTCACAATACCTTCCTCTCTATTTATTTCTCCTTATCAGAACTTACATACGCTTACGTGTCTAGCACTTTATAAAAAATGAAATAAAACATAATTTAAAGCCTCCTATAATCCCCCAATTTTTATCTAGCAATCGCCCTGCCCCACCTCTTCCTCATGGTCACATTTTACTTCAATTCCCTCCTTTTCTTCTGCTTCCACTTGTCTGGAAACCCACTCCAGTCCCAGTCTGCCTTTAGCTCCCGCAACACCACCAAATTTCTCCTACTAAGACTCCGATGACCGCCATGTTATTAAACCCAGTAGACACTTTTCCACTCTTATCTTTTTGGATGGCTTAGAAATCTGTGATACAACTAACAGTGTTATTCCTTCTCGGAATACTCTGTTTTGAGTGTCCTCTGCCTTTCCTGTCACCCTCCTCCACCTAACCAGAGTTCTCAATTTCTCTCCTCTTCTCTCTTCTCAATCCATACTCTTCAGTCTACCCCCATACCTTCAACTATAGCTAGGCTGATAAATCTCAAATTGAGCTCCTCACTGATATTTCTAGCCGTCCACTTGACCTCTCCATGTGTATGTTTCAGAGGCAGCTCAACACAGACATCCCAAACTGATCTCATCATATGTCCCCCTAAATAACCCCTGCCACAAGCATTCTCAAACCAGAAACTGGAAGTCATTCTTGACGTCTCCCTCTCCTGCTTAACAAGATCCAAACAACCATCTCTATTTCCCGAAGCCATCCATTCATGTTCATCTTCCCTTCCTCATACTAACTCAAGTGAATCTTATCTCCTGGCTGACATATAGCAAGTTTTCTGGTTGACCGCCCCCTTCCATTCTTACTCTCTATAATCCATTCTCTACTTTCCAGCCAAAAGATGTAACCCTGATTCTGTCAATCTTCAACTTCAGATCAACTCTTCAATGCTTTTCCATTTCCCTTGGGATGAAGCTCACATCTCTGACAGACTCTGCAGGGCCCTAGATGGTCAGCCTCCTGGTTATCACTCCAGCGTCATCTCTTGCCATTCGCCCCTGGCTGCTCTTCACGTTTGGCCTACCTTGATCTTCTTAATCATTCAGTGTTCTTTCTCATCATCGTACATGCTTTTATTTCCCACCCATCTTCACGCTAGTTTTTTCTGACCCTTCTGGTAAACGTGCACTTCCCATAACACTTCCAACTGTTTGCTCAATAGCTGTGCTCCCTGGAGACCGTGTGCTTCTCAAAAGCAGGGGCTCTGCTATAACGTTTCTGCCTAGTAAGGTGCCTGACACTTCCAACTGTTTGCTCAACAGCTGTGCTCCCTGGAGACTGTGTGTTTCTCAAAAGCAGGGGCTCTGCTATAACCTTTCTGCCTAGAAAGGTAGCCTGACACATTTACTCAACAAACTCAAATGTTGGCTGAGTAAATAAAGAATTTATAGACCTCTGGGTTATCCCCCATTTCTAAAGTGGAAATGTTCATGTTTGATCCTGACCCTCGTATCAGATACTTTTTGAAGTTGCCTAGATTATATAATAAGTACTATTATAAAAATAATAAAGGTGAAAGTTCTCTGAAACACATAAAGCCTTTTACAAATGAAAAAAGTATTATAACAACCTCTATGTATTATTCACACAAATGGTTCAAGTAGGTTTGGGGAAGCCCTGAGAATCCAAATTTTGACGAAGGGAAAAATAACTTCAAGTTTAAATGACAAAGTTAGCAACCATAGGCATTTCAGGTGGAGGCTGACTCTTACCAATATTTCTATCATCTGATTATCCAAGTCACTAATTTTTATGCTCTGTCATGACCCCTGCCTGTTATCTTCTTTCTACCCAACACCATCTCAACGTTTAATCACTCGCTTTCCTCTTTTTTACCTTCAGGTTTCACTTTACAAATAGTTACTGTAAGACAATCACTGTACCAGGCTGTAGAGCTATAAAGATAATGATCACATAGTTCTAGCCTTTCCACTTACTATTAAAACTATGGAAACTGATATAATGTAGTGCATAAGAGGAAAGGACCGGAGACCAGAAAACTGTGGCTTTGCATCTCATCTCTGCCATTTACCAAATCTGTGAATTTTGGCACATTTTTGGCTCATTGGTTTCATTATCTTTAACATGGGTAAAAACTACTACCCCAAACAATTATCAAAACTAAAATTACCAATAGAATTAAATGAGGCAGCATTCAAAGCACATAGTATGTGCTTTTTATATAAGTGCTCAATAAGTAGAATTACCTGTTAGGACTCTAACAACCCAAAAAGCCAACTAAATATACTTTTAAAACACTAAAATAAAGAAAACCATTTTAAGTTGTTTTTCACTGCATATGAAGACTATCCCATCACTTTGATCATACAGTGTAACCTAACCAAGTGGGTAACTATCCCATCATATTCAGAGAGTCCGTCCATATTCAAGACAGGAGGATCATACTGGGTGTGTACACTAGGAGGAGAGAATCTCGGAGACCATCTTAGGATTCAGCCTACTACAAGGAGAAAGACAGCAACTTGAACAGCACAGTAATAATATGAAGGAGTTCCTGTGGCATAAAAAAAAAAAAAAAAGAAACATACGCTTTCTCTACTACACAATTTACTAGATTAAGCATACCCACAACTGAGCCCAAATATAAAGCCAAAAGGAAAAAGTGAAAAATACGTCAAAGTAAATGGATGAAATCTTAGAAAATTCAAAAGAATTGAAGGAATGATCCAAGAATTCTGAAATAAGGCTACTATAGTTCCAGAAAAAATAAAGTGACAAAGAGGGGGTAGGCAATAAACAAACAACATAAGAAAAAGATTTTGCATTAAAAACATGCCAAGTCTCAATCCTGACTGATGATAAAAGACAGAGTCAGCATAGCACGGTAAAATCTATGAAATTAATGAATTAAGGGGAAAACCTACAATTATTAGACAGAGAAGGTGTCAACGTCAAAGAAAAAAGTATTATATTGACACTCATGGTATCGTTTATGCCACTCTAAAAGCCAGAAAGTACGGAATCACTACTAACAAAAAAGAACTTAACTCAACAATCCTATAGCCAGCCACAATATCAGCCATCTGTCAGGGTATAAATAGATATTTGAGAATATGCAAGAAGTCTGAGAGGGCGTTACCCACATAACAAATCTTAGGGAAATACTTGACTAAGTACTTAACACATAGGAAGCAGAATCAAAATCTCACAATAGGAGAAAATAAATAAGAGCTAAAACAGTGGTGAGAAATGACCTTTACAGTTTATATCAATAATATAAACAGATGATGACAGACCATTTGGAAACATGCGATGCACACTCTTGAAACAAAATAAAATATTTAGGAAAAGATTGCGATGATAAAAGGGAACACTTTAAAGACTATAGTAATAAACCTCTATGGAACATATTGCACAGTATCAGACTAGAAAATGCAAATATTCAAGAGAGTTCAAGAACCAGATAAAAACATAGCTGGAGTCTTCAATAGGCTTCATTTGGAATTAAACTACTCTAGTAAACTAAAAATAAAAGGACCATGGAGGATTTTAATACAAATAAGAAAAAAACTTAATAGGCCTACATACTCACATCTCCACAAATAATATAAAAATTTTGCATTTACATGGAACATTTATGAAAAGCAATATGAACTTGTCCACAAAGAACATTTTAACAACTTTAAAAAGCAAAGATCACATTTTCTGATCATAATCCAATAAACATGGAAATTAATAGTAAATATGCAGCAAGAAAAGTACTTGGAAACTAACATATATATTCCTAACTAATGCTTCAATCAAGAAAGAAAGGGGAGGGGACTTCTCTGGTGACCCAGTGGTTAAGACTTCTGCTTCCAATGCGGGTTGATCCCTGGTCAGGGAGCTAAGATCCCACATGCTTTGTGGCCAAAAAACCAAATAATAAAATAGAAGCAATATTGTAATAAATTCAATAAAGATTTTTAAAATGGTCCACATCAAAAAATAAAATAAGAAAGGGGACATAAAACCTACCTGGAAAAAATTAAGAAGTGAAGTGACTACTTCATATCAAAAAGTATGCAGTATATGAAAGACAACAAAAGCTGTTCTCAAAGAAAATTACATAGCCTTCATTATTAAGGGAAGGGGAAGGAGGGAGGGAGGGAGGGAGGGAGGGAAGGAGGAAAGAAAGAAGGAAGGGAGGAAGGAAAGAATAACCTTATTATTCATCATATGAAATAAGAAAGAAAGCAGTTCTTAGGATTATACACTTTGGGTCTTTTATTCATAGCTTGTGGATTAGAACCTTAGTTTTAGGTATAACCAACAAAATTTGCTCTGTTAAAAAAATCCCAATCTGTGACAAATCAAAATTGCAAAGATTTGGTTCTTAGTAACAACTGGCTAATTCAGGCAGAATGAATAAGAACACCTGTGTATCAGATCAGAGCATGAATTTGAAAAATTATTAGGTGCTGGTAAAAACAAGAACAAAACATCCAAAGAACTATCCAGTACTTTCTGATGATGTCTACAAGAATCATTTGTTTAAAGCTCTTTTTAGTAAACATTCAGGCTTTGTGTTCAGGGTTGCAAATATGATGTGAGAAGTTCCAGAGCAGAGGTGCTTTAAGGATGCTAAGTAAAGTCTTACAAAAATCCCCAAGGAGCCAGACCCAAATGAGACTTCCATTTTTCAGGATATAAAATTCTTTAATGAAGAAAACTCCATTTCTGGAGGCCCACACAGAAAAAACTCAAGAATATATATTTTTAAAAACCACTAGTAGATGAGTAAGTAGTATCTAGCTCCCTATGCACTCCCCCCAAATTATCATAAAATGGCCAACATACTGATAGATTAAAAAGTGGGAAATCTACAACAGCACAGAAAATGAAAGTTAGAAGCTCCACACACACCAAAACCCTAGAGGTTCCAAAGAACACTACAAACCAAACTGGGTGGCAAACCATAGACTAAGAATTAGCTATGTAATGAGTACACATAAATGGAGAAGAAAAAAAGAATTGTCTTTTATAGTGAAATAGGCATACGAACTAATTTCCCACACACATACAAACATTTATATATATAAACAAAGAAGTAAAACAGCTAATAAATATAAAAATTCAACCTCAGCACAATTAATTACATACATTAATTTGCCTCTCAAATTACTAAAAAAATAATTGTTATAATATTTAGTACATAAGAAGGTACATTGAGATGGACACATTCACAAACTTCTGGTGAGACTGTTATTGAAATGACATTTCTGGAAAATAACTGTGCAAATCATGTCCAGAAATTTAAAAATGCTTATATCCTTTGACCATAATTACTTTTCCAGAATTCTACCTTCATAAAAACTCTTCACCACAGCCTTATAATAGGAAAAAAAGTTGAAAGAACATAGCTGTGTAACAACAGATGATTAATTAAGCATATTTATGGGTCATCCATAATGTTTTACAATCATTAAAATATCATTTATTAAAAACGAATGATACAGAAACATACAGTCAAAAACTCCTATCTACCATTAAATCACAACGTAAAACATGTAAGAAAAATGCTGGAATAAAATGCAACAAAACCTTAGCAATGACTATATCAGGGAAAAATTACAATTTTCTTTTAAAGACTGTGCTCTACTTTGGGGAAATAATGTTTGCAGGATTTAAGTTAACTGAATTTTCTATTTGTACCCTATCTCCATGACAGTTTTGCGATCTACATCAGGAGTCATTTATCCATTTCCTAAAAAAGAGTGTTCCCTCTTTGTTTTAGTTAGATTTAGGAGCTTTGATCAAATTATTCCTTTCTAACACCATCTTATATTAGTTGAGTTTCAACTGAAGTCTCAAGCTATGCCTATCACAACATTTTGCATTCCTGCATTAAAATTTTCAGTGCTTTGGTAATCACTTGTACTGAGTGCTTTTAATACACAGGTAGCTGGAACCAGAAAAACTCCCTGCTATGTCCATCTAAAAATTACAAAATTTTTTTCCTGCCAATGGTCCTTCTTTACCTGGCTCTCATTTTCTGTCTTCTGCTTGCAATAGTGTATGGCAGTTTTATTAGGAGTTCTTCTTTCCATCCATTAAAATTTAGACTAAAGCCAAGAGATAAGGTTTTATGATTCTTCTTTCAAACATATCTTTCATAGTATATGCTAAAACCTTACCAGACATTCTTTTTTTCATTCAATATAATCCATATTTTGTGCTGTTTCTTTGTCATAGTTTTATTCTCTTCCAGTGTCACAATCATCAACCAGAAGAACTGAAAGTGTCACTAGTACCAGGGGACCATATCCAGCCAATCCTGGAATGTTATTCCAGAAAGTTAAATGTCTAGAGTTGTAGCCGAGATTTTTATCCCAATGTGTGATACATTTCCACTTGATTTAGCAGAAATGAATAGTCCTCGGTAAATACAAGAGATCTATCAAAACCCCATTCACATTTTTTGAAATACAAGTCCAGGAATGCAGTCACTACACATAGCTGCCACTTAACATCTTTGTGACCTCTTGGAGTGAAGTTGTCACCAACCCTCAGGACCTTGTAGAGGTGACAGGCCCTCTTCTACCTGCAGCCCCTGGGCCTTCCTGTACTTGCTCCTTTAATTACCAAACCTGCATAAACTCCTGGTGCATTTACAAACCCTTTCCAAGTCAGCCCTACGGGTAAACGAAGCTTATAATAACAGTGTTTACTGTTAACACCTGAATAAAAAATCATGTCCATTAATATTTAGGACTTTTTCAATCATGATGTGGGTTTCCATTATGCAATCAAGGCAGAGCAGTACAAAAAAATTATAATATTTTTTCTTCTCTTCTGTCAAATATCTCACTTGAAGTTTCTTTAATTACCAAACCTGCATAAACCCTGGTGCATTTACAGACCCTTTCCAAGTCAGCCCTACAGATACATAAAGCTTATAACAGTGTTTACTGCTAACACCTGAAGAATAAAATGATGTCTCTTAATATTTAGGACTTTCTCAATCATGACATGAGTTTCCATTATGTAATCAAGGCAGAGTAGCACAATAAATTGTAATATTTTTTTCCTCTCTTCAGTCAAATATCTCACTTGAAACAAAAGGTCTGTACCCAAAAAAAGTAAATTCTATTTTCACTTCCAGGATGATGTTTACATATGAGAAAACTTAGTTTATAAAAAAGACTTTTTTTCATTCTCAAGTCAGGGGACTGACAGTGTGCAAAGAAGGAATAATTAACTGGTTAGGAAGAGAAAGATAAACACGCTTAGCCCTTCTTAGAGACCGTGAATATACAGTTATTTCTCACAAATGCACATTAAATGTAGTTGAACAACCTTTCTGAAATATGCATACTATCAGCTCACCAATAACATGTTTTAAGCTAATGTGCTCAGTTGTTTATTGGGAGAAAAATTATTTCTGTGATGAATTTTAAACCAAGTAACAAAACTATATTACACTTTCAAAGTAGATGACATTGCATTTAAATGTATCCCCACCTACAAATATTATAAATACCTAGTGACTATAAATATGATGAATATAAAACAAGTGGGAAGTGTTTTCCCTTGCAATACAACTTAAACCAGAGATTACCTCAATATTTTTCAACCAACTCCTAATACATGGGAACCGTTTCGGAAAATGCCTTGAGAGCATGAGTAAACTCACATCCCACAGAGACTAAGGAAGAAGTCCCTGCTATTTAACGGATGCAAATCCCCCTCCCCAGCACAGCGTTAAGTCACTTAATCTACTTATTCCTCTATTTCCATGTCTGTACAATGAAGGTTACTAGAGTTCCTAGGGTCGCTAGGAGGATTAGATATAAAAATAAATGTAGTATATTCTGTATGCGTGTATTATTGTATGTATACGTATTTATGTATCTTGTACCTATGTATGGGTAAATTAATATAAAGAAGGTAATAAATGCAAAAGAAAAGTATATATAGTGAAAATTCACGAATACACCTTATTCTCGTTATATGCAGTTTTGGGGCACTGAAATTCTCCAAAATGGTTACACTGGGATGTCTTATTTTATTATTAGACTGGTTCCTTGTGAAAAACGATATTTCCCAATAATACTCTGTGCTCAAAGTCTCAGACAAAAAGCAAGTAAGATGATATCAGGGCAAAGTACTTTCAAAAAAGTCCTCTACAGATTTCAGGCATTATTAGTGTGGATGGCAATGGTGATAAGAATGATGGTTACACATTTTTTAAATCTTAATCTCATCCAGATGGTCCTATTTTCTCCAGCCTTTGGGAGTGAGTCACTCTTCCTTTTTACACAAGTAACAGTAATTCAGTCACCATCCTTTGTTTGGGTTTCCCCCACCCCTGAGGACTTGCTGAGGAATGCACGCATGTGACACCGTTATACTCTCTGGGTCACTTCTTCTCAAGTATGTAATGCCTGCCCTGCAACACCCAAAGCACAGCTAAGACCAGTGGAAGCCGTAGACAAACGGAAGGTCATCGTAATGCAAGAAAAGAAAATGCAACTCTTCAGCAGTCCCTTCACAGGCAGTCGCTTATTCTTTTTAGCCCCTCCAATAGTTCTCCTCAGAATTTTACCTGCTAACACATTATAGAAGTTGTCTGTCTCTTCCCAATTGAAGTTCTTTCAGAACATGGCCTTCCTGCTGAGAACTCAGGTGCCTGTGCTCCCGGCCACAGAAAGAAGAGTAGCATGCCTGCCCCCTCATTCTAAAATCTCAGCCCGAGACCTGCCACCCAAATATAGTCAGGGTACATTTTCCAAAGTTTGAAAAGCATTACAACCAGTTCCTCTGCACAATCTTCAACATACTGTAAGGAGACTATGTTTACATAAGCTTGCAGTCTATGGATCATCAGTGAACAAACATGTGGAGGGGAAAAAAAAAGAGAGAGAGAGAGAGAGACCCATCTGTCAATGACAGACATTAATTTTCAGGAAGAGTCTAGCCAAAAGCCGTATTTAGGAGGAAATATATTGGGCTTTTCTAGACCACACCCTTAATAAGTACACACCCATTTTAACATTTCAGTCGGAGGCATCTATATTTGAATTACTCTCCAGTTCTGGGTTTCCTGAGTGCCATGAATTAGATGCTTGCTTTATATCTAGTTGGTTAAAATTACCCACGAAACTGGTCTCTGCCATAACAAAAGAGGCTTAATCCCCAGCCTAAATTCTCTCTTCTGCTCTGAAATTTAGACACCATTTACCTCTCTCAAATGTTATTTTTCCAGCTTCAATTATTTTGCGATCTTGGCATCTGACTTTGTAAATATGAATATGGATTCATATTTAAGTAAATACGGAGTACAAAAAGAAACTCGAAGAACTGTTATTTGGGAAGGGAAACAGTAAGCATATACAAACAATTCATGAAAGGCTATGAATTCTAATAAATATCAAATTATTGATCTGGGATTTGTAGCTGAGGAAGAGGAACTCCAAGTAACTCTCTCAAACCCCAAAATAGAACAAAGTCAAATAACCAGTTAGAAGCTGATTCTGAGATAGCTTGTTAGAACAGGTGCATATATGCTTTTCTAATCCTTGGTGAAAAAAATAACATTACTGTCTCTTCTTAGACAGCTCAGCCTACTTATTAATTAAATATTTTTAAAAATGCATATTTAGACTTAGCTATACATTTTGAAATGTAAAATATTATCTTTCTAAGAGAAAAAAAATCATTCCAGAAACAACCAATTATATCCAGATACTTTCACAATATAAACACGAGGGAGCACAAAGTCTAGAGTGCAAAAACATCCAGGCGCCAGTTTTACTTACAGTCTGAAGTGAGGGCCTGATGGTCCTATGAGAGTCTTACCTCCATCAGTGAACTTGGTGAGCATAAGCTCTTTGATGTAGTTTGAAGAGTGATGAAGTCCCCAAAAGCAGATGCTGAAGGCCCAGACTGGCCCTCATGGGACCTGTAGGAGATCAAATAAAAGTACCATCTGAAAAACTCTGTGTAAGCCGTGAAAACATATTCTTATTTGATCAGTTACTGATAATTAAACGTTAAAAGGAAAGTGATGAAGCTGCCATAAACTTACTACCTTTGCACATTATCAAAAGGAACCACTTTAGTCCAAAGGGGTTTAATTACCCTATGTAATTAAAACATTACAAGAAGTGTTTGAACCTCTGGAATCTCAATATTATTTGCAATTTTCTAAGCAAATATTTTCCAAAATTATAGTTTTTCAAACTTAGATCATGATTTAATTTCCCCCTTCTACTGAAAAATAACTAAAATGGACATTTTTCTCTCTAGAACATTTCCTTTTCTCTGAAGGGATATGGACCACTTATAAATCAGATTTATAAGAAGACTGATACAAAAGATGACATGTCAAACAATTATGCAATCCAAAAAATCAATTGATGTAACTGTTTTAATCTTTTTTCAGTAAATTAACTGACTTCACTCATATGATTTCCCAATTCTGTCAAATTGCCAAACTTCTACGTATGAAACAGATCTTGTTGATTTTGATATTAAATTATGCTCTGTTTAAACCTAGATGATCTTTCATAAATTCCTGAAATTCTGATATTTGGAGAGCCATCCTTTCTATGGAAAACTTGTATCTTAAGAATGCCCATGGACTTCACGTTACTGTTGCTTAAAAAAATTAAATGAATTTTCTTTAATTATGAAAATAATTCTTAATCAAATGCTCTTTTAAAGATTTATCTTACATGTCCACTCAGGTAGGAATCAGCAAGGATGTTTTTCTTTTCTTTAATTCTCAAGCTTTTATGGTAAAACAGAAGAGGCTTCACTAAGAGGCTCCACAACTTTTACAAAGACCTACTAATACTGATCACCTATGAACATGGTTCTCTGGGAATGCAAATTTAGCCATCAGTGATGATACACAAAGATTCTGTAAACTGTGTTTCAAAGCTCAAGAAATGGTTCACTTTTCCCTCCGTCAGGTAGTGCATAGCTCATAATAGCATCCCCATCTCTTCAGGAGAATGCCTTGGCTTGTGTTGATTGATGGCATTTTTAACCATGTTGGAAGTAAAGCTTTTTGAATGGATGACAAGCAATGAATCCCTTCAATTATTTCTTTATTAATGTCATTCTTTCCTGTGTAATTGTCATTACAAATTCCCTCACCAATGTTTCCTGTTACATTCCAAGAAGAGTTAGGCCTCTGCCATTTGATGAAATATATACTGGTTTCAATTTACTACTTTTTTTTTCTTTCAACTAAAAAGTAGTCACTGTTAGTTGTTTTTGAGGTTGCCTGTATGGGATCCTCTAATATATTCAGGTTTCTAGTCATTGGTGGTGCCTCACAGTGAGAATGTATATGGTGCAAATATGGTACCTCCATTCATGTACATAGTCAATAATGCTTCAGAAGCTCTCTCCCCTTCAAGCAGCACTCTGAGTAGTCAGTCCAAGACTGATACATAGAAAGTACTCGGGCAAGCGTTAAAAGAAAAAATGAAAGGAATGAGAAAAAATGAATATTTAGCACCTATACAGCTCTATAATATCTTTCCTAATCCTTACATAACCCTATGAAATAAGTATTATCTACTATTATAATTTTTTCCGAAAAAGGATGTTTAATGAATTTCTCAAGATCCCACCTTGACTCCAAAGTCCTACTCTATACATCTTAGTTGCAAACATTGTCCATGGAAATAAAAATCAGTAGGTGGGGTCTGTATGTCTTCTAAAATATTATGATAACGTTTCATTAGATACTTCATTATGAGGGAGGATACTTTCAAGGCTGCTGATATTTTAACAACAGTGTAGAGAGGGAAGGAACAGAGTTGTCTGTTGTATTTTATAGAGTCCCTGTCACCACATGGTCTTTATGAGAGCCTATATTCTTGCAAATGCTTCTGAAAGGGAAAAATGATGACTTCAAAAATTATCATTTAATAGCATTGTAACAGATGAGTGTCAGGAGAAATACATGACAGAAGTAAAACAGTTGTATCTACAGGACCCTAGGAATGACTGGATACGGAGACTGAGTGAGAGACAGGAGTCAGGGATGACTCCTATGTTTCCAGCTTCCATGAATGAGGACATTTTCATGCCATTCATTTAAAGAGAAAATACAGTGGAGAAGCAGATTTGAGGTGAAAATTACCAGGTCATTTTAAATCACATAGAGCTCAAAACTCCTGTAAGGTGTGTAAGTGAGATTTTCAGAAAGCAGCTGGATTTATGGGTCTTGAGTTCAAGGCGGAATTTAGGGCTACAAATAAAACATGTAAGTGTTAACTGAAACCATGAATGTGGTTTAAGTAACCTTGTAAGTGTGAAAAGTAAAAAGAACCAGGGCTGATGAAGCAGCCTCACAAAATGAGACTATTTAAGGAATAGGCAGAAAAACATAAGCCTGTAAAGGAAACTAAGAAGGAAAACCTAGGAAATAGGATGGAATCCAGGAGAAAACAAAGTCACAGAAGCTAAGGAGGTATTTCTTGCTTAAAAGAGAGAATGACCAACAGTGACAAGTAGGATGAAGTAAAATGGGTTCATTTTTTAGGCCATCATTCATCCTGGGAAAAAACAAAGAAGGAATATGTACTGAAGTCATGGCAATAAATGTTTATCCCTCTATAAAGCAGTTCCATTTTCACCAGAAGTTCGGGACTTAGGTATAACTAAAAAGGGATGTGATGTGAAAAACAGGTATTTTAAACATGAGAAAAACTTTCTGTTACTTCTTTTTTCAGTAGGCTTCACCTGTGAAAAAGCACAGAGGTAAAACTGTTAAGTCGGTCCAAAGTTAAGATTTTTATAAGGGGTTGCAACTGAAGGGCAAGGAGGAAGAGAGGCAGAGTAATAGTGACAGAGTGATTGAAATGACAGACTTTGGAATCTAGGGTTGGAAGGGATGAAAGTGAATCTAGAAAGAAGGGGACAGATTAGAAGGAAATACAGTGGTCCAGGGCCTAAATGTTTCCTAAGGTCAAAGAGTAGGTATATTAGTTTTACAGAGTTGGAAGGAGAGATACATTGTCATAGAGTGAATGAATTGAAGTTTAATATTTCACATGTAGTATAGTGCTAGGTTTTGATATATTTCAAGATGTGGCTATATGAGTCAGATACTGAATTAATGTAAAGGAAAGACCATTAGAATTTAAATCAAAGAATTAACCTTAATTAAGTCATCCACAAAGTCACTGAAGTAGTCTTGGAAATTATTAAGATTACAGTAAAAAGTTGGCTGGAAGAAATAGACAAATTCTTAGAAAGGTATAACCTTCTAAAACTGATGGACATATATACACTACCAAATGTAAAACAGATAGCTAGTGGGTAGCAGCCGCGTAGCACAGGGAGATCAGCTCGATGCTTTGTGACCACCTAGAGGGGTGGGATAGGGCGGGTGGGAGGGAGGGAGACACAAGAGGGAAGAGATATGGGAACATATGTATATGTATAACTGATTCAGTTTGTTGTAAAGCAGAAACTAACACACCATTGTAAAACAGTTATACCCCAATAAAGATGTTTAAAAAAACAAAAACTGAACCAGGAAGAAACAAAAAATATGAACAGATGAATCACAAATAATGAAATTGAAACTGTGATTAAAAATCTTCCAAAAAACAAAAGCCCAGGACCAGATGGCTTCACAGTCGAATTCTATCAAACATTCAGAGAAGAGCTAACACCCATCTTTCTCAAACTCTTCCAAAAACTGCACAGAAAGGAACACTCCCAAACTCATTCTATGAGGCCACCATCCACCCTGATACCAAAACCAGACAGAGATACTACAATAAAAGAAAATTATAGACCAATATCACTGATGAATATAGATGCAAACATCCTCAACAAAATATTAGCAAACAATCCAACAACCCATAAAAGGATCATACACCATGATCAAGTGGGGTTTATCCCAGAGATGCAAGGATTCTTCAATATATGCAAATCAATCAATGTGATACACCATATTAACAAACTGAAGAAGAAAAACCATATGATCATCTCAATAGATGCAGAAAAAGCTTTTGACAAAATTCAACATCAAGTTATGATAAAAACTCTCCAGAAAGTAGGCATAGAGGGAAACAACCTCAACATAATAAAGGCCATATATGACAAACCCACAGCAAACATAATTCTCAATGGTGAAAAACTGAAAGCATTTCTTCTAAGATCAGGAACAAGACAAGGTTGTCCACTCTCACTGCTATTATTCAACATAGTTTGGGAAGTCCTAGCCACAGCAATCAGAGAATAAAAAGAAATAAAAGGAATACAAATTGGAAAAGAAGTAAAACTGTCACTGTTTGCAGATGACATGATACTATACATAGAGAATCCTAAAGATGCCACCAGAAAACTACTAGAGCTAATCAATGAATTTGGTAAGTTTCCAGGATACAAAATTAATGCACAGAAATCTCTTGCATTCCTATACACTAAGGATGAAAAATCTGAAAGAGAAATTAAGGAAACACTCCCATTTACCCTCTCAACAAAAAGAATAAAATACCTAGGAATAAACCTACCTAGGGAGACAAAAGACCTGTATGCAGAAAACTATAAGACACTGATGAAAGGAATTAAAGATGATACCAACAGATGGAGAGATATACCATGTACTTGGATTGGAAGAATCAATATTGTGAAAATGACTATACTACCCAAAGCAATCTACACATTCAATGCAATCCCCACCAAACTACCAATGGCATTTTTTACAGAACTGGAACAAAAAATCTTAAATTTTGTATGGAGACACAAAAGACGCTGAAAAGCCAAAGCAGTCTTGAGGGAAAAAACGGGGCTGGAGGAATGAGACTCCCTGACTTCAGACTACACTACAAAGCTACAGTAATCAAGACAACATGGTTCTGGCACAAAAACAGAAATATAGATCAATGGAACAAGATAGAAAGCCCAGAGATAAACCCATGCATGTATGGTCAACTAATCTATGACAAAGGAGGCAAGGATATACAATGGAGAAAAGACAGTCTCTTCAATAAGTGGCAATGGGAAAACTGGACAGCTACGTGGAAAAGAATGAAATTAGAACACTCCCTAACATCATACACAAAAATAAACTCAAAATGGATTAGAGACCTAATGGTAAGACCAGACACTATAAAACTCTTAGAGGAAAACATAGGAAGAACACTCTTTGACATAAATCTCAGGAAGATCTTTTTTGATCCACCTCCTAGAGTAATGGAAATAAAAACAAAAATAAACAAATGAGATCTAATGAAACATAAAAGCTTTTGCACAGCAAAGGAAACCATAAATAAGACAAAAAGACAACCCTCAGAATGGCAGAAAATAGGTTGGACACTAAAAAGGCATTGCTAAATCAGTTTTATGTCAATCAACTAATAATGTCTTATTTCTCTTAGAATTTATCTAAAAGAAAAATCCGTTGAAAATATGCAATATACAATAGATTGAAATAGTCAAACAGTTGCTGACTTTTTTGAAAATAAGCCACTACAACTCAAACCATAAATAATATTGTGGGAAATAAGAGAAAAGTCTTTGGATATTAACTTAATTGACAAATATTTTTCTAGCAAAAATTTGCTAAAGAGTTTTATTTCCTTTTTATACCAGCTTAAAAAACTGTCCTTCTTAAACTCTTTTGGTTAAAAAATTTCAAAAATAGATTTTGATGTCATCTTCATATGACATATGCAATATTATTGTGTAATGGTATATATCTTACTAAAGCCCACAAATATATTACTGTTTCTTTTTCTTCCCCAGCTGTATTGAGATATAGTTGACATATAACATTGTGTAAGTTTGAGGTGCACAGCATGATGGTGTGATGTACTTATGTATTGCAAAATGATTACTACAATAGGTTGGTTGACACATCTATTACCTCACACAGTTATAATTGTGTGTGTGTGTGTGTGTGTGTTTGTGTAAGGGCTTTTGGGAGCAACTCTCTTAGCAGTTTTCAAGTACACAATGCAGTGTTGTTAACCATAGTCATTATGCTGTACATTACATCCCCAGAACTTATACATCTTGTGACTGGAAGTTTGTATCCTTTGACCACCTGCACCCATTTCCCTCACACCATGGCAATTATCAGTTTACTCTTTTTCTTTGAGTTTGGTTTTTATAGAGGATGTGGAAAAAAGGAAACCCTTATACACTGTTCATGGGATTGTAAATTGGCACAGCTACTATGGAAAACAGTACGGAGGATCTTCAAAATGTTAAAAATAGAACTACCATATGATCCAGCAATTCCACCTCTGGGCATATATCCTACAGAAATGAAATCACTATTTTAAGATTATACATCCTATGCTCATTGCAGCATTATTTACTATGGACAAGACATGGAAACAATCTAAATGAGAGATGGATGAATGGACAAAAAATAAAAATAGTATATATGTATATATATATATATATATATATATATATATATAAGCACACACGAAATGGAATCTTAATCTTTTAAAATCATCTCTCATAACCTGACATTCAGGCATCCTAGTTTTGTTCTCTACTTTTGATCAATTGGAAAATACGTTTAGTAGACCATTGGCCCTAATTGATTTATGACTAAATAAGTTCTAGCTATCAAATTGAAAGTAATGCTTTTTTTTTTTTTTTTTTTTTTGGTATGTGGGCCTCTCACTGTTGTGGCCTCCCCGGTTGCAGAGCACAGGCTCCAGACGCACAGGCTCAGCGGCCATGGCTCACGGGCCCAGCCGCTCTGCGGCATGTGGGATCTTCCCAGACCGGGGCACGAACCCGTGACCCCTGCATCGGCAGGCGGACTCTCAACCACTGCGCCACCAGGGAAGCCCAGTAATGCATTATTGTTAGGCTGGCTATTTTAGTCCTTAAGTGGATGGTTCTTAAAACAAAATCTTTGACTTTAAATATATATATTATATATATGTGTGTGTGTGTGTGTATGTGTGTGTGTGTTGTGTGTGTGTGTGTATACACACACAACACACACAACACACACGTACATAAAAGAGAGGTAATATTTCTTAACTTCTTATATTCCAGGATATTCCAGGAGTAGATTTAAATACATTGTAGTAGCTAATTTATTATCACCACAACACAAGATAGGTAACAGACTTGGCACTTATTTTTATTTTACAATAGTTCATTTATGTAGTATGTATCCAGGCATGTAATGGTTAATATATTGTAATGGTAGAAAATGTAAAAAATATGAGAGGATATACAGAAAAAGTTCCCCCTCTGACTTCTGTCTCTCATTTCCCCAGTTCCTACTTCCCTTTACACTTTGGTAACAACCACTGAGCCTAGGACTTCTGGAATATCCTTGAGAATATTTTCTAATATTCTTTGCAAATTCATCTGTTTATATGCCCTATATATGAGATTTATGAAATGTATCTATGTGGTGTTTTCACTGCAGTTTCTTTATTATTATTAACCTAAGAATGAAGATTACTTTTGCTTTTTAAATCTCCAGGTGGAAGGGGCTTTTTCCCCAATATTATCAATTTCTAATTTCATTAAATAGTGATCAGAAAAATTAATTAATTAGAAATAAATATCCTAATCTAGACATAAAAGTACATTTGAGAACATGACCATTAGTAGGCAGATGGCAGCCACAAGAAGGGTGTATATTAACTGCATGAGCTTCTGAAGTTCTTAGTTCTATAAAGGCAGGTGTGTTTGCTAGTCTCTAAAGATTATTTCCCAAAGAATAACTTTTCCATATACATCCTTGAGCAGTTTCCTCCCCTTGTATCTGGCAACAGAATGAGGCAGAGCTGACACCGAATGGCTTCATCACTTCTCAAGAACATAAGTCATAAGAAGCTTAGCACTCACCACTGAGTTTCTTAGAAGGCTTGCTCTGGAAGACGCCAGCCACATTATAAGATAACCAACTACCTGGTGATCACATGCTGTGAGGAAACTAGCCTTACAGAGACAGAGAGAAATGCTCAGCCCAGCCATCTCAGCTAAGGTTCCAGACATGTGTGTGAAGGAGCCATCTGTGCACTCACCCAGGTGAGTCAAACCTTCAGATGACCTCAGAGTTGGTTTACATCTATCTGGAACTTCATGAGAGAGCCATCCAGGTGAGCCCAAGCAACTGAAAAAAATTTAAGGAATAATACATTTTGACTTCAAGTCATTTATGTTCAAGGTAGTTTTTTAGACAACAGTGGGAACAGCAGGAAATTAAGCAATGACGTGGACAGAAGGGTGACACCTCTTCCTATTACGTAAAGCAAAAAGGAAAGTCAGGCTGGAATTTGATGGCTTCTTTGTTTAAGATGAGGTGAACTGATGAGAGTAAGGGTATGCAGATGACAGGAAGGGTTTGAGAAGAGTGATATGGTTTGGAATTGGTACCGTGGAGAATGGGAATGAGAGTTGAAAATGGGAATGGAAAAGGATCTCTGGATTATGTTATGGGTTAAGCTGAAATCCATCAGTTTGCATTGGTACCATTTACCCAGTTAGGTCAGTTGTTCTAATAGTTCTTAAACTCATTCATGGGAAGGAAACCAAGGATCTATGAATATAAAATAACAAAAGTGTAAGGTATATGGACAGTAAAATGATTCAAAATGAAGGCAGCATTTAGAGTGGAAAGGAAGGAAGTGAGTTAGGTGCTAAATTCTTCAGTGAAAGCCAGAGAGGTCAATACATGACAACTGCAGAGAGGACAACTGCAATTGAAGAGAGGCTAGAAGTAGTAACATGGCATGATACTAAAACGTTTCGCCCAGATATGGAAACATATCATAACTTTAACAATATCTATTTTTTTTGGCCACGCCACATGGCTTGTAAGATTTTAGTACCCCAACGCGGGACTGAGCCCACGTTCTCAGCAGTGAGAGTGTGGGGGTCCTAACCACTAGACCACCAGGGAATTTCTGGCAACATCTATTTTTAAAGGAAAGGGTTTATCTTGCTGAAGGGAAGCATTTTTTGGTTTTTTTTTTTTGGTTTTTTTTTTTTGCGGTATGCGGGCCTCTCACTGTTGCGGCCTCTCCCGTTGGGGAGCACAGGCTCCGGACGCGCAGGCTCAGCAGCCATGGCTCATGGGCCCAGCCGCTCCGTGGCACGTGGGATCTTTCCGGACCGGGGCACGAACCCATGTCCCCTGCATCGGCAGGCGGGCTCTTAACCACTGCACCACCAGGGAAGCCCAGGAAGCATTTTTTAATGCTTTGATATATAATATCACATTAATTTCCTCAACTAATTTCCTCAACAGTTTATATTACCAATAGCTATTATGAGAGTTTCCTACTTAAAAGCTTTTGCACAGCAAAGAAAACCACTGACAAAACAAGACAACCTATGGAATGGGAGAAAATATTTACAAATGATGTGACTGACAAGGGGCTAATATCCAAAATATATAAATAGCTCATACAATTCAATGTCAAAAAAGGCAAACAACCCAATAAAAAATGGGCAGAACACCTGAGTAGACATTTTTTTGAAGAAGATATGCAGATGGCTAAAAGGCACATGAAAAATGCTCAACCTTGCTAATTATTAGAGAAATGCAAATCAAAACAACAAGATATCACCTTACACCTGTCAGAATGGCTATTACCAAAAAGAACACAAATAACATATGTTGGCAAGGATGTGGAGAAAAGGGAACCCCTGTACACTGTTGGTGGGAATGTAAATTGGTGTAGCCACTATAGAAAACATTATGAGGTTCCTCAGAAAACTAAAAAAGGAGCTACCATACTATAAAGCAATTCCACTCCTGGGTATATATCCCCCAAAATAAAAACACTAATTTAAAAAGATATATGCACCCAAATGCAGCACTGTTTACAGCAGCCAAGATATGGAAGCACCCAAGTATCTATCAACAGATGAGTGCATAAAGAATATGTGGTATACACACACACACACACACACACACACACACACAAAACACACACAATGGACTATTACACAGCCATAAAAAAATTTTCCATTTGCAACAATATGGATCGACCTGGGGGTATTATGCTTAGTGAAATAAATCAGAGAAAGACAAATACTGTATAGTATCACTTATATGTAGAATCTAAAAAATAATACAAATGAATGTATATAGCAAAACAGAAACAGATATAGTAGACAAACCTGTGGCTACCAATGGCAAGAAGGAAGGAGAGAGGAGAAAGTTAAGTGAGAATAAAAGGTACAAACTACTATGTATAAAAAATAATCAACAAGGATATATTGTAGAGCACAGGGAATTATAGCCATTATCTTAATAACTTTTAAAGGAGTATAATCTGTAAAAATACTGAATCACTATGCTGTATGCTGGAAACTAATGTAAAATTGTGAATCAAATATATTTCAATAAAAATGAGAGTTTTGTATCTAATATTACACATGGTCAAGTCAGTGCCATATAATGCACCTATCTGAACCTAAGCAAAGTAAGGCAAGACCTTTCATGACATCTTTTAAACAAAATTAGAAACACTGCTGAAGTCTAGATGAATGAGTATGGTTTTTAAGGTTCAATCAGGAAGCAAAAAGTACAAGTTTTAGCCATTTAGATTTGGGTTTAATGTAAGGAAGAATTTTCTAGTGGTAAGATCTCTCCTTTCAGTGGCCTCAAGGAATGATGATTTGTCTATCATTTGGACATGTTCTAACTAGGGAGCAAGTTGGAAAGCGGAGTCTGTTACCAGGAGAGTCCCTTAAAAATCGATGAACTTGCAACCGTAAAATTTGCCAATGAAGTTGATATAACAAGTTCCAGGCATTCCATTTATAATCCACATCTAACCTCCCCACCACCCGGCAAAAAAAAGTCATGTGATTTTTCTATTAGGGGCTCTTGAGAAAGATTTCAAGCAATAAATTTAAACAGTATTGTCCACAGGCACAGTATTGTCCTGGGTATACCCACAATATCTAATCTACGCAAGAAGCTCCTTCCAGCTCAAGCATGGGGGTAGGGGAATCCGAATTGCCATTGCCATGATTTCTACCTTTCTTAGTGTTGTCTCTTGAACGGAGACATGTTTCACTCACTCCCAATTTGATTGGCACTAGTGTGCTGATGCTCCCAGAGGTACACCCTGCATAGACCAACCAGCAATTTAATCGGTGCAGTTGTCTGAATAACAAATCCTTCACAATGAATGAATCTTCTTGGCATGTGCCATGAAACCAAGTCATTTTCATGGCTACAGGTGCCAAGCTGGGGGACAGTCTTATGTCTCACTTAGACCAAGACTAGGCTGTTTCCACAAAACCACGTTCCCCAAAGTCTGTGCAAACCTAGGGGAATACATTCACTGCCTCTCTCCTAGATGACAAAAATCCCTGTGAATTTAGGTTTATTTCTCTTTCCTTTGCCCTCCGCCATTTGCCTGCTCATCATATCATATTGGCTCTGTCATATAATAGAGCCAATTTCTCCCAAAGAGGATTAGTGAACTACTTTCCCACCCCTTCTTGTATTCCTCCCCCCCCCCTTTTTTTTTTGGCCTAGTTTCTCTGATAGCTTTGTCAGTGGATTGGTTCCTTATTTTGACTTTTAATGGTAATTGTGTGGTTTGCCATTTTACAGCAGAAACGTTCACAATACAAGACATCATACGTCTATCTCTGGAATTATGCTGGTAGACCTATACCTATATAATTTTCTACACCTTTCTTTCCTAAAATTTCCCATAGCCTATGTTTTCATAATTTCTTTTTGATTATTGTATTTCTAGCTTTCTAGCTGAGCTCTGCCAACCTAAGGAAGTCCCATGTGAATGGATATATCCTTAGAGTGAATTTAAGAGGAAAAAGTACTTACAACTGCAAATGCAAACCAAAACAACTCTTGAGTTCTGTAGGAATTTATGGTTAAGAGAAATGGTTTATTTGCACACCATTTAGGCACTAGGGCACTCACCATAATTTGTGGGCAGTGTTCATTAAAAATACAGATGAATTTTAGGAAATAACTGATAAAGAGAATACTATCAAGAATTTATTACTATAGTTACATCATTTATAAATTAATTTTGTGCCAGCATAGCATCAGTTCTTTCCCTTTTCTTGTTTAAATTGCCTATACAGTATTCCTCTTCTGTTCTATCTTTAGAAAGAGAAGAAATGGCCTGAAAATGCTTATATCCCTAATCTAAACATACAGAATCATAAATTATACAGCTAGGGTGGAGTTGAGAGTTACTTTAAACTACTTGGTATTTTAGTCGATGAATTTGAGACCCATAGAAGTTATATGAGTTGGCTACAGATCCAGAGATATTTTTTGTTTTTGTCCATGTAAGGAGGAGAACCAGATCTACTGCCATTATTGTATTTTTTCTAATAATCTGGGAAGTCTATAACAGACAAAATGGTTTCATCAACTTCAGCTATAACTGATTATAGTTATAGCTGGGAACTCAATTTTCTCAAAGCAAATTTCAAAGAAACATTAAGTCCATTTCAAGTTTAATAAAATTCTACTTTTGCTTTAAAAATGGCCTTTCCAAAATTCAAACATTTTAACCAAATATTGAGAACACATTACTCATAAAAAAAATTAAAGACAAACTATTACTCCTTAATCACTTCTTTTGTCTTTCAAAGGAGACAATTCTAACTGGAAAAACTTGAAAGTATAAGCTACAAGAAGATTAATTTCCTTTCTCCTCACAAATGCCACAGTCCTTCCGTCATTTATAACTTTTTCCTGGCAGGGCTGCCCTATAGCATTTGTATAATCTTTTCCCAACTCCTGGCCAGGTATCCCTGGTGCTGCTTTCCAGGAATGTCTGGAATTAGAATCATATTTTTTTTGTCATTCTTTTCTTTTTTCCTTTAGTAATTATGTCTTTTTTTTTCTGTCTCACACTTAACGATTGGATATGCTGGCTAATACCTTAGTGATAATTTTAAAAGAAAACAAATTTTAGTCCCCGCCTTAAATGATGGCATTGGCCCATCATCAAGTCCCATGAGTAAAAGCTGAATGGAAGTAATACATTTCAAGAAGTTTTATAAAGACCTATAAACTATTATGTCTCTTTTTTAACAGCTTAATTGAGGTATAATCGACATGTAGTAAACTATCGCAAGTGTAAAGTTTGATAAGATTGGACAAACGTGTACACCCGTGAAAACTATTACCACAGTCAAAACAATGAAGACACCCTTCACCCCTGATTATAATCCTTCCATCCATCCCCCCAATCCCCGAACACCTTGCTCACTCCCAGGTAACCACTGATCTGCTTTCTGTCATGATAGATTAGTCTGCATTTTCCAGAATCTTACATAAATCATAGTTTGTACGCCATCTTGTCTAGCTCTTTTCATACAACATAGTTATTTTGAGACTCATCCATGTTGCAGCATGTTTAAATAGCTCATCTGCTTATTGCCGAGGAGTATTCAATTGAATGGCTATATCAGAGTTTGCTTATCCATTCATTTGTTAATGGACATTTGGGTGGTTTCCAGTTTGGGGCTATTAGAAATAAAGTTGCTATGAGCATGTGTATGTAAGTCTTTGTATGGACATATGCTTCTATTTTTCATGGGTAAATACTTAGGAGTGGAAAAGCTGAATCATATGGTAAACGTATGCCGAAGTTTTTTTTTTAAATCCACAGATGCTTTTCACCAAGTTGTGCTATTCCATATTCCCACCTGCAGTGTATGAGAGTTCCACTTCATCTACATCCTTAGCACACATGGTAGGGTCTGTATTTTTCACTTTAGCCATTCTTACCCATATGTACTGGTATCTCGTTATGGTTTTCATTTTCCTTTCTCTAATGACTAATGCTGTTGGGTACCTTTTATTACTCTGCTTGGAGTAGCAATGGGATCAATCGCTTTGATATTTACACACTTATCCTGGGGTCTCAGAGCCTGAGGTCTCTACACAAAAATGCCTGCACTAAGTAAGATCCATAGAACTCCTCTAACAGGGAACCCTAGAAGTGCATAAATCTCCCCTCAGTCAGAATGATAAATAAATAAACAAAACATGTAGCTGGTGGAAATTATACTCTAACTCAAGAAAAAGGAACTATCTTAAAAATTCAAAGGGAAATCATTCTGTAGATATTATTTACTAAAAGAATCAAAAGAAGTTTTTTCAGAAAACTACTTCATCCTTAATAATATGTAAAAAGGAATGATCTGAATAGAACAGGAGCAGAAAACCAGGAGAAGAGACTGGGCTGAGATTAAAGAGCAACTGTATAAAATGACAGTGAGTGTAACATATCTAAACGCTTGAAGGGAAATGTGTCTAGTGCCAGATTTTTATTCCAGCCAAACTGGCTTTCACCTATGAAAGTAACAGGAAGACATCTGCGGATATGTGAGAGCTCCAAAAAATCAGTAAATCACAAACTCTTTCTGGAAAAAAATAAAGACGTACCTCACTAAACTGAAGAGTGAGTTTATTTATTCATCTATGTATTTGTTAAATAAATATTTATTAAATCATTATTGCAAGATAATGTGTTTGGGGTCCTGGAAAACCACAGAAAAGGTATCACTTTTCATCAAATGGATGTTGGTCTTTAAAATGTATTGTTAATTATGGATTACTGAAATATTAAATAATGCTTCCCATTTAAAGGATAGGAATTCAGTTACTATTAAGGTGTTTTATAGTTAACTATTTTACCTGGCAAGGTCACTACAGACTCGTTCTGACTAATCCAATACTATGGTTAATAGAAACTTCGTGATTATTCATTACTTATACTAAATGGGAGTAACCAGTTAATAAATAAATAAGTAATTAAGTAAATAAAGAAATAAAATTGTTTGATTGTAAAGTCATTGGTCACCACCATTTTAAGATTCATAGAAGGCTTCAAGATCACAGAGTACCTCGGGGTTCTAACTATAAAAGGATGTGCTCTCATTGTCCAAGAGATGTCAACAATGCCCATTTCTGGAATTGTAAATAACAGATAGTCTACTTCATACAGATGTTTAGATTCAACTGACAGCTTATCTGTCACTTCCTGCTCTCCAAATGATTAGGTAAAGAGTGGGAGGAGAGGATATTTGATCTCCATGACGCCTCTGTCCCACTGATTCTGGTTTAGACACATTCTTGATAAGGCCTTTATGTCTCTTGAAAGAATATCAACAACCTGGAAAATGTTAGAACTTTGATCCTTCTCAGAGAGTAGCACCTGAAAAGCTTCTCCGGTAGTAAGCTAGTGAACTAGTTGGCTCTGGAATAAGTATGAAGAATGAGAAGAGCCCCTTTCAGGAAAACCCTGGAGATTGAACGTGCAGTCTCCCCTCTTTACAAATCTAATTTATCTCGCATTATTTCGAGCATTTGCTTCAAATAATGGAAGGTTTTTGTTAGAAGCATGAGGGTGGTGGGGAGATGCTTCAGAAAAACAACATAAATTTCTCCACTATTATTTCCACATTCCTTGTTGACTCAGATGCCTCTTCTGCAATAAATAATTTACTGTAATAAAAAATTTACTACATTAAAACTATCATTAAGGTCACTGAAAGAATAAATCTTTGTGTTTTACAGAGTATGCCTAGCTAACCAACTTTACTGCTTGGATTTTTATTTGCTGAGTGATGGGATGTGCAGGGCAGTTAGAGGAAGTAGAGATAACTGAATAAAAATTAAAACATTCTTAGAGCAAGCCACCAGGATTGAACTTGACCTTTGGGGAACAAATCAAAGAGTCTCATAAAAGTTGTGCTTCAAGCAATCAGAGTTAATTTCATGGACAAAATCTCCAGTGAGATCTTTGACAGTATGTGTACTCATGACTCTCAAAGGAAAGAACAGGGCATGTTTCCTGATTGTTAGCAATTCTTCAAAAACAATATGGACACTTTCAAGTCATTCTACATCTTCAAATACTAAAAAGCTCCAAGAAAACTCTCTTTAGCCTTGTGTTTTATGTATACATATGTAATGTATTACATATATAATGTATCAGGTCTATTGGAACAGCTTTGGATAACAGTTTAATAACTATAATTTAGATAACAATGTAAATGGACCATTTTCTAATTCCATTATCTAATCGTCAAAATGAAATTTTAGATATGCTCAAATTGCCTTGTAAAACTTCCTTTTCGAGGGATGAGGTATTGCTCAAATGTTAAATGGTGTTGTGTAGTTTTAAAATATATTGAGAGTAATTTCAAGGAAAAAAAGGATGCCCTGTGATTATAGAGAAAAATTATAATTCCTAAACCTTTGTTATTCATATTTAGAATATCTCAAAAGGGAGAATACTATTTGAACTTGAATGATAAAATATCTTCTGGATTGTAATTTACAATTATTATTCCCAAGACACTGACCTTACTCAAGCTTCATTTATCATTCTTGATTTTATGGCTATACTTTCCAAATATTTATAGATTCATTTAATCAACAAATATTTATTGTGCTCCTAATATATATTTAAAGAGCTGTGCTAGTCATAAGCACAGTCATACCTGTGCTAGGTAGAAGGTGGCTATGACATCCTTTATTCCTTCCATCGAGGGTCAGGTAAACATGACATCTGTACCTGTGACTCTAAAGCAGAGTAGAAAGTAAAGATCACTGAAGTTGAGGTTATAAACCAAGGGAAGCCAGAGTCTTGGCAGGGTTACCCATGATGACACTGAAGTCACTGGAAATGTTGCCGGGAATTAGAGTGAAAAGAATATGAAGTCGGGTACTAAAATCTTAGGGAAGCCAGGAATTGAAAACGGCCTCACCTTCATGTGTTTGGCATTTCCCTTTTTTCACTGAAACTGTGCCCTCATGCTCAATATACAAAATTATGTATATTACTTCTTTGATATAAGGTTTCTGAGATTCCTTTATAGTGATCCAAGGCAGGTGAGTAGGAAGAATGAGCCAAGGTCTTATTCAGACATACATTAGGGCTACCCTGGACTGCAGAAGCCACCTGGGATAGTATGATGTCATGCTAAAGGGCAGCGGAAGGGCCAGTGCCCAAGAGAGGTTGTGATCAAAGCACTCTGGGAACCAAGGAGCAGTGAGTGAGGCATGATGGTGGGAGATTACAGTGAGCATGCCCAGAAGTCTGAGGACCGGCATGCATCATTCACTCCTGAGTGTCCTGGCCTCGGATGCCAGTCAGGCTGAGAAGAAGGGTAAAGGCTCCCTGGGCAAAGAGACTGGCAAGAAGAAGGGAGGGGAAACACCTTCCTGGACCTTGAGCAGAAGCAGGGAAGTGCTCTAACGGGCTGAATGATGAGATGGGATTTAGGATCAAAGATCAAGGCACACCTCCACGTCAAGCCAATACACGAGTAAGTGAGAAAGCTGCCAGGTGTGCAAAAGAAGTTTGCAGAGGAAGGCAGGGGAAATCCAGATGGTGGAGCCTGAAGTGTATATAACAGTGAGGCCCTTTGAAAGAATGCGAAATTATAAATACAGAAAGTTAGGACTCCTCTCTCGGAAAGTTGAAAGGCGTCCATGCAAATGGGGTTCTGTAGCTTCAAAGCAGTACAGGGACAGGGACTTGAAAAGGATAATGTGAGAACTTTGCTGTTGCTCCTGAAGCACCTACAAGTCCCTCAAGCAAAAATACTTAAGAATCTACTTCCCTGTCTGAGTGGCCTGAGAATCACTGTGGCCCTTACCTTTATTTGCTATGATCATGGAACTCAGCCATGGCAACGTGGAAAAGACGGAATTGGGAGAAGTGAAATAAGAAATATATATAGGAAACTCTTATTTGCTACAGTGAGTTAAAAATACTGATTTCCCTTGCCAAATTTCAAAAGATGATTTTGAATGTCAGAAAAATATAGTTGTATGAACATGTATGCAAATTTGAACATGACTTTAATGTATATAAAACAGAGTATATAGAAACATAAGGGATAAAAATACCACATACCAGAATACAGTAGTAATGTGCATAGGTTGGTAACATTTTTAAGTTTTTGAATTATAAAACATGTGACTGCCACATTACAGGAAGGGAAAAAAAGGAGTAATCATTATCAGTTCAGATACATTCATTTTAGTTTCTTTTCATCCTTCTCAGATTTTAAAAATATCTGCCTTTGCTAATATAATTCCCTATGTCCTTTGAAATAGCGGATCTTCCTCAGTGTTAAGACGTATCTCTACTACTTATTCACTCACTTCTAAACTGCATCCTCCTTTCTTTGAACCTGGTCAAGCTACATTTCATGCTTTCATCATCATTTTCATCCCTGTTGCTACCTGCTTAACAATAGCTAATGTAGCCCTCAATTTCATTAATGGAAGCGTAATGCCCAGAACACGGGTGTTAATAACCCCACTCTTTTCCTGGCCTGGGCAGACAACATGTAGATCACTATGTTCATTCCCAGAAACACATTTTATAAGGGTCATTGACAAATGGAATTACATTCATTCAAAGGAGGATTATCAGGATGGTGAATGCCAAATGAGGGACATTAAAGAAATTGAGGGTGGTTAACCTTCAGAAGAAAAGCCCTGGAATGAAAATGGGAAGACATGACAGATCCCATCAATTATCTGAAGTTTTGTCAAGTGGAAGAGGCATTAGGCTTGCTCTGTGTAGCTCGACCAGTAGGTGGAAGTTACTGGGAATCAAGTTGCTGCTCAATTTCAGTGAACTTTCAAACAAGGAAGCCTCCCTGAAATTTTAATAAGCTCTCTGTTCCCCATCCCTGAGAGTGTTCAAGCAGAGGCTGGATCACCACCTGGCAGATGTGCTTAATTGGAAGTAAGTCGAACTGGCTGGGGTTACAAACTCAGATGTCTTCAAAGGCTCAAGCAGGTATGGGATAGGAAGCAGACGAGAGTGTTAATATGCCCCCAGTGACATGCCTCAGCTGATGGCTTTCACATTATTTTTGAAGCATTCAGAATATATATATATAGACACACATAGTTAGCCGACCATATTCAGCCTGTAGGTACTAGCTCATGACCTTTAAACCATGTCATTTTTGAGATGTCTTCCAAGGTTAAGATCCGTACATTCTAGGACTATGTTCAGTACTGTGCCTTAGGGATTTTATGATATTTTTATGTTAATGATCACAAATAACTTTCTGTTTAACTTGAACCAAAACTCTTATCACTTCTAAGATTTCACTGATATTCTACATTATTGAAAGGAAAACACGGACTTTTATAAGTTGGAATGTGTTTCCATTTTTTTCTCATCACCACCCCAAAACCCAAGGTGAATGAAGAATTAATAGAAGCAGTCCTCATTAATAGCACTGTATATTATTACAGATGCAAGTAAACAGGATCCTTTGAAACTGAGGATTTGAATCAGATTTTTCCCATTGAATAATCTGTATATGTGCATTCTTTTTCTTCAGTATTTCACAGCAAATGCCCTACCAATAAATAACACAGAAAAAGGTGTTAAAATTAATACCTACTATTTTAATAACTTCCTTTTGTCCAGAAAGAAGAATAAAATCCTTAACTTTGTTCCAAATAGCAAAATATAAAGAAAAGTCTATTTTGACATAAATTTTAGAAAATACAGTTAAAATAAGTTTTCTCTGTGTAAATAGTCAGATCGTGACAACAAACTGCATGTTTTAGAGCCACAGAATGATTTTCAAGGGGAAAAGCAACCTTAAATATACAATATATTGTATCTTGTTTAATACACCACTATTTTCAGTCTCTTGATACTTGAGGACCCTGGATGATACATTTACATGTAAGATTTGATAAAAGTGATATTTTAATGGACAATTAACTAATACCTATAATTGATCCCTGAAGAGGAGGAAAATATTGGGGAATGAGAATAAAGCTTATAAATTTAGTTTTGGACCTACTGGGTTTGAAGCTTCTATGAAATTCCCATGTGTCTAGTCAACAGAGGGATATCGATGGTTCTAGAACTCAAGGGAGAGGTTTGCACTAAAACTAAATTTTGAAGTCTAGGTGCTACTTAAAGCCAAGGGATCAGAGGAGCCCACGTGATAAGAGCAGGTCAAGTGAGAAGAGAGTGACGAAAACTCTGGGGTTCTGCACTTGTGGTGATGTGAGGGGGGTTAAAAGGGTCTGAAGGGAAATCAGAAAGTGGAGGGGTCAGAGGGCTAAAAACAGCTCCAGGGAAAATTGTTTCATGGAGTCCAAGTTAGCCCAAGTTTCAAGAAAAAAGAGGTGGCCAACAAAGCCAAACGTCACGGAGGAAAATTGTCCAATGGCATGAAGGGCCCTTGGTGACCATGGCCAGAGAAGTTTTCATGGAAGTGAAGAGCCTGAATCCTAATGAGAGTGGGTCGAGAAGGGGCGCATGAGGCTGCAGACGTGCGTTGTGAGTTCTTCCTTACTTTGTGCTGTTACCTTATGCATATATTAGCTTTTTTTTTTTTCCAAAAAGATAGAACACCTCTTTGAACACTTTTAGATAATGCCTTATCTTTTTGCTTCTCTGCTCAGGTAGGTTTCTCAAAGTTATACACGAGCTCATCCCTGCTTCCTCAGCTCCTGCTTATCTTTCTATTTGTTGATATCCATCCTAAGGAATATGAACACTAGGACAGATGTGTACAACAATGTTCAAAATAACATTACTGAAATAAAGAAATTTAGAGAAGACCCAAGATATCCCCAATAGAGGGAGAATTAAATAAATTATGGTATACTATGGAGTATGCAACTAATAAAAACAAATGCGGTAGAACCGTTTGTACTAATACAGAAGAAATTTAACATATTGATAAAAATTTTTTAAACAAATTTCAGAATAGTGTCATATAATAATATTTTAATATTCATATATATTTATCTACCTATATATCATCCATCTATATATTTATGCTTTAATGAGTAACAGGTGCAAAAGGATACGACCCAATTGCTAGCAATTTCTTATTAGTTGAATGTTTATAACACACAGGTACTGTTTCCATATTTTCTATAATTTATATTTTTTTTACAACAAAGAATTTCTGCATAGTTTATATAGGTTTATTTATGATGATTATTTACCCATTAATATACTCTATCAAATTAAGACCGCTTTCTTCCATTCCTAGCTTATGGAGAGATTTATCAAACGGATATTGTATTTTTATTCACATATCCTTTTCACCACTAATTCTACTTCTCAATATTATTCTCAAAGAAATATGTGCATTGGGATAGATGTTCCAAAAATGTTTACTACTATATTACTTGCAATAGTCAAAAGTAAGAGAATACATAGTAAGAGAATCAAAAGTAAGAGAATACATAGTCACCAATAGAAAAAGGGTCAAATAAATTATGATATGTGGACATGAAGTATGCAGCCATTAGAAATGAGCCTTGCCAACAAGTACATGAAAAGACTTTCAACATCACTCATCACCAGGGAAATGCAAATCACAATGAGATATCACCTCATACCTGTTAGAATGGCTATTTTCAAAAAGACAAGAAATAACAAGTGTTGGCGAGCATGTGGAGAAAAGGGAACCCTTGTGCACTGTTGGTGGGGATGGAAATTGGTGCAGCCACTATAGAAAAAAGAGTATGGAGATTCCTCAAAAAATTAAAAATAGAACTACCCTACAATCCAGCAATTCCACTTCTGGATATTTATCCAAAGAAAACAAAAACTCTAACTTGAAAAGATATATTCACCATATTCACTGCATTATTTACAATAGCCAAGATATGGAAACAAGCTAAGTGTCCACTGATGGATGAATGGATAAAGTAAATGTAGTGTGTGTATATACTATATATACTATATATTATTCAGTCATAAAAAACTAAGGAAATTTTGCCATTTGCAGCAACATGGATGGACCGTGAGGACATTATGCTAAATGAAATAAATCAGACAGAGAAAGACAAATACTGTATGACCTCACTTACATGTGGAATTAAAAAAACAAAGAAATAAAAAATCAAGCTCATAGATATGGAGAACAGATTGGTGGTGGCCAGAGACAGCAGGTGGAGAGTGGGCAAAATGAGTCAAAAGGACCAAAAGCTACAAACTTCCAGTTATAAAATAAATAAGTCGAATGGGATGTAACATACAGCATGGCCACCATAGTTAGTAATAATGTACTGCATATTTGAAAGTTGCTAAGAGAATAAATCTTAAAAGTTCTTATTGGAAGAAAAAAAGTAACTGTAAATGGTGATGGATGTTAACTAGACTTATTGTGGTGATCTTCTAGCAACATATACAAATATCAAATCATTACATTGTATACCTGAAACTAATGTTACATGGCAATTATTCCTTAATTTTTTTTTAAAAGAGATTTGTTTTCATTTATGGCTATGGTTTTGTTCTTGTAATAGACTGCTACATCCATTTGCTAATATTTTATTTTGTATCTTTGTATCTTACTCATAAGTGAAATTAGTCTATACAGTTTTTTTGTTGCTATTATTGTTATCATTCATTTCTAGGTTTTGCTTTTAGAGTTAATCTAATCTTATCAAAAAGGTAGGCACTCAGGACTTCCCTGGTGGTCCAGTAGTTAAGACTCCATGCTCTCAATGCAGGCGGCCCGGGTTCAGTGCCTTATCAGGGACCACAACAAAAAGATCCCACATGCTGCAACGAAGATCCCACGTGCAGCAACTAAGACCTGGCACAGTCAAATAAATAAATATATATATATATATTTTTTTAAGTAGGCACTCTTTCCTCATTTTCCCATAATTCTGTATTTCATTATCCTACATAAGAATTACCTTTTCCTGGACTTCCCTGGTGGTGCAGTGGTTAAGAATCCGCCTGACAATGCAGGGGGCATGGGTTTGAGCCCTGGTCCAGGAAGATTCCACATGCTGTGGAAAAACTAAGCCCATGTGCCACAGCTACTGAGCCGGCATGCCACAACTACTGAAGCCTGCTCGCCTAGAGCCCGTGCTCTGCAACAAGAGAAGCCACCACAGTGAGCCTGTGCACCGCAACGAAGAGTAGCCCCCACTCGATGCAACTAGAGAAAAGCCCACATGCAGCAATGAAGACCCAATGCAGCCCAAAATAAATAAATTTATTTATTTATTTTTTAAAAAAAGAATTACCTTTTCCTTTAAAATCATGAAAGAGCTGACCTAAAGACGATATGGTCCTGAATGTTTTGCTTTTAATTGCCCAATCAACTTGTTCTGCTGTAATAAGGAAAGAAGAGAACACACCAGAGAAAGTTTAATAAGTTTTGCTTTTGGAAGAAACTTCATTTAAGTAAAAGCCTCGAGGTGAAAGGAACATTCTGAGATCAAGCTAAGAATGTGGGTGACCCTGCTTTCAGAGAGCAGAGTTGACTAGATGGACTGAGGGACAGCGGGAGGTAAAGCCTCAGAAAAATAGGGAAAGAAGTGTCCTGGTGACCAGAGGAATCTTCAATTTGGGCAATGCCTGGGGACTCTGGATTAAAAGGCAGCCTGGGTGGAATTAGTTAGTCTCAGAGCTCCCAAATTTAACACAAATCACTTTGCTTTGGTATCAGAATTACCTGAGGCAGTGTCTATGAGAATCCTGTCTTATTCAAAAGGTCAGAAAGTAGATTTCGAACAAAATCTTGTGGCTTCGAAGAATCAGTGACTGAGCCTCAAGTCCCATCCACCTTTTGGGGCCTGTCATATGGCCCACTCTTTCCAGAAGCCATCTCTACCAATTGTGTTGCTCTGGTCTTCCTCTTAAAACTAGCATCCTAGTTTAGTAACAGATAGTTGTTCAACAATAATGTTCTATTAAAAAATATTTTATTTTGAAATAATTTTAGAATTTTGGAAAATTTATAAAGATAGTTCAGAAAAAGCATACAGACTTTCTCCCAGTTTCCATAATATTAATTAGGGTTACATTTATCAAAGTTAAAAATTTAACATTGGTACAAAGCTAATAATTAAACTACAAACTATATTCAGATTTCACCAGTTTTTTCCGTGAGTGTTCTTTCCCTGTTCCGGGATCCAATAGAGGTTACCATGCTGCATTAGTCATGTCTCCTTTGTCTCCTCCAAACTGTGACAATTTCTCAGTCTTTCTTGCTTTTTATGATGTTGAGAGTCTTAAAGAGTATTGGCCAGGTATTTTATAGGATGTCCTTCAATTTGGATTTGTCCATTGCTTTCTCAGGATTAGAGTGAAAGAGCGAGAAAAATAGCACAGAGGTAAGGTGGCCTTTTGCTGTGAACTAAATGTTTTTGTCCCCTGAAAACTCATATGTAGAAGCCTAACCCCCAATATGATGATTTTGAGGTGGGGCCTTTGGAAGGTAATTAAGTCATGGGGGTGGAGCCCTCATAATGGGATTAGTGCCCTTATAAAAAGAGACAGGAGATACAGAAAATTTTCAGGGCAGTGGAACTATTATTTATGATACCATGGTAGACACATGTCATTATACATTTGTCCAAACCCACAGAATGTACAACACCAAGAGTGAACCGAAATGTAAACTATGGACTTTGGGTGACAATGATGTGTTAATACAGGTTCAATTGTTAACAAATGTACAACTCTTGTGGAGGATGTTGATAATGATGGTGGTTATGTATGTGGGAGGGTAGGGGATATAAGGGAAATATCTGTACCTTCCTTTCAATTTTGCTGTGAATCTAAAACTGCTCTAAAAAAATAAAGTTTTAAAGAAGAGACATGAGAGAGATAATCTCTCTCTCAGCCATGTGAGGACACCTCAAGAACACCACCATCTGCAAACCAAGAAGAGGACCCTCACCAAACACCAAACCTGTTGTCACCTTGATCCTGAACTGCCCAGCCTCCAGAACTGTGAAAAATAAATGTTTGTTTTTTAAGCCACTGAGTCGATGATAATTTGTTATAGCAGCCCAAGCTAAGGCACCTTCTCATCATAAGATACCAGGAGTCCATATCAACATGACTTATTACTGGTGATGTAAACCTCGATCCCTTGGCTAAGGTGGGGTCTTCCAGCTTTCCCTACTGTAAAGTCACCATTTTTTTTCCCCCGTCCATACTCTATTCTTTGGAAGTTAGTCACTAAGTCCAGCCCACATTCAAAGGGGAGGAATTAAGCTCCACCTCCTGGGAAGGGATTGTTTACATACATTATTTGGAATTCTTCTATAAGGAGAATTGTCCCTCTATACTATTTATTCAATAATTTATTAATATGAGTAGAGTGTCTCAGATACCTATTCTTAGGATCAGAATAATACTGTCATTATTTATTTTGTTGCCCAAAGTTATTTTAACAAGTCACCTGGATGTGTTTATTATCCACACTCCTCACCCACCTCCAGATAGTCCCAGATCTTCCACCATCAGATTGTAAGCTAGTGAATCTAAGAAATGCTGTCTAGAAAACCTTTGTTTTCCTCCATAGTATCCAGCATATCATTGAATGTAGTAAATGTTTATCAAATATCTGTTGATAGATGATAAGTAGAGAGAGAAACACAGAGACAGATGTATCTCTCTACCACAAGGTAAATCCATATAAAAATCATTTTAGTCAGATAATTTCCTGCCTTAATCTTATAGATCTCAGGGGAAAAAGTGTTGATAGAGAAATCAAGGGCAGGATAATCACACTTAAGGAAAAAGAAAGACATTTTCAAGACAATCCTCAGAGGTAAAGAGCTGTTTATATCAGAGCTTATTGCCCACTTAACATAGGCCTCGACTTCTCTCTTCCTACTATGTCACATCTGTGTTAGGCATTCTGGCCTTTCCTACAAAACTGCCTATTTACAAAGAGCCACAGATTTTAGAAAACCAAAACCCTAAAGACTGATTTTAAACCAGCTTACAATTAAAAGAAAAAAAATAACAACACAACTAACGTTTACCCAACATAAAAAGGAAATACTACAAATTTTAATTACCCTAATTTTTAAAAAACCAACTGTTATTATTGCAATAATCAATTCCAAAGCTGCATATACTAACAAGATAAACACACTACTCTGATACTCAAAAGCTCTTGACCCTAATGTACTAGAGATGTGTGATTCTCTGATTAGGATTCACACCATCGTGTACTATTACATTTATCAGCTGAGGAATGCGTTTGTAAATTCCTTCCCGTGAGCAAAATGCCACGCGCTCAAAGGCCAAGTCTAAACAGTCAAGATGAAGCAGAAAATCAAGTAATTATATAACAAATTCAGACAGTGTAGACAATAATTACTGAGGCCAAAACATTCATCCCAGGCTCTGGGACAACTAAGCAATGTAAGTACTGGGCCAGCTCCACAAAGAAATAACATTGAGTTAAACGTATGTATTAAGATAAAGTTTAACAAGCTTGATTACTATTTATTCCAATTAACAAAAACTATCTAGCAACAACCGTTTTATATATATATATATATATATATATATATATATATATATATATATATATATATATATAATGATTGAATTCAGGAAATAAATTAATGGCAAGAAGGACACTCCAGAGCCTTAAATAGGTTTGCAGTAGAGTTGGAAGAGTGTTTGGGGTTGGGTAGGATGGGGTGGGGGAAGGTCATCAGTAAACAAAGTCTACTTTTCTTCTTACTTTACACTGAAGTCATCAGATTTGACAAGCTGCTAGCCCAAGAAGCACTTAATTTTCTAATATTACTTCAAATAGGCTGTCTGCTCTTTTCACACCAGGTCAAAGCTACAGTGTGCATGTTGTACATGGACAGCTTCTATAAATACTATTTTCCCTTTGCTTACTTCCAGAAACACACCACCTGATCCCCAATTAACACAGTGATTTATGTAAAATGAAAGCTCCTATTTCTTTGTTTCACTGTCATCCATCTGCAGTGTTTCCAGGGTCTCATTTAAGGCAACATCTGCCAAGTATTTATATTGAAAATGAAGTACACACACACACACACACACACACGAAACCACCACTGTTCTCTTTTCCACAAATCTGCAGGTATTCCACAGGGAGAGAAAAAGACTCCAACTTCTTACATTTCCAGCACTAACACCTCTTGCTCCTCTCTCTGCAGTTATTTCAAAGCAGAGTTTCACCCAGCAACAGGGACATCAGAGCGGAGACCGCAGTCATGGTGGGAAGCATTGCCTCTTTGCCCCAGAAAAGCCTCAGGGATGAAAGGGGTCCTGATGACTGTTGTTTGAAATTCGAGTTTGTTACAGTGAGCAGTGGAAATAAAATGATTTGTGTGGGGCAGCTAGCAGTGGTGGCAACAACATCCGGAGTGCATGGGGGTGTGCCAATTACCCAGCTCCTCTGCACTCCTGGAAGAGTGGGCCAGGAGGGCGCCATCTCTCGGTTGGGACCACACCCCTCTGCCCCACTACCATCACTTCTGAAGACTTCGGTTTCAAAGGGTTCCTTAGGAAAAGAGAAAATCTGATCATGGCTACTGAATGTGGCATATTTTCCTCTGAAAATGACTTGATCAAAATATATTAGGTAACATTTATTTCATTATTAATCAATGTGGGTTAGGCCAGGCTGCTTAGGATGTGTTTTGCCTATGTTTTTCCAGTGTTAAATCAAATGCAGCAGGAGCAACTGGAGGGTAAGACACTATATTCCTTTGCATATTTCCAATTATTGTTTACCAAAGACCAATCTTTTTTCTACCCTGGTACTTCACTGCTGTTTGTTTATTATTACTATACATGTATTATAGGTAAAGAGTTTATCTTGCAATATTTGAGATCATCATTTAAATGGAAATAAAATTTTCCCTTGGCATAAAGGTACGGATTATGGGCTACAATTATAAGTACAAACCTAGAAATGTCCAGTGCCTTATAGCTCTGAATCTGAAATTCTGAAGGTATATGAATGACTATCTTGAAACAGACTAGATGTTTGTATTTGCCTAAGAAAGGGTAGAAAGCAATTTAATATTTCCATTTCATTATAGGATAAGGAACTTTTTTAAAAATGTAAGAAATAGCCAATAATATTACACTGCAATTTTACAACTAGAAAAGCATACTAAAAGGTTCAGTGATAGGATATCAGAAAGGAAAGACGTAGGATCAATTTAATATTAAGAGACGGCTTAATTATAGGAAACATAAGAAAACATTAAAATTTACTTATTTAATATCTTTGGACATGAAAAAAGTGCAATTATAATTACATCCAGGTGGTAACTTTTATCAAGAGGTATTCCCGCTGTTGGGGAACTTCATGCCATGTCACCTGGGAAGGAAAAATAAATGAGTAAAAGTGGACTTGTGACAAGCCATGGAAAGCAAGTCCATAAAGGGCTCGGGCAACTCTGGCGTGAGAGGGTAACAGCCTAGCATTGTTACCAATTAATTTGTAATTAACTTTTACTCCTTACTAATTTTTCAAAAGAAGATTAGTATTTGGATCTATGTGAGAGATCTCTTATTTTCCAAACATTGAAAATTAATGTTTTCCCCCAAATTTTCTGGCCAAATGAAACAAGGCTGGATTAGATTAGACCTTCAGGAAGCCAGTTTCTCTCTCAGGTTTAGGACTCTACAGGAGCAAAGGATAGACAGGCAATCCATCAAACTGGAAATGTGTCTCACTGAGCACTGTCATGGCCAGTAAACTGAGGGTACAATGCAACTTCCAAGATTTTTGCTGTGGACTGATGTTTCTGTCCCCACAAAGTACACATGTTAAAGCCCTCATCCCCAGTGTAATGGTATTTGAAGTTGGGGTCTTTGGGAGGTAATGAGGTTTAGATAAGGTCATGAGGATGGAATTAGTGTCCTTATAAGAAGAGGAAGAGACCATTGCCCTTTCTCTGCCATGTGAAGATATATCAGGAACCTGACCTCGTCAGCACCTTGATCTCAGACTTCCAGTCTCCAGAAATGTGAGAAATAGATGTTTGCTCTTTAAGCCATCCAGTCTATGGTATTTTTGTTATAGCAGCCCAAACTGACTAAGACAGATGTTTACCTTAAAATTACTGAATAACTCTTGATGAAGCTTAATATATTTTTTACAATAACTTTCAATTTCACATTAATTTATATAGATGATGCTGCAATGTTCTGTTTTTATGAGCCTTTTTGTTTCTTAGGAAGGAACAGGTAAGTCATTTATGGTGTCTGGCCAGGACTGCCCAAATTTTATGATAGGCAGGGCCTAACAGGAACTTGGATCAGAAGGTCAGGACACAAATGTCATAGACTCCAGGCTGAACCAAAGTTCTTCCTTGCTCTATGCTTCCAAAGAAATTCCTTGCTGGAGAGGAAGAGGTAAGACTAGCTTCCAGGAGACAGAGCCAAGAGTAGGAAATCAGGTAGGTTTATCAGTGTTTCAAGCAAGCAAATGGTAAACCACACAGATACAGAGATCAATCATGAAAAAATGAAGATGGTGCTCTAGAGGAAGTTTACTACCATTTGTACACTACAGTATTCCTTATGTAGGTAACCCTGGTCAACCTCATAGAGGAAATAGTGATATCTCTAAAGTACACAAAGGGATCAGACAAGGTTAGACTTGGGAAAGACCCAGAAACTCCATGGAAGGATAATTGTGCACCAGCATATTATTAAAAACAAGTATGAAACATGGAGGAACTTGAATGCTGCTTTATGTTTGATGCAGTATAAAAGATTTTCATTTAAAAAATATTTGGGGGCTTCCCTGGTGGCGCAGTGGTTGAGAATCCACCTGCCGATGCAGGAGACACGGGTTCGTGCCCCGGTCCGGGAAGATCCCACATGCCGCGCAGCGGCTGGGCCCGTGAGCCATGGCCTCTGAGCCTGTGCGTCGGGAGCCTGTGCTCCGCAACGGGAGAGGCCACAACAGTGAGAGGCCCGCGTACCACAAAAAAAAATAAAATAAAAAAAAATAAAATAAAAAAAAATAAAAAATATTTGGGCACAGTTGAGGTAGATTTAAGTTATAGCTCTATGGTGCTCAAAGGTGCTGCTAATACTTGTCATTCTAAGCCTTTACAATTAAGTAACACTTTAAAGATATAAAAACATTTTTGGCAAAAGGATGAAGGTGGAACCAGGAGTAAAAGATTTTATCCTTGAATGACAATTAGGTGAACCAATAGAAACAACCTTAAAAAGAACAACACAAAGACTCTCCCAAGTCCCATACCATTCAGCATATTTTCTTGAAGAGACTATTAACACAGGCCTAAATCAAAGTGAGTGGTATGTATGATATTCCCCCAGTGTTATAATCTTGGCACGTTTTTATAAATCAGTGAGGCAACACACTCATATAAACAGTGTAAAGCCACAGTATAAAAGTGTGTACTGATGTGATATGGCCACCACCTCTTTAGAATCTAAGTTGATTTTCAAGGATCTCTAGAGGGTCATGAAATCCACTTTTTGCTTCATGTAAGCACTGATTAGACCTCTTTCAATTTCTATCCCACCCCTTTTTTTGGTTCTGTGCTTCACGTTGAACACATACCCCGTCTTGGCAGGACGTTCTTTGGCTTAACTCCAATCTTTTCCATGATATAGAACTCCAGGGAAGCTTTCATATCACTGACTTCCACTCAAGTATAAGAGCTCTTTAAAGTCTACGAAAAATTGTAGAATTATGCCCCTGTGATATGCTTTATCCATTACCTTTCATTTCAAAATGGCTGAGTGAATTAGAAATAGAATTGTGGTTCTATCTTTTAGCACTACTCTACACATTGGCAAATCTATAGTCTCCTTTAAGGGTAATTATAGCTTTTTCTAACCTGAAACTTTTAGCATAATCCTCCCTGCTTATCAACTTAACTACTCTCATATATACTTGCTTTATATTATTTATATTGACTTTTAGTTGTTTCAGTCTTACTACATTTTAGGAAGTCGTTTGCTTTGTGCATTCATTCAAATGTACCATTGAGTTATTTGTGTGTCAAGTATAATACCCACTTACCCTAGCCACGTAGTATCTCTTTGGAAATAGACAAGGGTTTCTGGTTACTGTTGGTAAGTAAATGACTTGAGAATGTTTTTAAATACACGTTTTGAGGACTATTGTGGCTTGAATAGTGTCCTCCCCTAAAACCAGTTCCCATGTTAAAGTCCTAACCCCCAGTCACTTCAAATAAAGTGATCTTATTTGAATATAGGGTCTTTACAGAGGTGGTAAAATTAAAATGAGATCCTTAGGATGGCTCTAACCTGATTGGTGTCCTCATAAAAAGGGGAAATTCGGACACAGAGGTACATACAGAGTGAAGACAATGTGAAAAGACATACAGAGAAGAAGGACATCTACAAGCTAAGGAGGAAGGCCAGGAACAAATCTTTCCCCCCCACCCTCAGAAGGAACCAACCCTGCCGACACCTTGATTTTGGACTTCTAGACCCTAGAACCATGAGACAACAAAATACTGTTGTTTAAGCCACCCAGTCTGTGGTACTGTGTTACAGCGGCCTTAGCAAACTAATACAAGAACAAACAGCTGTGGTGTATTTAAATGAGTACCAAATAAAATAGGAGCTCTCAAGGTGATTTTCGTTTCTAGACATCCAGTAATCCCTGTAAACATTTTTGTTTGCCACAACTTGGGGGGAGGGTCCTCCTGAAATCTAGTGGGCAGAGGACAAGGATGCTGCCGCAATGCACAGGACGGCCCTCTACAACCAAGAATTATGTGGCCGAGGATGTCATTGTGTTGAGGTTGAGAAACCCTGGCGTCAAGTGTCAGAAGGCCAGATCTGCCTTTGTCACCTACCATGACTTGGTTAAGTCAGACATTTAAATAATTGTGAAATTTCCAAATTTTACAAATGAGGAAACTGAAGCACCCAGAGGTTCAGCAACTTGCTCAAGTCACTGAGCTAGAGATGCTGTCATTCTGAGAGCAGAGTGTGTAACCTTAGCTACAGGAGCCAAAGCCAGGCACCAAGCTATGTTCAGGGGATAACATGGTAAGGTTGACATTGTACTTGGTTCCAGTGGGTATTAGATGTTTCTGGAATAAACCTGGAACTGTGGTGAGTGCCCCAGAAATGTTTGTTCAACTACAGTAAATCAGCATGAAACAACAGGCCACCAAGTTAAGCAGGAATCAAATGTTGATGAAGTAAATGCCATGCACTGGTGAATGATGTATGTATGATACAATTCCAGTGTCAGAAAAAGGCAGAGTGGGAATGGTCAATGAAGGCAACAGTGGCCACACTTCGAGAGTATATTCAAAAGTTGTATGGTCCGGGTGTAAAATGTTAAAGGGGCATTACATTGTATAGAAAAGTGCCTCTACCTTATTCCTGGAAATTACTGAACCTTAGGCAAGAAGAATGCTCAGATAGTATAATGTTAGTCTCTAGGGAGACAAATGAGCTAGATCTGTTTTTTAAATGTTTTCTCTTGTATATTTCAAGGTTTATAACTCCCAGAGAGGTTCATGTGCATCCCTGCTTGAACACAGTCTCATTATGTTTGGAACAAAAAAACAGAGCAATGTGTCCTGCAGGTGTGATGTTTTTTCAAGCAAATCCATTAGTCCACCAGGAGTTGCCCATTAAATGTGTGTCTTTTTACAACCAGCTGGATCACTTCCTATTACTCATACATAACAGGGTTATTTACAAATGAGACGCTGAAGGTATAAGTAGTCTACCACAGTCAAGGCACCTTCTGTTCTATTAAGAATATATAAAAGTAAGCAACAGAAAGGAAACACATTTCCTGCCAGTTAATGAGACGCTAGTTAAGAGCCTGAGGCAAAGCCCAGGCCCCTTAAACTAGCCGGTCATTAACTGCTAGGAAATGCCTACAGAGAGGTCACTGCTGGTGATAGCGAGAGAGCAGACCAATCTAGAGGAAACATTCACCTCTGCACGATGCGGAAGCTGAAGAACTCAAGAGGACAAACATGGAATAACCCAAGGAGCCTTTCCTCTTAAGTTTTCGTCCAAAATCAGTTCCATCATACTAAAGCTTTTTTTATGGAGGGAAAATAATGACATCTTACATTTTCCTTCTTCTTGCTTCATTTGTTTTTCAAAGCTTTTACTTACTCCTCTTCAATGTAATGGCAAACTCCACATGTAAGATCTGGACCCAAACATTGAGTTTTAATAAAAGAACTTACAATGAATGTCTGCTCTGTTCTCTGCTTCATTTTGGTTACAAATTATATGCAGGGCTGTTTTGTTTTGACCAAGAATCAAAGCGAAACCAAACTACCACACAATACCTAGGATGGGCTAATCTTAAAGCAGTGGTAAATTTACTCCCCGGAAGTATTCACAACATGCCATTTCTACTTGATTAACATTTTTAAAAAATCAATTTGGGTTTGAAACAGCCTTATGCCTGGAGCTGCTTATGTGATATATTGCTCTTGGCTTTGGCTTCCAAGATGTCAGCAGATGGAGAAACTGAAAAGAACTAGAATGATCTGTAAGGGTCCAGAAAAAGAAACCAGAAGTTTTCTCCTCCCGCTGCAGGTCCCAAGTTCATTCACCCCCAGCCCTGACTCACTTGTCTTATATCTGTGATACTTGGCTTCTCCTTACCCACCAATACACCAGGCTTCAAAGTTCTCCAGAAACCCCAGAAATTATCAACTGACATCAAAAGTAGGAGGGAGCAATGCAGAGAGTTCCCTAAGATTAAACTGAAAAGAAGTAGGTGGGTTTTACTTCATTTACCCTATTGAACCCCATTTCCAAATGTAACATGTCTCTTTACGCAGATACCCCTGCTTTTGCTATCAACGAGAGGCATATTTTTACAATCTTTCCAGACCTCGTGCTCAGTCTTTCCAAGATCGTCACAAGCAATTAAGCATTTTGCGCCAAACTTGCATGAAAACTAGAGTTAGCAGTGACCACCCCTTAAAATACAGTGTGGTAACCATTTGCTTAAACTTATTCTTCCACTTGGCACAAGTCAGTCAACTGCCAAGGAACCTAGTAAGTGAGATGTTCTCCATCTTTGTCACATACGTATTTTCAAGCACGCAGACCCCACCAACATGGGTAATGTTTGACTTATTTTTGTGAGATAATTGCTCATGTAAAGCACTTAACAGAGAGGAAAAAGCATGTGACTTTCTCAGAACAGTCCTTCTTAATTCAATATGGAATACATCTTATTGCTATGAAAAGCTTACTGCTGCTACAGAGAGAGATTCAGGGGAAATGCATTAGAGATGTCACTCTCAGTGGAGGCTCTTCCAGGTGGAGGGATTTCATTAGGGACCCTTACTCTGGTCCTGAACTTTTGACGGGGTAGAAGGTAGGGATGGCAGTCCTCACTCTGCTTAATAAAGTGGCAATTACAATATATAAATGTATCAACATAACGTTGTACAACTTAAATTTACAAATTGTAACATATCAAATTTACCAAATTAAAATAATTTTTTAAAAGAAAAAAAAAGTTGAAGACAAAAAAATAAAAAGAGATGAACGGGGAAACAAAAGAGCTATGTTTTACTTAAAATTTTCCTATGGGAGGATTTAAAAGATGTTTCTCCCTCCTCCATCATCTCATCAAATTTCACATTGTAATCATGTTCAAACATCTTCATTTTTCTAGTTTTCTGGCAATGCAAAGGCAGTTATTGCTATAAATGGTCATTGACTGTTTTAATATCTTTTATGTGAGTAAGGCTTTCGACCTTGGATACAAATATTTCAAGTAACAGTTTTATGACACTTTGCCATCAGTGCCTCATTGTTAGCTAACCATGCAAGTACAGAGGGTTTTAAGTGACCAGTTTATCACTGAAGGAAAGGTCACCCAAATTGGGAAGAATTGGGTTTCCCCAAGTTGCTATAGGTTTCTTGGCATTCTGATTAATACTATAAAGTAATGCAAACCTAGTCTAGTTCAAATTCTCCAACAAGTTAAATGAGGAATGTTATTCTTCTTGTTTCTGTTCTAAATTATCATACTGGAAAAGAATATAGTTGTTTCATGCCATTCCATCAAGAAGTACATATTGAAAACATAAAGCATACCATTAGCAATTAATTAGCACTCTGTATTTACATGATATTTTAAAGTCATTACTTAAATTTTTAGTGCCTGTTTATGTTTGCAATTTGAAAATATTAGACCTTCCGTTTTGCAGGTAGAAAAAAATATTTTTATATGGTAAGTGATTATAAAAAAAACAATCAAGTTCTTTAGTCCTAGAAAGAAGATTCTCCTTCAACTGCCGTTTGCTAATTCGACCCTCATTTCACTCATTTTCCATAGAAAGACTGTTCTTCATCTGACCATTTGTTTCTACTCCCTTTACAAAATGAGTTGGGTTTGGAAACAGAGATATATTTTACATGTATAATGGAGGTAAAATTTTCAATCTAAAAATCAAATCTCTGGGACAGCCTGACATGAATCTATCAATCAATATAACTGAGCCCGCACTATTACAATTAGTTCATTTCTTGTCATTACACGTCAATAAATACTTTCCCTTCTGATTGCTACTTGTTATTTACTAAGGCATGTAGAGCTTTGTCTCATGTCATTCTAAGACTTTTTGTGCAATGACTTTAGAAAATAACTCTAAAACCTTTCTCAGTTTGCTGAGAAAGGAACCATAGCCTCAGTCCCCTAAAACATCGACCCAATTTCTCTCAAGGTATCCATATCACAAATATTTTACTGAGTTATAAGACCTTTTATAATCATGAATAGATATCCCCATATCATAAGAATGTACAAAGGTCAAAAGAATGTTTCTCTTGTGTTTTGATGAAAAAGAATCCATAGTTAATTTGTGATGGCATGCCCTCTGCATGCCTTTCTGTAAATGATGGCCTGGCCACAAAATGAAGGTAAATGCTTGTGAAATCTAGTGACTTGATTTGCACTCATACAAAATAGCAAGACTGAAGACAGTTGCTTAAAAATTATATGTGGGGACAGACTTATAGGGAGAAGAATAACCTATAGAAAATCTTATTACTAGATGTATACAATGCTTTAAGAAACAGCTACAAAACAATAAGCGCAGTATGATTCTCATTTTAATATGTTTCTAAATGTAAATAGATATTACAAATATATCTATGTGAATAGCTGTTGACACATACGTATATGCATAGCTTCATATCTAGGGGTTTATTCACAAAAATCACCATAGAGTTTCTCTCCATGTAGTCAGATTTATGGGCCTTTTAAATTTCCTTCTTTACACTTTTCTTTAGACTTCAATTTTTCTATAATGATAGGTATTAACTATATAATCAGGAAGAATATCTTAAAAAATAGAGCAATAGATGTATGATCAATCATAAAATTCTAAGATTAGAAGGGCTGTTTCTTTAAATTGATAGGTATTAACTATATAATCAGGAAGAATATCTTAAAAAATAGAGAAACAGACGTATAATCAATCATAAAATTCTAAGATTAGAAGGTCTGTATCTTTAAATTCTTTGGAAGGAAATGTTAAGTTAAAAACTTACTAGAAGAGTAGTATTACACCTTCAAGATTCTGAAAACAATTTACTGACCAGGTAAATGAGTAACTCCCATTTCCTACTGAAAGTGAATAAGGTACTAAAGATATATAATCATTAAGGACAGAACAAAGAAAAGGAAGAGATTGTTTAGACCTAGAGGGTGGTAATATTTTCAGCATCTCTTCTCTTTGATTGTATTGCATCTAATCGCAGGGCTCAGTTTGCTTGGGCTCAGTTAAGTGGATTCATAATTACATCATTTAGTATTAACGAAACTAAAGGAAGATAACTCACACAATATGGACAGATGTCTTTAAAAGATTCTTGCAAGGAAACTACAGATTGCAGCTAATATTACTCATTCAAGCTCAAGCAACTATTTAAATGGTAGAGATGACATCTCACACTCCTTATACAAGATCTTCATTATACCTTAGAAGCAATGACCATCTGCTAATTCAAAAAGGATCAAGAAGAGTACTTGGAATATGTATGTGTGTGTGTGTGTGTGTGTGTGTGTGTGTATATATATATATATTTGATAATAAATTAACCTCAGTCTAAGTGCATTCTCTGCCTTAAGATATTAGTGATCATATGAAGCTGTCACATTAGCAACATACAACAAATGAACAACCAAGACATAAACATCCTTTAAAATCGTCGTGTTCTAAGTCATATATGCAGTGCAGCATTTTATCAAATTTCTCTATTAAACCTTATGGCAAGTGTTTGGCAGTCTCTTAAGGTTTTCACTGTGAAGACCAAGGGTCATCATGTTCCAATGAGGAGACTCTCCTTCTTGCAGTAGTAAAAATGGACTGCAATGATGCACTGAAAACAACAGAAACAATCTAAAGCCTTTTTTTTTTTCAGTAAATATTGCTGAGAGAGAGAAAATATTGTCAAAGACTGGAGAAAACAAGTCACAAATCACACACTGTGGGAGACTTGTTCTTCTGGATGAAACTATGGATTAAGATATGTCTTAGCTTATGATATTTGCTATGTGCTGTTTCAGTAATGAAATGTACAATGAACCCCTTTTTTTGTGAGCCACTAAAGATAGTTGCCTGGGACTGGAACAGAGAAGGGAATCTGCATTAAGAACTCAGAGACAGCCTCGTTGTGAAATTCATTCATTGCATCATTTACAGGCAAGCTATTACAGCAAAGGATTGAAGAAAATAAAATGAATAAACTGCTACAAGATGTCAGTTAGGGCTCCTGTTGCATAACTCCAATCACCTGTATAAAATATGAATAGTAAACCTTGAAACTGGGCAATAGTGGGGCCCTTGCTTTAGGTTGTGGCCCCAGCTTTGTATCACCAAAGGAGAGTTTTTAAATATGGAGGAATACTTATAATATTTAATGGCACGGGGAGTGAATACATATAAATCTTCTGGAGCATCCAAAGATTCACTGGCTATCTCACAGCAAAGCACTTAAAAGAGCTGTCATTTAAAGGATGAGTTGGGTATTTTTCTTTTACAAAAGACAAGTGTGTCAACTTTGCCTACCTTTAAATCTGATGAAAAATAGTCATAAGTAATGTTACCCTAAAAATGCAACCCTGAAAAAAATTAGCATACCTACTCTGTACTTTTAAAATGAGGATGATATTTTTAACATCACAAAATATCTGTTCAGAAAATTCATGCTGTGAAAAGAGAATTTTAAGTTGATGTTCAAAAATATTTCCAACTTTAGGGGATCTTTGTCATTGAAAATAATAGAAATAAGTCAATTAAAAACGTTCATATTTGTACAACTGAAAAAACTTGAAAATGGGCCTTTCTAATGTTGTTGTTGTTGTTGTTGTTTTTTTTTTTTTTTGGGGGGGGGTACGCAGGCCTCTCTCTGTTGTGGCCTCTCCCGTTCCGGAGTACAGGCTCCGGACGCGCAGGCTCAGCGGCCATGGCTCACGGGCCCAGCCGCTCCGCGGCATGTGGGATCTTCCCGCACCGGGGCACGAACCCGTGTCCCCTGCATTGGCAGGCGGACTCTCAACCACTGCGCCACCAGGGAAGCCCTCTAATCTGTTTTAAGAACATTCAAATAAAGATTTTCAAAAGACCATGAATTTACTAGTTAATACTATTAAAATGTACCATCTATTGTGTTTAACATTAGGCAAAATTTATAGTTAATCACCCTATTTTCAACAAATGCTTTGGAAAATTGGGGGTGAGACTGAAAAATGTTTTATTATTTGTTAAACAGACCCATTTAGATCTATGTATATTTGTGAAATAATTTTTTCAGCTGTAATTGCCTTAAAATCTAGTATCAAAATAAGCATCACCTAGAACCAGACCTTAAGTTACTATATCATAAAGTGCAAAACAGAGATTTTTTTTTTAAGGCATGTTCAGTTATACTGTTTCAGTTTTGGCTAATTTTTGTGACTAGCACAGTAGTATTTAATAGAATTAAAGGAAAAAACCCTTTTAATCAATATTTATTTCAGTTTTCTTAAATCTTTTGAAATTTCTATTTCATTTATGTTTTATACTTTTAATAATATTAGTTCAATAGTATAAGTAACTAATGTATAAATAATATGTATAGATTTATTGAGAGTTTGGTATAAAAATTTACCTGATATGTAATTTTAAAAATGTAATCCACTGACCTACAGGATAGAGGTATGTAAAACAAGTTTTAAGCACTTCAAATGCAGGAAGAGAACATTTAAAGGAAAGTTCTATTTCATATCATAATTAAGCACATCTAAATCAATGTATTTGTTATGTGAATTAGATCACAAGGTAAGGAGATATTTTCCCAGGCAAAATATTGTTCCCTATTTGTGTTGTGCCTGTTTGATGCAAATTGTTTTTACCGCCATCAAGGTTCCTAGGACCTAACTGTTCTACAGTACAGCCAGAGTATCAGGAACACAGGGCAGATTTCAGAAAGAGGTCATTTCCCAAAATGAGACAGTAATCTCCAGAGAGAACAAGCCTGTGACAGTTCATGCTTCTGTTTAAATACCAACACTCTATAAAAATCACAGTCATTTATCTTACATTCAAGAACTCTCCACAGTTGCCACACAGCAGTTCTATTACAGAAAAAAAATGGGAAGTAAATTTCTTTATCATCTCCAAATCAGATAATGGAATTCACATCTTTCTCCTTGTCTTAGTCATTTATCTGGGACTTCCTGGTAAATATTCTGTACTTCATGTGAACATGATATCAGGTACACAAAGCGATCATTTAACTTGGGAATGGGGAGGTTATTTGTTTTCCATTTGTTTTGCCAACAGCTATAAATACATTTAAAAATCATAGTTAACTGTCAGTAAGATCTATCACATCAGTTTCAAAGGATTAAAATCTCATTCTATATATATATGTGTGTGTGTATATATATATATATATACACATATGTGTGTGTGTATATATATATATATATACACACACACATATATATATACTTAAATGGACAATATAATCATGTTATTCCCTTTGTAAGGATAGACGTTTTGGAAAATTAGTAGGAAAAAGACCCTTTTCTGATAGTAAATAGCATACACACTCATTGTAAAACAAATTTAAATATGGAAGAGTAAAAGAATAAAATGTGAAACAATGTGAATTATCAGATGAAATGGGTTTAAGAGTTCAATAGCCACTTGGGAAAACAGTTTGGCATTTTCTAGTAAAACTGGAAATACGTATCCCTGTGACCTAACAACTTCTAGGTATATGTCCCAGAGTAACCCTTACACACTGAGCACCAGGAGATAAATAAAAGAATCTTAGCAGTATTATTCATAATAGCTCTAAATTGGCAACAAACAAGATGCCCACTGAAAGTAGAAAAAATTTTTGAAAGCTCACACATGAAATAATCTACAGCAAAGAAAACAAATGAACTACAGTTACATGCTACCTGGAATAGTGAATAGAAATGTAAATAAATGAACTACAGCTACACACTATGTGGAATACTGTATAGAAATATAAGTAAATGAACTACTGCTACATGCTACAGGAAATCATTGTATAGAAATGGATAAATGAAAGCTGCATGCTAGGTGGAATACTATACAGCAAAACTTCCAGCTGAATACTATATTTATGTGGAATGTTGTATATGTTCACATGGATCAATCTCACAAACAATGTTGAGGAAAAGGTGTGAGTCACAGAAAAATAAATATTCTAATTTATGAAGTTCAAAACAAAAGAATAAAACTAAACTATAATTTAAAGATATATACATAGGGTCTAAAGCTATGAAACAAGGGAATGGTTACTTTCTATCAGTATAATAGTTATCTCTTGTCTTAGTCCGTTTGAGATGCTATAGCAAAAATACCATAGACTGGTAGCTTAAACAACAAACATTTTTTTTTCTCACAGTTCCGGAAGCTAAAAAGTCTAAGATCAAGGTGCTAAAAGATCTCATTTCTGGTGAGAGCCTGCTTCCTGGATTGTAGACAACTACCTTCTCCCTGTATCTTTACATGGTCAAGGGAGAAACCATTTATGTGTCCCTTCTTATAAGGGCACTAATCTCATTCTTAAGGGTTCCACCCCTCATGATCTAATTACTTCTCAAAGTCTCCACCTCCTAATACCATCACACTGGGGATTAGGCTTTAACATACGACTTTTGAAGAAACAAACATTCAGTCCATAGCATCTCTAGACAGAAGGACACATAAGGGTGGTTTTTAACTCAAAAACAGGGCATTGACAGAGTTATGCTTGATATATGATATCTACCTAATCATAGCATTTACCTCTATATTTATTATTACAACATCTACTCAAAACAGACATAAATGAGAAAGGATACAACATTTTCTATGTCTTGATAACATCACTGGAAAGACACTTAGAAGACTAAGGTTGTACCAATTAAGGACTGTAATCACCTGTAAGTGACAGAAAATATGACTAATAATGGCTCATCCTACACAACAAGAAATCTTGGGTTAGCGGTCAGGGCTGGTACAGTGGCTCCACGATGTCATCAAGGAGCAGGCTCCTTGTTTTTTCCTGTCCCCCTGTCTTCTGTATCACTTTTGTTTTCATGACAGCATCATGGCTGTTAAATCTCCAGGCATCATGTCCACAGTCTAGGCAAGAGAAAGATGAAAAAGGAACACAGCAGCTGAATCTGTTTCAACTGATGCCTGGCATTACTGCAGCTGCCTTGCTATCAGGAAGACACAAGTCAATCAATGAACACAGCAGAGGAAGAAAGGATGAGATGAAATATCTGCACCCTCCTCTTCTGGAGGACTTGTTTAGAAAGGGGTATGAAGGGAACCTTCCTATGGAAATAAAGTATCTTGGTTTTTTATGACTGTTAGGACAAATATGGAAATAATTATTTGGATGTAAGGAAATTACGACCAATAATAATTGTTTTCTGCTCTCACTTTAATTTCCAGTTTTGTTTCTTCATGAAGCCAGTGAAATTTTACTCCCTTAAAACCACGGAGAGGGCTGCAAGTCACAGAAAGAATAGGTAAAGTCGGAGGTTTTTTTGGAATGATCTCTCTTGTCTCTCTCACTCTCTCTCCCCTTTTTAAAGCATTCCTATGCCTTCTGGTTCCAGAAACAAGCAGAAGAGGAGGAATTCAGAAAATCCAGTTCGGGTGAATATAACTGGCAAAGAGGAAATGTGGAAATTCAGAGTATCTGATTGTAATACCATCAGAACCTAATTCATTTTCTCAACAAACCAGTCGTTCAATCCAGTTTATACAACATGATTAATATCCTATGAACACAGATATTTCATTTATAATGGTCTTCTAGACCAGGGGTCCCCAACCCCCAGGGACTGGGAACCGTTAGGAACTGTGCCTCACAGCAGGAGGCGCGCGGCAGGCAGTGAGCGAAGTTTCATCTGCCGCCCCCCATTGCTTGCATTACCGCCTGAACCATGCCCCCCACCCCCCATTCCGTGGAAAAACCGTCTTCCAAGAAACCAGTCCCTGGTACCAAAAAGGTTGGGGACCACTGTTCTAGACCTCTCCTGAACCTTACTTTATAACATAGTGATCTTCAGATGCACCAATTCCTTCTTGAGGGAACGTGTATTTTAATTTTCACACTTACCACATCTTCTCTTCCAGGACACAAAATACTTACACTGAAAATGTACAGAACCCTTGAAATATCTGCAGTGCATATTTCAGAGTTATCTGGGCTCTTCCTCATTTCAAAAATATTTTTTAAAATATTTATTTATTTGTTTGATTGTGTTGGGTCTTAGTTGCAGCAGGTGGGCTCCTAAGTTGCAGCTCGCCAGCTTCTTAGTTGCAGCATGCATGTGGGATCTAGTTCCCGGACCAGGGATTGAACCCTGGCCCCCTGCACTGGGAGTACAGAGTCTTAACTGCTGCACCACCAGGGAAGTCCCCATAAGGATTTAAAGGCATTATGACATCGTAAGGCAAAGAAGGGCTGTGGAGACCAACCCGGTTTTAAGTTCTAAAGCCAACATTTACCAATTATATACATTTCTGAAGCTATTCCTCATCTGCTAAATCAGGACAATAAAACTTATTTCATAGGGTGATTATGAGGATTACATGAAAAGAACATGTCTCATGCTTCTCAAAATTCCTCAGAGTACTTTGCTCTGAGCCAGAAAAAATCATGGTGCATTATAAATGATAAAAATCATTTATCCTGGAACATAAATTTTATTCTAAGATTGAGGAGTAAAGGGAATTAAAATAATGTGATTCTTAAATAATGCAAAACAGTGTTTAGATATTAAAACAAGCACATATCACAGAGTTCAAAATTCAAATGAATATCTAAGTTAAACAGAAAACTTCAAAGAAATTTGATTTTTCAGCCAGCTGCCACAAATTTCATGCTGCTCTTCCATTAGATATACTTTGGTGATGATTTTTAGAAGCAATGTATGCACGCCTTGTGCTTTGTCAAGCACTTAATAGATGCTCCACAGCAGTAAAGATAAAATTTCCTCATCTGGGTAAAAACCCTTTTTTAGTGGAAATTCCTCATCAAGTTAGCACTGCACATGACACCAACGGTAGTAAATCCACAGGGCTGAGCAAATAAATAATAATACAACAGCGAATAAAGCAAACACATACGTGACAGAATCAATAACCCCTTGAACCTGGGAGACTAGGAAAGAAAGGTCATTTGGGGGAATTAAGAATTTTTTGGAGAATTGATAGCCTGAGGCAAAGCCAGGGGCTATTTGTCCCATGCAGTCATTAGCTTTCTGAAATAGCTGCCCATAACCTCCGTACCAAAATGATGTACATACATGTTGGTGATAGCAGACACATAGAGATCCTTGCTAATAAATTTTTAACAGGGCAGTTTGGTGCTTAAGGAGTAGGAGAATTGCACACCCTTCTCTTTTCCTTCTTTTCATCATCTTCACCTTTAGAGCAAATAACCCTAGATGAGTCTTGCAGTTTTGGAAGTAGCTGTAGAAATCATAATGCTTTCAAACTGAGGGTTATTCTATTTAATAAAGCATTTTAATGAAATAGAATAAAATAGGAAGGAAAATATGACAGAGCTTTGTATTGTGTAAGAGTAAATATTGTTTCTAGAAACTTTGGTTCTAATTATCTGTGAACTGGTTCCCTATGTGTGTACCAGGCTGGTTCCTAAGTAAAATGAATTTTGTATTGTGGGTTGCTGACAGAAAAGCTTGAGGGACTCCCCTGGTGGTGCAGTGGTTAAGAATCCCCCTGACACGGGTTCAATCCCTGGTCCGGGAAGATCCCACCATGCCGCGGAGCAACTAAGCCCGTGCACCACAGCTACTGAGCCTGCGCTCTAGAGCCAGCGAGCCACAACTATTGAAGCCCACGCACCCTAGAGCCCATACGCCGCAACTACTGAAGCCCACATGCCTAGAGCCTGTGCTCCACAACAAGAGAAGCCCACGCATCACAATGAAGAGTAGCCCCCACTCACCGCAACAAAGACCCATCACAGCTAAAAAAAAAAGCTTGAAAGCCCTTGAGGGAACTTTCCCTTTGATTTTACAGACAATGAAACTAAAACACAAAGAGTTTACAGGCTTTGTACAAGCAGATAATGAATTTTTGTTAATGTTAGGCTTCAAAGTAGCACTCAGGTCTCCTGATTCATTCCAAGTTGATTTTTCTGTTTCTTCCAAATTCTTCTGTCTTGTCAAGTGATCAAAAGCCTTGAAAATCTATTTTTTTCTGTAAGAAATATCCTAATGATATCTTAAAGAAGCACCTCAAATTTAAGTCAAAGTACCTACATTTGTAAAAATATAAGGGAGTATGTTTATTCCCAACATCTTTGTCCCTTTCCCTAAAGAAATTGTGGTCGGCGGTCTCTGAAATGGCCCCCAGTGATCCCTACCTCCTGGATTCATGCTCTTGTGTAACCCCCTCCACTTGAGGCTGGGCTGAACCAAGTGACTCCCTTCTAATAAATAGAATGGGACAAAAGTGATGAGATATTACTTCCAAAATTAGATTCAAAGAGACTGTACTCATCTTGCATGCTCTTTCTTTCACTCACTCTGATGAAGCCAGCTGCCATCTTGGAAGCTGCCCTGTGGAGAAGCCCATGTGGAAAAGAACAGAGGGAAGCTCTAGCAACAACCAATTCGACAACTGGTGAGGACCCGAATCCTGCTAACAACCACCTGGGCGAGCTTGGAAGCATCCTGCGTCATGAAGCCTGAGAGGAAATGACAACTCCGGCGTATACCTGGATTACACTCTTGAGAGATGCCCTGAGCTTGAGGATTAAGCTGCCTATGAATTCTGGACCAACAGAAGCCGTAGACAACAAATATTTGTAGTTTTAAACTGCTAAGTTATGGGGTAACTTGTTATTCAGCAATAGATAACTAATACACCATTTCGCCCCATGGGTATATAAAAAATATAGGAAAAGACCATGATGATTTCTTCCCCACCAGTAAAAGGAATGGTTACACTTGTTCTTAACACAAATAACCTCAAGGGGGTGGCAAGACGGAAAATGGAAAACAGTGAGATGAAGGTATAGGAGATTGAAATGTGAATATAGGGCTGAGAAGAATAAATTATACAAGGCAAGGAGATGTTATTTTCAATTTAAAAATATATATATAGGCAAGCATTGACAACGATATGGAGATATTAGAAAACCTCATACACTGCTGATGAGAATAGAAAATGGTACAGCCACTGTGGAAAATAATTTAGAGGTTCCTCAAAGAGTTAAACATAGAATTTTCATTTGATCCCAGAAGTTCCACTCCTGGGTGTACACCCAAGAGAATGAACAACGCATGTCCACACAAACATTTATACAGGAATGTTCACAGCAGCATTAGTCGTAACAGTCAAAAAGTAGAAACAACACATCAAAGTGCCTATCAATGGATGAAGGGACAAATAAAATGTGGCATTATCCATAGGATTATTATTCAGCCATAAAAAAGAATGAAGTATTGATTTACACTGCAACATGGGTGAACCTTGAAAACACTACACTGAGTGAAAGACGCCAACACAAAAGTCTACACATCATATGATTCAACGTATATGAAATATCCCCAATAGACAAATCCTTAGAGACAAAGTAGACCACTGGTTGTTAAGGCTGGAGGAGATGCGGACTGTGGCATAACCACTTAGCAGGTATGGGGTTTCTTTGGGAGATTATGAAAATACTCTGGAATTAGTGGTGATGGTTACACAACACTGTGAATATACTGAAAATGCCAGATTGCACACTTTAAAACGGTTAAAATTGTGAATTTGATTGTTACCGAATCAGGTCCATCTGGCTGCTTTCCGCTCAAAAATCGATACTTGAGAGAAAGACAAATGTTGGTAGAAAGGAAAGTTGCTTTTAATCAGAATGCTGGCAACCTGGGGAGATGGTACACTCAGTGTCCTCCCCAAAAACCATCTCTGAAGATTCTGCTCAGCCCTGAAAGCTGTTAAAGGGAAAAAGACTTAATCTCAGTGAATTGTTGAGATAGGGAGGGGGTCAGAGCTGTCACCACGCCCCACTGTGTGCAGGCTTGTCGACTTCTGACGATTTTTCTTTAGATGCTACCTCATTCACACAGTTTGTTCGAGAGACTGCCGAAGGGGAAGCTAAGGAAGAGATCTGGTCATCTGTTCATTACCTATTCTTCATTTCTACTTCTTTGATCTACAGAAAAGATCAACAAGTTAGGCAAGGTATTGTGTGATCAAAAGATTTGAAACGTGTGCTAGGGCTGGCAATGAGTAGAGCATGGGGGGTGCTTGGTTTAAGGTTAGTGACAAGACAGAGAGGCCTCCTGCAGAGTTCTTTTCTGCCAAAAGCTGCTTAAATGACGTTATGTAAGTTTTATCTCAATTTTTTTTTTAAAAGGCAGTCAGAGTTGAGGGAATGACATAAGAGACAAGGGAATGAAACAAAACGGAAATAAAGGACTCTATTATTTGTCCTCCAAAGGAGCCGCCCTGTTGGCTTGGAGCAGTCGCTAATCGAGTAACCCATCTGATTTATCAAACTACCACAACAGTAACTACTTCAAAATAGTAATATATTTTTTAATACCACCTCGATAAAGAGCTAGCCCACTTCTTCCCCAAATCATCAGAACATTTTTTCAACTTTAGAGTACATTAAGGCCGGAGACTTATTTTCTTATATTTCTTTCCATGCAGAATTCTATAGGGGTCAAACATTTTATTCTTTTCAAATTATTCCCTAGTGAGATTCTGTGTATAACCTACTAGATAAGAAATCCTTTTAAGTGCTCAAGGAAAAATTAAAAGTCTGTCATGATATCAGAAAAGGAGAAAAGAACACTCCTTGAGTGGGATCATTTAATCAGAACCCTAGATTTAAGAAAATGTGTGTGTGATGTGGATCATTTTGATATTTTCCAGGAAGGAGTTCTCTGATGCTAAAAAGGAATGTATTAAGTCCACAAATGTTAATATGAAAGTGTATAGATCATAAACTCTCCCATGTGTTGTTCTAGATTCCTTCTCTCTCAAAGCCCATATCTGAACTATCTCTGAAACTGTTTCTCTTGTTATAATGGCAATTTTTCTCTCTAATTTCTCAATCTAAACACTCACCATTTCCTACCTATATTTTTAAAAAATAATTCTTCGCCTGGCTCTGGACTTCAGGTGTGGCCACTAGGGTCATCTTGCTCTAATCCTTACTCTCCAGGGCAATTTTTCTAAAACGTAAGTATGATAGGTCATTTCAAATATCCTTTTTCACTACAAGCAGTGATCTCTTGCTGGGTCAATAAAACAATTTAGTGAATCTCAAACTAGATTTTTCAATGAAGTATAGAAAAGACTAGAAGATAGAAAAGGGAAGGAAAGGGAATAAAGGAAGAGGGAAAAATGTAAGACAATACTAGGGGGGAAGACTTGTTTCGGGAAACTCTTAATTACAATTAAATAGCTGTTTAATTACACTTTGTTTAGAACTTCTTACTGTCAAGGTCAAAAGCTTGATATCTACTGAACAAGGTAAAAGCAAGTTGTAGCCTGATTTACAAAGCCTGTTTCTCCTGGCTTTTTGCCTGCCTTTCCAGCCCTTTCTTTTGCCCCTCCAGTCAGTTTTTTTTCACTCCTGGGCTTTTGATACTCCAGGAAAATCTCCCCCACCTTACCTAGCAAATATCTGCTTATCCTTCAAGAGGCAATTCAAATGTTTTCTCTACAGAGAGCTGTTCAACTCCCAGGCAGGAAGCAACACTACCTGTTCCAGGCTGCGGTCAACCCTATTCAAAGATCTTTTATCACACTGTAATCATCTGCTGCTATGCTTGCTTTTCTAAGGCTTCAAAAGGTAGAATTCTGAGCAAGCACACTGTCTGACTTATACTAAGTATTCAATAAATGAATATAAAATGTATGAATAAATAGAGGTTAAATACTCTTCATGCGTTTACATACCATTATACTGCCTCTTGATGAAATTATTCCTGCAGAACTTTTGCCACTTATGGTATAAGAATTAACAATTGCTTGGAAGCATTATTACCCATCACTAATTATACGAGTTGAGGCTGCTTTCCACCCGTATGGCTTACTCCAGAGTTTAACATCAATGTGGTAACATTCAGCACTGGTTCTTAATCCAAGCTCCCATGTTCAAAGCCCAGTTCCACAACTTCCTAGCTGTGACTTTGGGGCAAATTACACAGCCAACTCTTTGCTTCAGTCACCTCATCTGATGATAATAATAGTAAGGTTTAAATTATTTAATACCTGCAAAGACCACAGAACTGTCCCCAGCACATAGTAAGAGGTCAATAAATATTAGCTATAGTTATTGCCCAAGTAAGAAGCAGAAGATCAATGCCTATAATTCAGAGCTTCTGTGCTAATGACTTTCAATTTGAAAAGCACTATTTAATTTACCTGAAAGCCCTATTTGTTCTCTCTGTCCTCAGCTCCTTGATATGTATGGTAGACTTTTCTACAATACTCATGTGGGCCTCTTGTTTGAGCTCTTGGATTCAGCTACTCTGGTTGTTAACTACTTGCTTCCTTGAGTTGCCCCCCCCGGTTGTATATCATAAAGTCTACATTTAAAGTCAAACCAGGTTAAATACAGTTCTCAAAGATCAAGAAAAAAAATCTAGCCTTTTCATGTGGTGAGGAACAGACCCAAAGTGGTTTTTGTTGGTGGTGGTGTTTTTGTAAAAATGTTACCTTTTTGTTTTAGGACTGACTGCATGTTGATTGCCAGACTGTCATACTTAGTAATTTGCAGGTGCTAGGTGTGTTATGTGTGAGAATTCATCACTCTGAGCTCTTATACTTTTTGTCCTTCAATAAAAATTTATTTTAGAAAAAAGCAAACTTATTTACCCAAAGTGATGAATGCCCTAGTAATGTTTGTCTTCTATGTCAGAGACCTGCCTGTGCCGTAGTATTTCCAGTGAGAGAGTGCTTATCTCCCTCCTCTCCCCTAGAACTCTCCCCCTTGATTAGCCAACCACACAATACTATCCACTCAATTTCCCAAACCAAAACCACAGGGTAAAAATTGATTCCCCACCTCCTTTACCACCACGAATACACAATCAATCATCAAGTCTCATTAATTCCACTTCTAAGATCTCTCTCAATGCCCATAAAATGCCTTGTCAGTCCCAAGGTCAGTACCCTAAACCTGGTTCTCAGCATTTTTCACTTGGACTATTGCAGATGCCTATTGACGTAATCCCTGGCTCATGGTTGTCTCCCGGCATCCTGCACAATGCCACCCCCAGTGTCCTTTCTATGAATCATACCTGGTTATGCAGCTGCTATGCTTAAATGCAACTGATGTTTTTCCATTACCTCCAAAAGGAAGGGTAAAGTTTTTTGTTTTTTTTTTTTTTTTTTTTTTTTGTGGTACATGGGCCTGTCACTGTCGTGGCCTCTCCCATTGAGGAGCTCAGGCTCCGGACGCGCAGGCTCAGCAGCCATGGCTCACGGGCCCAGCCGCTCCGCGGTATGTGGGATCTTCCTGGACCGGGGCACGAACCCGCGTCCCCTGCATCGGCAGGCGGACTCTCAACCACTGCGCCACCAGGGAAGCCCAAGGGTAAAGTTTTGATAGGGTATAGTATTCAAGTCTTCCCCCAAATGACTCCACCCTCCATTTCCAAGGTCATCGGAGGCCATCCCCCACTCATGCACGTAGGTTCCTGTTACCTGCACATTCTCCAGTACTCCAACGGAAGTTCACACTTCTGTGCAATCATTTCTTCACTTCTTTACTTAGCAAAATCCTGTTCATCTTCAAGGCTCAGTTCAAATGTCATCCCTTCTGAGGCTTTCCCGTCCCTGCCTTCCCTGCATTTCCACAGAGAGCATAATAACCTTCTGAGTATTTTCACTTCTCTAACACTCCCTCCACACTTTTAGTGTAGCATTACCATGCAGTATTGTAGTTAGTTGTTTACATATTCATTTATGCAAAAAAGTGTTTTGAGCATCCGTTATGTGCCAGGGTCTCTGCTGATTCCCTGAAACTCAATTATCAGCAGGTAGTCTCCTCTTTTGCCTTCTAGACTAAGCTGCTTGAAGTTAGAGAACATATCTTATTTATCTTTGCATGCTCAGGTTAGATTAGAGCCTAACGTATAATTAGTACATTTTCAATTGAATGTATGCTCTCCCAAGAATACAGACTTGTGCCACTGGTACCTAGAATAGAATCTGGCACATGGTAGTTTTATAATTAATGCAAGCATCAATAAAGATTTAACTCAACCAATCTATCAATTCTGTTTTCCATCCCAGTGTCAGTGCCCTAATCAAGATCCTACATTACTTTCTAAATAATATCAAACTCTAATTTGCTAAACAAATTTAGTTTTTGATAATTCTGCTACTGAATTTAATCAGTGTTCTAAGAAAATGAAAGATAAAATATTTCTGAGTGACAAATCTTCTAGAGTTAAAAAGTACATTGCTGAATTTCTGATATCTAGGATAGTAAATAATCCTGATGATCAGACTTCTCAGTGAGAGCCCCTGACTTTTTCCCCGACAGGCATCACTGATCCCCTGTGTCTGTAGACTCAGACCTATCCAGTTTTCAAACTGCTCCATATTAGACTAAAGCAATCCATCAGCAACCTCTCCTAAACACCTGTGTTCTAATATAACTTAGATGACCTCTGGTTTCCTGTTTGACCACTGCGTCATTGTTTACACTTTCCTAGGCTATCCTACTACCCTGGTAATCCAGTTATCACTTGTGACTGAAACCCTGACTTGAAACAACTGACCATCAGACCTAAAACCCAGTTCCTTTCTTACAAACAGAAATTTACAGTTTAGGGACCAAGTCTGTAGCTGAATCTGTAGTTTATCTCAGCATCCCACACTGCTTCGATCTTGCTTCTACCCTACCTCTACTAGTTTACATTTCAAAGGCCTGATCAGGCTTTATGATTAAAATAAGACAAGTAACACACTACATTAGTCTAGTATGGCCTAACCACAACTGCTATTACCTACTTCCTTCCAAATGAAACTGTGATATTGTTCAGAAATTAGATACGCATGTGCTTTATGGAATGCTCCTCAAACCACAGACTAAGTGCACATTAATTACTCCAAGACAATTATAGCAATTCCATTCCCACTGAGAGCAAGCTTGCATGTGACACATCCCTAGCCAATGAGACACGAGACAATCTATTGGAAGGCTTCAAGGAAAGTATCCCTTCAAGGACACAAAACAGGGACCTGTGCCCCCCTAACTTTGGGAGTTGCCATAGATGATATAATGCCTGAGGTCGCAACGGTCATCTTCCCACTACGAAAAAAAAAAAAGAAGAAGAAAAGAAAAGAAGAGAAGAGAACAGAAAGGAAAATTTCCAAGATTCTGAGCTGGAGTCTCACTGAATTAGCCAAATCTGTAACCCTCTACCTCACCTTCTTATATTTTCCTCATTGTTGAAGTCCATTTTAGTTGGGTATTCTATATTTTCAGGCAAAGGCATCCTAACCTTTGGATTCAAGTTCCAATAAAGGCCTGAGAATGAACCCGGATGGATCCGATGTTTCCGTCAAAAGTTACTAACACATAGAAGGTAAATATGTGAACTCATAAAATGAGAGAATGGCGGGTGGGGGGCAGTGTGGTGGTGGTCAGTGGGTAAGTAGGAAAATGCAAACTATCAGAAAGACTTCTGCTCTGGACAAGATGATGGAGGCCCATTTCTCCCTATTCCTCCCCACTCAGTGCATCGATAAATCCTAGAAATAATGCAAAAGGCAACCAAAAGAAGTGCCCGAAGTCTGGTAAGACTTCAAACTGGTTTAGGACTTCAAGACGAGCAGAACAAAACAGTGGTCAACTATGTTATTTCCCCCTCCAAACAGAAGAAGACCGCCCAGATCCAGCATTTCTGACCCTCATCCTAGCAGTGAAGGCAGCTCAAGTAGGCCCAGTCCTCTCCCAGCCTCATCAGGAGACCCATGCGGGGGAAAAAAAAAAAAATAGATGAGCCCTCACCGCTCACAAGGATCCATTGGGGGCCCATCTAACAATTAGTGGCTTGGGCAAAAACTTGGATGCCAGAACTATAATGAGTGAGGAAAAAAAGCCAATTTCCAAAAGTACTGAGTAACATACTATATGGTTCATTTATGTAACATTTTTGAAACAACGCAATTTTAGAAATGCTTGAACAGATTAGTAGTTGCCAAGAGTTTGAGGGGGAGGGAGTATTGGCCGAGGTGGCTGTAGGTATCCTTGTGATGATGGGACTGTTTAAGATCTTGACTCTGATGCTGGATACACAAACCTACACACATGATAAAATTGTATAGAACTATATACACACATACACAAGAGTACAAGCTAAACTGAGGAAATATGAACAAGATCAGTGGATTGTATCAATTCCAGTACCCTGGCTGTGACCCTATATTATAGCTTTGTAAAATGTCCCCACTGGGGAGCACCTTGTAAAGGATACAGGAGGTCTCTCTGTCTTCTTCTTTACAACTTCCTGTAAGTCTACAATAATCTCAAAACTTTCAATTTAAAAAACCACATGAGGAACAAAACAAAACACAGTTGGAACCCTGTTCTTCAGTTTGTGACCCTACTTAAGAGAATCTCTGGATGAGCAGACAAGTTCCAGGAATACCTAAGAAATACAAGACCTCTCTAGGTTCAGGTCTTGGGAACCTCGATAAGTCTCTCAACCCATCTCTTCACAAAAAATATCTAAAAAGGTCTAGTAAACTCTGAGGAACCTGTTGTGTCAAACTTTTTTTTTTTTTTTTTGGTCCACCTGTATTTTCTCTTCTGCTTTCAACATACAGACCAATCCTGGTTCCTGAGGATGGCAAGGCTATACTGACAATGTATCATCTTCTACCAAAGTCTATGTATTTCAGGAAGCATAATTTCCCTGCCTCCTGGGAGGGAAAAAAGCCAGGGGAATAAAGAGATAATGAAGGAAGTTTCCAGTGAACATTACAGTAATGAATAAGACCGTGAAGTGCCATGCTAATTATGTGAAAGATTTGTCAAGAAGTCCTAATGAAGTTGAAACTGTGGATCAAGCCATATGCATCTTGTTTAATATCTACTGCTGTTGTAAAGCATTCATCATCTTTCATTTGCTAGGACATTAGTCATACCCACGTAAATCAAAGTTGATACTGAAAGCCATCAATGACTGGGTTGCAGAGTGATGTATAAGTTATTTGCTTTTCTAAATATTTTCCATTCTGGGACTCTTCCCTGTTCCTTTGACATGCATTCCTTATGCCTCATCATTTGGAAGATAATGCAGTACAATACATACCAAAGAGCTCAGTGTTAGCGACCTCTTGTATGAATTCATTTCTCCCTCCTTCCTGGAAGGTTTCAAGGAAAGATCGCCCTCCCACTTCAGGAGAGGAATTAAACAGATAGGGTTTGTGTCTTCCCAAAGTTCATACACTGAATTGCAGCTTGAAGAAAGATAGTCCCTATATTCCAGGTCAGTGACAATACCTTTACAAATAATGGTTTTCTTTATGAAAAGTTATATAGTAAGGCCTAATTTATAATTTTGTAGCTAAAGTATTTGATTTTCTTCTTTGCTCATGATTTGATCCATTTATTTTCTGAAAGAATCGGTTTGCTTATACAAATTGTAATAAAAAGAAATAAGGCAACAACCTGGATAAACCAGGAACAATAAACTTTTGGCACCACTCACTGTCTGCATACTCAGCTTAATATTTTAGTTTTTTGTTACCACACAGTGCATGGACCCACTGATGATTGAAAAGATCAGGGAAGAATCACGTTGGAGGCAGACAACACTTTTCACTCAGAGTCATGTTTTTGGCTGGAAGGAAAATACAAAAGAGGGAAGTGTTTAATTCTGCTTAAGGTTATATAATTCAATAAGTCATACTGCCTCCTGAGGCCCCTAAACATAAGTCCCTGTGGTTATTCAATTTATGGCTTTTTGTCCATCTTTCTCCCAATTTATTTCTAAGCCACTATTGACATCAGATCTAAAAACTGGATTTATGAAAAAACCCAAAGGGCATGTTGATACCTGTTGCAGGCTGTCAGTGAAAGCCACCTTTATGAATATATGATTCTCATGGCAGAAATTCATTTAGAAAGGATAATATGCAACCAAAAAACATCCAAAAATGATGTAATTTATTTATGAATTCAGCTAAAAGACCCATAAAACCAAACTCCTCTACCTAGTAATTTTCTGTCATTGTATTGTTTATTATAACTTTCTGGTTCATAAGCTATAACTTTCTGGTTACTTAAGCTATATCTTTAATTAAGCATTAATAAAATATGAGTTGGATAATTATTCCAGCAATTTTACTATATAATTAGTGAACAAGTTAACATGAAATTGCACTATGAGGGCTTCCCTGGTGGCGCAGTGGTTGGGAATCCGCCTGCCGATGCAGGGGACGTGGGTTCGTGCCCCGGTCCGGGAAGATCCCACATGCCGCGGAGCGGCTGGGCCTGTGAGCCATGGCCGCTGAGCCTGTGCTCCGCAACGGGAGAGGTCACAACAGTGAGAGGCCCGCGTACCACAAAAAAAAAAAAAAAAAAAAAAATTGCACTATGAGACTTTATATAAAATATAGTATGTGCATATGAGTAGCTTAATGTAATGACTGGAACCATCTTCAAAACAAAAATAAGAAGGATTTTTCTGGGAGTTTTCTTATTTCTAGAAATAATTCCCAAGGAGAAAGAAACTTTTCAAATCCTTAGCTTAGAAATTTTAGAAGTGAAAATAAGTATGTCTATCTGTGGTTTTCATTCTCTACCACTGTCCAGGGTCTCCTGATTATCCCCCTCTCTCTGTGAACCTTCATTTGTAGCACAATAGATCACGGTACACCTCTGCTACAGAGAAGGAACTGAATTCAAAGCCACAGACAATTTAAGCTACATGTCTAGTCATCCCACCTTTTGGAGGTGAGGCTGGCTCCCTAGTTCCCAATAGGCCCAGTTTCCCCTCTCCTGCTTACCTCACCCTCTGTGCAACAGAAAACATTAATACTTTAATGATATGATAAGAAAATATTCACTAAGTTTATTGCTGAGGGAACAGATTTTTAAATAATTAATTGAGCATCATTATCATTTCTGTTGGTTCCTTCCCATTATTTTCCTTTTGGAGGCTTTTATAGCCAGTCTTACAGTTCACTTTTTTCCAAATAAACTTTGTATAATTTTCTCATGTTTGTTTTTTAATCTTGAGGTTTATTTTAGCTGACATCTCATTTAATTTATAAATAAAATTGAGAATTGCCTCTTTATAATTTTATAGTATTCTGTCTTCTCTAAGAACAAGATATATGTCTTTCTGATTTTTTAATAAATGGAAGGATATTTAAGGTTTTCTTTATTTAGTACTTAAACATTTCTTATTCAGTTTATTCTTAGGTGTTTTTATTGCACTTTTGTTCATATGTATTATATATGTTGTTTGGATATAAAATATATGTGTGTGTGTTTGTAGCTAGAACTATTATCCCCTTATTGCATTCTCTTGTTTTTAATAGATTTTTCAGTCGATAGCTTTCAATTCTTCAGACACAATACTTGCATATAATGATGCTTTTAACTTTCTAACATTTTTACTTATTTCTCTCTTGTCCAGTTGCATCGGCCCAAAACTCCAGAGAAATATAAATTTATAGAAGTAATGAAAGAATAGTTTACTCGCTATAATTTTACAGGATGTCACATAACCATTTTAATCATTAAGCATAATAGATTTGGGACTTCCCTGGTGGTGAAGTGGTTAAGAATCTGCCTGCCAAGCACAGGACATGAATTCGATCCCTCGTCCACGAAGATCCCACATGCCGTGAAGTAACTAAGCCCGTGCACCACAACCACTGAGCCTGTGCTCTAGAGCCCATGAGCCATAACTACTGAGCCCGTGAGCCACAACTACTGAAGCCTGCACACCTACAGCCCGTGCTCCGCAGCAAGAGAAGCCACCACGATGAGAAGCACGCGCACCACAAAGAAGAGTAGTCCCTGCTCACTGCAGCTACAGAAAGCCCACGTGCAGTAACAAAGACCCAATGCAGACAAAAATGAAAATTAAATAAATACATTTTAAAAGAAGCATAATAGCTTTTGTTTGATCTATATACACATGAGTTACATAAACATATGTCACTTAATCTATTTATAACTTATAGACACCTCAGGGAGGAATATCTATTCCTACAGGTTTTAGGTAAGATAGAAATTGTTTCATCAAATGCTTTTGGGAGAATCTATTGAGGCAATTATATGATTTTCACCTGATTAATATGGTTAATTATATTAGCATAACTTCTAATATTAAATCATTGTCCTCTTGGTACAAACCTCATTTTTTGGTGCTTTATTATTTTTTTAAAGTATGATGAATTCTATATTTAAAGTTATTCTATAATATGGCTACTATGGAAAACATAATGAAGGTTCTTCAAAAAATTAAAAATAGAACTTCCATATGATCCAGCAATTTTACTTTTGCATATAGATCCAAAGGAAATGAAATCAGTATCTTGAGATTATCTGTACATTATCTGTTGATTGCAACATTATTTATAATAGTCAAGACACAGAAATAACCTGTATCCATCAGTGGATGAAAGGATGAAGAAAATGTGAGAATATATTTTATATATACACATATTATTCAGCAATTAAAAATAAGGAAATCCTGCCATTGGCCACAACACGGATGGACCTTGAAGGCATGATGTTAAGTGAGATAAGTCAGATAAAGACAAATAATGTACGTTCTCACTTACATGTGGAATCTTTTAAAAACACACACACACACACACACAAATTTACACATACAGAGCACAGATGGGTGATTGCTAGAAGTGGGCGTGGTGTGGGGAGTGGACGAAAGTGATCAAAAGGTACAAATTTCCAATTAGAAAACAAATAAGCCCTGGGGATGTAATTTACAAAATGCTGACTATAGTTAATAATGGTGTATTATACATTTGAAATTTGCTAAGCAAATATATCTTAAAAGTTATCATCAGGAGAAAATAAATGTAACTATGTATAGTGACAGATATTAACTAAACTTATTGTGGTAGTCATTTTGCAATGTATACACATATCAAATCATTATGTTGTACAACTAAAGTTAATACCATGTTATATGTCAATTATATCTCAAATTTTTAAAGATTATCCTGCAGTTTTAAAGACTTTTCGCAATGGTGGTGGTAGATGCAGTTGCCTTTATAACTGTATGGTTATGTACATGTATGTGTTTGTAAGTGAAAGTGTATTATTTTAAGGTTTAGATTTCAAAGTGATACTGGTCCTGTAAAAAAATATGAGAAAACTTAAGTCCTTTTGTTCCTTCTCTATGCTATTGAAAAGGTAGACATGTAGTGGAATAACCTGTTCCCTGAGAGTTAAGAACATTTACCAGTAAAATCATTTGGAACCTGATTTTATCAATTTTTTCCATTATTATTCATCTACTTCGGTTTTCCATCTCTTCCTGATCTCATTTAGATAAGATATTTTCATAGTTAATTCTTCATCCTGTACCTTCTTTCAAATGTATTTGTATAGAATCTTTTGAAGTATAATTTTATGAGTCTTCTGTTTCTTTTACATTCCTGACTATTTTCAAGTATTCCATTTTAACTTTTGCTCACATTTTGTTCTTGATTAGGCCACTTAATGATTTATCTACTTTATTATATGTGAGTAATGTATGTTTCCAAAGAGCCAGTGGTTAGATTGGAAAACAAAAAGCACTTGGTAGAAAAATATGTTTGCCACAAAGCAGATAGAAATTGGGACCAGATATCTGTATAAATTTAAAAAAATAAAAACTTAAGAGAAGGAGTTGCCTCTATAAAATAAACCCAGAAATATAATAATAACAAGCACTGGTCAGCAAGGTGCTGACCATGTGTAAGGCACTATTCTAATTTCTGTAAATAACTTAACTCATTTAATCCTCACTATATCTCTAGCAAGTAGAATGATTATTATCCCAATTCTAAGGTAAAGAATTGGAGGCACTGAAAAATTATAAGTTCACATAGATGGTAAGAGGCAGTATCAGAGCAGGGATATAAAAGCTCAGGAAAGCTGTGACAGAAGGAGATAACACATTAACTTTCAGAGAAAAAAAATAAAACATTCTCAATTTTGATTACAGAAAATTGGCACAGAAAACCGATTACAGACCAAAAAGTAAAGTAGACCCTGTGAACATCATGAAGTACCAGGCAGGGAAAAGGAAGTAAAATAAAACGGAAATTTTAAAAGAGTTAAAAATTATATAGAAATATTATAGATGTAAAAGTCATATAAGGACATCTAATATATGTACAATGAGTATCCCAAAATAAAGAATTAAAATATATCATAAAAATATTTACAGATATAATTCAGGAAACCTGTTCAGAAAAAAGAAAGCTTGAATCTATAGACATGAAAGGTCATATTTTCCTAAAAAGACTGACGTAGGAGGCTCAGTATCATAACATACCATAGTAAACTTATTGGAATTATCAGATAAAGAAAGTAGGCACTTATATAAAAAGATCAGGCAACCTTTAGAGCAAACGTAAAGAAATAAAGCTAACCTGAGACTTCATAACAATATTCTGTGCCAGAAAACAATGGGAAAATGCCCAAAGAGTCCTCAAGAGGAAAAAAAAAAAGACCCAATAAATATCTTAACTTTCTCTCACTCGGGAATAAACATAATTGAAAGTGTAGTTCCCATGAGCTCTTCTTAAAAAAATAAAAGAAAAATTTCATTTAGCCAGGGGGTAGAAAACCTATTGTGGATGAACTGGCCATGGGTGTTGATTCCTTTTAACTGCTGGACTAAAATTAAATGTCAGGATTATGGTTACAAGACAGATTGTAACTATGATAAATGGAGCAAAATCTGGAAAAAGAAATGTGAGAGAAAAGTTAAGAATACAGACTTTTAAATTTTTTATAGCTGGGTTCAAATATACGTCATTAAGAGCTTATAAGCCAAATAAAGGTATAAGTGTATTTAAAGGTATAAAATTAAGAACAAAGAAATATAATTTAAAATCAAGTGATGGGGGATATGGAGAGGAGGAAGTAGCAATATAATAATTTGATCATTTCTCAAAATAGAAAGTCAGTAGTTAACTTCTGCAGAGATTAGAAATTAAGCATCTTATATATTATGGACTGAATGTCCCACCCCATCCCCAATTCATATGTTGAAATCCTACCCCTCCGATGTGATGGTATTAGGAGGTAAGGCCTTTGGAAGTTGATTAGGTCATTAGGTCTGAGCCCTCATGAATGAGATTAGTGCCCTTCAAGAAGAGACAGGAGAGGTTACTTTTTTTTTTTTTTGAATATTTGAATTTTATTTTATTTATTTTTTTATACAGCAGTTTCTTATTATCTATTTTGTACATATTAGTGTATATATGTCAATCCTAATCTCCCAATTCATCACACAGGAGAGCTTACTTCACTCTCTGCTCTCTACCATATGAGGAAACAATGAGAAGTTGGCTGTCTACAACACAGAAGAGGACCCTTACTAGAACTCGACCATGCTGACATCTGGTCTCAGACTTACAGACTCCAGAACTGTGAGAAGTAGATTTCTGTTGTTGATAACACCCATTTTATGGTATTTTCTATAGCAGCCTGAGCTGACTAAGATATTACACAAACTTTATTTTCTTGGTCAAACCTCTGTGGCATTTAGACAATACCTATCAAAGTAAAAATGTGTACCTTTTTGACCCTAAGCTTTCACTTTGGGGAATTTATTACAGATATACCTAAATATGCTATAAAAATACTTATGGGGATTATAATATGGTTTGTAATAAAAAGATTTGAAACACTCTAAATGTCCATCTATGTAAGATTCATTAAATTTTGCTAACTTCAGATAATGAATTCTATAATTGTTAAAGAAACATTGAGTCAATTCTGAGACAAGTGTCCAAGATGTATAAGTGTAAGCTTAGAACAATGCATACAATATGCCATCATGCGTGTAAAAATATTTAAAAAGGAAAATGTGTATATTTCCATTTGCACATAATATCTCTGAAAGAATATATACACACAAAGATAACTGGTAATTTAGCTGCCTCTATGGAAGGAAACTGGGTGGGAGATACAAGTCGGGGACAGTCTATTTTCTTACTGTAATTACATTTTCACTTTTTGAATTTTATACCAAATATATGTATTATCTCTGAAAACTGAGTTGTATTTTATAGCTAACTTGCTGAAGAGATGGAGTTTTACAAATGAATGGGAGATGGAGAAGTGGACTGAATTTAGTTTACAAGAGTATGTACTATGCTGTTGAGGAAAGTGGCTGTGAAGAGCTATGAGGGATACCAGACTTGGTATAAAGGAGGAATTTGCTTTTGGTTTTGTTTTTTGAATGACAGAAGATATGGGAACATTCTTAAGGACTACAGGGGTAGAGGAGGCTGAGAAAAAGAGTGAGGGAGAAAATAAGTATATTCCTGAAATACGATTATATCAGCTAGAAACTGCATTTAGCTGCATGTATCAGATATGAGACAACAGGGTTTCAACCAGATGGAGGCTTATTTTTCACTCACGTAACACAAAGTACAGAGATAGGCAGTTTAGTTCCTCCACATTGTCATCTATGCTCCAGGCCTCTTATCTTTTCATTGTATCACTCTTAGCATATTCTCAAGGTCACAACATGATTGCAGAATGACCAGTAAGGGGTAAGAACAAATGGGGAAAAGAAGAACATTCCTGAAAAGCCAAGTAGCCCGAATTAAAGTTTCCCCAAAAACCCTCCCCGGTGACTTCCTCTTACATCTCACTGCCTCTCCTCCCACAGGGACCAGACAATGTCTGTCTGTAGTTGGGCACGTTGCTGCCTAATAGGGCAGAGGACTTTTCCTAAGGAAGTCGGGGTAGGAAACTATCAAGGGTAGGAAAAATAGGTACTTTCCTCAGGGATTAGATAACATCCCAATCTAGCCCCAAAACACTGGCCTCTCAGTTTGCCTTAGAGACTTGAAGGCCTCACCATTAGAATTTTTCCTGTTTGTTCTTAGAAAATTGAGAGTGAGATGAGTATTACTAAGTTGGAGGAGAGAGTTAACGTTTATGTAAACATTAAACCTAAACGCTGTAACACAAAGACAACGTGATTTGTAGCTTCCTGCAAGTAGAGCTAGACTGGGGTGCAGTACTTTTGAGTTCCTCTTATGAAATCTCTGACCTGGAGCAAGCTACTCTCATTTCCTGGGTTTCAATTTCCTTGTCCCCAAAATGGAACACTTAGTCTCGATTAACTCTAAGGATCCCTCTATCTCTAAAGTATTATGTAATCACTTTATTGGATTGGCTAATTTCCTTCTAGAAGTAATGGAAATTGGTGACCCATTGGTGGATGCCATGGTAAATTGAAGCTTCATACAGACAGGGAGGATGAGATGGGCGCTCACATGCAGGGGCTGCCAAGAGAGCAGCAGGCATGGAAAGAAGCACCAGAAAGAGGGCCTGGTCAATTAGAAAACAGCAGGGACCCCTCTGAGTTAAATGACTGCAGAAAACCCAGAGTGGTACTATAAAGACAAGGGGACCGTCAGAGAAAGAACTGGATTCAGAGTGACTTGGTAATACACACACACACACATACATACATGCATGTAAGTATCAGACAGCAGTAGAATCTGAATGACATTCACGTTTGTCAAGCAGTCACCAAGTGTTTGCTTAAAAATAGAAACACTTTCAGGTGCTAACTGGCTCCATAAGAACAGCATCGCAATCTCCAAGATTTTGCTTTGGTTCCAGCAAAGCTGAATTTATGAGGCATCCAGGTATTTAAATGAAATCATGGCTCTAACTGATTAAATGCAGAAGAGTAAAATGATGCTATGTAAATACACTCGCAGTATTATAATGATATGTGAATTCACATGAATAGGGAAGACTCCATGTCACATGTCCCCAAGCTCTGAAGCAGGCTCTGCGGAAAGTGAAGCTCTCTGCACAGACACCCACCCACCACCAACGCCACCAGGTCAAGCACAAACTGGCTAGATGTTTCCATTGTTATTCAAAACTGGTTATCAGGAACAGTTGAACCTCTAAATGAAGCTCACAGCAAGTACAAACTATAAAAAAGCATTCATTTGTCACTAACAGAATATGAACGGGTTTAGTGCATCTACTTTTCCACACTTCAAGTTTTCAAATGAGACTGTGAGGCGATTATCAAGGGATTTTTGCAGGAAGATAACTTTCCCTCTAAATCTTTTCATCCAGGCGTGATACACAAATGTGCAATACATCTTTCTATAATTAAGTAAAGTGTTCCCCTGCTTCATAGAACCTCGACAACAAATGACACCTACATGATCTTTCTGGAGGGGGAAAAAATGAGGATTTATCTGTTACCAAGTAAACGCCTAGGAAATGGATATTTTAATTGATTGTTCTGGTAGTAGAATAATTGAGAAAATTCTTTATCACGTTTTTTTCTTTACAAACCCCTTTAATCACCGTTTTGAATTTTAACTATACTGTTTTGAATTCTAGGTATACATTTTGTTACTCTGTCATCTTGCCACAAGAAAAAATGTCTGCCTGAGGACAGACTAAACTGTTTAATCAAAAGGGAATTTGAGGTGCCTGAAGGAAAAAAATATTAAATATAATTAAATATATATATATGTATATGTACATATATATGTATATATACATGCACACATATATACTTCTTTAGTAACGCTACCAGGAGAAGATACTAGTTCTGATAATGTTTTCAAATGCAATACAGGATATCTAAAATAAGATCAAAGACGGTGCCAGATTGTTATATATAACAGCCTTTCAGTTCCGTTTGCAATCAGCTTCTGAGAACTTATCACCTGCCAGAGCTGACTTTGAAACGGGGACACAAAAATCATTTTCTGCCTTCAATGAGATCCTAATCTAATAGTATAGATGTGTAAACTAAGAAAAATTTTAACAGACTATGAGATTGCAAAAAATAGCCTACATATGTGTAAATGATTCATTCTGATTGGTAGATGGTAAGTGAATCAGAATTATTTGTAAAGGATCTAATGGAGTTCAACATCAGAGGGGGAAAGAGGAAAGGAATTCCCTGCAGTGAGAACATCATACACAAAATCACAAAGGTGTGATCGTAATCATGCTTTCAAGGACCAATAACTGAGTACTGACAAAAGGTAAAATGTTGGGTGTAGTGATAGGAGATCGGGACTGGTCAAATGAAGACTTAGGTCAAATTAAGACAAACCTTAAACTCTAAAGTAGGTAGGAGTTTGGAGTTTACCTTGAGAGAAATGAGGCCCTTTTAATGAGTTTTCAGCAGAGGGACAGTAAGATCAAGCTTGCTGCTGAGGAGAGGCAAAGTAGTTGCTACTATGTAAGGGCCTGGTTTGAGACCGGAAGGCTAATGAGCAGTCATATTACAGCTTCTGAACTAGGGTCCCCAAAATTTCTCCCATTTTACCTCTGTGTTAAAGGCTCCTTCCCTGCAGATAACCAATATGACTCGTTTTTGCCTGTTCTTCCAGAGATATTTGTGCACAAACACTTAACTCCTCAGCCCCATTTTATTTTACACAAATAGGTGCAAATTCAACATACTGTTCTGCATTTTCGTTTCTTCACTTAACAACCTCTCAGAGATATTTCTATATTCACGCACAAAAAACACCCTCAATTTTTTTTTTTTTTTTTTTTTGTGGTATGCGGGCCTCTCACTGCTGTGGCCTCTCCCGCCGCGAAGCACAGGCTCCGGACGCGCAGGCCCAGCGGCCATAGCTCACGGGCTTAGTTGCTCCGCGGCATGTGGGCTCTTCCCGGACCAGGGCACGAACCCGTGTCTCCTGCATTGGCAGGCAGACTCTCAACCACTGCGCCACCAGGGAAGCCCCACCCTCAATTTTTAACTACTGCATATACTTTCCAGTGTGTATATAACCCGTAATTTAACCAGTCTCCTGTTGAAGGACAGATTGTTTCAGTGCTGCAGTAAATATACTTGCATGTGTTTTATTTTGCACATGAACAATTATATCCAAAGGATTCCAGTGCCATCATCCGTTGCTGTGTAATAAACTACCTGAAAACTCAGTAGCCTTAACCAACAATTATTGCTATATCTCACAATTCTGTGGGTCAGGAATTGGGAATCACTTGGCTGGGAGATTCTTCTGTTCCCTGAGGCATCAAGGAGGTCCTTTTTCTTATTCAGCCTATTGGATAGGTTGGTTGGATGGTCCAACATGCCTCAATCACACATCTAGCACCTTGGCAGTGATAGTTGGAATGCTGTACTCAACAGAAATAACTGCCTAGAGTTTCACATGACTCCTCCAACATGGTTTGAACTCAGGGTTATTGAACTTCTTACACGGAGTCCTGGGACTTCCAAAAAGATAGTTAACTCACCTTCATCCTAGCCCTGCCAGGTAGCATTGTCTTGAAGTTGAGGTTATTGTCATCCATATCAGGTCCAAGTACAGGTCATGCTTCTCAGTGCAGTAACTTGAGTTTGGTTCTCCTTGATCTGATAACTTGTGAAACTAAAAAAAAAAAAAAAAAAAAAAAAAAAGTTATCTGCCATTCTTACACTACCCCCTCCCAAACACACACATACACTCAATGGTAATACAGAGACCAAATAACTGCACTGGACACTCTCATTCAAAACTGGTAGAAAAGGCAATAACAAAAAATGTAATCTAATTAAAATATTGGCAAAAGATCTAAATAGATCATTTTCCAAAGAAGATATACAGACAGCCAACAGCTACACGAAAAGGTGCTCCACATCACTAATCATCAGGGAAATGCAAATCAAAACCACAATGAGCTATCACGTCACACTCCTTAGAATGGCTGTCATCAAAAAGACAAGAGATAAACAAGTGTTGACAAGGATATGAAGAAAAGGAAACCCTTGTACACTGTTGGGGAGAATGTAAATTGGTGCAGCCACTATGGAAAACAGTATGGAGGCTCCTCAAAATATTAACAATATTTAGAACCACCATATGACCCAGCAATCCCACTTCTGGCTATATATCCAAAGGAAATGAAAGCAGGGTATCAAAGAGATATTTGCACTCCCAGGTCAACTGCAGCATTATTTACAATAGTCAAGACATGGCAACACCTAAGTGTCCATCAGAAGATGAACAGACAAAAGAATGTGGCATGTGTGTGTGTGTATGTGTATGTATATATACAAATATATATAGGAATACCATTCAGCCATTAAAAGAATCCTGCCACTTGTGACCACATAAATGAAACTTGATAGCATTATACTAAGTGAAAATGAGTCAGACAGAGAAAGACAAATACTGTGTGATCTCACTTATGCATGGACTCTAAGAAAATGAAACTCATATAAACAGCAGATTGGTGATCGCCAGGGCCTAGGGATTGAGAGAAATGGGTGATGGTGGTCAACAGGTATAAACTTCCAATTTTAAGATGAATAAGTTCTGGGGATGTAATGTACAGCCTGGTGAATATAGTTAACAATACTGTATTGTATACTCTTAAAGTGGCTAAAAGATCTTAAATATTCTCACTACAAAAAGAAAGGTAACTATGTAAGCTAATTAATGAATTTATTAATTAGTCTTATTGTGGTGATCATTTCACAATCTTTACGTATATCAAATAATCACATTATAGACCTTAAGTTTTTACAATGTTATATGTCAAATATATCTCAATAAAGCTGGGGGAAAAAGTGGGGAAAAGGAAAGCATATGTTGCCATTGTCTTGATTAGGGGCCAGTCCTATTTTGTAGAAATGTTCTCTGTGACACTTGGCTTCACCCTCTAGGTCCTGGGAACTCCCCTCTTAGTCATCTTTTATTTTCCATAATAAATAACCCATTTTGCTTCTTGACCTTTTCATCTTTCTTTCTGCTCTTAGTTGAGGACTCATAGTTTTTGTTTTGTTTGAAATATTTCTGTCCCTTTTATTCCAAGTTGATGGTACTAATACAATTATCTTATAAACTTTGTGGGATTCCTATGAATCTTAGTAAATTTCTCTATATTAGATTAAAACCATATCACAAATATCTCAAGATAGGTTCTCTTGGGCATGGGATAAGGGTCAGGGTGCTATGGGAAAATGGCTTTAAATTTCCTAGAAGGTGTTTTGTCTAGTTGAAAACTTCTACGAGACATGCCCTTAAATATTTATAGCACCTTAATGAAGAGTCTTATATGCATATCCTTGAGATGATCTTTATCCTATAGTAATTTCTTAATTTGAGAGCCTTTCAGAGGAACTGGAAATGAGAAATACTTATTTCAAATGACTAACTACTCTGTATTTTCTCTAAATTTCTCTTGAAAACTGATTTTCTCCTTTTGTAGCTCATTTCCCCTCTATCGCTGCTTTATTATTATATAGGGCTAAAAAATGGAATGGCGCTTTCAACACTGTTTCTGGACAATGCCTCAGCCAAATTCACCAGTTAATTAGTTACATATACAAGTTATCATAGGTGACAATGTTGCCAAACTTCAGGCCACTAGATAGCAAATTTGTCTTTCTTCCCAGCATCCAGTAACAATTTCCTTCAGTCTTCTTCTAGCTTTCACAGACAGGCTCCACAAGGCCTTCCAGCTTCTATCTCCCCCTGCTGGCAAAGTCAATGCAATATGTTTCAAATTTTTGTTATGGCAGTTCTTCACTCCCATATAGCAAATTCTGTATTGGTTATCTATTACTGTTAACAAAATATCCTAAAACTTAGTGGCATAAAGCAAAAACAATTTGATATCTCTGAATCTCAGAGGGTCAAGAATTTGGGCAGTGCTCAGCTCGATAATTCTTCTCCACTTAGCATCAACAAAAATCTTTTGGTGGCACTCAACCGGCAGATGGGCTGACCTGTACAGTGCAAGATGGTTACACACATGTCTAATTGATCTCTATGTTCGAAGTAATTTCTATGAAAATCCTAACAGAGTTTGTGAGACATTTAACAAACTGATTCTACAATCAATATAGAATAACAAAGATGCAAGAATAGCCTAAACAAATAAAACAATATCGAGAGGAAAATGCCCCCACGAAATCTCAAGACTTACTATTAAAATATGATAACTGAGATGGTATATTACTGGCATACAATTTGACCAAAAGAGCAGAATAAACGGCCCAGAAGCAATCCTGTGCACTTACGGAGATATATATATATATGTTAGAAGAAGCACTGTAGAAAAAAAAATTATTCAACAAATGGCCCTATGAAAATTGGTTAATATAAGAAAAACTTTTCCTGGAACTTCTACCTTATATCATACAGACAAAAATCAACTCCAGATATACAGAGATAAAAATAAAACTTGTAGAAGAGCACAGAGGAAAATTTTCTATTACTTCAAAAGTACTAATGATAAAAGGGAGATAGCTGCTTAATGTGGTTGGATTTACTTTTTGTTCAAACACACACACACACACCGGAGAGATAAATGACAACCACAAAGTTGGAGAAGTATTTGAAACACATATGACTTGTATAGCTTAATTACCCATAAGGGATAAGTAGATGGATTGTAGAGAGGGTGGCAGAGAAATATTTCACCTATTATTCAACAAGAAAGAGTAATAGAAAATGACAAAAGATATTGAACAGTAAAGTCCAGGAGAAAAAACATGGGTGATTAATATAAAATAAGAAGATCAATCTTATTAATAATCAAGGAAATTTCTATTAAACTCTATTCTACCAAACAATGAGTTACAATTTTCGATTCAACAGATATGTAAAAATTTATAATTGCAATACTAGGTGTTCAGGCTTGCAGAAACAGGGACTCCAGTGCAAATATAAATGGATACAACAACTTTGGAAATCAATTTGATATTTTCTTACATCTGAACATTCACAAAACTCACAATCTTGCACCCTCAATACCAGGGTTACTAAACAGTGTTACTAAAAGTATGTCCCACAGGCAGTTACTGGTACTTAAACTATCTGTTAATAGACGGAACTAAGATAAGAACCTTGCACCAGAAGATTAACAAAAACAATGCTTCCTTCTCTGAGGAAGTCTGAAAATAATAACACCTTGGCTGAATTAAAGAGTGGATCTTAATAACACAGTTGTTCTATATCTGAATACAAGCTACATATCTCATCGTAGACGGGTGTTTTGAACAAGCACTAACCTAAAATATTGGTGGTTGATACTCACTAGTGGGATGTGAATTAAATTTGGTGGGTCACAAGTAGCTTTTTAAAAATGAAATAAGGAGGCAGGAGAGAAGATGGCGGAAGAGTAAAATGGCGGAGATCACCTTCCTCCCCACAGATACATCAGAAACACATCTGCACGTGGAACTGCTCCTATAGAACACCCACTGAACGCTGGCAGAAGACCTCAGACTTCCCAAAAGGCAAGAAACTCCAACATACCTGGGTAGGGCAAAAGAAAAAAGAATAAACAGAGACAAAAGAATAGGGAGGGACAGGACCTGCACCAGTGGGAGGGAGCCGTGAAGGAGGAAAGGTTTCCACACACTAGAAGCCCCTTCGCGGGCGGAGACTGTGGGTGGCGGAGAGGGAAGCTCCAGAGCCTCGGAGGAGAGCACAGCAACAGGGGTGCGGAGGGCAAAGCGGAGAGATTCCTGCACAGAAGATCGGTGCCGACCAGCACTCACCAGCCCGAGAGGCTTGTCTGCTCACCCGACGGGACGGGCGGGGGCTGGGAGCTGAGGCTCGGGCTTCGGTCGGGCTTCGGTCGGAAGCCCAGAGAGGACTGGGGTTGGCGGCGTGAACACAGCCTAAAGGGGTTAGTGCACCACGGCTAGCCAGGAGGGAGTTCAGGAGAAGTCTGGAGCTGCCGAAGAGGCAAGAGACTTTTTCTTTCCTCTTTGCTTCCTGGGGCGCAAGGAGAGGGGATTAAGAGCACTGCTTAAATGAGCTCCAGAGATGGGTGCAAGCCGCGGCTATCAGCACGGACACCAGAGACGGGCATGAGACGCTAAGGCTGCTGCTGCTGCCACCAAGAAGCCCGTGTGCAAGCACAGGTCACTCTCCACACCTCCCCTCCCAGGAGCCTGTACAGCCCGCCACTGCCAGGGTCCCGGGAACCGGGGACAATTTCCCTGGAGAACACACGGCGCGCCTCAGGCTGGTGCAACGTCACGCCGGCCTCTGCCGCCGCAGGCTCGCCCGCATCCGTACCCCTCCCTCCTCCAGCCTGAGTGAGCCAGAGTCCCCGAATCAGCTTCTCCTTTAATCCTGTCCTGTCTGAGTGAAGAACAGACGCCCTCCAGAGACCTATACACAGAGGTGGGGCCAAATCCAAAGCTGAACCCCGGGAGCTGTGGGAACAAAGAAGAGAAGGGGAAATCCCTCCCAGCAGCCTCAGGAGCAGCGGATTAAAGCAGCGGATTAAATCAACTTGATGTACCTGCATCTGTGGAATACCTGAATAGACAACGAATCATCCCAAATTAAGGAGGTGAACTTTGGGGGCAAGATATATTATTTTTCCCCCCATTTTCTCTTTTTGTGAGTGTATGTGTGTGCTTCTGTGTGAGATTTTGTCTCTATAGCTTTGCTTTCACCATTGTCCTAGGGTTCTGACAGTCCCTTTTTTCTCTTTTTTTTTTTACATTTATAATTTTTTCTTCTTAATAATTCTTTTTTATTTTAATAACTTTATTTTATCCTACTTTATTTTATCCTCTTTCTTTCTTTCTATTTTTTCTCTCTTTTATTCTGAACCATGTGGATTAAAGGCTCTAGGTGCTCCAGCCAGGTGTCAGGGCTGTGTCTCTGAGGTGGGAGAGCCAAGTTCAGGACACTGGTCCACAAGAGACCTCCCAGCTCCATGTAATATCAAATGGTGAAAATCTCCCAGAGATCTCCATCTCAACACCAAGACCCAGCTTCACTCAACGACAGTAAGCTACAGTGCTGGCCACCATATGCCAAACAACTAGCAAGACAGGAACACAGCCCCATCCATTAGCAGAGAGGCTGCCTAAAATCATAATAAGGCTACAGACACCCCAAAACACACCAACAGACGTGGACCTGCCCACCAGACAGACAAGATCCAGCCTCATCCACCAGAGCACAGACACTAGTGTCCTCAATCAGGAAGCCTACACAATCCACTGAAGCAACCTTAGCCACTGGGGACAGACACCAAAAACAACAGGAACTACAAACCTACAGCCTGTGAAAAAAAAGACCCCAAGCACAATAAGTTAAGCAAAATGAGAAGACAGAGAAACACAGAGCAGAAGAAGGAGCAAGGCAAAAACCCACCAGACCTAACAAATGAAGAGGAAATAGGCAGTCTACCTGAAAAAGAATTCAGAATAATGATAGTAAAAATTTTCCAAAATCTCGGAAATAGAATGGAGAAAATACAAGAAACCTTTAACAACGACATAGAAGAAATAAAGAGGAAGCAAGCAACGATGAACAACACAATAAATGAAATAAAAAATTCTTTAGATAGGATCAACAGCAGAATAACTGAGGCAGAAGAATGGATAAGTGACCTGGAAGATAAAATAGTGGAAATAACTACTGCAGAGCAGAAGAAAGAAAAAAGAATGAAAAGAACTGAGGACAGTCTCAGAGACCTCTGGGAGAACATTAAACGCACCAACAATCGAATTATAGGGGTCCCAGAAGAAGAAGAGGAAAAAAAAAGGTACTGAGAAAATATCTGAAGAGAATATAGTTGAAAACTTCCCTCATATGGAAAAGGAAATAGTTAATCAACTCCAGGAAGCACAGAGAGTCCCATACAGGATAAATCCAAAGAGAAACACGCCAAGACACACATTAATCAAACTATCAAAAATTAAATACAAAGAAAACATATTAAAAGCAGCAAGGGAAAAACAACAAATAACACACAAGGGAATCCCCATAAGATTAAACAGCTATATTTCAGCAGAAACTCTGCAAGCCAGAAAGGAGTGGCAGGACATATTTAAAGTGATGAAGGAGAAAAACCTACAACCAAGATTACTCCACCCAGCAAGGATCTCATTCAGATTTGATGGAGAAATTAAAATCTTTACAGACAAGCAAAAGCTGAGTAGTTCAGAACCACCAAACCAGCTTTACAACAAATGCTAAAGGAACTTCTCTAGGTGAGAAACACAAAAGAAGGAAAAGAGCTACAAGAACAAACCCAAAACAATTAAGTAAGTGGTAACAGGAACATACATATCGATAATTACTTTAAATGTAAATGGACTGAATGCTTCCACCAAAAGACACAGACTGGAGGAATGGATACAAAAACAACACCCGTATATATGCTGTCTACAAGAGACCCACTTCAGACCTAGGGACACATACAGACTGAAAGTGAGGGGATAGAAAAAGATATTCCATGCAAATGGAAATCAGAAGAAGGCTGCAGTAGCAATTCTCATATCAGACAAAACAGACTTTAAAATAAAGTCTATTACAAAAGACAAAGAAGGACACTACATAATGATCAAGGGATCAATCCATGAAGAAGATATAACAATTGTAAATATTTATGCACCCAACATAGGAGCACCTCAGTACATAAGGCAAATACTAACTGCCATAAAAGGGGAAATCGACAGTAACACAATCATAGTAGGGAACTTTAACACCCCAGTTTCACCAATGGACAGATCATCCAAAATGAAAATAAATAAGGAAACACAAGTTTTAAATGATACATTAAACAAGATGGACTTAATTGATATTTATAGGACATTCTATCCAAAAACAACAGAATACACATTTTACTCAAGTGCTCATGGAACATTCTCCAGGATAGATCATATCTTGGGTCACAAATCTAGCCTTTGTAAATTTAAGAAAACTGAAATCGTATCAAGTATCTTTTCCAACCACAGCGCTATGAGACTAGATATCAATTACAGGAAAAGATCTGTAAAAAATACAAACACATGGAGGCTAAACAATACACTACTTAATAACGAAGTGATCACTGAAGACATCAAAGAGGAAATAAAAAAATACCTAGAAACAAATGACATTGGAGACACGACAACCCCAAACCTATGGGATGCAGCAAAAGCAGTTCTAAGAGGGAAGTTTATAGCAATACAATCCTACCTTAAGAAACAGGAAACATCTCAAATAAACAACCTAACCTTGCACCTAAAGCAATTAGAGAAAGAAGAACAACCCCCCCCCCAAATTTAGCAGAAGGAAAGAAATCATAAAGATCAGATCAGAAATAAATGAAAAAGAAATGAAGGAAATGATGGCAAAGATCAATAAAACTAAAAGCTGGTTCTGTGAGAAGATAAACAAAATTGAGAAACCATTAGCCATACTCATCAAGAAAAAAAGGGAGAAGACTCAAATCAATAGAATTAGAAATGAAAAAGGAGAAGTAACAACTGACACTGCAGAAATACAAAAGATTCTGAGAGATTACTACAAGCAATTCTATGGCAATAAAATGGACAACCTGGAAGAAATGGACAAATTCTTAGACATGCACAACTGATGAGACTGAACCAGGAAATAGAAAATATGAACAGATCAATCACAAGCACTGAAATTGAAACTGTGATTTAAAATCTTCCAACAAATAAAAGCCCAGGACCAGATGGCTTCACAGGCGAATTCTATCAAACATTTAGAGAAGAGCTAACACCCATCCTTCTCAAACTGTTCCAAAATATAGCAGAGGGAGGAACAGTCCCAAACTCATTCTACGAGGCCACCATCACCCTGATACCAAAACCAGACAAAGATGTCACAAAGAAAGAAAACTACAGGCCATTATCACTGATGAACATAGATGCAAAAATCCTCAACCAAATACTAGCAAACAGAATCCAACAGCACATTAAAAGGATCATACACCATGATCAAGTGGGGTTTATTCCAGAAATGCAAGGATTCTTCAATATACGCAAATCAATCGATGTGATGCACCATATCAACAAAGTGAAGGAGAAAAACCATACGATCATCTCAATAGATGCATAGAAAGCTTTCGAGAAAATTCAACACCAATTTATGATAAAAACCCTCCATAGAATAGGCATAGAGGTAACTTACCTCAACATAATAAAGGCCATATATGACAAACCCACAGCCAACATCATCATCAATGGTGAAAAACTGAAACCATTTCCACCAAGATCAGGAACAAGACAAGGTTGCCCACTCTCACCACTCTTATTCAACATAGTTTTGGAAGTTCTAGCCACAGCAATCACAGAAGAAAAAGAAATAAAAAGAATCCAAATCAGAAAAGAAGAAGTAAAGATGTCATTGTGTGCAGATGACATGATACTACACATAGAGAATCCTAAAGATGCTCCCAGAAAACTAGTAGAGCTAATCAATGAATTTGGTAAAGTTTCAGGATACAAAATTAATGCACAGAAATCTCTGGCATACTTATACACTAATGATGAAAAATCTGAGACTGAAATTAAGAAAACACTGCCATTTACCACTGCAGCAAAAAGAATAAAGTATCTAGGAATAAACCTACCTAAAGAGACAAAAGACCTGCATGCATAAAATTATAAGCCACTGATGAAAGAAATTAAAGATGATACAAATAGATGGAGAGATATACCATGTTCTTGGATTGGAAGAATCAACATTGTGAAAATGACTCTACTACTCAAAGCAATCTACAGATTCAATGCAATCCCAATCAAACTATCACTGGCATTTTTTACAGAACTAGAACAAAAAGTTTCACAATTTGTATGGAAACACAAAAGACCTCGAATAGCCAAAGCAATCTTGAGAACGAAAAATGGAGCTAGAGGAATCAGGCTCTCTGACTTCAGACTCTACTACAAAGCTACAGTTATCAAGACAGTACGGTACTGGCACAAAAACAGAAATATAGGTCAATGCAACAGGATAGAAAGCCCAGAGATAAACCCACACACATATGGTTACCTTATCTTTGATAAATGAGGCAAGAATATACAGTGGAGAAAAGACAGCCTCTTCAATAAGTGGTGCTGGGAAAACTGGACAGCTACATGTAAAAGAATGAAATTAGAACACTCTCTAACACCATACACAAAAATAAACTTAAAATGGGTTAAAGACCTAAATTTAAGGCCAGACACTATAAAACTCTTAGAGGAAAACATAGGCAGAACACTCTATGACATAAATCACAGCAAGATCCTTTTTGGACCACCTCCTAGAGAAAAGGAAATAAAAACAAAAATAAACAAATGGGACCTAATGAAACTTAAAAGTTTTTGCACAGCAAAGGATACCATAAATAAGACCAAAAGACAACCCTCAGCATGGGAGAAAATAGGTGCAAATGAAACAACTGACAAAGGATTAATCTCTAAAATTTATAAGCAACTCATGCAGCTCAGTAACAAAAAAAACAAACAACCCAATCCAAAAATGGGCAGAAGACCTAAATAGACATTTCTCCAAAGAAGATATACAGATTGCTAACAAACACATGAAAGAATGCCCAACATCATTAATCATTAGAGAAATGCAAATCAAAACTACAATGAGATATCATCTCACACCGGTCAGATTGGCCATCATCAAAAACTCTAGAAACAAAAAATGCTAGAGAGGGTGTGGAGAAAAGGGAACACTCTTGCACTGCTGGTGGGAATGTGAATTGATACAGCCACTATGGAAAACAGTATGGAGGCTCCTTAAAAAACTAAACATAGAACTAACTACCATACAACCCAGCAATCCCACTACTGGGCATATACCCTGAGAAAATCATAATTCAAAAAGAGTCATGTACCAAAATGTTCATTGCAGCCCTATTTACAATAGCCAGGATATGGAAGCAACCTAAGTGTCCATCAACAGATGAATGGATAAAGAAGATGTGGCACATATATACAATGGAATATTACTCAGCCATAAAAAGAAATGAAATTGATTTATTTGTAGTGAGGTGGATGGACCTGGAGTCTGTCATACAGACTGAAGTAAGTCAGAAGGAGAAAAACAAATACCGTATGCTAACACATATATATGGAATCTAAGAAAAAAAATGTCATGAAGAGCCTAGGGGTAGGATGGGAATAAAACACAGACCTACTAGAGCATGGACGTGAGGATATGGGGAGGGGTAAGGCTAAGCTGTGATGAAGTGAGAGAGTGACATGGACATATATACACTACCAAACATAGCATGGATAGCTAGTAGGAAGCAGCTGCAGGGCACAGAGAGATCAGCTAGGTGGGAGGGAGGGAGATGCAAGAGCGAAGAGATATGGAAACATATGTATATGTATAACTGATACACTCTGTTGTAAAGCAGAAACTAACACACCATTGTAAAGCAACTGTACTCCAATAAAGATGTTAAAAAAATAAAAAGAAAAAATGAAATAGAGTAAAATGAAATAGAATACATACAGTAAGCTGAATTGAATAAAAGACAGCAAAGCACAACACAATTTTGTTTCAGATATCAAAGTACATGCCTCCCCACACACACATACATGTACACACACACACACACACATACGTATACTGGGTTGTTATATAAAACTTTTCTTCTACAGGTCACTGCCAAAATTTTATGAAAATAATATTCCTAAAGAAACCCCATGTATATGCTCTAGACAATATCTAAATGCCTTAAAATCATATAAAGTATTCTCCAACCACAACAGAATGAAATTAGAAATCAGTAACAAAAGAAAACTTGGGAAAGTCACAAATGTGTGGAACTTTAAAGCTACACACCCCTAAGTGACTAACAGGTCAAAGAAAATATCATGGAGAAATTAGAAAATACTCTGAGATGAATGAAGACTAAGACACAACATACGAAAACCTATGGGACACAGTTAAAGCAGTGTTCAGAGGGAAATTTATAGCTGTAAATGTCCACATTAAAAAGACAAGTATTCAATAAATAAGCAAATCATCTCAACATAAGAAACTAGAGAAAGAAGAACAATCTAAATCTAAAGTAAACAGAAGGAAGGAAAAAATAAATATTAGAGAGAAAATAAATGACACCAGACTTCCCTGGTGGAGTGATCCAAAATGATATTTAACAATTCCACTTATAACAGCATCAAAAAGAACAAAGTACTTAGGAGTATATTTAACAAAATTATAAGACATACACATTGAACTACAAAATATTGTTTAAAAAATCAAGACCAAAATAAATGAAAAGACATCTTATGTTCATGGATTAGAAGATTAATACTGTAAAGATGGCAGCATTCCACAAAGTTGATTTACATATTCCATGCAATTTCTATCAAAATTCCAAATGCCTTTTTACAGAAATGGATAAGCTGATTCTAAAATTCATATGGAATTGCAAGGGAACCAGAATAGCCAAAACAGTCTTGAAAAAGAAGAACAAAGTTGAAGGACTTATACTTCTCAATTTGAAAACCTACTACAAAGTTATAGTAACTGAGATAGTGTAGGACTTGCCTAAGGATAAACTTTTAGATCAAAGGATTAGAATAAAGAATCTAGTAGAAAACCCATCTATATATTGTCATTTGATTTTTGACAAGGGTACTAAGACTATCTGTATTAGTTTCCTGTTGCTGCTGTAACAAATAAACTGGAAGCTTAAAACAACAGAACCTTATTCTTTCACACTACTAAAAGCCAAAAGTCTGAAATCAAGGTATCGGCAGGGCCTCACTCCCTCCACAAGCTCTAAGGGAGAATCCAATCTGAGAGCTTCCTTCCTTTCTTAGAATGGTGGTTGCTAGCTTCCTTGGCTTGTGGTCATGTCACTCCCATCTCTGGCATCATCTTCCCATTGTCTTCTTCTCTGTGCATTTGTATCTTCTCTTCCGTTTCTTATAAAGATGCTTGTCACTGAATATATGACCAACATGGATAATCCAAGATAATTTAATCTCAGGACCCTTAATTAAGTTGCATATACAAAGATCCCTTTTTCCAAATAAGGTGACATTCATAGGAACTAGAGATTAGAACATGGACATATCTTTTGGGGGGTTACCATTCAACCCACTACATCATTCAGTGGGGGAAGGAGAAGTCTTTTCAGCAAATGGTGCTGGGAAAACTGCATATCCACACATTAAGAATGAATATGGGGAGGGCTTCCCTGGTGGCGCAGTGGTTGAGAATCCGCCTGCTGATGCAGGAGACACGGGTTCGTGCCCTGGTCCGGGAAGATCCCACATGCCGCGGAGCGGCTGGGCCCGTGAGCTATGGCCGCTGAGCCTGCGCGTCCGCAGCCTGTGCTCCGCAATGGGAGAGGCCACAACAGTGAGAGGCCCGCATACCGCAAAAAAAAAAAAAAAAAAAGAATGAATATGGGGGACTTCCCTGGTGGCACAGGGGTTAAGAATCCACCTGCCAATGCAGGGGACATGGGTTCGATCCCTGGTCTGGGAAGATCCCACATGCCTCAGAGCAACTAAGCCCATGAGCCACAACTACTAAGCCTGCGTTCTAGAGCCCGAGAGCCACAACTACTGAGCCCATGAGCCACAACTACTGAGCCCGTGCACCTAGAGCCCATGCTCCACCAACAAGAGAAGCCATTACAATGAGAAGTCCGTGCACTGCAACGAAGGGTAGCCCCAGCTCGCCACAACTAGAGAAAGCTCACGTGCAGCAACAAGGACCCAACACAGCCAAAAATTAAATAAATAAATAATAAAAAAGGAATGAATTTGGACCCCTACTTCATACCATACGTATATAACAGCTAAGTAAAATGGATCAAAGTCACAAATTTAAGAGCTAAACCTATAAAATTCATAGAAGAAAATGGCATAAATCTTTGTAATGCTGTATGAGGCAACAACAATTTATTAAATGACTTCAAAAGTACAAGGAACCAAGTCACAAGCAACCAAAGGAAAATATAGACAAATTGGAATACTTTAAAGCTAAGGACATTTATGTGTCAAAGGGTATTATCAAGAAAGTGAAAAGATAACCTACAGAATAGGGTTTTATTTGCAAATTATATAACTGATAAGGCTCTAGTAACCACCACATATAATGGGAACTTACAATGCAGCATTTTAATAAAAGTAACCCATCTTAAAATGGTCAAAAGATTTGAATAGGCATTTCTCCAGAAAAGATACACATATGACCAATAAGCTCATGGACAGCTGGTAACCATCATTAGTCATTAGGGAAGTGCAAATCAAAACCACAATAAGACACTACTTCACATGCTCTAAGTTGGCTATAATTTTTTTTTAATGGGGGAAAAGAAGGTGTTGACAGGGATGTTGAAAAATCGGAAACTTCATACATTACTAGTAGGATAGAAAATCATGCAGTCATCTTGTAAAATGGCTTGCAGTACCTCAAAATTTAAAAAGAGAGTTGACATATGACCTAGCAATTCTGCTCCTAGGTATATTCCCAAGAGGATTAAAAATATATGTCCACACACAAAAAATCTTGTTCATGACGTAGAGAATGGACTTGAGGACACGGGGAGAGGGAAGGGTAAGCTGGGATGAAGTGAGAGAGTGGCATGGACTTACCTATACTACCAAATGTAAAATAGATAGCTAATGGGAAGCAGCTGCATAGCACAGGGAGATTAGCTCGGTGCTCTGTGACCACCTAGAGGGGTGGGATAGGGAGGGTGGGAGGGAGATGCAAGAGGGAGGAGATGTGGGGATATCTGTATATGTATAGCCGATTCACTTTGTTATAAAACAGAAACTAACATACCATTGTAAAGCAATTATACTCCAATAAAGATGTTAACAAAAAAAAACTTGCTCATGAATATTTATAGAAACTTTATTCATAATAGCTAAAGAGTGAATACTGCTCAAGTGTCTATTATAGGATGAATGCATAAAGAAAGGTGGTGTTATCCACATGATGGAATATTGTTCATCCATAAGAAAAAATAAAATACTGATCCATGCTACAACGTGGGTGAACCTTGAAAATATTATTGTCAGTAAAACAAGCCAGACACAATATGAAATGTTCAAATAGGAAAATCCAAAGACAAAGTGGTTTCCAGGACTGGGTGAAGGAGGAAATTGGGAGTGGTTGTTAACAGGTAAGAGTTTTGTTTGTTTGTTTGTTTGTTTTTGTGGTAATGAAAATGTCCTGGAATTAGGTAGTGGGAATGGTTCACAGTCTTAGGGATTTACTAACAAATGAATTGTGCACTTTAAACAGGGGAATTTTATGGTATATAAATTATATATCAAAAGAAATTAAAATAAATATTAAAAAATAAATGAATACAGCTACCCACAACATGGATGGAAACTTATAAAAATAATGTTGAGTTAAAAAAATTTATGCCACAGAATGTTCCTCTTTTTGTAAAACCTGAAGGTGAGAAAATCTAAAAAGCAAATAAATAATAAAACTAAGATTCAGGAATCCCTTCAAGTTGTGTGTGTAGTCCAAGGGTATATGCAAAGCTAATGGTAAGGTTTTTGTTATTAAGTGTAGTCGGTGTACGAATGTTAATTTTATAGGTATGCTTCTTACTAAACATACGTACCATGGTATACTTCAAATATTATATAATAAAAACATTTAAGTGATTTGCTTTTCAATTTTATGTGGCTGGGGAAATGCTAGTGTCACTAATAACAACAGTGGCATTAAAAGCAGATGACCTGTCATTTCATGACATGGGTCAGCCTTGCTTCATTTAGTCAATCTGCCCCACAATTCATCCTCTAATGATCACTTCTCATTGCTTCTGAGTCACCAATCTGTTGATGCCCAGCCAGCTGAATCAGAAGATGGGCTTTTTATAGAGCTGGAGCATCAAAGTGAGTCATCTACTCACTTCTGGCACAGTTCATTTCAAAATTATCTTCCACCTCTTCTCAGCTAAAATTAATCTGCCTATTATTTTATCTAAGCCTACATCATTGTTATTATGCTGTTTAATATTTAAATTATTAATTCCCCCTAAATCACAATGTCCCCTGATTCACTACATGTTGAATGAAAGCATTTCAGTGCTTTATGAGAAAGTCATATGCTGGACTAGAGCAACAACATCCTTGCTCAGATTCTAAGTCAAATTGGACTTTCTCAGTTCTGGGTGTGATAGCCATCTTGAAAAATATTTATTGCAAGAAGAAATTTTTAAAATTATTATTTTGGGGGTTTTTTGGAAGTTTTTGTTTTTAAGTCTAAAAGCTTCTTTTAATATGACTTTATCTTAAGGGAGATCTCACAGGAAAAAAAAAAAGCTGCAGTAAGCCTTCTAGGTTACAGGAGGAACTAAGGAAGAGACAAGTAGGTTAAAGAAATGAGATCAGAAATGAATGTCCCAATTCCCAGCCTTGCGATCAAACATCAAGTGTAAAAATTTACATAAAGGAGGTGAAATATATGCTGTGTGAGCTTGCAAACTCTCTAGCAAAAGAATCATTAAACCGGTAAAAATTGTCAAATAACAACTAATTAAAGTCTCCAGAAATTGACCTGAGGACAGGCAGCAAACTGAGAAGCATTTATTCAAAAAAATTGTATAGAGTATCAGTAAGAACAGTGGTAATCTGTGACATTTGAGCCAGAAACTGCTCCCATCACCTGTCCTTTACTTCTTATTACATTTTTCAGAAGGTTTTTTCTGGTTGGACAAGGCCAAGAAGAGACTGGTTACCTTCTCCTCAACTCCCCAGCCACTTCTCAGTTATAAGGCAATGGTTTCCCTTGGGGTGGTGGGTCCCCCATAGCCAACCCCAAGATGTTTCAGAAGATCTATTCCAGGAGGGTGTGGCCAAGCAGATAGAGTCTCCCAAGTCTATTCAGCTCCCACTCATAGTGTAAAGGCTCTATCCTAGTCAGACACATCAAGCCATGAGCTGTTGGCCAAAGAGACTACGGCTTCCATTGTCATATCCTGTCCCCCCAGCATCTGCTCATAGGGCAGAAGTTCCATGCCAATTAGGTTAATGGGACTACCATTCTCCAAGCTCCCTCTTAGGACAAAGGAGTCACTCTAGGAGAAGTAGACCTAGATCCTAACCCCTCTCCCCATTGAGCTCCATCACATCTAACAGAGCTTCTGGTTAGTGAGGAGGCAAGTTGAGGACTGTCAGCTCCATAGCACTGTCTGAGGGGGGCACCTTAATCTGGAACAAGGAGCATACCAACTCCTGCCTAAAGGCATCCTCCCTCCAATAAAGACCATGAAGAAGCAACTGGATGCAAGAAGCAGCAAACAAAACAGCAGACTCACCAGAAATTTAACAAGGAATGACATGAGGAAAAAAGATAGCAAAAAACAAACAAACAAATAAACAACAACAATAAAAAGGCCCTGATAACATTACATTCATCCCTAGTGGAAGGCTATGCATATATTCTAGGGTCAATCCACTCTGCAGCAATTGGAGAGCTGTTAATCACTGGCTAAAAGCAGTGTAGATCTGAAATCATTCTGAAATGGATGGAAGTCTTACTGGCTCAGAAGGTTTAATCATAATCCCTAATCAGTCAATAGCTGAAGACTAAGCTATGCTGACCCAGGAGCAACTACTAGGATTCCAAGCTTAAAACTTCAAAAGAAGAGAAAAAAATTCTAAGCACTGACATCAGAAATTGCACACTTAGGAGAAACAGACTTTGTAGAATTAATACAAGCAATCCACTAAATAAACAGAAATAGGCAACAATAACAAGTCACAGGGTAAAAAGTAGAAACAGGCTCTATAATATATTATAAAAAATATATAATTTTTATGAAAAAATGAGACATGCAAAGAAACATGTGAGTGTGGCCCATAAACAAGAAAAGACAATCAGGCAATGGATATACTTTTGAGGGGGTCCCATATGTTGGACTTAGCAGACAAAGATTTCAAAGAAGCTACTAGAAATATGTGCAAAGAACTAAAGACAATCATGCCTAAAAAAATGAAAGGAAAGCAGAATTCATCAAATATAGAATAGTAATAAGTATGCAGAAATCACCAAAAAAAAAAAAAAAACCCAAATGGACATTCAAAAGTTGAACCATACAAAAACTGAACTGAAAAATTAACTATGGTGGACTCAGCAGGTTTGATCTGGCAGAAGAATGAATCAGAAAACTCGAAGAAAAATCAATAGAGATGGTCCAATGTGAAAAACAGAAAGAAAAAAAAAGAATGAAGAAAAAAGATGAACACAGACACTGTAAAGTCTGAGACACCATTATGAGCAGCAGCATTTGTATAAAGGGGAGTAACAGAAGCAGAGAAGAGCAAGGCAGAAAAAAATAGTCAAAGAAATAATTGCTGAAAATTCTCCAAATACAATGACAAACATTAATCTACACATCCAAGAGCAAGTAGTTACAAGTAGGATATACACAAAGAGATCCACATCTACACAAATAGTCAAAATGTTGTGAGCCAAAGATAACAAGAAAATCTTGAAACCAGGAGAAAATTGACACCACATATAATGGAAACAAGTTTAATTCTTACTAATATAAGTTCAAACATCAAAGTTGCAGATATAATTTTAGAAAACAAATTCTCAATGAGTGGTCCAAGTAAGGGGTTATTAGGACACTTTATAGCTACAGTGTGTTCTTGGGAAACATTGAATCAATAATTGATTATTTTTTCTCAAAGTAAGCATCTAGGCCTGAAGATTTTACAGAAAAGTTCAACCAAACTCACGAAACGTGATGATTCAACCCTGTACACAACTCTCCCAGGGACATGAACAAGAGAGCATTCTCCTATTTATTCTATGTAACTAGCATAACCTTAATACCTTTTTTACTTGGAAATGTCCCTTATTTCTTGTGAGTTTGAAAAGGCACTAAAGATCATATACGCTTAAAGTTTTCCAGGGTGGGGAAGCCCTCAGCATTGATCATCACTGTTTTACCAAGAGAAACTGGGGCATAGACCACACAGACCTATGCCACATAGCTAATAATGGCAAAGTTAGGATTTGAGGCCTTAGTGGTCTGGTTCCAGAATTCATGTTCACACTTACTGCTGAGTACTTAGCATCCAGCTTGGAATACAGTACATTCTCAGTAAGTGATGGGTTAAACTGCTAGTGCAACATTCATATTTGGGTAAGCTAGTCTATCCTAATCAATAGTGAGATATCTTCTGCCTACAGATGCATAAAAATAAAGAGAGCTCACGTGTTTCTCTAGTATTTCATACTAAATTTACATTACATATAAAATTACTGACTGCACATTTATATATTTTTAAAAGACTTTGTTTTGTTAATAATAATTTGCTACTATAGACTAAAAATGCCTTACAAATTATAACTGATTATTTTTACCAGTCCTATACAATGTAAAAGCATTTACAACATTTGCTTTCCTTGTGTCATTTGTACCAAGAAAAAGATTCTGAAAAGAATTTGAAGTACTTTAATGTTGTCTTCAAGACTATTTTTAAGCTAAAACTAATTGCTTATAATTATAATTGCCAAAATTCACTATAAATATAGCCTTAAAAACTAAAACATTCTAAAAAGAATATCTTTGGTTACCTACTGACCAAAGGGTACTCAAATTAAATGTTTTCCAAAGAGTGATTTGGCTACCCTTGATACTATTTCAAGTTCTCTTTGAAGCCACTAACTCTTAGGGCATTTGAAAACCCTTCATTTTCTTCTTCTATCCTACCCCCTCTACAAACTTGCTGTGACCACCTAGAGTAGAAACTTTTAGGTCTTCTTTACTATAGAAATGACCCTAGTGACAAATCTGGCATTTCATCCACTATCTGAAAAGTAACCCTAGAATCAGGAATCTTAGTCATTTTTGCTGTGATGGCAGAGTGAATTTCTAGAAGTTCATGGCCCCAGAGTGTTTTCTTCAGGTTTCTTGTTTTAGGACAACTAGGACAACTTAAACATTATATTCTACCAGATAAAAGACACAAATAGGTAGCTTATAGAAGAAATAAAATGACTAAGAAACACCCCAAATTTTAATTCTATCAGTAATGAAATTGAAAGAATGATACACTATTTTGTATTTAATTGCAAATATTTTAAATGATAGTAATGCTTGTAAGGAGGTAGAATAATGTAGAAGTTAGAGCAGTGACCCTGTGTTTGAATTCTCAACCCATCATGTATAAACTGTTACTTTAAAATCTTGGTTTTAAGTCTTTAAATCTTGTGCCTTGGTTTCTACATCCAAGGGTCTAGTACTGTCTACCTCACTATTGTGAGGATGGAACAAATCAGTATTTGTGAACATTCTTATAACTTTGCCTAGGACATATACCTAGTTCCTCAATTGTTAGCTATTGGTATAATTATGAATTCCTATAAAGTGGCACATGCTTTCCAAGAAGCAATTTCCTCCATGTGTATCAAGAGCATAAAAAGTACTTAAATTTTTAATGTAGTAATTCTCCTTCTAGGGAAACTATCCCAACAAAATAGTCACTAATTCAAACATCTATGTAAAACAATTTTTTTTTATTAAAGCAAGAGTTTTGATAAATTGGAAACAATTTAAATCTCTAACATTTGGAACAAAATCAATAAAATTATGACATTTATAATAAACTTTAAAAACACAATTAAAATGATTAGGATGGGACATTTACTACAGGCCAACATAGAAAAATAAGGACCTAATTTATTTTCCTGCCTTAAATAATTAGAAAACTAGATAAAACACATGAAAAAATATTTTCCAGATATCAGACAAGAGGCAGATCAGGATTGTGATTTCTGAGAAGATGGAAACAAATGAGTTTACACAAATGAGTTGCCCTAGTTTATTCAGAAGCAATTTCCAGGCCATCCTGCAGTGAGGAGGAATCCAAAAGAACCTCACTGTTTTGCTGAGTGAGGGCAAGTATCAGAAAAGAAAAAGCTGCAAATAAGAAGCACTGTAGAGATCCGTGGGGGTGGGGTGTTGTCCCCATCTTTGGCTTGGTACTAATCTGCATAGGTGTGAGAGGAAACGCCTTGAGGCCAGAAAATGTATCACTGGAAAAGATGGCAGAATAATTTCTGAAGCTCATACAGAAGTGAGAATTTGGGGGAACCCCACAAACAAAAGTGGAAAAACATCAAAAAGCAAGAGGCATATGGTTGAGTTGTCAAAATGTACTGCCTTAGTAGTTGCAGGAAACTATCACTAGATTCAAGACATCTTTTTACCTTCTCTAACAAAGCTTACAGGCTTCAAAATGATTTAACTAATTCCAAGTAACTTAACTGCATACCATAAGAAAATACCACTATGTGTAAAGCAATACAAAAAATTTAGCATACAAACACATAAAAATCTAAGTGTCTGGTATCTAATAAAAGATTATTAGACATTCAAAGAAGTAGGAAAATATGACCTCTAACTGGGGTAGACATCAATCAATAGAAACATATATAGTCAGAAATGAAAGAGATAAATGGACAAGGATTAAAACACCTATTTGTAATATGCTTCACATGTGCAAGATATAGTATTAGCCATGAACATAATGAAAAATGTAAAATATAAAAAAGACCTAAATATAGCTTCTAGAGATGAGAAATACCATATCTGAAATTTAAAAAGGAAAATTTACAAAATGGGATTAACAGCAGATGAAATAAGGCAGAAGAGATGATTAGTGACTTGAAGATATGGTAATGGAAAATATTCAAAATAGAACACACAGCATGAATTGAACAGAGCATCAGTGAGCTCTTGGGACAACATGAAGTGTCTACCACATATGAAATTGGAGTCCCAGATATCGAGAAGAGAAAAGGCCAGGAGAGGGGGGAATGCCAGAAAAAGTATTTGAAGAAATAATGGCTAAAATATTTTAAATTTGATAAAAACATAAATCCATAAATGCAAGAAGTTCAATGAACATTAAAAAGAAAAATCTTAAAATTATACAAACTTATATCATAATCAAATTGCTGAAAACCAGTGATAAAAGAAAATCTTAAAAGAAGCCAAAGGAACAAAGGTAAAACAGCAGACTACACATCAGAAACTATGCAAGCTAGAAAAGAACAGAGACGTGTCTTTAAAATACATAAAGCAAATGAAAAAGATGACAGGTATTGGCAAGGATGTGGACAAACTGGAAACCTTGCCCACTGTTGGTGGGAAATAGTATAAGGATTCCTCACGCTGAAGCTAGAACTATTATATAATCTAACAATCCTACTTCTGGGTTTATATCCAAAAGATTTGAAATCAGGATCTCAAAGAGATATTAGTACTACCATGTTCATTGCAGCACTCTTCACAATAGCCAAGATGTGGAAAAAACCTAAGTACCCATCTACAGATGAGTGGATAAAGAAAATGTGGTATTTGCATACAATGGAGTACTATTCGGCCTTTAAAAAGAAGAAAATTCTGTAATATGTGACACCATGTATGAACCTTGAGGAGATATACTAAGTGAAATAAGCCAGACACAGAAACACAAATACTGCATGATTCCATTTATGAGGTGTCTAAAATAGTCAAATTCATGAAATCAAAGAGTGGAATAGTGGTTACCAGGGTCTGGGGTGAGGGAGAAATGGGGAGTTACTAATCAACAGCCATTCAGTTAAGCAAGATGAATCAGCTCTAGAGATCTGCTGTACCACATTGTATGTATAGGGAGTGACAATAAGATTGTACATTTTTAAGATTTGCCAAGAGGGTAGATCTCATGTTAAGTGTTTTTTCCATAATAAAAAGAAAAATTAAAAAGTATCATACAGAATCCTTTACCCAGAAAAAAAATCCTTCAAAGTTGAAGGTGAAATAAAAACTTTTAGAGAAAAATAAAAGATGCGAAAGTGTATGACTATGAGTCCTGCACTATATGAAATATTTAAGGAAGTTCCTTCAGCAAAAGGCAAGTGATATGGATGGAAGTTCCATCAACAGAAAGACATTAGCAGTGCCAGAAATTGTATACATATTGGTATATATTTTTTAAATTTTCATTTATTTTATGTTCTCTTTAAAAGCTAATAGTTTAAGGCAAAAATATCAACAATACATTGCTAAGCTTAGAAGTAAAATGTGGACAACAAAACAAAGGATTTCAGGGAAGAAATACACTGTTGTAAGGTACAAACATCACACATGAAGTGGTATAATATTTAAAGGAGACTGTGATAAGATAAAAATGTACCTTGTAGATGATGCAGAAGTGGTTCTCAGAGTGTGGTCTTGAAATCCTTGGCATCCTCAAGACCATTTCAGAGGTCCCACTAGGCCAAAGCTGTTTTCATAATACTATGTTATTACTTGCCTGTTCCATTCTCATTCTCATGAATATACAGTGAAGTTTTTCTGAGGTTAGTTTATGTGTGATGAGATTGTATAATGAAATATACCAACATCTGGATGATCTACATAACTCAGGGAACTAATGAATTTGAACAAAGACTAATGAATATTTTTTAAAAATCATGTGTAGGTAAAACATCCATTTTAAGTGCAATATATATCAATATGTTTTAGCAAACAGTACCTTGAAATGTTTTTGAATTTCACTAAACTTTTCAAAAACTGCCAGATTTTGATCTGTGTATAAAGAGCTTAGAAGTCACCATTCCATCCTAACAAGTAAAAAGCCTAACAGACTGAAAAAAATCAACAACTCTCCCTGGATCTTTATAAGAAAAGAGGATACAGAGAAAACCTATGCCTCCAAGATTCAAAAGATCAACAGGCAAATACAGAGAGTAACAACTTACTGGAGCAGAGAGACTGACAAACAGAAACCACCACAGGAACCAGTGCCGGGGTAGGAACACCTGAACTGCAATTGACAAAGTGTTGGAGGATCAGAGTTGACAACCTGAGAGTTAAAAACTTCACGGGGGACCTGTTGTGGTTGGGGGGTGGGCACAGTATTGTGAGCCCCTCCAGGAGCTTGACCAGATTCTCACAGTAAGTATCAGTGAAAAATCCCATTGAGCTTCCAGCAGGGGGAGCAGAAGAGAACCCACTTTGAAATAAAACAGAGCACTCCTCTTCCTAACACCGCCTGCCCTCAGGGGAGACTAGTTAACCAGAGCTTAGCCTGGTGTATTATCAGAGCCCATCTGACCTGGGGAAGAGAACTACCCAACTTCAGTTAGCTCACTCTAGCCATCCCGTCCCATCTAAGAAATGAGAAGACAACTGTGAAACACTTGTGAAGCTTGTAGTCCATATAGGCATACGCTCACTAAAAGACTGAGACCTAATCATAGGACTCTAGAACACTTCCCCTCCCCTCCCCATATACCTTACCAGCACATTACTAAAGCCCCCCTTTGCAACAGTTCCTTTTACCCAGTACATCATATCTGACTATCAAGAAGAAATTACAAGGCATATCACACTAAACACCAAAACAATAATACTCACATTCTTTTCAAGTACGTATGGAACATTCACCAAAACGTATATTATGGGTCATGATACATTACTCAATAAATTTGAAGGTTTGAATTCATTTTTTAAAAATGAGAAATGGTCTCTGACCAGAATACTTAAATAGAAAGCAATAAAGGATGACAGAAAGTCTCCAAGAGTTGGAAATTAAATTATACACTTTTGAATAATATGAGATAAAGGGAAAAAAAACCCAGAAAAATTAGAAAATATTTTTAACTGAAAGATAATGAAAGCACAGCATATAAAATTTGTGGGATGAAGCTAAGGTAGTAAGAGGAAGGAAATCTATAGCATTAAAGGCTTATATTAGAAATAGAGAGTGCCCTCAAAGTGATGATCTAAGCTTCAACTGTGGGAAACTTAAAAAGAGCAAATTAAACCCAAAATAAACAGATTGAGGGAAGAAATACAAGTAAGAATGGAAATAAATGAAGAGAAAAACAGAATAACAATTGAGAAAAATCAAAATAACCAAAAGCTGGTTCCAAAAGGTTAATGCAATTGGTAAACCTCTAGCCTCACTGATGAGGAAAAATATCAGAATGAAAGAGGGGACACCACTACTGATACCACAGACATTAAGAGGATAAGAGAAAATATTTTGAATAATTTTATGTTAACACATTTAAGTACACAGATGAAATGGAGAAATTCCTTAAACGACAACCACCAAAGCTTACTCAGGACGAAATAGTTAATATAAATAGCCTTATATGTATTTTGAAAATTAAATTAGTAATTAAACACTTTCCAACCAAAAAAATCATAAAACAAAAAAAACCACACCCCTCAGGCCCAGATGACATCACTGGTTAATTCTTACAAATATTTAAGGAAGAAAGGAAACCAATTCTACACAAAGTCTTCCAGAAAATAAGTTAAAGGAAGCGCTTTAACTTATTTTACAATGAGAACTACTCTGTAATCAAACCACATAAAGATTTTAGGCTGTAATTTTTTTGTCATATCACTAAAGGACTAAGTAAAAAAATTCCTTAAGAAAAACATATAAAAAGAGGATTGTACATCATAATAAGTGGGATTTATCCAGAAGATTCAAAGTTGGTTTAACATTTTAAAATCCAATAACAGGAACTCATAAACAAATTAAAAGAGAAAAACCATATCATCATATCAGGAGATACAGAAATAACATTTGACAATATTCAGTACCCACTCGTGACAAACTCTCAACATCCTAGAAATAAAAGGGAACTTCTCCACTCTGATAAAGGGCAACTACAAAAACCTATAACATACTCAATGATATAAGAATTGCTCCTTCTAAAATCAGGGGCAAGGCAAGTATATCCAAATGCATCACTTATACTCAATATTACACTGTGATCTTACAAGGGCAATAAAGCCAAGAAAAAAATAAAAGGCAGAAGGAAGGAAGACGTAAAACTGGCTTTATTCAAAGACATAGTTTTCACAAATGCTGAAGGTATCTACAAAAACATATTAGCTCTAATAAGTAAATTTATCAAGTTTGCAAGATACAAGGTTAATACACAAGTCAGTTGTATATCTATATAACAACAAATAATTGGAAAATAAAAATGTTAAATTATCATTTATAATAATATCAGTACTATAATATTTAGGGTTAAAGATAAAATATTTAGAAAACCTGTAGAGAGAATATTATAAGATACTGCTGAGAAAGTTAGAGAAGATGTAAATAAATTTAGAGATACACCATGATTAAGGATGGTAATGCTCTATAGTGTTATGATGTCATTTCTTTCCAAATTGATATACAGATTCAACAAAATAACACCTAAAATCCCAGCAAGATTTTTTGTTGAAATTGTTAGCCTGATTCTAAAACTTATTTGAAATGTAAGAACTTAGAATAGCCAAAACAATTTTTAAAAGAGAAGAATAAAGCTGGAAAACCCAGACCATCAAATTTCAATACAAAGTTACAGTAACCACTGCAATGTGATACTGAAACCCAGACATTGTCAAATGATTTTCAACAAAATTCACGATGCAACCCAAGGAAGAAAGGATAGTGTTTTCAACAAGTGACACTAGAATATGTATGTATAAAACAGACCTCAATACTTACCTCACACTATAATTAAAATGGATCTTAGTCATAAATATAGGAACCAAAAGTATAAAACTTCTAGAAGAAAACCAGAAAAAAGACTTGCAACCTTGGATAGGGAAAGATTTCTTAGTACACAAAGAACAAACCATGAAAAGCCACAACAAAAAAAATGAAACAAGTCAAATGAGATATCATCAAAATTTAAAACTTGTTCCAAAAGGCATGATTATGAAAATGAGGAATCAAGCCACAGACTTGGAGAAAATATTCACAGACTTTATATATAACAAAGGATTTTTATCTAGAATATGTGAGGAAACTCTTACAATTCAATTTTTTTTTTTTTTTTTTTTTTTTTTTTGTGATATGCGGGCCTCTCACTGTTGTGACCTCTCCCGTTGCGAAGCACAGGCTCTGGACGCGCAGGCTCAGCGGCCATGGCTCACGGGCCCAGCCGCTCCGCGGCATGTGGGATCTTCCCGGACCAGGGCACAAACCCGTGTCCCCTGCATCGGCAGGCGGACTCTCAATCACTGCACCACCAGGGAAGCCCTACAATTCAATTTTTGAAAATCCAATAAACAACAAATTTGAATAGACACTTCAGATAATATATATTAATGGCAAGTAAGCACATTGCTATGTGTTGAATTTTGTCCCCTCATTCTATGTTGAGGACCTAACTCCTAGTACCTCAGAATGTGATTGTATTTAGAGACAGGGTCTTTAAAGAGATGAGGTCATTAGGGTGGGCCCTAGTTAAATTTGACTGGTATCCTTGTAAGGAGAGGCTATTAAGACAAGCATACATAGAAGGAAGACCATGTGAAGACACAGAAAAGAGAAGACGGCCATCTTCAAGCCAAGGAGAGAGGCCTCAGAAGAAACTAACCCTGCAGACATCTTGGTCTTGGACTTCTAGTCTCCAGAATTGTGAGAAAATAAATTTATGTTGTTTAAGCCACCCAGTATGTGTTACTTTGTTATGGCAGCCTAGCAAATTAAACACACACATGAATATGTTCAATATACTGGTTAAATGAAGAATGCAAATTAAAACAAACGCGAATGGCCAAAGTTAAAATAGATTTCTAACATCAAATGTTGACATGGACGTGGGGCAACTGGAATTTCATACATTGCTGCTGGGAAAGGAAAGGGCACAGCCCCTCTGGAAAACACTTTAGCAATTTGTTTAAAAGTTAAATATATACTCACCATAAAACCCAGAAATTCTACTCTCAGATATTTACATAAGAGAAATGGAAACATATGTTCACTGAGTCAGATTCAACTATTCATAGCAGATTGATAATAACCCCCAAATGAAAACAACCAAAATGTTTAACTGGTCAATAGATAAACAAATTGTAGTTTATCTATATATTAGTTACTAATCAGCAATTAAAAAGAAAAATATTACTGATACATGAAACATTATGGATGAATCCCAAACCTTTATGCTAATTGAAAGAAGCCAGACCCAAGACTACATACTGTATGTTTCTATTTATATGAAACTCTAGAAAAAGCAAAACTATACTGACAAAAAGCAGATCAGTGGTTGTCAGCCCACCACCTCACCATCTGTGCTGTATATGTTTTCTCTATCTCCAGACTTCTGCTAACTTTTGGCTTCTATATCTTCTTGGTATCTTCTGAGGCTATCTCTGGGTGTTCCTCAGATCTCAAGATCAATTTCTTGAAAACAGGAAATCAGAGAGCTCCAGCTAATTATTGTTTGTGGTGACTCTTAACCATAACCTAAAAGTTACTGCTACTTCTTTCTTTGAGAGGTGGAGACTAATTCCTTCCTCTCCTCTTGAATGTGGGCTGTAATTAGCAACTTGCTTCTGACAAGTAGAATGTGGCAGCTATGATGACTGTGTGCTTTTGAGACCTGGTCTTAAAAGGTATATGCTTTCTTCTTGTCTTTCTCTTGGATCCCTTGAGGGAAGGAAGCCAGTCATCATATCATGATAATACTCAAGCATCCCCACGTGGAGAGGAACTAAAACTTCCCGACAATAGCCAGCGAGGAGCTGCTACTGAGTCTGCCTGTCATAAACCATGCAAGTGACCGTCTCTGAAATGGATGCTCCAGACCTAGTCAAGCCTCAGATGACACAGCTCCAGCTACCATCTTGACTGCAATCCCAAACCAATTAAGCTACCTCTGAATCCCAACCTCCAAGAAGTATAAGGTAATAAATATGTATCGCTTTCAGTATGTATTGGGGTACTTTGTTATACAGCAACACTGCCCCTATATGGGGTGTTTTGTCCTAAGCCTCCTAGGACTATCTTAGGGTACCCAGGCATAAAAATAACCCAAGAGTATTCTCTCAGCAAGCACTCTGGGCTTGCAAATTTACCTCAGAGTGGAGATACAGACAAGAAAGAACCCTTTATTGGGTAATTCAGTAAAAAAAAATAAAGAATTCTGAATTTTAAAAAGGCCTGCCTTCCTTAGGATAATAATCACTTACTATTACCTTAAAAGAATCAGAAACAATTTTCCTCCACACACACATGACTTCACATGAAGAGAAATTAGTTTAATGAGGAATTTCAGAGAAGACTAGGGCTCCTGAGAGTTGGTTTCTAAGATATGTTGCTTTGGGTTTCTAGGTTTGCCACTGTGAGCAGGCTAACAGTTAAAAGGCTAAGTCGGCTAGCCTTCCTGGTCTCTACTGAACAGTAATTTTTAATCTAATTTTTGTCAAAGACAGCTTTGTGAATCTAGTGTCTTTATCCTGATAAATACAGACTGCCACAGTGAGTTTACAAATTCTCAGCTTCTTTTGGAAAATATTTCTGACCTGGCAGTTGTGCCTGGTAAAAGTTGAGTAATTCTAGTAGTTAGGGTCCAAGTAACTCATGGTTTATTAGTGGTATATAAATCTGAAGATTTTTAATTATATGGTTTACTATGTATTTACTACTTCACTGCATATATTAGCTACTTCTTTATAAATGAAGTTCTGTTTTCAGAAAGTGGTCCTGTTCCCAAGGAAGCTGAGACTCCAAATTCTAATATCTGTGTCAAGAGTTACCCATTCCAATTACAGTTGATTTATATAGCCTGTTCCAACACACCCACTTATTTGATATAATTTATAAATTCTTTTTTTTTTTTTTGCGGTACACGGGCCTCTCACTGTTGTGGCCTCTCCCGTTGCGGAGCACAGGCTCCGGACGCGCAGGCTCAGCGGACGTGGCTCACGGGCCCAGCCGCTCCACGGCATGTGGGATCCTCCCGGACCGGGGCACGAACCCGCGTCCCCTGCATCGGCAGGCGGACTCTCAACCACTGCGCCACCAGGGAAGCTCATAAATTCTTAATGTTAATAAATAATAACTTACATTGGGAGACTAGATTTAAAGGAAATCCTCATGATCAGTTCACTACCTTTTTCTGTACATTCAGCTTTCCCTTTAATGAACCTCTTTTTATTGGATATGAGCAGAGTAACTCAGAATGAAAGTGCCCATTGATCATGGATCAGCCGCATCAGTTGATTGTATTAAACATGACACTGTCCTTCCCAATACTCCTAGCTAAGTATAACTACAAATAGACACAAAGACACTTTTCTATAGGTTAACCTCTTTACAGATAAAAGATTCCTCAGGATAGAGTACATATGAAATGAATCTATTAGGTGCTTAAGTTGGATCAATACCTCTTTTTATGAAGGTACTAAAACATCTCATTGGATTACTGTTTGGAACAAGGCAGCAGGCATCGCCTCAGTGGGGTCACTCCTAAGGATCCATAACTTGCTTTCAAAAGAAAGCAAAACCAATGCTTCCCTACTAACTAAATGTTTCTTCTAGCTGAAGAGAGGAATTCCAATGGAGCTACTCTGGTTGCAGCCACCCTTATTATTTGGTTGCAGTGTATACTCCATAATAATTTCACCTTCAAAATATGTAGTGATAAGGAGAATGTTGTGATAGTAAATAGCTGCCGACTGTAGCAAGTAGATAAAAATAAACCCTTTTATATAATTCTTACTGTTTAAAGATATATATTTTTAAAGTTCCCATTCCAAAGAAAGATACCTTATTTCTTTTTAAGTGGAACACAAAAGAAGAGAGAAACTATTACATAGACAATTGACAGAGGCTACTAAAGGGGGGCCATCAAATGCCGGAGCAACACCGGCAAACCTCACTGCAACCACAATTCCACGTTCAGGTGGGGAAAAAAAAAAGGAAAAGACAAGATGAATCTAGCTACCATAATTCAGGTTAAAAAATAACAGCCTAAAATACTTTAAAAGATTCTTTAGCAATTTATGATAATGTATAACCATATTCTTTCCTCCTAAAAGATGCTTGCCTACAATTGTATTTATTCCTTGTTAAGGTGAAATATCACTAGACTTGAAACAGATGTGAAATTATGTTTCTTAGATACTTTTCTTTGACGTTGGTATTTTAACACTGTGATTAAACCAGATGGAAAACAACTTTTTTTCCCCCTTTCTTAAAAAAAGAGAGAAGAGAGGAAAATAAAACACACTCGCACAGCCCGGTTCTTTCAGATTGTAGTTGCCATAACAACTTGAGTCAGCTTCCATCACTAAATCATCTTTTGATCACCCTTATGGATCTTTTTGGTGTAACAAGTCAGGGATTCATTTATTTCACTTAATTATTTTCTATTGAGGAAATTCTTTTCCTTTTTGAAAACAGCTCAATGTCTATTTTAAAAGTAAAAGAGTACTATAAACTCCCCCTCAAAACTATAAAGCACAAGGGCTCCCAAAGAAAGCTTGATTGCACTGTCACAGACTTCTAATGACATTTTTAAAGGGTATTTTGTTTCCATGAAAATTAAATACTTTGGGTAGCTTTACAATGTGAGAATTATCCCCACATTTTTGTTTCAGTAGGCCAATTCTAAAATTGTTTATGATTAACACCACCAATACATATTGCAGTAAAATGCCTTCCTTCTGGTCTCTCTCATCTATTGTTTAATCTCTGGGTCTGAACACATCTGGAAAACAGTGAAATCAGTGGCAAGTGTGAGAAGCTGGTAACGAAGCAAGTTGCTCCCTAGCAACAGCATCTCAGGAAAAATAGGCTCGTTTGTCAAGGGGCCCCAAAGCAGGAAATCAGGGGGCCTTGGGGAATGATAATGGTATACACAAGGTGCAAAAGATAAGTTAACAACATTTACCTTCCCAAAGTGGCATGTTCCATGTCCTCTATAAACAGGGCACCCAAACTGAAAAGAATGGAAAGAGCCATGATGGCTAAGTGTACACAACCCTTCACACTTCTGGGATGCAGAGGGCCAATTTGTGTGTGTCCAATTTATCACAGACAGTGACTTTTGTAAAATATCATTAAAGATGTATACAGGGAAGTGAAATTAAAAAGACATCGCAAAATGCAAAACCATTTTAATAATAGTCACCCAAGGTAAGATCTTTCCGGTTGAGTTGCTTAATGGTTTCTGAGCACCCTCCGTTTCTGTCCAGACCTCCTTAAGAGCCACAAACAGTTCAGAGGCAGTACCTGCGAGAGCAGACCACTGCACTTTAAAAAGCTCTTGTTGAGAGCTGAGCTTCTCAAACTTGCACATCAGGATCACCTGGAGAGCTTGTTAAGTGCAAATCCCTGAGCCCCACCCTCAGAGAGTCAGATTCAGTACATCTGGGCTAGGGGTGGATAATTAGCATTTCTAACAAGGTATTGCCCATGTCGGAGTTGCAGTGCTAGAAGACTTGCTGCACTGTATGGCAAGAGTGTCTAATGTTCTCACTGCGGACATCCCATTATACCAAAGCATAAAAATCCTGAGAGCTGGATGAGTGTAAGATTACCCAGGAGGAGAGGCGGGAAGCTAAAGCTTTAATTCCTCTAGTGGTTCATCATAATTTTCAGCACAAAAGGTAAATATGATGGCTTATCACCCGAAGTTCTTCAGGATCTGCCTCATTTCCCATTTTTGCCCGTTTTTTTCTTACTCTGCACTCCTAATCAGTATGGAATTTATGCTTCAGACACAAGGAATTATGGGTAGATGGAAGCTGACCATGAATCTGACAGAGTCTGACAGTTCTCCTGTTCTTCTGCCTTCCCACATTATTCCCTCTGTCTGGAAAGGCTCCTCCTCCCTTCACTGCAATTCCTCCTCCTCTTATTCTTTCTTTCAACAAATAGTTTGAGCTACCTGATGAAATTTTTATAGGACGTTTAAATGAGATGCATTTAGAAGGCTTAGTAAAGAACTAGCTCTTGGCAAGCACTCAATAAGCATGCTAGTGTTGACAATGATGATGGCAAAGAGAATAAGCTTATGTGATGATTAGAGTCTCTAGCACTTTGTAACTACTGACTTTTAAGTTACTTCAATTAGACTGTGAAGTTCATTGTAGGAATTATGTTTTTCACATCAACATTTCCATTTCCTATTGAGGTCTCAAATACAGGAAGGTCTTCATAAATGTTTGCTGAAAGAATGGTAAAAACCTGAAGAGGTCATGACACACAACTATATTTAATCTTCTTTCTCCACTATGCCATGTTGCATCTTTTAAAAATTCCCTTTTTTCAACCTCCCTATCACAGTTAAAACACACATACATGCACACACACACACATACACAAATTCTCTTTCTGTCATTTTAAATAATCCTTGGGCAAGGCAATTATTTGTTAATGTATTTGAATTATTTAAGACTTTTTAGAAATGGCTAGGCATTCATCATTCCTGTAAATGGCAGGGGGCTGTGGCAGCTGTGCAGGTGTATCCCTTGGCTGTCCCATCAAGAATGAACTTGCCCTTCAGCTTCAAGAGGTATAGTTTCAGGATCTGGCTCTGTTTTCAACTCAAGGCCATGATCCCCTCAGACAGCCCCTTTTTGATGACAGTATAAAAGGGAGCTAGGTTTGCCTATGTCTGCCTAGTTCCGGATTCCTCTAATGAGGGGACTTTTCACTAAAGCTTCCTTTGAACTGGTGGAACTTTCTGATCTGCATCATGGTATGAGGCTCTACCTCCCAAGCCTGCTACCTTCCAACTTTCCTTTCACAGGTATCCGATCAGCAATGCTGTCTGAAGACTTTCTCTGCCCAATCCTGCAACCCTAGCCTCTCATCTTTTACAGGTGTTTCTTATTCCCTGTGTACATCCAACTTCATCTCAGGGTTTCCCTCCTAAGGGCATAGAAGCATAAAAATACAAAGGTATGTTTTTGGCTTTCTCAATGGGATATTAAGCATGGAATCAAACTGGGGTCTAGCTAAGAAAGAACTTGCACAAGATATAAGTGAGACCTGCAGACTGCGTCCCCCATTTATCTGAGATGAGGCATAAAGGTGGGTAATTGTGTCCTCTACCCGCTGAGACACACTTCATTCTTTCCCCTTCAGTGGGGTTCTATCACTACTGCTATTTGAACCCCACTTTTTCCATCTTCATTTCTCTCCATTGTGTGCATTCATGATGCCTTCAGACTCCAGGACCAATATCCACAAGTCATTCTTCATCTTGTTTGTATTCAGAGAGACATCTGTGGGTGAGTATACGTGCCTTCTCAACTATTTAACAATGAGAGCAGGAAGATATAGCCAAATTTTCTCTTTTTCTACACAGACAAAAGCTGCAGCTATGTCAACATAGGAAAAGGTAAATTTATTCAAATACCTAGTAATAAATTGTGAAGGCAGTTTGTACTAAGTCAGTGGTTCTTAGTCTTTTGGAGTCTCAAATACCTTCAAATATGACACAAAATCTATAGACTCAATCCCTACATAAAAGCACTATTATTAGAATGAAGAGATTAAGGTGTTGGTTCTACTATCATCCTTTCGTTTTAATCAATGTTTTACTGATAAACGTGAGTACATACTAGGATAATATTTTGCTGTATAAATTATTGTTTTTCACTCCCAGTCATTAGTTTTACTTAATTGTTATTCTACAAATAAAATGATTTTGAAATTATGCCCCAGGGAAGGGAAGTTTCAGCAAAATAAATAAACATATTAATACATTATATATATATGTGTGTGTGTATACACACACACACACACACACACACACATACATGTATTTTTAGTGTTTAGTCTTTCAAAGCTGGCTTCTTGGCTTGAGCAATGCATTTGGAAGAATACCTGCCTATCCAAATTTGTTTCATCCTACAGCAGGTGAAAATTCCTAGTGCACAGATGGAGGAAAAACAAAATTAGAGAAGTCAGTTTATGTGACTAACAGTGACACTTCCCATTCAAAGGGAAGAGAAGGGCAGAGCAACAAAAAATTTTTTAAAAATAACATGCACTTGAATACAAGGTACAGAAGCAAATAAAAGTTTATGTAAAAATGTCAAACATTCTGAGGCACTGAAATCTCTTTGAAATCTAAGAATGTGATTCTATTTTGAATAGAAGTGATTCCCAGGGTATGACTTAACTAATGCTGTATAACGAGTACCCCTCCCCCCAAACGAAATAGCTTAAAACAGAAACCATTTAGGTAGCTCATGATTCTGAGGGTCAGAAACTTAGTCTGGGATCAATTGGATGTTTCTTCAGGTTTCAGCTCAGCTATCATGCATCTTTAATCAGCGGCAGTGGGGAAAGTCAGGGTCAGAGGCTTTACTGATATTGTCTGGGCTCCTTCCCACATGTGGGACGTCTGCTAGGACATCAGAACTGACATATCTCTGAAGCATGTATTTGGCCACCTTCCAGCAAGCTAGCATTGTAAACAGAGACAGGGGGCTCCGGAGAGAGAACAAAAACATGGTACGCAAGGCCTCTTGGAGACTTGAGTTGGAACTGAAAACGTGTTATTTCCACTGCATTTATTTGCCAAAGCAAGTCACAAAGCCAGTGAAGGATCAAGGAGTTGGTAAAATATTCTACCTTTTGATAGGAGAGGCTGCAAAGTCACATGATAAAGGTTATGGAACAGAGAACAGTGAAGGATCATGGCCAGTTTTGGAATTTCCAGCATTTAATAAGATATTTGGATTAAAATCATCTTGAACGACCTCTGAATAAAAACTCAACACTTATCTGTCTCTACTTCACAGTGTCCTGTACCATCATATCCGCTTCTTACAGATAAATAGAAAAATTGGCCTTTGGGGACCCAGTGAGCACTGTGGACTTTGGAAGCATATTAACTAGTTCACCGTGGCATTCAAGTGCCCTTTAGAGTCTGTGTCCTATGAGGCTGAATGTCCACATGGCAGTTTAAGTAACAGTTCGTCAAGTACTGGATGCAATTCCTCCCCTCCTTGATATCTACAAGACATCTAGATAAAAACCAAAATTCTGTCCCTTCCCTTAACATTTGCAGGACCTCAGCTGGCTTCATGCTCCTCCGGTGGGACCATCCCCTCACTCATGGACCTCCTCACTGTGATCCACTACAACAACTAATGTTTCTCTCTGTGCACAGCTTCCAAGCTTAGTGCCACGATTTTAATATTTCAGGGGATTCTCATGCCCCTTTGAGAAGCTGATAAAGGCTGGAGACCCTCTAAAAATGTACAACCCACATTCTCACAAAATTTTCTACATAATTTCAGGAGGACCACAGACCTGTAAGAGCCTGTGGACCCCATTTAGAGGAGCGTCCTCTAGATTATGGCAATAAATGCTCTTACACTATGGTATTCAGCTAATAGAATCAGAGGTGGCAGGAGAGCATACAATGGCAGTCAAAGGTACACTGCAGGTACAATCACCAAGTTCTGCCTTCCTGAAGGATGAATGTTCAGACATGATTTAGTCTGGGAGAGACAAGTCTCTGGTTTTTCTTCTCAAATGTGAAAAAACAGAAGTAAATTGGCTAAGTGTGCTCTTATGTATCAAGAGCAGTAACAGAATCACCACTTGTGATCACGGCAGCAGAACAGTCCCTTAGTCCAGACCCTTCTCTCCACTGAGAGAACTTGAAACCCTTTGAGCTGGGACCATTTTGAACCATGACATCTCCTCTATTAAGGGGCCTCCCTGTTATATTGACAGCTGAAACACAGTCATGTCAAAGATTTGCTCCAAAATAATCCAGGGTGGGGGGCATACAGATGCAACAAAATGTCATGAGTGTACAATTACTGAAGGCAAGTGAAGAGTACGTGAGCATTTTTACACTATTTTTTCTAAATACTTCTGTATGTATTTGAATTTTTTATTATAAAAATTTTTTAAAAGAGAGCAAGAAATGTCAGTGTTTATTTCAAAGGGAAAGGCAAATCCAGGTAAAATAGAGGAGCATAAATGTATAGCCTCCTTGCGAAGCACTTGGAATGAAGAGATTTTACTCTTTTTCTACATGACCACAATATCTCTTCGGTTCCTCTATCTCATTTTAAAAGACTCCCTCCCTCATTTTTTATTCATTCAAGGAGGTTAGGAAACATGATTTCGGAAGGTGAAACAAACGTTAACTCTTGGCTAAACCACAGCGTGTTTCACCATCAATCCGTGGGCTCTCCCACGCTCTGCTTTAGGGCTACTGACAAGTGAGACAGGACTCCCAAGATACGCGACTAGGAAGCACCTTGCTCTTTGCTCTCAGCCTCTCACAGTGCCCCGTCGTTTTCCTTGTCTTCTAGGCCCAGGCGATCAGGCAGTAAACACAAACACCAGTTGATTACCCATCACTAACTAGGAGCCTCAATTTCTTCACCTTTAAAATAAGGGAAGTTCTAGACCAATCTACCCAATAGGATTGTTTTAAACCACAAATTAAACAATTAAACAAGACAGTGAACATGGCAGCTCTTTGTACTGTAAATTCCAAAGGCACTGGTTTTACACTGTGTTTAAGGGTGCTGTCCTCCTCCCAAGCCCCTCTGTCCCAGCCAGGGCTCCTCCAGAGCAGCTCCACTGCAATCTGTTCCTGTCTCTGAGGTTCTGTGGAGAATTTCCATGGAAAAGAGGGTGTCATTGCCAATGAAAATGTTGAAAACTACCGCCTTCAATTTGTAGGTTAAAGAAAAGGTTAAAAGTTGCTATTGTGAAATGAGTATCAGTTATGAGATAAAACATCCTAGAATCATGAATCCTGTCAAAGAAAACTATGATTTTATTTGCAATATATAACTATATATATACGTACATACATGTGTATATAATATATACATATATGAGTGATATACACATACACATATATATACATAGACACACACACACACATATATTTGCTAGATAGATTGAATGATTTCACAAAGAATTTTCAGGAATGCCTCTATGATATAAAGTAGGATGGGCTAGAGTTTCCCGGGGGAGGGAAAGCTATGAAAACAGCAGTAACATTCTGGAACCAGGATAAGAGTCTGATGACCGAGGTTTGAATCCTAACACAGATGTTTAGCACCAGTACAACTCTGAACACTTTTATGTGTTTGTGCCCAATTTCCTCAACTGTGAGGCATTTAAAATAATACCTAACTTCTTGTGAGGAGTAAATGAAAATTTTAAATGCCTGGTATTCACCTCAGACTTTAAAAAAATCCTAGGATGGGATAATTTTGCTTCTCCTGAGAAACTTCCTTTTTTTTTTTTTTAATAATAAGAACTATGCAGCCATTCATGTCTTCTGGTTTATTTCAACTTCCAGAAAATTCAGACTCCATTTGAAGGTCAACTGTAACAAGTAGGCTGACCCTTATCATCTTGGAATTTGTATTTTTCCTTTCCCTGCTACTGAACATTTACTTTTATTTACATTTTCCCTGATCTCAATTTTCAATTTCATTACTTTTTTAACACATGCATTCTCATCTCAGCTGTTCCCCACCCTTTGTGGAGCAAAGTAGAGGTAGAGGGAAGGAAGCAGGGGAGGGAGGGAAAGGAAGGAGGAGGCTGGGGAGAATCTAACATTTTTTTCCACAAATGCTCAAAAAGCATTTGTAAAAATAAAAATAGCATGATTAATCTGGTTGTCCGTAGCTTCTGAAACTGTTTCACTGAGGTGTTTAATTAATAGACTTTCTACTGGTAGAGCATCTTTTCTTCCCCAAGGTGCTGTGCCCATGTTGTGAGAGTCTCACTGGTAACATGGTCCCATTATGGAGGGTCTTTTCTGGCCCTTTCCAGAAGGTACCAGTGACAGCTGAGAAGAACAGTCTTCCTCCTTCTCTCTCTCTCTCTTTTTATCACAGTTTGGATTATTAAATATAATACACTGGAGCCTTGGTATAACAACCAGTCTTTGCCACCAGCCACATAATTTATTTATGTACCCAGAACTATTCCTGTAAAACATCTATATACTATAGATGGATAAATGGTAAGTGACAGCTGAGAGAAAAATAGTCTAGACCTCAGAGGAATCTAATAATTCAAACTTACTACAGACAGCCAGAAGATAGTTAACACATATAGTATTGATTCTATCAAGATTTAGTACTCCGGAAAAAAAAAAAAAAACCCTCATTAAAAAAAACAACATTTTGCTATCACAGGGGTCTGAGAGGAGGGGCAATTAAAACACAAGAAACACCAGTCTTTTTCATATGAAATTTTACAAATATTTCCAGGAATAAGACAATTGTCTCCTAAGAATAGATGTTTGGTTACAAATCTACCTTCTGAAAAACCAGAGAACACTTTTTCTTCATTTAAAAAAGGCTATGTCCCCCCTGATAGCAATATGATCCAGGCTTATCCCCTTAGTTTTTATGTTATGGCCCTATATGTGTTCCCACTGAAGGAGGTGTCAGCTATCATGCCAAGTGACAACTCTGACCAAAAGAGGGCTTTGGCATTTCTGAAGACAGACTCTTCCTACACAGAAAGGCTGGATATTACTTTGGAGCATAGTGATTATAAACAGACACCACACATTCTGTCCCTTCTTCTCAGTATATTTCTTCTCTCTTTTCTCTACATAGGCAATCTCACTTTTCCCCAAAGTCTCAAATATTGCTTGTATGCTATGGCTTCCAAATTTACAGCTTTATCCCTGATTTTTTTTTTCTTGAACCCCAAACTCAGGAGTTCACGCTATCCAGAGAATACTGCACTTGGGTGTCCTGACAGCATGCCACATTTAATTTGTTAGAAAACAAACTCCTCCTTCTCGCTGTCTCCCTCCCCCAGCTGCCTCATGAGGTAATTCCTGCTCAGAAATGACTCTTCCATCCCTGACTGTTTGCTATCAGAGAATCGGCGTGACGCCCTGCAGACCTGAATGCAGGGAAGAAGCTGATGGGATGGGTAGGATAGACTCAAGCTTTGGGTCCACACCCCACATCTCCCAGATGGTTGTTCTTATTCCCTCCTCTGTGCTCTCAGCGACTCCTGACTGTGCCTCTGTCAGAGAACATAGCTCACTGCTGTGTGATGATTTGATTTATGTCTTTCCCTTTGGGGGTTTTGAGCAATGTCCTTCTGTCTTAATGTAACCAGCTCCCTAGGGTATGTTCCTGAATGAATTTCTCTTAATTCATTTGGAAAACCTTTATTGAACACCTACTATGTGCTAAGTGAAGGAGATATAATTGTGAAGGTGACAGACTTTGTCCCCACCCTTAAGCAGCTAGGAACATAGACCAGAAGGGCAAAATGCTCTCACAGTGTAACTTCAGATGCTGTAGAAGTACATGAAGGTGAGGGAAATAGGGAGAGGTTGGTAAAAGGGTATAAACGTTCAGTTATGAGAATCTAATGTATAATACAGTGACTATAGTTAATAACACTGCATTGTATGATTGAAATTTGTTGAGAGCAGAACTTAAATGTTCCCATCAAAAAAAAAAAAAGGAAATATGTAGGATGATAGATGTGTTAATTAACTCAGTGGGGGAATCCTTTCACACCATATACATATGTCAAATCATCACACTGTACACTTTAAATGTTTTACAATTTGATTACTCAAGTATATCTCAATAAAGCTAGGGGGGAAAAAACACATGAGAAGGTCCTTCATCTCTAGGAAGAAAGAATAAGAAAACATGCCTGGGACTAGGGTGAGGCAAGCTAGGTGCTCAAAGCACAAAATTTAAGCAAGCGCTGACTCTTGGAGTTGAGCAAGTATAGGGTCAGGAGTTGGTGCCTCCTTACATGCTGTTTCCTGGGCGCCTCACTCTAGTCCTGGCCCTGATGGAAAACTTACCATCTGCTTATAAATACTGAGTCATTTGCAATAGTATTTCAGGTTGGTAGAGCCTTAGAGACCATGATCTTCTCTAATAGGAAGTTAAATATTTTATAGGACCTGGGCAGACTCCCTTCTATTAAAGGCAGCGCTCGAGATATTAAGCATAATCACATTAGCTAGATTTGTTGTGGTAATCAAAATCACCACATGTTAAGTAGAAACAGTTACAGTACAGTGTTTAGGATAAGAGCCGCTAGCACTTCACACTTTACTCGCTATGTGGCTATGAGCAATCCCATATCCTCTCTATACCTCAACTGCCTCACCTGCAAAATGGAGACGATAACACTCTATCTCCTAGACAGATGTTCTTGGGAACATTAAATGAGTTCATATACATAAAGAGCTTAGAACAGTACCAGGCACACTCTGAATATTCAATAAATGCTAATGGTTATTATCCTTTAATTCTTCTAACTATCCTTAGCAGATACACCCAAAGTGTGTACTCCTATGGAGAATGACAGGTTGAACACCAAGACTCAATTTGAGATCAGAGATCTTAAGAATTAGTTGCGGTATTTATATAACTGTTTTCAGGATATCCTGCACAGACACTTAAAACACTTCCAAGGACCACAACTGCCCTCAAGAAAAAAAAAAAAATCCATGGGCTTCCCTGGTGGCACAGTGGTTGAGAATCTGCCTGCTAATGCAGGGGACACGGGTTCGAGCCCTGGTCTGGGAAGATCCCACATGCCGCGGAGCAACTGGGCCCGTGAGCCACAACTACTGAGCCTGTGCATCTGGAGCCTGTGCTCCGCAACAGGAGAGGCCGCCGATAGTGAGAGGCCCGCGCACCGCGATGAAGAGTGGACCCCGCTTGCCACAACTAAAGAAAGCCCTCGCACAGAAACGAAGACCCAACAGAGCCAAAAAAAATAAAAATAAAAAAATTAATTAAAAAAAAAAAAAAACTTCAAGTTGTGTTTAAAAAAGAAAGAGAAAAAGAAAAAAAAAATCCAGCAGCATCATCATGAATCATAACAGTTTGCAAGAGGCTCAGATTGCATCTCTGGCTTCATTTCTTGCCGCTCAGGTGACTTGTCTTAAGTGGGCCCAGGAACCGTAATTCATTTTATCCTACTGTTTCATTAGTTTAAGTTAATATAATATAATACCACATATAGTATAATATGATATAGATAACAGAATATAAATATTGTCTTTATTAATGAATATAAGGAAACAAAAATAATGACATATAGTCTTGGTTTTTGTATCAGCTATTGCTGCCTGACTAACCACCTAAAACTCAGAATCTTAACACAATAAACATTTATTACCACACCAGAGTCAACTTGTCACCTGGGCTCACTTATGCATTTGTGGTCAACTGTGGGTCAGTTTTTGGTGTTCAGCTGGCTATAGGCTTGTCTCAAATAGGCCTTAGCTGAAACAACTCAGCTCTTTCACATGGTGTCTCATTCTCCAGCAGACTACTCTGACAGCTGAGGCAGGGCTCCAACAGAGGGAGCAAGGGAGCAAGGCTTTTGGCTTCGATTGGTCCACAGTCACTTGCACCAAACTCTATTGGCCAGATCACATCATCAGGCCAATCCGTATTGAAGAGGTGGAAGAACTGACACCGTCTCTTAATGGAAGGAGCCACAAAGCCACACTGCAAAAGGTATGGACACAGTATGAGAAACTGGGGCAACAAATTAACCTGTTAAAATCCCCAGGTATAAACCATCAAAACATGAATAAAGCATTTACCATTATAGCACACAAAGCTAAGGTCCTGGGTGAGGTGGCCAGACATATTTCTACCCTAAATTCAGTATCTGAAAAGACCTCTTTACATGAAGTGATGGAAAATCACCACGTTTTAAAGACAATGATTGTTTTTCTGAATTCCTCTAAGGTTGTACATTTGGCTACTCTTAAGAAATCGGCTTCTGTCTTCCTTCAGCCCCTTTTGCTAGGCTTAATTTCCTTTTTATCTTTTGTCCAGTTTCAGTCTTAATGAAGCAGCTTAGTATTCAAGCAGCAGTCCACTCTCAGGGAGAGCTATTGTTTAATATTAATGTTCACCTAAAAAATGAAGCAATGCTCCACTGCCTTTACATTCATGCAATGAGACATTCTCGTTCTGAGAGAGGTAAGGTAAGGGTAATGCTGCTGCCCTCGTTTTGTCCTCAGGGTGCAGAAGACCGAAGCCGGAGCTGCCAGATGGAGGTGGGGAATTTGATTCTGCTGCCCAAGTCAATGTCAGCTGCAAAACTCTCACCATCTAAGTGGGCAGGAAGTCACCGAGGCAATTCAGCTGGTGGGCGCCCATGTGAAAGGGAGAGATAATCATTAACGTCACTCCCGAGATAGGAAGGCCTTAACAGACAGAAATAGATTCCACCGGCACACTGCATGGAGTCTGCTGAAGTGCAGACCATGATTTGTAAGATGTTATGGAAGCAGTAGAGCCGACAAATCAAATTCAGCAGTATGTGATTAGCTGATAAAATAACTATTTTGTTGTGCTTTGGACTCTATGAAGTAACATGACTTTAAATTTTGGATGACAAGTCATTTCTGCATATTAAAATGAAAAGCTTTTCCCAAGTACCATATCCTCTGTGAAATTCTTTCCCTAAACGTTACTGGTAAAGACTGAAAAAGAATAAAGTCTGCCTACCAGCTTACCTACCTGACACAATGCTCTGGAAAATGAAACAATGTTCTTTCCCTAAAAAGTCTCTTTTGAAGAACAACTTCAGCTTCAAAGAAAGTAAAAAATTTGTGGATCATATAAAATAAAGTCTACTAGGACTAAAGTTTTTCTTGGTGCCCAGCCATATATTTTTTTTTACCCCCTCCGGTACGCGGGCCTCTCACTGTTGTGGCCTCTCCCGTTGCGGAGCACAGGCTCCGGACGCGCAGGCTCAGCGGCCACGGCTCACGGGCTCACGGGCCCAGCCGCTCCGCGGCACGTGGGATCTTCCCGGACCCGCGTCCCCTGCATCGGCAGGCGGACTCTCAACCACTGCGCCACCAGGGAAGCCCAGCCATATTTTTTAATAGCAATCCTCTTATTTCTTTTTTCCATTGACTTAAGATAGAAAGAATTGTGCCTAACCAGGACAGATTTTGTTATCTAAAAAAATCCTCAAAGCTCTAAGTCTTGCTATATTAATGCATATGGAAAATTTACATACGTGAAAAACAGAAGTCATAGTTTACCTTGTACCCAGATCTGTTCAGGCAGAGGAAGAATGTGTATTTTTTTCATATCTTAATAAGCCATCAACATTCAAATCTTGATAAAACTTCAACTGCTTCTCTTACTTCCAATTCTTAGTACACGTGTATGATATAAAATGCCAAGAACTCAGTAAATGGAGATACTGTACAAATAAATGGATGAAGGATTATGTTTCTCAGTGGGTTTTTTTAGGCTAAACACAGGACACACACTGGATTGTTCAGAAGGCAGAATGTGATATATAGGTCAGCCTGAGTACTGACTTCTGGACCACTTGTTCCTGTTAAATGAGTCAGATGAGATGACAAAAATATCTTGTAAGTATGGATGGGTGGTCAGCTTGTAATCACACAAAAACAACTCTACATACTGTACCAATATCAGAGAATACTTTCTAATTTACAGAGCACTTTCTTCTTTGTTTAAATATCAAATCCTTACAACAAGAGGTAGATGATGAGTGAATGGCAGGTACTTGAGATTCAAAAGATCAAGAGGGTCACTCTGGACCCCTAAGTGGCCAAGCCAGGACCCCAAAATTAGGTGTTTTGGCTCTACATTTAGTTTTCCTTTGTTATCATTCTAAGAAAATTCTGCCCTCTCCCAATCCTCTGAAAAGTGATCAAAAGTTTTAAATTGTGTTAAAATTAAATGGAATGTCTCAAATGAAATTGTCCTGGATAAAAAGTTAAGCTTCATTGTCACAGAAATGGTTGTCTAATTAATTTTAATTGTCATTAACAACCTTTGAAGCAGATGGGGTGACTAGTGTCTCCCAATGACAGGTGAGGAAACAGCATTATAACGGTTGCCGACCTGACGCCCCTCCATTCTTCTTGCCAATTCAGGATGTAGGTGGCACCCTATCCTCCTTTTACCTGAGAGTGAATCTAGTGAGTCCTGGGAGGAACTGCTCTGGAAATCAGACAGCAGGACCTTGTTGTGCAGGTTGTAACTCTGAAAGTGATGCACACTGCATAATAAAGGCAGTTTTCACCTTGCCACTCCTAAAAATCCTTCCCCTAATGGAGAAATTCCTCTAACCGTAGCATAAGCCTTCCATTCCATAATTAGAGATGAAAATATGGAGCTGATACCTCTCTGGTGTTAATCTACCCATTGAGTTTGAGTTCTGACCATTTCTAGAGTCCTTTGGCAAGTCCCCAACACCCCACAGATTTGAATGAAGATTAAATGCAATAGTACATCAAATGCCTGATTTAATATACCATGATTAGGTGCTCCCTAAGTATTTACTCCTTTCCTTTTCCATTCCACTCAAATCTCAAGAAAATGCTCTCTAGCATGTGGCCTACTCACTGTTACCTAAACTCTGTAACTAACACACCTCACAACTTTGTTCATGCTGGTCCATCCACTTCAAATGCCCTCTCCCTGCCCCAGCTTGGAAAATCCAAGTCCTACCTCTAATGATGTCACTGAAGTTCTGTGTTTAGCTTTTCCCATCACTAGGCCCCACGCTCTGACCCCTCAACCTTCCTCCATCAATGACATCATGACAACAACACACTATGATATGATCTGCTGATAACATATATGCCTATAAAGAAATTATAAGCTCAATAAATATTTGCTGGATTAGATTTAGGGGAAGGTAAGCTGACTCTGTCCTCTGAAGAGAAAACAAAAACAAAACAGGAAATGGGGGCTTCCCTGGTGGCACAGTGGTTGAGAGTCCGCCTGCCGATGCAGGGGACACGGCTTTGTGCCCCCGTCTGGGAAGATACCACATGCCGCGGAGCGCCTGGGCCAGTGAGCCATGGCCGCTGAGCCTGCGCTCCGCAACAGGAGAGGCCACAACAGTGAGAGGCCCGAGTACCGCAAACAAACAAACAAACAAACAAAAAAAACCAGGAAATGGTAGAAAAAAAACAGGAAACATATTTGACCTACTTACACTATTGCCTTGAGCCATGCCTAGAGGCATATCTGGGCCTATTTTCATAAATTTCTCTAAAGTCCTTGTTCTCATGAGAGTAAAATAGTGGTTGCAAAACAAAAAGAAATATGGCCCCTAATGAGTATTTGCTCATAGGTGGTTGACTAGGATGCTTTACATTCTGTGGGTTGTTCAAGAAATAAATTTTCATTTTGTTTTGAGAAAAAATATTTTTAGGAAGATCGTTTGTTTTGCTTTGTTTCATTTGGTGATATTTCATCTGTTTGTTTTAAACAAAGAATGACAAACCAGAATACTTCTTAGATCAACTATTTTGGGTATTATTGTCTCGCTGTTCTTTATGTTTTGGGATTACTGGCTATCACAGATACAGAATTGAGGCCAAAAATGGCCTGATAAACAGCCCAACAGGGTCTGAGACTTAGAGCTGTGTTTAAGTACAGGGGCTTTGGAGCCATGGGTGACCTTGGATGAGTCAAAAGTCTGGGCTTCAGTTTCTTTCCCTAGCAAGTGATGAGAGTACTATCTGCTACAATTACTTGCAGTAAGATTGGTAAAATGAAAAGTAGTGAAATTAAAACACATTGGAAACTTTAAAATCCTTAAATGAGGTCTCAGATGTGCTTTAAAATATTTCAGCTCAAAACAAGAGATAGATGAAGCAAATATGAAAAATCTTGATTATCCAGGTAATAGATATACAGGTATTCATTGTATCGTTTTCTGTACTTTTGTGTATGTTAGAAATTTTGCATAATAAAAAATGTGAACTACATATACTACTACATAGGGAATAAATACTACAGTTAGCAGTGGAATCCATACCTACAGTCCCATGATTTGGCTTTATATTTGTTATTGTTTTTTAGGATGACACCTTTTAGTCTGTTTCTAAAATAACCCAAATTGTAAATTATTTTTACCATTACCTGTGCCACCATTATCATGACAAGAATGGCACTTTCTTTTTTTTTTTTTAGGTTTTTTTTTTTTTTTTTTTCCCCCCTGTATGTGGGCCTCTCACTGTTGTGGCCTCTCCTGTTGCGGAGCACAGGCTCCGGACGCGCAGGCTCAGCGGCCATGGCTCACGGGCCCAGCCGCTCCGCGGCATGTGGGATCTTCCCGGACCGGGGCACGAACCCGTGTCCCCTGCATTGGTAGGCGGACTCTCAACCACTGCGCCACCAGGGAAGCCCAGCACTTTCTTAATGTTATTTCTGTGGACATTTTTATAGATTTCAGATGATTAGAAATTTCAACATAATATTCTGAAAATGTCTTTAAATGATCTCTACAGGAATAGGGACAGAGGTCAGGGGCATTTCAGTAGTGAAGGTCCAGGCCACTTCTCAGCCTTAGCTTCTTCTCTGTGTCACATTCCTTTCAGTGATTTTCACATCACTCCTTCTATCAGCAAGCATGTCTCTGAGTAAAACGTAAATAACTTCATCACTGCTCCCCAAAACTAACACATTCAGATCTTATATTTTAATAATTTTACTGCTGATCATTATAGGAAATATATAAGATGAAAAGCACAACCAGGAGAAATTATAAATCTTAGGAAATCTTACTAATTCATTGTCCATGGATTGGTTTCTGAGATGAGTAAGATCCACACTGGATTTCTGCCCTCAGCTTCCATGCTTGAAATGTGTTCTTTCTTCTTTCTCCCAAGTTCCAAGCCAGGGTTTCTGCAGATCCCATGTTCCTGGGAGATCTGAAAGAACCTTGGTTTCAAGTTTTCTTGGCATCTCTTAAGACCTCCAAAGCTAGTGAGCAACTTCCCTGGATCTTTGCTCTTCCAAGCAACATCTTTGAGGAACTTTTCAAAGAAGATATTATAGTTATCAGGATCCTTCCAGTATAGCTGGATATTTAACACATCATCTACCCCAACCCCTCGATTCTGTCCAACTTCATATGTTCAATTAATTTAAATTTAAGGTGTCTAAATTTAAAATATTCAAGAGTCTAAAAGTTATATTATTTTTAGTTTTAAACCAGTAGGTATAGCCCAAAATTGAGAATTTGGGATCTCATTAAATATGAATATAAAACAAGCTGGCACATGAGTGATATTGAGCAATGCCTAAAGCAGATCTGATGGGGTTGGGTAGAGGAGGGATTATGTTATAGGGTTTCCAGAGCTGGCTAGCAAATCATCTCAATGACTGAACAGTATGCCTGGTCCCCAGTCACTATAAAGCACTAGCTGCACTTCAGAAAACAGAAAACATAGGACTAGTTTAGTGACAAATCCTCAAAGGATAACATTGGTAAGGACAAGGATGTGGTCTAATTCAGGTTTTACAAAATTCCCCCTAGAGATTTCATGAACCCACTAACCCATTAAGCCTTGGAAGTCAACAGGTCACTTGGAACTAGTTTGGTTATACAGTAACAGACTAAAAGTATGCATTCTACTCCTAGCACTTTCCCATTTCTTCTAAATGAATTCCCGAGAGAAGGAAAACAGATCTATAAGTGGAATGGAAGTAGGGAATTATTTTAAACCATTTTATAGCCTGAGAGAATACCAACTCTAATAATCTCTTGGAATATTCACTTGAGGTGAACATTTGTTGGAAAGAAAAGGGCAGAATTCTCTGTCTTCTCACCTGGTTAAACCTACCTTTCTAGAATGCATAGAGTAATTAACCTAGCTCTTCTAATAATAAGAAGAATATACATTTTGCTTAATTATCCTTCTTCTGTTTTGCATCAATGAAAGTGAGGGTCTTTTGCCTACAATTTCAAGACACTGATGACTGGGTACCTCTGTAAATAACATTAGTGGCTACCATAGACATGCTGAATGTTGAATTTTAAGGTACCATCAATTAATAATGAACTTCCACTTGATAATCTGATAATTCTCAAATCCAGAAATGGTAGTTTTCTCTATTGTTCTTCAAGTCTGTATTCAAGTATTTGGCTGAGATCAAGATATCCCATTACTCAAGAAAGCTGACTTGCAATGACATTTGATGGCTCCTAGACTAGTCACTGTCACATCAAAACAGGTCACAATTTCTCTCTCCTGATAACTAGAAATAAATATCATTAACATTTTGACAGAACAAATACAATGCAGAAGTGTAGGTATATGTTTAGCCTAAAAATCATCCATCAAACTTAAAAAAAAAAAACTACTGAGAAAAATATTTGGAAGTTACTTAACTAGGTCCTATTGAATACACTTAAATTGTTTCTCTTAAAAATATGTATTTCTGACATTTTTGGAAATCTGCATATTTTCAATGTATTTATTTTCCTATAAAATCTGTTACATTTCACCTCCACAGAAAAAATACATTCTGACCCTCTATCTAAGGAAACAAGAGAGAAAGGTGATTGTTTCAGGCTTTTTTTCTCCCTTGAGTTACAAGAAGGGATCAGGAAGACACAACAACATATAAGGCATGCCTCACGGAGGATCTGCAATAATACTGAACTGTTAGCTGAAGATTTTTATAAAGTCCATGGCCAGTATCAGATACTTGAGACGAAATTAAACAGAGAATATTTTATAGTCCTTAATCCTATAAAATACATTAAGCATCTAATATGTGCTAGGCACTCTGCTAGGCTCTGTCACTTAAATGGCTCATTTAACTGTCAAAACACACTGTGAATGGTATTAACTTCATCTTACAAGAGAAGCAAAGCAATTTTTCAAGGTGAAATAAGAAACTTGACCCAAATCACACAGTAGTGGTTCAAGCCTTTGACTCAGGCCTCCTGTTATGAAAGCCAGTGTTTTCTTTCTCTCAGAATTGATTTGACCATGAACAAGCCAACAGCTCTAGAGCTGGCACAAACCAACTGCATACCTACAGAGTGGAAGAAGATATTTGCAATAAGTATACCTAGTAAAGGACCCATATCACAAATATATAAAGAACTCATACAAATCAATAAGACAAAGAATAAACAATCCAGTCGAAGAATGGATGAAAGACTTGAATAGGCACTTCACAGAAAGGGAATGTCCAAATGGCTAATAAGCATACATAGAAGTGTTCATTCATTAATCTTCATGGAAATGAAAATTAGAACTACAATGAAATATCATCCTACATGTACCAGAATAGCAGATATAAAAATGACTACCTGTGGGTGAGGGTACAGAGCAGCGTACAACATTGCTTGCAGGAATTCAAACTGTGCAACCCCTATGGAAAACTGGCAATAGCTACTAAAAATGAACATGTGTATGTCCTATGACCCAGCAATTCTAGCCCTAGGTGTAGAGCCAAGAGAAATGTATACATACGTGTACCAAATGTTATGTTCAAGTACATTCACAGCAGCACTACTTGTAATAGCCAAAAACTGAAAAATTTCTAAAGGCTCAGAAAGCTTGGTTCATAGTAATAAACAGTGTGAGTTACTAATAACTATCTATGCATATATTAACTAGAACATATCTTCAGTTAGTATATTCTGAATAATTGATCTGCCCCCAATTTATTCTCAAATGATATGAAATTAGTTTGTCTCAAATGGAGGTTTATTGTGTCTAAACTTTAATATTCAAATGTGTGTATATATATTTATATGTATGTATAATACATACATATAAATATAAGCATATATGTAATCAAACATATGTATATATGTACACACACCTCAAAGGATGAGAAAAAATATATTTTCAATATTGTGCAACACAATTTTGTGCAAAAAATTAATTCAAAAAGTGACTTTTATATAACAAAGATTTTTTCATCAGTGTTTTTATTTATTTTTCACATCTTTATTGGAGTATAATTGCTTTACAATGGTGTGTTAGTTTCTGCTTTGTAACAAAGTGAATCAGCTATACATATACATATATCCCCATATCTCTTCCCTCTTGTGTCTCCCTCCCTCCCACCCTCCCTATCCCACCCCTCCTAGGTGGTCACAAAGCACCGAGCTGACCTCCCTCATCACAGTGTTTTTGAATAAAGGGAGTTACTGATGACATTTTAAAATAAAGGAGCAGTTGTTTCAGATTGGCATTTTTATAGTTTATATGTAGGCTGGAAATAAATCTTTTTAGAAATTCCTTTTCTTGATGATTCCACTAAGTGGTGGAAGAAAATGTTTTCTGTAATTTTTTTTAAAAAACGAAAAGAACATTTTGATTATTTGTCCTTTGTAATCTCTTGATAAGGTTTGGATAGAACAGGTATTCACTATTAACATGATAATGTGACTCAAACCAAAATGCTTGCCACTTCTTGTTAAGAGACGTTTTCATAATTACATATGTGAACTAGTCTACCTACATCCTCATTGCCTCAGATATAGTTAATTTTAGCTTGATTGGGGGCATCGGGAAAGGTGGTTCACAGTTTGGAATACTAAACAAGTAACAGAACACATTACCTTCCATATATCCCAATGAGCACGGGACATAAAAATTTTAACGCTACTTTCAAGCAGCCAAAAGTCTAAGATTTGTGAATAAATTATAATTCTTAGTTAATCTCTCTAGTCTGAGGCTGTGATCTAGTGAAGCAGAAGGAATACTGACGTAAGAGTCAGAAACCTAGTTTCTATCCTAGCCTCAGCTTCTTTACCTAAGTATTAAAGTCTCTGGAAGATACCAGGCCTCCTAAGCAGTATAATTCTGTTTTGCCAATTCAGTATCAGTCAGAGAAGGTCAAGTCTTGGATTCCCTTTCAACTGGGTAGGTCTAGAAGCTCTAAAACTTCTATTTACCTAACTCAGTGAATTAACCTTTTGTGCTGCCAAACACACGTGATGCTGCGACCTATAACTGCTGACCCATCGCCACTTGTCATTTACTACACACCTGGTGACGTCTGTTCACCAGGTGAGTTTACCTTTAGTTGTGCTTGTTCCCAAGCCTATTTATGCAACTTTTATATATAATTGTAATTATGTAATTGTATCAGATAGTACATAAACAGATAACATGAATGTGTAAAGAAAATAACTTGTTTCTATGACTAAGTTAAACCATCTGGAGAGAACTGGTAAAAGTGAGTCTCAAGAAAAACTGCTTTTGAATTAGGTGTGTCAACAAAACTGTAAAATAGTTTTTAAAATGTAAAAATATTCTGCACTCAGTCTTGCATCATATTTAGGTTCTTACTATGTTTAAAGAGACTGAAAAGTGAACTTACAGATGATGTATCAGGATATGGCTAATGCATAAACATGGTAGAATGCTAAGCAGAACTGTAAGAAAAGAAAAAGCATTTTCCAACATCAAAAGACCAGGGCAACAACGGCATTATTCGTAGTAAGTCAAAATAAAAGTTGAAGGTGTGTGCTGTAGGTCAGGTACTCTGGAAATAGACTGACACAGATTTTCGTGCAGGGAGTTTATTAGGGATTACTCGAGGGAGCTACAGTAAAGCGGTAAGAGAAGAACAAGACTGTAAAGAAGCTGCAATGCAATGGAGTCGCAACACAAGTCTCAGAGTTGTCCCAAAACGGGGGGGGGGAGGGGTGAAAGGATGGGGGCCGTGTACACCACCCCCCTCCCTTGCACATTCACCAGCTACTGGAAGAGGACCGTCCCCCGGGGAAGACATGTAACCCGGGCAAGGCGGCTTCATCTCCCTTGGGCTGAGGGTAAATGCCACAGAGGGACTCAGCTGGGAGCCACCAGCAGCCTACAATTCCTGAAAGTAGGAAAATGAGCACTTTTATCCCAAAGCAGGGGCTCATCAATATACAATGGAAAGGATATTTGAGAAGAGCTTAGATACCAGAAATGGACTCAATGAAATGTACTATGAAAAACTTAAAATTGTGTCTATATAAACATTTCTGAGCATTCTTAATTGGGGAGCAACTCTAGTTAACTTCTTTTAATTCCTTCTACTAACATCATTCTGTGTACATCAGTGGTTTTTAACCTGGGGCAGTTTTGCCCCCATGCAAGTAACACATGGTAATGTCTGGGGGCACTTTTGATTGTCACGGCTGGAGGGGAAGCGCTACTGGCATATAGTTGGTAGAGGCCAGGATACAGCTCAACAGCCTACAATGCAAATGACAGCACCCACAACAAAGAACTGGACCAAAATATCAATAGTGGCAACCTCTGGGCTAGTCAATGCTTTCGTTAATAGCTGCAGATAGCAAATATTTAAGTCTTAGATGTCTTTGGAATTTCAACCTGTAGGCTAAAAGTCATGCTTTTTGTAATCCTACTCTGATCACTGGACACAACTGTGTTTGAAAAGATTCAGTGCCACAGATTAAGAATGTAGCAGAGATTACTCTTCGTTCACCAAAAACTTTCCCTCTTTTTTCTTGGTCGTGTGTAGCTGTACCACAATTCCTAGTCTCTGCAGTTTGGGGTAGCCAAGGGACTGTTCTAATCAATAGAAGAGAAGTAAAAGTAATGTGCTGCTTCCACACATAGACCACAGAAACCTCTCATGAGTTATCCTCTATTCTCATTTTCCATCCTTCTGCTGGAAGACAGTGACCCCCAGGACACATGAGCTGAAGCTCCTAAACGGTATAATGGGCACCGGAGGGAACTGCAACAAATTCACAGGGTTTTCCGGGGATGTTATACATTTTTGAGGAAAAAAGAGCAACATCTATCAAAAACTGCACAAATGACGAGCCTGAGGTCATCTACAGTTTCAACGTGAGATCACCTACATTGCTTCCCAGAATTTCTTATCTTTGTGGTTACTGTAATAAAAAGCAAGTGCTGCATAAAAATCAACATGGAAAAGGAAATAAGGATGGGGGGTATCCAAACCAATCTCAAAGTTTAAGAACTGCAGTACCCAATGGACAGGTATATTTCAATTGGTACATAATTGTAGCATTTAAGAATAAATTTGTTTTTCAAACTATGTGTATGTTTTTGTTTTTATATTCAATATCTTTTTTTAACACCTTTATTGGAGTACAATTGCTCTACAATGGTGTGTTAGTTTCTGCTTTATAACAAAGTGAATCAGCCATACATATACATATATCCCCATCTCTCCTCCCTCTTGCGTCTCCTTCCCACCCTCCTTATCCCACCCCTCTAGGTGGTCACAAAGCACCAAGCTGAACTCCCTGTGCTATGTGGCTACTGCCAGCTAGGTATCGATTTTACATTTGGTAGTGTATATATGTCCATGTCACTCTCTCACTTCGTCCCAGCTTACCGTTCCCCCTCCCCATGTCATCAAGTCCATTCTCTACTCCTGCATCTGTATTCCCATCCTGCCCCTAGGTTCTTCAGACCATTACTTTTTTTCCATATATATGTGTTAGTATACAGTATTTGTTTTTCTCTTTCTGATTTACTTCACTCTGTATGACAGACTCTAGGTCCATCCACCTCACTACAAATAACTCAAATTTCATTTCTTTTTATGGCTGAGTAATATTCCATTGTATATATGTGCCACATCTTCTTTATCCATTCATCTGTCAATGGACACTTAGGTTTTTTCCATGTCAAGGCTATTGTAAATAGAGCTGCAATGAACATTTTGGTACAGGACTCTTGCTGAATTATGGTTTTCTCAGAGTATATGCCCAGTAGTGGGGTTGCTGGGTTGTATGGTAGTTCCATTTTCAGTTTTTTAAGGAACCTCCATACTGTTCTCCATAGTGGCTGTATCAATTTATATTCCCACCAACAGTGCAAGAGGGTTCCCTTTTCTCCACACCCTCTCCAGCATCTCGTTTGTAGATTTTTTTTCTGATGGCCATTCTGACTGGTGTGAGGTGATACCTCATTGTAGTTTTGATTTCCATTTCTCTAATTAGTGATGCTGAGCATCCTTCCATGTGTCTGTTGGCCATCTGTATGTCTTCTTTGGAGAAATGTCTATTTAGGTCTTCTGCCCATTTTTGGATTGGGTTGTTGATTTTTAAGATATTGAGCTGCATGAGCTGCTTGTAAATTTTGGAGGTTAATCCTTTGTCAGTTGCTTCATTTGCAAATATTTTCTCCCATTCTGACGGTTGTCTTTTAATCTTGTTTATGGTTTCCTTTGCTGTGAAAAAGCTTTTAAGTTTCATAACATCCCATTTGTTTATTTTTGTTTTTCTTTCCATTTCTCTAGGAGCTGGGTCAAAAAGGATCTTGCTGTGATTTATGTCATAGTGTTCTACCTATGTTTCCCTCTAAGAGTTTTATAGTGTCTGGCCTTAAATTTAGGTCTTTAATCCATTTTGAGTTTATTTTTGTATATGGTGTTAGCGAGAGTTCTAATTTCATTCTTTTACATGTAGCTGTTGCATTTTCCCAGCACCACTTATTGAAGGAGCTGTCTTTTCTCCATTGTATGTTCTTGCCTTCTGTATCAAAAATAAGGTGACCATATGTGCATAGGTTTATCTCTGGGCTTTCTAACCTGTTCCATTGATCTATATTTCTGGTTTTGTGCCAGTGTCATACTGTGTATGACACTGTATAGTGTCATAGTCTGAAGTCAGGGAGTTTGATTCCTCCAGCTCTGTTTTTTTCCATCAAGATTGCTTTGGTTATTCAGGGTCTTTTGTGTTTCCATACAACTTGTGAAATTTTTTGTTCTAGTTCTGTGAAAACTGCCATTGGTAGTTTGATAGGGACTGCATTGGATCTGTAGATTTCTTTGGGTAGTATAGTCATTTTCACAATATTGATTCTTCCAATCCAAGAACATGGTATATCTCTCCTTCTGTTTGTATCATCGTCTTTAATATCCTTCATCGCTGTCTTATAGTTTTCTGCATACAGATCTTTTGTCTCCTTAGGTAGGTTTATTCTGAGGTATTTTATTCTTTTTGTTGCAGTGGTAAAGGGTTGTGTTTCCTTAATTTCTCTTTCAGATTTTTCATCATTAGTGGATAGGAATGCAAGAGATTTCTGTGCATTAATCCTGCAACTTCACCAAATTCATTGATTAGCTCCAGTAGTTTTCTGGTAACATCTTTAGGATTCTCTATGTATAGTATCATGTCATCTGCAGACAGTGACAGCTTTTTCTTTTCTGATTTGGATTCCTTTTATTTCTTTATCTTCTCTGATTGCTGTGGCTAAAACTTCAAAAACTATGTTGAATAATAGTGGTGAGAGTGGGCAACCTTGTCTTATTCCTGATCTTAGAGGAAAGGTTTTCAGTTTTTCACCATTGAGAACGATGTTGGCTTTGGGTGTGTCATATATGGCCTTTATTATGTTGAGGTAAGTTCCCTATATGCCTACTTTCTGGAGGGCTTTTATCATAAATGGGTGTTGCATTTTGTCAAAAGCTTTTTCTGCATCTATTGAGATGATCGTATGGTTTTTATCCTTCAGTTTGTTAATATGGTGTATCACATTGACTGATTTGTGTATATTGATGAATCCTTGCATTCCTGGGATAAACCCCACTTGATCATGGTGTATGATCCTTTTAATGTGCTGTTGGATTCTGTTTGCTAGTATTTAGCTGAGTATTTTTGCATCTATGTTCATCAGTGATATTGGCCTGTAGTTTTCTTTCTTTGGGACATCTTTATCTGGTTTTGGTATTAGGGTGATGGTGGCCTCGTAGAATGAAGTTGGCAGTGTTTCTCCCCCTGCTATATTTTGGAAGAGTTTGAAAAGGATAGGTGTTAGCTCTTCTCTAAATGTTTGATGGAATTTGCCTCTGGCACCATCTGGTCCTGGACTTTTGTTTGTTGAAGATTTTTAACCACAGTCTCAATTTCAGTACTTGTGATGGGTCAGTTTATATTTTCTATTTCTTCCTGGTTCAGTCTTGGTAGGTTGTGCTTTTCTAAGAATGTGTCCACTTCTTCCAGGTTGTCCATTTTATTGGCATACAGTTGCCTGTAGTAATCTCTCTTGCTCCTTTGTATTTCTGCAGTGGCAGTTGTTCTCCTTTTTCATTTCTAATTCTGTTGATTTGAGTCTTCTCCCTTTTTTCTTGATGAGTCTGGCTAATGGTTTAACAATTTTGTTTATCTTCTCAAAGAAACAGCTTTGGGCTTCCCTGGTGGCACAGTGGTTGAGAGTCCGCCTGCCGATGCAGGGGACACGGGTTCATGCCCCAGTCCAGGAGGATCCTGCGTGCCGCGGGGCGGCTGGGCCTGTGAGCCATGGCTGCTGGGCCTGCGCGTCGAGAGCCTGTGCTCCACAAGGGGAGAGGCCACAGCAGTGAGAGGCCCACATACCACAAAAAAAAAAAAAAAAAAGAACCAGTTTTTAGTTTTATTCATCTTTGCTATTGTTTCCTTCATTTCTTTTTCATTTATTTCTGATCTGATCTTTACGATTTTTTTCCTTCTGCTAACTTTAGGGGGATTTTGTTTTTCTTTCTCTAATTGCTTTAGGTATAAGGTTAGGTTGTTTATTTGTGATGTTTCTTGTTTTCTGAGGTAGGATTGTATTGCTATAAACTTCCCTCCTAGAACTGCTTTTGCTGCATCCCATAGGTTTTGGGTCATCGTGTTTTCATTGTCATTTGTTTCTAGGTATTTTTTTTATTTCCTCTTGATTTCTTCAGTGATCTCTTGGTTATTTATTAGTGTATTGTTTAGCCTCCATGTGTTTGTACTCTTTACACGTTTTTTCCTGTAATTGATATCAAGTCTCATAGCATTGTGGTCAGAAAAGATACTTGATACTATTTGAATTTTCTTAAATTTACCAAGGCAAGATTTGTGACCCAAGATATGATCTATCCTGAGCACCTGAGGAGAAGGTGTATTTTGTTGTTTTTGGATGGAATGTCCTATAAATATCAATTAAGTCTATCTTGTTTAATGTATAATTTAAAGCTTATGTTTCCTTATTTATTTTCATTTTGGATGATCTGTCCATTGGTGAAAGTGGGGTGTTAAAGTATCCTGCTATGAATGTGTTACTGTCAATTTCCCCTTTTATGGCTCTTAGCATTTGCCTTATGTATTGAGGTGCTCATATGTTGGGTGCATAAATATTTACAATTGTTATCTATTCTTCTTAGATTGATCCCTGTATCATTATACAGTGTCCTTGTCTCTTGTAATAGTCTTTATTTTATAGTCTATTTTGTCTGAGAATTGCTACACCAGCTTTCTTTTGATTTCCATTTGCATGTAATATCTTTTTCCATCCCCTCACTTTCAGTCTGTATGTGTCCCTAGGTCTAAGGTGGGTCTCTTGTAGACAGCATATATACAGGTCTTGTTTTTGTTTCCATTCAGCCAGTATATGTCTTTTGGTTGGAGCGTTTAATCCATTTACATGTGAGGTAGTTATCAATGTATATGTTTCTATCATCATTTTCTTAATTGTTTTGGGTTTGTTATTGTAGGCCTTTTCCTTCTCTTGTGTTTCCTACCTAGGGAAGTTCCTTTAGCATTTGTTGTAAAGCTCGTTTTGGTGGTGCTGAATTCTCTTAGCTTTTGCATGTCTGTAAAGGTTTTAATTTCTCTGTTGAATCTGAATGAGATCCTTGCTGAGTAGAGTAATCTTGTTGTAAGTTTTTCCCTTTCATCATTTTAAATATGTCCTGCCACTCCCTTCTGGCTTGAAGGTTTCTGCTGAAATATCAGCTGTTAACCTTATGGGGATTCCCTTGTATGTTATTTGTTGCTTTTCCCTTGCTGCTTTTAGTATTTTTTCTTTGTATTTAACTTTTGATAGTTTGTTTCATATGTCTTGACATGTTTCTCCTTGGATTTAACCTGTACGGGACTCTCTGTGCTTCCTGGACTTGATAGACTATTTCCTTTCCCATATTAGGGAAGTTTTCAATTATAATCTCTTCAAATACTTTCTCAGTCTCTTTCTTTCTCTCTTCTTCTTTTGGGACCCCTATAATTCGAATGTTGGTGCATTTAATGTATTCCCAGAGGTCTCAAAGACTGTCCTCAATTCTTTTCATTCTTTTTTCTTTATTCTGCTCTGTGGTAGTCATTTCCACTATTTTATCTTCCAGGTCACTTATCCGTTTTTCTGCCTCAGTTATTCCACTACTTATTCCTTCTAGAGAAGTTTTAATTTCATTTATTGTGTTGTTCATATTGTTTGTTTGCTCTTTAGTTCTTCTAGGTCCTTGTTAAACGTTTCTTGTATTTTCTCCATTCTATTTCCAAGATTTTGGATCATCTTTACTATCATTACTCTGAATTCTTTTTCAGGTAGACTGCCTATTTCCTCTTCATTTGTTTGGTCTGGTGGGGTTTTGCCTTGCTCCTTCATCTGCTGTTTCCCTGTCTTCTCACTTTGCTTAACTTACTGTGTTTGGGGTCTCCTTTTCACAGGCTGCAAGTTCATAATTCCCATTATTTTTGGTGTCTGCCCCCAGTGGCTAAGGTTGGTTCAGTGGGTTGTGTAGGTTTCCTGGTGGAGGGGACTGGTGCCTGTGTTCTGGTGGATGAGGATGGATCTTGTCTTTCTGGTGGTTAGGACTGTGTCCAGTGGTGTGTTTTGGGGTGTCTGTGACCTTATGATTTTAGGCAGCCTCTCTGCTAATGGGTGGGGTTGTGTTCCTGTCTTTCTCGTTGTTTGGCATAGGGTGTGTAGCACTTTAGCTTGTTGGTTGTTGAGTGGAGCTGGGTCTTAGCGTTGAGATGAAGATTTCTGGGAGACCTTTCTTTGTTTGATATTATGTCGAGCCGGGAGGTCTCGTGGACCAATGTCCTGAACTCAGCTCTCCCACCTCAGAGGCACAGGCCTAACACCCAGCTGGAGCACCAAGACCCTGTCAGCCACACGGTTTATAGGAAGTCTGCGGTCTTCTGCCAGCGTCCAGTAGGTGCTCTATAGGAAGTGTTCCACATGTAGATGTATTTCTGATGTATTTGTTGGGAGGAAGATGATCTCCTCATCTTACTCCTCCACCATCTTGAAGGTCTATGTGTATTTTTTTTTTTTTTTCCAAACATCTAGTAGATTGTTAGGACATAAACACTTATTAAGCTCTGGGGGCTAACTGCTTAATGAACAGCACTGTTGGATATTTGTTTTGGCTGAGGAGCCCTCTGAAAAAATTACTGGGACAATAAGGGTGCTGTGAACGGAAAAAACTTCAGAACCTCTGCCGTGCAGGATGGCAGAGGGAGAAGACAGGAGGAAACTGTCTAAAATCCATATTGGCCTGTGTCAAAGTTTATCTGTTACAGAATTAACTAATAAAATGAATGAAATGAATTATTACTACTAGGTGAAGTTCTATTCAAATGCAATCCTTGGGTTGAAGTTGCAATTAAAGATGGTGTGCTGAGGATCTGCTCTGGATTGGGAAGCAGACTCTCCAGGGATGCGACCTCAAGTCCCAAGCCTGTCTCTCACTAGCAGTATGATCCACACATGTCACCATGTACTACTGGGCATCATTTAAACATCTGTAAAATTGCAACATTAGTCTATCTCTAGTGTCTCTTCCAACCTAACATCCTATGTATCTAAACTCTACCTGCTCCCTGCCTCCCAAGTCTGTCATATGACCTCTTCCCAAGCTGGCTCCCATTTCTTCCTTCTCGCTGCTTCACAAGAGTCAGATTGCTTTTTTTTTTCCTCAAAGCTGATAAACCTACCATGTTACTTGAGTTCCTGTTCATCCGCACTATGTTTGGATTGGAAAACTATCCCTAGTGCAACCCTTCCATGTGATTCAGGAAAAGAAATATGCATTTGAAAGATTTATTACTAATAACACTTGAATTTGGATCAGAAATAACAAAAGCAATAAACATATCACAATGTTCTCAGAGAGTGTATGAGAAATTTTAAAACAATATGTTATTTGTTAGTCTGCCATAAATCTCATTCCCTAGTGGTCATTCCTGACTGTAGACCTAGGGAAGGGAAAGTGAGGAGGGTAAATGCCACATCTGGGAAAGAAAAGATATGATGTGGAAAAGCCCCTGGAAGAAAAGAATCAGAGGAGGGAAGCCCATCCCTTCTGGCCCCCACTGAAGTGTAGAGGGGAAGAGAAGAGTCAGAAGGAGGAGGTGCAGATGATGAGATTCGTGTGTCTTGATCTTCCCTCTCTGGGCCAAAGGCTGGGAACAGGGAAGAGTACTGGATAGGCTAAGGGGCAAAAGAGAAGTAGGAGAGGCTTTGGCTGGACCTCGCACGTGGGGTTCTGAAATGAGAGCGCACTGTAGATTGAAATCATTCCCAGGATGGCTGTAGAGGAGGAATATTGGTGGAGTGGCAAGTGTGGGCAGGGCAGGATCCCAGAGCCTTCTTTGGTGCTCACTGGAAGGGATCCAAAACTTCCTACGTGCTCTCTCAAGCAATACAGAAAGGAGTTTACAAGACTAGTTTTCCAGATGATATTGTGGCAAGAAGATCCTGAAGCCTCAGTCTGCTGGGAGGAGTCAAAGTCAGACCTCAAAGCTGAGGTGGAGCTTAGCCAGTAAGACTGATGCCCTTGCTTTGATACCTAAGGAACAAAGGAGTTTCCTAGTCACAGACTTCAGTATCAAGCAAAGGCCATCTCTGCAGAGGCCAGAAAAGTCAGAGGATGGTACAAGTTGCATGTACCTCCCCTTCCCAGTCAGATACCCACTTGGAAAGGTGCAGAGGAAGAAAGAGAAATGTTAAAGACTGGAATGTTTTTTGTTTTTGATGAGATAGTGAGATTGTTTTAAATTAACAAATCAGATTAGGTTTACTGGATTTGACTAAATATTTTTTTCTCCATTATTCCATCACTACCTCCATGAGGAAGATTAGATTAATTATGAAAAATAAAGGTGTTTTCTTTGCATATGTGAATGTAGCACACAAAATTTTGATTCTTCTACTGTGCCAGATATCATGTTAGGTACTTTGATTAGGGTCCTTAGCTTCATCAATGGAAGCCCAATGGCCTTTTAATCTCCTCTTCCTTGCACTCAAGCCTCCTCTTTCCCCGTCCTGCAGTTCTGCCCTGTATCACACAGGAACCGTCTTGATGGAGGTTCTTTTCTCTAGCAGGATGTTTCCCCAACTTCCCTGATGACAAGGAAATCATCCATGGTGCTTGTCAAAACTAAGGCCTCCTCAGCCTGTCACTGAGAGATTCCACTTTAGTGAACCTAGGATGGGGCCAGATATTTTTAACAAGCACGCCAAGTGACTCTTATCACCAGGGCAATTTGAGAAAACCTTGTTCTACTGTCTAATCCATAGGCTGCAATCTGCCCTTACAATCAGCTACAGTTCAGTAAAATGGTGTCACCATTTACTCTGATGCACAAGCTGAAGATTTAGTTCTTAATTCTGCATTTGCTCTCAACCCTTATATACAATGTATTACCCATGATGAATTTGATGTTATCAAGCAAATCTCAAATAAACCCACTCCCCTCCATTTTCTCTGCTAACTATTATCATCTTCTAGTCAAAACTTCTACAGCTCTTGACAATGTTTCTGCTTCCACTCTGCCTTGTTTTCACTATATTCTATACTCAGTGTCCAGAATCGTCTTCTTAAAACATAAATCAGGTTTGATCAAGATCATCAGATCAAATCACACTTTTGATCAAATCAGATCACACTTCTGATTAAATCTTTAAGGGATTATACTTGGGATGGAAGTTGAACTTCTTTCTCATGGCTCACAGATCCTGCATGTTCTGGTCTTGACGACCTCAGCAGCTTCACTCAAACCCTTTCTCTTACCCACTCATGATCCCATCTATGCTGGTTTTGAGATTTGCAAACACAACCGGCCCTTGTCAGCCTCATGGCTTTTGTATACACTCATTTCCTACATGGGACACTCTTTATCCACTCTTTGGATGACTAAGTCCTTCTCATCCTTCAGTTCTCAACTTAAATATCATTTCCCTGGGGAAGACTTCCTTGACCACCCTATAAAAAGTAGACTTGTCCCTTCTTAATCTCAGGCCATTGTTTTTGTCCTTCATATCACATATCACGTTATAAATATTTCATGTTAGTTGGTTTAGTCTTGCATGCTTTCATTTTTAGCTTTCCAAATAAAACGAGAGCTCCATGAATGTAAGATGTGTATCTTCTGTGTACAGCACAGCAAACAGCACTCAATAAGTATCTGTTGAATGAATTAATAAATAAATGAAGGGTAAAATTATTAGATCTTTGACATGCTCTTAGTTTGTACAAAACAAAATCCCTCCGCAAAGAGATTTTTCCCTCTGGAAAACTCAACTTTTGGAATTTCCTCACAGACATGACAAGAAAAAAGCATAACTATACCAGAACTCCAAAATAATTTTCTAAAATCAGAATAAGGTGGAAGTGGGCAGAAGAGAAAAGGAATCTAGAATAGCAATCCTCTGGTTCCTTACGACAACTTGCAAGATAACCCATAGTCTGCTCCTAAATTCTAATTACCACCATGTGTGAATCATGTCTACAGGCCTATTTGATAACAGCTGAGTTAAAACACACAGACAACAAATTAGCATGTAGACAGCTGAGGAAGTAGCAGAAAATTGGTAGACTTTTTCCAACATTGCTATCTTTTTTCTGTTCTTGGGAGAAACAATATAAAGGAAAACTTTTATTATATTAGTTAGAGTTCTCTGAAGAAACAGAACCGATACACAGAGAGATATGTTTAAGAGGGTATCTATTACAGGAATTGGCTCATGTGATTATGGAGACTGAAAAATCCCAAAAGTCTGTTTTATGCAAGTTGGAAAACCAGGAATGCCGGTAGTATCAACATAATTTAGCCCGAGTCTGAGGCCTGAGAACTGGGGGAGGGGCGGGAGGGCAGGGCTCATGGTACAAATCCCTGTCTGAGTCGGAAAGCCTGAAAACCAGGAGCACTGATGTCTAAGGGCAGAAGAAGATGGCTATCTCAGCTCAAGCAGAGAGAACAAATTTGCCCTTCCTCCACCTTTTTCTTATTCAGACCCTTGACAGATTGAAGGATGCCCAACCACATTGGGGAGGGTAATCTTTATTCAGTCTACCAATTCAAACGCTAATCTCTTCTAGAGATGACCTCACAGACATACCCAGAAAAAAATGTTTTACAAGCTATCTGGGCATCCTTTAACGGAATCAAGGTGACACATAAAATTAATCATCACAATATTCATATACATGTATTAATAATTTTATAGTAAGTTGCTTCCTCAGGCATTTTGAAAAGTCATTTTCCTTAGGTATACTGGACATCACTCTCAGGAGTTTGTTCCTACTGTTTCTGAGAGTGTATCATGGTTGGCTTTCTCTGTTCCATAAGATTTTTTTTTTTCTGAATACTGTTTAAATTCACTATCATATAACTTTTTATTAAACTTTTGTGGCTTTGTCTTTTTCATGTTTCTTAAAATTAAAGTGTTTAGTACCATTTTATTTCCAACTTGACAGCTCAAGAAAATTACTTTCAAGGAGTTTGTGGACTTTTTGCAGTGCTCGGACCATACAAGGAGCACTCTTTTGTTTCATACACTTAAAGGGTTATATTCACGAGAATTAATTACGTCCTCTTGGTGTGAAAAATTAATTGGAAAATCTCTTCATCTACATTTCTTGATCATGTATTTTCTCTTTCCCTGATAATGAAGAATTCTGAAATGTTACTATCACCACAATTGCTGGTTGATGGCTATTTTATTTACAAATTCCTTCTTCAACACTAATGAGTATGCAATAGCTCTTCAAAATGATCCTGTTTACTTATAGTTTATCGTGAAGTGTTAAATCCTTCCTAACCTGACACCTCTGGGAAATACATTATTGCTCCAGCTGTATTTACTTTCAAAAATGAGATTTAGGATGAATTACTGATCTGCTCTATCCAATAAAATGCATTCACCTACTGCAATTTCATTCACCTTAACTGACAAGAGGGTTGGGCTCTCACTGCCTAAAGAGTGGTCTTCTAAGACACTAGATAACACTGAGGATTGACATTTAAAAGGTGCTCATTCCAATAGCTTTTGCAATTTCCAAATTTGAGGATTTAATTCAATTAATAGAATGTATAGTTGAAAAAAATACAACCTCATTAAGGAATAGATGCTGGTCAATTAGGCTTACTTACTAGAGAAATTTTTCTCCATATTTGTCCTCAAAGACCTGCAAGTAACAAAAGTGTGGGAAATGTCACTCATGCCTTTATATATGCCAGAGTAAAATAGTTAAATATGTTCGGTGACTTTTTTGATAACAGATATCAACATTTTAAAAATTTTGCTTACTCTTTGCAATGACAATTCCAGGTAAATCAAAGTGGACTTTTAAGAAAAGATTTTTGCTACAAGAATGTTTATTCCCACTTAAAATGGAGAAACATCAGTAATATCAAAGGAATTCAGCTAAATAAATTATAATACATCCACAGAATGGAATATTACACAGTCATTAAAATGATGCTTTAAAATAATATGTAACGAAATGGAAATTTTTTAGCAAAATATGTATTTATTCAGCAAACGTTTATTGAGCACTCTTTATGTTCCAGACACTGTGCCAGGTGCTGAGATCTCAATAGTGACAAAGACACAGTCCCTGACCTTTGATTTAAAAAAAAAAAAAAAAAAAAAAAAAAAAGGGCTTCCTTGGTGGCGCAGTGGTTGAGAGTCCACCTGCCAATGCAAGCAACATGGGTTCATGCCCTGGTCCAGGAAGATCCCACATGCCTCAGAGTGGCTGGGCCCGTGAAAAGATTGACAAAATCTAATTTATTCTCATTTTAGATATAGACACACATAAAAACACTGGTGAACACAATACTTATTCTCTGACAATAGAGCTGCAAAACTTAAGTTTTCTTCCTTTTGCTACACTTTGCTAAAATAGTGATGCTTTATTTTTACTAAAAGGAAACCATTTTGAAAACAATTTTCAGCAAAATGTTGCAAGTTCGTATATCCCAGCCCCCAGTATCACTTGAGAATATTCAAACTGTAAATGATGCATAAGTAAACAGATGCCAAGATATCCACAAGGTCTAACGTATGATGAGATTATAAATAAGAAAAGTGTTCCTCTCCCTTCAGCCAGTCAACTACCTTCATTGAGAACTTGTATGCAAAGCGTCATGTCAAATACTATAATCTATTTTTTGGGCTATTTTCCTTTATATAAAATGCCTTCAATATGAAACAAAAATTGTGAGATATTGCATGATCACAACTTAAGCTGAAGGGCACTGCAGACAGTAATTTTAATTATCTTCGAATAATGAATATACTTGCTCTCATCCTGCAAAATGTTTGGCCACCAACCAATGTGACTTCAGGGTGAGTTAATTTTCACCTTCACCCCACCTGAATTTTATTAAGATCCATTAAAGTATCTTGTTTAACTACATCTTCTCATTTATTGTGAGGTTTTGGGTTCTTTTTTTTCCCTTTACTAAATCCGAGGTGAACTCAAATGAATAGAATAATGTAAATTAAACAGCTTGGATGTTTAGTAGAAACTAAGGGAGATTATATTCATTCTGTTGCACAACACAGTATAGTGAAGACAAGACTTTCTCCCCCGTGCTCGCTTTGTGTGTTAAATGCTTTAATCATTTTGAGCATAAGGGCTTTCCTTCATTATTATTGCAATGCCAGGAAGGTCTGAGGTTGTGTTTCTTATACAAAATGATAAGAGAACCCTGCATTTAGATAGTTATTTGTATTCAGGTGTTTCCAAAATTTTATATGCAATTTTTGATTGCTCTTGTCTATCATGAGTTTCTTCTACCTGACAATTTAAATGAGGTCAAATTTTTATGAACCAAGTGACTGTATTAGATTTTAAAATATCAGTACTTCATGGGTATGTTGGATTGTGTACGGGAGGTTGGGAAAAATATACTTAGGCTGTTTGTTGTTTGTATTTTTATGTTTTTATTCAATTTGTGTTCCTAGAAGAATTTATGAAGTTTTCTCTTTAGTAAAGATTACTGTTGAAAGTTTCTTTTTTTTTTTTTTTTATTTGTTTAAATCAGCTCTACTTTTGGGGACACAGTAGCTGAAAAACTTTGAAGTCATATTGAGTCTGGTTTTAATCCTAGTTATATGATGTGGGGCAAGTTATTTAATCCAGGGCTAGCTTTCTCAAGGCTAAAAAGGGAAACTAATATATATATCACTAATACCTATTTTGGCCATTTGGAATAAATGAGATGATGCATGAGGGGCCTGTTGCTTAATAAATGGTAGCTATTGACAGTCTCACCTGTTGCTTACTGGGGACTCACACTAGAAATAAAGATAGTAACAGACAGTATATATCCACTCTCAAGGATGACATTACAGCACTGAATCTGACAATTCTCCCTAAAACATTTAAAAAAATACAATCTCAACAGAGAAAATATAAACGTCGTTATCACAGCCTATATGTGTTGGAGATAACAAATGATTTCTGGTGACCATTTCCTATGATCCTGAATGCCAGTCAGTAATTAAAATGGTCGGGTCCAGCCATCCTGTGACTGGACTGTAGGTCCAGCAGTCTAGCCCCCTGAGACACCCACTCTGCCTAAGGGTAGAGGATTAGCAATCACACAAAACAGAATTTTTTTGATATTTCTTCCAGTGATGAACATGTATGCTCTTGAAATAAGGGGGAAAAAAAAGGAATTAAAAATTAAAATAAATAATCCTGGGAGTAAAAATACAACTAGAGTGAGGAGAGGCTCAGAGCCCCAGCTATGCAAGCTCTTTTCCAAGCAAAGAATCAAAAACTACTCAAACATGGCAATAACTGCCAATGTAATAGAACACTTACTACATGCCAGGCATGTTTGCTATACTCACTTCCTTACTTAGATTATCTTAGTTGACTTTCACCATAACTATGAGTTAGTGGTTATTATTATACCCATGCTACAGATGGCAAAACAGAATTTGAGAGGGTAAGTAGATACCCAGCTCACAGAATCAGACATTGCATAAGTTGAGATTTGAAATCAGGCAGTACCCCTGGAGAGTCCCTGTCTCCTTCATGTGGTCCCTCAGCTGTCTGGACTTAGCCAACACATTAGGGAAGAAGTATTCAAATTAAAAAACTTTCCGAATAGCAGATCCCGAGTAGCACAACAGACCCCATCCTTTTCCCATCCTATCCATAAGGATGAGAATCGTAAGGTAAAGTCCTATCGAGGACCATCTCAGGACTTGCAATCAGTAGCACCTAAAAATAAAGGAACTCAGTATTGATTACTTACTCTGGATATTCTGTTATCCAAGTGCTTTACTGTCTTAGGTCCTTTATTACTCACAACAAATCTAGGAGATAGAAATTATTATTATTACAGTTATCTTCACTGGGGGAAACTAAGATTTAGAGAGACTGAGTAACTCGACCAAGGTCATACAGTTAATGCGTGACAGGATGGAGCTAGCTCTCCTATCCAGACCACTCACGGCAGAGTCCATGCTTCAGAAAAGCACATCCTGCAAATACAAAGTATCTACAAATACTGGAGATACTGAAGAGCAGAGCAGTGCTTTTCATCTTTGTATCCACAACCCCTAGAACAGAGCCTCACATAGAGTTGGTATCAACAGTAATCACAGACACTTTAAAAACTTTTACCTTGGGCCAGGCACTCAAGGGCTTTAAGTATATACCAACTCATGCAATCTTTGCAACAACTCTACAAGGAAGATACTAGTATTATCTCCATTTTTCAGATGAGAACACTGACAAATGAATGACACATGGAAAAAAGACAGGGAAGGAAGGAAGAGAGGGAGGGGAGGGAGGAAAAGAATATTTCAGAAGACAGACATTGGCCTCTCCAAACAGATTCCTTCTGTAACCCTGCTCGTATGTGAAGCTCAAACATGTACCATATGAAAGAGTTCCCACTGCTTGAGCTTTCCCTGAGACAGAGACAATTAATGGTTTTGTATGATTCAGAGTTTATATCCCAGGTGCATCATTAGTCACTGTTCAAATTTAAAATGTCACCAAAGCTCAACGGCTTCTCGGGGTGTGTGGCGGCACAGCTGCGCTGTTCTGTTTCTGTGATCTTTGAGGTTGTTTATATGATATGTTGCACAATCACTCTAGGTAAAGTCACAACAAAGCTATCTGAATATCACTTCTGAAAAAGGCCAAAGTTGGCATCCATAATCACTCAAGGGGCAGCATTCTAGAGACAAGGGTTGGAGGCAAGAGCCGGGGCAATGGTGGGGGTGCAGAATCAAGCCCGCAGGAAGCTTGGGATCCCAGCAGGTCCAAGGCACACGTGAAAAGAGATCTAGGTACTCAGGCAGGACTAAAGAGCTTGCCAAACAGGCTGTGGCTCTCTCATCATAGAGCTGCCATCCCGGGTATCTTGGAGAAACTGGAAGGAAAAGTGGGATGTTGGTCACAAGGAAGGACAGGAACCCAACTATTCAATTTGGAGTACAAATTTGATCTCAGTCATTTAAATTAATGAACTAGGTTAGTTTCCTTAAACTCTAATTATAAGATTAGTCTCAGGGCTTCCCTGGTGGCGCAGTGGTTGAGAGTCCGCCTGCCGATGCAGGGGACACGGGTTCGTGCCCCGGTCCGGGAAGATCCCACGTGCCGTGGAGCGACTGGGCCCGTGAGCCATGGCCACTGAGCCTGCGCGTCCAGAGCCTGTGCTCCGCAACGCGAGAGGCCACAGCGGTGAGAGGCCCGCGTACCGCAAAAAACAAACAAAAAAAGGTTAGTCTCAGAAGCTAGTAAAGGGCTGGACTTTTGACTGTTTACTTTGGGTTTAGCCATCTCACTTATATCCAATGGCTTTTCAGCTGATTCTCATGAGTTTTCCAGTTAACACATGGCATCGTTTGCAAATGATCATGCTGTCTCCACTCTCGCAGCCATTATAACCTCTTCTCTCCATCTTTTTTGCATTGGGCAGGACTTTGAGACCAGTACAGACCTGCATCCCCTCATCCAAAACTCTTGGGACCAGATATGTTTGGGAATTCAGAATGTTTCAAGTTTTAAAAAGGTGGTAATAAGAGTTTTCCATAGTAAGGTATAAAGCAGCACTCCTTGACCAACACATTAACGCTTCTTCAAGCAACAAAATGAATGTTCTAGGGATGAATAAATGCTATATAGCACCTCACTTAAGTTCAGGGAAGGTTTTGCTATCACATGAGTTATTTTAAAAAACAACTTCGGTTACCAGGGGATAAGGGGAGGGAAGGGATAAATTGGAAGATTGGGGTTGACACATACACACTACAACATATAAAATGGATACCTGATAGGGACCTATTGTACAGCACAGGGAACTCTACTCAGTACTCTGTAGAGGCCTATATGGGTGGGGAATCTGAAAAAGAGTGGATAGATGTCTTTGTATAACAGATTCACTTTGCTGTACACCTGAAACTGGCACAACATTGTAAATCAATTATACCCCCCCAAATTTTTTTTAAAAATCAACTTTTGGTTTGCAGAGCTTCAGGATTTCGTAATTGCAGATAAGGGACTGTGAACATGAAATAACAAACAGTGGCTATAATGGGAATGATTTTTGAGAAGGGACAAAAATGGATGAGACTTGAGACGGTGTCCTTTTAGAGGAAGGAGGTGCTGTAAGAGAATGAGGTTAAATGGGAAAGAGAGAAAAGAAGACCGAGGAAACATTCCCCCCAAAATCAGGAGGACATGGACCCCAGAGCTCATGCATTTTAGACAAGCAGAAAGTCCTGCCTTCAGATGTGATCCCAGGCCTTTAATTTTTAGAACCAGAGCACCCTGACATATAACTTACTAAAAAGCACTTATCACGCTGATCTGCTTTCCATCCTGGTAAAAGCTAGATCCTAAGAGCCAGGTCATGGCTTTATCATCTTTGCAATCCCTGAAAACACCTCACCTATGACCTACCTGTATTTGCAGCTATTTAATAAACCAACTTTAAAAAAAAATTAATTTATTTTATTTTTGCTGCGTTAGGTCTTCGTTTCTGTGCAAGGGCTTTCTCTAGTTGTGGCGAGTGGGGGCCACTCGTGCACGGGCCTCTCACTGTCGCGGCCTCTCTTGTTGCGGAGCACAGGCTCCAGACGTGCAGGCTCAGTGGCCATGGCTCACGGGCCTAGTTGCTCTGTGGCATGTGGGATCTTCCCGGACCAGGGCTCGAACCTGTGTCCCCTGAACTGACAGGCAGATTCTCAACCACTGCGCCACCAGGGAAGCCCTAATAAACCAACTTTTGTGGAGTTAATTTCTCTGGGTATGCAAAAGACACTGAGTAGAAAAAAAGAGGAAATATTTTCGGAGGGCAGTAGTATTGGCCATGCCATACACACATGGATCACCCATTTCCACGACAGCAGTCGCTAAGGCGCATATCTGAGGAGTCATGACCAACACAGGAGAGTCTGGAAAAGATGGAGCAGGCTTCAGTTACTCAGAGTAGCTGCAGAGAATGAGCAAACACTTGACCTCGCTGATTTCTGAGGTCACTGCAGGGAGCAAGTAGACTTCCTTGAGCAAGTAGACTTCTTCATAAAATAGCTCCTGGTCCTCTGAGTTACACCTCTCAACACTATTGGAAAAAGCCCTTCTGTGGACACTGTTCAGCAGAGAGCCCTTAGTATCTCCCGGCCCATGATCCTCCTTCACGCTTCTCTATCCATTTCACTGATGCACCACGATCACCCCGTTCTCCTTCTCCCTTCATCTTGCCAGTCCTCATTCCTGCCCACCTTCCACTCACCAGTGTCCTTATATGTTCGCAGGCAACTTCTCTCCTGAGCAAGTGCCTGCTGGGTATGCACATCTAATTGTTTGATTAATCTCAAGTTCCGTATGTCCAAAATCAAACTCGGCATTATCACAATACCATTCCTCTTCCTGACTTTGAAATGTTTAAAAACTACATTGCCGGGACTCCCCTGGTGGTCCAGTGGTTAAGACACCACACTTCCAAAGCAGGGGGTGAGGGCTCAATCCCTGGTCAGGGAACTAATCCCACCTGTCATGTAGTGGAGTCAAAAAGAAATACATAAAGAAATAAAATAAAAATGAGAGGTTGGCATTTAACAGAGAGCATGTTATTCGCGATAATACAAATAACTACTTAAAAAAACACAAAATGTGTTTTAAAAAAACCTACAGGGCTTCCCTGGTGGCGCAGTGGTTGAGAATCCGCCTGCCGATGCAGGAGACACGGGTTCGTGCCCTGGTCCGGGAAGATCCCACATGCCGCGGAGCAACTAAGCCCGTGAGTCATGGCCGCTGAGCCTGCGCGTCCGGAGCCTGTGCTCCGCAACGGGAGACACCACAACAGTGAGAGGCCCGCATACCGCAAAAAAAAAAAAAAAAAAAAAAAAAAAAAAAAAAGAGAAAAAAACCTACATTGCCATTTTTCCACTGACAAATTTTAAAATGATCATACCTCAAAGAAAATCAGATTCTAAATTCCTCTTCAGGTTTATTTACGTTCTCCCAATCTCCCACCCAGGCTATTTCAATCGTTTCTGCCCAGATTTCCTTTCCTCCAATTAAGCCATCACATCAATAACAATCTTAATCAGCCAGGAATTGCATTCAGCTGTGAGTAATAAACCTCTGAAACATAATGGCTTAAACAAGATTAGGGTATATTTTTCTCTCTCTTTGACTTAGGTTCCTTCCAGCTTTGTACGCCACCATCTTTAGGGAAGGCGTCTCCTCCTCTAACTGTAAAGATGGCTGCCGGAATTCAAACCATCTTGTTCATTCCCAGGAAAGAAGACACACACTACCAAATGTAAATTAGATAGCTAGTGGGAAGCTGCCGCATAGCACAGGGAGATCACCTCTGTGCTTTGTGACCACCTAGAGGGGTGGGATAGGGAGGGTGGGAGGGAGGGTGACACAAGAGGGAAGAGTTATGGGAACATATGTATATGTATAACTGATTCACTTTGTTGTAAAGGAGAAACTAACACACTATTGTAAAACAGTTATACTCCAATAGAGATGTTAAAAAAAAAAAAAAAAAAAAAGATCTAAGGGAAAGAGGGCATGACATCTGAGTCAGCAGGAGCTTCCCTAGAAACTCCCCGAACAACTTCTTCCTAGAATACAGTCCCAGGAGCCCCTCCACTACAGGGGAGACTGGGAAACAAAGTTTTTTAGCTGGCATTCATCATTCCCCCTAAAACTGAGACTGAGGTAGTAAGGAGGGTGAGAAGAACGTTAAACAGGCAAAATTAGACTGCAAGTTACTATTTCTAAAATAAGTTTGTGATAAAAAGAAAACATTCCGTAGAGTCTCATCGCCTATGAAGTTAAATCTAAAATTGTAGCAAAATGTTCAAGCCTTTCCAGGATCTACCCACAACCAATCTCCCCAACCCTTTCTTCTCCTCCTCAGAGCAGCTGTCCTCAGATTTTAATGTGCTTATGAATCACCTGGGGATCTTGTTAAAATGCAGAAGCTATTTCAGTAGGTCTGAGACGAGGTCTGAATTTCTGCATTTCTAACAAGTTCCCTTGTAATACTGATGCTGCTGGCCCCTGGAGCAAAAGGTTCTAGAGCAGCGATTCTCAACTAGGGGCCTTACTGCCTCCAAGGAGACTTTTGGCAACATCTGGAGAAAATCTTGTTTGTTACAACGTGGGGTGCGGGGAGTAGGGAAGGCAGGGCGCTGCTGGCATCTAGGAAGGAGAGGCCAGGGATGCTGCTAAGTATCCTACAACGCACAGGACAGCCCCCTGCATCAACGAATTGTCTGATCCACACTGTCAGTACTGCTGAGGTTGAAAGGCCCTGTTCGAGAAGTAGCCTATGCTCTGGAAAGATGGGATTATGTGTTACTCAGATAAGCCCTGCCTTTTCCTATCTTTATCAACATGTTTCCCGCAGTTAGTTCTTATCCTGCTTACAGTCAGCTCTATCAGTTGATTTCTCATTCTTGTATCCAGGCACTGTTGATACACCACCACTTCATGGGTGCATGCCAGTTCCCCTGACCATGGGTTCTCTCCCACCTCTGAACTGCCTTTTATGAACTTGCTATAGACTGAATGCTTATGCCCTCCAATACTCACATATTAAAAACTAATCTCTAACATGGTGGTATTTAGAGGTGGGACCTTTCGGAGTGATTAGGTCATGAGGGCTCTAAAGAGTGGGATTAGTGCCCTCATAAAAGAGACCAAAGAGCTCCCTCCTCCCTCTCGCCATGGGGGACACATCCAGAGGAGAGCTGTCTAGGAACAAGGAAGCAGGCTCTCACCAGACACCAAATCTCCTGGCACCTTGATTTGGGACTCCCCAGCCTCCAATACTATAAGAAATAACTTCTGTTGCTTATAAGCCACCCACTCTATGGTATTTTGTTATAGCAGCCCTAATGCACTAAGTGAGCACTTCTCACAAGAAATAGACTATAAATTGTTCAAGGTGGATGCCGTAATTTCATCACCTTGGTAAACTTCCATGGTAGCCACTGGCATGGTGCCCTACACACTATTGAATGGGCTCCCTTTTTTATTTTTATAGAACACATAGGTATTTAAAATTATTAAAATGTATATGTATATAACGATATAATGATATAAACATAAATACACATAGATATATAAAATACACATTAAGCCTTTAAGAAATTGCCCTAACGCAGTTAACTCACCTTTAACTCTATCTTTCCTAGTCTCTTCCTTATAACCACCACCAGCGCAGATTGTAACACCTTCCAGTCCTCGTAAAACCCAAATATAATTCCCATAGACAGGTTTTAAAATGCGGAGGAAAAGAAAGTTTAAAACCCCTCATTTAGGGCCACTGTCTGGCTTTCATTAAGCCTTCCCTGACTCTTTCGGGCCAGGGTTCATGGACCAGTGCCTATTTACCTGGTTGGCTGAGATTAAAATGAGTAACAGACCCTCTGTGCTATCAATACAGTCCTAATGAATATTTCATTGAGCTGAACTCCCATTCGGGTTCTTTTTCTGAGTTTCAGACAGAGGTAAGACAGATATGTCTTGCTTGTTCACTAGCATTTTTAAAAGGCTGCTCTTTTCTCACAAACGATAACAATTTTGTGCCTAAGATGATTTCTGGGAAGGTAGAAACATTGTGTTTCTTTGACCACCCGTTAGGAGAACAGTGATTCACTAGAACAGACTTCCAACTGATTCACATTTCAAAACTTTAATAAAATATTTTAAGCAAAGGTCAGAGAGATAGCCCATTTTCCATTAAATTGTACCCAAACGCATATACATGCACACATATCACACATTCACACACATATACACATACATGCATACAGCTGCACACGTGTACCTACATGCACACACTATGCGGATCAACGTGTGTGTATACACAAGTATACACACATAACACACTTAGATGCCTGCACACACGTGCACGTACACCCATCACCCATATGCACACACACACACTAACATATAAACACACTTATGCACCCACACACATGCATAGACATATACACCTCAAGTAGGCTGCAAAGTGGCCCCCCAAAGATATCAGGACCTAATCCCTGCCATTCGTTATCTTATTTGGGGAATAGGTCTTGACTAACGTTACTAGGGATCTTGCGATGGAGAGATCATTCTCCTTCTGGACTGTCGAGATGGGCCCTGACGCCATCACCAGTGTCTTTATAAGAGAGAGCAGGGAGAGATTTTACACACACACACACACAAAGGAGAAGTTCCATATGAAGACAGAGGCAGAGACTGGAACGATGTGGCCACAGTCAAGAAATGCCCAGTGACCAGAGGCTGGAAGAGGCAAGGATCGGTTTTCTCCTTTAGAATCTCCAGAGGGGCTGTGGCACTGCCTACATCTTGATTTCAGCCCAGCGATGCTAATTTCAGACTTCTGGCCTCCAAAACTGTGAGAGAATAAATTTCTGTTGTATTAAGCCACCAAGTTTGTGGTAATTTGTTACAGCAGCCCCAGGAAATACCCATCAATATATGCACATACATACATACATACTCTCACATATATACACTTCATATGCCCATGCACACACACATGCACACATATGTACACCCATCGCTCATGTACACAAACATAAACGTTCATACACTCACACGATTGTATGTATGTGCTAACAGGTTAACTTGGTTATCTCTAAAACACCTTCAATGAAACCAAAAACTTGAATCATACCCTTCTCAAATAAAATAAATATGTAAGAAAAAAGTGTCAAAATATCAATAACAATTAGAGGAGGAACCCATGAATTTTTCCCTATATTTAGTCTTATCCATAATTAATAATAATTAGTAACATTAGGTAAAGCCTGTTATGGGCTAAGCCATTGTGCTAATTAATGGTTTTAGAGGTATAATCACAACAATCATACACAGGAGAAACAGAGGTGCAGAGAGGATAAATAACTTTTAAGGTCACACACCGATGGAGCTGAGATGAGAACCCAGGCATTAGGATTCCAGGGGCCACATTTTAACCAACAAGAAAGTGTCATTTAAGATTTCAATATTTTTCTTTAATAAAAACTTATATATTTAGTTACACATTTCAACAGTGTCACTTGCTACTTTATTTCAAGCCAGAGCACTTGTGCACATGCCGGAATCAGGGCTAACTGGGTGTCTTAACTGAAATCGGAGTACCATCAGGTAAAGGCCTTTTCTTTACCCTGCTGTTCCCTTCACAGCCTCCCACCAAGTATGAGGCTTTTTGCAGCTAGGGAGACAGGATGTGTGCTGTGCACACAAGGGCCTGAGCCCCTACCAGCAGCCTCTCCACTGGGCTTCCCAGGCGTCTGAAATCCTATTCCCTCCACTGGGCCAACTGGAACCACACAGGCTCTTGGAGCTCTTTCTTATGACAGTGATTTTGGAAACACTGTTATTTTTTTGTGTCGCATACACATGGGTCACATATTTCGATGCACAAATCAAAAACGTGTTATGTTAATACATGTTTATTTCAAGGCCTATGTAAGCAAACCAAAATCTAAGCTTATAAATTCCTCGGGTTGCAAAAGCAAAACACTGAGGACAACCAGTCACAAACAACAAACTAGGCAATCAATAATTGCCTCCCCTTTTTCCACCTTTTGTCTGTAAAAGCCTCTCCCGTAGCTCTTGTCCATGGAGCCAGCATTGGTGGCCATTTCCAGTTTGGTGCTGCACCATTCTGACTGATTTTTTTGCTCAAATAAACTCTTCAAATGTTTTAACATGCCTCAGTTTTATCTTTTAACAGCATAAAGGGACAAGCCAAGTCAAATGCCATGCTCAAGGTTGTAAGTAGTTCTGGCCACTTCAGCTCTGGGCTGAATTCTGGGCAAGTCATATCCGTGGAGACAAGGGAGGGTTTATTCCTTGGATTTATTTTGATTTTTTTTTTAAACTGTAGATACAGGAGGAATCAGGCCTCACCCTGCACCTCCCTGTTCTCCCTCCCTTACCTTCTTTCATTTGTTGTGGGAAGGAGGCTCAAGAGAGGGTGACAACCCTAATCAGGGCAGGGAGAGGATTGCAGGAGCAAATGGAAATGTCACACTCAGACGGACCTTGGAGAAAAAAATGTAATTGCAACTTCTCACAGGAGGACATCAGACAGGAAATGGCAGTTCTCTGAGAGATAAGCCACAAGCCTCCCCTATCTTGGGATCTCAGTGAACCTTCCTGGTGTATCCCAGAGGGCGGTAGCATGTCCGGAAGATTAAGGGAGGAATAAATGGGAGAAAGGGGGTGGCGTGTGACCTTTGTGGGGAGGGGGTGTGGCTCTTATTTACATGGGATCACAGCCATATCAGAGTGTCACTCACTTTCATACACGGACACTGGGGAAACTGTGACATTCTACTGTGGCCGCAATTCCTGCAAACGCTTCTGTACAGTTTCTCCCTCTTTCTAAAGTAGAATGATTTACGCCACGTGGATGAAACCTTCCCCTGTAGATAAAAATGACACCCCGTGGGTACTGTTTTGATGTCGTCCACTGTATCGCAGGGTTTAAAACCTATTTTCTCTGCTTCCCACGCTTTTTGCTTCTCTTGGTTTAAAACAGTGACAGTGCTGGACTACAGGAGTTTGCTCTCACATTTTGAAATCTGTGACTGTTTGTTGAATTTGAGGAAAAAATATTGCCACACAGTATTTATCTAACCTGTAAAATGAGAACTGAAGAAAAATTAAAATAATTGTGGGAACCCAGTTACAGACGACTTCCTTTTGGTTTATTTTTATCATTCTTTCCTCCTCTCTATCCTTCCTTCCTTCCTTATTTATATATTACCTGAATAAGTCCCTCCCTTGTCTTGTGGACTTGTGGATTGGAGTCGGTCCCTCTGTTTGGGGAAAGTCGTCAAAATGACCCCGTTGGGAGCACAAAGGAAAGGCAAATTCTCACTCTCTGTATTCAGAGACAACTGAACACAGATGCCAAGGACTGAGATGTTGGGGTGAATCACTTTGTCTTTTGCTGGACTCTCTCCTAGGAGAAGGAGAAATGTGTTCTCTAAATACACACTGCTATATATAGAATTGACAACTAATAAGGCCCTACTGTATAGCAGAGGGAATGCTACTCAGTACTCTGTGATGGCCTATATGGGAAAAGAATCTAAAAAAGAGGGGATATATGTATATGTATAACTGTTTCATTTTGCTGTACACCTAAAACTAACACAATATTATAAATCAACTATACTCCAATAAAAAAATTTTTTTTAACTCTAAACATAAATGGAAAAAAATGTGGAATAGACTGTAATGCTGATGGGACGTACTGAGTAGCTGAAACTATAGAACATGGACCACTGAGCATCAGGATTATACTAGCTTGACCACTGTGTAAGCCTTACCTGGGCTTTGAGGGCCTGAGAGGAGGCAGCTTGGTTCAGCTTGGAGCTTAGAGGAGCAAGTTATGAAACACCCACAAGGTGACTTGGAGGGCCCTCACATTCCTCTGGACCAAACAATACACAGGCATATGAGCGAGGCAGCAGGCAGACAGGTTACAGATGTAGAAGCATTCCTCAGGGGTCCCTAGGAATTACTTGGCAAGAAAGCATCAAGAATAAAACTCACCCTCCTGAAGACAGATCTTTGCATGTGGGGAGATTATTAATCATTTTTTAGAGTGACCTTAATTTGTTCCCATAAGCACTGAAGTGGTACATAGGGATTACAGCTTATTTTTACTAATTTTTAACTAAGCAAGCTTTTTTAAAAAAAATTCACACCTTTCAGTCTGAAAGGTACACAAATCTTAAATGGAAAGTTTATCAAATATATGTACATCCATACAACCATAACCTAAATCAACATATAGAATATTTCTGGGCAAAACTCTCCGCTCTCCAAAGGTAACCAGTATTCCAACTTCCATCACTATAAAGTAGTTTTGCCTGGAATTGAACTTTCTATAAATTGAATTATACCATGTGTACTCTTTTTGCGTCTGGCTCTTTTTTGCTCCATGGTTTTGTCTGTGAGATTCACCAGATTACTGTGTTCTTTTCATTGTTGTGAGGCACTCTGTTACAAGAATATATCAAAATTTGTTTACCTATTCTAATGATGATGGACATTTGAGTTGTTCTCATTTGGGAGCTATAATAAAGAATAGAACTATACCTGTACATGTTGTTTGGTGGATATTAACACTCAACTTCTGAGAGTTATGTGCTCAGGACTGGTGCTGAGGGTTAGAGAGAATGGATACTTTTACTTTTAATGAGAGAGTTCTACAAAGTGGTTTTAGCAATTGACACTTCTACCACCTCTGCATGGATGCCAATATCTTGCATTGCCGGTTCTTTTCATTTCAGCCATTCTGCTTGGTATATAGTAGTTTTACAATGTAGGTGTAATTTAAATTTGTTTGAACTTATGAGGTGGAGCATCTTTCGGTAATGCTTCATTTCAATGTCCTCTTTAGTAAAGTCACTTTCTCTTTTGTTTTCAGTAATTTTTTTTCTTATGGATTTGTAGGAGGTGACAGAAAGGATAGACGGGTGATAAAATGGATAGATAGATAGATAGGTAGGTAGGTAGGTAGGTAGGTAGATAGACACATACTGATAAAAGACATTTAACAAAACATATATCTAACATTATGCATTGCTAACGCCTTCTTCTAGTAGGTGACTTGCCTTGTAACTCTCTTATTGTTTTGTTTTGATTAACCAAAGTGTTTAATTTTAATGAAGTCCAATTTATCAATATATTCTTTAGTGATTAGGATATTCTGATGTAAATTTTAGGAAATCATTCCTATCCTAAGTTCAAGAAGATATCCTTCTATATCTTATTCTATAAGCTTTATTGTTTTATCTTATACATTTGGGTCTATAATAATCTTATATGAATTCTTGCACATGGTGTGAGATGGCGGTCAATGTTAATTTTTTCTCCATATGTTTATCCAATTGACCCGCACCATTTATTGAAAAGACTATCTTCCCACACCACCCTCCTCCCCCAAGTTGCTGTGGCTCCTCTGTCGTATATCAGGTGACTGTATATGTGTGAGTCTGTTTCTAGGCTAATACAGTCATTTCTGTGACATTTTAATAAATCAATCTTTATATCTGCTAGTGTAAGTTCTCCATCTTTATTCTTTTTCTAATTTGTCTTGACCATTCTAGGTCTTTTGATGTCTAATGTGTATTTTAGAATTAGATTGTCAATATCACACACACACACACACACACACACCACTGAGATTTTAAGGGGATACTATTGAATTTATAGGCCAATTTAGGAAGACTTGATATCTTAATAATATTGAGTCTTCATGAAACAGGGTAAGTTCTTCCTTTTAATCAGGTCATCTTAATTCCTCTTAGCAACATAGTTTGCAGTATAGAGGTCTTGTAGCTCATTCCTTAGACTTATTCTTAAGTACTAAAGATTCTTGGTATTTTTACTAGATTTATTCCCAGATACTAAAGATTCTTGCTACTTTTAATTGTAACTTCTATTTGGTTGATGTTACTTATAGAAATAAAATTGATTTTTATTTTGATATTGATGTTGTACCCAGTAATCTTGCTAAATTCACTCAATAGTTCTAATAATTTGTACTTTCTTTAAATTTATATATGTTTTTGTATTTTATATGTAATAATGTCATCTGCCAATAACAACAGTGTTGTTTTTTTCTTCCCAACCTTCATAAATTGTATTATTCTTTATTGCCTTGTTGCACTGGCTAGGATCTTCAGTATGTTGAACAGAACTAGTGACAATAGACATCCTTGTCTTGCTTCTAAACTAAGGTAAAGCAATCAACATATTACCATTAAGCACTGACTTATGAAGATACACTATATAGAACTGGAATGTCCCTTTCTGTTCCCATATTGATATGCATTTTTTAAAATTATGAACATTAAATTTTATCAAATGCTTTCTTGGCATAAACTGAGAAAATCATTGGGTTCTTTTTCATTTTTGTGCAAATGTGAAAAATTACATTGATTGATTGATACATAATAGTTAAATCAACTTGGCATTTTTGAAATTAACCCTATTATATTACAGCATAATTTGCTACTAATACATCCCTGGAATTGATTTGTTAATGATTTTTTAGGATTATTTGTGTGTATGTCTATATTTGTGAAAGAAATTATCCAGGGCTTCCCTGGTGGTGCAGTGGGTGAGAGTCCACCTGCCGATGCAGGGCACACAGATTCATGCCCTGGTCCGGGAGGATCCCACATGCCGTGGAGCGGCTAGGCCTGTGAGCCATGGCCACTGAGCCTGCGTGTCGGAGCCTGTGCTCCACAACGGGAGAGGCCGCAACAGTGAGAGGCCTGCGTACCACAAAAAAAAAGGAAATTATCCAGTAATTTTCCATTCTTATAATGTCTTTATCAGGTGTTTTATCTCAGTGTTATGCTGGACACACAAAAATGAGTTACAAAGTATTTTCTTTCCAATTTTTCTGGAAGAGTTTTTGTCTAACTGATATTATTTCTTCTTTAAATATTTGAAAGAACTCACCAGTGGAAATATCCGGGCCCAGAATTTTTGTTGCTGTTCTTGTTGTTTCTTTTATGAAAACGCTTTTAAATAAAGGTTTGCTATTTTAAAAATAAATAAAAAAGATTTCATTTCTGGTAACTGTCAAGTAAGCTCCTGTTGGACTGACCCTCTCACAGATAACAGTTTTGAACTCTGGAAGAAGTACAATAAAAATAAATACAACTACTTAAAAGTACTAGAGAGAGAACAAAAGCAGCAAATTTTAGAGGGAAGTCGATATTCAGAAGAAGGGAATAACATGAGGTTTCACTTTTTTTTTTTTTTTTTTTAAGCTAGAGGACAGGCCAAAATTGGCACCATACATGGTGGTCAAAATTCCAAAAAAAGCCTATAATCTCTCTGGCCTAAAGACTCAGAAAAGAGAATTCCATAGTTTCTGGAAAATGAAGAGAAAATACTGGAAGGATGGATTCAGAGAGAGGGAGTCCCACATTCCAGGTATGTCCAAATATCTGACCAAACCACGAACCATACACGTAAAGGGCAGACTCAAAGAAGCCTAGCTAAAGTCAGAGAACTGAACTGAGATTTGAACTGTTGTCCAAGACACAGTATTACAGTATTATAGTTTGAGTCCAGCCAAGTTTAACCAGGTTTAATGTTCCATTAAAAAACCAACAACACATAACTCTCTTTGGAGGTAACAGAATCATTAGTGTCTACTACATAATGTTTGCAATGTTCCATGTACAACCACAAATTACTCAACACTAATAAAATGTGACTCATTCTCAAGAGAAAAGATAGTCAATAGAAACATACCACAAGATGATCCTGAAGTAGTATTTGGCAGATAACGATTTTAAAGCAGCTGTTGTAAGTATGCTCAATGACATAAAGGAAAATATAATCAAGAAAGAAATAAGAACTACAAAAAATCAAATAAAAATTTTAGAACTGAAAACAACATATAAAACTTTAAAAATTTATTGGACTGGCTTAACAAGAGATTTGAGAAGACAGAGGAAAATGTCAGCAAATTGACAATAAAGATATGGAAATTATCCAATCTAAAAAATAGAAAAATAGATTTAAAAAATGAAGAGATTTGAAGAATAATATAAAATTATCTAATATATGTATAAATGGAGTCCCAGAAGGAGATAAAAGAGAGATGGGACAAAAAAACTTACATAAAAATAAACAGATGGAAGAAAGACTATCAGTGCAAATTGTCTGTTTGTTCTAATTTCTGCATTGCAAATTACCACAATCTTAGCAGCTTACAACAACACACATTTATTATCTCACAGTTTCATCAAGTCAAAAGTCTAAGCAGGCTCAACTGGATTCTTTGCTCAGAGTCTCAAAAAGCCATAATTAAGGTGTCACCCAGGCTAGGTTCTTATCTGGAGGCTCTAGGGAGAGCCTGCTACCGAGCTCATTCAGGTGGTTGGCTGAATTTTGTTTCTTGAAATTGTAAGAAACATGTTCTGCCTGGCTGTCAGCCGGAGTCACATTCAGCAATGCACAGCCCCTCTCAGATTCTTCCATGTGATTTCCCTCCATCTCAGCAAAGGGGAACCTTCCTTAAGTCAAGGCTCCCTCATGCTTCAAATCTCTCTGACTTCTGCGATCAGCCAGAGAAAGCTGTCTGCATTAATCAGCTAATGATTAGATTAGGCCCAACCCAATTATCTCTTTTTTCCCATATAATGCCACATAATCATGAAAATGATATCTCATCATATCCATAGTTACTGTCTAAGAATTAGACAGTAAACCTTTGGGGACCATCTTGGGATTCTTCCTGCCACAAATACTAACTAAAAGAAAGCTGGGTTGATTATATTAATATCAGATTGAGTTAAGACACAAAAAGAAAATTTTAATAATACTAATAAATGGGTCAATTTAAAAAGGGAAGTAACAGTCATGTATGAATATACACTTAATAATAGAGCTTTAAAATATAGAAAGCAGGGCTTCCCTGATGGCGCAGTGGTTGAGAGTCTGCCTGCCAATGCAGGGGATGTGGGTTTGTGCCCCAGTCCGGGAGGATCCCACATGCCATGGAGCGGCTGGGCCTGTGAGCCATGGCCACTGAGCCTGTGTGTCCAGAGCCTGTGCTCCACATTGGGAGAGGCTGCAACAGTGAAAGGCCCAGGTACCACAAAAAAAAAGGAAAAAAAAAATAGAGAGAGAAAGCAAAAACTGACAAAATTAAAGGGAAAAATAGGCAAGATCAAAAGCATAGCTGGTGATTTTAATGCCTCTTTCTCAAAAACTGATAAAACAACTAGGCAAAATTTAGCAAAATATAGAAAACATGAACAACACCATCAAAACCTTGACCTGTTATTTAAGAGAGCACTACTCTTAGGAACTTCCAAATACACATAATTTTAAAGAGTACATAGTACATTAACCAAGCTATACCATATGTTAAGCTATAGAGCAAGTTTAACTTCAAGGGGATTGCAATCATATGTTTGTATGTTCTCAGCACAAGAGAATTAAATTAAAAATCAATAGGAAGAAAATATATATAAAAACAGAATTTGGGGGCTTCCCTGGTGGCGCAGTGGTTGAGAATCCGCCTGCCGATGCAGGGGTGCCCCGGTCTGGGAGGATCCCACATGCTGCGAAGCGGCTGGGCCCGTGAACCATGGCCACTGAGCCTGTGCGTCCGGAGCCTGTGCTCCACGACAGGAGAAGCCACAACAGTGAGAGGCCCGCGTACCGCAAAAAAAAAAAAAAAAAAAAAAGAAACAGAATTTGGAAATTAAACAACAGACTACTAAATAATCCATGGATCAAAGAAGAAATCACAATGGAAATAAATTTTTAAAAAACTTTGAATAGAATGATAGTGAAAATACATATCAAAATCTATGTATCTCAAAGAAAATATAAAGTTTTAAACATTTATATTAGAAAATAAGAAAGGTCAAAAAAACCTAAGACTTAAAATTCTACCTGCAAAAGAAGAACAACATAAAAAGAAAGGAAATCATCAAGAGCAGAAATCAATGAAATAGGAAATAAACAAATGACACAGACAATTTTAAAATCCCAAAGCTGTTTTTTGGAAAGATCAACAAAAATATTTTTTTTAAAAGCCCTCATTAAACTGATTACAACAAAAGGATACAAATCACCAGTATCAGGAATGAAAGAACAGTTATCACTACAGATTCTACAATCATTGAAAAGAAAAAAAGAGGATACTATGAAACACTTTACACTAAAAAATTCAACAATTTAAGTAAAATGAAATGGCCTCCTCCCATGTACACAGTCTACAGCTATACGCAGAACAATTCCCTCTGAAAGAAATCCAGAAACTAGCTGAGCAGCCACTTCTACAGAATTGATGAATGAAAAAAAAAACCAAAAACAAAAAAACACATTGAAATGGGTAGAAAAGGCTGAGACACACTCTTGCCATAAACCCCACCTGGCACAGCAACATACAATCAGCAGGGAACTTACAGTTCCCACCTTCCCTTTGCAGAGTGAAGGGTTGGGACCTGATATCTAGTGCCCCAACTTTTAATACTCCCGCCTGGGGGAGTTTTGATATATTGTATTTTCATGATGTATTTTCATGATCATGCATTATGGTCTAATTTCCATTGTGACTTCTTTTACTAATAATCAATTTCTAAACATTTGGGGAATTTTCTAATCACATTTACATTATTAATAACTACTTTATACTATGGTTAGAGAACATGCTCTGTATTATTTCAGTCCTTTGGAAATCACTGTCTTAACTATGGTCCAGCATAGGGTATATTTTGTAAATTTTCCACTGACATTGGAAAATAATACACATTCTGGATTTGTTAAGTGTAAAGTCCTATATATATTCTATATATTTCAATTTCTTAGTTGTAAAATGTAAATCTTCTGTATCTTTAATGACTTTTTCTGTCCTTTGTCCATAACTCAAAGGTATGTTAGGTCTCCATCCCTGATTGTAAATGTGTTTATCTTTCCATTTTTGTTAACATTTTTTTAATATATTTTGAATTTTGTTACTGACTGAATACAAATTTAGGACTTTTGTATCTTCTGGTGGAATTGAAATTAAGGACTATGAAAGCTTCTTGCCTCAAATTATATTCTATCTTATATTGATACAGATGTATTGGCTTTTGGAGGTTAGTGTTTGAATTATATTTTTTTCCATCTTTTACTTTCAGCCTATTTTTGTATCAACCTATTTTCAGATTGTTTCTTATAAAGAACATACACTTGGGTTTTGAGGGGTTTTTCTAATAATTCAGGTTGATAATTGCTTATCTGGTTGCTTAGTCTATTACATTTATACAATTAAGAAAATATCAATAGTTGAGATTATGCCTAGAACCTTACTATTTATTTTCTACTTTTTCTGTTTTTTTCTTTGTTGCTTTATTCTTCTTTTCTTGTTTTCTTTTTTGATGAATCAAGTACTTTTTATTACTCTCTTTTACTTCTCTTAGTTATACATTCTTGTATTATTATTTAGTGGTTACCCTAGTGCTTACTATGCACATGCTTCACTCATTACATTTTATATTAACTAAACTTCCTAAACAATGTAAGGAACTTACAAGCATTTAATTCCACTTATATTCTTCTGTCCTTTTCCTACCACAGATAATGGTATACATCTTTCCAAGTTTCTCTGGGCATGTAGACTTTTTTTTCAAAATATTATTATTTTATTATATTATTATTATTATTTCATAAATAATGTTACGTGAGAGAGACATTGCTTTGGGAAAGATCCCCTTAGTTCTCCTTACTTGCTGAAAGTAATAAATCTTCCTTCTTCCCCCCACAAAAAATAATAATAACGTTATATGATATATTCAGTGCTTCAGCCTCTTAATAAAAGGGAATCTTACCATGTCTAAGAATAAAGTTCTACATTATCAATTTGAAAAAAATAAAAATAAAATGATCCTCAAGCATAGTGCTTAAGTACTGTCTAGTGTTCCTAAACACACAAAGGCTAGGATGTGTCTAATGGAGAAATATATGTGATAGATAAGCTTCATTCAGGCATGAGTTTAGTGCTTCAGGCTGTGAGTTCAGTGTTAGTGAATCAACAAAATACATTAAATAAGGTGTCTTTAAACAGAAACGTACATAAAACGAGATTACATGTTGACTGGTTGACAAAATATTGTGTCCAGAAGCTCACAGGAACCTAATTCTGTATCTCCCCTAGGATCAGTGATTCACTACTCACTAATTCAGTGCTCATGACTTTATGAAACATAACTGCCATGAATAACAAGAATTAACTACAAATAGAAAAGTTTAAAGACAAGTAGTAAAACTGAACATCAAGTAGAATATGGATAGTCACAGATTTAAAACACTCTCTAGTTATAAAGAGAAGTTCAACTGGTGAAGTTCAACTATTAATAATATACTCTGCAAGAACACACAACTGGGCAATTTTCTGAATAAAAAATGAAATTAAACTACATCTGTAACTTATTTTTGGAGGAAAGGAACTTTCTTTACCTATTTAATACATTTCTCAACTGAAATATATTCTCTCTCAAAATGGCAGCAACCACCTTAACTTGCTATTCCTATCTTTCAGTCCTTATTGCCATAGATTGAGGTTACTTACAAGTGATGTGAGCATCTATGACACCAGCCCATGAAGTAGAGGTTACTTTTTGTATGGTCATATTAGGTGATAGTCATTCTACACTGTTCTGGCTCTTTTGGGGTAGCGTAGGAACAGGTTCAGAGCATGTCCTCTAAGGCCAGACCTCTGAGCTGGAGTGTAGCTCTGCCACTTACTAGCTGTGTGATGTTGGACATACTATTTAAATTATGTGTCCTTGAGTTTCCTCATTTATCAATGGTGATGAAAATAATACAACCTAACTCAAAGAGTTAGGAAGAGAATTAAATAATTAACATTTCTAAAGCACTTCGAAGAGTGTACATCATAAATGATAAAAATGGTTCAACTATCATTATTAGTAGCAGCCCTGTGTACAAATAAAGATTCACTAGATGGAGATGTGAGTGGCTGAATTATCATACTGAAGAAGGTGTAAGTGACTTGGAAGGAGGAGTTTGGTCCACCCTGTGGGACTGTGTCTTTCTGCTCAGCATGTTCCTGCTCAGCATGTGTATTATAATAGTATGTCTTAGATGTAGACATTGATTGCCTATTGATCAAATCTATGGATGATATAAAAACAGAAGGAACTTAGTCAGAAATCATTTTCGCTTATAATACATATATTTTTTGCTACCAAAGTTACTTTCATAAAACTTGAACCTGATTTTACAATTTCTCCCTCAAAACCTCTCATGATTTCCAATGCAGAGAGAACATTTCAAACTCTTTACTGCAATTTGTTTCCAACCAAAGATGTCCTGATTCATCTTTCCTCATATCAAGAGAAAAATGAAAGTAAATATTTCTATCATATTCCATACATACAAGGTGCACAGCTAGAGTACTGGTTTCAGGTCTAGATAATACACTACCAAAACATCATCAACAAATATAAGGTTGAACAACAACAACAAACAACAACCACAAAAGCGGGAAGAAACGATTAAGCACCATGTCCTTATGAACAATTCAAGGAGCAGTCTCAAAACAGATCATTTAATGGGAAAGGAGGGGTAAAAGAGTCATGTGTCTTTGGTTGATGTCCAAAAGGAATGAACTGAAGAGTGCTGACCTGCCCTGTGTGAAGGTAGAGGAGAGTGAGAACAAAAGAAGGTGAATTTCCATTCAACAAAAGACAACTTTATAGCAGTTATACTGGTTTGGCCAAAAAGTTCGTTCAGGTTTTTCCAGAACGTCCTATGGAAAATCCGAAGGAACTTTTTAGCCAACCCAAACCTATCTGAAAATATATCAGGCTAACTCCAAGCCTATGATTTTTACAATGTGCTAAAGAAGTTACCTAGCCTCTGAGAACTGTGCTCATCTTTGAGCAGTTCTGATGAATGAAGTGGGAACTGGGGGAACATGTAAACTAGGATCAATAGTTTAAAACCAAATTCTAAATCATACCTTTCATGGATAATCATGATTATGTAGTGTTCATGGGCATAGTGTCCAAACACTTTCCAGATAGTAAAAAGGAAATTAAAAATACATGGCATGAAGAATTTCATATATCTTATTACTCCTTCCTTTTGCAAACTAAAAAGGTTTCCAGGCTCTCCATATTACACAACTGAGTCGTTCCTTCTAAGTTTAAAACTCATGCAAACACTGCAATAGTCTGTAATCAAAAATCAAAGGTCAGTTTAAATCTCATTCTTTATCAAAAACCAAGTTTAAAAGATTAAAAATTGGGCCTTCCCTGGTGGCACAGTGGTTGAGAGTCTGCCTGCCAATTAAGGGGACGAGGGTTTGTGCCCTGGTCCAGGAAGATCCCACATGCCACGGAGCAGCTAGGCCTGTGAGCCATGGCCGCTGAGCCTGCACGTCCAGAGCCTGTGCTCTGCAACGGGAGAGGCCACAACGGTGAGAGGCCTGCGTATCGCAAAAAACAAACAAACAAAATGATTAAAAATTGATAGAATATTTTGGCCTTCACAATTCCATTATATTCATCTTAGAAAAGGCAAATCCTAACTGACGTTCAGTTAAATCTCTGGACTCAAAAATTTTCCTTTTTTTTTCTTTTTGGCTACATTGGGTCTTTGCTGCTACGCGCGGGCTTTCTCTAGTTGTGGCAAGTGGTGTCTACTCTTCATTGCGGTGCGCGAGCTTCTTACTGCAGTGGTTTCTCTTGCTACAGAGCACAGACTCTAGGCGTAGGCTTCCGTAGTTTGGGCGCATGGGCTTAGTTGCTCCACCACATGTGGGATCCTCCTGGAGCAGGGATCTGCCTGCATTGACAGGCAGATTCTTAAGCACTGCACCACCAGGGAAGTCTGACAATCTTTTTTTTAACTTTTTATTTTACATTGGAGTACAGTTGATTAACAATGCTGTATTAGCCTCAGGTATACAGCAAAGTTATTCAGTTATACCTATACATGTATCTATCCTTTTTCATATTCTTTTCCCATTTAGGTTGTTACATAATATTGAGTAGAGTTCCCTGTGCTATACAGTAGGTCTTTGTTGGTTATCCACCTTAAATATAGCAGTGTGTACATGAAAGATGGACAATCTTAATGAATGCTAAGGGAAAGTTAATACAATACTGAATAACTCCTAGGAAAGGTATATTGCATTTCTGTTACTCTCAAAGCCAAAGAAATATGAATTCATCTTATGTAAGCATAAATGAAGAAGGGATGAGGACTCATTTGGTGGTGCTGAATTCTCTTAACCTTTGCTTGTCTATAAAGGGTTTAATTTCTCAATCAAATCTGAATGAGATCCTTGCTGGGTACAGGAATCTTAGTTGTAGGTTTTTCTCCTTCATCACTTTAAATATGTCCGGCTACTCCCTTCTGGCTTGCAGGTCTCTGCTGAAAGATCAGCTGTTAACCTTATGGGGATTCCTTTGTGTGTTATTTGTTGTTTTTCCCTTGCTGCTATTAATATTTGTTATTTGTATTTAATTTTTGATAGTTTGATTCATATGTATCTTGGCGTGTTTCTCCTTGGATTTATCCTGCTTGGGACTCTCCATGCTTCCTGGAGTTGATTAACTATTTCCTTTCCCATAATAGGGAACTTTTCAACTATAATCTCTTCAAATATTTTCTCAGTCCCTTTCTTTTTCTCTTCTTCTTCTGGGACCCCTGTAAGTCAAATGTTGGTGCATTTAATCTTGTCCCAGAGGTCATTGAGACTGTCCTCAATTCTTTTCATTCTTTTTTTTTTAATTCTGCTCTGCAGTAGTTATCTCCATTATTTTATCTTCCAGGTCACTTATCCTTTCTTCTGCCTCAGTTACTCTGCTATTGATCCCTTCTAGAGAATTTTTAATTTCATTTATTGTGTTGTTCATCACTGTTTGTTTGCTCTTTAGTTCTTCCAGGTCCTTGTTAAACATTTCTTGTATATTCTCCATTCACTTTACAATATTTTGGATCATCTTTACTATCATTATTCTGAATTCTTTTTCAGGTAGACTGCCTATTTCCTCTTCATTTGTTAGGTCTGGTGGGGTTTTGCCTTGCTCCTTCATCTGCTGTGTGTTTCTTTGTCTTCTCATTTTGCTTAACTTACTGTGTTTGGGGTCTCCTTTACGCAGGCTGCAGGTTCATAGTTTCCGTTGTTTTTGGTATCTGTCCCCAGTGGCTAAGGTTGGTTCAGTGGATTGTGTAGGCTTCCTGGTGGAGGGGACTAGTGCCTGTGCTCTGGGGGATGAGGCTGGATCTTGTCTTTCTGGTGGGCAGGTCCACGTCTAGTGGTGTGTTTTGGGGTGCCTGTGGCCTTACTATGATTTTAGGCAGCCTCTGTTCTCATGGATGGGGTTGTGTTCCTGTCTTGCTAGTTGTTTGGTATAGGGTGTCAAGCACTGTAGCTTGCTGGTCGTTGAGTGGAGCTGGGTCTTGACATTGAGATGGAGATCTCTGGGAGATTTTTGCCATTTGATATTATGTGGAGCTGGGAGGTCTCTTGTGGACCAGTGTCCTGAACTTGGCTGTCCCACCTCAGAGGCAGAGCCCTGCTGCCTGGCTGGTGCACCAAGAGCCTGTCATTCACACAGCTCAGAATAAAAGGGAGAAAAGGAAGGAAGGGAGGGAGGGAGAGAGGGAGGAAGGAAGGAAGGAAGGAAGGAAAGAAAAAATAAAAAAATAAAGTAAAATAAAAAATAATTATTAAATAAATTATTTTTTAAAAGTAATTACACAATTAAAATTAAAAAAAGAAAGAAAGAAAGAAGAGAGCAACCAATGAAACAAATCCACCAGTGGTAACAAGTACTAAAAACTATAATATATTTTTTTAAAAAAAGGACAGACAGACGCCTAGGACAAATGGTAAAAGCAAAGCTATACAGACAAAATTACACATAGAAACATACACATATACACTCACAAAAAGAGAAAAAGGGAAAAATATATATATATTGTTGCTCCCAAAGTCCACCTCCTCAATTTGGGATGATTTGTTGTCTATTCAGGTATTCCACAGATGCAGGGTACATCAAGCTGATGGTGGAGATCTAATCCACTGCTCTTAAGGCTGCTGGGAGAGATTTCCATTTCTCTTCTTTGTTCGCACAGCTCCCGGGGTTCAGCTTTGGATTTGGACCCGCCTCTGCGTGTAGGTCGCCTGAGGGTGTCTGTTCTTCGCTCAGATATGACGGGGTTAAAGGAGCAGCTTATTCTGGGGCTCTGGCTCACTCAGGCTGGGGGAGGGAGGGGTACGGATGCGGGTCGAGCCTGCAGTGGCAGAGGCCGGCGTGACGTTGCACCAGCCTAGAGGGCGCCATGTGTTCTCCTGGGGAAGTTGTCCCTGGGTCACGGGACCCTGGCAGTGGCGGGCTGCACAGGCTCCCGGGAGGGGAGGTGTGGATGGTGATCTGTGCTCGCACACAGGCTTCTTGGTGGCGGCAGCAGCAGCCTTAGCATCTCATGCCCATCTTTGGGGTCCGCGCTGATAGCCGCGGCTCGTGCCTGTCACTGGAGCTCCTTTAAGTGGCGCGCTTACTCCCCTCTCCTCGCCGCACCAGGAAACAAAGAGGCAAGATAAAGTCTCTTGCCTCTTAGGTAGATGCAGACATTTTCCCGGACACCCTCCCGGCTAGCTGCGCCGCACTAGCCCCTTCAGGTTGTGTTCACACTCATGGAGATTTTTATAATAGTATAACAAGCATTTTTACTGTATTTGCGGGAGGGGAAAGTATATTGCATAAGATATAGAGAGGGAGAGACAGGGAGAGAAAGAGAGGGGGGAGAGCAGTAAAAGCAGATAGAAGATGCGGAAGGGGAGGAAGCATGAAGAAAACAGTGCTATGTTAGATATAAAATACACCAAAAATGTTAAGCCGTAATCTTTAGTTAGTTATTTTTGTAGTGGAACTATAGACAACTGATTCCTACAGGCAATCTGAAACAATTTCATTTTAGACCTATTATTTTAGTATATGATCCTTATTCAGCTACCTAATGATAAACAAGAGTTATTCCCATGTTTTCCTGGGTATGTTCTTGGTAATAATCATTCTAGAGAAATATTAATAGGTATTGCACACACCAAAAAGAAAGTTTTATGGTATGAGAAGCTTGAGAAATACTAGGTTACACTGGCTTCTTCAATGCAGCAAGAATTCTCAGAAACTTATGGTAATGGGCATCATGAATCTCCAGTAAGGTATAAATTTGATAGCATTTCACAAATACTTGACCACCGAATACCTTGGTGTGTTTGAATTCTTTCATGGAGCTAATTTTCTGCCAAATATATGTGCAGGAATTCTTCACTCATAAGGATGGTATGTACTTTTAAGTAACAAAACAAATTTACTGGAAGCATTAACAGCATACATTTCTGTGATAACCAACGTGACAACAGGTTAATGAATACTTTCAGAGCCTTCCTCCGCTATCTTCTCTGCTGAAAAGTTCCTTCCAGTCCTCTCTTCCTGAGGATTAGCTGAATATACTTGTCAACATTTTTCAATTCCCTTGCCCTCCACCTAGACCAAGCTACATCATTATTTCAGCTCTGAAGCCTTCCTTGAACTTCATATTCGGGTATCTAGCTCCTTCCTAGAGAGCATTTGCTCAATATCTTATGGTCCTCACAATATGATGAACTCTACCAACCTTCTGTCTTTTTTTATCTTAATGTTAAAACAGCTACTTACCCAGTTATTCAAGCCAGAAACTAGTGTTCTGCTCTCACTTTGGCAGTGTGTGCCCTGATGACCAGCTGGTTCCTTGTGCTTACTCTTACTTTCTGCTCCTACATTACTGGGCCTGTGAGACACCAGATCAAAACCTATCTGTCTCTGATTCTTCCTGATCAATTCTCAACAAATTATTGCAAGAGTACCAGGATCGTTTGCTTAGATTTTCTTACTTCAAACTTGAGAAAAAAAATAAATTGGTTCTATTCATTTTTTTAATGTCACCACATAGATTGCTGCTCAATCCATGAATCTATGAGGCAGATTTAGACACTTCTGACTGAAGCACTTATGGCAATGGGGCCAAAGTCACATCTAGGTAGCTAGAAGAAAAAAAAAGTGGCATTGGAATGGCAGATATTCAGATGGGCAGCAAGGGCTATGAATTCCTGAACTGGAATGTTAGAATTTCTAAATCAAAATAGAGAAGCCTCCAAAATAACATTTCACTACCTAAACTGAGATAGAAGTTAAGTCAAAGAAACGTTCTGGTAGAACCTCAGTAATTTATCATGATGTGAGAGGACGAGAGCAGAGAATGGGAAAGATGAGATCTACTCTACTTCTGCTATTAAAGTTGATTTAATATCTCTTGTGCCAACTGAGCAATCCAAGACATACAAAAGAGGGAAGCTGACCAGATATGACAGGTCTCTTCCCTGATGCACTGGTTAGTAGCACCAGGAATAAAACTGCTTGCAGTCACACCAAGTCTCTGGACGTGAAGCTACGCTGACAAGAAGTCTGTGTAAAGAAATTTACCTGCATACTTTGACATCAACAAATATTAGAAAAAAATACAGAAAAATTGAAAGTCCCCTGCTGGGCATATCTATGATCTACTCCCTCCCTGTCTATTTCTGGCTTCTAGAGCTGTGTTGTCCAAAAAGGTAGCCACTAGCCACATGTGGCCATTTAAATTTAAATTTAACTAATTTAAATTAAATTAGGGCTTCCCTGGTTGAGAGTCCGCCTGCCGATGCAGGGGACACGGGTTCGTGCCCCGGTCCGGGAAGATCCCACATGCTGTGGAGCGGCTGGGCCCGTGAGCCATGGCCACTGAGCCTGCGCGTCCGGAGCCTGTGCTCCGCAACAGGAAAGGCCACAACAGTGAGAGGCCCGCGTACCACAAAAAAAAAAAAAAAAAAAAAATTAAATTAAATTAAAAATTCAATTCCTTGGTTGCACCAGCCATATTTCAAGAGCCCAAATGTCACATGTGGCTAGTGTCTACCATACTGGACAATGCAATAGAAGCATTTCTTCCTTTGAGCGTTAATTGACAGTAATAGATAGCAAGTAATAACATCAAGCTATTTTGATGAATTTCATAAGTTCCTCTGGAAAATATATTTGTGAGAATCAGAAAAACACCAAAAAGAAAAAAACTAAAGTGGGGGAATTTGCCCTGATATAGTATAAAAATATATTTAAAGCTGCTATAATTATAACAGCCTGGGAGATGTCAAAAGGAACAGGAAAACAGATCAATGCACAATTTGACAGTACAGAAATATGTCTAAATACACATGGGAATTTTAAAATCATAAAATGTGTCACTTCAAGTCACTGATATTGGAACAACTAGATATAAATTTTGGACTAAAATAAAATAATTATTAGCTACTTACTTCACATCAATAAAGAAAATATTCCAGAAAAGATTAAAGATCTAACTGCATTTAAAATAGCTTAGTAATCTTGAGATGAAAAAGGTGGAAAAGACTTTCTAAGGAGGACATGAAAGCAGGAATAATAAGCATAATTATAGATATAAAATAGGAAAAAAACCTGAGGTAAAAACCTGCACTTGCAAGTTAAAATGGCTTGCTTTGTAGCATGCATAGTAATGACAAAAGGCCATCATCTAGAAATGGCTTGAACATTTTCTGAATTCCAAGGATAAGGAGAGAATTCTAAAAGGAATCCATGCAGGAAAAATAGAAAAAAAAAAAGCAGTTTCTCAAAGAAAAGAATACATTCTATTTAAGATTTCTTTGAGCAGTAACAAAAATTGACTGTATAATTAAGTGATAAAAATAACTTCAAATTCTGAAAAGTAGAAACAGTGTAGGTTGCTTTGACCATGATGCAAAAAGTAGAAAAATATTTTAAACTACAAATTTTTAAACCCAATCAAATAGAAATTTTAGGAAATAAAACTACACTGTTCTAAATAATTTGTAGGGCAAAGAAGACGTCAAAGCTCTAATTACAGACTATTTAGAAAATAAGGAGACTAACAGGGAACTTCTTGTTCCTGACAGAAGATGAACTAGCTTGAGCTGCTGGGTTCCTAAAAAAAAAAAAAAAAAAAAATTAACAAGTAAATAAATAGTAATGAAAGGAGAGCTCGCATCCAAATAACTAATCTTCAAGAACCCCTTGTAGAGAAATAAAGGAATAATCTCCTGGAATCCTTTACCTGGACAAAGAGGAGCCCATCTCTGTTTATTTTCTTACTCACCAAAAGACACAAGCTAATGCTCAGGTTCACCACACTTGTTTTCATATTACAGAAAGATAGTTATGGCCCTAGGGGAAACTGAGCTCACAGGCAAAAAACAGCTAGACTATGAGTATATGACAAATTGTATTTTACAAAGCTGCCCACATCTGTATGTTCAACCATTTCCCTACACTCTTCTTGCGATATAATTGACATTCCTCTCTCCAAGATATATGGCCTATGTTCTTTCCTCTTGAATTTGGGCAAACTCATGCCTGCCTCGAACAGAGGAGTAGAGCAGAAGTGATGCTATACAGCTTCTAAGGCTAGGATAAGAAAAGAATACTACTCTGCCTGATTCTTTCTCTCTTTTTCTGTCTGTCTGTCTGTCTCTCGGAACCCAGCCACAATGTTACAAGGAAATTCAAGCCAAATCGAGAGGCCACATGAGGGTTTTCCTGCAGACAGCCCCAGCCAGGCCTCCAGCCAAAACCTACATCAACTACCAGAAATGTGAGAGACTGCAATTCACATAATTCCAGTCCTCAACCTTCAAGTCTTCCCAGCTGAGGGCCCAGACACCATAGAGCAGAAACAAGCCACGCCTGCTATATACTGTCTGAATTCCTGAACCAAGAAACCATGAGAGACAGAAAAAAAAAAAAAAAAAGATTACTGCTTTTTAAATTCTCCAAGTTTCAGAGTAATTTGTCATGAATTTGTTATGGGGCAATAGATAACTAACTTTGTAGCGCATTCACTACAAAGAAGAGCTCTATTGCATAAAGCAGAATTAAGAGACAGAATACACTTCTCAAAGAAATAGGGCAGGTTATAAATAATATGAAACAAACCAGAAGTCAAAAAGAAGAACCAAGTGGAAATATTGGATAGTGAAAATAAAACGGTTGAAATACCGAATATAATAATGAAATGAATTAAAGAATCTAGAAAGACTAAGAAGGGATTAAGAAATGAAAATTAAGAGATATGGAGCATAGAATAAGATGCCAATATACAGATAATAGAAATCCCAGAAAATTAAAAAAGAAAAAGATGGGAGAAATATTCAAAGCTAATTATTATATATTTCCATGAATTATAGAATGATTAAAGATCTTAAATCCAAAAATCTATAGAATGCAAAATTGATAGTTAAGGGGAAAAAACACTATATACATGTTATAGCAAAATTTAGGAACATCAAATTCACAGATAATGGATAGTTTTTTCTTTTTTGTGTTCTTCATTGGTTTCCTGTGTTAAGTTTGTGATTAGAAAATAATGCAAAATACTTGGGAAGGTTAGGTATCACTTTCTCCAGAAATCCTTCCCTATCCAGCTCCTCCAAGGACAGATGAAGTGGCCCTATTTTGGGATTCTATAATATCCTGTTCACATCTCAGAAGTTGTTCTTACCATGCTGTGTCTATCCCCACCTATTAGCTTGTTGAGTGGTGGTTATTAACTAGAGTGACACATCAAAACCCCAGGGAAGTAGTTTTGTTATTGATGATGGAGTTTCTTAATCTACTTGCTCTGGTCCCATTGCAGGGCTTCTAAACCTGAGTCTCTAGGATTGGAATACAGGTTTTTAAAAACACACCAAGATTTACCTTCATCAAAACCACCAGTATAGCAGGAAGGGACCATATGTTTACCTCTGTGTCCTATGACTTTACAGTATCTGGTATGTAGGATATGATCTGAAAATGTCTGTTGAATGAACACATGGAACATAGATGCACATTATTTTCAACATGTACAAGCTAATGACATTTGTGTCTCCAAAACCCACAGCAATTCGTTTTGCTGTATGATAATTCAATGTCATTTATTAATCCTAACATTGTCATCTGCATTGTCTCACACTCTTACATATTTTGTCAGGGGTCAAGCTTTATTTCACTATTAACATACTGTTGAGGACCTTGGTTTCAAATGGACATTTTCCTTCTAATGCTAGATACTGGACAGCTTAAACTGACATCTCTCATGTACCTTTGCATTCCCGATTTAGCTATGATACAAAGTTGTTTTATTCCACCTACTAGATTTTTCACCTTTCCCCAGAGTAATCTGATGCAAGTTTCTGCTTTAAAAAAGGCACTAATTTAGACCTCATAAATAGAAAAGGGATTAAAATTGTTGAATGTATCAAGAAGCCAATAGCTTGTCCTTCCTTAGAATTTCAAATAAGAATAGTAAATATTGTCATTAAATGTGGAAGTTTCTATAAAAAAACCGTTCATTTTCCACTATTCCTTTAGAGAAGAATCCACATATGGGTCTCCACCCACAGGGATTATTTTAGTTTTGAAATGGTTAGGAAAATCTGAACAATCCCTCGGCAGTTTCAATACCTTACACCTGTGTAACATCTTCCAATTTTTTAGAGCATTTTCACGTACATTATTTCATCAGGACATTACAAAACACTACGAGGTTTATACAGCATTATTACTGTTCCTACTTTACAGATGAAGAGCTAGCTTGAGATTCCAGCCTGATAAGTGATTGACTCAGACACTTGAAGCAGAGCTGGAATGAGGACCAGATCATATGCCTCCCTATGTGGTGCTCTCTGCATCATGCTATGGTGTTTCCAGTAGATTCTGCCCAAAGAAGCAATAGAACATGGGCAGTTACTTATTTAATTGTCCTGTACTCTCAAGTTCGCTACTCACTTCTTTCAGTTGGAATTTTGGGAAGAAGCACATCCTCAATCATGTGAAATGGTGAAAGAGACTAGATAAAGGACACAATATAATATCAAGAAAAGAGACTCTTCGTGTTCTCTTGTGATGTGCTCCCTATGTGATATATTCATGTGAAGAGGTTTCTTTTTTCCAAAATTTAAAGAAATATTTACAATTTAAAAGCCAATTAACATATTTAAAGGCACAGCCAGCTCTAGACGGTATTGATAGATAGGAAACACTTGCTGTATGCCATGAACTTTGATGTTTTTTATAAATCCCATTTAATCTTCACTTCAGTCTTACGTCATTTATGCTATCTCAGCTTTCATAAGACGTAAATGCAGAGTCTGTGCTCCGTGCCAGCAATAAGCATGAAAACATGTTAAACTATGTTTAATAATATGCAAAAACTGGGTTTCATAAAAGTGAACTGTCCACGATTCAGTTGGGAGGTGAGGGCGTTCACAGCTGACTGGTATGGAAATTCATTGGAAGTTAACGCCCAGAGGAAGCATATAAAGCAGATGTGGAAATTCCCAGAGGAGCTCATGGCAGGACTTTGCACTGTGAAAATGGGGGAAAAAAGTTTTCCACTTACCTAATTCACAGGACTGTTACAGGAATGAATAAACAGACTCACAGACTTAGAAAACCAACTTAAGGTTACCAAAGGGGAAAGGAGGGGGAGGGAGGCATAAATTGGGAGTTGACATATGCACACTACTATATTTAAAATAGATAACCAACCAGGACCTACTGTATAGCACAGGGAACTATGCTCAATATTCTGTAACAACCTAAATGGGAAAAGAATTTGAAAAAGAATAGACACATGTTTATGTATAATTGAATCACCCTGCTGCACACCTGAAACTAACACAACTTTGTTAATCAACTATACTCCAATATAAAATAAAACTTGTTAAAAAGTGTCAATGAAACACTGAACCATTTAGGTGAGAACAACTGAGCCACCCCAACAAGACAAAAGAAAAGTAAAAGATTCAACTAAATTCTAAATTTCTGTATAAAAATCTGTGTATTTGACTAGATAGGCAAGAAGGACAGGTTAATGACCCTTTCAGAGCTTTCCTATGCCTGGACTTAAGAGTTTTTAAATTTTAGAAACTCAGGCTTAATTTTAATCCTTAAAAGAAATTCCAACAGAGGAGGAAGGAACAGCTGATTCCCTCTGGTTCAGTGGGCTACTTTTCCATTCGATTTTATCTTTTCCGAGCAGCCGTTTGCAGCGTTCCGGGACTGTGACGTCGGATAACATATGCCATGCAGATTCTGTACCACATTGGTGGGCCAGCAGTCATCCAGCCTCCTACCCCCATAGAGCTGAGCCCAAAACGGAACTCCTGTCAGCCTCAAAACCTCCCACTGACTCATTCTTGGATTTTCTCTACGAGACCACAGAGCAGAACAAGAAATGCCTGGGGGTAAGAACTCTGCACGCTCCTTCCAGACCAGCTCAGACAGCTGGGTGTTCAGCGACTCTGGGCCTATGCACGGGAGAGAAACAGCAGAACTCCCACAGTAAATTATTTCCTCTCCTCTCAGTTCCTAGGTGAATCCAACAGTAATAGCTAGGGTTTCGACCTTAGCCAGCTGCTGCAGCTGAACTTGGAGCTCGGGGGCAAACGTAGTGTGGAGATCCAGATTGAAATTGCCTTCCCTCCCAATCTCATGAGCCATGGATTTCAGCAGAAGGTACACGATACTTCAATACTGGAAATAGAATTAAAGTAGAAAGGACACATTCATTCAATGGTCATGTATTGAGTACACACCATGAGCCAGGCACTGTGCTCGTACTAAGTATTTTATATATTTACATCAATAACCTGAATTGTTTCAACCTCGTTAATATACGTTAAATCATGAGTGGGCAGCTGAGGTACAGTAAGAAAGAGTCATCACTCTGAAAACATAGTGCCATTCAGAAAATGACCATCTAACTGCAAATAGGACAGCTCTTACATCATGAACTGGAGGTAAAAGAGCAAGAGGACGCTTGGTCTTTGCTGCTAATGTTCATTCATTCATATTCTCTCTTGTTAAAGGGTTAATCGATTATTTGATATTCCAAATAAGTTAAAACTTTATTAAAAAAAGATAATTTCTAAATACTAAGACTTTAAAATCCTCATTCCCAAATTTACACAAAACCTTTTTTTTTTTAACAGCATACTGTTAGATGGTAAATTAGCAGAAGCCGTGTCTGCAAACCATGAAAGAGTTGATAATGTATTTTTGTTTACTATAACCAGGCTGACTTAAAAGAAGATAGACCTTCCCCAGTTAAACCAAATAGAGATAAACTTGAAAAGATAGTGCTGAATAAATATATAGATTAATAAGAAGTCTAAGATCTTAATCTATCATACATCTTCCTCCACTATGAATGATTTCATTTGCTTTTTAAATAAATACAAAAACAGCATTTTCCCTTGGCAAGAGAGTAACTGTTTTGTATTATTTACCTAGACTGCATCTGTGTTTCTAAAAAGAACAGTAAATACATTTCTGGAGCAAGACATGTTTCTGTGATAATGTGAGTAATGCTCCTTAAACACTTGGGAGATTATTAGAATGCCTTCCAGAAGCTGCTATCGAGCTCAGTCAGTTTAGCAGGAACACAAGAAAAAGATGAGGAGACACTCTCAGCATTTTTACTAAACTATTAGTAGAATGATGTGATTGGAAGTCCTTCAAGAGGGTGACTGCCAGAAGGTGAGGGCCAGGACTCTGCCCAGGCATTCAGAAGGCAATCTGGTTCCAAGCCAGACTGAAAACTACATAGACCCAGAATGCCTTCCTCAGGAGGGCCCTCTGAATAGACAATCCAGTCTGGGTGACACCACCCACCCCAAATACTGGGCTAACTTTCAGCCTCCCTAAGAACTTAGATTCACAATATGGGAGCTGCAGAGTCTTCCAACTGGTGTTCAAAACTTAATTAGGGAGCACTTCACAAGAGTGTCAAAGAGAAAGAAACTAGCTGCTTGGATTAGGTCTTGTATACACTCCCTCCCAACCCAGGCTAGACATGGGAGAATCACAGCTCAAAGCAACAGCCTTCTTGGATCTCTCAGATACCCTAGACCCATGTGGTGCTGGTGGTGGTAGCATATATGCACTCATCCTTCTAAGTCATCCTTCTGAATCTAAGACAGGTTCATTCATTCATTCAACAATGTTTACTGAGCTGCTATTATGTCCCTACATGGACCTTATATTCAAATGTGGGGAGGCAGGGAGACAGACAAATAAGTGACAAACTAATAAATACCCCAATGATGATAATTTGATTGATATCATGGAAGTGTTATAAGTGTTATGAAGAGAATGAGACTGCTGCTAATCTGAATGTGGGTGGTCAGAGATTTTACTGAGAATAGCCACTTAAGAGAGATATTATATGAATCATTTGTTAGTTCTAGTTACTCAGGTCTTCAAAGAATTTTTCCAAAGTCACCAAATCATGAGATGTATTTTTAAACTTCGACATTACACACACAAGAATTTCATTAATTTTTTCTTCAGTTCTTTTAGGATAAGTTTAAAAAATGACTTCCAGATTTTCCATTTACAAAAATTTTCTAAGAATCTCTATGTATTTGACAAAATTTGCCTCCCTTGCTCCACTTAATTGAAATATTTCTTCTAATGATGGCCAACAGGCACATGAAAAGATGCTCAAAGTTGCTAGTTATTAGAGAAATATAAATCAAAACTACAATGAGGTACTACGTCACATCAGTGAGAATGGCCATCATCAAAAAATCTACAAACAATAAATGCTGGCAAGGGTATGGAGAAAAGGGAACCCTCCTACACTATTGGTGGGAATATAAGCTGGTGCAGCCACTATGGAAAAGAGTATGAAGTTTCCTCAAAAAACTAAAAATAGAGTTACTACATGATCCAGCAATTCCACTCCTGGGCATATATCCAGACAAAACTATAATTCAAAAAGATACATGCACCCCCATGTTCATAGCAGCACTCTTCACAATAGTCAAGACATGGAAACAACCTAAATGTCCACTGACAGATGAATGCATAAAGAAGATGAGGTACATATATAAAATGGAATAGTATTCAGCCATAAAAAGAATGAAATAATGCCATTTGCAGCAACACGGATGGACCTAGAGATTATCATACTAGATGAAGCAAATCAGAAAAAGAAAGACAAATACCATGATATCACTTATATGTGGAATTTAAAATATGACACAAATGAACTTATCTACAAAACAGACTCACAGACATAGAGACAGACTTGTGGTTGCCAAGGGGAAATGGCTGGATTTGGAGTTTGGGATTAGCAGATGCAAATTATTATATATAGAATGGATAAAAAACAAGGTCCTACTGTACAGCACTGGGATCTGTATTCAATATGCTGTGATAAACCATGATGGAAAAGAATATGGGGCTTCCCTGGTGGCGCAGTGGTTAAGAATCTGCCTGCCAATGCAGGGGAAACGGGTTCAAGTCCTGGTCTGGGAAGATCCCACATGCCACGGAGCAACTAAGCCCATGTGCCACAACTACTGAGTCTGCGCTCTAGAGCCTGCGAGCCACAACTACTGAGCCCTCACACCACAACTACTGAAACCTGCACTCCTAGAGCCAATGCTCCGCAACAAAAGAAGCCACCACAACGAGAAGACTGCGCACCGCAACAAAAGGGAAGCTCCTGCTCGCCACAACTAGAGAAAGCCTGCATGCAACAACAAAGACCCAACGCAGCCAAAAATAAAATAAATAACTTTAAAAAAAATATGAAAAAGAATGTATATATATGTATAACTGAATCACTTTGCTGTACAGCATAAATTAACACACTATAAATCAATTATACCTGAATAAAACAGTTTTTAAAAAAATGTTTCTTCTACTGAGATCTCCACAGATTCTTTCCGACCCATTAACCCAGTGCTTGTTGATATGTTTCCAGGATTGACTATAATAAAGTTTCTCTCTGTTCCCTAGACTTTTTCTTAGAGTTCGATTCCCAGATCTGTGACATTAGAATTTCGTCACTTTGAAATCCAGCTTACCCCCAAGTTCAACATTTCTAAAACTAAATATATCACCCTATCCCTCCACCTTTCCTCCAAACCAAATATTCCAGCTTTATTTCATTGTTCTGTTAAGGGTATCACCACCATCTCTTTCCTTGAGACTTTGAACTTCTTGTCACCTCTGAGGAAGAATGGCATTTTGTAGTGGTGTTCTGTGTATGTGAAGTTATTCCATTAAAAACACATTTAATATTTTCTCATATAGACCTATACGAGAAATGCTTTTAAATGACATTTCAACCTTAAAAGAATTTTCAGATCTCATTTATCAGTTGCTTAATTATAACTAGATCAATAAAATTATATTCAGCAGGTCAATTTCAAAGGTAGTTGAACAGATCCAGACTCCAATGGCAATCACAGCTTACTCATCTAAGAGAACAAACACAATTATCTAGAGTAAACAGTCTAACAAATGTATTGTTTGGGTTTCTTTAAACAATCAATCTGAAGTTTATAAAACATCAGGCTCTGGACCTAGTGAAACAAACTTCTGACTATTACAGGAAAACCCTATGCCCTTTTAGTGAACAGACTGACAGAAATTCAACTTTAGAATGACAAGATAAAGAAGTACCTTTAGCTTAAATTGGTGTGGGTACTGTGTTTAGCTTCTAATTCTATATGGGTACATATGCATAGTACCTATTCAGTTACTGGCAAAAATATGTGGTTTTTTTGATACTTTTTCAAGTGACTTAGTCGAAACTCGATCAAATCACTACATTGACAGTGGAACTTTTCCGCACAGATTTGCTAAGGGGGAAGCTTTGCTCAAGCTATCTAAACTCAAGATTCAAACGTGGATGCTTAAAAATGTCTCTATTCCTTCTTTAACACACACAAGTGTTCCCCCATCCACTCACCCATATCCACACAGCTCCAGTTAATATTTTTCCCTCTCCTGAAGTCAATACGGCATTCAAGATGTCATTTTGTTTTTATTTTGTTCAACTTATCTTTTTTTTTAACCAATCAAGAAATTCTCTAAGTTTTACACGCACACACACAAGTCTCCAAGAAAAATAAATTTCAGAAGTCACATGTTAAATTTCCCTCTTGGAAGAATACGATGCTCATTAATAAGTCTGAAGAATGTACTTCAGAGAGAATCTGTTTAACATCACTTAAACTCCTTAGACAATAGCAGTCTTTTTTCAAATAACACCTTTAGGATATCAAAGAACAAGAACCCTAAGGAAAACCCCTTGGAAAACCTTTTCACTGAGGTTTCGATTGTTTTACTTTCTTATCCTTCCTTCCCAGAACTTCTCCTCCATCACCTTCTCATCATGGCTAATCACCCTCCCTCACCCCCGACATGAACCTCTTATCCAGTTCCCCTATTTCAGATGTTTGGCAGCTTTCCACAATAGCTAACGTTTCATGCAAAGCTAAGAAAAGAGAATGAAGAAAAACAGAGTGCCCTCACATCAGAGGCATGACATTCCTGGAGAACCAAGTACATTACGGCATCCCTCATACCACACATTTCACAGGGCGTGGTACACTTGCCATCTTGAGGGCAGGATTATATTCATTTTACAAATTTAATTGCTTAATAGTTTTATGCTCTAAAAGGCTTATTCAGTTAGTGATAAGAGTATAATGTTAACTACGGATTTGTACTTAATTAGGTGCTAGGCCAAATGAGTTACAAATATTGTTCTTGCCTTCAAAAAGCTTACAGTCTGTGAGACAGAGAAAAACATAGACTCTACAGAATAATATAAGCATCCAGTGATCAACTGAAATTATAACTTATTTAACCCACATATACTTTGCACAAAACAGTGCAGGCATAATAAAGCATAATTATGCCGTTGTTGAAAACATGAGGCTAAAAAATCTAGTAAAGAGAAAGATCCTTAAAAGATATAAGAGGCATAAAATATACTACAAGGGAAGCAGAAGTATAATATAGAGTGTGGCAGACATTCTAAGGAGGCTACCATGATCCTTAAGGTATTCATGCCTTTGTGTAATTCCTTCCCCCTAAGAGTAGAAATGACCTGTGGCTTGCTTCTAACCACTGCAAAGTGGCAACGTTGATTGGAGGTACATAATTACATGAGAGCATAGAGCCCATTTACTGGAGTCCCTCTCTCTCGGTTGCTTGCTTTCAAGAAGCATTCTGCCGTGATTCCTATAACTACAAGGAATGAATTCTGCCAACAAAGGGAGCCTGGAAACAGATCCATTCCCAGTTAAGTCTCTAGATGAGAAACCCAACTCATACAGGCTGACACCTTACTAATATCTTTATGAGACCCTAAGCAGAGGATGAGCTAAGCTGTGCTGGAACTCCTGACTTACAGAAACTGTAAGACAGTATATGTCTACTGTTTTAAGCCACTAAGACTGTGGTAATTTGTTAAGCAAAAGATAACCAATACACGGAGGTTCAAAGGGAATAATATATAATTATAAACAGTAGGACAGTTTTCACTGAGGGGGTAGCAGTATTACAGATGTTATGGATCTTAAGGAATGATTCTAATTTGAACGCTTAGAGAGTAAGGCAACAAAAATCTCAATTTCAGGGAGCTATTAAATTTAACTAAAAATGTTAAATTAATAAAAGTATGGCATGTCAATAAGAAACAGTTCATACTTAATGGTGATAACTCAAAGATTTCCCACTAAGATTAAGTACAAGGCAAACATGTCCCCTTTCAATATCCATTCCACTTGAACATTCGACTGTAACTCCTTGCTAATGCAATATGGCTAGAAAAGAAAACATAAGGTATCCATATTGCAAAGGAAGACATAAATCTGTCTTATTTTCATGATCATCTATGTAAAAAATCCAAAAGAATCAGCAAAAAAACTCCTGGAACGAATAAGCCATTATAGCAAGATTTCAAGATACAAGGTAAATCTATAAAAGTCAATTTCTTTCCTATATACCAACAATGAACAAGTGGAATTTGACATTTAAAACACAAAACCACTTATATTCATACCTAAAAACTGAAATACTTAGAAATAAATAAAGCAAAATACATATAAGATATATATGAGGAACTATAAACCTCATGAATGAAATCAAAGAAGAACTAAATAAATGGAGAGAGAGTGCACGTTCCTAGACTGCATGACTCAGACTCAATACTGTCAAAATGTCATTTCTTCCAAACTTGATCTGTAGATTCAATTCACTCCCAATCAAAACAACAGCAAGTTTTCTCTTTTTTTTTAACAAAAAGGAGAAAATAAGACATTAATTGATTTTATGGGTTTTAAAAATTCTTTTCAGACTTTTTTTTTCTTAACATCTTTATTGGAGTGTAACTGCTTTACAATGTTGTGTTAGTTTCTGCTGTATAACGAAGTGAATCCGCTATATGTATACATGTATCCCCATATCCCTTCCCTTTTGCGTCTCCCTCCCACCCTCCCTATCCCACCCCTCTAGGTGGTCACAAAGCACTGAGCTAATCTCCCTGTGCAATGCAGCTGCTTCTCACTAGCTATCTATTTTACATTTGGTAGTGTATATATGGCAGTGCTACTTTCTCCCTTCGTCCCAGCTTACCCTTCACCCTCCCCATGACCTCAAGTCCATTCTCTACATCTGTGTCTTTATTCCTGTCCTGGCCCTAGGTTCTTCAGAACCATTTTGTTGTTTTTAGATTCCATATATATGTTTGCACAGAGTATTTGTTTTTCTCTTTCTGACTTACTTCACTCTGTATGACAGTCTCTAGGTCCATCCACTTCACTAAAAATAACTCAATTTCGTTTCTTTTTATGGCTGACTAATATTGCATTGCATATATGTGCCACATCTTGTTTATCCATTCATCTGTCGATGCATATGGTAGTTCTGTTTTTAGTTTCTTAAGGAACCTCCCTACTGTTCTCCATAGTGGCTGTATCAGTTTACATTCCCACAAACAGTGCAAGAGGGTTCCCTTTTCTCCACACCCTCTCCACATTTATTGTTTGTAGACTTTTTGATGATGGCCATTCTGACTGATGTGAGGTAACACCTCATTATAGTTTTGATTTGCATTTCTCTAATGATTAGTGATGTTGAGCATTCTCTCATGTGTTTCTTGGCAATCTGTATATCTTCTTTGGAGAAATGTCTATTTAGAAATGTTTGCCCATTTTTGGATTGGGTTGTTTGTTTTTTTGATATTGAGCTGCATAGCTGCTTGTATATTTTGCAGTTTAATCCTTTGTCAGTTACTTCGTTTGTAAATATTTTCTCCCATTCTGAGGGTTATCTTTTCATCTTGTTTATGGTCTCCTTTGTAGTAAAAAAGCTTTTAAGTTTCATTAGGTCCCATTTGTTTATTTTTGTTTTTATTTCCTTTTCTCTAGGAGGTGGTCCAAAAAGGATCTTGCTGTGATTTATGTCATAGAGTGTTCTGCCTATGTTTTCCTCTAAGAGTTTTATAGTGTCTGGCCTTACATTTAGGTCTTTAACCCACTTTAAGTTTATTTTTGTGTATTGTGTTAGGGAGTGTTCTACTTTCATTCTTTTACATGTAGCTGTCCAGTTTTCCCAGCACCACTTATTGAAGAGGCCGTCTTTTCTCCATTGTATATTCTTGTCTCCTTTATCAAAGATAAGGTGACCATATGTGCATGGGTTTATCTCTGGGCTTTCTATCTTGTTCCATTGATCTATATTTCTGGTTTTGTGCCAGTACCATACTGTCTTGATTACTGTAGCTTTATAAAATAGTCTGAAGTCAGGGAGCCTGATACCTCCAGTTGTTTTTCTTTCTCAAGATTGCTTTTGCTATTCAGGGTCTTTTGTGTTTCCATACAACCTGTGAAATTTTTTGTTCTAGTTCTGTGAAAAATGCCATTGGTAGTTTGATAGGGACTGCATTGAATCTGTAGTTTGCTTCAGTTAGTATAGTCATTTTCACAGTGTTGATTCTTCCAATCCAAAAACATGGTATATCTCTCCACCTGTTTGTATCATCTTTAATTTCTTCGTCAGTGTCTTATAGTTTTCTGCATACAGGTCTTTTGTCTCCTTAGGTAGGTTTATTCCTAGGTATTTTATTCTTTGTTGCAATGGTAAATGGGAGTGGTTTCTTAATTTCACTTTCAGATTTTTCATCATTAGTGTATAGGAATGCAAGAGATTTCTCTGTATTAATTTTGCATCCTGCTACTTTACCAAATTCATTGATTAGCTCTAGTAGTTTTCTGGTAGCATCTTTAGGATTCTCTATGTGTAATATCATGTCATCTGAAAACAGTGAGAGTTTTACTTCTCTTTTCTAATTTGGACTCCTTTTATTTCTTTTTCTTCTCTGATTGCTGTGGCTAAAACTTCAAAAACTATGATGAATAATACTGGTGAGAGTGGGCCTCCTTGTCTTCTTCCTGATCATAGAGGACATGCTTTCACAGTTTTTCACCACTGAGAACGATGTTGGCTGTGGTTCTGTCATATATGGCTCTTATTAGGTTGAGGTAGGTTCCCTCTATGACTACTTTCTGGAGAGTTTTTATCATAAATGGGTGTTGAATTTTGTCCATTTTCCTGCACCTGTTGTGATTAACATATGGGTTTTCTCCTTCAATTTGTTAATATGGTATATCACACTGTTTGATTTGCGTATATTGAAGCATCCTTGCATTCCTGGGATAAACCCCATTTGATCATGGTGTATAATCCTTTTAATGTGCTGCTGGATTCTCTTTGCTAGCATTTTGTTGAGGATTTCTGTATCTATGTTCATCTGTGATATTGGCCTATAGTTTTCTTTTTTTGTGACATCTCTGTCTGGTTTTGCTATCAGGGTTATGGTGCCCTCGTAGAATGAGTTTGGGAGTGTTCCTCGCTCTGCTATATTTGGAAGAGTTTGAGGAGGACAGTTGTTAGCTCTTCTCTAAATGTTTGATAGAATTCGCCTGTGAAGCCATCTGGTCCTGGGCTTTTGTTTGTTGGAAGATTTTTAATCACAGTTTCAGTTTCAGTGCTTGTGACTGGTCTGTTTATATTTTCTATTTCTTCCTGGTTCAGTCTCGGAAGGTTGTGCTTTTCTAAGAATGTGTCCATTTCTTCCAGGTTGTCCATTTTATTGGCATATAGTTGCTTGTAGTAATCTCTCATTTTCCTTTGTATTTCTGCAGTGCCAATTGTTACTTCTCCTTTTTCATTTCTAATTCTCTTGATTTTTCTCCTTTTTTTTCTTGATGAGGCTGGCTAATGGTTTATCAATTTTATTTATCTTCTCAAAGAACCAGGTTTTAGTTTTATTGATCTTTGCTACTGTTTTCTTCATGTCTTTTTCATTTATTTCTGATCTGATCTTCATGATTTCTTTCCTTCTGCTAACTTTGGGTGGGTTTTTTTGTTGTTGTTCTTCTCTAATTGCTTTAGGTGTAATGTTAGGTTGTTTGAGATTTTTTTCTTTTTTCTTGATGTAAGATTGTATTGCTATAAACTTCCCTCATAGAACTGATTTTGCTGCATCCCATAGGTTTTGGGTCATCGTGTTTTCATTGTCATTTGTTTCTAGGTATTTTTTGATTTCCTCTTTGATTTCTTCAGTGATCTCTTTGTTATTTAGTAGTGTATTGTTTAGCCTCCATGTGTCTGTATTTTTTTAGGTTTTTTTCCTGTAATTGATATCTAGTCTCATAGTGTTGTGGTCAGAAAACATACATGGTATGATTTCAATTTTCTTAAATTTACCAAGGCTTGATTTGTGACCCAAGATATGATCTATCCTGGAGAATGTTCCATGAACACTTGAGAAGAAAGTGTATTCTGTTGTTTTTTGGTGGAATATCTTATAAATATCAATTAGTCCATCTTGTTTAATGTGTCATTTTAAGCTTGTGTGTCCTTATATATTTTCATTTTGGATGATATGTCCATCCAAGGTTGGTTCAGTGGGTTGTGTAGGCTTCCTGGTGGAGGGGACTGGTGCCTGTGTTCTGGTGGCTGGGGCTGGATCTTATCTTTCTGGTGGGCAGGGCCAGGTCTGGTGGTGTGTTTTGGGGTGTCTGTGGACTTAGTATGATTTTAGGCAGCCTCTCTGTTAATGGGTGGTGTTGTGTTCCTGTCTTGCTAGTTGTTTGGCATGGGGCATCCAGCACTGGAGCTTGCTGGCCATTGGGTGGAGCTGGGTCTTAGCACTGAGACGGAGATCTCTGGGAGAGCTCTCGCCAACTGATATTATGTGGGGCCGGATGTCTCTGGTGGTCCAATGTCCTGAACTTGGCTCTCCCACCTCGGAGGCTCAGGCCTGACACCAGGCCGGAGCACCAAGACCCTGTCAGCCACATGGCTCAGAAGAAAAGCGAGAAGAAAGGAAAGAAAAAAAATAAATTTAAAACATTTCTAATTATTAAAATAAAAATAATAATTTTAAAAGAGATCAACCAAACCAATAAAGAAATCCACCAATATAACAAGTGCTAAAAACTATTCTAAGATAAAAATAAAAATCAGAAACAAGTTAGTTGCAGACAGCAAACCCCAAGTTTACAGTTGCTCCCAAAGGCCACTGCCTCAATTTGGGATGATTCGTTGTCTATTCAGGTATTCCACAGATGCAGGGTATGTCAAGTTGATGGTGGAGACTTAATCCACTGCTCCTGAGGCTGCGGGGAGAGATTTCCCTTTCTCTTCTTTGTTCGCACAGCTCCCGGGGTTCAGCTTCAGTTTTGGTCCAGCCTCTGCGTGTAGGTCGCCCTCAGGCTTCTGTTTCTGCCCAGACAGGACGGGGTTAAAGGAGCAGCTGATTCGGGAGCTCTGGCTCACTCAGGCCGGGAGGAGGGAGGGGTACGGATGCGGGCGAGCCTGCGGCAGCAGAGGCTGACATGACATTGCACCAGCCTGGGGCGCACCGTGTGTTCTCCCGGGGAAGTTGTCCCTAGATACCGGGACCCTGGCAGTGGCGGGCTGCACAGGCTCCCAGGAGAGGCGGTGTGGACAGTGACCTGTGCTTGCACACAGGCTTCTTGGTGGCTGCAGCAGCAGCGTTAGAGTTTCATGCCCATCTCTGGTGTCTGAGCTGTGAGCTATGGCTCGTGCCCATCTCTGGAGCTCGTTTAGGCGGTCATCTGGCTTCTTTGGGCAGACGGGGAAGGAATCCCCTCTCCTCTCACACCCCGAAATAATGGTCTCTTGCCTCTTAGGCAGGTCCAGACTTTTCCCAGACCCCCTCCTGGCTAGCCGTGGTGCACTAGCCCCCTTCAGGCTGTGTTCACGCAGCCAATCCCAGTCCTCTCCTGGCTTCCGACCAAAGCCCGAGCCTCAGCTCCCAGCCCCCGGCCGGCCCAGCGGGTGAGCAGAGAAGCCTCTCGGGCTGGTGAGTGCTGGTCGGCACCGATCTTCTGTGCGGGGATCTCTCCGCTTTACCCTCCGCACCCCTGTTGCTGCACTCTCCTCCGTGGCTCTGAAGCTTCCCCCCTCCACCACACACAGTCTCCGCAAATCTGTCCTCCTTCACAGCTCCCTCCCACTGGTGCAGGCCCCGTCCCTACTCTTTTGTCTCTCTTTTTTCTTTTTTCTTTGTACTACCCAGGTATGTGGGGATTTTCTTGCCTTTTGGGAAGTCTGAGGTCTTCTGCCAGCATTCAGTAGATGTTCTGTAGGAGTTTTTCCACATGTAGATGTATTTCTGATGTATTTGTGGGGAGGATGGTGATCTCCATGTCTTATTCCTCCGCCATCTTGTACGTTCCATCAAGTTATTTTATGAATATGAACAAACTGATTCTAATGTTTATATGCAAACACAAAAGACCCAGAATAGCCAACACAATATTGAAGGAGAAGAACAAAGCTGGAGGACTGATACTACCCAACTTCAAGACTAACTATAAATCTACAGTAATCAAGACAGTTCGGTATTGGTCAAACCATGAAAAGACATGCAGGAAACTTAAATGCATATTACTAAGTGAAAGAAGCCAATCTGAAAACGCGCCATACTGTATGATTTTTACCTATACAACATTCTGGAAAAGACGAAACTATGGGGACAATAAAAAGGATCAGTGGTTGCCTGGGCACAGGGAATAGATAAATAGGCAAAGCATAGAGAATTTTTAGGGCACTAAAAATACTCTGCATTATATTATAATGATGGATATATGTCATTATATATTTGTCCCAAACCGCAGAATGCATAACATCAAGAGTGAACCCTAAGGTAAAAACTATGGATTTTGAGTGATTATGATGTGCTGATGTAGGTTTATCTTTGGTAACAAAATGTACCATTCTGGTGAGCGATGTTGATAAAGGTGGAGGCTATGTAGTGTGGCAACAGAGGGTATGTGAGAAATCTCTACACCTTCCTTCAATTTTATTAGAAATCTAAAACTGCTGTAAGAATTAAAGTCTTCTTTTAAAAAATAAGAAACAGCCATAGCCCGGGCTGCCTAGAGTAAAGGTATACCCCTGGAAGAAGTAACCAATATTCTCTGCAGGGTAACCCTAATTATTACACTGAAGAGTTTGTAATTTATTTGAAGAGTAAATAGGGAGTCACTGAAGATTTTTGAACTGGCAGTGATGTGACCAGAATGTCTTCAGAAAAGATGATTCTGGAAATACAAAGCCTAAACATTATGTTGGAGAAAGGAGAAAGCCCACAGGAATCTAGAGCAACTGAGTGAAGAAAAGGTTGAGTTAGAGGAGTGAGAAGGAGGAATTGTAGTGGAAGAAGTTTCCAGAAACATGCACAAGTGAAAGTGAAAGAGCCTAGCAGCTGCTCAGCATGAAAGAGCAGAGTTGACTCGAAGGTTTCAAACCTAAGCTTCTTACCTCTCAAGAACAGATAAAAAAAGATCCATGAATGGTGACAGGAAAGGAAGGCAGAGGAGCTATTAAACTACAAGACGGCACTGCTGCCAGGCATTTTTATCAATGTGTCTTAATGAAAGAGTCTCATCCAAACGTCCAAGTACATCACCGAAAATGTCTCACAACAAAGCAAAATAGTTCTAGGTGGCACTACTGGAAATAAGAGTGAATCAAATACTATTATTAGCTATGTCCACACCATGTCCCGTAATATTTAATGTGCATGACTTTGGATAAAATATAAGTTGGAGTAAATAATTTTGTTATCATTATACTACATTTCTCTAATGTATATGCAATGTGATGTTTTTAAAAATATAATGAGCAGGGCTTCCCTGGTGGCACAGTGGTTAAGAATCTGCCTGCCAATGCAGGGGACACGGGTTGGAGCCCTGGTCTGGAAAGTTCCTACATGCCGTGGAGCAACTAAGCCTGTGTGCCACAACTATTGAGCCTGCGCTCTAGAGCCCGGGAACCACAACTACTGAGCCCGCATGACACAACTACTGAAGCCCACGCGCCTAGAGTCCATGCTCCACAACAAGAGAAGCCACCACAATGAGAAGCCCACATACTGCAGTGAAGAGTAGCCCCAGCTTGCCACAGCTAGAGAAAGCCCACGCGCAGCAACAAAGACCCAACACTGCCAAAATAAATAAATAAAAATAAACAAATTAAAAAAATATATATATATATGTATATATATAATGACCTACTAGACACCTATCTTCAATGATGGGTGAAAAAAAATTGAGAGTTTCCAATTTTCAGCAAGCTAATTATAGGTCACCAGATTACAGGTAATTCAGAAAAGCTACAAAATCCAACATCTCTATTTCCTCCATCACAGACACTGAAACCACTGTGACAATGCTGTCATTCTCCTTTGTGAGACCAAGGCAGAATGGCAGGCTCTAAATAATGCATAAGCTACTAACATTCCTGCTCATATCTCTTTCAAAAAATGGTGAAGTGTCTCTTTTATAGTCCACAAAGAGTTGAAATCATATGGTGAATCCTGATAATTGCTTTCAGGAGGAGCGCTTGGCAGGAGCTGCAGGTTCTTCAGTTCGCCCATGGTGGGAACACAGACTGCCACTGCATACAGATGAGGACAGCGGACAGCGCCCAGAGAACCTCCTGGCTGCAGAATTCTCCCAGGGCTGGACGAATCCACACCAGGTTAAAATCCTGCCTCTACCTCTTCCTCACCAATTGGCATTTCCCTCACCCACTTCATTCCTGTCCTGTGAAGTCAGGTTAGTAGTTTACACAAGTCAGCAGTGCTCTTGGAGAAACAGACAACTCTTTCCTTTACCTCTGAATACAGATCCCAGGCTAAGGAGATGGAAAACAGAATAAAAAGTAGAATCAATGTATCAATTAGCACTAGCTCTCAATTGCCAGCTGCACAGACACACAATGACATTTCAATGTTTCCCTGAGAGTCGGACCAGAGAAGATCTAGGGGCAGAGATGAAGCGCTGGGGGGAAACAGCCACTGCCCAAGTGTAATGTGTCCCGCTCCTTTGCTCTCTTCTCTTTGTCTCTGGATCCCCCCTAGGCTTTCAACTTTCAGGACAATTTTTTCCAAGATCACACTAACCAAAATATCTCGCTGTGATCCCTGAATTCATAGTAACTCTAAGAGCAAGATCCTCTGCTATGAGACTTCTTATAGTGTTGTTTTGTTTTTCCATTTATTGGGTGTATATGACTTACTTTCTCTACCAGGTAAAGGCCATAAGATAGAGAATGTATTATCTCCTGGTTACCACCTAGATTCCTTCCCAGTCACAGTACTAGGAACATAATAGGTTTTCAATAAATATTAGTGAGACAAATAAAAATTAATTTTAGAAAAACTGTTCTCCTTGGAGGAAGAGATTAGTAAGATGTACAGGGTTTCCCAGAGAGTAACCATGCTATTGTCCTCTTACATCAAGAGAGGTCAATATAATTCCTATTAGGGGAAGAGGAGTAAGCTGGAAATTAGGGGCTGAAAACTTCACGCTGCCCATGGTGCATTCACTGCTAGGGCCAAATGTTTCAATTTAGCCTAAGACCATAGAAAGTTTACTATTCAATAGAGATTTACATGTTAAAGATTATAAAGACAAATCAATTTATCAAGGCATATTATTTTATTATTTGCATGACTTTCTTTTGGAAATGTATTTTCTAGTCATTTCTATTCCTAGTCACCTAGCACAGCTTAGTCTCTTGTCTCATAGACCTGGGTGCTAACGTATTGGTTGGCTGATGTCACACATGCAGTGGTAAATGATCCTGAAGTCTACTTTGTGTATGAAGAAACAGGCACAGAAGGGCCAAATATTTTGCCCATGGCCTCATAACATAACAGCAGACGTCACAAACTGAGTCTTGTTCTTCTGTGACATACGTATATTCAGTCTTCAGTCAACACGTACTACAGAGGTGTGAAGTACGTTACAGACCTGCTTTTGAGATCCTACACCTGCCTGATTTGGGGCAACTCACTTTATCTCTCTACCATCCAGTTTTGACATTAAGAAAGAGGACAATTCCTAATAGGCAGACATATTATAATTGGAGATACGTCTAAAACGGTGGTTCTCAAACTTCAGAGTCCATTAGAGTCTCCTGCATGCTTGTCAAAAGACAGGTTTCTGGGTTCTGCCCCTCAATATTCTGATTTTGTAGCTCAGGAGTGGAGGCCAAGAATTTGAATTTCTAATAAGTTGATGAGGTGATGCTGATGCCAAGGGTCTAGGGACCACACTTCGAAATGCTTTGGTCTAAAGCAACTAACATAGATTGATACTCAATTATCAGTTGCTATTATTATTTCTGAAGCATAGAAAGCAGTTTAATGAAATACTTGATGAGGGAGAAGACATTGAATATCCACAGATGATATAACCAAGAGCACAAGTCCTGCCAACTCAGAGCACAGATGGAAGGTCTTCTCAGCCACAGCAGCTCTGAGAGCTTTAAGAAGGAAGTACTGCTCTTTAGTCTTTATGCTAGAAGAAAAAAATCCCTTCATTTTACAAATATCTTTTAGATATTTTTTAACAGCTCACACAATACACTGCATGGAAATGATTTACTTGCCTCTCTTCTTCCCCTTCATGTGTGACCTCTTCCTCTGAATGTGGTGAAACATTAATGGCCAAGGAGTTGAATGATTAACATTAATGGGAGTTGCCTGTGTTAATCCCTTGTGCATAACTTGAACAATGAATTTTATCTGTTAAACCTTTCCAGATTTAGCCCTTACATATGTGATATAATGTAATGTCAGAAAAATTCTGTAAATGTGTTTTATGTAAAAGAGAACACATGCAAGTTGGGCTCTTGGCTCGTAAATACTACTGAATATCTAATAGGTATAATTTTAAACAATGTATGCACACATGTAGGGGCAATTCAAGAAAAAGAACTGCCTAGTGACACAAAAATGTCTTCTGAAATTGCATAGTAAAGAAAAGCAATTATTGAACCAGATGTAAGTTTGAAATTTGGGGGCATACCTGCGTTGCCTACTTTTATTAATTCTCCCAGTCAAAACTCAGAAGAAGCAAAGATAGTACAAATATTCCTATTTTTCCACCCTTCATATCTGAGCCTCATTGATTCTGTCCCTCAACTTCTCTCTCTCAATTGTCCCCTTTTCCATTTCCACTTCTCCAGTTCAGTCTCATTACTTCTCGCCTAGATTATTTCAATAACCACTTAATTCTTCATTGTTCTATTCAGGGACATCTTATACCTAATGCCGTATAATGTTTTTCTTATTATGTCAACCCTCTATCCGTAAGGCAATCATTTGCATTGCCTAATGAATAAAAGTCTAAACTCAGCCTGGCAATCAAACTTCCATGATTTGGCCCCAGCCCCATTTTCCAGTGTTTCACTGATCTTTTTACATTCACCTGACTCTAACCATATTGAACAACCAATGACTTACAGCAAATCTTGGGCTTTCATTTTCTATATTGTTCACCATGTTATCCCTGTGCCTTTAAATAATAAAAAAATTAGTGTTTCATTATTTATGAAACAATATCATAAGGATGGTCTCAATTCATCCTCAAAGAATTAAATAGAGCTATAAATTAGGCATTTTCCTTTCCATTTAACAGGAGAGTAAATAGAGACTTAGAGAGATTATCTATTGATAGAAATAGCCCAGCAGAACTATGGCAGCAATAATTCTAAAACAAAATCAAACCACACACACACACACACACACACACACACACACACACACACACACACACACACACACTTGGGAATTATTCCAGCCTTGGACAATCTCATCTTGTAGATCATAATAAGGAAAGAAGTTGCAAGATCTATACATCAAAAGTGTTCCGCTGAGAATGTGTCTTGATAGAACATGAATCAATTCAATGATAATTACATTTAAAGCAGAGTGATGTAGAATGAATCCCAATAGCCTGAATATGGATCGTCTATGGAGCTACCAAGTAGCCCTAATGAAAAGTTCATGACTAATGGGTTATTTATTCATTTCAAACTTAGGGAGTCTTTCACTCTCAGCAAATAGAATCTCCCGTCCTTTTCCTTTCCTAAGCTTCTATTCTTTGGCTTTTATATCCTCTTACCCCTCAAAAAGGAACTGAAAAGTTTGTGATAATGCTAGCTGTCTTCTGTTTAATGTTGTTGTCAATAAAGGGTAAATTTATTTAATCACAAAGGAATAGGTATACGTGAGGTTTTAACCTATTGAATCTAAAAAAATACAGAGTTTGACTGCAGGACCAACTATGTCAAAATTATCTGGAACTTTGTTGAAAATGCACATATAAATCATAATCTTGAAATGTGGCTCCCAGAACTACACTTTTCAGGCACTTTGAATGATTCTATGCCCTCTAATCTTTAAGAAATAATAGAGATTTTCTACTTATATCAACAATGGAATAGTTCATATGAAAGTAAACCTTCTGCCATGGACAACCGTAAAAGATGTATAAAATGTAAAAGACTAAACATCTGTATAAAGGCACATGAGAGTGACCAAAGAAGGTTGGCTTGAAGAATTAAAATCTAGGAGAGAAGAGATGAGCATTGAGGTAAACCCCACACTCACTACTATTTTTCCCTTGATAAATTTGTTAATTCCTAGCATGGTACATAGAAACCAAACAAAAAGCTACAGCCTTGAGCTTATAGCAGTCACGCTGGGCTTGGAGGTAAAAATCTGAATTCAAAATTCTCAAGGCAGCATAGAGTTGGGAAGCCAAAATCCAATAGAAAAGAGAACCATAGAGAAGGAGCCAATGTTCAGCTTGACTTTTGGTCTTTTAGATATTGGCAGAACGAAGTAAGAGGTAGAAAAAGCTAGCATAAAGCTGCTAAGATCTTTAAAAGCTAGGCAGAATTTCACATCTTCACAGAGCATGGAAGTCAAAATATGAGTTTCAGGGGCTTTGAAAGTAGGAGGTTAGGGTAAACTTACCAGGGTTTCAGATAAGACCATAGAAAGACAACAGACGAGTAGTGGGAGAAAATCAAAAAGAGATCTGCCTGAAAATCAGCCCCAGTTCATCTCATTATTGATGGATGATTGGTCTTTACCCTTACTGCCTTCTGGAAAAAAATTAATTCTCTCAGAAGGAGATGATATTATTAAGAGAGTTTTCAACTTTTATGCATAATGTCAAGCATGTAATCCAAAATTTCCAAATATGACTGGAATTAGGGTCAAATGACACAAAGAAAAAAAAACAATAATGGTAACAGACCTACAGTGATGCAGGTATTGGAGTGATCATAAAAGGACATTAGAATAACTGATTTGTATGCTCAAAAAATAGTTTGTTATAGAAAACTTCAAAAAGAACTGAGTGTACAAAAATAATTAATTATCGAGAACTGAAATTAAGAAATTAATAGATGAGTTTAATACCTAATTAGACACAGCAGAATGGAATGTGGACTGGAAGAAAGATCATAATAAAATATCCAAACTAAAGCACAGATGGATCCTAAACAGAAAAAAAAATAGTATGTAAGGAACATACAGGACTAGGTAAAGATATCTAACAAGAAGATAAGAGGAGAAGAGAAAAAATGTGACATAAGCAGTCTTCAAAGAAATAATGACTTGAAAAAAAAAGATCCAGCAGAGGGGGAAAAAAAAAGACACATTCCCTTCAAAGGAGCAGCAACAAGGTCTAAAGCTAACCTAACAGAAATGATGGAAGCCAGGAAACAATGGATATAAATAATTAAAGTGCTGAAAGAAGATAACTATCAACCTAGAATTCTACGTTCAGTGAAAATATCTTTAAACAGTGAAGACTAAGTTCGGATGTCTTTAGACAAAAACAGAGAAAAGTCATTGCCGGCAGGTGTGCCCTAAAATAAATAAATCTTTAGGCAAAAGAAAAGAATAGCAGTTATAAATATGGTAATAAAAAAAAATGGGGCTTCCCTGGTGGCGCAGTGGTTGAGAGTCTGCCTGCCAATGCAGGGGACAGGGGACACAGGTTCATGCCCCGGTCCGGGAAGATCCCACATGCCACGTAGTGGCTGGGCCCGTAAGCCATGGCCACTGAGCCTGTGCGTCCAGAGCCTGTGCTCTGCAATGGGAGAGGCCATAACAGTGAGAGGCCTGCGTACCACAAAAAAAAAAATAAATAAATAAAAGAAAAACAGCAATGATAATTTTTCTGGGGTTTAAAATATATGCACATTAAAATAAATGACAACAATTGCATAAAATTTGTCAGGAACAAAAGTGCTAACTTATTGCATACACTCTTAGTCAAGTATACAAGTTTCAGTCTCTAGGGTAACAACTAATTGAATATATACCTAACAGGCTAATATAGTGAGGGAAATTGAATAAAAGAAGACAGGAAAAGAGAAAAAAAAAAAAGAATATATTGGTCAAATAGGAAAAACAAATAATAAACATGTGGGTTTAAACTCAGTAATTAGATTAATTATAAATGAACTAAATGCCACAATTAAAAGACAAAGATTATTAGACTGGATAAAATAACAAAATGTATGCTGCTTACTGGAGATACTTTAAAAAAAAGAAAAAGAAAAGTTGAAAATAAAATTATGGCAAAACATATACCATACAAAAACAAACCAAGAGAAAGCTGGTACTGTTATATTAATATTATGAAAAACAGTCTTTAAGACAATAGAAGAACTAGTGGTATATTTTATACCAATAAAAAGTATTAATTCTATAGGAAAAATAACAATTTTCAGTGTATGTCTAGCAGCACATTCTCAAAATATATACAGCAAAAACTGATGGATTTAAAGGAGAAACAGACAAATCTACAATTATAGTTGAAGAATTTCAACAATATCTCTCAGTAACTGAAATAAAAGCAGACAAAATTGGTAGCAATAAATATGAACACGATTAACAAATCTGACTTAATTGGTATATATAGAACCCAACACCTGAGGAATACACATTGTTTTCAAACACAGTCAGAACATTTCCCTAAACTGACCATGTACTGAGCCATAAACCAATTTTTTAAAAAATATTTAAAGGCTTGAATTCATACAGAGCACGTTTTCTAAACATAGTGGACTTAAGCTAGAAATCAATATTTTAAAAAAGATAATTAGAAGGTCCAGAGACAGCTAGGAAATAAGCAAAAGACTTCTAATTAGCCAATGGATAAAATAAATCATAATGAAAATTATTAACTGCTTTGTATTAAATGAAATTGAAGCTATGATATAGCAAAAGTTATAGGATACAGCTAAACTCATAGTTAGAGGGAAATGTATAGCCTTAAATGAGCATATTAAAACAGAAAAAAAAGGCTTAAAATGAATGATCTAAGTGTCCATCAGTAGATGCTAAAAAATAGCAGTATATTAAATCTGAAGAAAGTAGAGGGAAAATAATAAAAAGCAAAATTTAATAAAATAAAATGTACAATGGGGAGAATTTTTTTAATTGCTTCTTTAAAAAGATTAATAAAATTAATAAGAGACTAATAAACCTTACCAAGCCTGATAGAGAAAGAGGGAGAGAGGAAAAAAGGAAGGAAGGAAGGGAGGGAGGGAAGAAGGAAGGGAAGAAAGGAGGAATGAAGAAGAAAAAGAAAACACAAATTACCACTATCAAGTATTTTAAAAATGGACTCTTATCCTAAAGATATTAGAAAGATACAGAGGATGAACAACTTTAAGTCAATAAATTTGAAAATTTAGTTGAAATGATCAAATTCCTTAGAAAATACAACTTAAACTGAAAGAGGAAAAATAGAAAATCTGAATAATTTTCTATTAAAGAAATTAAATCTGTAATTAATTTTTTTCCACAGTAAAATATCAGGATGGCAGATGGCTTTACCACTAACTTCATTTAAACATTTAAAAAAAGAAATAACACCAATCTTACCAAATTCAATCACTGAAATTCGCTACATTAACAGAATAAAGAAAAAATGCTATATGGTCAACTTCACAGGTGAAAAAAAAGGGGGGCATTTAGTTAAAATCCACTCCACTTCATGATAAAAATCCTTCAAAAACTAGGCATAGAAATGATTTTTCTCAATGTATAAAAAGTAGCTACAAAAAACCCAGAGAAAACATATTTAATTGTAAAATATTAGAAGATTTCCCCCTGCAATCAGGAATGAAACAAAGGTGTTCCTCAGTATCATTTCTTGTTTCATTATATAGGCGTCCTTGCCAATGAAATAAGGCAAGAAACAGATAAAATTATAAGGATTGGAAAGCAAGAAATAAAGGTATCGTTATTCACAGACAAGATTGTGATGAAGAAAATCCAAAACAATCTATAGAAAAATTCCTAGAATTAGGCAGTGAATTTAATAATGTGAGATGCATAATCAATATATAGCAAAACAGCTGTATTTCTATATAACAATTTACAATATCAAAAACATAAAATACTTGAGAATAAATGGAATTACATTTCTTAAGTTCTCTCTACACACACACACACACACACACACACACACACACACACACAAACACACATACATACCCCTTTGTTGAGAGAAATTAAAGACGAAATAATAGAACTGGTATATATCACACTTATGAATTGGAAAGCTCAATATATAAACCTAACAACTCTCCTCCAAATTGACTGATTGATTCAAAGCAATCCCAATCATAATCTTAGCAGGATTAAAGCATATGCTTTATAGAACAACTGCTCGTACCAATGGTTGTAGGTAAGGACTCCTGAAAAATAGAGCTTTAAACTCTGGAGATTTTTATGCAGGAAACTATTGGGCAGTGCTCTCAGGAAAAACTCTGAGGAGTAAATGCCACAATATGGGGCAGAGGAAGAGGTTCAATTGCAATGCAGTTGCACCAGACCCTCAGTCAATCCTAAAGGGAGTTCTGGAGCCAGCATGCCCATTCATAATCCTCCTAATTGTGGCAAGATGGCTAAGCCTTTCACCCCTGCAAAGACCAGTCATTGGATACAGGCTGCCCCTACAGAAGGGGGTATATCCTTGGGTTAGACAGCTTCCTTTGTTCCAGAACAATTCTTGAGGAGGGCCTTAGATAAGCCCTCAGCAGCCAACATTCCAGGCATTTGGGGGAATAAGTGCCTCAGTCCTAAAGGGGGAGCATCTGGGGACACACCACAGCATCCACTACAGTACTTTACATGCACCATTTCATTTGTTTCTTACAACAACTCTGGAAGGAAGGTGCTGTTATTATCAAGCGGCAGATGCAGAAAATAAGGATAACAGTTAAACAACTTATTCAGCATTGTCATATTTTGCTATCAATAAAACCTGTACTATTTACCACTCATTATGCTAAGGTTAAATTGATGAATGCACACATCCTTTTAATAAAATTTACTAAAGAAAATAAATTTTGTCCTCACATCTGGAGAGTTAAATTTATGTAGAAGAAACTGTTATTTATCTGAAAAATACTTAGATATTCGACTACTTTGAATGTCTTCTACCTAATGCTTTTAAATTATTCTATACCCATGGAAGGGTTTCCTCCATCAGCAAATGTTTTAATAAGCAATTGAGATTACATTGTTCAGGCCCTTTAATTATACATTAAGACAAGGCATTTATTAAACATCCACTATGATCATCGCCTTACTGTTCTAAGCACTAAGGGGACAGGGGCTGAGCATGGGAATTAAAAGATAAACCCATACCAAACCAAGAAAAAAAAAAAATCTTGCCTCTTAGATCTGTTTATCCCTCTCAGCCAAGTAAGCAATAAAACTAAAATTGCAGTAGTTCTCATAGCATGAGGCCTCCTGAAAGATGAGGTTATTTGTGAAAAACAGCATTTAAATTTGATTTAAACTTCATTATTACAGGGATTCTAATGAATGTTAGTTATCCTAAGACAATGCAGGAAATTAGATTACTTGCTCTTTGAATTATAACTAGTCACCACATTTTACAGTTTTCAGGCATCATAGCCTTTTTTGTATATTATTTTATTCATGCTATTGAGACATAATTTACATCAGTAAACGCTACACATTTGAAGTGTACAATTTGACAAGTTTTCACACATGTATACACCTGTGAAACCATCCTAAAAATCAAGACAATGAACATAATAACCATCCATAAAATGTTCCTCTTGTTGCTTGTAGTCTGTCTTCCCACCCCTCATACCATGCTCCCCATGCCAACATGAGACTTCCCCATTGTGGTGGGGGTATCAGTCCTTCTGCTGCTAAGTAGTATTCTGTTTTAAGAATATACCACTATTTGTTTATCCATTCACCTGTCGATAGACATTTGGGTTGTTTCCTGTTTGGGATGGATACAAATCAAGATGTCCAAGACTTTATTTGGACATGGACTTTTAGTAGTTTGGGGTAAATATTAGGAGCGGAATGACAGGAGCATATGGTAGGTGTATGTTTAACTACTAAAGAAATTGACAAACTTTTCCCAAAGTGGTTGTGCCCTTTTATATTCTCTCTAGCAGGCAGGGTATATATTCTTTAGCACTCCTCTCATCCTATTGAGAGAGGAAGGCAGCACCAGAGACATTCACCCTAGAAAGATTCTTCTTCCTCCACCAGGATTTCTGCCCCATGGCCAGACCACCCCAAGCCAATATGGCTTGTCTGTGTAACTCCCCACTCAGCCCTGCCTCCTCCACAATGGAACACTTCATGCCCCAAGTCTCACACCCTCAGGTTCTGTACTTACTACTCACTTCTGCTAACAAGGAAAATGCCTCTCCTCTTGAAAAAGTGTACTTTACTGGCTCTTTTAGAACTGAATACATGTTTATAAAATATTTACAATAGTTCTAGGAATATATGCTTTGGATTTTTATATCCTTCTCCAAAGCAATGGATATGTATCCTTGCTTATGTGGCAACATATTTAATAAGGCATGATACCTAAAACTACATACAGCTCTCTAGTAGACTCTGGTCCATACCCAACCCAGTGGGATCACAACCTCCCTTGCCTTAGACACTTCACTTTGTTAATGTAGCCTAAGATACCCCCTAGCGTTCTTGGTAACCAACTCATATCACTGACTAGCTGTAAACACTTTGGGCAGTTGCATAGAGATTTTCTTCACATGAATTACTGCCAGGCAAAGTCTCCCCTTGTATTTCCACAGTTCTTTTTTAACTTCAGTGTGCAACTTGATATTTAGTTCTACTAAATTTCCTCTTTTTCATTTTTGCTCATTACGCATCCATCAAAAAACCATTTGAATCCTGATTGTCTTCCAAAATGTTAGCTATTTCTCATCAGTTCTTATTGCTCATGAATATCATTAACTTGCCTTCTATCTCATCAACACTGCCGATAACATTTTTGAACAAAGCATAGTCACAGATGGGACCCTACAGCCTGCCACTAGAGACCTTAGTCCGGGTTGATCTCAACCAGTTATTTAACACCATAATCCAGGGATCAGCAAACAAGAACCTATGGACCAGACTGGACCTGCCATCTGTTTCTGTAAAGAAAGTTTTATTGGAAACTCTGCCACTCATTCATGTATGTCCACCTATGGCTGCTTTCATGCTACAATGGCAGAGTTGAGTAGTTGCAACAGTGACCGTGGGCTACAAAGCCTAAAATACTTACTCTCTGGCTCTTTCTAGCAAAAGTTTGCGGACCATGGCTCTAAGTGACAACCAGGTATAAATACAGCTTAATGGTGCAATCATCCTCTGTTTAGTCATATGAATATTTTGCAAATGTCGTCTTGCTAAAATAAAAATAACTTTTATTTAAAGCATTCTCTTGGGTCCATAGAATCTCACAGCACCATCCAAAAAGGAAATGCAATTATTTCTGTTTGGATCTTGCCAGTGCACTCCCCAGGCTTCTAGGGATTACTGTTCCCTCTCTTCAGCTGACAGTTTTCCTGCTCAAGATCTCATTCTAGAACATGGCTAGGAATCTTCAAGCTACAGTTTTCAAATTTCTTTTGGCCAATCTTTTTGGAAGTTGAGCCTACCCTACTTTTCTGCAATGTCTACCATTCTCCATGATAATATACAGGGGTTCCACCCTCAGATAGGGAAGCCAATGCATTTAGCTATCGTAATACCAGAGCAAAATAACTATGTTACTTCTGTATTTAATACTAAAGTATTTGTAGAAAAATCAACATTTTATCTTTCATAATGATTTCTTTAACATTATGAAATTTAAGCAATCAACTAAATAGTGCATTTATTGCAGATATAAAATTTTCTAAATGTTACGAAATAAGAAGACAAAAAGATAAATTTATAAATGTGTATAGTAAACATACGTTATCATTTTTACATAAATTATTAGCTTCTCCTGGCTCTGATGCCTCTCTCTCATTACCCCCTCTAACCCAGGAGGCTCTCAGAGCTGTCATCTCTAATGTAGGTCTGAATGGGTATCAGAAGCTTTGAGCTGAGCTGAGTCCCTACAGAGAGGTTTCAGGACTGCTACCTCCTAACAGGACCTCTGCTCTGCAAAGTGGGGTCATGTTGTCCTAATCACTATCCATCTTCCCACGAGCCCATGGGGACTGGCCTTGGTTTAGTCTACATTTTCCCCCAAAGAAATATCTATCCATTTCAGAGAATTTCTCCTACCAGCTCTGTGCTTACCCTTTCCCATATTTTTGGAGTCAGGGACTGGGCTGGGGAGAGCTGAGGGCCTGGGGTTGTGGCCAGAGCTCAGGGGAGGAAGAGTATGAGAGTATGACAAGGAGGGGACATGAGAGGAAGGTTGGAGAAAGCAGTCAAAGGGTGAAGGAAGCTTCTGACCAATGATTGGACAAATGATATTACACCAAGCAAAGTTCTTTTACTGGAGCACTTAAAAACAGTAAGGTAAAGTATATGACTTTTATTAGGTACTTTAAAATAGCAAGCTATATGGGAACTTTAAGAAACAATCATGAAATAGCTAAAGATAGTATCATTCTGGGCCTCTTTCTCTCCATTCTGCTACCTCATTTCAGGCCTTCATCTCTCACCTGGACGAACGCAGTGACCTCTGAAAGCCACCTGTTTCTGCTACCCTGCCCCGCGAAGCTCTTTCTCAATGCTTTGAATCCTCTCCAGGCTCCTCACCACCCACAAGGACGATCCCAGGCTTCCTAACAAGTCGTCCTCAGTGTTACTTTCTGCCTCTTCTCCCCATGGACCCAATTACTCCAAGCATAACCCACTGCATATCCTTGAGCAAAGGATGTCCCTGTGTCTTTGTACTTACTTCTTCTTTCTGGAATGACCCTCACCCACTTTTCCATCAGAATCACTGCTGTCAATCCTCCAAGTAAATCATCATTTAATTTGTTAAGTAGTTCCTAACTACCGCTCAATATAGCTCTTCGAGGCTATATTGGAATATTACTGCATTCCAATAATATTCTACACAAGGGTTTTAATGGGACTTCTAACGCCATATTATAGTTACTCATTTATGTATGTTTCCCCAAACTCCTTGAGGAAAGGGCCACTCTTTCTTCAGCTTTGTGTCTCTAACTGCTATCACAGTGCCTTTCACGTGGCCAGAGCTGAGTAGTACTTAATGAACGAGGAAATGGATGGGTGAACTCATTCAAAACAGCCTGGTCCATTCCCATAAACCCTCAATCCATGTTAAACTCCACTTATGTTTTAATCATATTTATTTGATTCTTTCTGTAGTTGAACGTGGTCAGATCACCTGTAATTTCTATACCTGCAATTTGCAGCTTCTTTAATTTCATAATTCGAAATCCATGTCAAATGGATCTTTTCTCCTTGTGTACCGCAAGTCAAACAAATTAAGTCAGGAGATGGCTCTGCTTTGCCTTCACATCCATCAATGCCTCCCTTCCCACTGGGGCTAGGTCTGCTTCACAGCCATTCCCCTGCACACATGACTGCATCCTCCCCAAGGGTCCCTTCTTGATTAGCCATGTGCCCATCATTACATGTGACATGTGTGCCTGTCACTGCTGGCTGCCCCCACGCTCTGTTCCATTTCGTCTTCCTCCTCCTCGTGTTTCTTTGTCTGCCCCACAAGACCCTTCTCTCTGCATCGCATGGCAACATGAGGAGGAGCTGGGAATCAGAAAACCTAGAGCACAGACCCAGCTCCCACAGTAACCAACAGAGTAACTTAGAGTAACGAGAGCACCCATCGCTGCTGCTGAAGCGGCTAAAGCTTATTGTATTAGATGTTTCCCTTGTGTTCTGATTGAATTGTCAAACCACCCTGCAAGGTATGTACAAATATATCCATTTTAAAGAAAAGGAAACTGAAACTGAATTTCCCATGGTCACATGTCATGTAAGCTGTGAATTCCAGTGAGGTAAGTTGGGAGGAAGCCAGGCAGATGAGTGTTCAACTCCTGACTCTGCCATCTATTAGCCGGCCCATTGCCAGCCAATTCATCATTTTAAGTAGTAATTTTGTATTTATTAAAATGTGGATACTACTACCAACCTTGTAGCACTGTGTGTGATTTTTTAAAATAGATGTTGAATCCTTTTCTTTAATTAATTAATTGATTTATTTGGCTGCGTCGGGTCTTAGTTTTGGCACGCGGGATCTTTCATTACAGCGCGCAGTCTCAGCAGTTGTGGCGGGTGGGCTTAGTTGCCCCATGGCATGTGGGAATCTTAGTTCCCCAACCAGGGATCAAACCCGCATCTCCTGCATTGGAAGGCAGATTCTTAACCCCTGGACCACCAGGGAAGTCCCATGTGTGTGACTGATAAGTGAGAATTTTGTAGTGTAAACAGCATGGCAACTGGCACACAGTACATGCTCAATAAATGGTAACTCAATGTGACACAATGACGCCAGGCTTCAAGCCTGGTTATAAAGTCTTTGTCCCTAGGACCATGATGTCCTGCCTCTTAGGCAATTAATTTCTCCATTAAGTAGGGATTAAATAAGATGGCTCTAAGAATTGCAAAGACCTGGCTTTTTCTAAGATAGGCTTGTTATTTAACCTCTGAACTTAAGTTTCTTCATCTATAAAACTGGGGGAGGGGGAATCTTCCTAACTCCTTGGAATTTTTGAGGGTCTGATTACATAAAGCAGTACCATAGGTAAAGGAATCTCTCCATAGGCATTAACCGATTAGGACTCCCTCAACACCACCACTTCAGAAATGTTTAAAATTTAATAGGGTAAATAAGAAAAATAAAAGCTATAAAGAAAAAAAGTACAAATTTCTGATGTTTGAGACCCTAGACCTCAACAGGTAGTGTGAGAAGACAGCCAAGCGCTTGGTGAGGCCCTCAGATAACTCCGTGCGATTATACTTGGTTTCCAACTTATGGAGCCAGACCTAAGAGAGCATCTGTTCCCATGTTCTGAAAACTAGTGGCTTCCTCTTCTTACCTAGAGAGTAGATCTCTATTAAGTAGGGAAAAAATGTTCCCCATCAAAAAATAAAATAAATCAACTGCAGCGTGCTGGAAATAGGGTCCAACATAAACTGTGTGCAGTTACCACTGACTGCATTGTGACTGTGCTTGGACAGAATTCTGTGCTCCTGAGCAATCTCACACCATAGAAATATCATAGGATTGTTGAATGGTTAGATATCTTATTGAATGTGATTGGTGCTATAATGATGAGATCCACTGAAGATTTGCTCTGAGAATGGGTGAGAAGTGGGGGCTAAGGCATACATAAAGACCTACATAGCCTGTATTTCGTTCTATGCCCTGTCTTGTTCATGCTGGACCCAGATATAAATAAAGCTGACCTGATACTGGTCACATTTCTACATTCTTCTGGAAATTTCCTATATTCAGAAAAACTGTAGTTATTTATGAAAAAGTCCCGGAACTACTGATTCTGGCCAAACACTGGGAACAAACCCAGGGTCCTACAGGTGCCTGGCTGCAGGGGCATTATTCCAATGAATCAGTTATGAGGTTTGGCTTATTTACCCCTAAAGAAATAGGGAGATGTGTGTGGTACCAAACAGTAGATAAAAATTCAGTGCAGAGTCTGATCAACATTGAGGCCCTCCCGCCAGTTCTGCCTGGCAGTGGACTCCCTCTCTTCCAAGCCCAACTCTTCCGTCTGGCTTTTGGAGCCCATCTCCTCCCATCAGCTTTCCTGCAGCAGTGATGTTTTATCTCGCGTAGATCAAGCTGCAGTCTTTATTGTTCCTCTCTCTTTGTCTGTTCCTGCTGACACCTTGAGTTTGTCTCCTATTTCCTTTCTCTGAGGGCCATTAATCTCAAGAGCAGCTGGTTCTCTACTGCTTCTACCTCCTCATCATACATTCACTGAAGCCTCCTCTATATCATTTCTATTTCCAGTATTCTACGGAAAATGCTCTCCCCAAATGCAAACAATGATCTAAATGTTATCTCCTGCTCTGTCTTCTCAGCCATCAAACTATTGAAATTTGGCCCTTTGCCACACCCACCTTCTTGGACCCTTTATCCTCTGCTTTGGGACACTGATTTCTGTTGATTCTCTACTACTCGTAACCATTCATATTTTACTCTTCTGCTTCTCTGCCTAGCCTTTAGTGTCAGTATTTACCAGCATTCTATCCTCAGCCGCCTTCTAATTATTTTCCTTGACTATGATGATGAATATAGTCACAACTTGGTTGCAACAATCAAGACAGTTGCACAATACCTGACACTCACTAAGCATTTAGTAAGTAACAGCAGTTTTAACAAATCTTTTCCGCTTAGGTTCCTGCCATACTTGGTCATAAAATCTATGCTCCAATAAACAGATTTTATGCTTCCCAACAACAACCTGGTATCTCCTGAGACATTATTTTCCTCATGGAATGTCTTGCCTCCTCCCGCAAGGACTCCTTACACCCTTCAAAAACCTGTTTAAATATTATCTTCTCCTTTCTCAATATCCCATCAAAATTTTACTCTGAACCCACAGAGCACAGAGTTACCTCCGTTCACTAATTACTTTACGTCTTCAATAACGACGTAGTCTGTCAAAAAGCCAGGGTTCCATGTGATTCAGTCTCCATATGAAGTACATTCAAAGGGCAGTCCAGCAATCAAACTATTTAAAATATAATTCCAATTTGTATTTACATTTCTCCATTTGTACTCACTATCCAATTTATAATCCAAAATAAAATTTCTCAAGTTCTTTTGCCATTTCTTAGTTCTTTCTCATTATCTCCAACTTCTCTAGAACAACTCAAATGCTAAACCTTCCAAAATTCTCCCATTCACCCAGTACCCATGGCGTTTCTTGCTTTACCTTCTAGACTGAATTAGCCTCTTATAAATTTGTGGGTTTTTTAGTGCCAGTCTTCAGATACTCCTGATTCTGCATTTCCCAAAACTTGTAATTTCCCTGGAAAAGGTACCTGTGGATGATACAAATGTAGGGCAAAGAGAAAACTAACACTGACTTATGAAGAAATCACATCCCAATTTTAATTGTATGGTTTTCTCTCCTTATTTTAAAATGGTGCTTAGAGGGAGATTATACATCATTTGCATCCTTGTAGCACCGAAGTGCCCATAATTTATGCATTTATTTATAGAACACATAGTAAGCATCACACAGTGATAGAAACTGAGATACCAGAAGGAGAAAAAGGAGGAGGAGAGGAGGAGAAGCAGAAACAGAGGAACAGGATCAAGAAGGATACTGTTCGTGAAGAGCTTATGATAAGTGATCAAGAGTAATATACCTAGCACATTAGAGATGCTCAAAAGTTATTGGCTGAACTGACTACACTCCCCCAGTTACTCATTTACATATAGAAACTATTCTCTATTGTGCAGCAAACCGGCATATAAAATTTCATAAGTAACTTATTGAAGTTGTCCTCAACCTAAGCAACATAATTGGCTGAGAGTTCTGAAAAGTAATTTATAATAATAACAGTTAAATGTTCAAGGATTTTTAAAATTTTTAAGATAAATTAAATGGTTATTTCTGTAAGAAGATCACTTTTATCCATCTGCTTATAATATACATTCTTAGCTGAACGAGAATAACAGAATTAAAATCAGTGTGTTAGAAACTGCTCACAAAGCTGGGTACATCCATGTGAGTGTATCTTGCATGTGACCACAATTCCCACACGTGTTCACAGTGAAAAAAAAATGATAATAAAAAGTGATGGTCTAATAAAGTCCCCATATTTACTACTCATCCTAACAGACCAGCAAAAAAGAGCAATCTCAAAATGACTAAGAGACTCTGGCATTCTCGTCCTTTCTATTCATGTTCTCCCTCATCCTTTCCCCTCCCTTTAATATCATTTTAATCCTTTCACGAACTCCAGTTCTTTCCAAATTCTTCATTCCCATTTGAACTCCTGTTTTTTTTTTTTTTTTTTAATGTTCCTCTTCCATGCTTTTATAGTTTCCTCTTCTTTGCCATGTTTTTCTCTGCTTCCTGCTCCCCCCTCCTCCCGCTCTCCAGCCCTGCTTGGTGAATGGAGGAGCTGTGGCTGAGAAGGCTAAGCAGGAAGGCGCAGGGTGCAACGAAGCTGATGAGCTGCATCAATGTCATTCACAAGAGCTTGTTAGCTTTATCTTACAACCACACAGGCACTTTGGGGAGAGGTGACATGGAAGAGATTTAATCCAAGGGGAGATTAAGCACACACTGACTAACTGGTCAAGGCCCATCTGGATCTCATTTTTCTTGGAAAGACACTTTGGATGTCACGAATTGAAGACCATGGTTCTCTTCATCCAATCTCAATCAGCTTATCCTGTATGATGGTTGGAATGCCCACTTCACTCTACCTTTCCAAAAGTTCTTCCTTTACCATCTTTCAAAATTTCCTGAAATCTCCGCATTATCTTAAGAAATTCTCCCTCAACTTTGAAGCAGTGGAGGCCATTTGTCCTAATATTCAACTTTCAATACATTATTCCCCATTCTAAACGTGCTTATACCTTGTCCTTATAGATAACATAAATACTTAAATAAAAATGAAATATGCTTACAACAAACCTCTAGGTCCTGGGGAAGGCAAGTTATTTCACGGACTAAAAATTTACACCTCAACTTTTTTCGTTAGTAAGGTTTTAAAATCCCTTTCACCTAGAACTTTTCTGCAACCTCATGGATACTATGAGTCTCTTGAACACTCCATTTTCCTGACCTCATCTTCTTCCCTCTCCAAGCATAGCCACTTGCGCTAATCTTTTTCTAACACCTTCAATGGGGTCCTTTCATCCAAATCAACTCTAAACTCCTCAACCCTCATCTTAACTAATCATCCCTTTTCTCCACTCTCCTACCCAGACTACTAAGTGTACCTGTTCTGTTCAGAAAGGCAGGTCACCTGACAGTAATTTCAGGGATGGGGGGCATAACCATAATCCACAGTGGCTTAAGTATTATGTGACTCTTCAGCACCACTTGCTAAACTTAAATCTGTCAATACTAATTTCTAATCCCTCAAGCAGCTATTTCAAACCTTCATCTTTCTCCTCAAGAACCAATCAACTCACTTCCTAGTAGACGCCCCTGTCTCATTATTAGCTTAGAGGTTCACTAGAAAAAAGAAGAATCCTCAGATCTATTTACATTCATTCCCATTCTTATAGCCCTCCCTCCAGGCTCAGAGAAAGAAGCATCTTTTCAGAGCACTCAAGCTTTATTCCTTCCAATTTTCTTATCATCCATTTTTCTCTCAGCCTATGTACATTCTAAAAAAAATTTTAAATATATATTGGGTAACTGAATTGGTCTGATCACTAATCCAAAATTCCGCCTACCCTTTCTTTATTTTTCCCTTCCATTCCCAGTCAACTTTCTTGAACATTTCCTAGAAAAATGGGCCATACTAACTTACTCTTGTATTTCCAGCCTCCTCTTTAAAACACTTCACTAAAACTAGGCTGAAAGTGGTCAATGTTTACCTTTGTCTAGTAATATACAGAGATACTTGAAAACTCAAATAGCATTATAAGACTTTTAACTAACACACACACACACACACACACACACACACACACACACACACACACACACACACACACACGTCTTCTGTCTTCTTCATCTTCCACGGGGCAACCATCTTCCAATTTTACTTTTGGAATTTAGTTCAAAACTTCTAAATAATATACATATGGTGCCGTCTCTTTATTACTTCCAGACAGTATTTGTTAAATTGCTATTATGAGAATTTACATTCTCCTCTTCACCCTATCTTTTTACACAGTTATACCACAAATTTGGGTTATTTTCATTTCAGTGTTTATAATTCTATGGTTATGCAAGATGTTATTTCATATTGAGCCAAGTAACAAACTAAACTAGATCTCCTTTCTTGAACAATTTTTTCTTCAATTTAAAAAATGTCTAATGTTTTCATTTGCTCAGTTTCTCTGTATCTTGGGCTACATCTCACAATCTCTCCGTCTCTGTAAGAAGGCTCCTCAGATTTTCTCATCATAAAACTTTACATTTTTTCATAAGTTCTTGTTTCTTCTGAGAATTCCTCTGAGAGCTCTCAGTCTTCTTCCTCCAATCTGGACTACTTGTTTCACAATGGACTAGTTCACTATATAGCAGTTGATTTGCAACTTCTCATCTTCTTTGTACTAGATAGAATTGTCTCTTTCCAGCATCCCATGTCATTCTTTTTCTTGACTTACTCTCTCATTTTCACAAAAGATATATTTCAGTATATGAGAACAGACTTGAGAAAGGGTACTTGGGAGATAAATTTTAAGATTTTATTATCTGAAAATGTCCTTATAATGTCCTTTGGTTTTGCACAAAATTTTAGGTGCTCAGTATTTTGAAGACATTGCATTTTTTAATCAAATGGTATGTTGAAAGGACCAATGACATTATAAGTCCTCACCCAATAACAAAGGAAATTTTTTTCCTATGGAAACTAAAACTCTTTCCTTATGGAACTGTAAATGGGAATGAAGGATTAAAGACTTCTGAAAAGACATTCCTCCATAATAGCAATGAAAACACCGGCAAAAATTGTCAAAATCAACTTTTCCAGAAGTCTGAAAAACTAACCAAAGGCTTGTAACAATCCAATGAGAGTTCATTCAAGAAAAATGATTGAATCTCAGTAATAACAATGATCTTTATGTCATTTTAATGTGTTCTAATCCCATCCCCCTCTTCGCAGCTCTGTGACATCCTTCAAAACCAACCACTCCACGATCATGGTAAAGCAAGCAGCCTAGCAGTCACTAGTGGGTAGGTTTAGAGATCCCTCCAAATACCATATTCAGAGAACTGCCATTATTTGACATGTCTGTCAATTACCTGAAAAATTCATTCTCAGAGTTTGTTCTTATTTGACCTGACTCAGACCTCGTTCAGTGCCTACAGCCTTTTCTATGGAGCATTTGTCAAAAACAATCAACAGCAATTGCTTAATCTCACAGCTGCCTGAGGGAGCATTACCAGTTGGGGTAAATAAGAGCTTGGCAAAGAAACATAAAGGAAAAATCTGGGGAATGAGATGTTCAAGCTTTGAACATTGCATCTTTGAAAGTCTCCATTTTATTACTGGAAATCTAGAAGGTCATGGATATGTGTAGGGCTGTACACAAGCACAGGGTTGTACATATATCCAGGAAAGACCTGAGAAGGTCCTAAATTGGTCTTGAAGCACTGCAAAAGCAACAAAAGTGAAAGCAAATGCAGAGTGTAAACTGCCTGACTGAGCATTGATGGAATGTTCCAAAACACATCCAGAGCCCTTTGTAAATGTTGGGTGTCTTATTGATCCAAGGCATTTAAGAAAATCTCTGTTCAGTCATTAGTTTACTACAGAATTAGCTCAGGAAATTTACTAAATAAAGAAACAGCAACAAAAACAAACCTTAGGAGAGAGGAAGAATTTGATCTCCCAAGTTGTCAAATTATATTACTTTAAAAGTCTAGTTTTCAACAGAAAATGATGAGACATGCAAAATACAACAAAGTTTGGCCCACACAGAAAAGAAACATCAATATAAACTACCCTTAAGGATTTGCAGATGACTGACTCAGTAGACAAAGACATTAAATCAACAATTTTAAACATATTCAAAGAACTAAAGGAAACCTTACCTTAAAAAAAAAACCTAAAGGAACAATAAATTAAATAAATAAAGTATGAGAACAATGTCTCAGCAAATATAGAATACCAATAAAGAGACTGAAATTATAAAAAAGAGCCATATAGAAATTCTGGAATACAAAGTACAATAAATTTACTAGAGGGGCCCAACATCAGATTTGAGCCAGCAGAAGGAAGAATTAGCAAACTTGAAATGGTGTTATCTAGTCTAAGGTGCAGAAAAAGATAAGAGTGAAAAAATTAACAGATCTTCAGAGACCTGTGGAATACCATTCAAGCATACCAATATATGCATAATGGGAGCCCCAGAGGACAGGTGAGAAAAGGCAGAAAGAATATTTGAGAAAAAAATGTTCAAAATCTTCCCAAATTTGATGAATGGCATTAACCTACACATACTAGAAGCTCAACAAACTTCAAATTGGATAAATTGGATAAATTCCAAGAGATCCACACCTTAAAACATCATAATCATAATAACATGAGGACTGGGGAAGGAAACCAAGCTAAACAGAAAATAAAATTATGTACTATTGAAATTAAGTTGAGAATAATCAACTCCATTTAAATGGAAGTTTCCTAATACCTGTTTAATGGACCTTCCTGATTTACCTCAAGTCCTCCAGTGCATCCACCTTATTGTTGATGGTGTGAACTAACAACATAATTAATCATCTCCCTGTCCTGCTCAAAATTCCTTATGAGGCTACAAGGTATGTTGTAAGTTACTTTGTGTGGTATATGAAGCTCATCAAGATGTGGTGTCTGTCTACCTAATTCCTCTTCTTTTAGCTCAAATCCCCTCTTGTTTATAGTCCAGCCAGATAAATATACATAAAGTCAGAGAACTGCAAATATCTGCACAACTTTCACACCTTTGCACATGGTTTTCTCTGTAAAATATCCTTCTCCCTTGTGCCTTCCTGGAAAACAACCATTTTACTTCCAAAATCCATTTCAGATCAGATGTCCTGTCTGATGTGAAGGGAATTGATCACTCCTCCTTCTCTGCTCTCTGTACCTGGTATGTGAAGTCATCACACTCTACAGTAATTATTTCCTTATGTGAAATTCTCACTCCTTTAAAATTATATATCATGTATTCAATAGACAGTCTTTCAACTAATTTATTCTTTCAAACATTTACTGAGCAACATCTCTGTTCTAAGTATGAAATGCTAAACAAACAAAATACCTCATGCCTCTAAGGAAAACAAGGCCACATCTTTATTTAATTTTAGATGATTTTATATCATGTATCTCTAAGAATACTCTAAGCACCTTGGAGGTAAGAACCATGTCATATACATTACTCTAGAATTGTCAGCACTTAACAGAGTTTTGCATATTATGGGCATTTGATTTTGCCATAGCCTATGAACTGGTCTTCTGTCTTCAGTTTTGTTCTGATCCCCACCCCCAAACTATTCTTCATAAGAAACTCAAAATAATATTTCTAAAATATAAGGCTAGGGAATTCCCTGGCGGTCCAGTGGTTAAGACTCAGCACTTTCACTGCTGTGGGCCTGGGTTCAATCCCTGGTCAGGGAACTAAGATCCCATAAGATGCACGTCCAATAATAATAATAATTTAAAAAATAAAATATAAGGCTATATAAGTCATACCCTGGCTTAAAATATTTAATTACTCCCCTTTACCTTTAGAACAAAATTTGTCTTCCCCATTAGACCATAAGCTCATTAACAAAAGCTTCATCTTCCTCTTGTAACCCCAGTAAAGAGCCTGGGACCCAAATATTCGATAATAAATGTACTGGTTGGATTTGTTTAAATATTGGTTGAAATTAACAGATGAATCTTAGGATTGACTGTGTTTTATTCGAAGACATTTTAATTTCCCTGGATTTGGAGTAATTAGGACATGACTTGTATTCTATCTAGCTTCTTCATATTTATGTTACCAATATCCTGGACACATCGTTCTCACTTGACACGAATCATGACTTATTTACAGTGTGCTGGATTGAGCACACTAACATGTTCAAATACACAGCAACTGTTCACAATTTTGTTACACTTAGGTCAATTGCCTAGTTTTTGAAAAGTAGACTTTTCAAAAAAAAAAAGTAGACTAACAAAAATTAGATTTTCTAATGCCGTATTTTTTGTTTAAGAACATTTGCAGTTTTGCAGTTCCCTGGACTCTGATAAATATTTCACAAATAACTAAGGACATACATCTTTCTCTAAAGAGCTTAAAAGTAACTGTCATTCTTCTTTATCAAAGAAGGGTACTGGACAGAGAGGGTGAGTTATATAACCAACGTCACAAATATAATCATGAGGTGCAGTTGGTAGTGACAAAAACAGAGTCAGATAACGATTCACAGAACACACGAGGAAGGCCAGGAATACTAAACAGGGAATAATGATGGGGATATTAGACAGATAATTCTATAAACCAATATGCCTCATCCTAAACAACAAAATCCCTGACCACACAAGGCAGAGACCAAATCAGGAATAAGAGAAGCAAAATATGAAACCACACATAAACGAACTGTCTTCTCACTGAGGTTTTAAAATCAGAAGAATCCTATAAACAAAAACCAAAGATCAGGAACTTCCCTGGCAGTCTAGTGGTTAGGACTTTGCCTTCCAATGCTGGGGGTGTGGGTTCAATCCCTGGTTGGGGGCTAAAATCCCACATGCCTCGCAGCCAAAAAACCAAAACATGAAACAGAAGCAGTATTGTAACAAATTCAATAAAGACTTTAAAAATGATCCACATAAAAACAAAAACAAAAATCATGCTCCTAACAGAGTTTTTCCCAATAGACCATGTTCATCAGGAATTGACATCTCTATTTTCTCAAGACAATCAATATTACATAGGTCTAACCTAGTCCATTTAGTCCTGTATAATATCCAGACTCTTCCATTTTTGATTTCTGAAGCAATGGCCTGGTAGTCAATCTCACAGTCCATCAATAAAGTTCTAGATTTAAAATTCTTTTTAAAAATGCATGGTCTTACACTACAATAAAAGAATCTGTATTCCTTTATTTCCCTACATGGATTTAGGTTTCCAAAGTCTCTTTATCCTCTGCTCTTCAAGGACCTAGTCAGCTCTATTGCCCTGGTGGTTGAAGTCACAGCCTTGATAGCCCTGATCTGGGGAGGAGCGGATCCTTCTCAGTCAACTCTAACACTTCAGGAAATCTACATTGTTGTGCAGGGGCTTATGTTGAATTTACGAGAAAGACCAAATAGTGCTAAAGATCACTGAGCTTTTAAAGGTATTTCTCTCTGGCCTGGCAACTAAGAAAATCATCCTTTAAACCATGTCTTATAGAACCACAGAGAACAAATATAAAGAAGCAAGCCCTACAGATAGAGTCCAAGCTGGAAAAAAGGAGTGGGGAGGGTGAATTCTGTTCAGCTATACTAATTCTTCTTTCTAAAAAAATGATGAGTGGGAAGAAGCTAATGAGGTCTCTCTTTCCCTCTATCCTGCCCTATTGGCTATGTCAGTGGTCAATATGCAAGCCACTGGAAATATGTGGATCTGTCAGTGCTACTTGAGAGTTGAGTCTTCAGGGAGGGAGAATATCATATATTTCATATTGTGACTGACTAACAGTGATTCTAGCAACAACATTCACACTACTGTAAGCAACCCCATCATGTGTACATTCCATAACCTGAGCTAAATGAATCCTACTCTTAAGGACTCTTACTTTTAGCACCTCTTATCTTCAGAATGCAATCCCTATCAAGGTATATATATATATATATATATATATATATATATATATATATATATATATATACATACACACACACACACACACACACACACACACACACACACACTGGAATATTACTCGGCCATAAAAAAGAACGATAATGCCATTTGCAGTAACATGGATGGACCTAGAAATTATCATACTAAAGCAGGGTAAGTCAGAAAGAGAAAGACAAATACCATATGATATCACTTATATGTGGAATCTAAAATACGACACAAATGAACATATCTATGAAACAGAAACAGACTCACAGATATGGAGAACAGACTTATGGTTGCCATGGAGAAGTGGGGGTAGGGAGAGGAAGGATTGGGAGTTTGAGATTAGCAGATGCAAACTATTATATAGAGGATGGATAAAAACAGCAAGGTCCTACTATATAGCCCTGGGAACTATATTCAATATCCTGTGATAAATCATAAAGGAAAAGAATGTGAAAAAGAATATATATATGTATAAGTGGATCACATTGCTGTATAGGAGAAACTGACACATTTTAAATCAACTACACTTCAATAAAAATTTTTTTTTAATTTTAAAAAAAGTAATCCCTGCCCTGCCTATCTTCTTCTGAAATTCTCTATTAGTTAACCATTTGACTTTTTCTCTTTCATTACATCTATGCATCTCAATCAAGAGAACATTTGATTATAATTGTTGAATCACCTTTGCACTCTTAACAAACTATAAAACCTTCCAGGTGTGCCTCTAACGCGGGGTAACTCTTCAACACTGCCAAGGCAGCAAATCTTCACACCCTCTCGTTCCCACTTTGGAGCAGGAAGTGTTCCAGCTTTCAAGAGGGCCCATGGATGGCAGGGGGCGGGGGCAGACGTGGAGGAGTCCAGCCCTCTTTAACAGAATAGACGGTGGTTAATAATACACTTTGGTTTGAAAAGGCTTACCAGAAAAGTCTCTCCTACCCTGCTTAACATCCCTTTCATATCGTCACACAGCTTGAGAGCCTGCAAACTAGATTTGTTTGGGTTAGCAGCATTTGCTTTCAAGATACCAACACTCTCAGGAGGCTCATTCAATTGCTTTATTCCTAAACTCAAGCTGAGATCAACCCTTACACATAAAACATGAATATGGATGTAGGAAGAAGAGAACAGATTTTGTAGCAAACAAGACCTCATCGTAGAGTGTTTAAAAAATAAGGACTTTAGACAGCCAGTGGTCAGCAACAGGGCAATGGAGACAGGAGTTGGAGGGGGACAAGAAAGACTGACCACATTATGTACCAGTATTAGCTCATTTTGTCCCAAAACAACAATATAAGGTGTTATTTTATTATGTATCTTTTTTTTCACAAATGGAAAAATGTAGCTCAGAAAGGGTTGTCACTTTTCCAAAATCTCCTAGTGACAGATCTCCATCTAGGACTAGGATTCAGGTCTGTCTGGCTCCAGAATCTGTGCCCTTGAGTGCGCGTCACCTGGAACTGGCCAGTGGGAAGGGCCGGCAGGGCTCCAGAGTCAGGGTAGGAGCAAGGACCACCAATTCTGCACTCTCTCTCACGTTTTCCCCTATTTCCCTGGAGAGCTTAAGTCTAATCTCAGCTATATTAATTGCTTCCTAGGACCAACAGGTCAGTGTACTTGGGGAAATGACACTTTCTATGATCTTACTCTGATAGAGTATAATCAATTTAGCATAAGCAAAGTAACAACATTTTTGAAGATACTGGGTTCTAGTGTTTTTTTTTTTTTTTTTTTCCAGTCCCTCACGCATCTGCTACCCAAAGGTTAAGAGCATGGACCATAGAAATCAGAAGAATTCATACCGTATGCTAACTCATATATATGGACTCTAAGGGGGAAAAAATGTCATGAAGAGATTAGTGGTAGGACGGGAATAAAACACAGACTTACTAGAGCATGGACTTGAGGATATGGGGAGGGGGAAGGGTAAGCTGTGACGAAGTGAGAGAGTGGCAGGGACATATATACACTATCAAATGTAAATTAGATAGCTAGTGGGAAGCTGCCACATAGCACAGGGAGATCAGCTCTGTGCTCTGTGACCACCTAGAGGGGTGGGATAGGGAGGGTGGGAGAGAGGGTGATGCAAGAGGGAAGAGATATGGGAACATATGTATATGTATAACTGATTCACTTTGTTGTAAAGGAAAAACTAACACACTATTGTACAGTTATACTCCAATAAAGATGTTTAAAAAAAAAAAAAGAATTCAAATCCCTGCTTCATCATTTACCAGCTCCTCAGCCTGTCTAGGCCTTAGCATCCTCATCTTAAAATGGGGTCAATGAAAATTTCTATTTCTTAGGATGGAGGTGATGATTCAATGAGTTGGTATATGTAAGACACATCTGGCAGAGAGCACTTGATAAAGGTCAGCTATAGATTACCTTACTTGAAAACCGTTTTTAGTTCTTACATTTTTAGGCTGTAAAAATTTAGAATTTTTCATCTCTGTATATGTATATAGAACATATTTTTACAAAACTATTTTAACAGCTCATTTAACATATTTTTTAAAAAACTATTTTAACAGCTCATTTAACATAATAATAAATAAGCCAGAATTATAGAGACAAAAGGAAATTATGTCTTTTATCAAAGATTTTTTTCCCTCAATGGACTGAAAATTAAGCAGTGAAAGCTGTATTATTTTTTGTAGTTACTTTCTCAAATTTAGACATATTCTTAGGATTATAGTGACCTGTCATCTAAGAGTCTAAATACTGCAGTTAGGCTTAGACTGTCCAAGTTCAGTAAATCTAGACATTAAAGAGGGCTATATAAATTACTCTTGATTGATCCACAAAGGTATTTCTGCAACTTAGGTCTTCTTAAAATCAGTTCCATTCTTTAGCACCATTCCATTAAACTTTAGTATGTAGTTTAATGCTTTTTTCTTCCAAATATAAGCTAAGAAATAACATGATTAAAGCAGCATTTTTGATCTGGCAGTCTTCAATTTTGCAGTTAAGAATGTGTTCAACAAGCCAGAGATGTACAATTCCCTAAGCAGGTGAAAAAATGTGATTGTGAGGGCTGAGATGACAGTTTTCGTACCATTTTCAATGCATGTCCTGTGAATCTCGTTTAAACTTGGTAATATGTTTTTTTTTTTTTTTTTTTTTTTTTTTTTTGTGGTATGCGGGCCTCTCACTGTTGTGGCCTCTCCTGTTGCGGGGCACAGGCTCCGGATGCGCAGGCTCAGCGGCCATGGCTCACGGGCCCAGCCGCTCCGCGGCATGTGGGATCTTCCCGGACCGGGGCACGAACCCGTATCCCCTGCATCGTCAGGCGGATTCTCAACCACTGCGCCACCAGGGAAGCCCGGTAATATGTTTTTATATATTTATTTCTAGAGAAAATTAAATAAGCATTTCTATGTTATATATCTTATGATAACTGGAAGTTTTCCAGTTATCATAAGATAAATAAAAGAGACTATGGAAATTAAAAGCCAAGGAGATACTTATCTAAGTGAAAAGCACTAAGATTTCAAGGATGATTATGATCCTCAACAACTTTTGTCATCATTATGAGTGTCTGTCCAAACAGTGATGAACTCACTCTCCACAGTGCGCATTGAGTAGGACCTTGTGTTCATGTTTAAAGTGAATAAGTTCATTCATGTAGATCTTGTCAGTCACATCGTTTGCAAATATTTTCTCCCATTCCATAAGTTGTTTTTTTGTTGATGGAGAGAATATAAATACCTCATGAGGTTGATGTGAGGGTTAAATGACACAACACATTACTAATGTACTTCGCACAATGTCAGACACAGAGCCATCACTAAAAACATGCTAGTAGTTGTTCGAGTTCTTGTAATTGTTTACAGAGGACAACGCGATGAGTAGGGAACCAGTCATCTAGCCAAATTTGAAACCCGGAATCCCATTTCACAGTAACTTTCAATCACAGGATACTGAGATATCAGGTAGACCCTAAAAGTGTAATACAATTTAATTCGTGTGGTATCAACACATCCGTAGAGCATAGACTAGTACCTAAGTCTCTAGATTACATTTAGCTGTGGTTCTAAGCATTCAGTAACACAAAGTAAAGAGCAACTATTGCATTTGCTCCCAAGATGATGGTCTAAAGAATGCAAATGGACACAGCTGTATTTTAGATAGACTAGACATACTCTCGGTATCTTGAATGCACAGATCTGGTACAGTTTCCTCTGTATTAAGACCTTAATCGAGTTTGCAGACATCTGTCTGTAAACTTAAAAAATTGGTAACCAGGAGACTGCAATTATTTTGCAAACCCTAAGTCAAGCTTTCAGCCAATGTCCTTCTACAACCATGGATGGTTGGCACGCCAATCCCCAAAGCCTGAATACAAGCCATAAACTGAAATGCCAGGCACTAACCTGGGACTAGCAGTGATGTGATCAACAGCCCCGGCCCTGGGTAGATTTCTAGCCTTAATATTCTGAGCTTGTTGTAAAAGCAGCAGCAAGAAATCTGTCACTGGGGTGTTCTAGGTCAGGTTCTGCTGAAACGGTGATGATTAATGTAAATATATCAGTCAGAAGAGGCAATTGCTTTCTACTGGCATTGCTTCTGAAATACACGGTAAGACACTCAACAGAAATATGGAGACAAAACATGGAAACTAAAACGACCCTGAATTTCTTCCTGGAAGAGGGGCTAAATGATGTTGCTCATCAGATTTCAAACCAGAGAAACTTATAACTGGATAAAGTCAGTCACCATCTGGCTACCTTGGGCCAGAGCTCAGCCAAACCACAAGACAATGCAATAATCTTCCCGCCAAGACCTAAGTAACTGAGGACAAGTGTTCTCCTTAACACCATAGAAGTCAAAAGCCTAGAGCTTGAAAATAATTAAAAGAGTGCCTTCTGTGTTATCTATAAGAGGTGGTGCCAAGACGGACCTTCATCTAATTATGGCAAGAGGGGGCAAAAACAACTCTGACATCTCTAGAGTAATCAACCGAGTTTTGGAAATAATTCACTATAGATCAAGATTAAATGATGATGGATGATTTACCTGACTAAGGTATATTTTATTCAATATTTTATTATTCCCTTTTATATTTTTTATTATACTATTAATAAACACTTATGTAGCATTTACTTTGCCAAGCATACTTCTGAGCACTTTACAAATATTAGCTCATTTCCTCCTCGTAATAACCTTATGAAATAGATACAATTATCAACCTCATTTTGCAGCTTGAGGATATTGGCAGTTATGTGCCTTGAGTTTCTAAAAGAGTTCCTAAAACTGGTGAAATAAAGATATTCAAGAAGACTCTAGATTTCTCTAAAAATGACATTTTAAAACGCCAATAAGTAAACAGTAGTCTTATCAGCATGAAACAGGCCCAAGAACCTGAAGACAAAAGTATAAAATATTCCTCCAAGAAAGCGCTTATAAAGCCAAGCCCTGGTTATTTTAATGGTACATATTGCAACTAAAATATAGTTGAGGTAGACTGAAATGCCAGTGGCTTTCAGACTCACTCTCCACTTCTCACCACCTTCTAGAGTTCTTGCTCTCTCACTCTCTCCTTGTCTTTGTTATCTCCTTCTCTGCCTCACTTCTCTTTGACTCCCTCAAAGAAAGCCCCCTCCCCCTGATAAACTGCAGGGGCTAATGAAGAGATTGGCGAAGAGGGGTGCCCAATAGGAAAGGATTTACTTTAAAGGCACAGCACATCAAAGTGACTTGTCAGGAAGCCATGAGATCTTGCTGAGTTTGGCTGGCCCCCTTCTCCCCTCACCTCCTTGCTCAAATTTCCACTTGGGGACTATGATGGAAGAGATTTCATAGCTCCAGCTGCCTCCTTCAGCACCATCTGGGGAGAGTGAGAGGTTATACCAGGTGTCACGTCTTTTGATTAAGTAAATGCTCTCAATAGATATCACTCAATAATATTATCACCTAATTCTCCTGGGGTTTCTTTTTCCTTCTTGAAGTATTTGACAGTAGTTTTTAAATAAGGTAGCATAAATGCAATGAGGATCAGTGTCAGTGTGCCCTGGTGCATTGAGTGATAGAAGTCATAAGGATGCAGCCTTTGTGACGTCATCAAAAGTATATCATTGGAGCTGCTACAACATGTGTTACAGGAAAGGAAACAAATGAACTTGATAGCACCTATCACACTACAAAACCGAATGAAGACTTTATCTTCAGAACTGGGCTGTGTTGACAATACAACAAACATCCAGATGGGAACAGAAAGATTCTGATTGTCACACAGATTATTCCAAACATATTGGTTGATGTTGTCACATCAGTGAAGCATTTGGATGCTTTTCTCACTTTTCATCCATGTCTTAGCTGTGCTTTAGCTACAACCTCAGAGTTGTTTATGAGTCTCTCTTCCTCCTTAATATCAAGGCCCACTGCACACTTCCCTCTGCATTCTTTCTACTTCCCACCCCAAGCCCTGCCCAGAAGAAGAACCAGTGAATATTGCCTGACTGAATGATGATGAATAACATAGAAGGTAAATGAAGTCTTTTCTGTGTAAATTTTTCAAGGCCTCAAGTTGCTCTGGAAGATTTGGCTTGAGCATGCATTGCCTAATTCCAGCAAAAAGTGGATCCCCAAAGCCCATTTTATTTCAGGCTTTGGAGAATTTTTGCTAACTATTTGAGTCTTATCTTTCTATGAACGTGAACTTGAATTATAAACGGTTGATGACAATAAAAATCTATATTACCTTCTACACAGTCTATCAACTATGTGATTCCACAGTACAAACAGGGTGATAGAAAAGAACTTGGAGACAAAATATCTTTTTCATCTCTTTAAAGACTGAAACACACGATTGACTCATGCCCAATGTCACGTTTAAGAAACTTAGAAAAATTCAACATTAGACTTATAGTGCTGTCATCAGTGTTACACCTGCTGCTAAAACCCATATTTTTCTAAACCTCCTACAGCTTTGGATTTGCCGGGCTATCTACAATAGAGATTTAGTTTCCAACGTGTTCAGAAACTGTAATATACCACTGTTATTTTCAGCTGAAAAGCCCAGAAGCCAGTGCAGGCTCTGTTTCTTTTCCTTTGCCTCTGAAGACAAAAAAAAAAAAAAAAAAAAAAAAAAAAAAGAGAAGCTAATCAAATTATATGGTTATGTTATTTGATGTAGAAAAAGCATTTAATAAAATCTAACACCATTCATGATAGAAACTCTCAACAAGTTGGGAACAGAGAGGTGTTAGCCTCCACTTGATAAAGCGCATCAACAAAAACCTATAGCTAATGTCATACTTCACGGTGAAAGACTGAACGCTTGCCTTATAACATCAACAACAAGGCAAGTGTCCCAAGTAGTCTACGGGAACCATCCTAAAACAAATGAGTTCACAAGACTAAAGGATAACAAATCAACACAAAATCAATCACATTTCCAAGTACTAACAACAGACATGCAGAACCAAAATTAAAATCACAAATGCCATTTACAATTTCCACAAAAAGGAAATAAAATACTTAGATATATTCAAAGCACAGCAGGTACAGAAACAATATGCTGAAAAAAATCACAAAATACTGATGAAATAAATCAATGACATAAACACATACAAATCAAATACTACAAAATCAAAGTTGAAAAAAGTTAAAAGCTAAGAGGTAAAAGAGGTAAAGAGCAAAATGTGGACTTACAATCTAAATTTCCCAGTAATCATCTCAGTAAAATGACCTTTAGCAAGCAAATATTTGAGCAAAAAGAACACTAATGTTAGAGTTTAATAATATTTGGATATTAATCTTGGCCCTGGGAATCCCAGTTATGTGCTCAGTGATTCACAGCAAGAGTTATACACATTCAGCTTCCCCTCTGTAACTAGGGAATAATTGCACCTACCTCACAAGTATATCAGAAGATTGAATTATGAAGTAAACATAAGAACAGCTGGCACAGGGCCACTCAGGAAGGCTGCAATATGTTCAGTCCACGGTAGCTATAATTTTATTGATGATACTTTGAGGCACCAAACAGTTATCAGTCTCCAAGTTGTGGGGAACATCTTATTTTCACCACTGGGAAGGTACGAGGAGTGAAGAAAGGTGGAAATTGCCATTTACTGAACATTTACTATTTGCTAGGCATTGTCCAGTACCAAAAGTTTTACAGGTGTTCAAACATTCCATCTTCAGGCAATACAGTGAGGAAGGCACTGTTAACTGCATTTGAGTGACAGGAAAACTGAGTTTAAGTACCTTGCTGCAGATCATTTTATTGACCACTAATAGAACCAGGACAAGAACCTATCTCAGTGGGCTCCCTTATCCACATCCCTTTACTACAGTTCCCGCATGACAAGAACGGTTGCCAGCACCCATTCTCCCCGCTTAACCGAAAACATCCCGTGCAATCTCCCCCTCCAGATCCTATTTTAGTTACAGGGGCCTGTATAGTTCACAGCCCATTTTCAGAGAACTGAAAGTTGGTGCTTTTGAGCTCTAATGAATTCTTTTCTAAAATATTTATTTATTTATTTGGCTGCACCAGGTTTCAGTTGTAGCACCTGGGATCTTTGTTGCTGCATGCAGGATCTTTAGTTGCAGCATGTGAACTCTTAGTTGTGGCATGTGGGATCTAGTTCCCTGACCAGGGATTGAACCCAAGCCCCCTGCATTGGGAGCATGGAGTCTTAGCCCCTAGACCACCAGGGAAGTTCCTTGAGATCTAATGAATTCTTAATGTTTCCTTGAGCAAATTCCTTCTTTCCTTTCGTAAAATTTGAATTAGCTTCTGTGAATGTTAGCGGGAGTGACTGAAACATTCTAGCTAAGTTTTACGATATGCAAACCTTTATGGCTTGTGTATATACTGCAAGAATAATATTCAATACATAAATAAGGTGATTACCAGGGGAGTAACCTTAAATCTTATCATTAAAACTCAGCAAAGATGTCTGAACTCTAGTGGGCATCTCACAGATGAAGGGAATAGAGAAAGAGAGAAAAGCAAAGTAACAGGTCGGAAAAGATGGAAAGGAAAAACTTTGGAGGATTCCAAATCGAAACCGGGCCTGCTGAGCAAGACTGTCCATGGTGACTCTTACTCCACGTGACATGTCATCATTATCATCATCCCACTACTCAGATCTCTCTATGTTCTCACCTGCTGTATACTAACTAGTCTTTGGCTTTATCAATGCATACATGGTTTAAGTTATCCACATTTCCTTCACGTCTGTCAGTTTTGAAATTTTTCTCTCTGAGATGGTTGGAGGGTAGATCATACTGATTAAAACTGTGGGCTCTGGAGTCCCTATCCCAGTTGTTTCTTATTAAATAGATAACCTTGGTGGAGTTATTTAACTTCTCTGTGCTTTAGTTTCCTTAACTATAAAAATAGATTCTAATAACAACATCTACCTCATTAGGTTATTACAAGAATTAAATGAGATAAGGAAACACCTCCAAAGACATAGCCCAGGACCCTGGGATACTCTAAATGCCTAATATATGTCACCAACACTGGCATCAGTATCAATTTGTGAGCTCAAAATTGCACTGATGCAAGGATATTTTTTTTACAGAATAGGATCTTATGTGATGTTTGATGGTATTAATGATACAAGATGATGACGCCACAATAACCAAACAAATGTAGAAAATGTTTCAAGAGAAACTGTTTAAAGTATAATTGGAAGACAGTTCACAATAGTTCTCTGTACATAATAAGAGCTACAGGCAAAGCCTGGCCCTTACGTTTTCAGTTTTTGAATATTGTATCCCTTTTCTTTTTCCTTTTTTTGTCTCAATTTATAAAATAATTCATCTTATTTTAGCAAGTATTCCAAATCACCCCACAGGAAATAAAAATAATAGAGGAAGAAATAAGAAAAAGCGACACAACAGCACATTCTTTAATATTCTTACTTTGTTTGGTATCTTATTTTTCCCCCATATGTGATATAATTGTATGTCTGAAAAGAGGTATTCTTGGTGATTTCAGGCTCCGCAAAAGCATGAAAAAACCCTCTGGTTAATTTATGGCAGTTTATTTTACATACATATGGGAAAGTTCATTTGGCTTGAACTGTTTTTCAGACCCTGATGAGGCTGCTATTGATTTAGTACTCTACCAGAATACAAACCTGCAAAACACATAACATGGGAAAAGCTAATTATGGTAATAAGAATCAAACATGCATAATTCCATTAAAAAGTCACTGCTCTTCGTAAATCATAACACTTTTTTTTTTAACAACTCCTCTGTTCATTAGGAGAAAATTACCTGTTAGTGTTAAGTGGACTATAAATGCACTGTTTACACTGAAAGCGGAAAAAAGCTAATGTCACGTTTCATGTCAAAACGATTATTGCTATTGGTGTTGCCTTACTGTATTACTTCAAAAGAGCGTGTAATAAAATCCAAACTTTGCACGTGCTGAGTCATTATCTGAGTCTCCATTACAGAAGAACATCACCCTCACTGTTCTTTGTGGGTAGACATTTGAGTCCAGGCTCACATAAGTTATCAAAAGTTACCTTACTGGCCCTTACTACCTATAAGGGGCAGGTGTCTTCTAATGATATTCAACTCAAGACAAAGTTAATTTTTTTTTTTTTTATTTCTCCAGAGAACAAACAAGGAACGATAATGCAAACTGTTTTCTACAAAAGTTCAAAGGGATTCCAGGGTTTCAGAGGTAGAATAGATAGCTGAATTTTTTTTTAACATTGTTATTGGAGTATAATTGCTTTACAATGGTGTGTTAGTTTCTGTTTTATAACAAAGTGAATCAGTTATACATATACATATGTCCCCATATCTCTTCCCTCTTGCATCTCCCTCTCTCCCACCCGCCTATCCCACCCCTCTAGGTGGTCACAAAGCACCGAGATGATCTCCCTGTGCTATGCGGTTGCTTCCCACTAGCTATCTATTTTACGTTTGGTAGTGTATATATGTCCATGCCACTCTCTGTCCCATCTTACCCTTCCCCCTCCCTGTATCCTCAAGTCCATTCTCTAGTAGGTCTGCATCTTTATTCCCATCCTGCCCCTAGGTACTTCTGACCATTTTTTTTTTAAGATTCCATATATGTGTGTCAGCATACGGTATTTCTTTTTCTCTTTCTGACTTACTTCACTCCGTATGACAGTCTCTAGGTCCATCCACCTCACTACAAATAACTCACTTTCGTTCCTTTTTCTGGCGGAGTAATATTCCATTGTATATATGTGCCACATCTTCTTTATCCATTCATCTGTTGATGGACACTTAGGTTGCTTCCATGTCCTGGCTATTGTAAATAGAGATGCAACAAACATTTTGGTACATGACTCTTTTTGAATTATGGTTTTCTCAGGGCATATGCCCAGTAGTGGCATTGCTGGGTTGTATGGTAGTTCTATTTTTACTTTTTTTAAGGAACCTCCATACTGTTCCCCATAGTGACTGTATCAATTTACATTCCCATCAACAGTGCAAGAGGGTTCCCTTTTCTCCACACCCTCTCCACCATTTATTATTTGTAGATTTTTTGATGATGGCCATTCTGACCAGTGTGAGATGATATCTCATTGTAGTTTTGATTTGCGTTTCTCTAATGATTAATGATGTTGAGCATTCTTTTCATGTGTTTGTTGGCAATCTGTATATCTTCTTTGGAGAAATGTCTATTTAGATCTTCTCCCCATTTTTGGATTGGGTTGTTTGTTTTTGTGATATTGAGCTGCATGAGTTGCTTGTATGTTTTGGAGATTAATCCTTTCTCAGTTGCTTCATTTGCAAATATTTTCTCCCATTCTGAGAGTTGTTTTTTTGCCTTGTTTATGGTTTCCTTTGCTGTGCAAAGGCTTTTAACTTTCATTAGGTCTCATTTGTTTATTCTTGTTTTTATTTCCATTTCTCTAGGAGGTGGGCCAAAAAGGATCTTGCTGTGATTTATGTCATACAGTGTACTGCCTATGTTTTCCTCTAAGAGTTTCATGGTGTCTGGCCTTACGTTTAGGTCTTTAAAAGCATTTTGAGTTTATTTTTGTGTATGGTGTTAAGGAGTGTTCTAATTTCATTCTATGTAGCTGTCCAGATTTCCCAGCACCACTTATTGACGAGGCTGTCTTTTCTCCACTGCATAGTCTTGCCTCCTTTATCAAAGATAAGGTGACCATATGTGCATGGGTTGATCTCTGGGCTTTCTATCCTGTTCCACTGATCTATATTTCTGTTTTTGTGCCAGTACCATACTATCTTGATAACTTTAACTTTGTAGTATAACCTGAAGTCAGGGAGCCTGATTCCTCCAGCTCCGTTTTTTTTTTTCCCCAACATCGCTTTGCCTATTTGGGGCCTTTGTAATTCCATACAAATTGTGAAATTTTTGTTCTAGTTCTGTGAAAAATGCCATTGGTAGTTTGATAGGGATTTCATTGAATCTGTAGATTGCTTTGGGTAGAAGAGTCATTTTCACAAGGTTGATTCTTCCAATCCAAGAACATGGTATATCTCTCCATCTATTTGTATCATCTTTAATTTATTTCATTAGTGTCTTAGAATTTTCTGTATACAGGTCTTTTGTCTCCTTAGGTAGGTTTGTTCCTAGATGTTTTATTCTTTTTGTTGCAATGGTAAATGGGAGTGGTTTCTTAATTTCACTTTCAGATTTTTCATCATTAGTGTATAGGAATGCAAGAGACTTCTGTGTATTAATTTTGTGTCCTGCTACTATACCAAATTCAATGATTACATATAGTTTTCTGGTAGCATCTTTAGGATTTTCTATGTATAGTATCATGTCATCTGCAAACAGTGACAGCTTTACTTCTTTTCTGATTTGGATTCCTTTTATTTCTTTTTCTTCTGTGATTGCTGTGGCTAGAACTTCCAAAACTATGTTGAATAATAGTGGTGAGAGTGGGCAACCTTGTCTTGTCCCTCTTCTTAGTGGAAATGGTTTCAGTTTTTCACCACTGAGGATGATATTGGCTGTGGGCTTGTCATATAAGGGTCTTTATCATGTTGAGGTAAGTTCCCTCTTTGCCTACTTTCTAGAGGGTTTTTAATATAAATGTGTATTGAATTTTGTCAAAAGCTGTCTCTGCATCTATTGAAATGATCATATGTTTTTTATCCTTCAATTTGTTAATATGGTGTATCACATTGATTGATTTGCATATACTGAAGAATTCTTACATTCTTGGAATAAACCCCACTTGATCAGAATGTATGATCCTTTTAATGTGCTGTTGGATTCTGTTTGCTAGTATTTGGTTGAGGATTTTTGTATCTATGTTCATCAGTGATATTAGTCTGTAGTATTCTTTCTTTGTGACATCTTTGTCTGATTTTGGTATCAGAATGATGGTGGCCTTGTAGAAGGAGTTTGGGAGTGTTCCTCCCTCTGCTATATTTTGGAAGAGTTTGAGAAGGATGAGTGTTAGCTCTTCTCTAAATGTTTGATAGAATTCGCCTGTGAAGCCATCTGGCCCTGGGCTTTTGTTTGCTGGAAGATTTTTAATCACAGTTTCAATTTCAGTGCTTGTAATTGGTCTGTTCATATTTTCTATTTCTTCCTGGTTCAGTCTTGGAAGGTTGTGCATTTCTAAGAATTTCTCCATTTCTTCCACTTTGCCCGTCTTATTGGCATATAGTTGCTTGTAGTAATCTCTTATGATCCTTTGTATATCTACACTGTCAGTTGTTACTCTCCCTTTTCATTTCTAATTCTATTGATTTGAGTCTTCTCCCTTTTTTTCTTGGTAAGTCTGGCTAATGGTTTATCAATTTCATTTATCTCCTCAAAGAACCAGCTTTTAGTTTTACTGATCTTTGCTAGCATTTCCTTCATTTTTTCTTCTTTTATATCTGATCTGATCTTTATGATTTCTTTCTTTCTGTTAACTTTTGGGTTTTTTTATTCTTCTTCCTCTAATTGCTTTAGGTGTAAGGTTAGGTTGTTTATTTGAGATGTTTCTTGTTTTTTAAAGTAGGGTTGTATTGCTATAAACTTCCCTCTTAGAACTGCTTTTGCTGCATCCCATAGGTTTCAGGTAGTTGTTTTTTCATTGTGATTTGTTTCCAGGTATTTTTTGATTTCCTCTTTGATTTCTTCAGTGATCTCTTGGTTATTAAGTACTGTGTTGTTTGGCCTCCATGTGTTTGTATTTCTTACAGATTTTTTCCTGTAATTGATATCTAATCTCATAGCACTGTGGTCAGAAAAGATACTTTATACAATTTCAATTTTCTTAAATATACCAAGGTTTGATTTGTGACCCAAAATATGATCTATCCTGGAGAATGTTCCACGAAAACTAGAGAAGAATGTGTATTCTGTTGTATTTGGATGGAATATCCTATAAATATTAAGTCCATCTTATTTAATGTGTCATTTAAAGCTTGTCCTTCCTTATTTATTTTCATTTTGGATGATCTGTCCATTGGTGAAGATTGGGTGTTAAAGTCCCCTACTATGATTGTGTTACTGTCAATTTCCCCTTTTATGGCTGTTAGTATATGCCTTATGTATTGAGGTGCTCCTATGTTGGGTGCATAAATATTTACAGTTGTTATATCTTCTTCTTGGATTGATCCCTTGATCATTATGTAGTGTCCTTCTCTGTCTCTTGTAATAGTCTTTGTTTTAAAGTCTATTTTGTCTGATATGAGAATTGCTACTCCAGCTTTCTTTTGATTTCCATTTTCATGGAAGATTTCCATTTGCATGGAATATCTTTTTCTCTCCCCTCACTTTCAGCCTGTAAGTGTCCCTAGGTCTGAAGTGGGTCTCTTGTAGACAGCATGTATACGGGTCTTGTTTTTGTATCCATTCAGCCAGTGTGTGTCTTTTGGTTGAAGCATTTAATCCATTTACATTTAAAGTAATTATTGATATGTATGTTCCTATTACCATTTTCTTAATTGGTTTTGGTTCATTATTGTAGGTGTTTTTCTTCTCGTGTTGCCTGCCTAGAGAAGTTCCTTTAGCATTTGTTGTAAAGCTGGTTTGTTGGTGCTGAATTCTCTTAGCTTTTAATTGTCTGTAAAGCTTTTAATTTCTCCGTCAAATCTGAAAGAGATCCTTGATGGGTAGAGTAATTTTGGTTGTACATTTTTCTCCTTCATCACTTTAAATATGTCTTGCCACTCCCTTCTGGCTTGCACAGTTTCTGCTGAAAGGTCAGCCATTAACCTTACGGGGATTCCCTTGTGTGTTATTTGTTGTTTTTCCCTTTCTGCTTTTAATATTTGTTCTTTGTGATTAATATTTGATAGTTTGATTAATATGTGTCTTGGCATGCTTCTCCTTGGATTTATTCTGTATGGGACTCTCTGTGCTTCCTGGACTTGGCTAACTATTTCCTTTCCCATACTAGTGAAGTTTTCAACTATAATCTCTTCAAATATTTTCTCAGTCCCTTTATTTTTCTCTTCTTCTGGGACCCCTATCATTCGAATGTTGGTGCTTTTAACGTTGTCCCAGAGGTCTCTGAGACTGTCCTCAATTCTTTTCATTCTTTTTTTCTATTTTCTGCTCTGCAGTACTTATTTCCACTGTTTTATCTTCCAGGTCACTTATCCTTTCTTCTGCCTCTGTTATTCTACTACTGATCCCTTCTAGAGAATTTTTAATTTCATTTATTGCATTGTTCATCACTTTGTTTGCTCTTTAGTTCTTCCAGGTCCTTGTTAAACGTTTCTTATATTTTCTCCATTCTATTTCCGAGATTTTGGAACATTTTTACTATCATTATTCTGAATTCTTTTTCAGGTAGACTGCCTATTTCCTTTTCATTTGTTAGGTCTGGTGGGTTTTTGCCTTGCTCCTTCATTTGCTGTGTGTTTCTCTGTCTTCTCATTTTGCTTAACTTACTGTGTTTAGGGTCTCCTTTTCGCAGGCTGTAGGTTCATAGTGCCTATTGTTTTTGGTGTCTGTCCCCAGTGGCTAAGGTTGGTTCAGGGGATTGTGTAGGCTTCCTGGTGGAGGGACTAGTGCCTGTGTTCTGGTGGATGAGGTTGGATTTTGTCTTTCTGGTGAGCAGGTCCATGTCTGGTGGTGTGTTTTAGGGTGTCTGTGGCCTTATTATGATGTTAGGCAGCCTCTATTCTCATGGATGGGGTTGTGTTCCTGTCTTGCCAGTTGTTTGGCATAGCGTGTCCAGCACTGTAGCTTGCTGGTCGTTGAGTGGAGCTGGGTCTTGGTGTTGAGATGGAGATCTCTGGGAGATTTTCACCATTTGATGTTACATGGAGCTTGGAGGTCTCTTGTGGACCAGTGTCCTGAACTTGGCTCTCCCACCTCAGTGGCACAGCCCTGACGCCTGGCTGGAGCACCAAGAGCCTGTCCTCCACACAGCTCAGAATAAAAGAGAAAAAGAAAGAGAAAGAAAGAAAGAAAGAAGATAAAATAAAGTAAAATAAAATAAAGTTATTAAAATAAAAAAGAAAAAAATTTTAAGTAATAAAAAAGAAAAATAGACAGAACCCTAGGACAAATGGTAAAAGCAAAGCTATATAGACAAAATCACACATAGAAGCATACACATACACACTCACAAAAAGAGAAAAAGGGGAAAAATATATATATATCGTTGCTCCCAAAGTCCACCTCCTCAATTTGGGATGATTCGTTGTCTATTCAGGTATTCCACAGATGCAGGGTATGTCAAGTTGATTGTGGAGCTTTAATCCGCTGCTCCTGAGGCTGCTGGGAGAGATTTCCCTTTTTCTTCTCTGTTCGCACAGCTCCCGGGGTTCAGCTTTGGATTTGGACCCACCTCTGCGTGTACGTTGCCTGAGGACGTCTGTTCTTCGCTCAGACAGGACAGGATTAAAGGAGCAGCTGATTCAGGGGCTCTGGCTCGCTCAGACCACGGGGAGGGAGGGGCACGGATGCGGGGTGAGCCTGCAGCGGCAGAGGCCAGTGTGACGTTGCACCAGCCTGAGGCATGCCATGCGTTCTCCCGGGGAAGTTGCCCCTGGATCCCAGGACCCTGACAGTGGCGGGCTGCACAGGCTCCCGGGAGGGGAGGTGTGGACAGTGACCTGTGTTTGCACACAGGCTTCTTGGTGGCGGCCGCAGCGGCCTTAGCATCCCATGCCCGTCTCTGTGTCCGTGCTGACCGCTGCGGCTCGTGCCCATCTCTGTAGCTCCTTTAAGCAGCGCTTTTAATCCCCTCTCCTCGCGCACCAGGAAACAAAGAGGCAAGAAAAAGTCTCTTGCCTCTTATGCAGTTGCAGACTTTTTCGTGGACTCCCTCCCGGCTAGCCGCGGCGCACTAACCCCTTCAGGCTGTGTTCACGTCGCCAACCGCAGTCCTCTCCCAGCTTCCGACCGAAGCCCGAGTGTCAGCTCCCAGCCCCCGGCCGCTGTGGCGGGTGAGCAGACAAGCCTCTCGGGCTGGTGAGTGCTGGTCGGCACAGGTCCTCTGTGCAGGAATCTCTCTGCTTTGCCCTCCGCACCCCTGTGGCTGTGCTCTCCTCCATGGCTCTGAAGCTTCCCCCTCCGCCACCCGCAGTCTCCACCGGCGAAGGGGCTTCTAGTGTGTGGAAACCTTTCCTCCTTCACAGCTCCCTCCAACTGGTGCAGGTCCCGTCCGTATTCTTTTGTCTCTGTTTTTCCTTTTTTCTTTTGCCCTGCCTAGGTACGTGAGGAGTTTCTTGCCTTTTAGGAAGTCTGAGGTCTTCTGCCAGCGTTCAGTAGGTGTTCTGTAGGAGTTGTTCCACATGTAGATGTATTTCTGATGTATTTGTGGGGAGGAAGGTGATCTCCGTGTCTTACTCTTCCACCATCTTGAAGCTCCTCTGAATTCTTCTGTTTTAAACTTTCTAATGAAAGAATCTCCAAAAATAGATGTTTCCAGTATGAAGTCTACTGGCTCAAAATGTAACCTATTCTACTTATGAATAATCCTGTTAGAAAGTTCTTTGCTTGTATGAACAGCTCTGTCACTCTTATCTGTTGGAACAAGTTCTTCTATATAAACATAGATTAGGACCAGGTAGACACAGACTAACGATATGAAAGAAATGGAAAAGTTAAACAAATTGAACAAATACCACGAGAGAGGTAGGACATATTTATGTGCCATAAAAATATGAAAAATTGTCTACCTTTCCATTATCAAAGAGACACAAATTAATATAATAAATTGCCATTTTTATCTATCAAGTGGACAGATATTCCTGTAAAGTAATAAATGCTGGACAGTTGTTTGAAGAATAAGGAGTGGGGAATACAATGACAGTGGAGTGTAAATTGTTATGTTTTCAGATGCCCATTTGTGCAGTTAAGTGTCAAGAGCTTCAAACGTATGTTTACCTTTGACCTCAAAGTTCCACTTCTATAATGGACTCAGAAAAAAAGTATACAATACTGTTCATTAAAGCATTATTTCAATATAAAATGAGAAATTATATAAATATTAATAATATTTTTGTGACCTTGTTTAATTCAAGAGAATTCAAGGGATTCTCAGGATCAATATTGGTTTACACTGGATGCCTGAAGCTCTCTTGTCAGCTTGTTTAAAAGTCACTTTTGTGGAATTAGTCAAAGCAGGTCCAGAAACTCACAGAAGAAGGAAGGAAGAAGTCTTGAACTGTCATTCTGTATTATCATCCTTCAAACTGGAATCTTTATGAAATTCTCAGTCTTTGTAAGAGCAGTAACCCTAAACTGTTGCCTCCTTACTCACAAGAACTACCATCATTCGAGCCTCTTCATGAAGATCTTCAAAATTAGTTTCCAATAAAATAAACAATTAAGAAATCTTACATATTATTGTTACCTAAGTAGCTGAAATTCCCCTTTAACATTTTAATGTGGCCTGCTCTGCAATCTTAATAGGACCAGTCTACTAAAGGTAGTTATGTTGCCATTACTTTAAATAACATTCCTAAATACTATACACTTTGCTTTTTCTTTATTCATAACTTAACCTTTCCAAACATGATTTAAGGAAAAAGTGTGGTGTTAACTGCGATTTCTTTCAAATCCATTAAGCAGGAAATAGATGTCCACTGAATAGAATATAGGTCCTAGATGTGTGGGAATATAGAGTTTATATGACTGAATGTAGGTTACCTTGACTATAAAGGTCCATAAATCTTTATTTTGGTTTGCTCATGGTAAATAACACAATCATGGTAGAAGTAATCATGGTAGAAGTCACGCAATCATAAAATTTCTTACAGAAGTACCTACTACTGAAATCACTGTACTACTTAATTAAAACTAGGGATCTCAAATAAGAAAAATTGCTTTCTGAGTACAAAGAGCACACTGTTCCTTCATCAATTCACCTGAATGAATGAAAATACCCACATATTACATTACAAGCAATGTAAATAAAATAGAGCTAAAAATCAATGCAAGCAAAACCGAAGGGACTAGAAAATTGTGCTTCTGTAATAGCGACTAGAGTTGTAATAATCTGGGGTAGGAAAAAAATAGGTATTTCTTTACAGGAGGCAGGGAAGAAATAAGACAGGAAAGCCAGAGGCTATGCTGAGCCAGTGCAATTGTCCATTATTTAAACTATAGGTGGTGACACTCACATAAACTGGTGTAGCAAGATGCATCTAAAAGCAAGTGATGTGAGGGATTTAGTGTGAAATACACTGTGGGATTCTGTAGTTGAAGGGAGGGTACAGATGTGCTATAACTTAGGAGAATGTGGTACTGGAAATGCTAACCTTGAAAGAAGGCAAATTAAAGGCTAAGTGCATTGGATCTATAATTTCAACCCTGTTTACAGATTATTAACAACTAGGCACAAAATGTGGAGAATTAAGATTCTTAAAGTAGAAAGAGAAGGAAATGATGGCAGGGGAAAGGAAAAGAAAAATGAGACAAAATAGAAGAGGAAAGTAGATGCAGGGTAAGGGGAAGACAAAAAAGGAAAAAGCAGGGGAGAAATGAAGACTATGTTGAGGTGACATATCTAGGAGAGAGGTAAAAGAAGTAAGATCCAGTGTTGCCAAAATGCTGAAACTATATTAAACAAAATCTCCAAAAAAGCCTTCATGCTTCCAGACAAAACTGTAAAATCAGTGATGATGGCCTTGATCATGCCCACTCTAAGTCTATATTTTAGGGATCACAAGTATTTTCTTAAAGGGCCTGATAATAAATGTTCTTGGCTTAGAAATTACTCAACTCTGCCATTCTGGCATAAAAGCAGCCACAGACACTGTGTAAACAAATAGGTGTGGCTGTGTTCCAATAAAATTTTATTTACAAAAACAGGCAGGAGGACATGTTTGTCCAACCAGCCCATAGTGTTCCAATCTTACTATATTGTATTGCTCCCTTTAACACTTCCTGCTAAGCTTTGCCCCATCACCCAATGCCTCACTGACTCGACATAAATTTTACAATTATGCTCCCTGTCTTCAAAGCTTACCTTCCAATTTCTTCTCACATTATAGTAAGTCTTTCTGTATCTTTCAGGTAGTAACCAACCACCATAATAAAATTTCCCTGCTTAAAAACTCAGGAGAGGAAGAGTACTACAGTCTAGAGGGCACCACAAGATCCTTCTGTCACTAGATACATGCATCCCAAGTGAACTGTGCTTGGCTCCTATCCAACATCTACATTGTTCTTTATTCAATCTTTCAAGAATTGAGTACCTGTTATGCACTTTAACCTATAAACAAAGATAATTTTTAAAAATAATTCTTGACTTTAGGTTACTTGACATAGGGTAGAAATTACTATCATACCCACTACCTTCTTATCTTCTCCCACCCATCAAGTCATTAGAAAGCCATTAGTAACCTCAATAGTGGGAAAATCAACCTGAAATGGGGAGGCTAGAACTAGGAAAGACTAACAAAGAAGTTACTTTAGGACCAAAAACTTGATAATTTAGCAATGACTTCTCCCCATAGGGGTTTCATTTCTGGTGGTCCTTCACTTCTAGGCCATGTTGGGTAGTAGGCATCAAAGAAGCTCTGGCCCAATAAGGCAGAAGAGAAGAAAACCAATTTATCAGACGGAAGACTGTCTTTACTCTTTCTTCTTTATGTCATTTTGCAAAGAACTTCCAAACAGAAATGGTTCATGACTGCCAATCCTTGCTACCAAACTATAGTAAAAATTCTGTTAAAACAAATAAGATTCAAGAGTCTGCTTATGGCTATGGAACATTATAGTGCATCAGATTAATCTTCCCACCAGGAAGATAGGTAAGGATAAAATGTAAGAACATCGGCGTGAAGGCAACAAATGGCTCATGGCAGCAAAGACAGCCATGGTGGTAGGTACTCCAACCTGCCTTCAAGAGAGAACAGGAAACAAATGTCCACTGACAGATGAATGGTAAAGAAGATATGGCATATACATATACACACACACACACATATATACACACAATGGAATATTACTCAGCCATAAAAAATGAATGAAATGCCATTTGCAGCAACATGGATGGACCTAGAGATTATCATACTAAGTGAAATAAGTCAGAAAGAGAAAGACAATTATCATATGATATCACTGATATGCAGAATCTAAAATATGACACAAATGAACATATCTACTAAACGAAAGCAGACTCACAGATATATAGGACAGACTGTTGATGACCAAGGGGGAGAAGGTTGGGGGAGAGAAGGATTGGGAGTTTGGGATCAGCAGTCACAAACTATTACATATATAATGGATAAACAACAAGGTCCTACCGTAGAGCACAGAGAACTATGTTCAATATCCTGTGATAAATCATAATGGAAAAGTATATGAAAAAGAAAAAAATATATATATGTGTGTGTGTATAACTGAGTCACTTTATTGTACAGCAGAAATTAAACACAACATTGTAAATCAACTATACTTCAAAAAAAATTTTTTTTAATGAAAAAAAAATCATTTAAAAATATGAGAGAACATGGAGCAAAGATTGCAGTTAGCTAACAGCATCCACATGCCGCAACTTGGAATCTAGTGGAGCACTCATGCTGAGGCCACATCCTCTACAGGCTACTCCTGCCCAACATGGAACTCTCCTAATGAGCCCTTCTTATCCTGCAGCTCCTTAGCAGCCGAGCTGACCCCACCCAAGAGCTGTACTCGTCTGAGACTCTTCCTACCCAATCCTGCTCTTTCCTTCCTCTGCTCTCAGAGGCATCAGATTTGCATCGCGGTCTCTCTGCCCATTCCTGCTCTCTCTACCCTATGATTCACATTTACCAACTTCAGAAACGATGACACTTCTCAGTAGTGCAGCCACATTCCACAGGAGCCTAAGAAATGGTGTTTTAATCAAATACTTTGCTTTGCATGTAACCAACAGCTTGTATAAAATAGGGAACTGCTTCTTACCACGTGAACCTTTGGAGTGTTTCGCCAGCAAAATGGCTGCAGTTTTCTATTAGTGAACATGTTTTTCCTGAATGGAAATGCATAATTTAGGTTTAATAAGACTTTTCAACATAGGCTATACATACGAATGTGTATTTTCTCCTTTCCTTGTGTTTACAGCACGAGATAAGCTGCAGACCAATTTTATATAGCTATTTTATATGCAAATAAGAGGTTATTTTTGCATGTTTTCGGTTTTATAGGAGACAGGCAAGAGAATTTCAAGTAATGTAGTTTTCCACTCTAGTCCGAGAATTGACTTTTCTATCTTCTGTTTTCTGTGGGCATCTTTATCTCTTGACAGCTGATGAAAAATATTTAAACATTAAAGCTTTGAGAAATCAATACAATTTTGTAAACAATTTCATTATTTTAAAGTGCAATGAGCTCATTTTGGCTTTTTGAGGGTAAGTCGGGATGAGCAGTTGACCTCTTCCTCCATTCAAAAGCAAGAAGCATCTTCCACTTGGATAATTCCCAGGCTCCCCACATGGACAGATGGGAAAATGCTCCTATGGTAATGGTAACTCAGGTCAATTATGGCACCTGCCTCTGTCCTCATAGAATGGGGATGAGGAGTTCATTTATTGGCTGGCATTAATGACGACGAGAAGAGTTGAGAAAAGGATTCTGACATGAACAGACTACAGTTCCCAGAGCTGGGGATTTGTTTTTGGCAAAATGAACAGATTTGGAAGGACCCATAGACCCAGACAGCATGCTGTTGATCCAATGATTCACCAGCAGGGACCAAATCTGCCTTGGCCAGTGGCACACTGAAGGAGCCAACAGCCATTAGGCAGAGGCTCAAGTAAGCAGGTGGTTTCTGTCAATGGCTGGCCTACAAGTGGACAAAACAGAGCGGGACGGAGGGAAAAAAAGCAATAGGTAGAGGTTTGAGGCGGTCTATATGGATGTGGTGTGGCACCAGGAAGCAGGGAGTTCAGCAAGACTCCTGTCCTGAGATGATTGAACAGAGGCAGTACCTCAATCAAGAGGAAAAGAAGTTCTAAGATAGGTCACCAAGACTGAGCAAACTCTACCTACAGAACTGTGATAAAGGGCCATAGCAGAATCACCAGCAAGTCTTATTATGGGCTACTTGCTCAGAAGTCTTCAAATCCCCCCTGAAGAGTACCTGGTCTGACGGGGGCAGGGTGGTCAAGAGAGTTGCTGGAATTCTGACCTGTGAATTCTAGGGGATTCTGTAACAGGAAGCCAGACAGAAGGTGTAGTTGGAGGGACTATGGGGCATTGGAAAAGAATGTTTCCTGATCTACCTCACTCATCATCTGGAACATAATATCAACTCCTAGAGTTGTTAAAATGACTGAATGCAAAATGGTTAGCTCAGAGTTAGAACTCCAACTCTAAGGAACCAGCCCTTTCAGCTACTCATGGAATTGTACGATGACCAAGGACATTCTCTAAACGTGGGAGCCTTCAACAGGTTGTGAACATTGTGGCAATACCGATAGCTAACATTCACTGAGTACTTATTCTGGACCAGTCACTGTCTTGGTTCTTTACATGTATTATCCCATTTAATCCTCTCAACTCTATGAGATGGGTAGTAGTATTAACTCCACCTTACAGATACAGAGAGCAAAAAACAGAGAAGTTAAGGGACTTGCCCAAGGTTACACATTAGCAAGTAGCATAGCAGGATATTAACACAGGTTCAGGAGCCCCGCTAATAGTTTAGTTACACATAACACCATACTTCCACCATGGGGGGAAAAAAATAGAGAAAACTATGTAAGAGCAAGAAATGGTCCATTCAATCTCTATTTGGAATACCAGTGGTAAACCACAATGAGACACTAGTGAAAGTAGTCAAGCCATGGCAGCACATTTTAATATAAGTTTTTCCAGTAATCATTTCCCTGGCTTTGCTCCTGGCATGGAGCTCTGTCAGCACAGCCGTGGCAGGAGCAGGGAGTTTACGGCCAGGGACTTTTTACTACCCAGCACGAGCAATGGCGGTATTTGGCCAGCATCATTTCTGGTCTGTGGTCCTCTGTGGTGCACAGACACAAGAGGCAGCTGGATCATTTTTCCCCTGATCTCTAAATTCCAGGATGGCAGAATTCCACATATTAGATCATTTTACAACTTATTGACAGAAACTTTAAATATCAGCCTATGCCCCCCCAAGGATCTGGAAGATTTAACATGATTTCCAAAGGCATCCACTTAAAAGGACTTTTGACGGTAATTCACTAACATAAAATAAAAATGAAAGAATATTTTAAGCAGCCTGACACTCATGATATATCCATGGTGTATTTAATACACTTTGATGTAATTCTTTTTACTTCTGCATAAGTAATTCGTGCTCGTCTTAGACAAATTAGATCATCTAAAAATCACCTAAAATACTACCAACCAGAGATGATCATTATACTTTATTGTTTAGCCTTCCAAAATTCTGTCCTAGTCATTTAACATTCAGTAAAAATAGAAATATACTTATTATATTTCTACTGTGTAACTGCCTCTCTCATTTAGCTATATTCTGAATATCTTCCCATGTCCTATATAAAATTATACTTTTATGACTATATATTTTTATTTTGTTTCATGGATGCCTATAACTCATTTATCAGTCCTCCATTGTTGAGTATTTGGGTTGTTTCCAATTTCCTTTATTTATTTTTAAAAGCACATCTTACATTTAGCAAATTAACATTTAAACTGTTATGCAGAAATGTCATTATTCAGTTCCTAGTTTGCCTTTTAACTTTATCATGGGTTTGCATTCAGAAGTTTGTTTTTAATTTTTGTTTAGTAGAAATGCATGAGCATTTCAGTTGTGAATTCTGCCTTTTTGTGCCACACTGAGAAAGCCTTTCAAAAACAAAGAACACTCCTCCTTCCCCTCGATATGTTTCTGAAGGAGTGGATACTAATATACTCTTGGAAAATCACATATCAAAAACTGCCAGATAGCTTGCTTTCTAAAAGCATACTAAGATGAATCTTCTTTGTGGGAGAAAAGGGCCCCTGTACGTTACCAAAACTCAAAGCAGGAGACATTGGAGTTCCTTCTGTGAAACAAAGGGTTCAGATTACATTTCTATAAAAGTTAATAAAACTATGGGAATCTTTTATCATGTTATCCTAAAGACATGGAAGTATTATCTCCAGTATAGGTGTCCAGGCTGGACCACCTGAGACTAACAAGCATATCCATTCCCTACACCAGCTGTAAGAACCGGCTTCAAGTCTTCCACTCTCTTCTCCACATGTAAGGTATCTCTGAGGGCACTGCATCTTCCCACCAGCTTATTCTAATTCTGAATTGACTACCTCATCTATTTCTTCAGAGGATGGGAGGGCTATTTTTACATCATGGAGTACACTGGTCAAAAAAGAGAAAATACGTGTCATGGCACTACTCCTAATAATAGTACTACATTTCCAAACCATGTAATTTGACTACAGAGATTTTTTTAAGTAGCAGCTAGAAATCTGACATGTCATGTGCAAACTGCAAAGGCTTGACAGGACTCTTTTCATGCTTTTTCTTTCACTTATTTCATGTCTAAAGCAAATTTTTGAGGTCCTACAATGCTTCCATGGTTAAACTTTAATAACTTTAAAATCTATTCATTATTCCATGGCCACCTTTAAGACACCAGTCAGTGATATCACTAACCTCCCACTGTAAGAGGTTTTTCCCCTTTGGAAGAATCTGTTCATTACGGTAGTTAACAACTACTCAGTTATCAAGGAACCCTAACACAGAGCATGGGACAAGTTAACGGTATAACAAATCAGTCGTTACGCTAAATGGTCAGTTTGTATAGTAGAGTATTATTGCTATATTGAATCCAACTTAAAAGATTTACAGCAGTTACATTTTATTCCAGGTACAAGATATACAAATGAAATACAGAGGGGTGCAGTTTTGTTTTATGCTGCTTTCATTAAGAACCCAACTGCAAGGCAAAATCAGTTAGTATATATCTCGTTCTATGTGACAGCCAATTTTCCTCTGCGATTGGAAACTCTTGGAGCTTTTTAATCCTTGATCTTACTCTGGGAGTACTAGGGGTGGGAGTTACAGCATGTTTTTAAATTGTTTAAAGCTGTGGTGGTAACAAGCTCTTATCCCTGACTCCTGAGCAGTGGACCATCTCTGGATGGATGGTCCATAGCCTTGAATCTAGGTCTACTTTGATGATGAAATCTGTCTGGGACATAGTTCTTGGCCCAAAATGCTAAGGTATTTTTTTTTTCCAGTGAACATCTTTTCAGAAAAAATATGTAGCATTATAAACACAGCTATCACCAAATACCCTGTGACACAATCAACTTGACCATGTAAAGGCCCAAGGCTAATGACATCATGATTTATTTCACAAATATTTCTTTCCATCCGTATTATATGTCAAATACTTTCAAAGATCTAGGCATAGAGCAGGTATCAGTCCTCTTGAAGTTTATATTCTTATGGAGAAGGCAGATTTCAAAAACAAATACATTAAGATAATTTTGCAAGTAATATGTGCTATAAAGAAAATAAAATGTTCTCAGGAAGAGTGGTGAAAGGCAATTGTTAATGTAAAGAGTGCAAACTTTGTTAATTGGAAGAACTGTAGAAAATCAATCAATCAAGGGTCCCATAAGTCAAGAGACAGATAAATCAGTATTTAACTGAACACTTAGAAAACATCCTTTTACATACTTTCAAAGTCCTGTCTGCTGCTTTTAGTTTCTCTTAGCAAACATTCTTTCTCTTCAGAATAGCTACAGCAAAAGATTAAAGCTTTGAGTTTAGGGACAGTTATGTGCTTAGGATTCCTGCTCAGTACTCCGTACTATGTACAAAATGCTTTTTATAGCAGTAAAGACAATGATGAGAAGGGTCAGAATAGCTGGGGTTTGGGAAAAATTGCTTGGTTCAGATCTATAAAAAGCTTTAAAATCAATCCACTAGAGGATAACGCATTTTGTTATTCTATAAGGGCATAAGTGTAAAAGTTCTCCAGTGTACAGACTAATTCTGGACTTCAGCATAATATCATTTAATATATTTATGCTCTACAGTTGCTTGCAAAACTTCAAACTAACTCTGAATGTCTTTAGTAGGACTGAAATACCACATAATAAACTATTAGACTTTGTTTGTGTGTGAAATAACATTGACAATCCTCACTTTCCAGGCTGGGTACTTACAAACCAGCAATGAAACATAAAAGATTTTCAGAAAGCCTGTGTTCAAAAAGTACACATAGTATTTGAAATATTTTAAGCATGAATTCTTCCAGTATGAATTATTTCATTTTCATATTGTGATTAGCAAGGTAAAACTTTGCCTTGACAATATAAAGACTATTTATGTAAGACATGTATAGCTCAGATCATATGGTATACTTGCATAAATGTAAATAACATCATTTTAAGTTCCTTTGTTTCTTGCTCCACTGGTACTTTTCCCAAATACAGACTGACAGTGTTCCTACACTAATTAATCCATTTATAAAAACAGGCAGAGCAAAACAAAGCCCATTGTCCTTGCCCTCCTGGAACTCATTGAAAATTAAACGAGAATTTCCTATCATAGTTCTCCTACCCTTGGCAGAGGAAGGGAGATGTATCAATCAGGGACCCAGCAGGAAACAAGTGGTAAGCTCTAAAAGGTGGTTCAACAGAGCATAATGAGGGGGACATCTTACAAAGAGGAAGGCAGTTAAAGGAGACCACCAAGGGGTGGTGAAGCAACCTGAAGCCTGCAACAGCAGGAACAATTTCCACTAGGTTTGAAAAGGCAAAGGGAGTGTATTAGTTTCCTATTGCTACCAAAAACAAAACAAAACTAACAAATAAGTGAAAGTCAGAACAAACTTAGTGGCTGAAAACAACAGAAATATTTTCTCTTCTAGCTTTGGAGTTCCGATGTCCAAAACGAGTCTTACTGGGCTAAAATCAAGGTGTTAAATGGGTCCCTCCTCCTCTGCAGACACTAGGAGAGAATCTATTTCCTTGCCCTGTCCAGCATCTAGAGCTGAATTCCTTGCATTACTAGGCTTGTGGTTCCTACCTTCATCTTCAAAGCCAGCAGTGTAACATCTACTCTGACTTTGCTTCCACCTGGCTTTTTTCTCATCTGTGTGTAGTCAAATGTCCCTTTATCTTCCTCTTCTAAAGATACTTGTCATCACTTTTAGGACCCACCTAGATAATCCAGGATAATCTTTCCATCTGAAGATCTTCAACTTAATCACAACTGCAAAGACCATTTTTTCATACAAGGTCATATTCATGAGTTCTAGGGATTAGGATGTGGATATCATTGGGGGCCATTATCCAGCCAATCACAGGGAAGGGTCTGGAGCTGTTGCTGGAATCCAGGGCAAACTGTAGCAGTAGGAAAAGGCTGTCTGACAGGAGACATGGCTTCAAACCACTCTCACATGTGGTAGTAGAATGCAACCACTACCAAGAGATGGCCAAACACGACAGAGTCCAGGAAACAAGTACCCCAACCTCTCTCTTGTCCCATCCTCCAATTTCTGCCAGTGCCTCTCAACTGGAAACCCAACTGGAAACTAGAGGGCAAGGAAAGCTGGACAACGTGGTCCATAAAGTTCAGCCTGCTAGAGTTCAGAGGAAGGTAGAGAAGGCTAAAGAGTGGATCTCAAGAATTAAATGAAGAATATCCAGGGCTTCTCTGGTGGCGCAGCGGTTGAGAATCCGCCTGACGATGCAGGGGATACGGGTTCGTGCCCCGGTCCGGAAAGATCCCACATGCCGCGGAGCGGCTGGGCCCGTGAGCCATGGCCGCTGAGCCTGCGCATCCGGAGCCTGTGCCCCGCAACGGGAGAGGCCACAACAGTGAGAGGCCCGCATACCACAAAAACCACACACACACAAAAAATAATATCCAGAAAAGATAAGGGCCAGAAAGAAGGTGCCAACAGTTCTGAGGCCATGTGTAAGAATGAGAACTCCTGCAAGAGACACAGGAGGTATGGGCCAGATTACCATGGCTAAAAATGCCCAAAGCAAGCAGCCTGAATTCAGAGAAGTAAGGTTCAATTCAGGACCCCATAAAGGCTCACCTGGAAATTGCGAAATCATTCCAGAGTTAAAATAATTCAAGTACCTCTGCAAGATTCATTCCAAGGTTTCGGAACCTTAGCCAGGTTTTTCAATGAGAGGTTTGCAGTTTACAAAAGGAAGAAAAGAATGTATTTGTTTTAATTTGGTGGGAAGAATCCAATACCTCTCACCTTGATTTAGATTAAGGATGACATAAAAGTCAACCTCGTGTTTGGAGTCTCCTCTCTTTCTCCAGAAGACACTTAATGCTGAAATTGAGGCAGATGCACTTAGAGAAAAGCAAAACTTGGTTCCATTTGACATCTCATTGACTTTAAGGCCAGTAATCAACTTGCCTGTGTCAGGGACTGATTTTGTGTTTTTTTCTAGGCTAAAATCTCTACAGAGAATTTAATCCATGCTCCCCCAAAGTTTTGAATCTCATGAGGACTGGATGTGGTGCTTTGTATTTCACTGAACACAATATTAAGACACAAAATAAGAGTGCTAACAATTTGAGCAAAGCCCAAGAAACAAAAATATTATGATAAAAATGTATATCATAAAAAATTAAATATTTACATTTTGAAGAATAATCATCATTGCAATTTTTTGTAGGTAGCAGGAATTCTAAAGACTACCTTACCTTATTCCCACTTTAGAAGTTAATAAAAAATATCCTTTAATAAAAGAGTGGAGAAATGTAACGTAAAATTCCCCCAAAACAAAATGGCTGCAATATAAATGATTTGGTCTATAGTCACAAAAGACATGCTATTTAATCAGGAGAGTTCCAAAAGACATTGAATTTTATTATTTCCAAGTTGAACATAGTGTGACTCTTACATAGAGAAGCATACCACAGTGGGGTCCTCCTAACCCAAAGCCTACATGAAGAATAATGGTGCTACGGCTGCCAGAGTCCCGAGAACCACTGACACGATGGGATGCTCAGCTGGCCACACAGTAAGACTCTTCTCTCACCTTCTTCTGAAACACTTGATTGTCTTATCTGATTCCCTCTTGCACAGAGAGGGACCTGGAAACTAATTACCAGTGGCTCAAGATCTGAGAGTAGATGAAGAACAAGGGAAAGATTCAATAATGAAAATGAAAAAAACTGAGGTGCGGGGAGGGAGCTGTGAAGGAGGAAAAGTTTCCACACACTAGGAAGCCCCTTCACTGGCAGAGACAAGGGTGTGGGTAGGAGGGAAGCTTTGGAGCCACGGAGGAGAGCGCAGCAACAGGGGTGCAGAGGGCAAAGTGGAGAGATTCCCACACAGAGGATCAGTGCCGACCAGCACTCTCCAACCCAAGAGGCTTTGTCCTCTTAAATCTCACTGAGAAAATAAAGTATTGTAAATGTTTGTTCTTCTTTATTTATAAATGATCATTTACCCAAATTTTTTCCGATAGACCCCATGTTTTAAATGATAAAGTCTGTACTTTGCCTGTTGGTTTTCCTCTGTTTAACCATCCTTACCAGAGGGAGCCTATGTAGATGAAAAGAGAAAATGAGATGTACTGATTTTTACCCTCCATGATATAGATTCATTAGTATGCTCCTTCATTATTACATAAAGATAAGTGAACTAAATATTTACCTCAAAATCTTAGAAAAGGAACTCTAGAAAACTAGGATGATGTTATTAATAAAGATTAAAAGCTGAACTAAATTAATTAGAAAATAGAAAATCAATAAACCCAATTAATCAAAGAGCTGTTACTTTGAAGCAAACAAACAATACAGTAGATAAAGCCTTGGTAAGGCTAACAGAGCAAAAGTGAGAAAACAGAAGTATAACCAAATTATTTTATTTTTGAAATACAATTATTTTAATTTTCTCCCAATATATTTGAAAATAAAGAGTCTTCTAGGAAAACATGAAACACCAAAACTGACTAATCAAACAGACAGTAATTCAGAATAGTCCAATAATCACAGAAGATATTTTTTAAGTTGCCAAAGAAATATCACCTCCCCTACCTCTGTGCATCTAACTTAGATATTTTAATGGTTTAAAAATCTGACCCTTCCTGCAGTATTACTGTTCTGGAGCATAGAAAAACAAAAGAAAACAATGATAATTACAATTGTTTTCATTTATTTGACTAGCTAAGCCTGCTACCAAAAACCATCAAAACAACCATAACACTACAGAGCAACCTCATTTGTGAATACATAGTAAATATTTCCAAAATACTGTCAATTGAGTCTAGCAGCAAGGTAGGTGTATTGATTGATAAATAAATAGTTTCACTGATAGTATAAAAGATATACATTCTCCTTGTAAAAACCACACCATTCAAGAAAAGCAAAAATCACTTGAATTTCCATTATCAAGATATAACCACTACTAACATTTGGATAAACATTCCTCCATTTTCTCTCTCTCTCTCTCTCTCTCTCTCTCTCTCTCTCTCTATGTACCTATAGGTCAGTGTAAACAACTTTGTGTGAAGGGAATCATTATGTATGTACATAATATATGTAACCTGAGAATTTTACTCAACAGTATGTCATGGACATTCATCCATGTCAATAAATATAGATCTACACCATCTGTACTAGTCACCTACTATTTGTATTTATGTACCATAATTTATTTAACTAGTTTAATGGATGTTTGGGTTGTTTCCAATTTGGTGCTATTATGAATAGCTCTATGATATATTCCTTGGGCATAAATCTCTCCCCATTTTGTGATTACTCTCTAAAAGTAAGGTTGCTGGATCATATCGCATACGTATCTAATATTTTTCTACTACCAGACTGCCTTCTAGAAAGCTATACCTATTTATCGTTCTATTAACTATGCTTGAGAGAGCAACTGCCTCACACCCTCACCAGCACAAGGTATTGTCAGTTATTTGGTAACAGACAGTGATTTGAGAAGGCCAGCTGTGTAGTGAATTTACCCATCATTTTTGACATTTATTTATTCAACAAATAATATATTAAATGTCTGTAGGTACCAGAAGCTGAGCTAGGCCTAGGCACTGGTTATTGTCAATAATCAACTGGCCTCAAAAAACATTTTCTGAGAGGGGTGGGGAAGACACTAAACTAACAAATAAGTAACTAAAGAAAATAATCACACATTGAGATTAGTGGTTTGCAGGAAATAAAGATCTTTTAAGAACTGGAGAGAACCTACTTTGGTTAGGAGAGTTAGAAATTGCATCTCTGAAAAAGTGATACGTAACCTGAGATAAGAAATATGGGGCAAAATAGGTTCTAGGCAGAGGGAACTGTAAAGGGCAAAGATTCCAAGGCAGGAAGGAAAGTGTATTCAAGGAAAGCAGGGGAGTCAGCCTAGCTAGAGAGTAACAGAATGAAGAGAGACCTCAGGGGTGGCAGGAACCAACCAGGCACAGCCTTGAAGAGCACAGTAAAGATTTTGAGTTATCTGCTAAGTACTGTGGGAAGATGTTGAAGGGCTTTAAATATGATGTCATCAAGTTTACCTTGTAAGAAGTCTCACTGTCAACTTTGTGAAGATTAGTTGAGTGATTCCCGGCTTATAGAGTTGAGTCAATAGTGATGCTGCCTACGGAAACGGAGACGCCTGAGTGAGAAGAGGTTTGAGGGTAGATGAATATCCAGGGTTCCATTTTGCACATATGAAGGTAGAGATGCTTGTGAAACATCTAAGTGGAGATGCAACATTAGCAGCTGCATGTGTAAGTCTGGGGCTCAGATTTTTGAAAAGCTGATATATATTTGGGAGTTTCCAGCATATGGTTGGTATTTAAATCACACAGTTGGATAGGCCTATCTAGGGAAAGCGTATACATTGAGAAGAGATTAAGAAAAGTTTTTAAATTAAAAAGAATTTTTTAAAGGCACACCACAATGTAAAAATATTGTCAAAGATAAAACGCCAGCTAATAAACTGTCAATTTTTTTAACTTAAAAAAATATATATTTTACAATATGTAAACCAGCATTACAAGGAATTAGTACTCATTAGCAAATACCCAGTGCCATGTTTCATACTAAAAAAAAAAGCACACATCACATGGTTAAGTTTTTCATCTTTTAGATTTTACTACTTCAAACTTTGGATGAATTGGAGCTGCATCCTCCTGAGGTTGCCTTGGACCAAGAAGAGAATGAGAAGGCTGTCCCCGGCTCATGATGTAGACTGAGTGCTCCTTATAGGGAGGCCAGTGCGGACACAGAAGGGAACTGAGAATGTGCCAGTGATGGCGGACTACCTCCCATTTTCTTCTACCCCAAGAAAAGCATGCAAACATTCTACCTAACCATGACCCACAGCAGCAGTGGTGTGAGAAGAATCCATACACTTCCTACTGTGGAACTGGGATCCATCCTTCCTCAAGAAGAAGATAAAGCACTGGGCATGATAGCACAGCATCTAACCCTTTCATTCCTGTAAGTTTCTTACAAAGAGCGCCAGCCACTGGTAAACAATAGTATTCACTGATGTGGCCCCTTGTAAGTTAGGAAAGTTTCCTTATTGGTATTATTTTTTCCTCACTGGCATATAACTGGGAAAAGAGAGCTCCAGGGGGATTCCTGATGAGAAGCATCAGTCTGTATTGTAAAAAGATGTAACTACAGGTGATGTTACCTGTACAAGCAACTCTAGACATTGTAATACAGCAAATTACAACATTCCAGCCAAAACAACATTTAGCTAATGATCAATTCCTATTATACTGGGTCAAATACAAGCCCCAAAGAATGGAAGATAAATTTATCTTTCAGCGGCCTGTGTAAATCCCTTGAAGGAGGGACAGGGAAGGGATGTGAAATATCACTAAAAAAAAAAATCAATATCTTTATTGATTAATCAAGCTACTGTGATTTATTGGGCACTCACTCATTTGTTTGTTACAGTCATCTCATCCATTGCCTCTGGCTGTGATAAATGGTCTGGATTCTTCTTTGGGAAAGAGAGAAGCTTTTTAGCCGTTGTTCTTGCAGTGTGGGCCTTCCAGATGCCTGCGTGCCCGCTTCCATGCCAAGTTAAAGCCTACAGATTGCTGTGGAGTGCGATCTTGAAAATATCAGACTCCCCCAATATAAGGAGCCCAAAGAGCAGTGCACACAGACATCAACTCTGGATTCTTCCAAAATGGAAACAGGAAGCCTAAGCAGAAGCAAGCTTGATATCCAGGATGTATGAGACTTACTGACCTGGTGAGGAGTTACTGTTTCAGAACCGGCCTGGCGCACGCGCGTGTGTGTCTGTTATTTACCGTGTATGTTCTCGTTACGTTATCAGTAGCCTAATTTCTATAACTGCTTTGTTTTACAAATATTATATACTTTTATTTTTGTCTCTCAGGTCCCTTTTAACTGCATTCAGTGAACATAATCCTCCTTTGCCTCTGGATAAAAAAGTCTGCTGTAAGGCATTATTGCTCACTCTTGGGTAATAGGTAAACTCTGATTACTTTAAGCCAATGCAGTGGCAAATACAGTGATAAGAATGTCCAGTTCAAGACACCAAAATTCCAGACTTGACTTAGTATTATGTCTGCTCTCTTTCATGGTACTTTCTGTAATTTCATCCAACAGACTTCTGCCCCTACTTAACTCCCAGCTGCTGTTTCATGAGCTGAAGCAGGAGGGAGTGAGAATGGTTCAGTTCTTCCCAGGATAGGAGTCTTTCCATGCTCTGGGCCCGCCAGATGGTGAAAGCTACATCCCCAAGTGGTACTTGGCAGACTGATGAAGGTGACATTTTCTCTCCAGGGGTGCTTCCGTCGGCTCTTCAGAAGTTCCCTGCTAGATCCTGCTGGCCTACAGTTACTCGGCCCCTGGCCACATACAGATCTATTCCAAGAGGCCTCTTGGGCTCCTTTCTAAGGCCCTGGCTATGCTTCAGAATGCTTTCTGCTAATGTTCCCTCATTCTTCCCGGTGGCCTACTGGACCCAAGATGCACTTATGCCAGCTCTCTCTCCCACGTGGCTCACACCTAGACCACAGGAAACACCCAGGCCTCCCTTCCCTTACAAATGCTGCGAGTGCAGGTCAATCTCAATAGACCATCCAAGGTGACCAACAATCCTAGTTTGCCCAACACTCATTTGGTTTTACTACTGAAAGTGCCAGGAATCAGGAAACTTCACAGTCCTGAGAAAACTGAGACCTTGGCATCAGAGTCTTCTTGGCCTCACCTCCAATTCTCACCCTCTGATTACCTCTTACAGTCAGACCCACCCAAGGCTGTGATCTACTTGAGCTTTCTTGGTCCTGAGCCTGGCACTAGTCCTTTGTGTCAATCACAAAGCATGGCTTTCAAAGTTCACAGGGGATCCTCTTGAAGACGCTCTTGTTTTACTGACAAAAGAAGGTAGCATCCCCTCCTCCCACTAAGCCAAGAGGGCACATCTCACACACCCACAAAGAGAGGCCACCAGGGGCCCAGAGAGGCTCTCAATTTATAAGCTTACCCTAGTTGGTGAATTGATGGGTTGAAAACATCTTTCTGGGAATTTATTTCCAATTAAGTGGAAAGTTTACATCTTATTTAATTTGTATGTCAGAGATTCATTCTTTCAAATTCAGGAAGACGTAAGCAACATACACCTCTGGGCCTCACCTGTCATCTCTTCCTGAAAAAAGTCTCCTGCTCTCCAAAGCTGTACCTTCTCCTTTCCAGCTATCTATCAGTGGAAATGGACATCCCTTGAGGACTGAGTGTGGATCACTAAGTCTCCATCCAAAGTGCCCCCTCACTTGGCACAGAATGACTCAGCAGACCCCAGGGAGTCATCATGGCACCAGGGTAACTAGAATGACTGCAGTGAGAGTGGCTGGACTTGGTGCTTGAGACAAAACAGGCACCAGAACATAACAGGGAGAGACGCTGCATGTATGGATAACAATTTGGTGCCATCTAGAGTTTCATAAATAATTTTTTTCTCCACAGACCAAGGATTCCTATCCCTTTCCCATCTCACATCATTACTAAGCTTAGTTGAAGTGGAAAAAAAAAATTGCTTCGTTCAGCCACTCTTTCTCATGCAGCAGGTAAAATAGCTCTACTATAACTGTAGTGACACTTGGGTCTCTGGGACTAACTTGCAAATTCCCTTAAAATTCTACCATTACTCAAAGGCTAAACTATTTCTCACAGCCACTCTGATTCTAGAGACTTGAGGCCTTTTGCTATCCGGACCCAGACTCACACTAGAGATTCCATTTGAAACTTCCCCTGTAGCTACACAAACCCTCAAACTGCAGCATTCTCTGGACACCCCTCATGAAATTCTTCAACCTCTCCTATCCTAGGCTCATAGCCAAATTCCCACATTTCATGACTTTCTCCCTTCAACCTGCACATCTGCTCCTGCTTTAGGATTTTTTCTAATAGGCTGATTGCTCAAATACTGCCAATCAGAAACAACATTTCCCGATTCTTCCCAAGTCCTGTTTGTTGCTGCAGAGAAAAACCTTCAAGTGTTCCAACTACCTACTTCAGCATCATTATCAAGGGCTCCCATTGACCTCTCCAAGATTATCACACCCTCCCTCAAGACACCAATACTCCAGAAATCGTAGTTGGGTACATAGGTCTTCCTAGGCAGCACTAACATAAAACCACAGAATATCAGTAATTAAAACACACTCCAGTTCATCGGGTTGCAGCCAGATGAAGATAATCTCAATTTCACACATGACTTTATGAAGGTTGTAATATGCAAAAGAGCTGGTGCCAGAGTTCATATGCTTAGCAGGCAGTATAATGATGCATTTTCCTCAACCATCATTAACAGAAGCTGATGCCATAGTGACCCCAACCTCCTCCTCTACTGGGCGGGAGAAAGAACAAGAATGTCAAGGTCATTTCACAATGTATACAAATGTCGAGCCACTACATTGTACACATGAAACTAACCTAATATGTCGAATATACTTCAATTAAAACATTTTTAAATAAAAATAAAAAACAGCAAAATAAGATTAAAAAAAAAAAGAATCTCAAGGTGTCTGTCTGCTGAATGCCAAACATCCCAATTTGTGCAATAAGAAAGCAAATGACAAAAGGCTCTAAGTTAAAGAACAGGGAGTTACAGAAGTTGGGCCCGAGGTGCTACTGTTCATTGATGGCTTCTGAGTAGAAATGCCTCCACTAAGTTAAAGGGGGGCGGGGGAGGGCCGGAGGGGCGGGGCTGCAGCCCACTGCGCCTGCTAGTCTATTTAGTCCAGTCTCTTATTTCCCTAGAGAGGGCTTCTTTGACCATCCACCACCCCTGTTCCATTCCATACATGTTCCTCTATGTTTCTTATATGTTCTTATAACAACCCTTCTTGTCACAGGAGCTACTGCACTTTGTAACACTTGCTTGTTTAATACTAGTTTACCTGACTCAGGTATGACCGGTGAGCACGCAGACCATGTCTGCCTTAGTTGCTGCCCCATCCCTGGGGCTCGGAATACTTCCAGACAAATGGCACAAGGGCAACACTATTGGATGGATGGATGGATGAACGGATGAATGAATGAAGGAATGAAACTATGAATGAGCTGATTACCAGCACAGATGTTCAGGGTGCTTCAGCTAAATTTTTGCTTCCCTAATGATCATTTGATTTTGAAGGTATGTAAGTAAATAATATGCCACTGAATTGATATAATTATCCCTCATATGTGGATTCTTCAAACTTACCTATCCCATAAGGGAAAATAAATATAAAACACTAATCTAATTATTGTGATGAATAAATCTTAACACCTATGAATAGGTTTTAAATATTCACTTTGCTCCATACCAACCTAGTAATTTGAAGTTAAATTTAGATGGGTATTGTTCTTTTTAAACTAAATTTTCCATTTATTTAATTTTTAAAATATACTCCAGGGACTTCCCTGGTGGTGCAGTGGTTAAGAATCCACCTGCCAGTGCAGGGGATACGGGTTGGATCCCTGGTCCGGGAAAATCCCACATGCCACAGAACAACTAACCCTGCGTGCCACAGCTACTGAAGCCCATGCACCTAAAACCCGTGCTCCACGACAAGAGAAGCCACTGCAATTAGAAGCCCGCACACCACAATGAAGAACAGATCCCCTCGCCACAACTAGAGAAAGCCTGCACATAGCAACGAAGACCCAACACAGCCAAAAATAAATAAATAAATAAATACATTAAAAAAAAATACAATTGAATCAACATTTATATATATATATATATATATATATATATATATATATATATATATTCTCCAGTAAGAACCATAAGTGAAGAGTAAGTTGCAACTACTCAGTATATATACATTTTTAACATCTTTATTGGAGTATAACTGTTTTACAATGGTGTGTTAGTTTCTGCTTTATAGCAAAGTGAATCAGCTACACATATACATATGTCCCCATATCTCCTCCCTCTTGCATCCCCCTCCCACCCTCCCTATCCCACCCCTCTAGGTGGTCACAAAGCACCGAGCTGATTTCCCTGTGCTATGCGGCTGCTTCCCACTAGCTATCGATTTTACATTTGGTAGTGTATATATGTCCATGCCACTCTCTCACTTTGTGCCAGCTTACCCTTTCCCCTCCCCATGTCCTCAAGTCCATTCTCTACGTCTGATCCTTTATTCCTGTCCTGCCCCCTAGGTTCTTCAGAAATATTTTTTTTTTTAGATTCCATATATATGTCTTAGTAAATGGTATTTTTCTCTTTCTGACTTACTTCACTCTGTATGACAGACTCTAGGTCCATCCACCTCACTACAAATAACTCAATTTCGTTTCTTTTTTATGGTTGAGTGATATTCCATTGCATATATGTGCCACATCTTCTTTATCCATTCATCTGTTGATGGACACTTACATTACTTCCGTGTCCTGGCTATTGTAAATAGAGCTGCAATAAACATTGTGGTACATGACTCTTGCTGAATTATGGTTTTCTCAGGGTATATGCCCAGTAGTGGGATTGCTGGGTCATATGGTAGTTCTGGTTTTAGTTCTTTAAGGAACCTCCATACTGTTCTCCATAGTGGCCCTATCAATTTACATTTCCACCAATTGTGCAAGAGGGTTCCCTTTTCTCCACACCCTCTCCAGCATTTATTGTTTGTAGATTTTTTGATGATGGCCATTCTGACTGGTGTGAGATGATACCTCATTGTAGTTTTGATTTGCATTTCTCCAATGATTAGTGATGTTGAGCATTCTTTCATATGTTTGTTGGCAATCTGTATATCTTCTTTGGAGAAATGTCTAATTAGGTCTTCTGCCCATTTTTGGATTGGGTTGTTTGTTTTTTTGATATTGAGCTGCATGAGCTGCTTGTAAATTTTGGAGATTAATCCTTTCTCAGTTGCTTCATTTGCAAATATTTTCTCCCATTCTGAGGGTTGTCTTTTCATCTTGTTTATGGCTTCCTTTGCTGTGCAAAAGCTTTTAAGTTTCATTAGGTCCCATTTGTTTATTTTTGTTTTTACTTCCATTTCTCTAGGAGGTGGGCCAAAAAGGATCTTGCTGTGATTTATGTCATAGTGTTCTGCCTGTTTTCCTCTAAGAGTTTTATAGTGTCTGGGCTTACATTTAGCTCTTTAATCCATTTTGAGTTTATTTTTGTGCATGGTGATAGGGAGTGTTCTAATTTCATTCTTTTACACATAGCTGTCCAGTTGTCCCAACACCACTTACTGAAGAGGCTGTATTTTCTCCATTGTATATTCTTGCCTCCTTTATCAAAGACAAGTTGACCATATGTGCATGGGTTTTTCTCTGGGCTTTCTATCCTGTTCCATTGGTCTACATTTCTGTTTTTGTGCCAGTGCCATACTGTCTTGATTACTGTAGCTCTGTAGTATAGTCTCTGAATAAGATCCTTGCTGGATAGAGTAATCTTGGTTGTAGGTTTTTCCCTTTCATCACTTTAAATATGTCCTGCCGCTTCCTTCAGGCTTGCAGAGTTTCTGCTGAAAGACCAGCTGTTAACCTTTCAGGGATTCCCTTGTATGTTATTTGATGTTTTTCCTGTGCTGCTTTTAGTATTTTTTCTTTGTATTTAATTTTTGATAGTTTGATTAATATGTGTCTTGGCATGTTTCTCCTTGGATTTATCCTGTATGGGACTCTCCATGCTTCCTGGATTTGATTGACCGTTTCCTTTCCCATATTAGGGAAGTTTTCAACTGTGATCTCTTCTAATATTTTCTCAGTCCCTTTCTTTTTCTCTTCTTCTGGGACCCTGATCATTCGAATGTTGGCACGTTTAATGCTGTCCCAGAGGTCTCTGACACTGTCCTCAATTCTTTTCATTTTTTTTTTCTTTATTCTGCTCTGTGGTAGTTATTTCCACTATTTTATCTTCCAGGTCACTTAGCCGTTCTTCTGCCTCAGTTATTCTGCTAGTGATTCCTTCTAGAGATTTTTAAATTTCATTTATTGTGTTGTTCATCATTGTTTGTTTGCTCTTTAGTTCTTCTAGGTCCTTGTTAAACGTTTCTTGTATTTTCTCCATTCTATTTCCAAGATTTTGGATCATCTTTACTATCATTACTCTGAATTCTTTTTCAGGTAAACTGCCTATTTCCTCTTCATTTGTTTGGTCTGGTTGGTTTTTACCTTGCTCCTTCATCTGCTCTGTATTTCTCTGTCTTCTCATTTTGCTTACCTTACTGTGTTTGGGGTCTCCTTTTCACAGGCTGCAGGTTCGTAGTTCCTGTTGTTTTTGGTGTCTGCCCCCAGTGGGTGATGTTGGTTCAGTGGGTTGTGTAGGCTTCCTGGTGAGGAATAGTGCTTGTGCTCTGGTGGATGAGGCTGGATCTTGTCTTTCTGGTGGGCAGGACTGCATCCAGTGGTGTGTTTTGGGGTGTCTGTGATCTTGTTATGATTTTAGACAGCCTCTCTGATAATGGGTGGGGTTGTGTTCCTGTCTTGCTAGTTGTTTGCCATAGAGCCGTGTAGCTGGAAACACAGCCTATGCTCACTGCCAGAGTAACTCCACCTACGAACAGGACAAAAATGCTCCCAGAGACTGAACATGTTTCATAACGGGTAAACATTCTTCAATAGTCGTTTTTAGTGTCTTTTTCTACCTAATCTCTCTCTCCAGTCTTTCAGGAGAGCTGAGGAAAATGTACCTCTGAGGCACTTGCATGTTTGTTCACTCTAGATCCTGTCAAAATGACAGAAGCAGCCAGTATTAATTTGAACTGGTCTTATGAAGACATATTTTCTCCCTGCTTTTGACTTAGAAAAGCACTACTTTCCTTTAGTGGACGCATGATGTGTTAAATAACCTATAGCAGATGGTGTAATAACATCAGCCTCACTTGAAGAACTCTGTACGTGTTAAAAAAGTCATCATAAAGGCATTTGCTCTCATGCTTTCTTCCCATCTACTCTAGCCAATGGCTAACAGAGTCTCCTAACAGAGTCTCCTCAGGGCTCTGAAGTCAGTGGCTATTGACATTCCTCAGTCAACCGAAATGTCACCCATGATTGGAATGAACACTGTTTAAAGACAAGAAATGTGAAGTTCATCTCCCAGGAGAAATTCGTTATTGACATTTCTTTCTGGATTGGCTTCTCCTTGCAGGTCCAAGAGTGCTCTCAAAATGTTCTTCCCATGACCCTTCTCAGTGCCCAAGTATATGGCTTAAAGGACCATCAGCCTCCATCTGAAGGAACTTCCAATATATGGCAGGGAAGCGTTGAAAGATTTTCCTCAGAGACATGGCTTAAGGACATGAGTCAATGAGTATGTATGACTTGGAAAACTGCACCTAAAACATGTCCCCACTGGGATGGTAGAATTTATTTTTATTATTAACTGTAATAATTACCTGTATTCATAGCTTTGTGAAATTATTAAAAGTTGCATTTAGTGGCTATCTCATGATTTAGTAAGAAAGGTATTTTATTAACTTGATTTAATTTGCATCATTATTCTAAAACCACAGAGCAACCAGCCTAGAATCAGTACATGTCTGACCGAAATCGTTAAGGTCAGCACAATCAACTTTCATCTTGATCTCAACATAATGGGAAATGATACTGGGTGTAACACTGCATCTGATGTTGAGAGGGAGTCTGTGCACTGAACGGAACCCATCTGTCTGAAAGCCTCCAGTCTCCACAGCAAAGATCATGACGGGCACTCCGAACTCTGGAAAACTCTCATGCCCAACACGCAGAGCCTGGCAGAAATTAAGCACCTGGACACCATTAACTGACCATAGGACAGTCACATCATGCCAGTTTCAGGATACCCAGGCCATCTCTCCTTCCCAAAACTCTAATCACCAGATGGATCTTTCTTTCATTGTCTTCTCTTCAAACTTCCCAAAGTGTCTCCCCATCCTCATTCTCTGCAATGATCTTGCTTCTGATTTCACTGTTAATTGAAGCAATTTGAAGAAAATGCCACAAAGTCCCATCATCACATCCAATCACCCTCTTGCATTTGGGCCCAGACCCTCTGCTTCTGCTCCTGTTTCTGTGCTTTTCCCATACGCCTAAAGTCAGCCAACCAAGGTATATGCCGAATCCCATTCTCATTTACCCAAGATTATCACTCTAGCACTTCTCCCCTCCTTCTCTTGCATCATCACTTCATCACTCTCACTGATTTTTCCCATTAGCATACAAAATACTATTATTCTTTCGCTGTAAAATAAAAAAGAACCCTCTCACGATCCCACTTTGCCCTCCAGCTACTGCCCATTTCTTTCCTCCCCTTTATACCACATTCCTCCAATCGGTTGTCGAACTCGTTGTCTCTAATTCTCCTGTTTGCTCTTAAGCCTACTGTAATCAGGCTTTTGCTCCTACAACTTCACAAAAACAAATGTACTTATTACTGTCCCCTGTGTTCTATTCTATTGCCCAGATCTTTGGGGATCATCCTTACCAATAAATGAGCCATTTCTGTGATTTGAGAAACACTGAAAGAATCCATCACGCATCTTGATAAACTGAAAATTACGTTTCTGGATCCTCTGCTCTACCTAAGATGCAAGATCTTTCTTCAATTGCAATTTCCTGAACAAACATATTACACAGATTAGCAGGTATATAGGTCAATGAATATCACCCTGAATAACAGAAAATTGAATTTACTTCATTCTGTGCCTGTTAGTGCAAATATACAATGAAGGGATTGGTGGGGCATGTCAGTCAGCCTACATGTTAGCATGTAAACCTCTTCCTGCCATATGGGGCAGTCGTCAAAAAGGCAACATTAATTTACATGAACAGATTTGTGCCATTGTCTCTAAGAAAAAGGGGTCAGAAAAAAATACTGTTTTTGTTCAAACATATTCCCCTCCCCTAGCCAGGCTTGTAACTGACTACATTGCTAAGCTTTCATCTTCAAGGGTTAAAACATTGCTGTCCAATAAGATAATCAGTTACCTAGCCAACACATTAACAGAGAGTTTTGTTAAGTAATTAATAAGCGACTGACACCCATTAATACATATCAGAGAGTAGGGCTCAGAGGAGGAAAAAAGAGTTTGGGAGAGAGGAAAAACCCTAGTGGGATGAGGCCATGGTAAGGAGTGAGGGGGTAATTGTCACTTGGCAAGAAGGTTGGGCTGGCCATGGCATCTGAGGAGCACACACCATCAAGGGATGTGAAGAACAAAACACAGAAAGGGGTAGAAGGATATCTGACGTTCTCAGCTTTCTTCACACTTTTGCCCAAGACTAATCCTGCCTTTAAGATGCTTGACCTTCCATTTTTGCCTCTGTCATATTTTTAAACTCCAAAGAGATTAAGTTCTGATAGAAATTCTAGTCCCCAGAACCCTTGCAATGCCTTTTTTGAAAAAAAATAAAGTAGGTTATATTTGTTGACTCAAGCTTGGCTTCCAAACATCCTTTTCCCATTTAAATGTATATTGCTTAAATTTTAAATGTGTCCTTCCTCCCCTCTTTTGGTCTTTGAGTGTAGCATCCATTTATTTTGCTCAAACGTTGCCTCTCTTTACATGGCAATGAAAATTCTCCACCTTCAACTTATCTTCTCTAGCTTAACATTTCCCGTTCACATTTTTTTTTTCTTTTTCCCAAATTACCTGTGCTGCTTAAGCAAATGGTTTTAATAAAGCCAATGTATTCTTAATTTCTGGTATATGGATCACTCTCATCTCAGCTGGTAATGGAGATGACTCCTAAAAACATTAGGTGGAGGAATTGGGGCCAATCCTGCAACAGGACAGAGATTTATCTTCTCAGCACTGCAGTTCCCACCCTGAACCCCAGTAGACAGGGTAGAGCTGGGATCTTAGAATGTTAAAGCCAGAGGATAATTTAGCAATTACTGTCACAGAGCAACCACCTCCACATGCGGGTGACAAGATGGATGGCCAGAGAGATGGAGAGATTTTTCCAGAGTTTTAAAACTCAACTCTCACAAAAGTTGTTCCTGGGGAATTTTCTTGGGTCAGAGACCCCAGGAAAAGATTATGAGACAAGAATTTATGTACAAATGATAGAGCAAAGTAATGTTCCCAAGAGAAGTGGTGAGGTTAGTCACTAAGGTCTGGCTGGTGAGGGGCAGGAAGCATCAGAATCTCCCAGAGCCTTCTGACTCTCTATACATGTGCAGGCAAAGCAGCTCCAGAAGCCCACAGGCAGTGGGCTGAAGGTAACCTGAAAGAACAGGCCTTTAGAAGCAAAAGCTAACAGGAGCTGAGGCCAGTGCACTCAGAAGGAAAAATGATCCCAGAGAGCCGGGCAAAGCATCAACAATGTCTGCTCTAGGCGTTGTCTTCAACTCCACAAGTGTCATCCTCAGCCTATCACAATTGGATGGGAGGATATTTTCCCCTTCTGTACCTTCATTGGGCTTTTGTAATTACCTTCTAGTATTCTGCATTTAAGATACCATATTCAGGTTTCACCTTGATCATTTTATTTCCCTGCTGTGGCTCCCTGTTGCTTAGAGATTCAAGTGTCCCCAAAAACGTCCCAAACTCCACTTAAAGCCTACCTTCCACAAATGAGGAAAAATGTTGCATTTGAGGCAAAGTGTTAGCCATCTCTCTTACATTTAACCTTTCTACCTCCATCCTTTTCTCAAACCAAGCAACCTCCCAGTATTGCCTAATCAGCAAATCTCTATCAATCTAAATCAATCTCGCAAAGCATCTCCCTTGAGAGTAGGTATTTTGCCTAATCCTCTCTGATCACATTTACTTGAAATAATACCTCCCTCCTCTGAGTTAACCATTACTAGTTTTGTCTGAACTATGCGTTTGGCAACGCTATTCTGTGAAATCTTTCCTTTGGAGTTCTTTAGCAATTTTATTTTTAATTAATAGACTTTATTTTTTTAGAGTATTTTTAGGTTTACAGAAAAAAATGAGCAGAAAGTAGAGTTCCCATATGTTCCCTGTCTTATCTGCCTTCAGTTTCCCTTATTATTCACATCTAACATTTGTGTGGTATTACGTTTGTCACAACTGTGGAACCAGTAATGATCCATAACTATTTGTTTACATTAGGTTTCACTCTTTGTGTTGTCCAGTTCTATGAATTTTGACAATTGCATAATGTCATGTGTCCACCATTATATTTCCGTACAGAAGAGTTTCACGGCCATAAAAATCCACTGTGCTTCACCTGTTCACCACTCCCCACCCTCTCCCTGAACTCCTGGCAACCACTGATCTTTTTACTGTTTCCGTAGTTTTGCCTTTTCAAGAAATGTCTTCTTCAGCTATTTTTAAGTATCTCACTACTGCTCAAAAGTTCATGCACTTGTGCCTTACCTCCCCAAACAGATGGGAAATTTCTCCTTATATTCCCATTAGCATTTACTAGAGAAAGAATCATGTACCTGTAGACCTTAGTAAGTATGCATTGATTTTATTTGAATGAACTTGGAATTGTCTTCCTTTTTTCTTTAGGAAAGTTATTAAAATTCCTAAATCTTGAAGTGGAGAACTGGCTTCCAGTATGAGGCAGAAAATGGTTGTTAAAGATTAAGAAAAGTAATCCTACCAAAGAAAATCAACTCAAAAAAAAAAAAAGTAGTCAGATGTAAATAAATACACTAAAGCCAATATATTTTCCAGATGATAGAAATAAATTGATTCAAAATATAATGGGGAAAAATGTGAATAATATTAATAAGAAATGTCAATATCTTAAGAAAACTGTAACTGATATTTTATGGGGAGACATGAAAATAAAGATTTAAATAATAATGAGTAAGCCATATTCATGGATGGAAAGATTCAGCAATATAAAGAAGTCAATATTTCCAAAACTAGCTTATGATTTAGTACTTGGCAACATACTTCTCAAGTTCATCTGAAAAAAAAATAATAATATGAATACCCAAAAGAGACTGTTAAAAAAAAGGAGGATCTTCCCTGACAGGTATGAAAACATATTAATGATAAAGGTAAAAATTTTAGAATCTAAAATGACTGTAGCCTTTATGTTTTCTAAATGTGTCAAAAGCTAAAATATGTTTCATAATTTTTTAAATCATAAAGGAAATTAATGCATAGCCTAAAGAGAAGAGATAGAATCTAGAAAATAGAAATAAAGAATCATGGAGTAAATACAGGATACTTACTAACAGATATATTAATTCTAAGACTAGGGTATAGTGACTAAAAACCCTTTATGAAGAGGATTATTAAATACTCTGATTTTTTGCATTGCTGTGCAAAAAAAATCACTAAAAGTCTTCAGTAAAGTATGTATTTAGACCCATACAATCATGCCACAAGCAAAGAATCCTAAAGACTTGAGGAACAGATGATGTATCAGCCGTGTTTCAGGGCAGGAAACAGTAAACACTTTGGATATTTCTAGAAGAAGGGAATTTAAGAAAGAGTATTAGATGCCTTTAAAATCTTCGGAATGGCTGAAGAAATGGGAATCAGGAAGCTACAATAAGGCTTTCACCTTGAAGGTCATATACTAGTGTAACCAGGCCCCAAATTCTACTCTGCTGAGACCTTTGCTGCTAACATCATAAGTGCCTGACACCCATGAAGCTGGCGACTAGACCATGGAATGTGAAATCTAGGCTCTCCCAATATCCACACATGCTGGAGGCCACAAGTCCACCAGCCCCGCTACAGAAAGGTGGCATCAGCTCCCATTTCCACCTTTCAAAACTCATGCTTGTGTATCTAACTGGAACAACCCAATTCACATTTAGGAACGAGGGAAAAAGACAGATTTTAGCTTCCCAACAACTCTGAACAGATCAAGGGTAAAATGGAGATTGCAAGAGTCTTTGTAAGCATACAAGACATACAAGCTAGAGAAGAAATATGAATGGTACATTTTTATGGAAAAAGAATGTTCAATTTTACTTTTCATTAAAGAAATATAAATTCAAACCAAAATAAAGTATGGTTTTCTTCTAACATTTTAACGATAGATTCTAAGAAGAGTACAGCGAGATGAAAATTCTCATGCACTACAAAAGAAGAGTAAATAGATACAATCTACCTGGACAGCGATTTGGCAATAGGCACCTAGATCCTTAAACATGATTCCATCCTTTGACACAGTAATCTACATTAAGGAATCTATCAAGAAATAATGTGGTCTCCAATATGTAATCGGAAATATTAATGAACATGATTCCATCCTCTGACACGGTAATCTTCATTTAGGAATCTATCAAGAAATAATATGGTCTCCAATTTGTAATTGGAAATATTGGCAATCAGAGAAAATAGGCAGCTACATTTACAAATGTGAAAGATTAAAAAATAACTAGTGCCCAACAGAAAGGGAAATATTTAAATAAGTTGTATTACCTCTATGCAACAGATTCTTATAAAGCTTTGTAATGACAGTGGAAAATGCTCCTATTAAGTAAAAACAAGTAGGACATGAAATTATTTATAAAATATGGAGCTAACTTTTCTAACTATTTACAAACTTGATGTAACAGAGAGAAGGGACTGGAAGATAACACAAACATGCTAACACTCTATCTCTGACGGAGGAGGGATGCGGATGATAAAACTTAATCTTCATCTTGTCAGTGTTCTGCATTTTCCAAATATTCTACAGTGAAACTACATTTTCCTTAGCACTATTGAAAACAAATCAAAAATTATCATTAAAAAAAGAAAGTAATCGTTTAAGAAAATTAAATTCTTTTGTCTTTCTTTGTCTCTAGTTTGAAAATGTTTAAATATTTTTTTTTTTAGTAGATTAAGGATTTCCTCTCAATTTACAATTAAAACTTAACATGCCCTTGATTTTGGGAAGCTGTATTTTTAACATGTCACAAAGGGGTAGGTGGGGCGAGAGGGGACTGAAAGTGGGCAAAAATACTGCATAAAGTTTACAGCTGTGAGGGACTTCCCTGGTGGCACAGTGGTTAAGAATCCGCCTGCCAATGCAGGGGACATGGGGTCGAGCCCTGGTTCGGGAAGATCCCACATGCCGTGGAGCAACTAAGCCCGTGCGCCACAACTACTGAGCCTGCACCACAACTATTGAAGCCCACGCACCTAGCGCCCGTGCTCCGCAACAAAAGAAGCCACCGCAATGAGAAGTCCACGCATCTCAACGAAGACTAGCCCCCACTCACCACAACAAGAGAAAGCCTGCGCGCAGCCCCCGCTCACCACAACAAGAGAAAGCCTGCGCGCAGCAACTAAGACCCAATGCAGCCAAAAATAAATAAATAAATAGATTTTTTTTTTAAGTTCACAGCTGTGAGACTTCCCAGCCTCCTCACCTAAGACTGCAGTCAGCAAACCCACTGGACACATTTGTTTTCACATCTATTTCACCAGTTTAAATCCTGCAAAGAATTGAGAATCTCAGAAGAAAGAAAAAACAATGAGAGTTCTCCATTTGTAAGATAATATTTGCCTCTTACAGCGAAACCTCATGAAAATATGAATCTACCAGATGTCACATCTTGTGTGATCTCCTTAAGAAACAAGTTTTAGAAAATGGTGACTACGAATCCTTCCAGTTTCAGAGCCAATTTCACAAGAACTGAGTGGATCCAGGGCTGTCAGATGAGAACCATGAAAAAAAAGTGAACAGAGTATTGCTTTATGCAAAAAGGATGTCAACACTGGAAGCCCCACAGTCAACTCCGTCCCCCATGGTTATCCAGGGCCACTTCCTTCTTCCCCACAGGACTGTTCACTCTTCAAGTGTCCACAGCGCCCTCTGCTGTTCCGGATGTCCCCTGCACCACACCAACAAGTAACCCCGCAGACCCACTCCCCAATTTCTGTCTCTTCACAACTCATCAGGCAAACAGTATCCAGCTGGCTTCCTTCAGCTTTCCAAGTGCATGCTGTGGTGTGGGCTCCTCACCTAGGAAATCGCAAGAAAACTTTGCCTTCAACCGTATCTTAATCTAAACCCAAGGTCTTGACTGCCTTTTCCAGACCATTTCTAGGTTTCTGGCCTCCTTTTGTTACTTACATGGCAATTAATTCACATAACCAAAAGTTATATCCTATTAGTTTCGTTTTTTGTCATTTTGTTAAGCATCTTTTAAGAACTGTCTGTGTTATATATTCCAGAGAATCCTGGCTTTAGCTGAGGCAAAGTTCCAATAAACACATGGACTGGACTTTGTTATCAACCTAGGAAGAAGACGTTAGAGCATTTGCTCTAACATTGGCCCTGGCATGGGTTCTGCTTGGGAGTCTGAGGAGTGTGTGTAGTTTGGCTGACAGTTTTGTCTCTCATAAAAAGCTGAGATGCTTGTTTCCGTGTATAGTACTATAACTGTAAAAACAAAACGCAGTTTTCCAAAACTCCATTTTTCTCATTTTCTAACATACTCTTGAATTAAACCATCATAGTTTATCGATCAGAATTGCTCTGCCTGCTTATGTACAATTGTAACTATATATTGCTTCACTAATGGAACCTAAAACGATGGTGTAGTCTCATTGGAACAAAAGTACCCTCGTTGTGTGAATTTTACCTCAATAATAAGTCTCGGTGCACCAAATTGATTAGATTTCTTGTAAAAGACTAGCTGCCGTTGCAAATCCAAGACAATAGATGGTTGACGTGTGACACTAATAGTAGCCAATAAAACAGCTACAGGAAAATTTTCCCAAATGCTTTATAAATTGATTATCTATAATATCCTATGATAAACTGACCTGTAATGTCATCTGATGGCTATTTATTTAGGCAGAAATTCAGTCTTGGGCATTTGAGAAAGAAAATTCCAGCACTGCAGTGATGATGGTGATACATTTTACAGCCTTCTGGAATAGCAGATATTAGTGTGATTTACTTTGTCTTTGCCCATTTGCCCTAAAACAAGACTTCTACGAGTATTAGTCTGGGCAAGAGATAAAGCTGTTCTGAGTAGCAATTTGATAGGTTCTCTAGCAGTGCCTCAAAAATAAAATCAGCTTACTGATTGCCCTATTTCATTAACAGGACTAGCATCAGCCCAGGCTTCCAGGGTCAAAATGAGTTCTCTTCAAGCTGTCCTTTTCAGGTACCTCGCAGCACAGTTATCACCAAGACCTGTTCTTTCCTCTCACTGTCTCTCTCACATAGCCCTTCCTTTGAAGCCTCACAACCTACGTACAGTTTCAGTCATTATTCCTCGTTCTCAATGCTGCAGCCCTCCTTCACTTGGCCTGTCTCTAGATTTCCCCTCCATTCTGCCTTATGCATCCCACACGAATTTTCGGTGAGGGGTCATTCCCCTATTCGTAATGCTCCAGTGAGTATCTCTTGCCAAGAACAGCAGTCTTCCTGTTGTTGTTTCACTTTGACATATGTTCCTGCCATATAAGCTGGAGCGTAAGTAGGATATGTAGTCTGTCTCCAGGCACCCAGCTCTTTACGAACACTCTTCTCTCTGTGCCTGCAGCCAGAACTGGTTCCTCGCCCTGTGCATTCCTATTTTGTTTCATTCACTTTAACCACATCATTCGTATGTATCGAAAAATATCTGTATATGTATTATAGTAGGCAGATTTAGAAAATGTCCTCCAATGATTCCTGCTTCCCGATACTCATGACTTTAATTCCCTTTCCTTGAGTGTGGGCTAGACATAGTGACTTGCTTCGAATGACAGAATACATCGAATGCTTGACTCAGTTATAAAAGACTGTGACCACTGTCTTGCTGGCAGGCTCTCTCTGTTGCCTTCTCGGCTTGCACACTTTGATGGAGTGGGACAGCCCATGCAAGAAGGCAGGGCACTGTGGGTGGCCTGCGTCTAAACTCCAGCAAGGAACTGAAGGAAGTCCTCAATCCAAAGCCCTGAAAGAACTGAATTCTGCCAACAACCACGCGAGTGAGCTTGGAAGTGGATCCTTCTTCCGAAGCCAAGCCTTCAGATGCCACCAAGCTTTGGCTGACACCTCGATTTCAGCCTTGTGTGGGACCCTGAAGCTTAGGACCCAGCTTAAACTATGCCTGGATTCCTGACCCACAGAAACTGAGATAACTGTTTGAAGCTGCTAGCTTTCAGGGTAAATCGTTGCACAGAAATAAATAAAATACACGTATCTTACCTCAGCTGCTTAACTGTGGCGTCGCCCAGGCAGAAACTGAATGGTAAAGCTAGGTGTGAGGCAGTACCCAATGTAAATGTTAACTGCAGAGTAAATGCTAATGTGCGTTAAATGCTAATTGGCAGGGTGATTGAACAATGATTTTACTAAGCCAATTTTCCCAATTGTTTTAGAAAGTAAATATCATTTAACTCTTTCTAAACCTGTGAATTACATATAAAGTTTATAACGATCCTTTAATGTCAGACTCTATATTTTGACTTTTGCCTGTTTCTCTACTCCTTTGGATTTCTTTTTCTGTTTTTAGCAGAGATGTGTTCAGGTCATCTTACCATCTACTTAACTAAGGGAATGCATAATTCATAGAATGATAAACAACAGCAAACTTACAAGTCTGTTGGCTTCAGGATTAAAAATTTAAGTAGGTCATCAAAGACCCAATATTTTCCCATCTTTCTACCCTGCTCTACTCAGAATAGCTCACTCATGGTTGCAAGGTGGCTGCCACTATTCCAGTAATCACATCCAGACCCAAGAGTATCCAGTGGAAGAAAAGCATCATCTCTTCCTGTGTGTTTCTTTTTTAACCACAAAGAAACCACCCCCAGAAGCATCCAACAGACTTCCCTCTGCATCTCAGTGACCAAAATTGGGTCACTCAACATGTTCTAAATTAAACCCTGCCGAGGGAACTAAGATCACCATCATCGCTAGGGAAGGGCTAGACTCCTAAAGAAAACTGGGATTTCAACCTGCAATAAAGAAGGGAGATGTCTGTTTACACCCACAAGAGATGACATAAAGCAGTGCATAATTCATCACAAAAATGTGCTTATACGGATTCAGCAAAAGAGGCAACTATTATCACCTTGAGTGGTTTGGTATTATGATAGAAGACTCACAAATCAAGATTAAAACCATTATCCATCTACAAAAGTTGTCAACCTTTTAATAATCTTATTAAACTTTGCAACTATAGTAACTACCATCAGTTCTCTTCTTAGTCATTTAATTCTTATTTGTGAACAATATTACGGTCTTAAATTAATTTTTTTCCAAACACCATACTAATGGATTTATAAAAATTCATAAGGTTGTAATCAATTTTGAAACTTATCTTTTCCCAGGAACCCAGGGTGACAGATAAATTACTCTCCTGTTGATTACATATGCTGCTCTTAATTACCTAGGCTTCTACCTGGTTCAAACAAAAGAACAGAACCTGCTTCCAGAAACCAATGGTGCAGCTAAAAGCCTTCTGGGAGAGGAAATACACTCTGGGATCAGATAAGTAGTCAAGTTCATTAACTTGTCTAGTTGCTATACTGAGAGGCAGTAGATCACGGTTGTTAAGGATGCAGAATTTGGAATCAGATCTTGATTTAAACCTGAACCCCACATCCTGTTAAGGATACATGGTCTAACCTCTGTAAGACAAAATTTCTCCATCTTTAAAGTGAGGGTCATCAAAAGGTTATTATGAAAGTTAAATTAAGGGACTTCCCTGGCCAAAACGAAAATAAGAAAGTTAAATTAAATAATGTCTGTAAAACACTTAACAGTAAGTTAGGGTGGGGCTTCTGTAGAGAAGGGCAAACACACACCTACACACACACACACACACACACACACACACACACACACACACACACACACACACAGAGCCAGAGTGATTCCCCTCAGGGGAGAACAGCAGGTGAGGAAGTAGGATGTGTAGGTTGGAGCAGGTATCCACGGGCGAACTTACAAGAGATTAAACAATTTAACTGCTGTTTTGACCAATTTTACCATATGATTCAATTTAGTCAAGCTACAGTTTAGTCTTTCTTTACCGATTGAACTCGCCAACTGTTTATTTAAACTTACTGGTTTATTTAAACTTAACTGGTTCTTTTAGGATTTGCACAGATTCAGCCTATGAGGATGAAGAAGCGTGAAGGGGGAGAACACTTTTAGGCTTCTGCGTGTTGCTCAGACTTTTCAAGTCGCTCACACTCAGGGAAATATTTTGTCTCCCCTGAGCTCTCAACTACTTCTGCTGCTGTACTTCTTTTATTACTCGAGATAAATTTAAAGAAAATTGGTGAAATGGCTATCCTTGAATTCCCAGCAAGTCAATGACAAAGAGAGAGGTCTGAACCCGCTCCAAGGAAACTGTCCTGGTTAAAATCAAGCGAAAGGTTAGTATTTCACTCAATGTTTTCACATTTCTTACCCCATTTTCCTTCTCAACATAAAATGCATTTGAAGACAACAAAATATTCAACTTAGGTTCTTATTTTATCACCTCAGAAAACCTATTTGGGAAAAATAAGTGCTCCCTATGATTTATAATTAAGCACAATTTATTTTCATAAAATAAGGTATATATTTCAGCTTGCTTATGAACCCAATTTAGATCGCTAGCTTATAACCAACACAAGAGTGATAGAAGTTGGAATTAAATATCTTACCTGGACTGTTTTTATATACTGGTTCTATATATTGAATGTATGTTTCATTATATATTTTTTTAATCTCCTTGCCTACAAAAGCTTTAAAACTGCATTTGCAAAATTGGATATAATGTAAACCAAAGATTCTGATGACAGACCTTACTAATTCTCTGCAGGTACGCAGATGGCTTAGTCCTCAAAACATAATTCTTTTAATACATATAAGCGAGATGGCAAAATAAAAACAAGTCAGCCACTGAAATCTTGATGAGATTAGAAGGGTCAATTCGATTCTGTACATCAACAAGTAAAGAGGGTCAACTGTTTACATGTTTGGTACAAATAAGAGAAATGCCAACTAACAAGTCATGCACCTATAAATTGTTTCCTTCTTTTAGGTGCTGTACTTCGCCACCTTAATTGTTCTGTGTTTCCTGTCTAGAAAGAACAGTCATCAAACAGAGACAAGCCTCTCTTAATGTTCTGCATAGGATCAACTGCATTCCCAGCACTCAATAGATAAATAAAGGAATAATGTGCCGGTGAATGGCACCTGCAGGCTAGAACTCTTCCTTGTATAGTATAAAGCTTGCTGCAGAATTCAAATCACCTTAAATCTTAGTGTGGCACTATCTGCGATCTTAAGAAAAGTTTCATTTTCTTAAATCTTAACCTCAGAAGTTAATTCCTTCTTGTTGTCCCAGATAACAGCCAAAGCAGACTAAATCGTGTAGTACACAAATTGAGTATAATGCCTGATGTTTCAGAAAGCGTAGGAGAATCCCTAAGGGGTAACTCAAGTCTTCACTTCTTGCATGTTATATGCCAGTAACCAGATTAAATCTCAAAGAGAAACCTTGTTTTGGTCTAAATGATCACCTCAATATCTGTTACATTTGTGTCAAAGCTACCTGTTTCCATTTTGGTTTTGAGACAACCTGAAATTTTTGTAATGGCTTCCATCATTGAACAAATAATTTAGAGAGCCTATTATGTGACAGGCAATATTGTAGGAGCTGAAGAAACATGCCAGCGAAGGCCCTTGTTCTTACAGAGATCATATCCTACAGAGAAGAAGACAGACAGTAAACAAGTAAATAAATAAGGAAGCCAATTTCTGGGGGTGGTGAGTGCTATGCAGAGAACAACACAGCGCAGTGACAGAAGAGAGCTGGGGGGAGTGCTTCTGATTGGGCTGCAGAGCTAAGACCTAGATGATGATGAAGGAGCTGGCCCATCAAAGACCAAGAGGAGGAGTAGCTCATGCAGATGGAAGGGCCCAAGGTAGGAATGTGGTGTCTGCTGAAGGAAAGCTGGAAGAAAAGCCAGTGTGCCCAGAGCACAGCGGGGAAGCTAGGGGAAGAGACTGGCAAGGTGCTCAAGCTTCATAATCTTCAATCCCCAGCTCCACGGAAATCAGAATTCCAACAGCATTGCTGTAGTGCCATAGCAGCATTCACTGAATGCAGTGGGTGACTATTATAGATTGAATTGTGTCCTCCCACCCCGGATTCATATATTGAAGCCCTAACCCCCAGAATGACCATTTGGAGATAGGGCCTCTAAGGAGATAACTAAAGTTAAATGAGGTCCTAATTCAATACGACCAGTGTCCTTATAAAAAGAGGAAGAGACAACAGAGAGCTCTTCTCCCCACCCCTTCTTCTCTCTGGCTGCCTGCAGGCACACAGAGGAAAAAGGCCATGTGAGGAGATGGAGAAAAGGCACCTGTCTGCAAGCCAGGAGAGGCTTCACCAGAAAACATAGCCTGCTGGCACCTTGGTCTTAAAAGGGCAGCCTCCACAACGGTGAGAAAATTAATTTTGGTTGTATAAGCCATCCAGTCCATGATATTTTGTTGTGGCAGCTCAACACTAACACAGTGACTGTATTTCAAACCAATTTCACAAAAGAGATATTTTTCCCCATATTTATCCAGAAACACACTTGATTCTCTTAGAACCAAACGATTTTAGTGACAGAAGGATCCTTAGCATACTCTCAGTCGACTCATTTTACAAATGAAGAAAGCGAAGATTTTAAATGAAATGATTAAAAGTAGATCAAATTATTTTCCCTCATGTTACCACAAAACCCCCATGGTCCACCTGCGCTGCTGGTTTGTTACCAGCTATGTTCTGACCTCTGATATAGCCTTTCTCCAAGACAACAAAACGAATCATGAATTTAGGGAAAAATTAAACTGCACTGCACAATCACCTCTACAGTAAAAAAAAATAATAATAAATAAATAAATAACCAAACTAAATTTAAAAGGGTAATAGCAGACTAAAAAATTGCACTACATATAACATATTAAAATCTCTTTAACATATAGAAAATATAAATATATAGAAAACAGAAAAACTTCAATCATTAAAGGAAGAAAAGATATTACAGATATTCAAATACAAATAGAAAATATACGTGTGTGTGTATATATATATATATATACATATACTTCTCCAAAATAAAGAAATGAAAAATTAAAACAAATTCAAGAAATCATTTATGCTGATAACAGTAGTAACAATTTTAGAACACAGTGGTATGATTTTGGTGAAATTGATACAGTGAATCAATGCTGGTGAAATGAATTAAGACAGTCCCTTCGTGGAAAACAAAACTACAACAAGTAGCAGAAGCCTTAAAGATGTTTGTAACCTGAGTTAAATTATTTTTTCTCAGAATTTCAATAGAAGCAAAATGATAAAAGCACACAGCTCATCACAGAATTATCTGTTAAATTTTTTAAAATACCTAAACCTACCTACATTCTTAATATTACACAAATGTTTTAAGGAAATTATTATCCATCAGAATGATAAAATATTATATGGTCACTGAAGGTTATAACTTTAAGTCTTTTGAGAAACCTGGAAACAATACAGCATGGTTGAAAACACAAATGTTGAAGTCAGATGAACCAGGACAAGAACTGAATTGTCTCTGCCACACACAAATTATGTGAACTAAATTTGCTCAACTGTAAAATGAAAGTAACAGGGGCACAGTGCACATTAATTGAACCCTTGGTGTGCCAAGTAATGTTCTAAACGTATTACAGTCGACCCTCATTATTCAGGAGATTCCATATTTACAATCCCTCCTTTTCCATAACATTTATTTGTAGCCCCAAAACTAGCACTCCGTCCCTGAAATTTGCGGTTCAGCCTTCCTGTTCGGCTCTGATACAGAGTAAGCAGAGGATGGAGATGATGAGGGGGCAGTGCGGGGTGGGCAAGAAGCTTGGGCTCTGGGGCCAGTGGGAGAGATTTGAGTCTCAGTTGCAGCAACTGTTAGTGGAGTGACCTCAGATAAGTCCAGGCAAGTCATTTACATCTGGACCATTTTCTCTTTTGAAAATTATTTTTAAAATATAGACTCTACCAAGATGAGTTGTTTTTAGGATTTAAGATCATATATATATAATATATGATCTATGTGAGTGAAGTGTGTGTGTGTGTGCGTGTGTTTACATAGTTTCCCTAGGGGGGATGGTTCAGTATTCACGAATTTAGTGTTCCTGGGACTTTATAGGATCTAATTACCACAAATAACGGAGTCAGATGTTTGTGTATTGACTCCTGTAATCCCCAAACAAACCCTCTAAAACAACATTGAGATAAAAACCGGAGGCAACAGCAAACTCCCCAAAGGCTGCGGGTAGGTAAAGGAAAAGGTGCAATGATTGAAGTGGGCACCTAGGAGCTGGAGGAGAGCCCCTGGATTAGGTGTTCAGCAGGGGCTGCCACCCAGGGGCTACTGCCTCTGTCCACCTAAGGCAGGTACTGGGGATGGCAACAGAAGGAGGCTGGAGAATGACCACTGTTGGAATTCACTGCCACTACTGTGGCCATACTGTCAACAGGGGAAAATAAGAAATCCCTTCTTCTGCTTCTTTTCTGTCAATTCCAACTGCCCTCCAGGCTCCCTACTGGCAGAACCTCTAAGCAAACTGGCAAAGGAGTCTGGGAAATGCAATCTGCAGAATCCCAGCTCCAGAATCTCAGAGAAGAGTAAAAAGGTAGGCGTGGAGCTGAACGATTTATGAGTACATTTATTAGCATGGGTTCCTCAGAAACCAGAGCCCGAGGCAAAACCTGATGTGCTGCTATGTTCTTACAACCTTCAATCCCAGGAAAACACGAAGGAGGGGAAAGGAGGGTAAGGCAGGACAAGAGGGACAGGAAACAGCAGTGTGTCAGCAAGCTTGCCACCACTTGGGATCACGTGAAACAGGTCGCTCCATCTCCTGGAAGTATCTTCCAAGAAGCCTATGAGCTGCCAGCTGGGTCTCAGAAGGGAAAAAGGAGTAGAATTTATCTGCTTTCTCTTCTCCTGCATCGGTTAAGTAAATATTGGCCACATGAGCGCAAACTCCCCCCATTCCATGTTGCCCAAGCACGGGGCAGAGTGGGCCTTGCAGAGTCTCATTCCTCAAGGGTGTAAAAAATTAGTAAACAGAGACCTAAATTAAATAGAGTTCAGAGGCCAGAAGGGGGCGCTCCAGTGCCCTGCGAATGCAGCCCGGCCCAAAAGGAAGAAGAAAGACTCCCCGTATTTCCTGACAACAACGCAGCCAAAGAAAAGCCATGGACTCTTTGTTTAGTAGAGCCCTCCCAACTTTCTTCCCCACTCAATAAAAGAGTTTTCCTTCCCTTGCCACGTGGGACTTGTGCACCATGGCTGCAAATGCTGAATTGTAATTCTCTACTGATCCCAAATAAACCCAGTTTTTGCTGGATAAATAACTGGCAATTTATTTGTTTTCAGTCAACAAGGGCAACAGGGAAAAACCAAGGCTGGAGGGGACAGGTGGATGGTGCAGGGAAGGGAAAAGGCACCACTGGGGTGCACTCAAGCCAAATCACGTGCTTCAGATGTGGCTGTGTAGAGTCACACACTGAAGCCTTACAGTAGCTGGGGTAAACCAAGTGGCCAGAGGCTCGGAAGACAGTTGAAGGACCCAAGGTGGTGCAGAAGAAGTATCTGACGTAGTCAACGACAAGGAGGGGGATTCACACAGGTGTATGCACTGCAGCATCTGGGTATATCCCATATCAGGTAGGGCTAGGGGATGCATATAATTCACAATCCAAACCAGACTTTTGCCTAAGCTGGACAGGGCTCAGGGATAATTGCCATAAGCCAGGGTTGCCCCAGACAAACTGGAAAGTCTGATTTCTCTAGGTAGAGCTAGCAGAACAACGTAAAAATTGAATTTTTGTTTCGATGAGGCATAGGAAACGTTTTTAAATAAGCATATTGTTTTTTCTATGAATTTTAAAATTCTGTTTTAACATGAAGCTTAATTTTGAAAAATAATCATTAGGCAGATAAAATTATGGAGATGATAGGCCACATTTATACTATTCTGTATTTCTGGACAACCTTGCCCTTATATTAGGAACAATACAAATGTTTTCCGGCTGTGAGTGTAATTCACCTTCTCTCACCTCCTAGTGATCCTACCTCTTAGTTCTTATTGTATTGAAGTGACAGCTGTTTCTGAATCAGCCAAAGAGAAAGCTAGCATCTCTGTTCAAAAGCGTTCCTCTTAAAAACATTCACTTTTTTGCCTTCGCTAAGTACTACTATGCACAAACGATCCCAAGCAGAGAGCCTCACAGTGCAAAAGGCATGTCTAATGTTAAGGGGGAAAAAGTATTCTGACACCTGTTAAGATGGTCAGGAAGACCTTCTCGGGACTATTGCAATGGGGTTATTGCCACGGAGGAGAGAGATCAGGCTCAACTCTGACTACGACAAGGACAAGTGGGGATACATAGCCAGGGGGCAGAGTGAAGGGGTCAGTGGATGGAAAACTACAAAGAGAAGACATCCAAAGTAGGGAGATTTTTGCTAAATTTAACTTAACACTATTCTTGCTGAGAACGGACCAGTGTGACCAGATAGCAAAGGCGATCAGAAAGCAAGGGTAGGGGTACTCTCTCTTCAAAATGACTCAGCCGGATTCCTGCTAAGATCGGTCCTAGAAAGGACAGATGTGGAAATCCAAGGTCAAGATCCAGTCAAGAATGCTTAGAGGAGGGCTTCCCTGGTGGCCCAGTGGCTGAGAGTCTGCCTGTCGATGCAGGGGACGCGGGTCCATGCCGCAGTCTGGGAAGATCCCACATGCCGTGGAGCGGCTGGGCCCGTGAGCCATGGCCGCTGAGCCTGCGCGTCCGGAGCCTGTGCTCCGCAACAGGAGAGGCCACAGCAGTGAGAGGCCCGCGTACAGAAAAAAAAAAAAAAAAAAAGAATGCTTGGAGACTAACTGAAGCTTGGTCAAGGAAAGAGTCCTTGTCACTGAGAAGGTAATTAATGGAGAGAAACCACATGGAAAACCCTCCCCTCCGTGTACTACAGGCATGGGTCCTAGTATCCACTTTCACTAAGTGGGTGACCCCATCTTTATCAATAGTATTCCGTCCTTACGTTCGTTGTTTTAAAGGCCACGATTTGCCTTGCATATTTTCATGGGCAGGTATTTCCGATATGATTTCAGGGGGCACAAGTCCCTTTTTAAGGGCAAGAAGAATGGGCTGTGCTGGAGCACTAATGGATTTCAGCAGGAAGCCTACCGCCCAGCACTCCGCCTGCACAGCGCTCAGCTGCGCACCACTCAGGAGCCCAGATGCAAGCTTTAGACGACCATCTCCAGGCAGCACCATCTGCTTCCACGGGGATCTCCCCCACGCGTTTGGTTGGCAGCTTCAGGGTGGCCTTGAGATTGGCCATGCGGGGAGGATGCTGCTGGGAGGCTGCCAAACTTTCCTCAGCACCTGAGAGCTCGTTCCCTATCATCTACCAGAGTTAGCGTTGGATTAGACTTTTTTCTTTGAGCACAATAGCAGACTGTTGGGTTCTTCTTAGCAGGAACTTAGCAGAAAGTAAAACCGAGCTCAATTATCTATCCTTACTACTGGGAGAATCGTGTTCTTCCTTACAACAGCCAAGTGCAACGTTTCTCAAAGGGTGTGTTGCAGACCTCAAGTTTGCACAAAATGCTCCAAGAATAAAAGGGTCCAAAAGCCAAATAAGCTTGAAAATGCTGTACACCACATCTCCCATCTCCTTCTTAGAGATTCACCATGCGCATTCAGTCACAATGCCCCTACGGTTAAAAGCAATCACTTTAACATGGTTTAATCCAGTATTTCCCAAATTTAGAACACAGAATTTCAACTTAATTCAGCTCTGTAGCAACGTGTAAATTGTATAACTTGCTCCCAGAAAGGGGATCCTCAGAATACAGCAAGGCACAATCAATCATCAGAAGGGCTTTGTAGCCTCGGGGCAGGCAGCATGAGCTGCATGAGAGAGGACAAATGTCTTCCATTTCTTTTACTTTCTGTGGTTGTCAGAATATGGCGTGTATTTTATGAGATGGGCAGAATTCATTTATTCTTCTTTTCCTCCATTCGAGAAATATTCACCATGACCCTGCTGACCCCAGCACAGAGCCAAGTACTAGGGATACATAAGCAATACAAGTCACATAGGCACGGCTTACACTCAAACCAGAAAGACACACACTAAAGGAGCATTTATAATGAAATGCAATGAGGGCTACCCTAGAGTCATCATTTGACTCTGGGTGTTTTCTTTAGAAGTCTTCTTGATTAGTGAGAGCTCACCTAGTCTGGGAACCAGGTAAGGCCTCTCACCAGGAAGCCTCTTCTAGCCCAACAAGGCAGTGGCAGCAAACAAATCCATCGGGTGTTGGCACAGAACAAGGGGAAAAGGCACTGAGAGCAAAGACTAGCAAACGGTTAAAGATGAGGTACTGATCGTAAGTGCTTCTGTGAACTCAAAACACAAAATTCATGACGGCCCACCACTGCGTCTAACAACTCAACAAAACTGTACAACTTGAGAGTAGACAATCTTAAGGACAGAGACCATTTCAAATAACTTCCGTATGCCTTTAATCACTTAACTGTGCCAGGCACACGGTAGACACATTATGAATTTTAGACAAAAAATAATACTGTATTTCACAGAGGTGCTTAGTAATAATGCTATATTCACACAATAGGCATTCAATAACTATTTTTATGAATGCACAAAACTCCATTTACTTATTTATACAGATTATGACCAAGCCGGCTATAGGAATAATGGACCTGCCATCCCTGAGACATTCCCCAGCACCCAGCTACAGGGAAACCCTTGATATATAAAACCCAGATTCATGCCCTGTGTCATCCAGAACGTTTTACTTCATATAAGAAACATTTCATTTCCACACATCAAGGATCATTTGCAGTTTAACAGTTTTAAAAAGTTCTTTTAAAGAGAGAGCCCAGATTTTTTAAAATTGCGAGAGTAAAAGAAAATAGTATGCCAAGCCATTTGCTAGGGTCTATACATTTACTTAACTTGTGCGCCCCTTGAGAGTGACGGCAAAGTTTACTCAAATTGCTTCCTGTAACCCTAGGACCTGGTGCTGGGCAAGGCAAATATTTGTTGAATGGAGGAAGAGGAGAATAAATGAATTCTGCCTATATCACAACATAATGCTCAAGATAAACCCATGAATAAGATACCACATCCACAAACGTTTTCAGGAAAACATCACCTTGAACTCTTCCCAAGATCACCCAGTCTCAGAGAGATGGGTGCTCTGTGATGAACTGAGTGCTCCTAACTTCTTTTAAACTGCCTCTTGGGTGATGGTTTATTTCACATTGCTATTCTACATGAATGGGGCACTAATAAGCACATTCATCTCATCTTGTCAAATTTCTAGGTAACTATGCATTTGAGTTCTTGGCAACGATCTGTAGAATTCTAAGTTAAATGCATGCAGCATGTTGACTAATATCTCTCCTTTTCTTACCTTGAGTTGTGTCAGGCGCTCTGACTCTCCTTCTATACACAAGTGCACTCATGTGTACACACACCACCTCCCACTGTTTTATTTTCGGCAAGTTCCCTAGATACTTTGATTCTAAACCTTAAAATTAACTGTGGGGAATTATAAAACCCAGAAACAAAAGCAACCCAGCGACTAAGGTAGGATGTATCCTGCCATACTGCTAGTTACCTCTCCAGGTTTTACCTAAATCTTCTCCTTACTTTACTAATTAAGGCCTCTTGACCTTATTTAGATAGCAGGGTATCTCCTTCCTACTACGTCGGATATGAGGTTACTTATCCTGCATGTCCAGTGGGATTGTCCCTCGAGTGTCGCATACTCTGTTCTGAGAGATGCCTGAGATGGCAACCACTTCAGCCACTAAAAGGTTTAGCCCTTTAGCTAAGAAAGTGGGGCTTTTATTCCCAGAAACTGAAGTGTGCATCTCAAGCTTCAGGGTTTTTTGAATGCCTCAGTTAGGGATGGATTATTCAGCAGGTACATTAGAATTCTTGCAAATAATGTAAACCAATTAATTCTGGTGAGTACTGAATAAAAGAAACCTGGTTTGACTTTCTTAAAACTCTATGCAAACAACAATGTTGAGGCGGGGGGAGAGAAATTAAATGAGCATCTTACACCTGTGCCTATTTCAACTATCTCGAAACAGAGAGTCAAACTGCCTGCTTTGAGTACAATCTACTTTCTCTCTTCTGTATGAAAGGGAAGTGTTAATGAATACTGAAATGGCTCTCAACGTCAGGCAGCAAAAAAAGAGGCAAAAATCAAGATCAGGAAAATTCTCATCAAGATTTTTTACTCCCTGAAAAACTGAGGGTTGACATTCGACATGAAAGGGCGGCTTTGAAACGAAGAGGCTTATTTTTTTTCCTACACATCTTTGTGCCACTGCTCAAGACTGGGAGATAGAGTCTTTCCTCACTCTCCTTGATATGGAGGCACAAATGAACAGAGGGGAAGGAGTCTCCCTGACTCTCCCTTTGGGGGTGGACAGTAATTCTCCTCTTTGAAAGAGATTTGGTTCTGTGAAATCTATACATCAAGGAGGACAAGGCAAAAATCCAGGTTGTTGCCTGCAAATTCAAAGTGTTCTGTGTCTTCTGTTAAAAGATACCGATTGGGTAGAGGCTGCAGTCGTCTGCAGCCACCTCCCGCTGGGTGATTGATGTCACGGCGGTGTGCGTGCCCTGGTGGGCTGATAGGCAGGCTCATCGCTGGGGAGGAGGCCACAGCTCTCACCCCGCAGCGTCTCAGAACAGGATGGATTCGTGGGTAGAAAAAATCGACAGCTACAGGAAAAGGACTGATGGTTGAGACAAATCGATAATGACTTTAAGAAAATTAAACCCTGGCTGAAAAGGGGTGAAAAGCACCTTTCAAAGCGCTAAGGCTCTAAGTAGCAAGGGAGGGAGCTAAATTTAGGAGCCCTCGGTGTTTTGTTGTTGTTGTTGTTGTTGTTTTGTTTTGTTTCCCCAGTCGCTTTGATTCAGTCTGGCCACTCTCGAACTCCTTATCAGCTCATTATCTCCAATGACAGGCTTCTGGGCCTTCACTGTAATATAAACAATTGCTCAGAGAAGAGAGGTAAACGGGGGTGCACCTGGGTTATCTTTTATTTGTATCTGGGGGCTTTGAAAGAATTACTAAATGAAAGTCTGGGGTTCTGTCAGGGCCTCACATACACACACACACACACACACACACACACACACACACACACAGCAGCTCAGAGACACCTTTCCAAAAGAAGGAAGGACACAAAAACACAGTGTAATCACGATCGAGGATTTTCCCTTCCACATCTGTGACCATCCAGTCACCAAACATTTCTCCATTGGCCCCCCAAATGCCGATTTTTAAGACATGCATGGTAAGTGAATAAAAACGAATTCTGAGGAATACTCAACGCTTAACTCCCTCCCCAGCTGACACATAAAAAGCCCCTTAATAACATCTTAAGTTGATTTACATGCTATTTTAAACCCAGCCTCACAAATTAAAGTCTTTGTTTTTATTAGCGCATTGAAGATCCTGAGAGAGAGAAATATCTTTTGATTGGAAAAATTTCTCCAGTGTTCCATCGAGCTCCTCAGAATAGGAAATGATGTAACTCCCAGAGGCACGGGATCAGAAACACTGCCCTCACAGTCTTGCGCACTCACAGAGACGCTCAGAACGTTCAGCTCTGTCCTCGCCCCTGTGCACAGTTCTGCTGGCTCCACCTGTCGGGGAGGCAGGGAGGCTGGCACGGTGAGGAGGGCTCTTTCAAAGAGAGGCCATCGACCCCACTGGGTCTCTGCTCCCAGGTGTTGTACATTAAGGTAAACCCCTCAAACAGCACGCACTGGTCACCCGTGGGGCCTCCTGTTTTCTCTTTGCATCTTACAAAGCACGTCCTTTCATACTACCCAGTTGATGAACACGGCAATCCTGTGAAGTAGGCAGGGCAGGTATTTCGCTCACCACATAATTTAGATATTTTTTTTAAATGCCGAATGATTTGCCCAAGGCACCACAGCTACAGAAAGGGGCAGAGTTTGTGTGAGAACTCAGGCTCTGATTCTTGGTCCAATGTGGCTTTGGCGACAGGCTTGCTTCCCACCATCCTTTGCAAGAGGAGGCTTGGACTATTCTCAGGACACGGAAAGAGAATAAACTTTAAAATCATCCCCAGGAGAGACAGACAGATGGACCCAATTTTGCTCTCTTCCTGAGAGAGTTCAGTGGCCATAACAAAAGCTCTGTTCAAATAAAAACTAAGCACTCATCATGTCATATAGGCTGAATAATGGCCTCCCAAATATGTCCATGTCCTAATCCTTGGAACCTGTGAATGTTTCCTTTCCTGACAAAGGAGTCCTTGGAGATGTGACTAAGAATCTCAAGATGGGGAGAGTATCCCGGTATATCCAGGTGGACCCAACGGATTGACTTGCTTTTGAATAGAAATTAAATTAATATCTTATATCTGTACGTAGATCACATATCTTGAAACAGAGAGTGGCACTGCGTGGTTTAAGCAAACTCTCTTGTTCGTTCTGTATAAAAGAGAAGTGTTCATGAATACTGGAATGTATTCACAAGGGTCCTTATAGGAGGGAGGCGCAACGCTCAGAGAAAGCAGAGCAGACAATGTAACCATGGAAGCTGAGCCTGGGAAGATGAGAGAGAAAAAGAGATTGGAAAATGCTACACTGCTGGCTTTGAAGATAGAGGAAGGAGGGGGCCGTGAGCCAAGGAACTCAGGCAGCCTCAAGACAGTGGGAAAAGGCAAGAAAATGGATTCTCCGCTAGAGCCTCCAGAACAAATGTTGCCCTGCTGACATCTTGACTTTAGTCCAGTAAGATCTCTGTCAAACTTGTGACCTGCAGAACTGTGATATAATAAATTAGCGTGGTATTAAGCCATGAAATCTGTAGTAACTTGCGGCAGAAGCAACAGGAAACGAATATATATCGCACGCCAACTTTCTCTCTCAGTATCCACAAAACGAGTTTCCGTGAAACTGAAACTGAATCCACGACTTGCCATCCTGACCCACTGAAATTTGAAAATAAATGCCAAAGGCAATGATTTTGGCTTATAAAAAATAATAGCAAATATTTATTGCTTAGTATGTGCCACACAATGTTCTACAACCTGTGTGTGTGTGTGTGTGTGTGTGTGTGTGTGTGATCTCACTGAATCCTCACCATAACCCAAATTACTTAAACCTTCTGTGCCTGACTTCCGCACAATGTAAAATGGGTACAACAAAAGCACCTTTTTCATATTCTCTGTCATGGTGACCGGCCTCACAACATGGCCCGCAGTGATCACTTGTAATACTGTGATTTATAATATGAAATATGTATTTGGTCTTCGTCCCCTTTCCTGGCACAGAGGGCCCAAAATACTTGGAATTTCCTAAGTGATTAGAGCAATAAAGTCATCTTTTTAAATAATACTTGGGTTTTGTCCCCAGTTCCTATAATAGCTTGAGAATGATAAAAAGTGACTCATGTTAGTCATTAACAAGTGCCTTTCAACCACATCTGAGTTTATGTTAATGAGGTGACTTTTGGAAAGCCCTTAAGGATGGGAGCTGGTTGTCAGGGGAACCATATTGATTACAGGGTTGAAGATCTCAGGCCTCCCCACTCCTGCCCACCTCCAGGGAGGGTGCCTGAAGTTGAACAGATCACACATGGCCAATGATTTTATCACTGTGCCTCTATAATAAAGCCTCCATAAAAATCCAAAAGGGCAAGGTTCAGAAAGCTTCCAGATTGGTGAACATGTGGAAATGCTGGGAGGGTGGTACCCAGGGAGGGCCTAGGAGCTCTGCACCCCTTCCCAGATACCTTGCTCTATGCCTCTCTTCCATCTGACTGTTCCTGAGTTATAGCCCTTACTAAACTACTAACTAGTAAGAAACTGTTTTCCTGAGTTCTAGCAAATTAGTGGAACTCAAGAAGGGGAGGGGTAGAAACCTCCAATTTATAGCCAGTCTGTCAGAAGCACAGGTAACAACCTGAACTCGCAAATGGCATGGTAAGAACTGAGGCCTCCTGCCACCAACCAGCACTAACTTATCTAGCGTGTGAGTGAATCACCACGGTAGCTGATCCTTCAGCCCTGGTCAGGCCTTCAGATGACTGTGGCCCTAAACAAGATCTTGACTATAACCTCACGAGAGACCCTGAAACTAGAACCACCAGGCTAAGCTTCCCCCAAATGCCTGACTCTCAGTAACTGTGTGAGACAATCAGTATCTGTTCCTGCTTTAAGCTCCTACATTTTGTAGTCATTTGTTACACAGCAACAGATAAGACAGTTGTTATGAAAATAAAATTAGTTAATGTTTTAACTAATATACAGGATACTTCAAGTAGTACATGGCATATAGTAGGCATTATTTAAGTGTTCGTAAAATTAAGTCTTTCATTAAAAACATGGATACCGTGAACTGGATCTTGGTAGGTGATGGGATTACAAAGATGACAAAATACATGTTCCCTGTCCACAAGTAGTTCAAATTGGGGGTTGGGGGGTTAAACATATGCACAATTGATGTGTTTTGCACAGAACACCTGCAAGTATTTTGAGAAACAGTCAAATGTATGGACGATTTAATAAGCCATTAAAATTTATACATTTCAGTAAATTTATATCAACGTAAAATGCTTCAACAATTAAAATGAATGTGTCAAGTGGTTTAATTTTTCTGTAATTGTTTTTCTCCCACTTCCACTTACTTGTCCCCTTAAATTATATACCAAATAAATTAAGAATAGGTCATGTCTCCGTGTAATAATAACTTGCAGTTGGTGTTTTCAAGGAGCTTTGAATATTAAAATTGCCATTGTTAATTTATACTATTAATTTCTGCACTCTCTATCTTTAGGCCACATGTTGAAGTCTTTAAGAAAACGTCCTAAAGCACTCAAAAGGTAAAAGAAGGAATATTTTTAAAGGAAGCTAAATGTGTTCTTTATTTTCTCCTTATGAGTCATTCGAAAGTGAATCTACCATACCAGCCGTTATCAAAGTAATGTAGGAAAACAGAACTATTTTTTGTGAAACATGAATCAAAATTATCCTAATGAGGAAATGAGGCAGAAACACACCCATATATCTCTGCTCTTTTTGAGCCAAGATATCCAGCAATTTAGAACACTGATCAATGCGGTAATGTTTCCACAGGTTTTGTTTTATTTTTTTAGCATCTGCCACTGAGATTCTCATTACTTTTTTGCAAATTCTGCCCTTGACAGAGCCAAAGTCAAAATATTATTTTTGCTGCTAAAGAGTACATATAGAACATTTATTTTAGCATGTGGAAATGCTCAAAGGAGGGTAAAAAAGAACACCTGTGACTCTACAAGGACAATCTCCGGTTTCATGGAACACTGAGAATGTAGGAGCTGTCGGCTCTTATAATCCCTGCCTGAAGTTAATTTGATTTCTCCATTCAAGTTAAAATGAATTGCATAACTGAGCAGCCGAATACTTTCCATCTTATTAAACCAATGAGTACGTTATACACTGTGCCCTTCCAGTCATCCTAACTGAGCTCTCCACTCACGGCCCAGAGGTTTTAATTGCATAACCAGCTGTTATTGTCACTTGAGGCCCTGTGTGGAGTAATTAGTGAGAAGACACTGAGTCAACCCAAGAGAACTCTGGTAGAATTACATTCTGCCCACAGATGTGCAAATCATCAGACGGTGTGAGGGTGTATGTGTGTGTGTGTGCGTGTATGTGTGTGTGTGTGCGTGCGTGCGTGTGTGTGTAGACAGTGATAGAGAGACAGCTTTAGCCTCCAAAACCCCCTATATAGCTTCGAAGGTGTGTGTTTGGGAATGGAGACAACTCATTCCTGAACAGAAAAAGTCGACCCCCTCAAGTGAGGGCTCCAAGTGATGGAGCAGTTCACATGCAACAGCAAATGTGAGGACAAGAGAATTGTGGAAAGTCAAGGGTATGTGAGAACAGCAGGAAATTGAGTCTGGCTGAAGGCAGGCAAGGGCTTAATCTACCGAATGGTTCCAATGGGACACTGATGGGTTTATATGTGAAGCTAAGAAGACTGGATCCCAACTTGGATATAAGAGCGAGGCGTGAGAGTGAGAGTGAGAGTGAGAGTGAGAGTGAGAGTGAGAGTGAGAGTGAGAGTGAGAGTGAGAGAGAGAGAGAGAGAGAGAGAGAGAGAGAGAGAGAGAGAGAGAGAGAGAGAGAGTTGGTGGGAATATCGCATATCAGATTCGTTTCTTGGAAAGATAACGTTGGCAACAGGAAGAAGAGAGATGAGGAGGTACTATGAGAAGTAATGAAGTCTTGAGCCAAATAAACAACTGGGAATGTTATTTAAGTAAATAAAAATAAACTGTACTTAAACCCATTTTTGAGTAATGAAAATAAAATAGCTCTTATTAAACTAAATAAACTGAAACAATTAGGGAGGGATGGAAGGAGGGAAGGAGGGAAGGAGGGATGGGGGGGAGGGACGGAGGGAGGAAGAAAGGAGTATGAATGGAGAAAAAGAACAGAATGGAGAGAATTTCTAAAATTCAAAATCAAACATATCTGGTGGTCAACTTTTTTTAAGGATGAGTGAAAAGACACAAAAATGATACCTTGATAATTAGTCTGAGATTCAGTCTAGGAGAATGGTGAAGGTGTCTTAAGGAGGTGTAGTTGGATGTATGTAGTCTGCAATTGAAAATGTGGTTCTAGAGCTTAGGAGAGGTCATGGTTGAAGATGAAAGATTTAGCAGTCATCAGAAAATAGAAAGCTAGCTTTATTAAGCACTAACTGGGAAGAAAATTTTCCTCTACCTTTCTAGGTTCTTCTGGTTCTTGTGTCAATTAAATTGACACAAGACAGATTAACGGGAGAAAATCAAATTTTAATTTTGCCCATACAGGAACTCCAAAGTTTTGAAGCTCAGAGACATGACCAAAGCAGGCAGCTTTTATACCTTTTAGACAAAGAAACAATACATTTGTGAAAACTGACAAGACAAAGTTTGGACTTGGGGTAGTAAATTAGGGAAGAAGTAACAAAGATTGCTCATGCAGCCTTCTCAGCCCTAAATTCTCTAACCTCTGATGATGAGGATGCCTTCTACCATCGTAGCACACGGAAGGTATCTTCACGTGGGAAATTTATTTCCTGATTTCAGGGAGACACGGGGGGGACAGAGTGTCCGTCTGGCACCAGCTGTTTCTAAAGTAACTTTAATTCAAAATAATCACTATGCTATCTTGGCATATTTTGGGGTGGCCTTCCCTCAGTCCCAACACACGCACTCCCTTCCAGGAACTCTGCTATGTACTTTACAAATGTGATCTCATTTAATTTTTTAAAAACTCATTAATAAAAAAATTACCTTTTACAAATGAAGGACCAAGATTCAGAAGGATATGTAACTTCCTCAAAATCATAAGGTTAGCAAGCGATTAAGCTAGAATCCAAAATCAGGAGATATTCAGCTTAATCTCTGCTGAATCCACCTAACTACTTTAGAAGACCTCATTCTTTCAGGATGAACAACTGTTAGTTAAAGCAGGGAAGTGTTTTAAAAAATTGTTGCACATAAACCTTAAATATTTCATTTTAACTTGAAATATACATTTGTGTGTGTGTGTTTGTGTGTGTGTATACACACACACACAAACACACACACACACCCCAGTCTTTAGATGCTGGGCCAATTTCTCTTCTCTCGGTATGGGTCCACAGATGGAGAAATGCACCTCTATCAATCACACATATCAATCACATCCATCCTCCATTGTCTATGATTTCTAGTTTGTATTTCTTAAAGAAGAAAGAGAACGTAAAGACATTTGTGAGGCAATAGGAGTGCAGATGGTTTGCCTAAGTATATTCTGTTACACTGCCCACACCTATTTTGACAGCAATTTTTAGGAACTCATTTTTATCAAATCTTTCCAAAGTATTCAACTTAATTTCCATAAGAACCACAACTTTTCTTTTTTGTACTCAAAGCTTAACAGTTTATTCAGTATTTAAATAAATATGTCACATAGCAAATACAACTGAAATTAACTGGTTTGGCAATAAACACAGGTCTCTGAGTAAGAAAACAGCTATTAGGAGCAGAAATGTGCTAACATGCGTGGAAACAGTGGCCTGCAGTATACAACAAATGCTCAGTACTGCTGGGGCATCAGGACTTATACACCATGTGGCAATGAGAGCATCGATCAACCTGGTGAGGAAGTTCAGCAAAGGTCTGTTAAAAGTGCTCCTACTCTAGCTTTATGTCATGAGAATTAATATTTAGAATGATAATCCCAAATTACAAAACATTTTGATCACATGAACCATGGTGTATTTTAAAGAAAAGAACAGGACCTGGTTCCTGCCCCATGGGGAATTTAAAATCTAGTCATTGAACTGAAAGACCCTTAATCATAAAAGAAGTATGCAAATTACTACTTGTTGAATACTTGTGAATACTCCCAGGCACTACTCTAAGCATTATGCATATATTATTTCATAAGTTAGGTACTAGTAAGACCTTCACTTGTCATGCAAGGAAAGTGAAGCACAGAGAGGTTAAATAATTTCCAGAAGGTGACCCATTGGGTAAGCGATGGATAAAACTCAAATCCAGGCTGCCCCAGGCTATTAACCCAAGCTATTAGCCACCATCATATATCAATAACCTACCATGTGCCAGGAACTGGACTATGCCATTCATATATTTTATCTAATTTTGATTCTCAGGTAACATTTAAAAATATATACTGGGGCTTCCCTGGTGGTGCAGTGGTTAAGAATCCCGCCTACCAATGCAGGGGACATGGGTGCGTGCCCTGGTCCGGGAAGATCCCACATGCCACAGAGCAACTAAGCCCGTGAGCCACAGCTACGGAGCCTGCGCTCTAGAGCCCATGAGCCACAACTACTGAGCCCGCGTGCTGCAACTACTGAAGTCCATGTGCCTGGAGCCCATGCTCCACAACAAGAGAAGCCACCTCAATGAGAAGCCCGCACACCGCAAAGAACAGTAGTCCCCGCTCGCCACAACTAGAGAAAGCCTGCATGCAGCAACAAAGACCCAATGCAGCCCCCAAAAATAAAAAGAAATAGAAATATACATATATATATTAATAGCCTCATTTTACAATGTATGTCATGTCACAGAGAGATGAAATGGCAGAGCTAGAATTCAAATACAGATAATTTAACTTCGGTTTTCATGTTCTTTACTCTGTGCATCACTGTCTCACAGTATCATTTATAAATTAGTATGTACTAATCTGTACGGAAAATCCCTGAAGAGGGCAGAGAAGCTAATAATACATAGCAAATATATATATAAATATAATATAAATATATTTTAAAAATATATACATATAACTCAAAACACCAGTTGGTATGCTTCAAAGAAACATGGGGTACCATAACACTCAAATTAACTACCCTTGTTCTAAATAATAGAAAATGACAATACTGATTCTTCCAATCTAAGAACATGGTATATCTTTCCATCTGTTTCTGTCATCTTCAATTTCTTTCATCAGCATCTTATAGTTTTCAGAGTACAGGTCTTTTCTCTCCTCAGGTAGGTTTATTCCTAGTTATTTTATTCTTTTTGATACAATGGTAAATGGGATTGTTTCTTGAATTTCTCCTTCTGATCTTTCATTGTAGGTATATAGAAATGCAACAAATTTCTCTGTATTAATTCTGTAACCTGCAACTTTACCATATTCATTGATGAGATCTAGTAGTTTTCTGGTAGTGTCTTTAGGGTTTTCCATGTATAGTATCATGTCATCTTCAAACAGTGACAGTTTAACTTCTCCTTTTCCCATTTGGCTTCCTTTTATTTCTTTTTCTTCTCTGACTGCCATAGCTAGGACTTCCAAAACTATGTTGAATAAAAGTGGCGAGAGTGGGGCTTCCCTGGTGGCACAGTGGTTGAGAGTCTGCCTGCAGATGCAGGGGACACGAGTTTGTGCCCCAGTCCGGGAGGATCCCACATGCCGCGGAGCAGCTGGGCCCGTGAGCCATGGCCCTGAGCCTGTGTGTCCGGAGCCTGTGCTCTGCAACGGGAGAGGCCACAACAGTGAGAGGCCCACGTACTGCAAAAAAAAAAAAAAAAAAAAAAGAAAAGTGGCGAGTGGACATTCTGTCTTGTTCCTGATCTTAGACGAAATGCTTTTAGCTTTTCACTGTTGAGTATGATGTTAGCTGTAGGTTTGTCTTATATGGCGTTTCTTATGTTGAGGTATGTTCCCTCTACGCCCACTTTCTGGAGGGTTTTTTTAATCATGAATGAGTGTTGAATTTTGTCAAATGCTTTTTCTGCATCTACTGAGATGATCTTATGGTTTTTATTCTTCAATCTGTTGATGTGATATATCACATTGACTGATTTGTAGATACTGAAAAATCCTTGCATCCCTGGGATAAATCCCACTTGATCATGGTGTATGATCCTTTTAATGTATTGTTGGATTCGGATTGCTAGTATTTTGTTGAGGACCTTTGCATCTATGTTCATCAGTGATGTTGACCTGTAATTTTCTTTTTCGTGTATGGTGTCTTTGCCTTGTTTTGGTATCTGAGTGATGGTGGTCTCACAGAAAAAGTTATGGAGTTTTCCTTCCTCTGCAATTTTTTGGAAGAGTTTCAGAAGGATAGGTCTTAGCTCTTCTCTAAATGTTTGACAGAATTTGCCTGTGAAGCCATCTGGTCCTAGACTTTCGTTTGTTGGGAGTTTTTTAATCACAGTTTCAATTTCAGTACTTGTGACTGGTCTGTTCATATTTTCTAACTCTTCCTGGTTCAGTCTTGGGAGATTGTACCTTTCTAAGAATTTGTCCATTTCTTCCAGGTTGTCCATTTTATTGGCAAACAGTTGCTTGTAGTATTCTCTTATGATCCTTTGTATTTCTGTGGTGTCAGTTGTAACTTCTCCTTTTTCATTTCTAATTCTATTGATTTGAGTCTTTGCCCTTTTTTTCTTGATGAGTCTGGCTAAAGGTTTATCAATTTTGTTTATCTTTTCAAAGAACCAGCTTTTAGTTTCACTGATCTTTGCTATTGTTTTCTTTGGCTCTATTTCATTTATTTCTGCTCTGGTCTTTACGATTTCTTTGCTTCTATTAACTTTAGGTTTTGCTTATTCTTCTTTCTCTAGTTGCTTTAGATGTAAGGTTAGGTTGTTTATTTGAGACTTTTCTTGTTTCCTGAGCTAACACTGTCTTGCTATAAACTTCCCTCTTAAAACTGCTTTTGCTGCATCCCATAGGTTTTGAAACATTGTGCTTTTGTTTTCATTTGTCTCTAGATATTTCTTGATGTGCTCTTTGATTTCTTCGGTGATCCATTTGTTGTTTAGTACCATATTGTTTAGCCTCCATGTGTTTGTGTTTTTTACAGTTTTTTTCTTGTAGTTTATTTCTAATCTCATAGCATTGTGGTCAGAAAAGATGCTTGATATAATTTCAATCTTCTTAAATTTACCAAGGCTCACTTTGTGGCCCGGCATGTGGTCAATCCTGGAGAAGGTTCCATGTGCACATGAGAAGAATGTATATTCTGCTGCTTTTGGATGGAATGTTCTAAAAATATCAATTAAGTCCATCTGGTCTCTTGTGTCATTTAAGCCTGGTGTTTCCTTACTGATTTTCTGTCTGGATGATCGGTCCATTGATGAAAGTGGGGTATTAAAGTCCCCCACTATTATTGTGTTACTGTCAATTTCTCCCTATATGGTTGTTAGTATTTGCCTGATATATTGAGATGCTCCTATGTTGGGTGCATATATATTTATAATTGTTCTATTTTCTTCTTGGATTGATCCCTTGATCATTATGTAGTGTCAAGGCAATCTACAGATTCAGTGCAATCCCTATCAAATTACCAATGGCATTTTTCACAGAACTAGAATTTTTAAAAATGTTAAAATTTGTTTGGAGACACAAAAGACCCCAAGTAACCAAAGCAATCTTGAGAAAGAAAAATGGAGCTGGAGGAATCAGGCTCCCTGACTTCAGATGATACTACAAACCTATAGTCATCAAAACAGTATGGTACTGGCACAAAAATAGAAATATAGATCCATGGAACAGGATAGAAAGCCCAGAAATAAACCCATGCACCTATGGTCAACTGATCTACAAGAAAGGGGGCAAGACTATAAAATGGAGGAAAGACAGTCTCTTCAATAAATGTTGCTGGGAAAACTGGACAACTACATGTGAAAAAAATGAAATTAGAACATTATTTAATATACACAAAAACAAATTCAAAATGGGTTAAAGACCTAAATGTGAGACCAGACACTACAAAGCTCTTAGCGAAAAACATAGGCAGAACACTCTCTGACATAAATCACAGCAATATCTTTTTTGATACATCTCCCAGAGTAATGGAAATAAAAACAAAAATAAACAAATGAGACCTAATTAAACTCAAAAGCTTTTGCACAGCAAAGGAAACCATAAAAAAAAAATGAAAAGACAACCCACAGAATAGGAGAAAATATTTGCAAATGATGTGACCAACAAGGGATTATTCTCAAAAATTTACAAGCAGCTCACTTGGCTTAATATCATCAAAACAAAAAACCCCATCAAAAAATGGGCAGAAGGCCTAAATAGACATTTCTCCAAAGAAGACACACAGATGGCCAAGAGGCACATGAAAAGATGTTCTGCATTGCTCATTATTAGAGAAATGCAAATCAAAACTACAATGAGGTTTTACCTCACACCAGTCAGAATGACTATCATCAAAAAAATCCACAAATGATAAATGCTGGAGAGGGTGTGGATAGAAGGGAACCCTCCTACACTGTTGGTGGGAATGTCAATTGATGCAGTCACTATGGAGAACAGTATGGAGGTTCCTTAAGAAACTAAAAATAGAGCTACCATATGATACTGCAATCCCACTCCTGGGCATATATCCAGAGAAAAACATGGTCCAAAATGATACATGCACCCCAATGTTCATTGTAGTGCTGTTTAGAACAACCAAGACATGGAAGCAACCTACATGTCCACTGACAGAAGAATGGATAAAGAAGATGTGGTACATATATACAATGGAATAGTATTCAGCCATTAACAAGAATGAAATAATGTCATTTGCAGTAACATGGGTGGACCTAGACATTGTCATACTGAGTGAAGTAAGTCAGACAGAGAAAGAGAAGTATCATACGATATCGCTTATATGCAGAATCTTAAAAAAAATGATACAAATGAACTTATTTACAAAACAGACTCTCAGACTTAGAGAACAAACCTACGGTTACCAGGGGGAAAGCAGGGGAGGGATAGTTAGAGAGTTTGGGATTGACATGTACACACTGCTATATTTAAAATGGATAACCAACAAGGACCTACTGTATAGCACAGGGAACTCTGCTCAATATTCTGTAACAACCTAATAGGGAAAAAAAATTTGAAAAACAACAGATACATGTATATATATAAAACTGAATCACTTTGTTGTACACCTGAAACTAACACAACATTGTTAATCAACTGTACTCCAATATAAAATAAAAAGTTAAAATAAAAACAAAACAACAAGAAAATAAAAAACAGAATAAAACAACTGGGAAATAAGTAAAGGAACCAGGAGTGACATCATCTGGTATGAGTTTTTGAAAGGGAACTTTTGCTACATAGATGAACAGGAGAAAGAAGATATGGGGAAAATGTATAGAAACCACGGAGGCAGTTTACACCAGGTGGCAGTTTGGATGGAGAAGTGGTAGTCAAGGTGGGGAGAAGTGGCCAGGTTTGGGAGGGAGGGAAGGAAAGAAGGAAAGAAGGAAGGAAGGGAGGAAGGGAGGGAGGACGGAAGATGATTTTTCTCACAAATAAGATATATGTAGACAATTTTTTATGAGATGATTACAGAAAAAATTCAAAATTTAGAAAATTGAAATGAAAACGTAAAAATTTTTCCTAAGTCCAGTATTAGATATAATCTCTGTTAACATTTTTATATATTATCTTCCAAATTTTTGAGTGCTTGTGGGCACAGAGGAATTTCTCCTCTATCTAATTTTTTAATGTTAATGGGCAATAATGTAATTGAATAATTAGGGAACTTCATTATATTATGAGGGGGAGTGTTTTTGTGACGTTGTGCTTTGTTCATCATCTTTATGGGTGACTAATGTGATGAGAATTTGAAATACATTCTTATAGAGATGGGAAGCACATCTTGGCTTTCTTCCTGTCTCTTTCTGGATGCTGCTGCTGCTGCTGCTGCTGATTTTCTTTGGCACATTCCTCCTCCTCTAACAATTAAATGCTAATTTGCCTCAGGGCTCTGCACAGCAAACTCAACTCTTTTTCTCTATATTTTCTCCAAGGTGACCTGATTCACTCCTGCAGTTTCCATATTACCTGTGATCTGATATTTCCCTCATTTGTATTTCTAGTCCATTCCTCTCTTCTGAGCACAAGATCTGATATTTACAAACATCTCCTTGACATCTCTCTAACTGGCGATGTAAAATCCATCTCAAAGCCAAATCTTGCAGTGCCCCCTACATCCATTCCCCTTCTTGTCTTTCCTCACTCACACAGTTCATTAAGCCAGAGCTTGCAGAGACATTTGTGGCATGGCCCTTTCATTCCTATACCATAGCCAAGCCATCCCCAAATCTATACCTAATGTATTCAACTCTGTCTACTTCTCTCCAGCTCTATCTTTGTTCAAGTAACCAGCATGTCTCAGTCTAGCGGCAATAGCTTTATGTCACATAATTTTCCAGATAGAAACTGAAATAATCATTCTAAAATAAAAACGGATCAAGTCATTCCATTGCTTAAAACCTTACCATGGATTCCTGCTGCACCTAGACTAAAATCCAAACTCCTTAACACAATTGATATTGTTTTGTATGATCAGCCCCTCCTATTCTCCAACCTCATTTCACTCTATACTCAGTTCACTCCTGTTAAGATACTTTCTTCCAGTTCCTCCGATACAGTGGACCTTCTCCAGGGAAGGAAAAAAAACAACAACAACAATTTGATATTATCAAAAGCTGAACAGTGATTTTGGCCTGAACAAAAAGTCATAGACTTGTTTCTCTCTGTTCCCATGAAACACTATAAACCTGGAAATAATGCAAGGAGAACTCTGAAAGATGGTAAGAAGGCAATCTTGCTTGGAACCCCAAGACTGGAGGCACAACATGGAGGCAGAGTGCTGTGTACCCCTCCTCTCACCCCAACACAATTTGTAAGTCACCAGACCCAGCACACTTAGACCTTCTACCCAGCACCAAAAGCCAGCCAAGGTAGGCTCCTTCCTCCCCTGAAATCAATGGGAGCCGCTCTGACATCACACAAAACCAGAAGAAGTGGCAAGAGAGATCCGTCAGGAGCCCAGTTAACAGTAGGCAGCCTGAGGAACCCCTCTCCTTTGCCATTTGGCCTAAGACTCCCCTTCCCCACTAAAGATACCAGAGATACCCAGGGATGCTGAAAGAGGAGCCAGGTACAGCAAGTAAGGAGGTCAAGGAGGCCCCTTGGACCCCACAGTCCTGAGACTCCTGCCCCCCCCACTGGAATAGCCCAGCCTGGGGAAACCTCTCCATCCCCTCAGCAAGCACCAGGGGGAGCTCCAGCAGCAAAAGATTAATCAAGCTGACTGAAATAATCGTTCAACAGCTCTGAAAATTAAGCTGTCATTATAACAACAGCCTCCCCCCTGCCCCAAAAGGAGTCTAGGGTCTGCATGTTAAACAGCATGACAGCCTGGTAAAGTAAAGCATTTAATTAGGACCCTGAAACTCCTAACACAGTAGACAAAATTTCCAAGATACAACTGCATTCCTTGACTCATGGCCCCTTCTTCCATCTTCAAAGCAAGCAGCATAGAAACTTCCAAATTCTCTCTGACTCTCCAGCTTCTGCTTCTGTCATTACATACCTTTCTAAAACTCTTTGCCTCCCTCTGGTAAGAAACTTTGTTATACTGCACCCACTGAATAATACAGCATGTTCTTCCCATCTCAAGAGCCTTAACTTAATCACATCCTCAAAGTCTCTTACTTATTCATAGGTTTCAAGGATTCGGACATAGATATCTTTGGAGGGTGGGGTGTGAGGAACATCCTGCTTTCCATACCAACAGACTGTGATCAGCCATTCCGTATATCATAATACTCAAAGCAACCACTATGAAAACCATACAAAGAGATATATTCAAAAACACAATAGGGCTTCCCTGGTGGCGCAGTGGTTGGGAGTCTGCCTGCTGATGCAGGGGACGCAGGTTCGTGCCCCGGTCTGGGAGGATCCCACGTGCCGCGGAGCGGCTGGGCCGGTGAGCCATGGGTGCTGAGCCTGCACGTCCGGAGCCTGAGCTCCGCAAGGGGAGAGGCCACAACAGTGAGAGGCCCGCGTACCGCAAAAAAAAAAAAAAAAAAAAAAAAACCACAATAAATAGATATAAAAAGATACACTGAGAAACACTATAAGTAAGCTAGGATGATATCCTAAAAAACTGTTCAAGTAATCTACAAGACAAAAAAGAGAAATAGAAGAAAAAAAACAAGAGGGCAAGAAACAAAAAACAACATTACAATGGCAGACTTAAGCACGCATTTATCAATATTACCTTATACACAAATGGCCTAAATGCACCAACTGAAAGACAGTAATTGGCAGAGTGCATTTTTAAAATGACCAACAAATGTTGTTTGAAAGAAACTGACTTCAAATTCAATGACAGGTACATTGAAAGTAAAAGGATGGAAATTTTTGTATAAAATATATAGAATCATGCAAACATAAAATTTAAAAAGCAGTGGCTATATTAATATTTGATAAAGTAGACTTCAGAGCAAAAAAAAATTACTAGAGACAAAGACATAATGATACAAGTATCAATACACCAGAAAGATATAACTATCCTAAATATATACTCACCAAATAACAGAGTCTCAAATTACAGGAACCAAAAACTGATAGACTTACTAGACAGAAAACTGGCAAAGATACAGGACATCTGAACAACACAATCAGCCAACAGAACCTAATCAACATATATAGAACACTCTACTCAAAAACAGCAGAACACATTTTTTTCATCTAGACCATACCCTAGGTAATAAAATAAACTCAAGAAAAAATATTTAATTAAACAACATACTTCTAAATAAGCCATGAATCAAAGAGGAAGTCTCAAAATATTTAAAATATATATAGACTTTAATGAAAACAAAAATACAACAAATTGTTGCTAAAGCAATGTTGAGAGGGAGATTTATAGTATTAAATGTTTGCATTAGAAATGAGGAGAGGTCTTAAATTAGTAATCTTAGTTCCTACCTAAAAGAAACAAAACACAAAGAGCAAAAAAACCTAAAACAAGTAGAAAGAAGGAACTAACAAAGGGAAGAAATTAATAAAATTAGAAACAAATGGGACTTCCTTGGCTGTCCAGTGGTTAAGATTCCACACTTCCACTGCAGAGGGCGAGGGTTTGATCCCTGGTCGGGGGAACTAAGATCCCACATGCCACATGGCATAGCCAAAAAAAAAAAAAAATTAGAAACAGAAAAACAACAAAGAAAATCAATGAAACAGCAAGCTAGTTCTTCTCAAAATATCAATAAAACTGATAATTCCTAGTAATTCCCTAGTAGGACTGACAAAAATAAAAAGAGAAATGACACTAAGCACTAAATATCAGCATATCATTACAGATCCTACAATGAGTAGAAAGATAATTAGGGAATATTATGAATAACTTTATGCTCATAAGTTCAGTAACTTCAAAGAAATGGACCAATTCCTTGAAAAAAAAACAATCAAAACTCATCCAAGATGAAATAGATAACAAAAACAAAGACAGAAAGTACAAAGAAAACTGCAGACTAACAGATCTCATAAACATAGACGCAGAAATCCTTAACAAAATAATAGCAGCCCAAATCCAACAATGTATAAAATAACTGTAACCCATGACCAAGTGGGGTTTATTCTAGATATGCTAGGCTGTTTCAACATTTGAAAATCAGTCAGTGTAATCCATATCAACAATCTAATGAAGCAAAATCATAAGGTCATATCAATTGATACAGGAAAAGCATCTGACAAAATCTAACACCTACTCATGATAGAACCTTCGGCAAGTAAGGAATATACTGCTATTACTTCAACTTGATAAAGCCACCTGCAAAAAAACTAAAGGTAACATCACACTTAACGGTGAAAGACTGAATGTTTTCCCAACAGGTTTCAGAGCAAAACAAGAATGCCCACTCTCACTACCCTTATTCTAGGTAGTATTGAAAGTTCTAGCCACTGCAGTAAGTCAAGAGGAAGAAATAAAAGGCATGCAAGTGAGAAAGGAAGAAATAAAACTGTTTCCATTTGCAGATGACATGACTGTTTGTGGAGAAAACCTAAAAAATACTACAAAAAGAGAAAACCTCCTAGAACTAATAAATGATTACAGTAAGTTCATAGTATACAAGATCAACACACACAGTCAATCACATTTCTATGTACTATCCTTGAACATGTAGGAAAAAAATTAAAACACAATACCATTTACTACCTCTCTAAAGAATATGAAATACTTAAATAAACTTAACTGTACAGACTAACGTATTACAAAATGGGAATGAAAGAAATTTTAAAAAAGATCTAAATAAATGGAGAGATATACCATATTCATGGGTTGGAAGACAGTAAAGTTGTCAATTATTTCAAAATTGATCCAAAGCCTTAATACAACGCGTATCAAAATTCCAGCAAGGTTTTTTGTAGCCATAGACATGCTTATTCTAAAATTTATATAAAAAGCCACAGGCCCCAGACAAGCTAACCAATCTGCACTCGTGATAAAGAAGTATAAAGTAGGAGGAATTACTCTACCTAATTGCAGTGGGCTGATTATTAGCCCCCAGAATATATGTCCATGTCTTAATTCCTTATACCTGTGAATATTATTTTATATGATGAAAGGGTAAATATTATTTTATACGGCAAAAGATGTGATTAAGTTAAAAATTTTGAGAGGAAGAGCTCATCCCAGATTATCTGGATGGGCCCTAATTACAATTACACATATCCCTATAAGAGAGAGGCAAAGGGGAGTTTGGGACAGACACACAGAGGAGAAGACATATGCAGAGGAAAAGGTGATGTGAAGACAGAGTCAGAGACTGAAGTGATGTAGCTACTGTACAAGGAAACCAAGGAAATCTCATCAAAATTAAAAACTTTTGATCTGTGATGACCAATGTAAAGTGGATAAAAAGATAAGCTACATACTCAGAGAATACATATCCAACAAAGGACTAACATCTAGAATATAAAGAACTCTAAAAGTTCAACGATTTTTAAAAATCCAATTAGAAAAGGAGTCGTAGTCATGAACAGACATTAAACTGAAGAAAATATATAGCTGACATATAAGCACATCAAAATATTTCAATAACATGAGCAATCAGGGAAATACAAATTAAAACAAAAGAGATACCACTATACACCTATCAGAAAGGCTAAAACAAAAAATAGTGTTGGCACCACATGCTTTTGAGGATGAGGAGAACCAGATCATTCATACATTACTAGTGGGAATGTAAAATGGGACAGCCTCTTTAGAAAACAGTTCGCAGTTTCTTACCAATCTAAACATACACTTACCATATGACCAAGCAACTGCACCCTTCGAGTTCTATTCATAAAAAGTGAAAACCTGTAGTACACCAAAACCTGTACATGAAAGTTCATAGAAGCTTTCTTCATAATAGCCAAAAGCTGAAAATAGCCCAGATGCCCTTCAAGAGGTGAACGGTTAAACTGCGGATTCCAAGGAATACTACTCAGCAGGGGGGAAAAAAAGAACAAACTATTGATATATACAAAAACTTTGATGAATCTCCAGGGGTTCGGTTGCAGTGAAAAAAGCCAATTTCAAAAAGTTATGCACTGGGCTTCCCTGGTGGCGCAGTGGTTGAGAATCCGCCTGCCGATGCAGGAGACACGGGTTCGTGCCCTGGTCCGGGAAGATCCCACATGCCGCGGCGCGACTGAGCCCGTGAGCCATGGCCGCTGGGCCTGTGCGTCCGGAGCCTGTGCTCCGCAACGGGAGAGGCCACAACAGTGAGAGGCCCGCATACCGCAAAAAAAAAAAAAAAAAAAAAAAAAAAAGTTATGCACTGTATGATCCTATTGTATTTATATAACATTTTTAAATGACAATATTTCAGAAACGGAGAACAAACTAATGACTGCCAAGGGTTAGGGGTGGGAAAGGGGTAACACCAAGGGGACAGGAGGGAGGGAGGTATGGTGAGAAAAGGGCAACATTTGGAACTGTCAAATAAAAAGATTATAAAATAAATAGAAATTGGTTAAAAAGAAAGGCATGCTGCATAATGTAACTTCAGTAAGTATTCTTAAGTGATCTGTCAATCGACATAGATAAACTTTACTAGACTGTGAGAGTCACCCATCATTTCCCTTTGCAGGCAAAGAGTGAGTTTACATTGATTAAATTCCTTCTAATATATGTGTTTGCTCTCAAATAAAATAAATGTTTTGAAGAATATTCTTCTGAAACCCTCATAGCATTTACTATGGGAATATTAATACTGTGTATGCACTTTGCTATATGATTTTTTTAGATTTTATTTAGAATCAAATCTAATAAAATGTCTTTCATTTCTGTTCCTCCAACCTACGCAATTGTTCTTGCAGATCTGAGAATACTTGTATCAGCTAGGAACCTATTTCTTCTCACACTTGACAGGGGGAATACTTGTTCACACATCCCCTTATGTGTTTTTGAAATTACTAAATGAACATCAATTATGTCTATGTCTTGAGTTATATCAATCTGAACAAAAATATACTGCCTTTATTGACATCATTACTGCAGAGTTGTAAATTAATCTGCCACTACTGTCACAACTTTATATATAGATGAGTGCCAACTGAGAAATTAATTTAACCATGCAGTCCCCTAAAGTAGAATTTTAAGTCTTCTACTAAATGAAATTTTTGCTTTCTAATACAAAAGCAATAAATTCTCATTACAGAAGATACAAATAAAAATTAAAGTACAAAGAAATCCAGAAATTTTTCTACCCATAGAAAGTCACCACTAATGCACTGGTCTCTATAATTCAAGACTGTTTTATACCTATATGTACATGTATCCATAATTATTTTAATAACAATTTGATAATATCTTGTATACTATTTGATAAGTTGTTGCAAATATTATAAAATATCTTTCCATGCGAAGAGAAGCATTTACATGCCATCTCCTTAACTTTTTATACAGTATTCCATTACATAATGCATCTTTCATTTAACCAATCCCCAATGGTTGGACATTTAGGTTTTTTTCACTAATTTGCTATGGTTAACAGAACTAGAGCTAAATATTGTATTCATTTCCTTAGCATAAATTCCTGAAAATGGAATTGCTTTATAACTTGTTGACAAAATAACTAACAGAAAGAGTGTAGCAATTTATAATATTACCAATGATTTTTCAAAAGGCCAGGGATGGAGAATAACTCTGCCTTTACCTTCATTGTATCCTTACCATCACTAAATATAGATAGTGTTAGATTGCCAATATGCAGGCTAGAAATAGCATATTGTTTTTATTTTCTTTAATTATTGATAAAGTTGAACATTATTTTCCCCTATGTATTGGATTTTTCAATACTTTTGTGATTGTCTGTGTTCTTAAACAACTTCTTAATGATTTTAAGTGTTTTATATAATGAAGACATTAATCCTTTGTCACATGCTATGCATATTTACCTTTTAATTTTTATTTCTAGCATTTGAATATTTATTGGCTATTCAGATATTTTTCTATTTTGTGCTGTCAAGTCTGTCAGATTTATCTTTGGATTTCTTCTTCGGATGAGGCAAGTTCTTCCTCGTTTCTAGATTATATGAATGCTCTCATATAAAATCAGGAATTGGAAGAGACACTGAGACACCATATAGTTCAACCCTATCATTTTACAGTTGAGAAAAATACGATCCATAGTTATTTCATGAATGTCCTATGGCCATGCCATTAATTTCTACTACTGCCAGAACTAGAATCTAAATCATTTGTCCCTCCAGCTATTGGAGAACTAAGCAGATGATCCCTTTTCCTTCTGAAAGAGCAGGAATGAGATGCTCTGACTGTCAAAAACGGGGCTGGGGCTGGGGGATCCATCTCCATGCTCGCCTCCCACACTGTCTACCCCAACTCAGGCTCTGCTTTCAAATCCTCTGAATGGTGCGTGATTCACAGAGACCTGAGGTGGCCATGAAAGAGCCCATGGGTAAAGAAAGATACAATCTTCTGATGGCCACCGAGCTGTGCAGAATGCTGCAGAGCTGTAAAGAATGTGGAGTTTTGCAGATGACCACTGCAGCTTCCTCAATTTAAAAAAAAAAAAGACACCTTGGTTGGGAGACGATGACCAGGTGTTTACCTTAATGTCTGATAGACGTGGTCCATGTCTGATGGATTGGGCCATAGGACGAAGGGGGATTCATAATGGACGAATCGCAGTGATTCTTGGCAACTGGCAGAAGTCTGATGTGTTTCCTTGGCCAACACATGCTTATTTGGGTCTGGCAAGCTATTTCTCTCAGATTTCAAACCACTGAACTTCCTTAAGTTTGGCCTATAAGGAAGTGTGTCCAAGTCCTCATGCTTTCCATCAGGTCAGCCTGATAGTATTAAATCTACAGTTCTTTTCTTGGCATTCAAGGACTAGCAGAGGCCAACCATCCTCTGTTGCCCTTGCCAACCAGCTACAGGGTGAGTGCCAAGTGAAGATTACATGGTATATTAAAATCAATACACACATTAAACACCGAGCACAGTCCTATTCTTCAACCGGAACCTGTCCACCTCATCAGGCAGCACTGGGGATTAAGACTTATTTCATCTGCATTGGAGCAACCCTTTCAGTGAAGGCAGAAAGCATCTGCAGATAAACGTGGCATGAACAGTAACTGCTGAATCCTTTGCTCACTGAAATCATCTAATGAGGACGATATCGCTGTTGCCATGCTCGTCTGAGAAGAAAGCTCAGAAGGTCAGGGCAGAAAGGCACCACGTGCTTATCAGGACTACAGACCACTGTCCAAGAACTTGACTTTAAAGGGCTCCATTATCCAGCCAGAGAAAGAAATTCTCCAAGAGACTATGGACAGGGGAAGTGGTTTTGCTGTGACCCGGTTAAAAACTGAGGCAGAATGAAAGGCAGACACGGGGAGTAGAGAAAGGGCTGACCTTGCCATGAGTTACTGGAAAGAAAGGGGGAGCCAGACACCAAATAATATTTTCAGATGGAACAATAAATCAGAAACTTTCTTATTCATTCATGCTACTTGCTATGGGGTATTTTTAAACGACTTAATCTCTGAACCAAACTAAAATTATTTTCCCTCTTTCCCTCCCCTTAAAAACATAAATTACGTGGAAAAAACTCCTTCTCTGAAGCATCCTTGCACATCGAATTGTGGCACACACCACTTAGTGCTGTGATCGGAACCATTTTAAGAAGGAAGATTCTTTTTGCTCAGTGGGGGAGGGACGCAAAGGTCTGGTTTTCCAGGAAAATACAGATTGCCAAATGAATGTGACTTGAAATAAAATCAGCTTTAGCTCTGCTGGAAACTGAGCCCCTGACCTCTGGCCTCCCAGCCCCTCCACCACCGCACCCACAGGCCTCCATTTCATGTTTCACCCTGGCGGATCCCCAGGATACCAGACTACAGATCTCCCTCCCATTAGCTGCAGGAATCCAGAATATCCATGGCAACCGGTCTCTAACCCCAGGGAGAAGGCAGCAGAATTGAAAGGCTCCATTCTGTTTCTACATCTACAGCTCAGCGAATTGACAGTTTGGTGGTTCCCTTAGTTCCATTAGATTAGGAGGCACTTTTCTCCCTTCCTTTGTGTCATCTTTTTACCTGGGTAGGTCTCGGCCAAGGTTAAGGAATTTTTCAAATGCGTGTCTTCCAGCTACTTCTGCACCTAGCCTGAAGCCTGCTCCTTAAACCTTCCTGGCTTGGCAGGATTTTTCTAAATAAAACACGATGTAGTCCTGCTATTGGACTTTTTGCCTTCCTACAAAAACGTCCCACATTTGGTGTGTGCGTTGTGCAAATGACAACGGATATCTGATTTTGAGCAAACCGACTCCTTTGTGAGACAAGATCTTATAAAAACCAGCAGAGAGATAATAAGTACTACAATTTTATCATGAAATTAAGTTGTAGCATCAAATAACTATAATCATGTCTAAGTGATTGTTTGTGCCACAGATATTTAGATGGAATAACAGATTGCGCAGTACTCTCGCTGTTTGCCAGTGGAGCCTGAATAACTAATTTGCACTCCATGCCCTGTGGAACGGCAGCTGAGTCCCCAGTGGATACGGGGAGAACTTGACAGAAACAAACCACTTGGTCTGCAGAAGAATCAAAATGAGGCAGAAATGTTAGGTACAGTACACGATCTAGAGTCGTATGTTGCATCCACAGTTGCCTAGTAGGATTATAAGAGGAAGTCTACCTGCCAATCAGCACTTCTTAACCCTTCTGAGTAAGGAGACCCCTTATAAACCCAATAAGAGCTGTAGAGTCTCCTCCCAGGGGGATATATGTATGTGTGAAATGGGAAGTTACATGGCATTCCCTGTTGCTCAGAGTTTTGGCAGAAGCCTCAAAGGATGAGTATGTAGTTGGCATCAAGAACCCCGCACATCCTAAATGGAGAAGTCATTCCCTAAAACAGTAACTACTGAAGTACAGGGACACCTGGAAGTACATCAGGGCTTCTAAAGAAGTACACGGCCACAGATGGTTTCAGGAAATTAATTTCTAGATTTTATATATATGTATACATATTTCTACACTATTCCGTCTGTACTTCTTCACAAGAAAGGCAAATATGTCACCCATCTCTAACTTAACTCTGGTGTATCGTTTGGATTGTGAGCAACTCCATGATCCCAAAGACACAATATAAGTATATATTCATGTCTGTTAAGTTGCTGTTCACCATGCCCCAGGTTTGAGTCTCAGCAGCGTATTTTATATGACTTCAAGAATGAAAAGGTGGGGCTTCCCTGGTGGCGCAGTGGTTGAGGGATCGCCTGCCGATGCAGGGGACGCGGGTTCGTGCCCCGGTCCGGGAAGATCCCACATGCCGCGGAGCGGCTGGGCCCGTGAGCCATGACCGCTGAGCCTGCGCGTCTGGAGCCTGTGCTCCGCAACGGGAGAGGCCACAACAGTGAGAGGCCCGCGTACCGCAAAAAAAAAAAAAGAATGAAAAGGTGGAAAATTCCAAGGTTACTGGTAACAGGTGAATATTATATTTTTGAGTTAAGGGAATATAAATTAAGAGTATTGTATTTTCGTGAACTTGTATTCAGATTGTTAATTTTTTTAACGTGTGCCAAAAGATTATTGAATACTCTAAATATCTCTTCGATTTTTACTGCTTTTTCATTCATTAACCTCTTCTCTCCTCAATTACTCCCTGCTACCCTGTACTTTTTATCTGGATTTACTTAATAGGAAGGCATTGTACATTTCACTGCAATAATGCAATTAAGAGTTGTAATGAATCTTTTGTAACCCCACACTTACTCATGGCCCAATACTTTCTTTTATCGTCACTGCTGATTTCCACTAAATCCTCACTCACCCTCAAAACTGAAAGAGAAAGAACAAAGAGGAGGAGGAGGTGGAGGAAGAGGAGGAGGAGAAAAAGAAGAAGAAAGGTCTCATCTCTTTTTAGAAAGCACATGTCTGATAAAAGTTCACTTTTATGATTAGGATGTATTTATCAGAACTTGTAATATTTTTATGCTTTAATCAAGTGAGTATTAATAATTGTTATGATAACACACTTTAGAAGAAATTTTCTAAAGTACCTTATAATCACAGGAAATTAAAAATTTTAAATTTAAATATGCATTTTTATTGAAGGAAAATAATGAGAATAAAAGACTGGAAAGCTTCAAATCATATTACATGAGGAAAAATTCTTTAGGTGAAGTGAAATGGAAAAAAGAAGTTCAAGGGGGAAAACAGAACAATGTAAAATCTCTGTGAAAAAAAAAGTTATGCATTTTATTTGTCGGGGGGGGGTGAGAGTGGGTCATCTTGATTTATTTAAAAGATGGTAGAGGGCATCTAATTACTATGTATCCGCTAGGTACATTTAAAAGAATAATGTAAGGGTTTTATTTTAAAATACTGAAACTTATAATAAGTAAAAAATTACATCCTTTGGTACAATTTAAATTTATGATTAAAAGGTTTAGATAGCAACATAAAAATGTGTAAGGAGCACACGGCTGAATTTTCAAAATAAGTTTAAGTGGTCTGTAAGTCAAAAAGCTGGCAGATCAGTGGTCTAAAATGTGTGAACAGTGGTGCCAGAGTCCACCCATGAACCAAACCGTCAGGCTGTTTGGAGAGAAAGTGAAGAGACCGAGGGTTTCCTTGGAGAGAGATTTCAGTATGACGGGCTTCATTCTCCTCACCTGCACAAGGGAGAGTAGAGGACTTGCCTCACCTGAGCAAGAAAGAAGTTGTGGCTCCAACTACAGCAGAGAGAAGAGAGGGCACAGTGTTGGAATGGCCATACTTTCAGAATTTGGCGAGGCAAATGCTGTGTGAATTCTCTACGGGCCAGAGCTACGCCTCACGGGAGAGCTGAGCTGCATCATCTTGAGAGAAATTCTCCCAAGAAACCCTGCAAGAGCAACACAGAGGGGCCAGTCTCAGGAACCAGGGGACCTGGGGGCTGGGGGGGATGGCGATGATCAGATGTGACCGCCAGAGCAGGTGAGCCTGAAGGCAAGCAAAATGCAACTTGGCAACCAGCCATGAGGAGGCCTTCTAAAAACACACAAAAGAGCCCTGTGAGAAAAGGGTCAACTTCTGGTATCTGTCACAGCTGGAGAACGTCAACACCAAATAAAAAATGAATCCGAGGTAAAATCTTTTTTTTTTTTTTTTAGTTACAGCTTTCCTTCCCTGGAGAGTCTTCAAAAACAGCTGGCCATTAAATGAAGAAATAGAGAACAAACTACTTGTTCCTCCCACTGGAGGTTTCCAAGATTCATTTAAAAATTCAATAAAAAGATTCAAAAAAGATTCCAGTCTTTTATTCTCATTATCCCTTCCCTTATTACATTTAATATGTAAAAAAAAAATGCATACCAACATTTATTAATTCTTGCCATCATAAGGTACTGTGTATTTAGAAAATTTCTTCTGAAGGATGTTATCATAATTATCAATACTCACTGATCAAACCATAACCACTAGGAGTGGAGAGAAACAAATCGGATTGCAGTTTGGTGTTATATGATTAATAAACTAGACTGGACATTTTATTATCTAAACATGACCTGAAGAAATCTTGAGTCCTAACCAAATCTTCTTCCAGTGAGTGGAGAATAATAATAAGAAAGAGTCCAAATGAATAGGGTAATGATGAGAAACTTTCCTCTTCCACCCTACTGAATCTAGTACATCCTTGTTCAATAAACCAGTACATGCTTCCATCAGCAGGAAAAGACTTACAAGAACCCACTACATCTAGACTCACTCGGGAGGCAGGCAGTGATGAGGAAAAAGGCTCTTTGTGAGGGAAGAGACAGAATTAAAAGAAAGTTGAGTTGCCTTACTATTTATCTGAAAGAGACATTAAAACAGGAAGAGAATAAGTTAATTTAATTGGCTAGTTTAAATTTTAAATTTTTCTACCACCAGTAGGAGAATTGGCAGAAAGACAATTGAGCACAATTGAATCACTTACTAAAAATAAGGAAAGCTACACTTTCGCACATCTAGGTTGTACTTCTAACTTTCTACAAGCATGAAGACCATGATTGGAGAATTGAAAGTGATGAGGTCATTGACGAATATGTAAAGAGAAAAAGGAACGGACAGGAGACACAAAAGCACCAACATCTATCTAAGGGGCTTCCCCCAAAAAAGAGTCCACAAGGAAGAGTGAGATTAAGCAATCAGACAGGAGAAAAATCGGGAGAGTAAAGACATGGATGCCGAGGAAAAAATTTCTAGACGAGAACGGTCTACATTCTCAAATGCTGGCCAAAGTCCAAGTACTATATGAACTGAAAAATGTCCTCTGGGCTTAGTAACAGAAAATAGTCAGTGGCAGGACTTCCCTGGTGGCACAGTGATTAAGAATCCACCTGCCAGGCTTCCCTGGTGGTGCAGTGGTTGAGAGTCCGCCTGCCGATGCAGGGGCACGGGTTCGTGCCCTGGTCTGGGAAGATCCCACATGCCGCGGAGCGGCTGGGCCCGTGAGCCATGGCCGCTGAGCCTGCGCGTCCGGAGCCTGTGCCAATGCAGGGGACACGGGTTCAATCCCTGGTCCGGGAAGATCCCACATGCCGCGGAGCAACTAAGCCCGTGTGCCACAACTACTGAGCCTGCAAGCCACAACTACTGAAGCCCATGCACCTAGAGCCCGTGCTCCACAACAAGAGAAGCCACCACAATGAGAAGCCCACACACCGCAACAAAGAGTAGTCCTCGCTCACAGCAACTAGAGAAAGCTCGCATGCAGCAACGAAGACCCAACGCAGCCAAAAATAAATAAAATTATTTAAAAATGAAAGAAAATAGTCAGTGGCCTTGGCAAGAGCAGTCTGATCAGTGTGGCGGAGGCAGAAACTAGATCTAAGAGATTGATTAAAAAAAAAAAGTCTAGCAGTAGAGATGCTTAGGTATAGACAGCTTTTTCAAAAAGTCTGGCAATATAGAGGATGTGGTAGATAGACTGCATTTGGAATTATTCACTTCCTTTACTAGAGGAGGATTACGCATCCCTAACCCATTAACTTGCAACTTGCAGAGCTTCCCTATAGGAGGTGGGTGTCTTTCCATCCTGTTGACACTGGGCCTAGTCATGTGGTTGGTTTTGGGCAATGAAATGGGAGTAGAGTGGGAGGGCAACAGTTAAAATAGGAAATTTGCCCAAGAAGATTTCTTTTTTTCTTAAATAGGAAAAAGTAAGGCATGTTTAAATACGTATAGGAAAAAAAAAAACAGTATGAAGAAAAAACTTAAAGACACAGAAGAGATGGGATCAGCAATGAAGTAAGACTCTTGAGAAGACAGAAAGAGATCGACCTGTAATACAAATGAAGATGGCTTGTCTATTGGTGGAGGGCCACCCCTCCCATTAACAAGAAGGAGGAAAGGATGGATGTGAAGTTAAGACTGCAGATTAAGAGCTGGCAGACAGTCAAGATGGCATCTAATTTCTCCGTGAAGTCACTTGACGAGGGAAAGGGGAAGGAAAGACACAGCAGGAGGGTAAAAGGGAAGTGGTATTTGGGGGGCATGGAGGACATTTTTAAAGATACCTTAGAGAACCAGAAAGAGAAGAAAAGACAGTGAGCGGTATGGAGGATCAAACTGAGGTTGGTGAGCATAAAATTTTGTGGCTCTAATATTTACTGTGAGGTGATTTTTCCCAGCTCTGCTCAGCACACAGAGGTACCAGTGGTGGAGGCAAAGCTGGGGCTCTACTAGGCACATGGGATGGAAGGTTAACCAGGGAGGGACTGAGGATATTGGTAAGGAAGTATTAAATCCAGTCTATCACAAATGTCGGATTTTTACACTCGCCCTTTAGTTTTCCTATTGTACCAGCTGCCTTAGTGTACACTGAACCCTTTATTCTTTGCAACAACCTTGGGATTATTACTTTATCATTACTTTACATAGATAAGGAAATTGAAACTCAGAGATATTACATAATTTGGCTAAGATCACCCAGTGAGCAAGTGACAGTGTTGGAATTTAAACCCATGTTGTATGATTCCAAGTTCAGTAGACATTTTCCCCACCACAGCATTGTCATTTCTCCTTTCTTTCTCCTTCTTTCCTCCCTTCCTTCCTTCTAAGCTTCTGTAAAACCCCTCAGTTTAAGATTAAAGTTACCCATAAAAAAGATTTTCTAGGGAATCCAAGTTGCTGATGAAAATGTAAAGCTTTCAGCTACAATTTCTAATTTCCTCCCTAAACTGTATGAAGCTAATCAATAAAGACCTCCAGCCATGCAGACTTTTAAAACAGAAGCCTGGCTGTCACCCATTCCCTTCCCTCCCTCTCACCCCTCTTTTTTACCCTTCTAAGTTTCCTCACTGAAGAAACAGAGGATACAATGAACTGCCCTTAGAAGATGACTCTGAGCTGCCTGCTTCTGACAGGTCCCCTTAAAGTAAAGAATAGGGTCAGACTGCAGTGTCAGAAACTCCAGACGACAGCAGCCAGGGTTGTTGTGTGTTGCATGATTTCAGGGACACCACTCGTATGTATATTCTATGTGAATGATGCTCCCTGGAAGGATGGAACATGCAACCGTGCTACCAACCTCCCTTGGTGTGAACTTCTCACATGGCCAAGGCTCAGCTGCTGACACGGTACATGGGAGATTTCCCAGATGGGTCACTTTGAAAATATTCTAACCCTCAAACTCTGGAATCTCTATGTCTCTCTTTTTTTTTTTTTTTTCCTTCTCACTCTACAGATTATTCTCTCATCACTTTTATCAGACACAAAGTCCATTACCTCTCTCCTACTTTGCTAGCCATGGAGGTTTGGACACATTTCCCATAATTAAGTTATTCTAAGAAGAGGATAGAGACTGCTGGTTGCCTTCCAATATTCAGTCGATCTTTCTTTCTTTTTTTTTTTTTTTTTTTGCCATACACGAGCCTCTCACTGCTGTGGCCTCTCCCGTTGCGGAGCACAGGCTCCGGACGCGCAGGCTCAGCGGCCGTGGCTCACGGGCCCAGCCGCTCCGCGGCATGTGGGATCTTCCCGGACCGGGGCACGAACCCGCGTCCCCTGCATCGGCAGGTGGACTCTCAACCACTGCGCCACCAGGGAAGCCCGATCTTTCTTTCTTAATAATAAGCTTGGGGTCGACCTTAGTAACAATAGAATGCTGATATTTTAGCTGAGCACAATGGCTCCCAGAACTGCCCCCTCAGTTTTTCTTGCAGATAGGTGTGGTCACATAACTAAGCTCTGGCCAATGAGATACAAGTAGAAGTACTGTAGGCAACTTTTCATAAGTACACTTAGGGTTTCCCTGGTGGTGCAGTGGTTAAGAATCCCCCTGCCGATGCGGGGGACACGGGTTCGAGCCCTGGTCCGGGAAGATCCCACATGCTGTGGAGCAACTAAGCCTGTGCGCCACAACCACTGAGCCTGAGCTCTAGAGCCCAGGAGCCACAACTACTGAGCCCGCATGCCACAACTACAGAAGCCCACGCGCCTAGAGCCCATGCTCTGCAACAAGAGAAGCCACCGTAGTGAGAAGCCTGTGCACCGCAATGAAGAGTAGCCCCTGCTCGCCACGACTAGAAAAAGCCTGCGTGCAGCAACGAACACCCAACACAGCCAAAAATAAAGTAAGAAATAGATTTATTTTTTAAAAAAAGTATACTTAAAGGAAGTGATTCAGAATGTCCTCATTTTTCCTCCTGCCTGGAATGTGAAGATGAGGTCTAGATCTCCAGCAGCCACCTAGGACCCTGAGGTAAACTCAAGGATGGAAGAAGCCATTTTCTTAATACGGTGGTGCCAAAAAGAGTCTTGGTCCCTAGAGATTTTATGAAACTGCCTACCCGAGGATTCCTTTGTACAACAGAAAGAAAATCCTTGTGTGTTGAACCCACTGTATTTCAAATCTCTATTACTTGCAGGTGAACACAATTTCTAAGTGGTATAGAAGATAGATGAATTTAAAGACAGATTCTCATTTATACTAAACATATCTTTTTTCTACAGCTAAGACATTTTATGAATGACTCAAATTTCTTCAAAATACAGAACAACAAAAAAACCAAGACAGCATATCCAGAGGGGAAAGCATTTTCAGGTCATCTTATCCAATAACATGCTCTCCACACAAATACCCTGACACTGCTTGAGCTGTTTTATCCTTCCTCTGACTCCTCCCAGCCTTAAATTAAAGCTTACATTGAAATTTGATAATTGTTTCATTTATTGAAATTTAGGATGGACAATTCAATGTCCAAAGTACACTGAGATGGAAAATATTTCTCTGCAAGGATTGGCCATCCTTTCAGTTGATTCTGAACTGTCATTTTCTCATCTTTGAGTAAGGCACTCAACCCAGTTGTTTACCTCTTTGACAATGTATAAAGAAACTATATTTTCCAAGTTATAAAGTGGGTTCGTCAGGGACATCAGCATTAAGAAAAATCAATCAATCAATAAGTCAGTCAGCCCAGGTATTAAATGATGGATTTCCCAAAGCAAACCTGTGTCAGGGCTTCCTGAGACATAATGCCCAGGAAACAAATGAGCATAACACAACATTTTCACGACCTGATCACAATATAAACCACACTAGCCTCCCATTTCTCCTACAAGCCTAGGATGGTACAGGTTCCCCTTCCTGTACCTTTCCCCTACCTTTCCCCCTCTAGCCAAAAACACTCCCTGGAGCCTATAAAACTGCTGAAGAATACTCACGGAGGACATACACTCCTCCCCCATGGAACATACCAGATGTTTCTCTTGAGAATAGCAGAGCCTCTCACTGAAGAGCATCACAGCTGCTCTTCAACCCCATCTTTCCTTCCTAAGAGCTCTCACATCACATCGACCAGTTACCGCTTCTCCTCCCATTGTCAATATCCCAGTCCTCAAACTTAAATGTCTCCAGGCTCCTGCCTCTTCATCTCAGTACTAAAATACCATGTTCCTAAGTTATTTTTCTAGGTGTAAACTTGCAAAGGGCCCCTGTTGTCTAAATCCAAACTCTTTAATCTGCCATTAAAGGCTCCTCATGGTTTGATACCCATGTCTCCAAATTTACCTCCCCCATTCTCCTAGATACTGCGAGGCTTTGGTCAAATCGATCTCTTTCCCTCCAAACTGTTTCTACCACTGTGACTGAAGTCAGGATTTGCCCTTGCCTAGAAATCCCCTGATCTTTCTTTTTACTTATTTACTATGTTGAAAACATCTGCTACACTGGAAAGCACTACAAAAATGAAAGAAAGGTTTTACTTTGTTTTGTTTGGGATATATTGCTGTCTAGCAAGAAAAGCATGGGACATCCCAACCTACCACACTGGAGTACACATGCTCTAATTGCTTGTTTAATTGCCAGTCTAGTTGAAGGCAGGGATTCTGACCACCTATTTACTGTTGAATTCCTACCACCTGATAGAGTGTTTGACACACTGGGTGAATGAATAAATGCTGAACGTCTGTAACTGCTTAGTAATTTGCAGAAGCAGAAGCCACCTAAATCTTTGACATAGTTTCCTGGGGTCTGTCTCTTTACCTGTAAAATAAGAAACTGTTTTCATACAACAAATAGAACTTCTGCATCCAACCTCTACTCTTCTCCCCGAGACTTCCTCATAACACAGTATCTTTGTCCTCCAGATAAATGATGGTAATGCAGAATAAAATACTGAGGTTATAAAACATTTAATGCAGCCCCTGGTATACACTAGGCACTAAATAGTATTGGGGGAAGGAATGAAGGCAAGGAAGGAACAAGTGAAAATAAGAAGACAAGATCAACTAAGGCAGAAAGGAAGATATAACAGAGACTACTGGTTGCTCCGAACACCTATTCTTCCCTTGGTCCATAAGTATAAAATTCTTTGCTGCGTATGTGGCTGGCCCTAAGTCTTCCCTAGGGAAGACTTATTTTCTGGCTTCCTTGCAGCTGGATATGACCATGCATTTAAGCAGTGGCTAATACATAAAAACAAGTTTTGTGTTGGGCTTCCCTGGTGGCACAGTGGTTGAGAGTCCGCCTGCCCATGCAGGGGACGTGGTTTCGTGCCTCGGTCTGGGAAGATCCCACATGCCACGGAGCGGCTGGGCCCGTGAGCCGTGGCCGCTGAGCCTGCGCGTCCGGAGCCTGTGCTCCACAACGGGAGAGGCCACAGCAGTGAGAGGACCGTGTACCGCAAAACAAACAAACAAACAAAAAAAACAAGTTTTGTGGGCCAGCTCCCCGGAAACTTTTCAAAACAAAAAACAAACAAAACAAAACCCACTGGAATATAACCTTTGCTAATCTTTCCTCATCCCCTCCTTCAACGTGCTGCAGGGGGAGTGGTGTCACCATCCTAGACTACATCCCGGGGATGCCAGCGAGGTAAACTGGAGAGAAACTGGCTCCCTAGGGACTTTGTGAAGCAAAGCCATTGTAACAGACCTAGATCACTTACCACCGGCCTTTTGCATGAGAGGAAAATAAACTTCTACCTTGTTTGAGAGTCACAGTTAAACCTACATGCTAACCAACAGAATCAAGAAGAAAGGGATAAGGGCAGAAACAAGTGAAGGAAAAAAGGCAGTGATGGGACTTCTCTGGTGGTCAAGTGGTTAGGACTCCACACTCCCAATGCAGGTGGCCGTGTTTGATACCTGTTCAGGGAACTAGATCCCACATGCTGCAACTAAGAGTTCTCATGCCACAACTAAAGATCCCGTGTGCCGCAACTAAGACCTGACGCAGCCAAATAAATAAATAAATAATTTTTTAAAAAAGAAAGAAAGAAAGAAAGAAAATAGGCGGTGAGGCAAATTATGATCTCTGCCTTCAAGGAACGTATCATCCACAGGCATAAACACTCGAGAACCCAAAACGTTTTATGGTTGCATTTTGAGGTCAAATAGAGAGAATAGCTTGCTTCCTCTCTCAAAATTAGCCCTAGCAAAAGTCTTATAGAGGAACGGAATTATTAAGCTTCCATTATCAAAAACTGTGAGAAGTACTGAAGAAACCGAAAGTTGACTTGAAATTGGAGAAGAAGTGAGTGACCAGAGGATAAGCTGGAAGAAAGTGCTTAAATTCTGCTTTTATCTCTCCCAAGCCTTGCCCAGGGTGAGTCTTTGCCTGGTGCTTTACTGCAGAAATTGGTCCCAACACAGGTCTCATGGTAACATCAGCTTAAAGCAAATATGCCTGGAAGGTTAATGAAGGTAAGAGAGACCAGACCAGCTGCTCTGGAGCCTTCTTCACTCCTCAGTCCTCTCCTCACTAGGGCACTGCCCAACTGCCTCCGCCCAGGGCTGCTCCTCTGAGTATTTGAAGATGAAAACTTAACCCAAAACTCAGGTAAAATGCCTTCGGTGGTGACTAGGTGGAATCTAGGGCTAGGACATGAGTGCACAAAGCAAAACAGATATCTGAGGAGCAAACTTACTATAGAGACAACAAAAGGAACAATACCTGATGCAGAATTGCAGGAATGACAAAGAATTTAAAATAACCATGGCTACATATATACACTACCAAATGTAAAATCAATGGCTAGTGAGAAGCAGCCGCATAGCACAGGGAGATCAGCTTGGTGCTTTGTGACCATCTATAGGGGTGGAATAGGGAGGCTGGGAGGGAGACGCAAGAGGGAGGGGATATGGGGATATATGTATATGTATAGCTGATTCACTCTGTTATAAAGCAGAAAATAACACAACATTGTAAAGCAATTATACTCCAATAAAGATGTTTAAAAAAATAAAAAATAACCGTGGCTTTAAATATCTTTGAGACAATAGAGGAGGCATTAGTAACATGAAACATCAACAGGAAGTCATAAGAAAAGGAGCCCACTGGAAATATTATGTATGAAAAAATACAAGAGTTGGAAGTTTTAAACAGAGCAATAAGATAAACAATAGGATGGAAAGTGCTGGAGTACAAATTTGTGAGCTGCAAGGTTAAGCTGAGAAACTCCCCCAGAAGGCAACAGGAAAAGATAAGAAAATATGTACCAAAAGAAAGCTGCTTCACCATCTTAATTATCTGGCAAAATGTTTATCTAATGTTATACAGAAAGTGTAACCCAAGTTAGATCGATTTGGTCCACAAAGTCTATTCTCTGAACCTCTGTCTATGTTATAAGCTCCTTGGGGCAAGGCGTCCAAAATTAGGCAAAGATGAGAGAAGAATAAATACAGCTCTAACATGTGCCTCTTTTCTTCTGCACTTTCAGGCAAAATCTCAGGGTACAGTCAGACATTAGGATGTTTCTGTAGAGGGAGATTGGCAACATGAACTCCCAGTAATTTTTGGATCATACTGCCTAAAATTCCATTTTGGCAATATCTCAGAGACTACCATTATTAGGCAATGTTCTCTTTGCTGTCTGTCTGATGAGAATAAGGCGAATAAGTGAGGGAATATCCTTCTTCCCTCTCCAGCCATTGTGCATACAGATACACCCTTGAAGAGGGAGGCTATACACGACGATCTATGCAAGAGTGAGCTATCCAAGGTCAGGGACAAAGACTGGCTCATAGAAAACAGTCACTACTGTAAGTTAAACTCAACCACAGTGCACAGAGAAGTCATTATGTCACAAAGCACCACTGGGATGTAAAATACTCCTCTCAATTAAAAAATTAAGTATAAAACATAAATTGACTCAAATATTAAAAACACAAGAACTGTTGCAGTAATGTGATAGAAAGATATCTGATACATGACTATGAAAACAGAAGATACAATTTGATTCAAAGTATAGTTGTAGACTACTCCCTGGTTTTCATGACAATCCATCTGAAGCATTTTTTTTTCAAATTGAACCGAAAATTAAACTTAGTTATAAAATAAATCAACGAGGAGATATTCGACGGAGGAACCAGGATGGCGGAGTAGAAGGACGTGCTCTCACTCCCTCTTGTGAGAACACCAGAATCACAACTAGCTTCTGCACAAGCATCGACAGGAAGACACTGGAACTCACCAAAAAAGATACCCCACATCCAAAAACAAAGGAGAAGCCACAATGAGACGGTAGGAGGGGCACACTCACAGTAAAATCAAATCCCGTAACTGCTGGGTGGGTGACTCACAGACTGGAGAACGCATATAACACAGAAGTCCACCCGCTAGAGAGAAGGTTCTGAGCCCCACGTCAGGCTTCCCAACCTGGGGGTCCGGCAACGGGAGGAGGAATTCCTAGAGAATCAGACTTTGAAGTCCAGTGGGATTTGACTGCAGGACTCCGACAGGACTGGGGGAAGCAGAGACTCCACTCTTGGAGGGCACACACAAAGTAGTGCGTGCATCAGGACCCAGGGGAAGGAGCAGTGACCCCAGGGGAGACTGAATCAGACCTACCAGCTAGTGTTGGAGTGTCTCCTGCAGAGGCAGGGGGTGGCTGTGGCTCACCATGGGGACAAGGACACTGGCAGAAGTTCTGGGAAGTACTCCTTGGCGTGAGCCCTCACGGAGTCTGTCATTAGCCCCACCAAAGAGCCCAGGTAGGCTCCAGTGCTGGGTTGCCTCACGCCAAACAACCAACAGGGAGGGAACCCAGCCCCACCCATCAGCAGACAAGCAGATTAAAGTTTTACTAAGCTCTGCCCACCAGAGCAACAGCCAGCTCTACCCACCACCAGTCACTCTCATCAGGAAGCTTACAGAAGCCTTGTAGATAGCCTCATCCACCAGAGGGCAGACAGCAGAAGCAAGAAGAACTACAATCCTGCAGCCTGAGAAACAAAATCCACATTCACAGAAAGATGGACAAGATGAAAAGGCAGAGGGCTATGAACCAGAAGAAAGAACAACATAAAATGCCAGAAAGACAGCTACATGAAGTGGAGATAGGCAACCTTGCAGAAAAAGAATTCAGAATAATGATAGTGAAGATGATCCAGGACCTCGGAAAAGAATGGAGGCAAAGATGGAGAAGATGAAGGAAATGTTTAACAACAAGACCTACAAGAATTAAAGAACAAACAGAGTTAAACTATACAATAACTGAAATGAAAACTACACTAGAAGGAATGAACAGCAGAATAACTGAGGCAGAAGAACGGAAAAGTGACCTGGAAGACAGAATGGTGGAATTCATTGCTGCAGAAGAGAATAAAGAAAAAAGAATGAAAAGAAATGAAGACAGCCTAAGAGATGTCTAGGACAAAAGTAAAAGCAACAACATTCACATTATAGGGGTCCCAGAAGGAGAAGAGAAACAGAAAGGACCTGCGAAAATATTTGAAGAGATTATAGTCAAAAACTTCCCTAACATGGGAAAGGAAATAGCCACCCAAGTCCAGGAAGCACAGAGAGCCTCATACAGGATAAACCCAAGGAGAAACACGCCGAGACACATAGTAATCAAATTGGCAAAAATTAAAGACAAAGAAAAATTATTGAAAGCAGCAAGGGAAAAACTACAAATAACATACAAGGGAACTCCCATAAGGTTAACAGCTGATTTCTCAGCAGAAACTCTGCAAGCCAGAAGAGAGTGGCAAGATATATTTACAGTGATGAAAGGGAAGAACCTACAACCAAGATGACTCTACCCAGCAAGGATGTCATTCAGATTCAATGGAGAAATCCAAAGCTTTACAGACAAGCAAAAGCTAAGAGAATTCAGCACCACAAAACCAGCTCTACAACAAATGCTAAAGGACTTCTCTAAGTCAGAAACACGAGAGGAAAAAAAGGTCTAAAAAACAAACCCAAAACAATTAAGAAAATAGTCATAGGAACATACATATCGATAATTACCTTAACCATGAATGGATTAAATGCTCCAACCAAAAGACACAGGCTTGCTGAATGGATATAAAAACAAGACCCATATATATGCTGTCAACAAGAGAACCACTTCAGACCTAGGGACACATACACACTGAAAGTGGGGGGGATGAAAAAAGATATTCCATGCAAATGGAAATGAAAAGAAAGCTGGAGTAGCAATACTCATATCAGATAAAACAGACTTTAAAATAAAGAATGTTACAAGAGACAAGGAAGAACACTACATAATGATCAAGGGATCAATCCAAGAAGAAGATATAACAATTATAAATATATATGCACCCAACATAGGAGCACCTCAATACATAAGACAACTGCTAACAGCTATAAAAGAGGAAATTGATAGTAACACAATAATAGTGGGGGACTTTAACACCTTAATTACACCCACGGACAGATCATCCAAAATAAAAATAACTAAGGAAACAGAAGCTTTAAATGATACAATAGACCAGATAGATTTAATTGGTATTTATAGAACATTCCATCCAAAAACAGCAGATTACATTTTCTTCTCAAGTGCACATGGAACATTCTCCAGGATAGATCACATCTTGGGTCACAAATCAAGCCTCAGTAAATTTAAGAAAACTGAAATCATATCAAGCATCTTTTCTACAACAACACTATGAGATTAGAAATTAATTACAGGGAAAAAAACGTAAAAAATACCAACTCATGGAGGCTAAACAATATGATACTAAATAACCAACAGATCACTGAAGAAATCAAAGAGGAAATCAAAAAATACCTAGAGACAAATGACAATGAAACACGATGATCCAAAACCTATGGGATGCAGTAAAAGCAATTCTAAGAGGGAAGTTTCTAGCTATACAAGCCTACCTCAAGAAACAAGAAAAATCTCAAATAAACAATCTAACCTTGCACCTAAAGGAACTAGAGAAAGAAGAACAAACAAAACCCGAAGTTAGCAGAAGGAAAGAAATCATAAAGATCAGATCAGAAATCAGTGAAACAGAAACAAAGAAAACAATAGCAAAGATCAATAAAACTAAAAGCTGGTTCTTTGAGAAGATAAACAAAATTGATAAACCATTAGCCAGACTCATCAAGAAAAAGAGGGAGAGGACTCAGATCAATAAAATTAGAAATGTAAAAGGAGAAGTTACAACAGACACCACAGAAAAACAAAGCATCCTATGAGACTACTACAAGCAACTCTATGCCAATAAAATGGACAACCTGGAAGAAATGGACAAATTCTTAGAAAGGTATAACCTTTCAAGACTGAACCAGGAAGAAAGAAAAAATATGAACAGACAAATTACAAGTAATGAAATTGAAACTGTGATTAATACTCTTCCAACAAACAAAAGTCCAGGACCAGATGGCTTCACAGGTGAATTCTATCAAACATTTAAAGAACAGCTAACATCATCCTTCTCAAACTCTTCCAAAAAGCTGCAGAGGAAGGAACACTCCCAAACTCATTCTATGTGGCCACCATCACCCTGATACCAAAACCAGACAAAGATATTACAGAAAAAAATTATAGACCAATATCACTGATGAATATAGATGCAAAATCCTCAACAAAATACTAGCATACAGAATCCAACAACACATTAAAAGGATCATAAACCATGACCAAGTGGGATTTGTCCCAGGGATACAAGGATTCTTCAATATACACAAATCAATCAATGTGATACACCATATTAACAAATTGGAGAAGAAAAACCATATGATTATCTCAGTAGATGCAGAAAAAGCTTTTGACAAAATTCAACACCCATTTATGATAAAAACTCTCCAGAAAGTGGGCATAGAGGGAACCTACCTCAACATAATAAAGGCCATATATGACAAACCCACAGCAAACATCATTCTCGATGGTGAAAAACCGAAAGCATCTCCTCTAACATCAGGAACACGACAAGGATCTCCACTCTCACCACTATTATTCAACATAGTTTTGGAAGTCCTAGCCATGGCAATCAGAGATGAAAAAGAAATAAAAGGAATACAAATTGGAAAAGAAGAAGTAAAAGTGTCACTGTTTGCAGATGACATGATACTATAAATAGAGAATCCTAAAAATGCCACCAGAAAACTACTAGAGCTAATCAAGGAATTTTGTAAAGTTACAGGATAAAAAATTAATGCATAGAAATCTCTTGCATTCCTATACACTAATGATGAAAAATCTGAAAGAGAAATTAAGGAAACACTCCCATTTACCACTGCAACAAAAAGAATAAAATACCTAGGGAGACAAAAGACCTGTATGCAGAAAACTATAAGACACTGATGAAAGAAATTAAAGATGATACCAACAGATGGAGAGATATACCATTTTTTTGGATTGGAAGACTCAATATTGTGAAAATGACTATACTACCCAAGGCAATCTACAGATTCAATGCAATCCCTATCAAATTACCAATAGCATTTTTTATGGAACTAGAACAAAAAATGTTAAAATTTGTATGGAGACACAAAAGACCCCGAATAGCCAAAGCAGTCTTGAGGGAAGAAAACGGAGCGTGAGGAGTCAGTCTCCCTGACTTCAGACTATATTACAAAGCTACAATAATCAAGACAATATGGTACTGGCACAAGAGAAATATAGATCAATGGAACAAGCTAGAAAGCCCAGAGATAAACCCACACACCTATGGCCAACTAATCTATGACAAAGGAGGCAAGTATATATAATGGAGAAAAGACAGTCTCTTCAATAAGTGGTGCTGGGAAAACTGGACAGCTACATGTAAAAGAATGAAATTAGAACACTCCCTAACACCATACACAAAAGTAAACTCAAAATGGATTCAAGACCTAAATGTTAAGACTGGACACTATAAAACTCTTAGAGGGAAACATAGGAACGACACTCTTTGACATAAATTGCATCAAGATCTTTTTTGATCCACCTCCTAGAGTAATGGAAATAAAAACAAAAAGAAACAAATGGGACCTAATGAAACTTAAAAGCTTTTGCACAGTAAAGGAAACCATAAACACAACGAAAAGACAACCCTCAGAATGGGAGAAAATATTTGCAAAGCAATCAATGGACAAAGGATTAATCTCCAAAATATATAAACAGCTCATGCAGCTCAATATTAAAGAAACAAACAACCCAATCCAAAAATGGGCAGACCTAAATAGACATTTCTCCAAAGAAGACATACAGATGGCCAAGAAGCACATGAAAAGCTGCTCAACATCACTAATTATTAGAGAAATGCAAATCAAAACTACAATGAGGTGTCACGTCACACCAGTCAGAATGGGCATCATCAGACAATCTACAAACAACAAATGCTGGAGAGGGTGTGGAGAAAAGGGAACCCTCTTGCACTGTTGGTGGGAATGTAAATTGATACAGCCACTATGGAGAACAGTATGGAGGTTCCTTAACAAACTAAAAATAGAATTACCATACAATCCAGCAATCCCACTAATGGGCATATACCCAGAGAAAACCATAATTCAAAAAGATACATGCACCGCAATGTTCAATGCAGCACTCTTTACAACAGCCAGGTCATGGAAGCAACCTAAATGCCCATCGACAGACGAATGTATAAAGAAGTTGTGGTACATATATACAATGGAATATTACTTAGCCATGAAAAGGAACGAAATTGGGTCATTTGTTGAGACGTGAATGGATCAAGAGACTGTCATACAACATGAAGTAAGTCAGAAAGAGAAAAACAAATATCGTATATTAACACATGTATGTGGAACTTAGAAAAATGGTACAGATGAACTAGTTTGCAGGGCAAACACAGATGTTCTCTACACAGATGTAGAGAACAAACGTATGGACACCAAGGGGGGAAAGCTGTGGGGGTGTGGGGATGGTGGTGTGATGAATTGGGCGATTGGGATTGACATGTATACATTGATGTGTATAAAATTGATGACTAATAAGAACATGCTGTATAAAAAAAATAAAATAAAATTCAAAAAAGAACTAATAAAAAGAAAAATACTGAGATATTCAACAAAATGGATGAATGTTAAAAGCATTATGCTAAGTGAAAGAAGTCAAACACAAAATTTTATATACTATGATTCCACATATATGATGTTTGAGAAAAGACGAAACTATAGGGATAAAAACAGATTAATGTTTGCCAGAGGCTAAAGTGGGGAAAGAAGATTAACTGCAAAGGGACCCATGGAAACTTTTCAGGGCCATTGGATATTTTATATTTTGATTTTGGTAGTAGTTGCACAACTATGTACAACTGTCAAAATTCATCCAACTGTGCACTTTAAAAGGATGACCTTTGTCATATGTATAATATACCTTAATAAACCTGATTTTAAAAAGAGAAGAAACAAAAATAAAATAAATCAACAAGCACTTTGGAATTTCAACTTTCAAATATACTGTAATTTTTAGACCTCAGAAGCATGAGAAAATATTTTTGCTCACTTTCAAACGCTGGTCCAACAGTAACCGAGGAAAATGACTTAAAAAAAAAAAAAATCACCGCTTAAAATTTCCAAGATCCACACAAGTTTCAATGGCTGGACATCTGTTTTCAGAAACGTCAAAGGTTTGACTAACATCTTTCAAATATACCTGCCACTTGAGCACAGTTTATGGAAATATTTGTATGATGAGTTTGGGGGCCTTTTCCTACACTAGTAATAATATTCTCTGTTCTCCTCTGCCGTCATCGAAGCAATTTGGTTCTGAAAAAGAGCTGCTTCTGCATAGAACCCAGTTTCTTCTTCTGCTTGATCCTGCAGTAAAGTCATCACACTCTTGTTTTTATGATGCCACAGTCTGTTACCATGAAAATGACTGCAATGTCATAAATTCTGCATTTCAACTTTACAGCAGGATCAGAGGAAAAGATGATGAGGTTGTTTGAAGGGAATGATACAAGTGCTTCTGGTAATTAGCTGGAGGGACCCAAAAAGAGCAAATTTTACAGGGAGAATGAAAACAGATATGAGTCCAAGTCCTTTAATTTAAGCCACAAAACTGCCTAGCAAGCAACCCATGAAGGTTTTAACATACGACCTCCAACCTCTTTTATCAGTAACTACTGTGTGACCATGGCAATAGCAGTGAACTTCCATGCCCCACCCCCATGAGCTAAAGCTTCTGTTCTTTGAATTCAACACAGATATCTTGGACCAGAGTTTGAATTTGCGAGACAGTCACCCAACTTTTGAGAAGAGAATGGCTTGAAATGTTGCACTTAGAGCTTTTTCCTACCTAATTATTTTTAACCTCACTTTTAGCAGGAATTTTATATCACTTTGGAAAAAGTAAATGGAAAATAATTGGTGACTGAACTGAAACATAAAATTTTGAAGATCATTACATTACTCTCAGATTCATGAATCCTCAAACGCAATCGTTCTGCATTTTGCTCTCTCTGGTGCATGGCACCAAGCTCCCCTTGCACGATATCATTATTTTGATTCTTACCTCCTTATATCTGTGTAGGGATAATAGAATATTCTTCACAGGGCTTGTGAGAGAGACAAGAGTTAACCTAAGAATCTAGCATATAATATAAGTTCAGGACTTTCCTGACTCAGCTCAGTCCTTCTTAAGCCATGACACAGTCTAGTTTCTGAAGTGCTCTTTAATAGCTTCATTGTTTATTCTGGTTTGGCCTCCATCTTAATGTAAGTAACAACTTGAACTTTCATGACCACACTTTCATTGTTTTTCTCCATCTCTTCTATTTTCAGGCTCATTCTTCCCGACTTGACCATTAAATACTGGAGTCCCCCAAGGCTCTGGAATGTTCCTCAAAGTCCTCATCTCTTCTCTATACAATTCCCCTACCCCAATCTCATCCAAATCCACAGCTTCAAATACCACCTCTATATTGATAACTCATAACTGTATTCCTAGCCCAGACCTCTCCCTTGAGCTCATGACTCATTCACACAGATATACCTCGCATGGTGTGCCCATTTGGATGACTCAAACGTATCACAAACTCAACTTTCCAAAACAGAATCTGGCCTCTTCCCCTAAACTTGGCCTTGTCCTAGAGGTCTCTATGTCGGCAAATAGCACTGTGATACAAGCCGGAAACCTTGACCTTTTTTGTGCTGCACACCTTATCTTACCATTCTCCAGTACCTGTCCATTTATCTCCCACCGAGTGCTCAAATCCATCTATTTGACAATTTTACCATGCACACCACCTTACCTCATGCTGGCACCATTGCAATAGTATCCTAACTGGTCTTCCACATCCATTCTAATACCCCCTGTAATCTTTTCTCTATGCTGCAGCCAGAGCAATCTTTTCAAAATCCAAATTGAAACATATTATCTTCCTGCTTAAAACCCTTCCACATTCTCTTGAAATAAAAGTCCAGTCACGAATAGGGCCTCCCCAGACTTTGCCTCTTTCTCCTATTTCAGCCACTGGGACTTCTTCAGGTCTCCAAATGCACCTGTTTCCTTTCACCTCAGGGCCTTTGCATATGCTGTTCCCTCTTTCTGAAATGTTCTTCCACCCTCTGTACCCTCCAGATTTTCACCTCATTTATCCTCATTCATCCTTAATTATCACTTCCCCTGGTAAGTCTTCCCTAACTCCAGGTTTGGAAGTCAGCCAATTACCCTATTAATGTCTTTCACAGAATCCCATTCCTTTCCTTCAAAGCACATACGTCAAAGTACAATTACACAATTATCAGAATAGCCATTTAATTAATTATAGTTATTTACAGTAACTATAAGAGACATGAAAACAGCCAAGATATCTTTTGTTTCCACTGCCCCCTCAGCTCTTGACACATACCATATGCTCAAGATAGTTTTTAAACTTATGACTGGCATTCTGCTTGCAGTTCATTGAGATGTTATCACAAGTGACAATGCAAAAATTATTTTTTAATATTTATTTATTTATTTGTTTGGCTGTGCCGGGTGTTAGTTGCGGCATGCAGGATCTGTAGTTGCGGCATGTGAACTCTTAGTTGCGGCATGTGGGATCTAGTTCCCTGACCAGGGATCGAACCCAGGCCCCCTGCATTGGGAGCGCAGAGTCTTAGCCACTGGACCACCAGGGAAGTCCCGCAGAAGTTATTTTTTAAAAAATAGGTAGACATACACCAGTCAGCCATTCCACACCACTCATTTCTAGGTAATTTTCATAGCAGCTTTACTCACAATAGCAAAAAGAAAAAGAAAAAACAAAGCCCAGAACTAGAAATAATTCATTGCAGAGCAACAGGTGAATAGATAAAATGTGAAATACATAATACTATTCCTCAAAAATATATGCTCAAAACTATCTTTTATGCTCAAAAGATGTTTTTTAAAAAATTAACTATTGATACACATAACAACATAATGAACCTCAAAATCTTTATGCTGAGTTAAAGAAGCCAGATACAAAAAAGTACATATATGCTGTATGATTCTACTTTTATGAAGTTCTAGAAAATGCAAACTAAACTATAAGGACAAAAAACAGGTAACGGTTGCTTGGGGACGGGGGAAATGGAGAGATGACTGCAAAGCAGCATGAAACAACTTTGGGGAGTTAAACAAAATGTTTGTTATGATTGCAGTGACCCTTTCATGTGTGTTTACATATGTCAAAAACCATCAACTGTACTCTTTAACCATATGCAATTTATTGTTTGTCAATCATACCTTAATAAAATTGTAAAAATAATATAAATTCAATAGGAATCATTAAGAACTGAACACACCTGGTTCAGAATTAACATAAGTATATATATTTAAAATATCAAAGGGAAGGTGTGAAAAAGGGGATATAAATTCCAGGAGTTTGTTAACTATTACCTCATTATTATTTTTTTACCTCATTATTTAATCATTCAACAAATATTTAATATTTCTAATAGAAACCAGGAAAATAAAACAACTAAGAAATCCTAGAATGTGTAACTAGAAAGCAACTCTAAAAATAATATTTCCTCTCATAAGCTTTGGGTAAATTTAAGATAGCAGACAAAATACTTCTACTTAGATATTTATTTGCTGGGGGTTCCTGGAGAATATCATGACGTGAATCCCAGAATCTTTGAGAATATATTGTATATAATGGCCTTGCAAAATGACATGACCAGAATCTAAAATAAATCAGGAGAAGCATAATTTTTTAAAGGCAGTTTATTTCTAACAATAACAAGAGTAAACAACTCTCCCACTCCTTAACTTTCTTTCCTTCAGTTTTCACTGGAGTTTAGCAATCTATGGTTAAGTAAAAGCTCTAAATATTTTTGCTACAGGCAAAATTTTATATCCTGTTAGTTCTGTGATACAGAGGAGTCAGCCATTTCAAATTTCTGCAGACTAAATAGAATATTAATGGCCCTAATGATTTTTAAATACTATTTGCAAGGTTGTTTAAAATGACTGTGTCATAGGAACGATCAATAAGATAATGAATGTGAAAGTACTCTGTACATAGCAAAGGGCTACCTGAGCATAAAGGGAAAGGATAAAAATATTTTTAAAATTATTTGCCATTTGAAAGAATAGAATGGATGGTAAACAATCATCACTTACTCAAACAGAGGAAGCATTAAAAACCAAAACCAGATAAGCCTAGGTCACTTAAGAAGAGGGAAGCCCAGAGTCAGTTGTCTTAAACGAGGAGAGATGATTTCCCAAATAGGAAAATAAACCTTTATGAAAGCATTCCGCTTTTTCAAAAGGCCAGAACAAAATGTTCTTTCGTTATCTTCAATGCAAGACTCCAAAACCTAGAACAAAATGTTTTCATGGAACAGTTCCACAGGAACAAATAGTTTCTGAGTTAAATAAGTCTCGGTCATTCAGAGTTACGTTTAAAAGGTTATTTGAGCAATTTTCATAAACTCTAATATGATAATAATAATATAAAAGAGAAGACAACAGGAAGAGAGAAAAATACGTAGTCTTTTCCAAACTTACCTGACAACAATTATTTTTGTCTCGAGGCCTGTTCTAGGTCTGTGAAAGGATTTTAGTCTCAAATGGATAAGAAATGAAGGATAAGAAATGGAGAATTGCGCGCAGGAAAAGGGACCTTAAAGGCTGACAGTCTGACCTCCTGGAAATGGCCGATTTACGTAAGATGGAAACATCTTCCAATGGGCAGCTGCCAAGAATCTCTCCCCATCTTGGAGCCAATGAACTTGCTGGGTGGACCCCCCCAGGGGCCGTTCCTCTTTCGCTCTCCATAAGGGTAAACGCAACCTGCCCTAACCCCTCGTGGGACTCCCGGCTGGTCCCTGAAGTCTGTGTGTCCCCAATTAATTGTGATTACTCTGCTATTCCCAAATAAACTGTATTTTTGGTACCTCGACCTTGCCTGGACTCACATGGTCAGTCCTTAACCAGACACCATGAATTAATCGATACAGATGATTTAGGAATTCAGGAACCCTGATGAAGATCATAGTATATCGATCTTGCAAAAACATAGTGTAACTCTGACCATGTTGGTGTGAGTGACTAAGACTACTGAGGACCAGTAAGTTGCATAACAGGAGCATCGCAGAAAGCACCTGGTTACAGAGAAACAAAGGAGAAGCTCGTGTCTAAATGGAAGAGCAAACTGCGGGAATAAGAGTTGCTATTATGTTGGCCAAATAACTTCTATTCAGTGAAATCCACCTTGCGTGAAAACTGAGAGCTCCAATTAAAGCAAATTCCAAAGCCCAGGAAGTGATGAGAAGTCAAGTACCCAGTGAGAGCCCCAGGTAAATGCTTCTCAAACACGTATTCCGGTAGCTCTGGCCACTTCCCTGAGCGTTCCTCCCCTTCTTCAGTAGCCCGGGAAATCAAAGTCACTTTCTAAACACCATGCTGGAACGCAGAGACTGTAGGAAGTGGTCCTCAGGCACAGGGCTTCTATGTACAGCTGAGCCATGTGTGTACTGCGCACAGACCTCTGGTCAGAGGAGCAAATGCGACCCAGAATCCAGTCTGTGTTATACTCACCAAGCCCTGTGCCCTGGCATTATACTGCCTCTGTCTGGGGAAAAAAGTCTTTGACTTTTGCAAAAAGGCACAGATCAGCTGGCCAAGTTTGTTTCTACCTCTGTCCCCCCGTGCACATCTTCTACTTCTCACACAGCCACCCTATCAGCTTTTAGCACCCTGCTCAGTACCATCAGCCTTGAACCCTTGCTCAGTTATTTCTACACGACTGCCTGAGACGTGCCTTGTGGCTCTGGTGACATGAATAAAGGGCTCCTCTACAGGGTACCTGAACCTGAACCGGTTAGCCTGGAGGGGCAAGAAAGGCTTTTTCTCTATCCTCCTCTCTCCCTGGGTAAAAAGTGGCAGGAAGACTTCAGAAAAGGAACCAGGACTGCCGAGAAGAGGAAATACAGCCAGCTATATTTCAAAAATAAAATCCCTGTGACAGAACCTAACCCAGTCTCTGGGTGGAGCATTCCTGGGCCAAGTGTCCATTCTTTTGGTCACTCAACACAGCCAGGAAGAGGTGGGTGGAGCTACAGGACGCACCCAGGGCTGACTGCTGACAGTGGGAAGAGAGGTATCTGTTCTTAAAGAAAGTGAACACGGTCTGAGCAGACCCGCCATAAGAAATCTACTACTATGGCTCTTTAGCCTTGAGAATAATAACACTTGTTATGTGAGTTAAATAGCCCTGCTTCTTTAACTGTTCACACTGGATTTTATATCCCAACTCCTTGAACTATAATTTTCATGTGTACCTTAGTTGAGTTTCAACTCTCCTTTAATATATGCATATGTACAGCTGACTCACTTTGTTATACAGCAGAAACTAACACACCATTGTAAAGCAATTAGACTCCAATAAAGGTGTTTTAAAAAGTAAAGTCTCCTTTTAGGGGTGAAACTGGGAGCTTTATAAGCACTTTGGTAAAGATATATGTGGGAGAATGATGGTGATTCGTCATGGTTGATGCCTGTTTTCAGTTCCAAACAGCAAGCACACCTTTTGAGATATTTTCACATTGATATCCGTGTAGCCCGCAATAGGAATCCATAAAGGGAAAAAATAAGCAAACCCATCAAAAGGAGGCTAGCTTAACAGAGGAGTGATTCCCTCACTTCCTCCCCCCATTTCTCTACCAGTTCTTATTCCCACCTACACCAGGGAATGATCTGGTCAAACCTGTGACTCTCACAATAATATTCAGGGAGATAAAAACAAACAAAAGATTCAGTTAGATACTGACAAAGTAATCAGCTTTACTCTTTCCCAAGAAAATTAAAGGACTAGGGTGCTATAGGTCCCTTTTCTATGATGCTTTATACACCTAATATGCATGGTAAAGGTAGCGCAGGCGGCTTTGACTGAAGGACGTGAGAGATCGGAATGGCTAGAAAGAAAGAAAAAAAGAGAGAGAAACAAACATCTCCTGCGCTCACCAAGAACCCCATGCACCGAGGCCAGCAGTGAATCCCCCCAACCTTCTGAAAATGTCATTTGGTGACAGACAGTGAAGGAAAGTGAGACTTTACAAGGTGAAAGGGCGAAGCTCGGACAACACAAATTAAATCAGGAAGGTGGGCAGCCCAGACTGGCTCCTTTGGAATTCCACTTCCTGTTCATTCCAAGAGAATTCTCAATGCTTATTTCTTCCCTGTTAGGATTTGTTTAGCCCTCTCATTTCTACGGCCCACTCTGCATGTCAGGACAATTTTCATTCATCTCCGGGACATCTGGCTATTCAGAGGTTTCACTCTATTAAAAGAAAGCACACACTGCAACCCATGTAGGAGCAGGACACGGCTGACCTCCTTCTCCTGGAATTCTCAGTAGATTTCTTCCCAGCTCTGTACAAACCATTTGCAGCTGGGTATTTTCCTACTTGTGAAACAATATTGTCTTCCCAGCAGAACAAGACCTATTTGATGAATGGTGGCAGAGGGCTAAGGTGGAAGTGGGTTTTGATTGCCTTGATTGCAGGAATCCCGGCGTTTAAAAATGACCCAGATGGCTTAACCCCTTCTTATCTGTGCTACAGTAAATGATATAACAACAAAAATATTATGTATATACTCTGACACAAAGGAGAAGATAAAAATAGGTGTTTTTCTCAAGTGTGTTTGAAGCATTGTGACCATATTTAGTCACTCTTTAAAAACTATCTTATTACAGAAATAATTCATGAATACATCACAGCAAAAAACGATTCAAGCAATACAGAAGCATTGAGTGAAAGGTCCAAGTCCATTTTTCACCCCTCACGCATTGCTGTTTTCTCCCCAAAGGTAACCAAATTTACAGTTTGCTGTAGATGCTTCTGTTCGTTTTTCTGTATGTCGACACAAATAACAGAATTTTTCCTAAACAATTTTTTCTGCCTGTTGCTTTTTTCACTTAACAGTACATCTTTTAGGTCTCTCTGTGTTAGTGTCTGCAGGTCTGCCTCATTCTCTTTAATGCCTGCAAAGTTGTGGTTTGATACAGCAGAAGATTATAATTGTGTCCCCATGGCTAAAAAGAACTTTGAAAAAGGAGTGTACAATTTGCCTGGGTTTACAGTAACGTTTTGAAAAATTAAACAGGAGCTTGCAGAGGCATGCTTAAATTGCTAGTCACTGAAAAAACGTTCAGCAAAACGAACCACAGAACTCACTGCTCCGGGAAGGCAGCCTGGCATGGACCTTGCCTCACGTCTGCCTGGGATTGGAGGGAGGGAGCGCTTTGGCCAGCGAGTCTTTGCAATACCTCCTCAAAACACATTGAGTTCAAATAATTTCCAGTCCTGACAATGCTTTCCATATAACCTGTATCATCCCGTGACCCTGAGACTGCTTCACACAAAGAGAAGTTTGTTGGGGGAAAAAATGAAAATGAGAAATACAAGAAGAGCAACGTTGATTTGTTAAGTTGATTTTTCTGACAGTGTTTACTTGCTTTCCATAAATCCTGGAATGGCTGGGTAATCTTTCATTAAATTAGGTGGGGGGGCTTCCCTGGTGGCGCAGTGGTTGAGAATCCGCCTGCCGATGCAAGGGACACGGGTTCGTGCCCTGGTCCAGGAATATCCCACATGTAACGGAGCGGCTGGGCCCGTGAGCCATGGCCGCTGAGCCTGCGCGTCCGGAGCCTGTGCTCCGCAACGGGAGAGGCCACAACACTGAGAGGCCCGCGTACCACAAAAAAAAAAAAAAAAAAAAAAAATTAGGTGGGTTTTTTTTTTTTTTTTTCCAGGGATTGAACCTGGGCCTTTGGCAGGGAAAGCCTGCAGTCCTGTCCGCTGGACCACCAGAGAATTCCCAGGTTAGGTGTTCTTGATTGGGTTACTCATCTCATGACAACACTGGTCTCTATTTTCCTCTGTGAATTATTACTCTCTTGGTCTGAGCAAGTGAAAGATTCTTTAACCTTTTTAGTAACCAAGTTTCAGTTATGGCAGCAGAAATGCATCCTAAGGGGTTTTCTAGTGAAAACCTCCTTTTTCAGAAAGCAACATGACAGCCTGAAATTTAGGGACAAAAAAAGAAAAAAGAAAAAAGAATTGCATCCTGTAACACCCTATGATCCTACGCTCTCAAAAGAAAGTGTATTTTAGCTTCTCCCCAGGAGCTAAGATAAGAACATGGTCATTTCATGTTAGCTTGTAATGAATTAGCACAACTCTTTGATCAATGGCATCAAAGGCCATTGACAGCCCAAAAATATAGATGTTAGAAAATTTTGCATTGATTTAATGCCTGAAATTAACCTTTAACCATTCTATTTCCCTTCCATTGCTCTTGCAGACTTGGATAACATACAGATCCTGAATCTCCAGAGCCTCCTCTACAGAAGGGACTGAGATCCACTGGAGGACCTAGTTTTCTATGGCTACTGGATTTGAACCACTGAAAGTTCCAATGGGTAACCTCACAGTCCAAAAAAACAATCTTTCTGCAAGGAAATGTCAGAACTCAAGTGGTCATTGCCTTTGAGATGGCCTTATTCATAGAATTTTCCAATTTCGTATCTCTTGCAATGCACTTTGGTTACTCCGGGCCAATGGCTGATGTTGGCAGCCAGGTCTTGCAGCCAAGATTGAGTCTGAATGCAGCTCAGGCTCCCCTTCACATTCCTTTCGTTCAAGTAACTTTTCCAGGGCTACGCAGTCAGGCCAATTATCTTAGAAACAGGCAATTATAACCACATTCACAGCTCCCTAAAAGGGTGAGTGCCTTCCGGTAACAATTTCTCATGAAAGAAAACAGTAATTGAAGGATTGGCAAGGCTACTGCAACAGACCAAGACCTCTGGAAAGACATTAAATAGCACACACGCACGCCTACACACACACACACACACACACACACACACACACACACACACAGTCCACTAGATTTCCTACCAGGGGAATTTTTCCTTTTCATTCAAATCCACTAAATATTTTCTGGGGGAAGAATACAGGCAATAGAAAGCAAAATAGATGAAGCTATGGCTGGCCTTCTGGGTCCTGGTCATGCACTGTTCCTTAATGCCTATATCTGTTCATCTCTTGCTTATACTGTTGAATGTAAGTCACAACAATATTTGCAAAAGACTATTCCTGAAATAATGCATGTGAAAGTACTTTAGAAAAGGTAAGTGGGTCTATGAATTTAAGGTAAATTTAGACCTTTTGGGAGCTAATTCACATCTTCATCAATAGAGCTCAGTACCCGCTCAATCCAGGCGTGGTGCTTTGAGGCACTAAATCTACTTATCTAGATATATCGTTATCTAGATATATCGTTATCTAGATATATCGCTCTAAGTGGATAACAGCCCCCAGACCTCAATCCTGACTGAATACAGCACACGCGCGAACACGCACACACAGCCTGTGTGCACATATTCAAATCCACACACACGATACTTTGGCTCCATTGTCCAAAGGCTTTTTTCCCAGGACTAGGTGGTAAATTCTTTGAGAATAAAGAAATTATTCATCTAAGTACTCCCAACAACAAAGACTAAAAGACTTCACACACCATTGCAGTCAGTACCTAGTTGTGGAATTGATTAACCATCAGATGTGCTTGATAGTTTTTTAGATATTGGACCTCTGAAACGCCTTATAAGCATATGCTTTGAGAAGAGTGGTAAAATCACTGCCCACAAACGTTTGCTTTTGCCCAAAGGAAAGAAATATCAATATATAGAATTATTTTTATTCATTTATGTATTTCTCTTCTCTGGGCAGAAGTAAATATTTGTGGAATATATATACATAGAGACACACACATAGCAGGTATATGTGGGTAGCAGGGCCACTCATTCCATTTGGTTCTGGAAAACAACAAAAACCTTTCTGGGAGAGAAAGGGGACATCTGACCTTGCTGCTTTGTTTTTCCTGCATTCAACCGGAGTATCTGGACTGAGGGGAGACAAAAGGTAATTGAGCTGGGATTCTGGGGAAGCATTTTGTAAGTGAATAAAAGGCCATAGTGATGAGTTCAGTGGCAGAGGGGGGTTCCAAACACATCTCCAGAGAATGTGAAGTGAACCCACACAGAAAGGCTTTCTTTCTCGAAATGCATAAAATGCTAGGTTTGCCTCTTGCCCTCACGGGTAACAGCGGTTTTCGGTTCCGACGGCAGAGCCCCAGCACGGTGTCTCGGCTCCCCGGGCGGCTGAGTAGGGACTGAGCGCCATCTACCGGCGGCGGGTGCAAGGCACGCCTCACATCCCTTTGTCAAGAGGGCTTTGGGAACCCGCTGCTCCAAAGTTACGATCCAAAGAGAAATGAGGAAGTGCATACCCTTTACCTCCCTTCCCCATTTCCTTCTCCAAATATCCTTGGGAAGAAGACACAAAGGAAAAGAAAGAGAAACGTCCCCTTAGAAAAGCAAGGCGTGGCGGGATTTGGTTTCTCTGGGGGAAGGCAGAAAAGGGGGCTGGCTCCTGCCTCCGTAAAAAAGGCTCGGCAAGGCCTTAGAAGAGGCTTAAACCCACGCCAGGCTTCATCCCGTCCACCCGCTCAGCTTGGCTAGCTAAAGAGGTAGCTGGTTAACAGAGAGGGCTCGGAGGTGACCTGGATCAAAGGCACAGTGGGCCAGGGCTGCAGGCTTGTGAGCCTTGTCAAACTCTGGACGAGAGGAGGGTTCCCTCCGAAGCGGAACACAAAAGCCCCACCTTCTTCTGGAACACAACCCCCCCGTGAGCGGGTCTCTCCGCAGAGGAACCGATTTTCAGACCCCAGAATAGCTTGATCTTGGCGGCCCTTCCTTGACTTCCGACCCCGACCCCGGGTGGGATTTCTCCACCACAAGCAGGGCTCCCCCACCCCCTGTCTCTAACTGAAACGCCACCGTTACAGAACCCTCACTTCTAAGGAGTCCAGAGACCCACACAATTCTCCATTTCAAAGGGCTGGCATAAGCAAAGCCACAATTCACTGTGAGACCCAAATGCGGAGCAGTGGCTGCAGATCGGCAGAGGTGAGGCGAGCAAGGGAGTTCACACGTGTCTTCGGTCTGCTTTCGCTGCCACACTCCTTCCTCCGGGAGAGCTGAAGCCAGCCCCCCTCACCCACCCGGCTCTTCGGCAAAATCCCTCTGAATAAATCTCAGGGGTTAGCACGTCTTTGACTCCACAGAAGGGCTGGCCATCTCAAAATGGACACAAACGGTCACATACATCAGGACACATCTCTGTCCTTTCCGCTGGACCACTTTTCCATTTTATCAACATCACTACACACACATCCATGCTTACACGTTGGTTCATTAAGTGAACCTACCAGAGGTGACTAAGATTTTTTTTTTTAAGGAAAGTTAAAAAAGCGTTTTAGAGAACCCAAAAAGATGTTTTTAAAGGATGTGATGACTTTTTCTAAAAATAAGGCAAGAGACACTGCATTAGGTTGTTTTCATTTCGCCAAATACTCTTAAAATAAAAGTCATCCCAAGAAATAAAGCAGAGAAGTACACTGCTGATGTATTTTTCAGCCTTATAAAATTTAGCTGAAGGGGCCATACAGTCGAATCGCTTGGGTTAGGGTTTTAAATTACTTTTACCCAGGAACAATCTATTTGTGAAAGAGTCAAGCAGGGATGATTTTAAGAATGGTGGCTAAAACAGAAAGTTCTAGCATGTCTAGGACATTAAGAATGTGAAACGGGAGACAGGGATTCGAGCCCAGGTACGAGAAGATCCCACAGGCCATGGAGTAGCTAAGCCCGTGCACCACAACCACTAAGCCTGTGCTCTAGAGCCCGCGAGCCACAACTACTGAAGCCCAAGCACCTAGAGCCCGTGCTCCACAACAAGAGAAGCCACTGAAATGAGAAGCCCGTGCACCGCAACAAACAGTAGCCCCTGCTCGCAGCAACTAGAGAAAACCCATGCACAGCAACAAAGACCTAACACAGCCAAAGATAAAAATAAATAAATTTATATTTTAAAAAAGTTCTACAATAGACTGAGAAATAAAAGGGGTGTTGTAAGAGCACAAAACAGAAAAAAAAAAAGTGAAATACACCTATTCTTTATATGACACCATGTCTCTTCCTTCTTTCAAAAACTGCAATGTTTAAGACCCTTTTTATTAGGAAACTAAATCCAAGCTACCTCTAGTAGGTTCATTTAATGAAGCAACAGGTCTGTATGTGGCTGTGTGTGTAGTGATGTTGATAAAATGGGGAGGGGGGCCAGCAGGGAGGGCAGAGATGGGTGCCGATGTATGTATCCATTCGGGGTTTTTTTTGTGTTGACCATACCTCTCTTGTTAAAGCTGCAGCTCCTCCTGGAGAGAAAGACTTTGCTTTTCTTCCTACTCCATGGTTCAGGCCCTAAAATAGTGGTTTATGGAAAGCAAGTATTCATCCAAGACTTGCTCCAGCCAGCTCAGCCTGCTTGATTTCTAAGCAAATCCATACTCGGGGAAAGCATAAAAACCACCGTGCTGGCTCACTGAGGCACTTAAGTGACCATCTCAGACTCAGAAGCAGGTAGCTCAAGAGAAAGACCAGAACAACTGTGTTCTCTTGGCTCCCACTTAGGACCTGGATTCTGGATCCTGTGGCCCCAGCGCCCCCTCTACCAGCACCACCTCCCCATGTTGACCGACCCATAGGTAAGCTCCTGCTCTGGGCCTTGTGCCTAGGTTCTGGCCAGCATCTCCAGCCTGAGTCTCCATCACTGCTGAGCATGAGTTTTATCTCGAGCTCCCGGGTCACTGAGCTCCATTCTTGAAGGATGAGCAGTCATCTGCTTGCCTGGACTGCTAAACCCTAAATGCCCTTGTCTCTCTGACTCAGACCTCTGGCCGCCTTCATCTCATCTTGATCTCCATGTGTGTAAATGATTTGCTGATTTGACCTGATACTCTGTGGTTCTCTGCACATCTTTGTATGCCCAAGTGCCTAGCACACACAAGAGATACACATACAGTAAATGTGGAAAAACAAATGAGCAAATTAATAAATAGATGACAGTTGCATTACCCAACTGGCATCAGCCCCTGGGCAGCTCTCCAGAACCAATTCATCTCAATAGGTACATAGTATGCCTGGTCCCAGGGTCCAAGGCCCCTGCCCTCCTTGTGTAGATACAAATCTAATCTAACAGTGTTGTAAGTCTTCCCCCCACCCACCACCAGAGCCTGTGGGCAGATATTGACCCAGGTTCTGGGTCTTGCGGAAGTACCATCCAATCATGAGAAGAAGCCATACCCCTGGTGCGTTCCCAAGTTGTGGCAGACGTGGTGAGAGACAGGTCGAGACCCAGCATCCCCTTAGACCACCATTTGATTTAACTACCACCTACAGAGTACTTACTCTTTTGTGCGGGACATTCACTTAGTCCTTATAATAAGCCTATGGTTCTCATCGCATTTGACCCAGGAGAAAACTGAGATGCAGCGATGTTATTACCTGCCCCAGGTCACAGAGTGGCAGGGCTGGGCACTAAACTTCAGCAGGCTGACTCCAGAGCCCACGTTCTTATTCTCTATGCTACCCTGACTCTCCATTCTGTGACCATCCTATAGCTATTCTAGTCACCCGAGCAAGAAGACAAAGATAATTTGACACAAGCCAAATTGTGAGAAAACTCGAACTAGTCTCTTCATCTATTCTGTGCCCCAACAAAGTACTATGTAACTCAAAAATGGGTCTCGACCATGGCAGTGTTTCTGAGGTAAGGACTTAGGCAGTAGGGATTCAGAAGAAGGGCAGATTTTCCTCAAGAAATAGAATTTAAAGGATATGATGTCTTGGTTGGGGAGGAGGTATGAGAGAAAGCAGAGCCTAGAATGTCTCCAATATTCTTAGTACTGTTGATTGGGTAAATGATGGCACTTTTAATAAAGATTAGGAATAAGAGTGGGTTTTGACAGAGCAGGGGTAGAGGTGATGACTTAACTTTTATATGATCTGAAAAACATACAGATGATTAAGACATGCTTTTCCCAAGAATCACAAAGAGTGTAAAAACAGCACCTTTACAACATTGTGAAACAATGTGAAAACATTTCAGACCCACAGAAATGTCCATTTATCTAAAATCTGATTATGTTCTGCACACACTTTCACATGTGATTTCACATTTTCAAACTTACACGTGGACCTGATTACCCATCCAATGTCAGGGCCGTACTTCTGTCCAGGGCAGCCCGGGAGGCAGAGGCCCATCTGCCCTCCAGATTCTGTTCATCTCCCCAGGAGGCCTCCAGGAGACCAGGCTGTAACTGGGGAATGCCTGGCAGGCAGGCCCCAGGTGTGGAAAGCATGCACAGATGCCATCTGAACCTCGCCCAGGATGGCTAGGGCCAGCTGGGCCCTGCTCAGAGCGATTCAGGATGGAGATCAAAAAATTGATTTAAAGCAGGAGTAAGGAATTTGGAGCAGAGCAAAGGAATCACAAGGTCTAATATTAGAAAGATGTATGTGATGCTCCTCAAAGACTTCAGCTGGCAGTCAGGGGAAGTGACAAATGGTACAGATGCATTAGAAAACTATTAGGGGGCAGAGGGCAACTCAGAAATCCCTTTCTTAGAAAAGACATTTCATTGTAGTGCAGACAATACACAACAGACCCACTTCCACGTTTGGTATCAAGCATTCACATTCAGCCAGTTTTGCACAGACTCACACACAATTCTATGCCATCACCACCCCCCTTGCTTTCCCTACTCCAGCCTCATCAGAAACTCATGTGAAATATAGACCCACACTTCCTATTACAAACAACCTGTGGCCATTGCAGTGTGCTGTCAGCAGGACCTACACTGTGTTTACTCTAATTTCAGGGCAGCCAATCAAAAGTCTCTCCGTTATAGGTACATGGGAGAATAGGGTTGCCAAATATAAAACAACAGGAAGCCCAGTTAAATCTGAATTTCAAATAAACCAGGAGTTTTTTTTTTTTTTAGTATAAGAACTTTTCATGCAATATTTGGACATATGTATACTAAAAAATTATTTGTTGTTAGTACGAAATTCAAATAAACCTGGTATTCTATATTTTATCGGGGAACCCAGTGGATCTCCAAATTGTTTGGATTTTGACAGCCTTAGGACTGGGGGGAAAAAAATCCCCTACAATGTACAAGAGTCCACAGGAGAGACAATAAATAAATAAATAAATAAATAGGCTACTGCTGAATATAATTTTATAAAGGACTAGGAGAGACAATAAATAAATAAATAAATAAATAAGCAACTGCTGAACATAATTTTATAAAGGACTGGGAAATCAAGAGTCCACAGGAGAGACAATAAATAAATAAATAAATAAATAAATAAATAAATAAGCTACTGCTGAATATAATTTTATAAAGGACTGGGAGAGACAATAAATAAATAAATAAATAAATAAATAAATAAATAAATAAGCAAGCAAGCTACTGCTGAATATAATTTTATAATGGACTGGGAAATCATCTCCACTCAAACCCTGCCAGAATCTTCTCCTCTCTCTGTTTTCCTAATCTTAATTAAAGACACTACCAATCACCCAATCTGAAATTCTGGGAGCCAACCCAGACTCTGCCCTTGCCTTTAGCCTCCACACTCACCGGACTACAAATCCACCTCCTAACTAGCTTTCGAATTCACCCCCTCCTTCTGGTGCACGGCTCAAGCTTCTTAGCTGAAATACTGCCATAGTCTTCTACGGGGATCTCCACCTCCATCTGACCCCATTAAAGTGAGCCCGGAGACACAGATCCACCTAAAATCCAAATCTAATTAAGTCGCTTTGCTTAAAGCTCTTTAACAGCTAACTAACTCCTGGCTCAGGAACTGGCTCACACAGGCTGGGGAGAGCCACTTGTGTCTGTCTCCTCAACTCTGCATTCAGGGACACCATGTTGGTAGCCTGAAACTGATCAAGGTGGGAATAGTCACACCACAGGAAACTGGCCAACACTACAAATCAAGGCTTTTTTTCAATTGGACAGTGGTTGTTAAACATTTACCATCCCAGTCCTGCCTAGGTCAGTTAGGACATACTCCGTCCGCTACAAGACATAGAAAATGAGACCAATGACAGATAAACCACCAGTGGGAACTTGTTAGAAATAAAACTTCTCAGGGCTTACCTTAGTTAGACCGTTTGAATCGAAATGGAAGTGCAGGGATTGGGCCCAGCAATCTGGGTATAAACAAGCACTCAGCTGATCTGAAGCCCACCCACGGTTGAAAGCTATTGACAAACATGAGCTCACAAACTTTAACGTTCACGAACGTTAGCAGGAGAGCTTGCTGAAGTGCAGCTTCTGATTCAGTAGGTCTAGACAAGGGCCTGAGATTCTGCATTTTTAACAAGCTGCCTGGTGATGCCAATCCTACTGGTTCACCAACCACATTTTTAAAGTAGCGGGGGCTTAAACCACAAAGACATTTGTCATTTATCTAATAAGAAGACGAGAGCAGGCCATGCAGGACTGGTTCAGCTGCTCAAAGACACCATCATGCCCCCTTTCTCTCTATCAATTCAAGTGGTGTGCTGATAAATGTTAACAGCTAGCTGGGCTGGGGGCACCTGCTGATTTGCAGCATTTCGATTGCAGCATTTGCCAATTTCCATGATATAAATACTCCCATAATAGTTAATTTCAATCTACCAATGTGATGTTAACTAGTTTGAAAATGTAACCATCAGATCTCCTAAGCCAGCTCTCACTGGATGTAGAGCTGTGTTCCCAGGGTTAAGGGAGGGGTACCACTGGTGGGGATGGCAGTGTCTGAGCATGGGAGTCCGCAGCTTTGCAGATTCATGGCAAGTCAGCAATATTTTATCAAAGGCCTATGGATGAACAGCAAACCTTATTACTGGTTTAAGTCATCCTAGACAGACGAGGACTATCTGGTATTTGGAAATTCTGCATTAATATATGAAGAGGTGAGGTGCAGAATACCTATGGGAGGTGAGTATGGTTGATGGGGCTTGGGGCAGGCCACCCCAATATATGCCAAGGTGGCATATTGATTATTTTGAAATAAAGTTACTTGAGAAACAGCCAGTACAAGAATAACACTCTGACCCTCCTTTGTTCCCCTGAAAGTGGGAAACAAAGCTCCCATGGGAAGGTACCCTGTTTATGCCAGGAGGATGGAGGGCATCCTTATCACTGTATATAGTATATAGGGAATGTGAGGCCAATAAAAATGTATAAATAAACTTTGTTACATCTTCATTAATTTGTTACCCTCCAAGCCCCTTTGTTTTCACAGATAATTGATTCTTTATCTAAAAAGTTACATAAACAGGGACTTCCCTGGTGGTCCAGTGGTAAAGAATCCGCCTTCCAATGCAGGGGACGCTGGTTCGAACCCTGGTCGGAGAACTAAGATCCCACATGCCGCAGGGCAACTAAGCCCACGTGCCACAACTACTGAGCTCGCACCCCTCAACTAGAGACCGGTGCCGCAAACTACAGAGCCCACGCACCACAACTAGAGAGAAGCCCAAGGCTGCAGCAAAAAGACCACGCACCACAACGAAAGATCCCACATACTGCAACTAAGACCCAATGCAGCCAAAAATAAATGAATAAATAAATAACAAAATGCAGTGATTTCATGTTTAAAAAAAAAAGTTACATAAACAGCCCTCTTTGGTCACTTCTTAGGTCTCATACTTACGGGGCCTCTGTACATATGTGTGTTGTTTGTTTTTCTCCTATGAATCTCTCTTGTCAATTTGATTATTAGAGCAGCTAAAAGAACCTAGAAGGATAGAGCAAAGGTTTCCTCCCCTACCTGGTCCATAAATGAATGCACTGCACGAATGTATACTGAGTACCCACTAGGTACCAGGCACAATGCAGCAGTGACCAGACAGCTCGAGTCCCATTCTTTAAAGTGCTCACCATCTAGAGGTAGATCAGACACTCCAATGGAAAAATAATGAAGTTTTCAATGCGAAAGTACAGACGTAATGTAAAGAAAAAGCACAAGAAGGTGAGCTTCGTGAGGGCAGGAATTTTTGTCCATTTTGCTCACAGCTTCCACCTCCCATTGCCTGGCATATAACGCTCAACAGTTACTTGCTAAAGAGCATGAAGGCACGCCACCCTTGCCTGCAGCATGGCAGCATCAGCATTCACACCAGAGAGGGCCAGGAACTGCTCACTGGAATGAGCAGGCCAGGATGCACTACTGACAGAGCGCATCTGTGAAGCCACACGAGTCAAGCGATGATGGTGTCTGCTGCCCTGCAAGGCTGTGCGATTGATCCAGGAAGAAATCCCATCAAATTGATACTAAGGCTTAAATGGGACAGAAGTTAAGAGGCAAGATACCCAGGCCTGGCAGAGGGCTCTGAGTCCCGTGTTTCTTGGCACTTCACTAATTCACAAGAAATTATTCGGTGACAAAAAAAAAAAGGCCTTTGGCCCTCTGGGTGCGGTTTTCCCAGGGTTTTGACTTCCTTTGGTGAGTGGGTTTCTTTCCTTTTAATCTTCAGCTTTTTTCCCCTCCTACCCTTATGAGCTAGCCCCAAACTTCATGTTCTAACACACTGTACTAGTCTGCCAGGGCTTCCATAACATAACAGACTGGCTGGCTTAGACAGCAGAAATTTATTTTCTCATAGTTCTGAAGACTGGGAAGTCCAAGATCAAGGGGACAGTGGGGTGATATCTGGTGAGAGCTCTCCCCTTGTTTTGCAGACGGCCGCCTTCTTGCTATGTTCTCACATGGTCCTTCCTTCGTGTGTGCACGTGGAGAGAGGGAGAGCAAGTTCTCTGGTGTTTGTTAGTACAAGGACACCAGTTCTCCTGGATCGGTGCCCCATCTTCATGACTTCATTTAACCTCAGTTACTTCCTTAGAGATCTCACATTCAAATACAGCTGCACTGGGGGTTAGGGCTTCGACACATGAAGCAGGGAGATGGGGACACAATTCAATCCATAGCACATAACTTTTGTTCAATTTAAGTTAGTTGGAAAAAGAAAAAGCGTTCAAATCTAAATCCTGAGAATGAATGAGGAGCTCTGAAAAGTGTAAGTGAGGGGGACGTAAAGAGTGAACACACAACTGGCCCAGGAGGACATTCATTAGCTAATAGAAGCCTCTGTCAGCAAGAAATTCTACCCCACCTGAGACTCCAGGGGAACTCAGAGCTTCTTTAAATTGATAACACTTTAAATGAGTCCTATGCACAAGTCTTCCTCCTAATTTTAATAAACAGGTTAGGCCAAGGTTCAAAACAATTGGAGTCACGTATCAGGCAAAGAACATTAGCCTCCTTTGAGAAGGTGGGAACTCAAGCCCCTTTCCTGCACTGGCATCAGCTATCCCTGGTACAAGCTGCAAAGGGCTGGGAAGGGAGGCCACCATCTCCTCTCCTCTGCTAGAGCTGAAGACTAGGTACAGCCCAATCCTTCATGCCACCCCAGCCAAGGGGAAGTCAACATGATCACGACAATAGTACAACTTGTATTTTCTTATTCTGCCCCCATCCTCCATGAGAGGAATTTCAACCTCTTCCAAAGGTCCCTGTCTGCCCCCTGCAGAACTGTTTCTAAGAGTTCCTAGGGGGAAAACTTGAACCCAGACTTGTTCCTTCCATAGAAATCCTTGTGGTGCAATGCTAATAAAGGGGTGAAATGCCCCTGAAGAAACCAGGGCACCTCAAATGCACCTTGTATCCTCAGAGCCTTCACCGCCACCTTGCTGCTTTTAACCTGCCCACACTGGCATTTGCTGGGGCTGCGGCTGCCATTCTGCACCTCCCAGAACTAGAGAGACTCTTTCCCCACCTGGGTCTCTCTCTGTGCTACAGCACTAGACCCCAAGACTTTCTCAGTGAGTGTTGTCCTACATCTAGCTTGTGTGTCTTGATTCTTGCTGCCCTCAAAGCAGGTCCTTTCCTCAAAGGCTGCTTGTTCTTTCCAACACATGGGAAACTCGGGATCACCTTACCAGCTCTCCATATGAGGTCAGCTATACTCAAGTGAGGTGAACACAGCTTGAGTTAAGCTGACTTCCTTTCTACCAAAGAATCCAGAAAGAAAGCGTTGGGAAGGGAAATCTGAACTGAAATGACAGAAGGTAATTGGTCAGAAAAAAATAAGTTCAAACTAGACACAAAGAGAGCACTTCCCAAATGCAAGGATCTCCAAAAATTCATTCCTTCCTAAAAGCTACAAGAACACTAGCAAAAGTGGTCAAAATCACCCTTTTCGGAACTCTGGAAATTAACCAAAGGCTTGCAACAATCCACGAAGCATGGTTTCAAAGTAAAACCCAGCTGTCTCTCATTATGAATGGCATGCTTCGTGGCATTTTAACTTGTTCTATGCCCATCACGTTCTCCCAGGTCTGTGGTAGCTTTCAAAACCAGCAGTCCCACAACCATGGTAGTAGTGAATATCAACTAGTAACTACCTAACAACGTAAAAGAAAAATCTGGGGAATGAGACATCCATAGGGGACTTTACAACATTCGGATACATTCCTGGAGATCAAGAAAGCCCTGCACGCATGTAGGTCCATGTGTCTACCAGAAAGACCTGAAAGGGCCCTATCTATCATTCTGGCTGACCTTCAGGCTCTGCACAAGCAGGAAGCAAAGGCCAAGGCACAGTTGTAAACTACGGAGTATTGAAGGCATACCTGTAACGAGCTTCCTATTGCTGCTGTAACAAATTACCACACACTTAGCAGCTTAAAACAAAACAAATTTATTATGTTATATTCCTGGAGGTCAGGAGTCTTAAATGGGTTTCACTGGGCTAAAATCACAGTGTTGGCACTGCTTTGTTCTTTCTGGAAGTTCTAAGGGGACAGTCCATTTTCCTTCCTTTTCCATCATCTACAGGCTGTCCATATTCCTTATGACCTCATACCACTCTGACCTCTGCCTTCTGACTCTCCTGCCTCCTTCTTTCCTTTTAAAGACCTTATAAGGTAACAGTATGAAAAGCTGTATACCAACAAATTAGATAACCTAGATGAAATAAAATACTCCTAGAAAAACATACACTACCAAAACTGACTCAAGAAGAAATTAAAATATGAATAAAACTGTGACAAGTTGAAGAGATGGAGTTAGTAATTTAAAACTTTGCACAAAAAAATAAATCCCAGTACCAGATTGTTTCACTGGTTAATTCTATAAGAACATTTAAAGAAGAAAGCCAAGGCTTCACAAACCCTTCCAAAAAAATAGAAGAAGGAAATTTTCCCAACTCATCCTATTACACTAATACCAAACCCAGACAAAGATATCACAAAAAAGAAAACTACATACCAATATCCCTTATGAATACAGATGTAAAAACTGTCAACTAAATAGTGTAAACCAAATCCAGAAATATATAAAAAGCATTATACACCATGACCATGACCTGGGATTCACTCCAAGAATGCAAGGTTTGTTTAACATCTGAAAAATCAATATAATATATTAAAAATACATAGAAAAAATAAAGGACAAAGATCACATGATCATTAAAATAGATGCAGAAAAAGCATTTAACAAAATCCAACATCCTTTCATGATAAAAATTCAATGAACTAAAAGTAAAAGAGAATTTATTTAATTGAATAAAAGACTCTATTAAAATAATATATAAGTATCAACAGCTTCTTAGCTGATCTTCATAAATGGTGATGAAAGCCTGAACACTTTCCCCCTAAAATCTGGAAAAGACAAGGATACCCACTCGTCCTCTTATTTAATACTTCTACTCAACATTTTTACTAAAGGTAAAATGGGGGAAAAGGTAAAAAGGCAAAGGGGGAATAAAGGCATCCACATTGTAAAGGAGGAAGTAAAACTATCTCTTCACAAATGACATGATCTTATAGATAGAAAATCCTAAGGAGTCCATGAAATACTATTACAGCCAATAAACAATTTCAGCAAGGTTGTAGGATACAGGATCAATATACAAAAATCAATTATCTTTTAAACACTAGCAATGAACAATCCAAAAAATGAAATTAAGAAAAATATTCCATTCACAATAGCATCAAAAATTATAAAATACTTAGGAAAAATTCAACAAAAAAATGCAAGACTTGTACACTGAAAACCACAAAACGGGGAAATGGGGAATGGCTGTTAATAGGTAAGGAGTTTCTTTTGGGGCTTATGCAAATATTCTGCAATTAGATAGTGGTGATGATTGCATAACTTTGTGAATATACTAAAAACCACTGAAGTGTACACTTAAAAGGCTGAATTTATGGTATATGAATTATATCTCAATGTCATATTTTTAATAGGGGCAAAAAAAGCAGTAAGAACTATACTCATTCTACACATATTTAGAGCACCTGTTAAGTGACAAGGGATTTCCACATAAGAATAGCCTGAGCACTGGGTAAAAATGTAGATTTTCCAAAGAAGAGAGTTACAGGGAGAGACCAGAACTCACATATTTAATAGGTCTTTATGCAATTTTTATGTACACTGCTATTAGAGAACAATTCTTATACAAAAAATTATAAAATGCAAAAGGCACTGTCCCTGCCCTCAGGGAGGTTATCAAATAATATTGGATAATGTGTCCCCAGTCCTGGGATTCTCTCATTAGTCATGGCCTTTGGAGTCACCAGGGGTAATTTAAGCAAAGATCAAGCTGAGAGTTTAGACATTTAATTATCCTCAAGATGCTCCACAAGAGAAGAAGGCCTAGCTCATAGGGTACATTACTGACCAAAATTTACTTAGGTCACAAGGAACCCTATCCCCCAGCAAAATATTTCACACTTGTCTCCCAGTTTCTGGCACCTCTGCATAATTATAGTTATTGAGAGAACAGGTTATCAGAAGAGCAGAATGATTCAAAAACTTCACCTCAAGTTCAGAAACGACTGTCTTCTGCAGTCCTTAACTATCTTTTCTCTGTAAGTGTTTGGAATCTCATGACGTTTAGTATAAAACACTGAACATCTCAGCTCCGAAGGCACGACACAGGCCCCTTCTTCAGGTACAGGATCAATGTGCGAGAAGAAATTTGTTTCTAGCATCTACATATCTACAAGGGTTAAGGAATGTAGATCTTCATCTCACATACAACGAAGGTAAAGGCACACATTCTACGAAAACGAGGAGTCCAGGCTACCTCCGAATGGCACAGTTTAACAGATGAAGAAACACAGAGAATTACGACATTGCTTAATGCACAATGACAAGAAACTTGTTGAATGTCTAATTTTTGAAGATAAAGAGAGTGAACTTTTCGCCGGAGTTGACTGGACGTCTCTTTAAGTGGAAAGTCCATTTCCCCATTTTCCTCTGTTTCAGTCTCCCCAACAGACACAACATAAGTATAAATATAACTACCAGCTCCCAGAGTCCCCTTCCATCTGCAGGGGCCAAGTGTGTGAGGAGAAGTTGGCCTTGTAGTTATAGGAGAGATGTACCATGTACCACAAGGTACAGGGCAATGAGCACTGGATTTGGATTCTGAAGTCCTGAATTGGAATTCTGAGTAGTTATTGGCTTTGGGGGTGTTTAATGACTATGCAAAACTGCAAAACTTCCCTAAGGGCCCTGGGCCTTCATTTTCTTATCTGTAAAATGGAGCTCTTCTAAGGGTTTTTCCGAGAATAAGAGGATTTAGTGGATGTTGTGGTGCACTGCCCAGATCTGCCCCCTCTTTCCCTTAAGATCAAAGCACTTATTAGTTTCCTCAGCCGCTGAGAGTGTGGGATTGACAGCTCACCCAGAGATTGGCCTGGGCTGAAGACAGCTGCTCTTGGACACACCTCCTGGGGAGAGGCGGGGGAGGAAGCAGCCTGCATCCATTATGAAAAGACTGCATTCAAGTCCAAATCCCTGCTCCAACTCCCTGCAATCTGCAGAGCCATCCCAGCGCCAGAGCCAGGCATGCGGATGGGGTGGGAGGGTCAGCAGAGGCCTTGTCCTAACTGCATTCCAGCCCAGCTTCTCTCTCTGCTGGGGTTTCCTTCTTTTATTCCCTCAATTAACTGCCTGCTGGCCAACCTCAGAGTCTACTTCCAGAAATCCTGCATAAAAGGAGATAATGTAAATGAGGTGCGTTTTGCAAACTGTGGAGTACTACCCAAATGTTTCACGTGGTAACCCCAGCCTGTGGGTGCATTAGAGTAAATCGGTAACAAAATAGCTGCATTGCACCCCCAACGGCTAAGGGGACCAAACGCCCACTCTCTTCACCACCCCTCCCACCATCACTTTCCTCTAAGCCAGGAGCACAGACTTCCCAGAGGCATGCATCAGCTGTTGAGTGCTCCCAGAGCCATCTGGGCAGCTGTGAGCTCCTCTTCCTCCTTGACAGTCTCCAGAGCTACTGCCGCCACTGCCACTATTTTTTTTTAATTGATTTTTTAATTGATTTTCTTTTTTTATAAATTTATTTATTTATTTTTGGCTGCGTTGGGTCTTCACTGCAGTGCTCAGGCTTCTCACTGCAGTGGCTTCTCTTGTTGCAGAGCACAGGCTCTAGGCACGTGGGCTTCAGTAGTTGTGGCGCACGGGCTCAGTAGTTGTGGCGCACAGGCTTAGTTGCTCCGAGGCATGTGGGATCTTCCCAGACCAGGACTCGAACCTGTGTCCCTGGCATTGACAGGTGGATTCTTAACCACTGCGTCAAAATCCCTGCCTGGCCTCTATCTATAGCCTGGTTCCACAATCTCTGCAGGATAGGACTCAAAATAGGCCTACAGTACAGCTAACCTGCTCTCCTCCTACAGCTGTGAATTTGATTTTCAGCTCCGTTCCTTCTCCTGGGTCCTGGGTTGAGGGCTCTCCCAAAGAACCAAGCTGCCTGGTCTTGGGTGTAAACCTGGGTGTTGCCTGAATGGGGCTTTTTTTTCTTTTCTCCTTTCCCAGGATAAGCAGTAGCCTTTGTCCTCCTCCTCCTCCTCTCCCTCATCCTTGACAAGGACAAGGGCTTCCAAGGTATTCATGATACCAGCCTCTCTCCATTCCAGAAAGCTCCTTTCCCATTCCTTTTATATTTTTTTATAAATTTGTTTTTTAATTAATTTATTTATTTAGTTTTGGCTGTGTTGGGTCTTTGTTGCTGCGCGCGGGCTTTCTCTAGTTGCGTCAAGCGGGGGCTACTCTTCTTTGTGGTGTGCAGGTTTCTCATTGCAGTGGCTTCTCTTGTTTCGGAGCATGGGCTCTAGACACATGGGCTTCAGTAGTTGTGGCGTGTGGGCTCAGTAGTTGTGGCTCATCGGCTCCAGAGCGCAGGCTCAGTAGCTGTGACGCACGGGCTTAGCTGCTCCACGGCATGTGGGATCTTCCCGGACCAGGGCTCGAACCCATGTCCCCTGCATTGGCAGGTGGATTCTTAACCACTGCGCCACCAGGGAAGTCACCCCATCCCTCTTTTAGTCAGCCACATTCCCCATAGGATCGCAAGCACAAGTTCAACTCTTATTTTTTCCCCTTTGGGTTGTGTCGTTCCCTTTAATGATGAGCAAACTCTCAAGAGGAAGAGGCAGAGTGGATGTTGTGAGGGAAGAAACTGCGCAAAGATGTGAAGAAAGAAGGTGCATAATTTTTTTCTTTACAGGAATGTAATCTAGTGCATAGGAGACAATCTGAAGGGCTGGCCCATTCTTTGATGGACGGATCCTAATCTAGGGGTCGGATGTAGGCTAAGGTCCAAATTCGGTTGCCTGGGAGACAGGCAATGTGTCCCACAGACAGAAGGAGACTCGTAAGGGAGTATAGACAGGAAAGGCTGGAAAAGGACATGGTGGTCGTAGGATTGTTGAGGGACTTCAAGGCCAGTCCAAGGGGTTAGAATTTGCACCACAGACCCGTTGTTCTCCAACTGATGTCCCATGGAACTAATCCCGTGAGTCTCACTGGGGAGAAAAACCTCTAGGGGTGCAGCCAGAAGTGTTCTATGGCCACATAAGTACAGGAAATAGGAACCAGCATAAGCAACATCTCCTCAAGCATATTCGAGGCTCACAGAAGTCCCGTGTTGAAAACTACCACCTCCACAGCTAATTGGTTTTACTTTGTTTTCCCTCACTGCTTGCAAATCTATGAAGCCTTTATTTTGGCTAATGGCAATTACCACATTCTGTAGGAGCACACTTCGGGAAAAGCCGTCGTAAGTTAGGCATTAGTAACTGAAGACATTTGAAAGAGAAGACTGACATAACTAATCCAATCGGGAAATTAATTTGAAGTTCAGGACCTACTGGAGAAGAGAAGGAAGAGAGAAACCAATAAAGAGGTTTGGGCAGAAGTTGAGATAAAGGGGTACAGATCCAGACTGAGGAGGCTTTAGCGAGAATGGAAAAGAGTAAAAATTAGTAGCAACTATTGGTTGGAGTTACCAGAAACTGTTTACTGACTGAATTTAGGAAGACACCAAGGGGGGAAAAAAAAAAAAGGAAATAAGGCTTAGCACCTGGTTTCTGGTTAAAAGAAAAGTTTCATGGCTGAGAGAAACGGGTATATCAGAAGGGGACAGGTAATGGATTGGATTTCAGATGTGGACATTTTATTTCCATGTTCTCTGGGAAGTTGTGTCTCTTGTTCTACTCTGTATTCCCAAAGAGAGCTTACCCATGGTAAGCTTTCAATTAATGTGATTGAATAAGTGAGAAGGACTCCAACAGGGAACATTAGTAAAATATGTAAGGAAAAAACGTGGGACTTCTGTGCCCAAGAATAGTACTGAGTCTGTGAAAAAGGTTGCAGATAAACCAAAACGGAGTCATCTTAGTCTTGTACATCATTTCACTCTAAATCCACATGCAAAATGGGAAATTAGGGGTCCTGATAGCCACAAAAAGCAATGATGGAGAAGGGAGTATCCCTTTTCAAACACTAAGTAAGTTACATTTTAAAGAAGACAAATGGGGAGATAGAAACATCAAAGGAGATAAAAATAATAATCACTAGGGTGTAGGAAGGGATAGGAAAAGCTAAGATTAGTGACTGAAATTATGTCAAAGAAAAAAAGAGAAGAAATGGCTAAAGCAAAAACTCTAAATGTAGATTGGATTCTTAAACATACTTGATAGTTTAAATTCTTAAAGCTTATTTTTTTAATGTGAAAAATACTCTCAACCTCAAGAAAGAGGAGGAGAAAAACAGAGCTTTAAAAATTGCATGCTTCAGGCTTGTGTAAATCTATTGTCTGCCAGCATGAGACACGGTATTTACTTCAAGCCATATTCAGCCACGTACGGTATTTCAAAACTGCCACCTAGTAATTTAAAATGACAGGAAAAATAATATAATGGATGCATGCCTGATTTCTCCTTCTCCCGTCCCACAACAAGGGTGAGGGGTCTGAAGGCTCTTGATTATTCTCTCAACAGAAGCAGCAAAGACTTTGAAAAGAGCAAGGTTGGATTTGATTTCGACTTGGACGTTTCCTTCGAGAACTGGAACTCCCTGATTCATTCCCTGGGAAGGGAAGGAACACACTCTGCGGGTGTTAGCATGGGGAAGGCTGTGGCCCAATGAGAACTGCTCTGCTAGACAACGACCCATACTCCACTGAAAGGACATCTAATAGTCTCTTTTGCTCACTTCCAAGTCTTAGACAATGTTTCCTGACAAGTCAGAAACAATTTTTCCCCCATCTTTTGTACCCGCCCTCTACACTAGAAAAGACCTTCTGGGGCTTCCCTGGTGGCACAGTGGTTGAGAGTCCGCCTGCTGATGCAGGAGACACGGGTTCGTGCCCTGGTCCGGGAGGATCCCACATGCCGCGGAGCAACCAAGCCCGTGAGCCATGGCCTCTGGGCCTGCGCGTCCGGAGCCTGTGCTCCGCAACGGGAGAGGCCACAACAGTGAGAGGCCCGCATACTGCAAAGAAAAAAAAAAAAAAAAAGAAAAGACCTTCTGAAGGGGAGGGATTCTTCGGAGAAAGCCAGAAATATTCTGAACCTCTACTCTCTTGAGTTAAGAACCAGGACTGGAGAAGGGGGAAGGGCAAGGACATTTAAATAAAAGGATTTGGGAGGAAAGAGAACCTGAGCTGTAGCTCCCCAGGTATAGTTCAGGGAAAGAGCACACCTCAGAGAAATGTTCCCCACCTATGCAGTGAAGAATGGAAATACCAGAGGACATCCCAAGACATGGGAGAGCTGGAGATCACCCCTTGAGTTTTATAAGATATGAGTTCAAACCCTAATCGAACATAGTTTTGGTCAGAGAGATTGAGTCAGGAGGCCTAGGTTGAAGCTGAAACAAGAAGTGTTTATCATAGAGTGTAGCCTCAAGTCCATGGGGAAAGAAGAACAAACCTCAAAATGTCCCGACTGTGACTGGGTCAAGTCTGAGGAGACTGAAAAATCACTAAATGTGACTGAAGTTCCCAGGAGGCTCTGGATTGAGTTCTACTTTACATTCATACTGGACGTTCAGGGCACCAAAATAAAATTTTATAGACAGTAATATTTTATTTTTGCATATTCAGGTTGGTGATTACAACATTTGTACCAGTGCAGGGATAGGAAAGCTAGCCCCTGGACTGATTAAAAACCTGAGATGTTTTTCTATGGATAGACATGGAGCTTGTTCAGTTAAGACTGAACTAAAGATTTTCAACAATAAGAGGGAAGAGATATGGGAACATATGTATATGTATAACTGATTCACTTTGTTATAAAGCAGAAAGTAACATGCCACTGTAAAGCAATTACACTCCAATAAAGATGTTTAAAAAATAAATAAAAAATAAAAATAAAGCATTGGAAAAATCTGGCCCCTTTAGGAACTGAACCATCCCCCAGAACTGTAGGAGCCGTTGGCTAATGCTCATTGCATGGCTGTGAACTATCACAAAATGCCTGCAGCATAAAATGTAAATAACAGCTGGTTATTTTCATAGATTATTTCTTTCTCATCTATCTTGGCCACTATATCACAAACAAATGAGTTATTTTCAGAAAATAGGGACATCCGGAAAACAGACAGTCCAAGAGCTCAATCTACTGATGGAGTTTCAATTAGAAGTGTAAATCATATATAAATTCAACAACTGTTCACTGAGCATTTTATGTGCTAGATGCTGGTCTAGGCACCAGAGACAGAGTAGTGACAAGTGGATTAATCCCCTGCTTTCCTGATGTTTATGCTCAGGGAGAGAGACAGATATAACTTCCCCACAAATAAATAAGTATATGATAGGTACTACAAAGAAAAAGAGAGCAAGGTAAAGGGACACAGAGCAACTTATGTTAGGTGAGTATTCAGGGAAGACTTTTGTACAGACATGAATAAAATGAAGGAACAATCTATTGGCTATCAGGGAAAGAGTGTTCCAGAGAGAGGGAAGAGTGGGTTCAAAAACCCAGAGGTATGAATACACTTGGCCTATTTGAAGAGCAGCAAGGAAGCCCTGGGGAAGGAACAAATGAACAAGAGCAGAGCATGGTAGGAATTAAGGACAGAGAAATAGGTGGCAACAAGGTTAGGTAGGTCTTGGTAAGGACTTTTGGACCTTATTCTAATGAGACAGGAATCCACTGGAGAGATGAAGAGAAGCATGGAATGATCTGACTTTACTGCTATATTGAAAATTGTGACTACGAAAGACACAAATGGAAGCAAGGAAACAACCTAGGAGTTCTTGCACATCATGTGAGATTAGTATGAAGGAAAGAGAGGAGTCAAAAATAACTCCCAAATTTTTGGCCTGCAGTTGTCATTTATTAAAGACTAAGGGAAAAGCAGTTTGGCAGGAGAGTCAAGAATTTGGAAATGTTAAGTAGACATTGGATATTTGAGTCTAGAGTTCAGAAAAGAGGTTAGTGCTGAACATATTATATTTGTGGAAGTCATCAGCATATGGATGGTATTTAAAGTCATGTTCTTTTACGAGTGCCCCAAGAGTACACTTGTCTTGAAGGACTTCCAAATGTACAAGAAAAATGTTGTCAATTTTGAGACTAAAATTCAAACTCATAGAAAAGATATTTTTTAATCTCTAACATCTGTTAAAAAAGAATACCATCTAGATATGAAAAAATTGTTTCTATCGTGACAGATGGTGCTCCAGTTAGCTTAGGTCAAAAATCTATATTTATTGGGCTTCCCTGGTGGCACAGTGGTTGAGAGTCCACCTGCCGATGCAGGTGACACAGGTTCGTGCCCCAGTCCGGGAAGATCCCACATGCCATGGAGTGCCTGGGCCCGTGAGCCATGGCCGCTGAGCCTGCACGTCCAGAGCCTGTGCTCCGCAATGGGAGAGACCACAACAGTGAGAGGCCCACGTACGCAGAAAAAAAGAAAAGAAAGAAAAAAAAAAAATCTATATTTATTAAAATTTTAAATAGATTGACATTTCTCTTTTTATCACTTTGTTCCATTGTATGATGCATACTGAAAATAACTGCTCATTTTTCTGAAGTAGACTATACAAAACATGTCACATAGGAGGCCCCCTTTCTGGGCAAGATGGCAACACCCAGGTGGCTCTGAGGACTGCGCTGAGGTGAGCTGGAGCAAGGCCCAGAGAGGGGCGAGCCTGCCCCTCCCAGGACTTGGACCCCAGGCTGGTCTCCTGTCTCCCAGGGAACAGTGGGAACTGCCAGACTGCTTTCTACAGCAGCTGCACCATTTTGCATTCCCATCAGCTGTGCACCAGGTTCCTGTTTCTGCAGATTGGAGGGCAGACAGCAGAAGCAAGAAGAACTACGATCCTGCAGCCTGTGGAACAAAAACCACATTCACAGAAAGACAGACAAGATGAAAAGGCAGAGGGCTATGTACCAGATGAAGGAACAAGATAAAACCCCAGAAAAACAACTAGATGAAGTGGAGATAGGCAATCTTGCAGGAAAAAAATTCAGAATAATGGTAGTGAAGATGATCCAAGAACTCAGAAAAGAATGGAGGCAAAGATCGAGAAGATGCAAGAAATGTTTAACAAAGATCTAGAATTAAAGAACAAACAAACAGAGATTAACAATACGATAACTGAAATGAAAAATACACTAGAAGGGATCAATAGCAGAATAACTGAGGCAGAAGAACGGAGAAGTGACCTGGAAGACATAATGGCGGAATTCAGTGCCGTGGAACAGAAGAAAAACGAATGAAAAGAAATGAAGACAGCCTAAGAGACCTCTGGGACAACATTAAATGCAACAACATTCACATTATAGGGGTCCCAGAAGGAGGAGAGAAAGGACCCAAGAAAATATTTGAAGAGATTATAGTCGAAAAGTTCCCTAACATGGAAAACGAAATAGCCACCCAAGTCCAGGAAGCACAAAGAGTCCCATACAGGATAAACCCAAGGAGAAACATGCCGAGACACATAGTAATCAAATTGGCAAAAACTAAAGACAAAGAAAAATTATTGAAAGCAGCAAAGGAAAAATGACAAATGACATACAAGGGAACTCCCATAAGATTAACAGCTGATTTCTCAGCAGAAACTCTACAAGCCAGAAGGGACTGGCATGATATACTTAAAGTGATGAAAGGGAAGAACCTACAACCAACCCAGCAAAGATCTCCTCAGATTCCATGGAGAAATCAAAAGCTTTACAGACAAGCAAAAACTAAGACAATTCAGCACCACCAAACCAGCTCTACAACAAATGCTAAAGGAACTTCCCTAAGAAGGAAATACAAGAGAAGAAAAGGACCTACAAAAACAAACCCAAAACAATTAAGAAAATGGTAACAGGAACATACATATCGATAATTACCTTAACCATGAATGGATTAAATGCTCCAACCAAAAGACACAGGCTTGCTGAATGGATACAAAAAGAAAACCCATATATATGCTATCTACAAGAGACCCACTTCAGACCTAGGGACACATACAGACTGAGTGAGGGGATGGAAAAACATATTCCATGCAAATGGAAATCAAAAGAAAGCTGGAGTAGCAATACTCATATCAGATAAAATAGACTTTAAAATAAAGAATGTTACAAGAGAAAAGGAAGGACACTACAAAATGATCAAGGGATCCATCCAAGAAGAAGATATAACAATTATAAATATATATGCACCCAACATAGGAGCACCTCAATACATAAGGCAACTGCTTTCAACTATGAAGGAGGAAATCGACATTCACACAATAATACTGGGGGACTTTAACACCTCACTTACACCAATGGACAGATCATCCAAACAGAAAATTAATAAGGGAACACAAGCTTTAAATGACACAATAGACCAGATAGATTTAATTGATATTTATAGGACATTCCATCCAAAAACAGCAGATTACACTGTCTTCTCAAGTGCGCATGGAACATTCTCCAGGATAGATCACATCTTGGGTCACAAATCAAGCCTCAGTAAATTTAAGAAAACTGAAATCGTATCGAGCATCTTTTCTGACCACAATGCTATGAGATTAGAAATCAATTATAGGGAAAGAACATAAAAAACACCAACACATGGAGGTTAAACAATATGATACTAAATAACCAACAGATCACTGAAGAAATCAAAGAGGAAATCAAAAAATACCTAGAGACAAATGACAATGAAAACATGACGATCCAAACCTATGGGATGCAGTGAAAGCAGTTCTAAGAGAGAAGTTTCTACCTATACAAGCCTATCTCAAGAAACAAGAAAAATCTCAAATAAACAATCTAACCTTACACCTAAAGGAACTAGAGAAAGAAGAACAAACAAAACCCAAAGTTAGCAGAAGGAAAGAAATCATAAAGATCAGATCAGAAATCAATGAAATAGAAACAAAGAAAACAATAGCAAAGATCAATAAAACTAAAAACTGGTTCCTTGAGAAGATAAACAAAATTGAAAAACCATTAGCCAGACTCATCAAGAAAAAGAGGGAGAGGACTCAGGTCAATAAAATTAGAAATGTAAAAGGAGAAGTTACAGCAGACACCACAAAAATACACAGCATCTTGAGACTACTACAAGCAACCCTATGCCAATCAAATGCACAACCTGGAAGAAATGGACACATTCTTAGAAAGGTATAACCTTTTAAGACTGAACCAGGAAGAAATAGAAAATATGAACAGACCAATCACAAGTAATGAAATTGAAACTGTGATTAAAAATCTTCCAGCAAAAAAAAGCCCAGGACCAGATGGCTTCATAGGTGAATTCTATCAAACATTTAGAGAAGAAGTAACACCCATCCTTCTCAAACTCTTCCAAAAAATTTCAGAGGAAGGAAAACTCCCAAACTCATTCTGAGGCCACGATCACCCTGATAACAAAACCAGACAAAGGTACTACAAAAAAAGAAAATTACAGGCCAATATCACTGATGAATATAGATGCAAAAATCCTCTACAAAATACTAGCAAACAGAATGCAACAACACATTAAAAGGATCATAAACCATGATCAAGTGGGATTTAACCCAGAGATGCAAGGATTCTTCAATATATGCAAATCAATCAATGTGATACACCATATTAACAAACTGAAGAATAAAAATCATATTATCATCTCAATAGATGTCAAAAAAGCTTTTGACCAAATTCAACACCCATTTATGATAAAAACTGTCCAGAAAGTGGGCATAGAGGGAACCTACCTCAACATAATAACAGCCATATAGGACAAACCCACAACAAACATCATTCTCAATAGTGAAAAACTGAAAGCATTTACTCTAAGATCAGGAACAAGACAAGGTTTTCCATTCTCACTACTATTATTCAACATAGTTTGGGAAGTCCTAGCCATGGCAATCAGAGAAGAAATAAAAATACAAATTGGAAAAGAAGAAGTAAAACTGTCACCATTTGCAGAGGACATGATACTATACATAGAGAATCCTAAAGATGCCACCAGAAAACTACTAGAGCTAATCAATGGATTTGGTAAAGTTGCAGGATACAAAATTAATGCACAGAAATCTCTTGCATTCCTATATACTAATGATGAAAAATCTGAAAGAGAAATTAAGAAAACTCTCCCATTTACAACAACAAAATGAATTGCAACAAATTGCAACAAATGAATTGCAACAAAATGAATAAAACACCTAGAAATAAACCTACCTGGGAGACACAAGATCTGTATGCAGAAAACTATAAGACATTGATTAAAGAAATTAAAGATGATACCAACAGATGGAGAGATATACCATGTTCTTGGATTGGAAAAATCAATATCGTGAAAATGACTACACTACCCAAACCAATCTACAGATTCAATGCAATCCCTATCAAATTACCAATGGCATTTTTTACAGAACTAGAAAAAAAAAAGTGTTAAAATTTGTATGGAGACACAAAAGACCCTGAATAGCCAAAGCAGTCTTGAGGGAAAAAAACTGAGCTGGAGGAATCAGACTCCCTGACTTCAGACTATACTACAAAGCTACAGTAATCAAGACAATATGGTACTGGCACAAAAACAGAAATATAGATCAATGGAACAAGATAGAAAGCCCAGAGATAAACCCACGCACATATGGTCAACTAATTTATGACAAAAGAGGCAAGGATATACAATGGAGAAAAGACAGTCTCTTCAATAAGTGCAGCTGGGAAAACTGGACAGCTACACGTAAAAGATTGGAATTAAAACACTCCCTAACACCATACACAAAAATAAATTCAAAATGGATTAGAGACCTAAATGTAAGACCGGACACTATAAAATTCTCAGAGGAAAACATACATAGGAAGAACACTCTTTGACATAAATCACAGCAAGATCTTGTTTGATCCACCTCCTAGAGTAATGGAAATAAAATCAAAAAGAAACAAATGGGACCTAATGAAACTTAAAAGCTTTTGAACAGTAAAGGAAACCATAAACAAGACGAAAACACAACCCTCAGAATGGGAGAAAATATTTGCAAATCAATCAATGGACAAAGGATTAATCTCCAAAATATATAAACAGCTCATGCAGCTCAATATTAAAGAAACAAACAACCCAATCCAAAAATGGGCAGAAGACCTAAATAGACATTTCTCCAAAGAAGACATACAGATGGCCAAGAAGCACATGAAAAGCTGCTCAGCATCGCTAATTATTAGAGAAATGCCAATCAAAACAATGAGGTATCACCTCACACCAGTCAGAATGGGCATCATCAGAAAATCTACAAACAACAAATGCTGGAGAGGGTGTGGAGAAAAGGGAACCCTCTTGCACTGTTGGTGGGAATGTAAATTGATACAGCCACAATGGAGAACAGTATGGAGGTTCCCTAAAGAACTAAAAATAGAATTACCATATGACCCAGCAATCCCACTATTGGGCATATACCCGGAGAAAACCATAATTCAAAAGGACACATGGACCCCAATGTTCATTGCTGCACTATTTACAATAGCCAGGCCATGGAAGCAACCTAAATGCCCATTGACAGACGAACGGATAAAGAAGATGTGGTACATACATACAATGGAATATTACTCAGCCATAAAAAGGGACGAAATTGGGCCATTTGTAGAGACGTGGATGCATCTAGGGACTGTCATACAGAGTGAAGTAGGTCAGAAAGAGAAAAACAAATATCGTATATTAATGCATGTATGTGGAATCTCGAAAATGGTACAGATGAACCGGTTTGCAGGGCAGAAATTGAGACACAGAAGTAGAGAAAAAAACGTGTGGACACCAAGGGGGGAAAGTGGCAGGTGGTGGTGGTGGTAGTGGTATGAATTGTGCGATTGGGATTGACATGTATACACTGATATGTATAAGATGGATGACTAATAAGAACCTGCTGTATAAAAAAAAAATGTTCTGTTATTTAAAATACCTTTCAAGATGTATGCAATATCTTTGATTTTCTTTTTATTTGAATTCTTGGGTCAAATTTTGCTTTTAAATGCTTTGAATAAATATTCTGCTGGAAAAAAAAGTGTCACATATACAGTTGTTAAAAAATAATTCAGTAAATATGTACAAATGATTAATCATTGTCAGTTAATAGAATTGTTAAAACAAATAGCAGGCAGTAGATTAAATGATCTTGTGTTCTTGGCCAATGCTGTTTGTTTGAGTCATAGAAGCACTTTACAAAAATTTATTGTACTGTTAACTCCTATTCAAGATTTTCCTGTCCAAGGGAACGCGTGCCAAATATTCAATAATCATAGGCAAAGAGGCAATATGATTTGTGGTTACTGACAGATATCACACTGCATATAAATGAGCTAAATTTGAAGCACCAATGAAAGGAATGGCTTATTTGTGACCTAGCTAGACAAGTGCAAAAATTAATATTAAAATTGAAATGTTTCATATTACATATAAGTAACAATATTACATATTTTCCTAACATGAATCAATATGCAGAAGCTTTTGTAATTAGCAGTGTTATGTAAATTCACTGTGAAAACTACAAGAAAAATTTGAAGAACACTTTGTTGATATTGATAAATTTAGAGTTCCTTTTCAATTTATATAATATCCCCTTTGAATTCAATGTTAACAATACTGCACTGACACAAGAGTTAGTGAATTTACTTAACCTGGACAGATGTCATTTCAAAACTCCTATTTGTCTTCAAAGCTAAATAGATGCCTCTAAAAATGATGAACCAGTTTTTTAAATGTGAACAACAGCTGCTTTTCAGTACTCAGTTACTGGAAACTTTTAAATACATTTGGAAATACTTGGATATGTGAACTTAACTTCTGACTATGTACTTTATGATATCTGAATGCAGATCAAGTATTGCCAATGAAAATTCTATATTTAACACTCAAATTGAGACGCGTTGTACATGTAAAATCCATATCAGATGTCAAAGAGTTGGTAAGAAATAGAGAATGTAAAATATTTCATTAACACTTTTTATATTGATTACAGGTTGAAATAATATTTTGGTCATATTGAGTTAAATAAAATAGATTATCAAATGTAATTTTACCTATTTCTTTTAAAATTTTTAAGTGTGACTACCAGAAAATTTTAAATAACACATGTGGCCTGCATTATATTTTTATGGGACGGCACTGGTCTGGGATACAGGAAGCAGTGACTGTGCTTGCACGTTGGAGAGTGAGAGCCAGAGAGAATGTTGCTATGTAACCAATATGTATTGGATGTGAAAAATCTAAATAGGAACCTCTCCAAGCTTGAGTATATATTACAAGTGTTATATTTGAGAAGTCACTTATTTTAATCCAATAAGATATTCATTTTCTGTTAAGACCTTAAGCAGGAAGTGGTTCTTCCATCCAAAAAGATCAAACTCATCCGCTGGTCTTAAACACAGTGAATTTGGCAGAGACGTTGCTGATGACAAAGAAGAGATCCTGAGCATTCAGATTAAAGGGACCTACAGCATATCCTTCAATACTTCACAGTGAAGCAGGCAACGAGCCTTTACAAAGGGTTTCATAAAGAAGTCAACTTACTTGAACTTAGTGTACAGGCAGACCTCGTTTTATTGTGCTTTACTGGACTGCACTTTGCAGAAACTGTTTTTCAGAAGTTGAAGGTTTGCGTCAAGCAAGTCTCCTAGCGAATCCAGCTTGTGGCCTGTTTCCATCAGGAGGTGCTACAGCTTCCTCTGCCATCCTCACAAATCAGGAAAGAACCAACATCATGACATCAACACTTGGACTGTACATACTGATTCTGAAGAACAGTACGTGAAAGAGATGACCTGGAAGGTGTGCTGTTAGAGGAAGTCACTGAGAGGATGTGACCACCAGTTGACCCGTGAGCTGACCCGGGTGATCGCAGGCTCCTCACCACCTCCTTGTCCTTGGAAGACACATCTTTCCCCGAGCTAGGAGCCACATGACGGATGCAGGCTTGAGTGAGCAGTGTGCTGTTGAGACCATCTGCATGGTGTGTACGTGACTGAACCCCATTAAGACCTCTGCATAAACCCTTAAGATTCTGGGGATGCCAGTGGAAGATCTTTGTCTTGAGGCCGCCCGGGACAAGCCTGGCATGTAAGTGCCCTTGCTTATTAAACATGCCACCTACCCATCAGAAGTGGTCTGCCTTTTTCTGCATCTCTCCCTGTCCTCTGTACAGAGTTCAGTTTCAAATTTCACCCGGGGAACTCCTGAGGTTGCGAACCAACATATATTTACATTCCCAATGTCCTCAATAGATTTTTAAAGAGAAATGGCCTGAGAATAAGGTACCAGCCTTGACCCTATCGTGGATGGGTGTTATTTTACCTCTCTTTCTTTTCTTTTCTCATTTTATGAAAGTGATGGTTCTCAGCCAGAGGATCCTATCAGAATCCCCTAAGAAGTTTTTCTAAATGTACGTTCCCATCTCTGGGGGTTTCTTACCTGCCATGACTCAGGGGAGACTGGGGGTGGTGAGGAGGAAGGAGGTTGTCACTGTGGTTTTGAAAAGACTCCCAGGCTCAGCCCCACAGGCTGCTCCAGTTGAGCACCTCCCCCCCCCACCCGGTCCTCAGCCAACTAAAACAATCCCTGATGATTGTATGACTCAAAGAATCATGAAATAATCTAATCGATATGGCATAATACAAAGCATCTCTCGACCGCTGAACTCGGTGACCTCTGACTGCAAATAGCCTATGGAGGACAATGAAGTCCCTGTGACTGAGCACCCCCACTGTCCCCCCTCCCCCCCAAATACCCTTAACATCCTCCCTTTAACTTATTCAAATCAGTTTCACATTCAAACTAGAGCCAAATTAGAAAATTAAACCTAGCAGACAGAAATGTGCTAAACATTTGCAGAATAAGCACATGGAAAGTACAAAAATCAGTTTTTATTATGAAGTTTGTAAAAGCAACTCGCTTCCAATTTGGACTCTTCTTGCTAATGAAATCATTCTCATCCTCCCAGCTGTGCAGGGGGCATGAGTTATCACAGTCCCCGCTGCCAAGCTCCAGTCCCACTGCACTCAGAGGAGTCAGCGAGGGCTCTCTCCCCATACTGAACTGATCCAGGGGATCTGGAATTTTCCTCAACCAGAGCACACCCTGCATACGTTGTCTGTCTCAAATGTTTGGACATCAGTTATCATGTATGACAGGGTGACTGACAAGTGACAGTTCAAGCAACAAATGGTTGAAACTGTTCCTCTACTCTGCTTTGCATTTAGAGGGTCAAGAGTTGCTCCAGGATTATTTTGTTTTGAAGACACGTTTTGGGATTACATCGACAACGAAAAATCGCATTTCTAAATAATAATGTGTGAAAGAGACTGCCTGAAAGATTTTGCCAGCCTTTCTGAAAAGATGCCAGTGGACGAGCCATCTCTCTTAGAAAATTTTAGATTGACAGTAAAAGGATATGTAAACACAAGTGGAGGCAACACTTTCGTTCACGTTCTGCACCAGAAGTTGTAAAATCGCTTTTCCATTTATATGCTTTATTTAAAAAATAGTATATTCCAAAACAGAGGACAAAATATAATTAAAATTTATATTCAGGGTACCACCACAACAACAACAAATGATCCAATGTCACTAAATTGTCTTCATGGCTTGTCACCAGCAACTGCATTTCAGAAAGTAAGCAAGTACTACTGGTGACCAGATCTTTTTATAAAGTTACCTGTAATTGAGTTTGAAGTGAAACAGAGGATGAAACCTATAGACAATGTCACATTTTATTGGCAAAGATATTCTAGCTCTGGCATAGTTGGTTGATACCTTTTACTCTAAGGTTATGGATTTATCTGCTTTATATAATTATTTTACTAACTTAATATTTTATTGTCCAAATGACATGCATTCTTTGAAGAAAATAAGAAAAAGTAAAGTCATGCTTTGTAATCTTATTATCTAGAGATGGTCCTTGGTAACACTCTCAGCAGACTTTAAGAGTGTCTGGAGAGGGCTTCCCTGGTGGCGCAGTGGTTGAGTAATCCGCCTGCCGATGCAGGGGACGTGGGTTCGTGCCCTGGTCTGGGAAGATCCCACATGCCGCGGAGCGGCTGGGCCCGTGAGCCATGGCCGCTGGGCCTGCGCGTCCGGAGCCTGTGCTCCGCAACGGGAGAAGCCACAACAGTGAGAGTCCCGCGTACCACAAAAAATGAAATAAATAAATAAATAAAGAGTGTCTGGGTGTGTGTGGGGGGGTGTGCATGTGTGTGTGTTGAGAAGAAATTTTAAAATAGCATTTATTCCCAAAACTCTTGCATCTATAGATGAACATAAGGCGGCATCTTGGAGCAAATTTTCCTTTTTCAGGAAAGAGTCGCTTGACTGACCCCTCTTAGTTACTCAGAAGTAAGGGTAGCAGTCACCTGCTGCCTTGGAAAGATATAGCAGAACCTTCTGGAAACTGACAGAGTCTTGCCCTCCCCATATCTTTTGATATGCATAGTCATCATTTGTGGAGAAGGTGGACAAATCTGCGTAAGGGTCTAGGAGCCTCTTGGGAGGGAAAGAATGTGAGCATGCTATTTTCCTTTTTCAAGTTCAAATGTTAGAATATTCAGGACAGTCTGGACAATGGCCTGATGGTAGGAAAGGACCACAAGGGCTCCAAGGGGATCTCTCCAGGCAGGCAGGGGAAGTCTGGGGTAATTCATTCAATCAAAGTGAGGGCCTGAAGTCTGGGGAAAGAGCTTGTCCTCAGCACAGTGTATGGCTGAGCCTAGAAGAGCCTCGAGACCCAACATGTGAGTCCAATTAGATGCAAAAGAGGTCACCTTGGGATTCTGAGTGTGGAGCCGCATGTGGCCTATGCAGGTATCTGAAATTGCCAGCAGATGCTGTCTCACTGCAGCAGGTGACAGAGAATCATAAGATAGTACCCCTAGCAGAGTGTGTGACCCAGAGATGGAACTCATAAAGAATCGGGGAGGAAGGCAGGCAAGAAAGCACATGGACCCAGTCAACCAAACCAATGACTGCTAAAGATGAGGTCCAACACTGAACCAATCAGACTGTGCACAGACCCTTTTAGACTGAGTAAGTCCCTGAGGTTCTTGAACAATTCGGGATGAAATAATCCTCAAGAAACTATGGAACTTTCTGCTAAAATAAAACTCTGTAATCCCAAAATGTTTTAAAGGTGAGAAGGATGTGACTCGATTTGTAATTCAAGCTGCTGAAGTGACCATACCAGCAACATGGATGCATATGTATGTGTGTGTGTGTATACACACACACACACACACACACACACACACACACACATATGTATTTTAAAACAGAGCATCACATGAAACATAAATCCTTATAAATTGCTGACTTTCTCTTAGGTTTATTATATGTTGATTCAAATATTCATTCAATAAGCATTTATCAAACATTTATGATGCACCAGGCACTGCATAATGTGTTAAGTAAGGCACTGCCTAGCCCTCAAGGGTTTCATAGATTTATAGGCAAGAACAATAAATTACAGCAAAATCTGATAAGTGCTTTCATTGAGAAATAAACAAAGCATCACGGAAGGCAAGATTAATATTATATAGAAGTGATTTTATTTCCTTTTTTTCTGACCACTACCCATCCTCCCTTCTTTTCTGCTTTCCCATAAGCAGGGAAGCCACAGAAGGAATGAAAGCCAAGAAGGATATTTAGCATGTCAAATGGTCAAGTCAGATGAAGGCTGATGACATCAATGGATTTGGTACGTAGACCAAATCATTCAAAAAACATATTTTTGAACACTGCAATCTTTGCATTAGTGAGTTAAGGATCAATGAGTTAAGACCCAAAATAAAGGTATCTTTTGGTAGAATTTAATAAAGAAATTTTGCTCACCTTCTGGAGTATTATACAAGTGGCAGTTATTAGTCTAATTTTATATCTCTTCCACCTTCCTTCTCCATTCAGAGCAAAGGGAATAACCTACCCTCTGCTTTTGGAAAACTCCTTTGTTTCCCAGGACAAAGGGAGGAATGGTCTTGCCCCACTCAGAGGATCTCACTCCCCACTTCCTGGGCAGCCATGGATCCCTAGCTGATATAGTTTGCATAAGTGAAGAAGTCTCTGTCTATGGATTTAAGGGGTTAGGAGATAAAGGGAATTTTTCTTTATTCATTCTATAACCACTCTTCTGTCAACCAACCCCTCTAGACTGCATTCCTCTAGCTTCCCAGATTCAACATGGTACTAAGGATGAGGAAGACAGAAAATGATTCACAGTTCTCCCAATTCCATCCTTACAAAGAGTTATTCCTTCAGCTCCCCTTAATGACTTTCTACCTCTTTCCAAGGAGGCATTATAGAAATTTTAAAACGGGAAATGGGCTTCAGGAACTTGGAGCTTTACAAGCAGATGATATATATATATATATATATATATATATATATATATATATATATTTTAATTACCTGATGGAAGAGGGAAGAGATATGGGAACATACGTCTATGTATAACTGATTCACTTTGTTATAAAGCAGAAACTAACACACCATTGTAAAGCAATTATACTCCAATAAAGATGTTAAAAAAAATTACTTGATGGATACGTTCATTCACCTAAATGTACCTGGTTGAAATTGCAGCTGCCCACTCAATTTCTCTTTAAAAATTCACAAATGTGTGTGGCAATGACTGTAGGTCCACTGGCAGCTGATCTGTTTTTACAAAGTGAAGGAGTCGCCATCTAAAACCTATAAACTGTCACAGTCTGTCATCATTGCAGAGATGTGGCCATTATTTAAATTAAACTGTGAATGATTTTTTTCCTCTGTGATGGCTTTTAGGATGGTGATGTGCCATAAGCCAGCCACAATAAACTGGCGTTAAGCGCTCTCAACCCATTCATTAGTCCTGCCCATAACAGATACAGCATACAGATGATAGAAAAAGGATTTTGTCCCTGTTTATGCCTGCTAGGGGAAAAAAATTTAAAAGCTTCACTTATTCCCAGCTATGATAATACATCCTTGGTGGGAAATCTCTCTTTGAACCAGGGTGAAAGTAATCTCTCACCCGTGTTTAGTATTCAAGAGTTCATAAAGCCTTAAAGAGAAATAATGTCATTAAATTTCTACAATAATACTATGCACTGGTAGAGCACGTACTCCCATCACTATTCTCTTTTTACATATGAGGAAACTGAGGCTTAGGAAATGTTTGGTGACTTACCCAAAGTCACAACAGAGTTAGTAAATAACAGAACAGCCCAACTCCAGCTTCCATCTCCAGAGCTCCTCTCTAGTAAAGCCTGCCCTTGAGTCTTTTCTTGCCTTTACCTCTTTTGCATAATGCATTCATCTGAGTGTTTCAAAAAGATGAGCAGTCAAGTTCAAGAGACAGAATCTTGGTGGTTCACACACTCCTCAAGCTGCACAGAATTACCTGGGGAGCTTTTGACAATCCTGATTCCCAAGCCACAGTCCAGTTCAAATAAATCAGAATATCTGGGGATGGGAGTAGATGCCAGTACTCATTTTAACTCCCAAGAGACAACAAGGTGCAGCCAAGTGCACTGTTTCCAAAAATCACTGGGCTTTAGAAATCGCCTGAGAAGCTTGTCAAACAACAGACAGCCCACCCTACCCCAGAAGATGTGATTTATTAGACAGAGGTAGAACTCAAGCACCTGAATTTTTTTAAAAAGCTCCTCCAGTCATTCTGATGCATGCAAAGTTTGAGAACGATTGCTTTAGGGGTTAAGAAGTTCAACTTTTGAGTTAGAAGGACCTGCATTTGACAGCTCTTGCCGTTTACCAGTTGTGAGACTCTAGATCAGTGAGTGAATCTCTCAAAGCTTCAGTTTCCTCCTCTATAAAGAGGAGGGAATAGTACTACTTTTCTTTTACAGTTGTCTTGATGATTAAATGAAATAATGCAGTGATTGTCAAATTGTGGTCCCTGGGCCAGCAGCCTTGAGGATATTGTCAGAAACACAAAAATTATCATCCCACCCACACCTACTGAATCAGAAACTCTGAGAGTAAGGCTTTATCAGCATTTAACAAGAAGCCTCCCCCAGGGCGGCTGTTATGCGTGCTAAAAGTCTGATCCTCGATATAACCCTAACGACATGGCTAGCACAGTGCCTGGTACACAGGAAGTGCTAAAAGAATCAGATACTATGTTGTTATTGTCAACATCATGGTTGTCAACCACACTTGTGTGAGAGGTCTCCAAACCATGGTAAAATAACTTCCACAGTAACAGCTGAAAATGAAACTCCAACCAGCCAGAAAGAGTAAGTTCCATGCCGAGATTACTACTACAATTATCAGGACACACGGTCTTTGTGCTCAGGAACCATTCAACATTCCTAGTGAATTGCAATCACCTGCCCATCTCATTTCTCTCTTTAAAAACACATCAATTGTTTTAATTGCCCACACTACAGAGTTTACAATCCGGCTTTCCCTTCCTCACCAAACTGTTATGTACAGCTCTCTCCCTCCCTATCTATGTCCCTGACTTTTTGTCAGAGTTTTGAATAAGTCATGCTCCTGTCTACCTCCTGATTCCTGATAATCGCCCTACTAAGAATCCTTATAACTCTGGAAAAGAAAAGAATACAAAATAAGTCCGAAATTAGTCCATTGTCAAAATAGGCCTACTGAGTTCCTACCATCTGCCTACTCTATCCCCAGTAAAGTGCTGGGGCTATGTGGGTTTAAAAAAAAAAAAAAAAAAAAAAAAAAGACCTTAATAGAGTCTAATGGGGGAAAAGAAAAGACATCAAACGGACGGTCACAAATAATTAGATTGCTATCTGGATGCAAAATTCTACAAGAGAGAAGGGTAAGGTGCAAAGGGAGACTATACTGGGATCCACGACAAGGCCTTCAGGGGCAGGAGATGGTGGTCGGTGCAGGGCAAAACTCCTGAGAAATGATGTCTAACTTGAGATTGAAGATGTGAAAAGAGCATGGGGTAGGGATGTTACAATCATCTCACGCAGAAGGAATAACAAGGTCCAAAAGTGGAAAGGAGCATGGCGTATTCACGGATAGCCTGGCCAGGACAAGTCAGCGCTGACGAACATCCAAGAATTCTAGTTTCTATCAGCAACAGAATGAAACGGGGTGACTTAAACCATTATCAGCTTTATTCTCTGTCTTTTTCAGAGAATCTAAGAAACTATTCGTAGCTCACAGTACCGAAACTTTGGGAGACTAACAAGTGAATCAGCCATGAACACAAACCCAAAGTCCTTGGAGTATTTTGGATTCCATTCGGATTCCAGATCTCATCAAAAATTAGGCAGAACAAATGGCAAAGAAATGTGATGAAAACGTAAAGGAAATTATTTTTGCCTTAAGGAGAGAAAGATGAAAACCACTTTTTTTGTGTGTGTGTGGCCATGTCGCGCAACTTGGGGGACCCAGATTGAACCCGTGCCCTGGCAGTGAAAGTGAAGACTCCTAACCACTGGACCACCAGGCAATTCCCAAAAACCAATCTTATACTGGTCTTCTATATTTGAAAGGATTTTATATATAAGAAAATGATCTGTTTTTCTTCATCTCCATTGAGAACAGAGGAGGAAGAAATGTGTTTAAAGAGCAGTCTTAAAAATACACGTCTAATATAAAACAATTTCTTGTCAATAAAGAGAACTAGGTTCTTTAGCTTTCTTTAAGGAGAATTCCCTAGTTTCCCTGAAGGCATTTCTAAGCTAGATTTTCCTATACTGGAGATATTTTACTTGGAAGCAGAATAGTGAACTACATGATTTCTTCAAGTAGCTCCCTGTCCTATGAAGTTCATTCCAAAGAAAGCAAAGATCAATGCAAATAAATTGCAACAATAGTGTCATCTAGTGGAAAGCTCAGCAATAACACTCAATATGCCAATCTATGATTGAATAAATCCCTATATGCTTTGAACTTTAAAACTAATTAATTTTTTTGAAACCTAGATGCAAACCTGTTTCAAGATGATATTTTCCAATTCATGCCTCAGCCACATATCCTTAGGGGAAAAACAAGCCAACTGGTGACTAAACCCTCTAGAGGGACTCACAGACGATAACCTAAGTAGTCCCACAGTCACAGTTTAAAGGCTAAACCCCACAGAATAGGAATATTTTAATTAAATTCTTAACAGCCACACTCCTAAGGCAGGTCTTGGGTTTTCCAGATTTGAAGCCAAGTACACATCTCTGTAGCCGAGATAAAGGGTGATTGCTGATGCGAGGAATCAGAAAGCTAAAGTGACTGACAGGCCCTCTTGGCTGCCCTCCTACTAGTCTCTTCTAGGTGACCCCTCTAGATGACGTTTCAGAAAACACCCCATTGTTTCTGGTGGTTTTCCTCACCCCAGCTTTGCTGTTAATCAGAAGAACTTAGGTTCACAAGCTGCTCTAGATTCAAGGTTTGTGATCCGCCAAAATTCCTAGGTTGCAACCGAATACCCAGTGCAATGGTATTTGGAGATGGAGCCTTGGGGATGTGATTAGGTCACGGGTGGAACCCCCATAAATAAGATTACTGCCTTATAAGAGAGACCCCAGAGCTCCCTTCCCCTTCTGCCATTTGAGGACACAGTACAACTCATCTGTGAACCAGGAGGTGGGCTCTCACCAGACACTGCATCTGCCAGCGCCTTGATCTTGGACTTCCCAGCCTCCAGAACTGTGAGAAATAAATACTTGTTGTTTATAAGCCACCCAGTCTGTGGTATTTGTTATAGCAGCCCAAATAGACTAAGACACATGGCAGTAAAACACACGTGGGACATAGAGGGTTCTTGTCGGAAGTGAATGAGGTTAGGTATACGACTTAACGTGTAGGAACGTGCCAGTTATCAGTGGATTGCCTTTGAGATCGAAACGTAGCCTTTATTCTTGCTTTGCAGTAATGACACCGGATCCCATGTTTTCCTTTGCAGCTTGCACAATGATCAAATTCGAACTCTGGGAGTAGAGGGTGCTGGAGGGACACTAGAGTTGGAAGGGGATCTGCCTCCTGGTTCCATGGTGCACCTCCGGGTCCGCTCCTGCAGTGGGTACAGCTTCCGCGGTGCCCCGCTCCTGCAGCGCTGGTTGGCGCCCAGTGCACGGCACCTCCCACGTATGGTTTTCCTCCACAATCCCTAGGAGAGCTTCTCGGTGGAGTGCCACTGGCTTGGCAGTTTCCCATAAATGCCTTCCCTGGCACCCCCCCTAGGGAGCTTTACAGGGAGCTCACCCAGGAAGTCTCAGCCACACCTTCTCCAGTGAACTTGGATCTCAGTCCTGCGGTGAGGGGTTGAGGGTGATGACAGGCTTTTCCGGATCTGCTACTTTCTAGTGTGCTCTCTCTCAGCCCTTAGTGGCTGCCCCTGTATCTGCTATTCTTCTGTTCTTGACAGTTCTTTTCACTCGTCACTAGCCACTCCACATTACTCTAATTCTCTGTTCCACTTAATAAATGTCTATATTACATGGTCCCTATTCAAATTACTTGCGGTTTATGTCTCCTGATTGGACCCTGATTGATACACTGTATAATAAATGGTAGCTAGGGGCATATCCAAGTTACGTGGGATCTGGAGTTCATATAATATGGGGAACCCCTTCAAAAGAGATGATATGCAATTACTAATACATATGAAGTACACAGTCCTGGGAGGATGTCAGGCAAATAAGGGACCCTGAAACACCGGCTTCACAGTAAATCCACCACTGAGTGGCTGTTGTCTTCTTAAAGGAAAAATGTGTGGAATACACGTGTCTCGAGATTACCTTCTTCCTCAGCATCAAGGTGTTGGGGAAGCAGAATTAGTTACCTGAACACTACAGAGGTAAAGTGTTTTGAGGAACTGCTCACAAAGGAATGTCAAAGCCCGCCCAACAGTCTCTGCCTCCATGCTTTTCACATGTCTGCCCACCCCACAACTGTCTCTCTGTTGATCCTCTTCTGACTGTGCAAGTCTCAGTTAATATGTTCTTCCATTCACTGGCTTTGCTGCCAGTCATTGCTTCCTTACCTGTGCACGAACAAAGCTTAAAACATATCTTATTATGGGACTCACCAAACTGAACGGTACGTATTTATCTGTGTCTCTCTCTCCAAGTACAGTGCACACGTTAGATATTCCGTAAATGTTATGTGAGTTGAATGAAATGAAATGATGCCGATTTCAAATGTTCAAAAGACATGCCTGAGGTTAGTCATCGCTCTTAAAACCAGACCTTGTGGGTGACTGATTATTCCACCTATTCCAAGTTCTGACAATGAGATTATTCAAACAAAATGAGGTACTGTTTCCCAATTTGAGTTATATATTGCGTCATGCGTGTGTTGATCTAATAAAATAAATAAAATGAATTCCCCCAAACCAAAAGATGAGGCGAATCTGAACTGAAGAGAAACTAGGTGTCAAGAGAATCAAACACATCTACAAAATGCTTTGAAATGACTTTCATTTAAATGAGATTAACACAGAAGTCACAGCCATGATCAGTTATTTTCCATTTTGTAGTCTCCCAGTAACAAGGAAGCCCATTTTCTAGCAAGTTTAGACCATTCTGTTGTGGGAAAATGGCCTAACACTGTCTTTCTTTTTTTTCCCCAACATTTTCTAATGATACTGCTTAATTACCTTATCAAACACCAGCGCTCCAAAACGTTGAGATTTTCTTCCAACCACCCACCAAATCACCCAGCCGGTCAGCTAACAGAACAGTGCCAAGCACGGGTCTAATCTCAGAAATCCCACATCTAACCTAATTGGTCCTTTCTTTTTCCACACTGTTTCTCAAAGGAAAGCAAAACTTATTTTCTACCTTACACCTACATGTCCCTAGAAATCCCTAAATAGATTCAGATTCGGTCAGGTAGCACAGCTTGCATTTCAGTCACACACAAACATCTGGAATCAAGACAGATAAACCTGATTTACGGTCCATCTTGAATATACGCACTCAGACTGTTTCCATGGTTTCATTTCTCATCCATAAGCTCCTTAGAACAAAATACTGCGGCTCTGGCCCTGTCCTACAGTGATCATCTTTTCTAGTCAGAGCCGGAGGGTAAAGCTAGAGAAAGAGATGAGGAACAGAGCTGGAGAACATGAAGACACTTCCTCTTCTTGACTTTCCCCCCAAGCCCCCAGACTGGACAGCCATGTGGACTCCGGGATGGGGATGGTACCTGGGGGATACAGATTTCTATCGAGGGTTTTTCTTAACCTTTAATAGAAATCCATTAGAACGGAAATGGATATTTCCCTAATTCACTGTGCAGCTACAAGGAAAATAATCATTGTTAAGGGCTATAAGTTGGTTTCGATATGGGAATCAGTAAGAAGTCAACAGGCATTCACAGTCCCTCTCTGGCTTTATTTAAGGCCCTCTTCACACAACTTTTGAACATCACAGGTCAGCAGAGACCAGAAGAATCATGTCTCTCATCTTTCCTTATTCATCCTCCACACTTTTGACCCTCCTGATGCTTAAATATTCTTTGCTTTATGACTCATTCCTAAATTGCTTATCTCAGTAAAGCCAATATAAGAAGCATTCTCATCTTGAACAAATGCACAAGAATCCACACTGCAAGATTTTCTGAGACTTGGAGATGATGTAATATAGATCAACGCGGGAATGCTACTCACTGACCCAAGGACGTCTACAGCAGCACGGCAAAGTCATTGACAGGACAAATTCTGCAGTCAGAATATGCAGCATATGAGTCCCAACTTCACCACTTACTAGCTATGTAATTTTATTTTTTCATCTGTGAAATAAAGATAAAAATTGTACTTCACTTCACAGAAACGTTATAAAAATTAAAGGAGATAATGCATGTAAAATGCATTGATACAGTTAGCTATCAATAGTGATCGTTATTATTATTAGTTACTAGGGTTGTTGCTCTGTCAGAGGCCTTTCGGTCACTCTTTCAACTTTCATGTCATTGAGAACTGATGAATTTATGCCATTTCCAAGAGGCCAGATGGGCAAACCAGAAAGCTTGGCAGGGAGATGCTCTTAGGGGAGATTAGCTATGATCTTTTTCTTATTTTCCTGTGTTACTTTTTCATAGTATGCTTCTTCATGAATCAGGCATCCTTCAGTGTCCTCTCACAGCTGTTCAGTGGTCACCTGCCACGAGGGCCAACTGTCACAGGAGTGGCAGGGGTAGCCCTCTGTAAAGATGGGACAAACGACAAACATCATATATTTTACAACTGCATTTAATAAAGCTGCATTTACAGCTCATGAATCTCTTCTCTTTCAGTGTTTTAGGGTTAGGAAAAGAGTATATTTTCAGATTTTATTTTTGTGGCTGTGGATGTTAATTATTTGAGATGTCACAGTTGGGGGTGAGGGGGTTGAGGATTGGGGTAAGAAGGGGTCCAGGGTGGCAAAAACAGCTTCATAGTTTGGAGGTGACATGACCACAACCATGACCTTCTCCTTGGGCTTCTGGAGAGAAGGATTTTTGCTTACTGGATGAGGATGGGAAGAGACTAAAAGAAGCAGAGAGGCCAGTGTGATCTATAAACTAGAGAACTGGAAGGCTTCTCAGGATGAGTGTTGGGGAAAGTTTTGGTAGACAGATGAGAATGAAAGATTCCAGCTGTGGCAGAGTCAGAATTTAAGAAGTAGAGCTGTGGTTTATATATTGGGTCTTTTTTTCTTTTCTAGAAGTTTCTTTTACTTTGATGTAGAATTTGAAAGCTACAGGAAGGTGAGACTGGATTAAACAGGGCTCTGGCTAACATTTGGGCTCTGGCCCAAAGTGGAAAATTATTACAGTTTCAATAGAACTTATGTCTGTATATATTAAGCAAACTTTATCATTTTACCCATGGTACATATATTCTCTACTCTTTCCAGGGAAACACTGAACTAGATTAAAAAATTATTTTTCAGGTGTTGCCGTATGATATGGGGGCCAAAACACATCTAAAATGCATGGAGCATAAAACTTCTGTTTAAAAAGAAGATTTTAACTTACATTGCTTGCCTAGATAATCTACAGATATGCTTAATTCACCGTACACTAGGAAGTGTAGCCTAAGCATTAGTTTTACTTAATAATGAAGGAAATGCCAAATACAATCTTTAGGGCACAGATTTTAGGAAACAGGAAACAGTTGGTTATTTTAAGTTCATTTTTAGTAGGTAGTTTAATGACTGAAATCACCTGATTTTACCTGAAGAATGTATGAAACTATATAAGTATGGAAAATGGTAGTAAAATTTGTTTCATTTTAGTAGCCATTTAAATACTATGCTTATATAAATTTGAGAGATTTCTAAGGATGTATGTACATTATCATATTAACAACACCAGATACAGAATTGTATTTATGACTATAGGTCATAATGCATGGAAATGATGACAAAGGAAATATATCAAAGTATTAATAATTATTTGTAGATGGTAGCAGTGATGTAAGTTTTCTTAAAATCCGCAGGGTTTTGTAATTCCCTATACTGACTATACTTAGAAAAAATAACAATAAAATTCATTATTTTAATCATCAATATTCTAGTGAAGTGCTGTGTACTAGAAGACGCTGGTCAATTTAAGCCTGAAATTCTTTCAGTGTCATGTAGATAGAGACAAATGACTATTACAATTCCATTCATTTAATTAAGAGGCTTTCCTGATCTCACAAGATTGGGTTAGGTGGTCCCCTATTCACTCTAGTAATACTACCTCATCACATCTAGCTTGATACATATCCCACTATATTGTATTGCCTCTTCTTGTCTGTCTTCTCTGTTAGAACATGATCTCAGAACTCAGCACACTGGCCTGCATACAGGAGGTTTTTGATAAATGTTTGTTGAGTGAATAAAAGAATGAATTTTGCAATTTACCTCACTATTGGATGTGTATGTTATTTATGAATAACAACATGCACTTCCCCACTGACAAAGGGAAGACAGATATAGCACAGTGACAATAGAAAAGGACAGTTTATTACTGTAAAATCATAGAACAAATATACATATATGTTTCTCTGCCGCAGTTCTTGGCATAGAGCTCCTAAAACTCTTGTGACTTCCTAAGTGATAAGAACGCTAGGAGCATCTTCTGTTCTGAAATTTGGTCTTTGATCCTGGTTCCTGACACTGAGCTCCTAAATCCTTTGGAATTTCCTAGGTGATAGGAGTGTCTTTTGTTCTAATGAGGTGACTCCCAGAGGGCTCTGGATAGCTTCAGGATGGGAGCTTGTCACCAGAAAGACCGAGTCATCATTCGAAGCTTGGAACTTTCCACCCACCTTCCATCCCCTGGGGAGGGGAGAGGTACTGGAGACTACGTTAGTGATCCGTCAGGCCTATGCAACGAAGCCTCCATAAAATGCCTAAAGTTTAGAGTCCAGAGAGCTTCTGGGTTGGTGAACACCTGGAGGTGCTGGGTCTGCGGTGCTCCCCAAAAGGACATGAAAGTGCCATGTCCCTTCCCACATACCTTGCCTACAAATCTCTTCCACCTGCATGTTCATCTATATCCTTCCTCATATCGTTTTATAATAAACTGGTAAACGTAAGTGTTTGCTTGAGTTCTGTGAGCCATTCTAGCAAATTACTGAGCCCAAGGAGAGGGGATCAAGAAAGCCCTGATTTACAGCCAGTCAGTACAGGTGACAGACTGGGGGACTTGCAATTGTTGTCTGAAGTGGGGAATGTTTTGTGGGACTGAAGTCTTAGCCTGTGGCATCCGATGCTATCTCCAGGTGAATAGTGTCAGAATGGAATTAAATCGTAGGATGCTCGGCTGGTGTCATAGAATCGATTGCTGGATTTGTGGAAAACCCACAGACCTGGTGTCAGAAGTGCTGGGAGCATGGAAGTACTGTGAGAGTAAAGGAGAAACACGGGAATGTTTTCCTTATACAAATGGGCCTTTCGCTATTTACCAAGGTTTATTCATTCACAGAAGGATGATCAATATCACCCACATGACAGAAGTTGAGTACAGATTCAAGAAGGCAGCAGTTAAGAGTTAAGCATTTATGTAAATACATTTGATGATACAGTCTTTATCTTTTCAGATTACAGGCTTTTAAAAATAAACTAGAATTTTCAAATGAAATTTATTTTCTTGATTAAATTACAAGAAACTATGTATCATTCTTCTGTATATCTTTCACTATTCCAAGGAAACAAGGCAAAACTATAGAAAAAAGGCAGTCAGTATGTGCCAACACCAAGAATAAAGAGGGGAGGGCTTCCCTGGTGGCGCAGTGGTTGAGAATCCGCCTGCTGATGCAGGGGTCACGGGTTCGTGCCCCGGTCCGGGAAGATCCCACATGCCGCGGAGCAACTAAGCCCGTGAGCCATGGCCGCTGAGGCTGCGCGTCTGGAGCCTGTGCTCCGCAACGGGAGAGGCCACGAGAGTGAGAGGCCCGCGTACCACAAAAAAAAAAAAAAAAAAAAAAAAAAAAAAAGAGGGGAAAAAAAGACTTATTCATCTATTTTTTAAAAAACAAGTCTAACCATACAGTTTCAACTTGACTTGTAGTAGTTACCAAAACAAAAACAAAAACAAAAACTTACTGGTAAAAAATATTTACTTGGGTCATTCATTTTATGTTATTTTTTAGAAAGCTGTCTATCAGATAGAGATGGATTATGACAGGCCAAATAGCAAAACCAGAATTCTCTTTCCAGGTGCCTTAATTTAGCTGGAGTTTTAGAAAATCAATTACCACAGAAATCATACAGCTGAGTGGAGCCTTAAGATCCAGGTGAAGTCCATGATTTTACAAACGAGAAAACTCAGTCCTAATGAGTTTGCTCACTGGCCTCAGGTCAACAAGTACTAAAGTAGAGGAGCCAGAACTCAGCCTGGTCACATGCTGACGACCCCGTGCTCCCAACACAGGTCACTGTATTCGCCTTGTCCATTCCAAGCTCCTCCTGAACAACCACAGCAGGTTTAAGGTTCTGGGAAGCCCTGCAGTGGAGAATTCTGTGTAATATTGCTCAGTGGATTGTCTCCCAAAGTTCTTTGGCCATAGAACCCGTTTACCTTTTAGCAGCTATAAACATTCTCCAGGAATAAATTTCAGGGACTCCTGAGACAGTCCAAGTATCTTGGCTACAGAACCACAGGAACTAGAGCTCACAGATGCTACCAGCAATTCACTTGGTCACCAATCCCCAAATGCACTGGGTGAAATCAGTTCTTCTATTTCACCTGCCATAGACACACACGCTCTGGGGCTGGTGACAACTCAGCTCAATAAAATGCCTACAAAAGCACAAAAGTTGACTCATGCTACCAGACTGTGCCAGTCACAGGAAAAGGTAACTTGCACAGAGAAACAGTGCACAGCTGTCGTCCCTTCAGACAATCCTTCAAATGGGATTGGTGCCGTTTCTCAGGAAGTGGTGTTTTGCTGTGACAGGGACTTTCAAGGCAGAGGACTCTGCCCTTAATAAGCCTTGCCAACTTCCTCTAGGCTCAGGAAGAGCAGAGGAACAGAAAAATACAGCTGTAAGCAAGTATATTTTACAAATTTGCACTTGTATTCTGGCTTGCAATCCTTTCATAGAAACAGCCTGTAAAACATATTCTTTTCATTCTTTTAATATCTAGGAGAGTTTATTCAAAGGCATACATGTTTGAAAATAAACTTAGCTTCAGAAGAAACGGGAAGAAAAATCAAGCATATTAACTCATTCATGTCACTAGGACATCCCTTCCTGCGTTGTCCTGTGACTTTAAATATACGTCCTATTAAAGTACTAAAGAATGCTCTGATTCACAGGGAGATCAGCTTGGTGCTTTGGTGACCACCTAGAGGGGTGGGATAGGGAGGGTGGGAGGGAGACGCAGGAGGGAGGGGATATGGGGATATATGTATACGTATAGCTGATTCACTTTGTTATAAAGCGGAAACTAACACACCACTGTAAAGCAATTATACTCCATTAAAGATGTTAAAAAAAGCAGAACGCTCTAATTTCATAGCTTTAATAGATTTATTAAACAATAAATGGTGATTTCTCCCCACAGTACCCAATTTACTACAGAAAGACTAAATTTGAGACCAGAGAGGACTCAGAGTGATTGTTGGGCTAGACAAAATAGAATATAAATGTATAAGGAAAACTGAATATGCCCAAGTAATTCCTGCATTTCATTTTGTAAAGTCCCCTGAGATGTTCCTGAACACAGACTACAAGATGCGTGTTTAACTGAAATGATTATTTCTGAACAATAGCATGTTCTATTGAAAGTAACATTTATGAATGTACAAATTAACTCAGCTTGAGAAGGGGACCAATATCAGACCACAGAAGACTTTTCCTTTGCCAAAGAAAACTTGAATATTAGCAATATTTGAACATCTCTTAGAAAAAATGCTCTTTCCCTGTGTTTTCAAAAGCAGTCGTATTATTAAGAAAACCAACCTGCCCAACATCCAAGCTGCACATTCTAGGGTTCTTTTCATATAATTAAAAACAATCATCCAGGGCTTCCCTGGTGGCGCAGTGGTTGGGAGTCCGCCTGCCGATGCAGGGGACACGGGTTCGTGCCCCGGTCCGGGAAGATCCCACGTGCCGCGGAGCGGCTGGGCCCGTGAGCCATGGCCGCTGAGCCTGCGCGTCCGGAGCCTGTGCTCCGCAACGGGAGAGGCCACAACAGTGAGAGGTCCGCATACCACAAAAAAAAAAAAAAAAAAAAAAAAAAAAATCATCCAAAACATGTCACTAACCTGAGTTTGCTCTAGTTCAGGGCCTTGAAGGTTCAACAATTGATTTCATCAGCACACAAAACACATATTCATTTCTCAGGAGTGGACTCCCCAAAACTCAGTCCTGAGACTGATGTTTAAAATCAGAATCCCGAGGAGATATTTATACACCTGTGTTCCTAGCAGCATTACTCACGATAGCCAAAGGCAGAAGCAACCCAGGTATCCACTGACAGATAAATGGGTAAACAAAATGTAGTATATGCATACAATGCAATACTAGCCTTAAAAAGGAAGGAAGTTCTGATGTATACTACGATATGGAAGATCCTTGACAACCTTATGCTAAATAAAATACGCCAGTCACAAAAAACATACTGTCTGATTTCACTTATATGAGATACTAGAGTAGTTGAATTCATACAGACCAAAAGTAGAACGGTTGCCAGTGGGTGGGAGGAGGGGGAATGCGAAATTATCATTCCAAAGGTACAGAGTTTCAGATTTGCAAGATGAAAAGACGGTGGTGATGGCTGCACAAGGTGAATAGTTCATGCCGCTGAACTGCACACTTAAAAAGGATCGATGGTAAATTTTATGTTATGTGTATTTTACAATTTTAAAAATTCAGAATTCCTGTTTTTCATGTAGATAGAAAAATAGACTGTCGGGGACCCGAGTATTTGCGCTTTCACAACTAGCCTGGCCTCTATGACAGAGCATCACCCAATCGGAAATGGAAGGCTGCTTTGAGGACATACATTCAAATAAGGGGAGTACAATGAACTGGATGTTTGGGGCCTCCGTCCAACACAGACACATCAATGTCGCAAGGGGGACAGACTTGTCAGACCATACAAAACACCTGGATTTCCGGAGGCCAGGACTTGCTGTGTCCCTTTTATCAATGAAGACAGCCTTGCCAGGGGTCTTGGCTAAGGTTTCCTCCACTGGACTGCCAAAACCTGCCTGGTTTTCTTTCTTGCGTCTTCCCAAGACAAACCGATCCTCTTCTGATTAACCTAGTCATTCTTTCGCTATGCAAATATATTCAATTAGATCACGAAGCTCTCAGACCCAGGTGCTATTCTGCCTAAAGTAACCTGACAGATGAGAGCAAAGATTGCTGATTTTACTTTAAAGAATCTCATGTTTCCTTCATATGAGGTTTCAGGGGATACCTCCTCCACATGCCCGGGTATTGACACTTATAGACCTTACCCATGAGAGTAAATATTTAGTTCAAAAAATTGTTTTCTGCTTTATATTGTTGGTATCTAGGAAAGTCAACACTTACCCTATTCTTAGGAGCCACCAGTTACGGTGTGAAATGTTGATGGGAATTACCGAGAGATGTGAGATAAAACACGGCTTGGGGAAAAGGGGACCAGGGTAAGAAAATAGAAATGAAGCATGAGATAAAGCAAGAAGGAAAAAGAGAAAATAACAGCACGTGTCTCATGGAGTGTCTGTGTATAGAATAGATAATATTATTGAATGCCCAGCAGCTCCTAAATACCACAACACAACCCATTGATAAAATACAGCTGAGTTTATTATCATGGTAAGAGAGAACGCCACTCTATAGAGCATTGTTTGTAACTCAGGAGCAAAGTTTAAGGTAAGTATTTCAATGTGGAGCTTGATTAAGACTGGGTAAAGATCAGGATATAATAGTTTAAGATTGGTGAAAGAGCAAGGTGAGAATTTTGAGGTGAGGGATTCAAAGAGTCTTGGGGTATAAACTGCCTATTGAAATGTTTAAGGGTCTCTGGGGAAGTTCCTGTAATGAACAATAAATTAATTTGTCTGGATAGGAGTCTCTCGGAACAGTAAAATTATGGCAGTGAAAACAATGCAATAGTAAAATCATGTTACTGTAGCCCATAAGCTGTGTGGGATACACGGTGTCAGTTCTCAGTATAATATGTATATGTGTAATGTTTCATATATAATATACTTTATCAACTGCTATATTACACAGCTCCAGGGAGCACCTTCCACATTCTAGCCTTGAAAACAGTGCTCCTGAATTAGACAGTGTGAGTGTCCTATTTATTTGTAGCGTGTATTGTTATATTTAAAGTAAAGCAGATAAACAACAAGGGCTAGTGTACAGCACAGGGAGCTCTACTCAATATTCTGTAATAACATAAATGGGAAAAGAATCTGAAAAAGAATAGATATATGTATATGTATAACTGAAACACTATGTTGTACACGTGAAACTAACACACTGTAAAACAACTATTTTCCAATATAAAATAAAAAATTTTAAAATAAGGTAGAGAATAATATACTACATATGATATAAATTATATATAGCACATAGCATATAGCACATATTTATGATAAAAGGTAAAGCACCAGAGTCTTTTCACAATTTACGAAGTATCACTCAGTACATTCTGATTTTTTTTTTCTCATAAGAACTATGAATTTATCAGGTAAGAACTTAAGCTAGGAGAGAGACATTTCTGAGGTCCCAACATCTAGCAAAGTACCCGACCCATACTAGGCCACCAAGAAACATAAAATGCTAAATAAAATTACATCTATCTCTCCATTTACCTAAAATCCGTTAACATTTTTCTTATGACAGAGTAATGATGATGTTAGCTTTTGGTAATATGCATAATCCCCTCGGGGGGGGGGGCTGAGCTGTCTGTAAAGGTCAGCAGTACCCCCGAGGTAGCCCACGCTATGATAGTACACCCTGGCTACAGGGCGGGTGGTCAGTTCATCCCACAACACAGACCTAAGCGTGACCTGAAGGAGTGAGCCAGATGGAGTGCAGCAAGAAAGGAGCACTCCCAGACCCCCCAGGGCAAGAGGCAGCCAGTGCAAAGCAGAAGGATGGCCAGTTCAGGAACCGAGACGGAGCTTAACCATTTGACCTGAGCAAAGGACGAGGCAGGAGATCAAGCTGGACAGGCTACCAGGGACACACCCACAAAAGACGACCCAAGTGGGTCGTCTCAAAGATCAGATGATCCTGGGAAGAAAGACGAGCCCTTGAAGGGTTTTAAACTGAGGATAAACTTGGTGAGATTCATGTTTTAGGAAGGTCTCTCTGCCTGAGGTGAACGCAGTCCGGGTAAGCGATGACAACCCATATCTGGGCAGGCACCCTTTGCCAGGCCCTCTGGTGCTGCACTCACCTTGAAGTAGGGTTCGTAGCGAAGCAAATGTGGTTCCATCAGGTGGAACCCCAGGAAATTGACACAGTACTGCATGTCATGGGTAGACTGGAGGGAGACCAGGCTACTAGAGTCACCAGCGCTTCACTCCAAAAACTCCCACTCAACATCTCTTCTGTTGCTTTTTCCCTATGCTTCCAGCTGATTCCCTCTCTATTCTAGATCCTTCTCCTCTATTTGACTGAGACATTCCACCCCACCTTCTCGTTGCATTTCTCACTCATCAAAACAAACACCAAGGGCTTCCCTGGTGGCACAGTGGTTGAGAGCCCGCCTGCAGATACAGGGGACGCGGGTTTGTGCCCCGGTCCGGGAAGGTCCCACGTGCCGCGGAGCGGCTGGGCCCGTGAGCCATGGCCGCTGCGCTTGCGCGTCCGGAGCCTGCGCTCCGCAACGGGAGAGGCCCGCGTACCGCAAACAAACAAACAAACACCAAGTAGCTCAATGTCTGTGACTTCAGAGCCCCTAGAAATGGGGCTGGTCTCAGTTTAACCCACCAGAGCAAGGACGTGAACAAGGTACCTGCAAAAGCGATGGGGACGTTACAGGACCACGTTCTTCTGCCAGACGCGCAGCGAGCCGAACGCTGAGATGCCGAGGTTTGCCGCAGAGAAGGGGTTTATCCGCGAGACAGCCAAGCGAGGAGACTGGAGAACAAACCTCAAATTCGCTTCCCAGAAAGTGAGGGGCTTGGGGTATTCAGGGATAAAGCTGAGGCCTGGGGAGCATGGAAAGGTGATTGCAGAGAAGGAAAAGGTGAAGTAATCGTCATTCTGAGCAGGCGCAGCTACGCTGCACGCTTCTCAACACGGGGCGCACGCTCTGAGGGTGGAGTTTGGGGCCTTCTGACCTCAAAACTCCACCCACCGGGCGCTCGCACATGCTCAGTTGGAGGATCATTGGCCCCATCTGGTCTTAAGCAGTTCGAGCTCTAACTGGACACAGCTGAATCCAAGTTCCTGAAGAATAGCTCCGGCAAACATCTTATCCTTTAGGCTACGTGACGCTTGGAGGACATGCAAGTTTTTGTAAAAACAATTAAATTGAGCTTGATCAGTGTAGGCAGGTTAAGTTCATTACTCATTAGGCAAGTTGTAGTTTCAGGGATCTGATAACTACCCTCAGTTTCAGGGGGATATGGACAGATATTTAGCAGACAAAAGTAGCAAGTTTCGGTGACCACTTATATCAGAGAGAGAGCAATCTAGGCTGACTTGCTTCCCCAAGGCCACTGCCACAGACCAGGCTTTTACTCATTTTTTTGGCCTAGATTTTGATGGCGTTCACCTAACTTCAGTTTCCCAGTCCCTAGTTTCTGTCCAGATGTATTCAGTGGTTTGGAACAAATCTGAGCACGTCTCTCTCCAGGTTACCGGCCTTTAATGGCTCCCATTTCTCTCTAGGTGGAGTTCAAACTCCTTCGCAAGGTCTGCTAAGACCTTCGTGAAAAAGCCTTTGCTTGTCAGGAGCCTCTTCTCTCACCACTCCCCTATAGGAACACTAACTGTACTTTGGGATTAAGGAATGAGTTTTGATTTCAGAAACACACTATCTTCTCTCATTCATCTATTGTTTAAACACAAACCTGCTCAACTTCTACTGGCTATTCTAGGCTCAGGGCAAGCACCCCTCTTCTGAGTACTTGTCACCCACTCCAAAGTGCTGCTAGCCCCTCCTGTCACCTTGAGGGTAATGAGTGGATTACTTTGCATACCTGCTGTAGTATAAACTCTTTTTTTCTAGTTAACCTCCTGCCACTAGACCACAAGCTCACTGAGGACAAGGACTGTATCTTCTCCACCTCTGAATACTCAGCATCTAGCTTGGCTTACAAAAATTACTTGTTGAGTGAATGAATAAAAGGGGTGGAACCAAGACTCAGATCTAAAACATCTCACCTTAAACCCAGTGCTTTTCTCAATATATCAAAGTGAATAAGAGTGATGCATCATGGTAGAGGACTAAATAATTCAGGTGGCAGATTTCCTATTTGTAATCCAGCCCAGGTGGGGTGGGAAATGCTGAAATGGTGATAAAATGGGTAAATTAACATGGATATTAAGAGACCATTCTACCTAAGCCTATACTGACTCCTCAAACTACTACATATAGTACAAAATACTTAAAAGAGTTAGTCCTAAAGTTAGCAAGAAGATACAGTATCCTTTTGCTGAAATCCAAACATGCTTGAAAATATTCTGAAACATATTTTTTACGTAAACACATTCATATCATATCCATCAACAAGTGCCCTTAATCCTTGTATTGGGGAGCTAACCCAATTTAAAAATTTTGTATTTTCTTATCCTCTTTCTCTTTCTTGCTCTCTATGAGGGGGCATAAAAAACAAAAGGGGTAGAATGCAATACTGTCAGTGTGGTTGTCTTTTTTTATATTTATCAGCAAAAGGCTCCATTGGGAAAGAAGTTGAAAATTAGTACTGAATGACTGACCATGTACTTTCATAAATGTTTCTAAAAATTATCTTTGTTGTCTCTGATTCAAAGAATTATCAGTGTGCAAATTTTAAGTAGCAACAATCCAACCCGTGCAGATTTTATAAAGGACTCTAGCCAAGACCTTCTTCTCTTTTACTACAAACAAAAGTAAAACCAATGAGCCAAGGAAACTGCAGCAATGTATTTATTGGAAATGAACTAGACATTACATTAATAGGATGAAGATGTAACAATGCATGAAGCATAATCGTTGCAACATTTAAAAGACCACAAAAGAAAAATTCATTTTCAAAAGAACTATTGTATCCAAGACAACTTAAGCTCTGAACACCATAATAGAACTCTAACGTTGACTTTGAATATCCAGAATAAAATTTACTTTAAACGAAACAACTGAAAAGTTTCTTCTCCCAACTTGCAGATTCCCTGGCTACCACCTGTGTATTACACATGAGGTAATTTTCATCACCAGACAGTAGCCAGATAATATTTGTCATATTCCTCATAGGAAAATACCTCTCCTACAAATAGAGAAATTTGAGGGAAATCCAAGCAACAAAAGAGTTGGTGGCCCCAACTGATTGGGTCAGCATTTTCTAGAACCTAGAAGTTACGTTAACTTTATTAGTAAGACTCCATTTTCTTTTGAGAAACTGCCTGGATTAGAGGGCATGCTGATTTGTAACGAGAGTCACTATATTACACTGAGTAATGGGGTTTGAGATGCTTATCATCTGCTCAAGGTTTTCTGAAACCTTTAGAGCTTTATTCCTCTACTCTATAATACATTGTAGCTTGTGTATAACAAACTCCCTTTGAAGAAAATTATCCCAGGTAATCCATCTGTGATAATACAAGTACTGCAAAAAGCAGTAACAAAAAAATATTGTTTGGAAAGGCAAAAACGCTGTTATCAACTTTCCGAGGCACTATCATAGAATCATCTCTGAAACGGAGAAATTCCATGGGTAACTTAAAAATTAAGTTTTTAAGTTACTTTCCTTCCATTCACCAAGCATGCACGAATGTCCGTGAATAATCTCTCTGTAGACTGAGAAAGTCAGGAGTCCAAACGCAGAGTTGTAGGTTTTAGAAGGGCTTTCTCCTTCCCTTCCCATGGATTTCAACAGTTTACTTAAAATATTCCACAGTTCTCATAAATTGTCACATGGAAGGGGAAGATGATTACAAACGTATCAGACCTGTCAATTGGCAAAACAAACGAACAAACAAAACACGGTATCTCAACACAGTACATCACCTTTAGAAAACCAATCATAATTTCATTTTCTTATCCTCCATTTAAGGTAGAGAGAACTAAGGTAAGAGTGCCTACATTTTAGTGGGAAATCCTTATCACCAACTGTGGCACCAAGTAAAGGGGAGTTCATTCACAACTGGAGGAATAATTTAAATAAAAAGGTAGAAAGTAGATCTAGACAATTTAGGTCCTAGATTAAATTTTTGAGGACTGATATTTTTAGTTTAAGTAACCATGCTGGTCTAATTTACTAGAAAATTAGTAGTGTTCTCTTTCACTTTGAGCTGGGTGGGCAAACTCAGCCACAGTCTTGCTTTCTCCTTACACACACCTAAAGTAATGCCTGACCAGACTCAAAATGCATGTAGATGCAACATTCTTGTTGGCACAAAGCAGGCAGCAGGGGACGGCCCCTACTTTCCTGAAAAACCCATAAGGAGCTTGACTGGCAATCAGTCATTTTCCTCATATATATATAATATATAATATATTATATATTATATATATTAAAAATGTCAGTAGATTTTAAGACAGATGCACATAAAGCTACACAAATGTTTCCCTCTCTCCACCACCGAGTGAAACATGCTGTTCTTTGGAGAAAAAAATACATTCATTTTTTTCAAGTATATTTCAATATACAAAGATGTTCTAGCTTTGTTTCACTACAAAAACAAATGATTTCACAGGTGTCCAAGGGGAATTTCATTTTAACTTCCCTTTGGTTTGGATTTCATGAAGTTTTGATTTTTTTTAAAAAAACTGCTCTAAATATATATCTACTCCTTTATGTGAAAGCATGAACTCTTTATGTCCATTATATATATATGTACATAGTCAACAAGGACAGCAAAAAACAGTCTACATATGTACAATGGCTTAGAACTGGCATGCTCTAAGGAGAGCGAGGGTTACCGGCTCTGACTTGGGCTCGGAACCAGTTCAGTGGTTCTGTCGGCTCTGGGCCAGCAGCATGCAGACTCCTTCTGTTGGTAGAGTCCTCAGAGCACTTCCTGCTGGGGTGGCACGTCTTCAGTTACGGCTTGTTTCCTGTCTTGGCTTTGCTGTTAGGGTTGCAGTTGAAGTCTCTCAGCAGCGGTTCGCAATTGGCCAGAGCATCTGCTGGCAGCAGCTTCCGAATTTGCTCCACTGCCTTTTGATAAGCCATTTTCTCTTGTTCCAGGGTCCGGATCAAAGACTTCATTTTGGTCTCTCTGGTTAAAAGATTTTCCAGGTTGGATTCCAAGGTCTGGATTTTAGCATGAGCTATCTGTTTGGGGCAAAACACAAAATCCTCCAAATCAAAAATTGGAAGGTTTTGTTTCTTCGTCGTAGCAGCAGCCAGACCTTACATATACTAATCATGTCATATTCCTTAATAAAACAGTATACGAAGCAAATACTCTGAAACCTCCCATGAAATGGAGATTTCTTTAGGTTTCTCAAAAATATAACTAGGGTACTAAGAAAATACATCTCATTTCACTGAATACACCAAAAATGCAAAATTAAATCAACATCCCACAGTGGTGAGGATCCTCACTCCACACACAGGTCTTCTCCTGGAGTGACTGGAATCTGACAGTGAGAAACAGGAGATTCCTGACTTCCCTGAAGTGCTAAAGAGGCTTCTTGCCCTCTGAGTGGAAATGCAGGGCTGTCTCAACACATACTTGGGACCCTATCGGTTTTTACGGCTTTTGGGTGTGCCCATGTAACTTGGGAACCCAGAGGTGATGAGAACATTGAACTGTGAATGAAAAAATCTGTAACCATTAATAAAAATCATTATAATAGAAAGCAGGTGCAAACCCACTTTCCCTAATAAGGAAATGCTCAGTTAATCACCACTGAAACATCCTAGCAATAAGGGTCAATACCCCAACTGTTTTTCTTTCTGAAAATAGACAGTATTGGCTCTTTTTTTGAACAGGAAAAGGCATAAAATTTTCTATGGGCCAGAGCTATCGTAGATGAAGCGAAGGAAGCCAGTGTTCCTTCTCTGGGAGCAATTACTCTAGAGACCCTCATTTCTCAGCTGTTTCTCTCCTAGCTATCTCTGTCAGAGGATTCACTGCACATCAAAGCGGAGTTTTAGTGTCCTCTAGTGTGGGGACACGCGCAGTGCTGGGGAAGTGGCGGGTAAGCAGAAACCAGTGAGCCGTGGGGCACTTAAGCTCTAACTCAGCACTTAGGCTCCACCTCCCCCAACCCCCAGCCCCCAGCTTCACCTTCTCACCTCCCCCTCCTCTGGTCACACTGAAGCCCCACCCCTCAGGGCTTGGATACACAGCACACTTCATACAGGTTGCAGGTGCGTAACATTAATTTATACTAAATTGCTTATCACATGGGTAAGGGTGCATTGACAAATAGATAATATTTTATATTCCAGAGTAACTGTGAACTCCTTGATGGCAGGGATTATGTGTTACCAATTTTTAAATTCAATTCTCTCAAACATGTCTCCTTTTCTTTCCATTTCTGTGAGTTTTACTCAAGACAGTTCTCATCATCCCCAGTCAGACTTCTACAAATAATTGCTAGTTGGTCACCCTACCTTCTCTCCCCACCTTCTCTCCCCATTCTAATCTGTCCTCATCAAGATTTCCAGATTGATCTTTCTAAAATATGCTTCAAAAATTTCGAGAGATTTCCTTCTCAACATGATTAAAGCCGTGTTCTTCTGCTTGACCCTGAAAGTTATCTACAATTCTGTCTCCATCCTGTTTATCCCACCTCTCTCCAACGTAAATCTTAAACTGATGTTAAGCGTCCTCTACTGCTCTGCCACATCCTCCTTATTTAAACACCCGCTACTCCTCACTCCTTTCTCCCAACAACCCTCCAGAGTCCAGCTCAAGGCCAAGTCCTCTAGAGCTTTCCCAGCTTCCTATAGTCAATTCCTCCTCCCTTGAACTGAAACCGAACATGTACAACACCCAATAAGTATTGAACGAGATTCTGCTTTCAGCTGCCGTTTAACTATTTTGTGAGAGCAGAATTCCTCTCAATTGGTATTCAAATTATATGTGCATTTGCAGCCCCCAGAGCACGTGGACACAGTCCGATACACAGGCCCACAGTCAGCAATGGTTCAATCCACACCACAGCTCTTTCCTTTCTGGTATGGTTCTGTGCAGGCAAGGAGGCATCCAAATGTGTGTTTGATCAACTTGTTATCTCTTTACCTGTAATTTTTCTAGGAGGTCCATGTTTTGTCTTTTCAGCTGGCTGTTGGCCCTCTCCAACTTCTCCATGGGTTCGCTCTCCTCACAGGCATAGGAAGATTCCTGGAGCTCATCCTGCAGTACGTGGTACTCCACCTCATAGGCGTGTAACTGTTTAGAAATATCCATCTCAAAAACCTGCCGTGAAAACACCGTGGGTTAGTCTGACCTTCAGCGTGTGCACCAAGATACAGTCTGTGTATCTAGGGTTCTTCAGGTAGATTTCCCTATACTTATTAATGAGGAAAAGTATGACATATCAAAAGGAAGAATAACAGGTGTGACTGTCAAGTTAAGGACAAACAGATGATTTCTATACAATTGAAACATTCTCATGATGAGGCCAAGACCCTAGAAAAAGTTAATGCTCAAAGATATTGTGCAGGGCTTCCCTGGTGGCGCAGTGGTTGAGAATCCGCCTGCCAATGCAGGAGACACGGGTTCATGCCCTGGTCTGGGAAGATCCCACATGCCGCGGAGCAACTAAGCCCGTGAGCCATGGCCGCTAGGCCTGCGCGTCCGGAGCCTGTGCTCCGCAACGGGAGAGGCCACAACAGTGAGAGGCCCGCATACCGCAAAAAAAAAAAAAAAGATATTGTGCAACCAAAATATACATAATCTAGGAACGGTCTCCCAAAATGTAGCCCACCAGATAAACAACGTTAGTTACTGAGTAACTCTTACCTGAGTTAGAGATCATCTTTGCTGGTTATAAGCACAATTGCATAGGGTATTTCTATAATAATGAGACCAAAAGCCCTTCTAATTGTTTGTCAATGGGGCAGAAAGGTCTTATGCTAAATATTTTCATCTACTTGCTAATCCATGTGAGCCTCTTGGAAGTCACTAACATATCCTACCATAGAGAGAATCTTCTAAATTCAGAATCTTCCAAAACCCTGGGCACTGTACAGAGCTATTTAATTGGGGCTACCTCTGCCACCCATTGGGAACAGTTTGCTTAGAAGTCAGAGGACAGGCAACTCCTCCCTAGTCTAAACTGGTGAGGGAAAGTGAGGCAGCAGCCCCCATTTAAGCATCTGCATCTACACTAACACTGTAGGGAGAACAGAAACCTACGGTGAGAAAAATCTCGCTTACTTACCCTACTACTGTTAGAGATACTCAAATCTTAGAATTTAAATGATATTTTGAGACAACCTGGTTATTCCCCTCAAACAAGCATCATCTTTTCCCTACGCAGTGGGTATGAACACAACAGACTACTACACAACCATTAAAAATGAGGGTATGGATCTACATTTATTGGCATGGAAAAATATCCAATACTCTACAAATATTTTATTAAAAAATCAGGTTATACAATAGCATGTATAATAAGATTTCACTTAAGTAAAACTGTATACATATTTATTTGTGTATATAATTAAAGTGAGATTATAAAAGGATATTTAAAGGGCTTTAAATCTCAAGGTGTTGAGATCTGTAGTTACTTTTACTTTCTTTTTGGTGCTGTTCTGCATTATTTGTGTTTTTTTATAGTGACCATAAATAAACTTTATTTATTCATCAAAGTCTCCTTTAATATTAACAGTTCATTGCATATTCAACTCTATTTGTTAGAAAATTATCTCTAATATCAAGTCCAAATCTACCAGCTTATAAATTCTATCCATTAATCGTAGTAATAATCTCTAAAGCTAGGCAATTCCCTCATTAATTTTAGAAGAGAGGTGATCTGATTTCAGATCAGGTACCGTCTCTCTCTAAAAGCACAATCGCTGGGCTTCCCTGGTGGCGCAGTGGTTGAGAATCCGCCTGCCGATGCAGGAGACACGGGTTCGTGCCCTGGTCCGGGAAGATCCCACATGCCGCGGAGCAACTAAGCCCGTGAGCCATGGCCGCTGAGCCTGCGTGTCCGGAGCCTGGGCTCCACAACGGGAGAGGCCACAACAGTGAGAGGCCCGCATACCGCAAAAAAAAAAAAAAAATTAAAAAAATAAAATAAAAGCACAATCGCTGCTTGCCAGTCCAAAAAGATATTTCTGAAGAATTAGTAAACAAGTGAATGTGTAAGTAAAAGTTATATTTTTCAGTTTCCAGAGCATTTTAACAAATAAAAACTGTTCATTGATATTTACAGAATAATCTGCTTGTGATTTCAATTCCACGTAGTAGAAAGAAAATTTTATGTGTAATAATATGAGTTTTTCCTATAGGGTGAATTACAGTGTACAAAATTCTTCAACTGAATTGGTTACATTTGCTCCTAAAAACGATGTTAGGGCTTCCCTGGTGGCGCAGTGGTTGAGAATCCGCCTGCCGATGCAGGGGTCACGGGTTCGTGCCCTGGTCCGGGAAGATCCCACATGCCGTGGAGCAACTAAGCCCGTGAGCCATGGCCGCTAGGCCTGCGCGTCCGGAGCCTGTGCTCCGCAACGGGAGAGGCCACACAGTGAGAGGCCCGCATACCGAAAAAAAAAAAAAAAAAAAAAAAAAACGATGTTATTCCCATTTTGCAGCAGAGGAAGTTGAAACTGAGAGAGGTTGTAACTTGCCCAAACTCACACAGCTAGTAGATAGCTGGACACCAGCACAAGATCTCAAACTCCCTTTCTCTTGCTCTAAACTCTGTCTTTTATCTGCTACCCTAAGGGCCTCTAGGAAAGTGGTAAATTTAAATGTTATCAATACTCATAAGGCATGACTGCTGTATCTACAAATCTGGTCTTAAGTGTATTCATGTCATCTGAACAACAATATATAACTACCACTTACCTGGTCCCTATGAAGAGCCAGGGACTAGATATATGGTGTGCTGATTACCCTCCATGTGCTTCCCAGATCCATTCTCTGCCCTCATCCATTCTCTGTACCCTGGGAGGCAGACCCCTGTGACCTGTTTTCCTTGTTGCAGGCTTCTGGTTAGGTATGGCCAATGGGAAAAGTCATCAGGAGATCAAAAGCGGCAGGGGAAAGAGGTTGGGTGCTTCTTCCCTGCTCCTTCCCTGTCTGGCTCCACAAGAACACAGCAACCTCCAGAGTTCTGGCACTTGCTAGGCCTGGTAACATTATTCTGTCCTCCTTCTCCTGATGCAGCAGCATGGGTATGAAGAGTTTCCCTCTGTTACTAGTTCCTGGGTACCTAGACATCTGTGCCCAGTTCCCTTAACCCTGCCTACACCCCTGTAAATGGTACCTTCCTTTGAATCATTGGAGGTAGACTCTGTTTCCTACTAGGGACCCTGACTGATACAGCAAGTCTCATTTAAACTGCACAAAACCTCTTGGATCAGAATTGTCTCATTTTGGAGGTGAGAATACTAGGCTTCAGAAGATTAGGGTGATGTGTGCAAGCCAAACAACTAATAAAAGAGCTAGAAACTGATGTAAACCCAAGACTACCTAATTCTAAAGGCTGTGTTCTTGTCACATATACTCCTTATATATTTTAAAACAGAATTAACACTATTACAGAGGTAAGTGAGTCTCAGCTTACTTATTTATTAGGTACTCCTAACTCTGTCAGTTCTGTCTTCAGTCTCACCATTGGTCTAAGTTGGAAGATTCCTGAAAAACTCATGATGTGGCACTGAACCACCTTGCCCGGACACAGCCTCGCAAACAACGTCACAAAGGAGAAATTACACAATAGTCTCGTTTCTAGCTAAAATGTATTTGATCAAATCAAAAAGAAAAAAACCCTGTCAAGCAAAACTACATCTTTATACTAAAACATTTAATAAATAATTAGTAGAGAAACTGCTGTCTAATCTTACATCTTATTATTACCATTTAACTCATACCTGGGTGATCAGTTTTTCCATTTCAGAGGAATTCATATCAGGGAGCGTGCTTTTAAGGAATTCAACAATATTTTCAAAGTTTTCACATTCCATTATGAGTGCCTCTTGGTTGCTCAGCAGGCTGAGGGCTACCTTAAATATAACTTCAGTTCCCTGAAGAAAAATAATATCTGAAAAAAAAGATATAATTTTCATGATCAAAATTATGCATCTACTATTGTAAAAAGTGACCTCTGTGTGTTAATGGGTTTTTTTGGTGTGCTTTTTTTCTTGTGTGTGTGTGTGTGGGGGGGGGGGTGTTGTTTTAATTACTGCAACAGAACCACAGAATATTTTGCAAAATAAAACTGGTCAAAATCACCTAGATTTGAAATAAATAATAATATGACTGGAACAAATAAACAGTTGTTTAAATATTCCTACTTATTTAGAAACCTCAGATAAGGGCAGGGTAAAAAGAAAAAGATAAATTATATATCTGTTTGTCCATGCATTTATAATTTTTACTGTCAAATTTAATGGAGACTAGGTATACCTCAAAAACATTGATTCCATTGACATTTAGATTTTTCTTCACAAAGGGAATACAGAAACAAATCAACATAACCAACTAGGACTATTTAAACTCTCATGACCAGAATAAAAAACTAAATGAACCAGTTAATATGTGTGCAAGCCAAACAACTAATAAAAGAGCTAGAAACTGATGTAAACCCGAGACTAATTCTAAAGACTGTACTAGAGCAGGAATTAAAAAAAAAAAAAAAAAAAAAAAACTTTAAAAGAAACATCAAAACCAGTATATAACCTAAATCAGAAGAGAAAAAGAAAAGCTACCCTAACCCTGAACTTTGCTTCCTAACAAATACAAACATGCAATAGTTTTGAAAAGTACTAAATACTTTCGTATGAGCGATCCTCTCAATCCATGCCATTCCACAATCAATAATAAACAGGGGGTCGTTAAAAATGAGGGAACCGTGGAACAATTACTTCAAACATGGTCATTCTTCTTGCTCACGCGTCTTTCCCTTTGCTGACAGTATCTATTCTTCACTAAATTCTAAGAAAAGAATGGAGCACCTATTGTAGAGCTGACAGCATCATTCATATTCTCTTAGCAAAAAACAGATGACTAGGGAGATTTGTTTCCTGAATTCTGTTATCAAGCTTCCAAGGGTAAATCAAAGAGAGAAACCCTAAATATTTAGAGATACCCTAAATATTTTGATTTGATAACCTATTTTCTGAGAAGCAATTATATAAATGAAAAGATTTATAGAAGACCCATAAATAGGAACCCAAGCTCCAAAGAAAACTTCCCTGGAGAAAAGCAATCGTGTATACTCAAGAAAAGAAATCTGGTAAACATTTGATTCTGTGCATCTTGGTTTTACTCTTTTGCTGCACGTTGCCTATAAATTGTATTAGTGCTAATGCAGTGTTTAATCTTTAAAACCACAGCCCCCAATAAGAAAGACACTGTACATTGTAATCTGGTGTACGTATACATATTACATCTATATCTTCAAATGTGAAGTTTCTCCAAACATTTTTCCCTACGACATATTTTCTCTGTATTCTATTCTAGTCCATTTTTTTTTTCTAATCCTGGTAGTGACCTACAATTGGGCCAATATTTACAATCTGACAAAAAAAGCTCCAATTTAGCACAGTTATAAATATTGACTATTTTCACCATAGATACCAGATAGATGAGCAGAACATAAAAACTAGGAGCCCCTTCTGAGGTCATCGAGCTCTCAGCCTTAGAACAAACCTCTGGCAAAGAGTTGTTTTTTTAAAAAAGTTTGCTTTTTAAATAACGAGTTTAGACAAACCCAACTGAAGACATGTGAATAGATTTAAAGGTCCCATAAGGGAGCATAAACGGTGTCACACTTTCTTTTTATTACACTGTGGAGCAAGGCAGCAGCAACTCAACAACTTGCCCCGGGCCCGACTGCCTGCGTACCCAGTCTTAGACATGGGCACCACCCCTGCATTGGCATGAGGAGGGTCCCTTAAGCAACAAAATGGGAATTTCAGTTACCTTGCTAACAAAAAGTGACATTAAGAAATGCCATTAGAAACAACATTGAAAAAGGCACTTCTGTTAACCCAGTTAGAGAACATGTTTCTCTGTGTTTTGAATCCAGGTTGAAGAGGATAGTGGGGAAGGAAAAAAAAAAAAGAGGTAGTAAAGATGTGTTTAAAAATCTAAAAAATTATACAGAGTAAATCCTTAATTCATTATACTGTGATTTTTTAGGTATAAAAGAAAATAAGGGGCTTCCCTGATGGTGCGGTGGTTGAGAGTCCGCCTGCCGATGCAGGGGACGCGGGTTCGTGCCCCGGTCCGGGAAGATCCCATGTGCCGCGGAGCGGCTGGGCCCGTGAGCCATGGCCGCTGAGCCTGCGCGTCCGGAGCCTCTGCTCCGCAACGGGAGAGGCCACAGCACTGAGAGGCCCGTGTACCACACGCAAAAAAAAACAAAAAACAAACAAAAAAGAAAATAAGAACTCCATTACAGCTTACTCAAATAGAGAAGCTCAATTCTTCTTTCGCTTTGAATTTCTATTTTATTTAAGACCAATATGGTTTCAAATTACTCTCAGAATAGAGCCAGACATATTTAGTAAATTCCACTAGCAATTTGCGATTCTGTGTAATGCTTGATAAAACAATTGGAGCACCTTGTGGCGAGAAGTATATCCCTTGGAATAAATAACACTGTTTCACTGGATCATCAGCATCTCTTACCAAAAACTCTGGCTACAAATCCTAATGGAAATTGAGAGGCAAACAATGTGAGGAACCAGGGGGCAGCATAAAGACTGGGGCTGATTTCATTTTCTTCAAGGTGATTGTAGAGATCTCTGTGATAGTCATGAAGAAGCCTGGACAGCTGGTACATCTGAATCTAAAGTTAATTTGGAGAAAAAAAATAAAATATTATGCATTTATCTGAGTGTATATAAAATACACTAACTTTAATTTTATTACACTAATATTTAATAGTTAATTCATATATTTGATAAATTTGAATCTAAAGTTAATTTGGAGAAGAAAAATAAAATACTATGCATTTATCTGAGTGTACATACACTAACTTTAATTTTATTATTCTAATATTTAATAACTAATTCACATATATTTGAGAAATAAAAGTAGTATTTTTTTAACTTTTTATTTTATATTGGAGTATAGTTGATTAACAATGTTGCATTAGTTTCCGGTGTACAGCAAAGTGATTCAGTTATACATATACATGTATCTATTCTTTTTCAAATTCTTTTCCCATTTAGGTGGTTACATAATATTGAGCAGAGATCCCTGTGCTATTCAGTAGGTCCTTGTTGGGTATCTATTTTATTTTATTTTATCTTTAACATCTTTATTGGAGTAAAACTGCTTTACAATGGTGTGTTAGTTTCTGCTGTATAACAGAGTGAATCAGCTATATATATACATATATCCCCATATCTCCTCCCTCTTGCATCCCCCTCCCATCTTCCCTATCCCACCCCTCTAGGTGGTCACCAAGCACCGAGCTGATCTCCCTGTGCTACGCGGCTGCTTCCCACTAGCTAGCTATTTTACATTGGTTAGTATATATAAGTCCATGCCACTCTCTCACTTCGTCCCAGCTTACACTTCCCCCTCCCTGTATTCTCAAGTCCATTCTCTACGTCTGCATCTTTATTCCTGTCCTGCCCCTAGGTTCTTCAGAATCATTTTCTTTTTTTTTATTTTTTAGATTCCATATATATGTGTTAGCATACGGTATTTATTTTTCTCTTTCTGACTTACTTCACTCTGTATGACAGACTCTAGGTCCATCCACCTCACTACAAATAACTCAATTTCGTTTCTTTTTTTTTTTTTCTTCTTCAATTTCGTTTCTTTTTATGGCTGAGTAATATTCCATTGTATATATGTGCCACATCTTCTTTACCCATTCATCCGTCGATGGACACTTAGGTTGCTTCTATGTCCTGGCTATTGTAAATAGTGCTGCAATGAACATTGTGGTACATGACTCTTTTTGAATTATAGTTTTCTCAGGGTGTATGTCCAGTAGTGGGATTGCTGGGTCATACGGTAGTTCTGTTTTTAGTTTTTTAAGGAAACTCCATAGTGTTCTCCATAGTGGCTGTATCAATTTACATTCCCACCAACAGTGCAAGAGGGTTCCCTTTTCTCCACACCCTCTCCAGCATTTATTGTTTGTAGATTTTTTGATGATGGCCATTTTGACTGATGTGAGGTGATACCTCATTGTAGTTTTGATTTGCATTTCTCTAATGATTAGTGATGTTGAGAATCCTTTCATGTGTTTTTGTTGGCAATCTGTATGTCTTCTTTGGAGAAATGTCTGTTTAGATCTGCTGCCCATTTTTGGATTGGGTTGTTTGTTTTTTTTGATATTGAGCTGCATAATCTGCTTGTATATTTTGGAGATTAATCCTTTGTCATTGCTTCATTTGCAAATATTTTCTCCCATTCTGAGGGTTGTCTTTGTGTCCTGTTGATGGTTTCCTTTGCAGCAGTGTGTAGATGTCAATCCCAGACTCCCTAACTATCCCTTCCCCCCACCTTTCTCCTCTGGTAACCATAAGTTCATTCTCTAAGTCTGTGAGTCTGTTTCTGTTTTGTAAATAAGTTCATCTGTATCATTTCTTTTTCACTATAGTGGCGGAATGCGTTAGACTGCAGTACTTATACAGTATTGTTTTACTTTATTATTACATTCACAAATCCAAGTTCATTTAACCGAGTTCATAAAGCAAGTCAATGTTAGTCCATCTACAACTATGGAGCACATTTCTCTATCATGAGTGTTTTGGTATCGCCATATGTACACGGAAATGGTAATTTTTCCTCATGTAGGAAGGTATTCCTTTTGGAATTTAAATCAGAACTGCCCTGGCTCAGGACTCTCATGGAAGGCACATCCTAATTTCAGACCAATTCCAGAAAAGCTTCCATTCTAAGGAATCTACCACATCCAGTTCAGAAGCAAGAACTTGTCTCTCTTTGCTGGGCCCAGCATCGGATTTATGATGGAACTTGCCAGGCAATCTGCACTGCTAGGATACTGTTATGCTTCGAAGGTTATGGAGCCAAAAGCTCAAGCTGTGATTTCTAATATCCAAGGTATTCCAGCAGCATATTTTTCTTGACAAAGGAGATTAAAGCAAAAAGTGCAGTCTGAATGTTTCTAGTACTGAAAGAAGAAATTATTTTATTTGGCTACTGAGTTGATTACTCATATTTCAAAAAGAAAATTATAGGCAGCTTATAGTAACTTTTAAACTCTCATGTCTGGGGTAGCTAAAAGTAAAGCAGTAGTAAATAATAAACAAATCTGTGATTTGTGCTTTAATTTAAATTTTTATCTACACAGTAACCGATTGAGCAGTGCGTCCTTGATCAGTTATATCAGCTTAACTTTTTGGTGTGAAATACATCCAACATTTTATTAAATCTAGCAGAACTTCTTTCTCTAGAAGATATCATCCTTAAGTAGTTAGCTCTATAAAAACGCCTTAAAAATAGCCAATTATATTGTGAATTCAATAAACAGCTGTTTTTCAGAGCACAAAACTAAAAATCAAAGTACTAGACATAAATATAGCAAACGTTTGATCTCTATAGTACGTATCTGTGCAAGCTATGGTTCCACACAAGCTGTAAAAGGAAAGAATTAAAGAGCCACAGGAAGTCATAACTCTAAAATAAGAAGCATAGCAGCAGTCAAACAAAGAGGTTTAAAACAATGAGATTAGAGGGCTTCCCTGGTGGCACAGGGGTTAAGAGTCTGCCTGCCAATGCAGGAGACATGGGTTCGAGCCCTGGTCCGAGAGGATCCCACATGCCAGGAGCAACTAGGCCCGTGCGCCACAACTACTGAGCCTGCACTCTGGACCCCATGAGCCACAACTACTGAGGCCCGCACACCTAGAGCCCTGCTCCACAGCTTCTCCGCAGTGAGAAACCCACGCACCACAGCGAGGAAGGGCCCCCGCTCACCACAACTAGAGAGGGCCCGTGCGCAGCAACGAAGACCCAACGCAGCCAAAAAAATAAAAATAAATTAAAAAAAGAGAGAGAGAGATTATAATCTCATTAACTCATGTTGAAAAAAAAATATATTTCCCTTAGGCCATTTACAATTTAAAAACTAGGTATACTGGGCTCTATCAATAAAAAAATTGGTATTTTTGGTAGCTCAAAAATAAAAGAAGTTTCATTAGCAGAATAAAAGGAAAGCCTATCCTCAAAAGCTGTTCAGCTATGATCTTAACACAGAAGCAATACTTTTTTTAATAGAACCTTACTTTTTTCCTACATTCTAAACTAGAGGTTGAGAACATTTCTTCCATCAAGGTGTATTTACATTAAATGTCTTTTGACATATAAAACACAATTCAGTCTTCCTTCAAAGGAAGCTTTCATAATAAGATGCCCTTTGCTAAGAATAAATCATTCTTCAAATCTACCTTGGGCTTCCCTGGTGGCGCAGTGGTTGAGAATCCGCCTGCCGATGCAGGGGACACAGGTTCGTGCCCCGGTCTGGGAAGATCCCACATGCCGCGGAGCGGCTGGGCCCCTGAGCCATGGCCGCTGAGCCTGCGCGTCCAGAGCTTGTGCTCCTCAAAGGGAGAGGCCACAACAGTGAGAGGCCCGCGTACCGAAAAAAAAAAAAAAAAAAAATCTACCTTACACATAACATGAAAATCTTCCAGTGGAAGAGACAGACTGGAGGAAGGGAGATGCAGAGTGTAGCAGAGAGAAGATGGAAAAAAGTAGAGACCAAAGACTTCAGATAAAAAGATATAATGCTTTACACTTAACACAGAAAACGGCAGACATAAAACGTGATGGGCCATAGTTAAAAGACACCTCGACCCCCTCCTTTTACAGACAAGCTCAGTGCCTGCAGTGCCCAACCCCAAACCATGCAGGTAATCAGAAATCCTATCAAGTGATCCCAAGCCTGCTGCCACTTCCACTTCTGAAGACCATATTGATTGGATAAGAAACACTTTCTATTCTAGAAAGTAGAAGAGTGTTGCATCTCACTTTATAGATCAAAAAGTTCTACTTTCCCAGAATAAGGTCCCCAGTCATACGGTCTATAAGAACACTGCCCCCAAAGATTCTTAAACATCTTCATTTTCATAATTACAGACAGAAAACATTTCTTGGTAATTGTGGGTCATATTAAATCAATGTATAAATCCAGTTTATATGAATTTTTATGATGTCAAATGGATGAGGAATTTTTAAATTGAAAAATGATTGCCTTTTTTAAACTGAAAGCTGTATCTACCCTTTTATTTATGAACCAAGGCCACATGCTACTCACAAATACTTGTCATGCTTTGAAATTTTAATGATAGATCCCAAACTGTTTTTTTTTTGAAAATCAGACCTACTGAACTCCTTACAAGGGCACCAATGCTTCCTACCCGATATGATACAGTAAACTGTTCAGAAATAAAGTAAAAATATAAAACCTTCCACAGTCATTGCTATTTCACTTGTGGAATGTTTACAGACCTATGCATAGTTATTAACTAGGAATCATTGTATTTGATTTCTGTATCCTGGTGTACACCCTTCATATGAACTCACAGCTGAAACCCCACATTGAGAGCAAAGCCCTATTTCCCTGCCAAAACTTTCATATTGAAGAAGTAATGAAAAATGGAGCATTCCCTCTCCACTCAACCTTTCAAGAAAATACCACTTACTATAATATTCATAAAGTGAAAACAGTCCTTTTTTGTGCATGGATCGGTAAGACAAGTACTAAATGTAAAAACTGATCATTGGGAATCAGGAAAAAGTATATTTTTAAAGCATTTAAAAAATATTTTAGTTCTTATCTAAAGCATAACATTATGACTAACTGGGCATCATGCCTATCTCATTTCAAAGGAAGAGAACCCTGACATTCTTCCCTTTAAAGCCTTCCTTTATATTTTTATGACCAAAAGCTTTATATTGCAAGGTAGTGGTTGTTTAAGATAGCATATCTGCAGAGAAAATTTAAACTTTTTGTTAGAAAACAATACGCTAAGGAAAGTGAAGTTTAAACTAGAGAGGAGAAATGTGTAAACAGGGAGTTTGAAATAGGTTGAATACAGCCATGGCAGTGAATACCCTACTTAACTGAAAAATCTTAATGGTGCTTCTTCAGAGCATGATTAAGAAAAGCAGGGCTTCCCTGGTGGCGCAGTGGTTGGGAGTCCGCCTGCCGATGCAGGGGACACGGGTTCGTGCCCTGGTCCGGGAGGATCCCACGTGCCGCGGAGCAGCTAAGCCCGTGGGCCATGGCCGCTGAGCCTGTGCACCCGGAGCCTGTGCTCCGCAACGGGAGAGGCCACAACAGTGAGAGGCCCGCATACCGCAAAAAAAAAAAAAAAAAAAAAAAAAAAAAAAAAAAAAAAACAAGAAAAGCAGACTGAAAAAGTACTGCTGACTCTGAACACTTTTTCCTCTATGAGGGCTTGTCTGACATTAAGATGAAGCAGGGGAGACATGGAAAGTTCAGGAAGAAGCATAATATAGATACCTGCCATTTATACACTCAAAGTAAAAGAATAAAACATTATATTTTCAGATTTCAAACAAAATATCTATGATTTTTTTCAACTGACCAGGTAAGGAAAAGTGAATAAATTGACCTGATACTTTCTCCAGGTAACTCATAGACTTAGGAAACAGAGACTTAAGTACACACTAGAATGGCTTATTTATCTACTTCAGACACTAAGGAAAAGTTACTCTGCATATGGATGTCATACACTTAGAGGTTTAGCAACATCGCAAAGCCCACACTAAAACCATGAACTAAAACATGCCTCTACATTTATCCAAGTTCCAGGACAATGGGCCCAAACTTCTTTAAATCTTAACCGTAATTTAGAAGAGGGCTCCCGCTAAGATTTCTGTTGAGAGCGTTACACATTCCTCGTGAAGATCTGCCACGCACCTGTAGTGACATCATGTCAGGTCGGTACTGCTTGCGAAAGCCCAGGTCATACATGAGGAATTTCAGCATTTCAAAGGCTTGCTCTTCACTCATGTGTAGAAGCAGGACTCCAGCCACAAAGCTGATCCCCTGACAGTAACCCACTTCTTTGTCCAGCAATGAGTAGGCTTTCAAGAGGTTAAAGAGAGACAGCTGCCCTGCCCCAAGCTGTGCTGAAAAGTAAGGATGAGTAGGAAATGTCCTCCCTGCAGAAGAAAAGAAAAATATTTTTGAGATGTCCTGATGCTTTGGAGACCAGAGTGAAATTGCAATTCAGTGATTTCCAGGAATAAATAAACGCTCTTTTCCAGACCACTGAATGCTGCTCCGAGCACCCCTCTAACTAAGAGTCTCTCTCCCTCTAGCCAGTCCCAAGTCCTACCTGCCAGACCATCACCCCATCTCCATGTATATGATAGGGGAGCAAACATTTGATGTTAACCAGCGCTTCTTTTTAGGAAAAAAAATTCCACAAACAAATCAAAGACATATTCAGGAGAGATCCCAGGAGAATAGAATAGAAAACTTATTCTGACTATAAATCAAGGCTAATTCTAAGTTCACATTAAAAACTACCTGCTAGGGCTTCCCTGGTGGCTTAGTGGTTGAGAGTCCGCCTGCCGATGCAGGGGACGCGGGTTCGTGCCCCGGTCCGGGAAGATCCCGCATGCCGCCGAGCGGCTGGGTCCGTGAGCCATGGCCGCTGAGCCTGCGCGTCCGGGGCCTGTGCTCCGTGGCGGGAGAGGCCACAGCGGTGAGAGGCCCGCGTATCACAAAAAAAAAAAAAAAAAACACTACCTGCTAACTGAAATCAGAATTCTACAGGAGGTATCATATGATTTAGAAAGAAATCTTAGTGGTCCACAGCAGACTCCTTCCTGCTTTTCTTGTATTAACACTAGAGGGACTTCCTAGGATTGTTTTGTTTTACATTCAGCCTATCATTCAGGAAATACTTCTTTTTGCAAATATTTTTGGCTTTCTGTTTCTTAAACTACTTCCATGAGCCATGTAAACCTCTTTTCTTTTTTCAGTACACCCAAAAAGGTCAAGGATAGTGAAGGGTCAAGCTGATTTTAAATAAATTCCCCTCTAAAATTCACCTCTGTGTACAAAACTACCATAGAGACACTTCAGCAAGCAGGTTAGTCCCGGATTTTCTAAAAAGTTGGTACTAAACGCTGAAACAAACCCATCTTCACCACCAAAGCTGTATACAGTGCTTTGGGACTTTCCTTGTGCGATGAAAATGAAGGGGACATTAACTTCCTTGTGAAATGATTACTCATGTCAGTTAGAACTTGTAAGAAGGCCAGATTTTTAAGTGTTTTCCACCAGATATGCTTAAAAGTGATTCTTCACCTAGGAACTGATAAGATTCGTTCTGCAGAGCAAATAAGGGGAAGATATGAGAATATAACAAGCACACACTGAGGAAACACAGATGGTTACAAGCAAAGCCAAATAAGCAATTTTTAAAATTATCATTTTACTTTCTCATTTAAAATGCTTGCTACAGAAAACTATAAATATACCGTCCATCCGTGATATTAATTCTAGCTCCATTTTTTTCTGACCAGCCTTTTCCCTGTAATGTGATCTCATCATCTCCTTCTCTTTAAGGATATCTTGACTAGCTCTAAATACGACATCCCAATTTCTAGTCTCATTATCAATTTCCGGTCACAGAACCACAGATCTGCAGAGGTCCAAAGGGATTGCCTAGCTCACTGTCCTCATTTAAGAGACAGGATTGAAACTCAGAAGCAAAGTAATTTGCCTAAAAACTACTGTTCAGTGATAGAATCGGGACAAAAACGGAAGTTTTCAGTTTCTCTGTAAAATCCTCCATTTCAATTCTTTTGGGCTCAAAAAATATTAACTGAGTTGGCCTTTTCCTAACAAAAGCTGTTTGTCATCCAAAAGGAGCAGAGGTCCGTTTTGGCCTGTGATTTTTATATACCCTAAAATAAGATGAGCCCGAATAAAAAGTAATCCCTTGTTTTCCCAAATGGGCTCAAATAACATATCTGGTCACCTTAAATATATCAACCTTTAGGAATACAGATGAAATAATCCAAATGTCAATGTACAATATTTAATCCAATAAGTTAGATATTTTAAGATAATAAAATATATTAATTTAGAGAAAAATTAGAGACAATATACTTTTTAAAATCACACCATTTTTACTTCCCATAAGTTATTTGAAATTCAGCTTTTAAAAGGATGACTTTATGATTCTGCCACTGGAAATGCACATAACATTAGGACAGCTAAGTTTTCTTTCATCCCATAAGGATGTATTCATGATTTCCACAACATAACCACATATTGTATTGATTCTTAAAGGCTAACTCAAAAGCTTGTTTTCAGCAATGTGTCCAGGAATACTTTGTAGACCTTTTGTTAAATCTTCTGGTGCCCCTTTAAACCTATTCTAACCTATTTCAAGACCAGTGTTGACCAAGCTAATAATTAGCTATCCCAAACAAAAGTCAGTTGTTCGAAAAACAGGAACTGAGAGCACCCAATAACATGACCTTTACAATGATTCAAATACAAGCTTTTTCAGACGGCAAGTCTGAGGATGAAAACTTCACTTTATATTCAGGCACTTAGGGTATCTTCAACCAGACATAAGGCCAACTTGCCCTCAGGAAAGGACAAAGTCAGCAACTCTGCAGACCAATAGATTGTCTTTATCAAAACCAAAAACAAATAGAAAACCCCCCAAAACTCAACAAAAGGACCTATTATTTACTTTTGTAAATTATAATCAATATGGCAAACATACCTAAATCCACGAGAATAGCATGCTGCTGAGCTGTGAGCTGCTTTAAAAGCTCTTTATAGGATGTGTCAGGAGGTTGTTGTTTATTAGGCAATCTGTGTCTTAGACGATACTGCAAAGCTAGGAACTGCCAGATTTCTCCTCGTCGACTTTTGGGAACACCTACACTCAAAGAGATAAGAAAGCAAGGTCTTGAACACTGGAATGAAGGTGCTAAATCACAGTTGATTAACTATGTAATGCTTGAAAATAGGCAGCTCTGCTGTCCTGCGTTCCACCCTATAATCACACAGTACGATGTAGTGACAGAAGCATATTTTGACGTTTAATCCTGTAGCTGGTGTCTTGCAAAAGAAAACCCTCAAATAACAAGGATAATAATGGCAATATTAACAAGAACAGCTGCCACCACTGATTGAGAACCTAATACAACATTTATTGAGGACAGTTAGTTTCTGAGCATTGTAATTACAGAAACTGTACCTAATTTATTCACAGGTGCTCAGAAAACAACCTAATGAGGCAGGTAATTACTATTATCTACACTTTACAGATGGCGAAGCTGAGGCAGAAAGAAGCTAAGTAACTTGCCCAAGTTCTCACAGCTAGTGCAGTTTAGAACTCTAGTTTCAGAGGCCAAATTCTGAAATACTGAAATGTATTACTGCCTATTTTCACCTTTTATTTGGTTTGAAGCTGGTAATAAATGCTAATATTCATACTCTGATTTCTAAATAGCTGTCATTAAAAAGTAACTTTGTAAAAGAGAATTAAATAGCATTCGTATATGGTCCACAAGAAAATGAAATAATAAAAATGGTAAGTAAAATATGAAGGCAGTGCTCCAGAACATCATTAAGCCTTTGAGAAGAAAATAGCTAGCATAATTGCTATATTCATGTATAATGAAACACTAACTCCAGTCTGCTTGAAAACCAAAACAAGCAATTCGAAGTATGCTAAAAGTATTTTTTTTTTTTTTTTTTTATGTCGAGGGACATGAAGTACAGCACTGGAAGGGACAGAATTCAATTCTGTACAGTGCAGGCAACTTTATTTCACTGTTTTCAGTCCAAAAAGACTAGATATGGAATACGTTCCTGAGTTCCAGCTGGGTAGAGAAAGGTTTAATGGCACTAATTTCCTTGGGATGCAATGTCACAGTTTGCGGAAGCTGAAAGTATTATTGTCCAAAAGGTATAACTCAGGCTCACGAACATGAATTATAAGGCCCTCTACAGGGTATACCTCCAAACTACCTTTTTTTAGTTCCATCACCTCCCATTCCCTGCCACACTAAGTGTATATCCTAAGTATCTAGCTATACTCAGTATAGGACCATAAGAAGCTTATGGCGATTTTCACACTTCCGGTTTCTTGTTCCTACTGTTGCCTTTATGAAATTCCAAGCTCGTCCAGTTGATTGCCTAGTGTATCTCTATCTGTCTTTTAAGGATGAGCCTGAATACCATTCTTCTGTGGAAACTCCCTAACATCTCTAGGAGTAAGAAGTCCCTTTTCATATGCTATGTGACTCAGACTGTACCATTACCGTATTGGATTACAGTTAGCACTATACTGTATGTTTGTCTAGTTTCCTCACTTAGATGGTGAGCTCCCTGAGAATAGTTAGCATACTTTCATCTCCGTATGATGAAATCCAAGAATATACCTCGCTACTTATACATTTGTTGAATGAATGAATGAATGATCTCATGCAAAAAGTCATTTTTAGAGGGTAACTTTCATTAGCCCATTAAATGAATCATTGATAACAGGAGAGGGCTGTCTTGTTACCCATCCAGCAACAATTCTACAGAAAAGTAATTCACTTTAATGAAATATTTATTGAGCATCTAACATATAGCAGAGCGTGGAGCATGGCACTGAGGACACCTCATCACTGAGAGACGAATAAATCCATTCTCAGGAAAATTAGTCTCATTCATTCATTCAATAAATAACTTATGCAAGATGCTCTCTTAGGCGCTAGGAGTTTGGGGGGTGGAGTGAGAAAACATGAAACAGATATACACATAGATACAAAGTTATAAATTATGATAAGCACAATTAAAGGGAAAGAATCATGAGAAAGAATAAAACAAAACTGATTTACTGGGGGAGGGGGGCACTCTGAGGAAATGGTATTTGAACTGAGAGCTGAGAGATAATACGATTCTCCAGGATGACAGTCTAGGCAGCGATCACTTCAGGAAGAAGGATGTACGGAGGCCCTGAGAGGGGCAGAGAAAGAGGGGGGACAAAGGAGGAGGGAGAAGAAGATGAGATGGAAAGAAAAGGAGATGGGAAATGGGGAGAAGGTAGAGAGGATGAAAGAGGGAGGGTAGGGAGAGCTGGAGCATCTACACAAGAAATAGCCTGTGCCAGACAAGGACTCTAAGTAGTTAGCATCCTTGAAGCACAGGCTACAAGGTAGGGGAGGTTAAAAAGGGAGATGAGGGCTTCCCTGGTGGCGCAGTGGTTGAGAGTCCGCCTGCCGATGCAGGGGACGTGGGTTCGTGCCCCGGTCTGGGAAGATCCCACGTGCCGCGGAGCGGCTGGGCCCGTGAGCCATGGCCGCTGGGCCTGCGCGTCCGGAGCCTGTGCTCCGCAACGGGAGAGGCCACAGCAGTGAGAGGCCCGCGTACCGCAAAAAAAAAAAGGGGGGAGATGAAAGATGAAGGAAGGAGAGATCATGGAGGGCCTTGGGCACAGTGCTAAGAAGTTTAAACTCTGTTCTATAAGAAATGGGAAGATGAGCACCCCTAAAACATCTCTGAGTCATACCAAAGAACAGTATGTTCTACATCTTACACACATTCTATTAGCCACTATTTTGTCTCCCAAGTAATGCAGTCAGCGAAAATCTCTGGGATTTCCATATCTTCAAGGAAAAAAGAACATGTATCAGGTTTGTAAGTGTAGCATCTTACAAAATTAATTTTAATTTAAACTTCACTGGGCAACGGTTTCACATTACCATAGCTTTTAAAACAAGATTCATGATCGGGTTATTTTGGGTACTTTGGGATCTTTATTTATGCAGGTCATAGAGATTCTCATTTTAATACAGTTAATCTGAGTCACAGAAATTGCATCTAAGCAATTCACATATTAGCTTTAATTTTAAATTTAAGATGTTTAAATATCAGTCATTTTATATGACAGAGCAGAAATGCAATATAAGGCTAAATAAAAGCATTCTTCTAAAATAAATAAAAGAATGGATGGTAGGAAAACTGATTGCTAATAATATATATCTGTACAAACACATACATGTACATGAATATACACAGATATTTATAAATAAACACTGAGCAAATGACAGAAATGAGTCAAGTTTAAAAGCCTGAGATATTTTATGAATATGATCAAAGATTTGTACTAATGCATGTGATCTTTCCTTGGCAAACAACAACACTGAGTTGAAACAGCTGGTGAAGAGGCAGGAAACTGTGTAGAAAAGCTGCCTGCTGTCTCCTCAGGGACAGAATATCTCCATTAGTACCGTGTGCTTACCAAGACAGTCACCAACTACAGGCAGAAACAAAGTCCTCTCCTTTTTTTATAGGCAAAGCACGAAGAGAAAATTATGCCTAGGCTGCACGAATCAAAAAAATCTCTGAAGCTATTCAAAAAAGAAAAAAAGATTGATTGAGATGATCCAGGATACCTTCTTTAAGAGAAGTATGAATATCTTCCATATCACATCTGATTTTAGTTCTGCAGTTTAACAACTTCTTATCCCAGGTTATTAAGACCTCCTTCTGACATACTCCAACTTCTTCATAATCCAATTTAATTTTTCTGGACTGGAGTTCATCTCTGCTTGCTAAGAAAGACAGAACTTACGTAAGACCTATATGCTTTTAAAACACAGTATTTGTAATGTTTCATTGCATTTGTAAAACCATACCAAATAACATTTTCTCAAAAAGAAAACTTAAAAAAAAACTGAGGATACATGAAAGGTTTCTTAAATTTTGAGTCATTTCATGAAAAAAAAAAAAAAAAACAAGGAATAACTTCCTAAGGAGGTTTTACTCGGTATGTTACAGATGATAAGTCTTCTAAGCATAAAAAACAAAACATGTTTGAAATATCAATTTTTTGACAAATGTAATAGATAACCACGGAAGTGACAGATTGCATCATTTTAAACACCATTAAAATGTTAATATTTTATATATGACATATGAGAAAACAATGCCTCATGGTAACCTTGATTTGAGAAATAATTTGACCATGATAACCTGATACATTTTTATAACTATTTCCAGAGTTACCAATACTGCCCTTAACAACAGTAGGTTATATATTCCTGTGTCCATTTTTAATAACCTTTAAGAGGAAAATTCATTTTTCTGAAGCTAACGCTACTTTCATTTTTCAAAATAATACAGAATTTTCTCTCATTCCATGGTCTAAAATCTAAGCCCAGAGTTCATTAAAAGAAATGCTTATAAAACAAACTACTATCTGTACTTGGTCTTTATCTTGAAGAATCGATTCCAAAAGAGAAGGGAGAAAAACACATGTGAGTGTATTTCTTCTCTTTCATTAGGACCACACTGAACAGGAGCCTCTCAGAGTAATCTGTATCCATTCAAGCTCCAGGGTTCAACCACCTTACCTGCTGCAACACAAATCTTTGTCATGCATCCAAAGTCCTCGACAGCACAAAAACAATAGCAGAATGAGTATTACTCTTTACTTAGTGTTTGAAGCCATTTGAAAAGAATTAAAATATCTTACAATAGACTGCTATTCCAACAGGCCAGTGAAAATTTCTACTTAAAAGTCCAGATATAATCAAAAGATAAATCGCACTACAAACAATTCCTCCTAGATACCACTAGATGGCTTTCTAACAGTCTAGGTTTGCTTCTCGATATTTGCTTTATATTTCTCTATGATCATCAAGTAATTTTTTAAAAGTTAATAACAAATATCATTTTAAATATAATCCTAAATATAACTTTATTAATGATTTTTTCACAATGGACAAAGAATAATACTTCCTCAGATTTTTTTTTTTCTCCAACCTTCTCTAGATCATTATTCATTTAAAATAATAATAATCATCTGCTATGTGCCGGTCACAGGCCCTGAGGATAACGTGCTGGGTAAAAGCAGCTAATATTTGCCCTGGTTAACTAGGCAAGAGCAAAGAACCATGAAGAAATTCTTATCCATTAGATAAATTTTTAACGGGTTAAGCTATTTTTTGTCTTTGTTATTTAAGTACAGAAGTAAATATAGAACTGACAAAGGTTTCTGATCATGTATTCTAAATGTCACCTCCTCTCTTATTCTGTCAATTTATGTAGTCGTATATAATACACAGAATACACAGAGTCATTTGTATTATCCATTTCCTTATATTAACACATATAGTTGAGAAATACTATGGCATACTGGGAAAAAGCCCAAGAACCGTGATAAATAAACTGGAGTTTTAATACTTGTTCTGCCAGTACACCACTGTTTGACCTTAGGTTAATTTCCTTAGCCTCCCCAAGCCAGTCACTAACTCAGCTGCAGAATGAAGAATGGAGCTAAATAATCTCTAATCTCCAGTTCAAATAGTCTATGATTCTAAAATTATCCATTAATATTTAATATAATATTCTACTGTACATATTCTCAACTGTTAATGAAATACAATTTCATGCTTTCAATGTTTTAAGGAAATCATAACCATCTTTTTTCAACCTCTTTTTCTGTTTATGCATTAGTTCAAGATGTAAACGACTACAAAAAACATAAATTCAGTTCCTTTCAAAATCTATGGAAGCTTGAGTAGGCAAACCATTGATCACATCAAACTTTTAAAAGCTATGTTAATAACAATTAATTGAATTTTTAACTTGAAAGAAAAGATTTATTTCCTAAGGATGTTTACAAATTGTATGTACTTTACATTCTGCTAAGAACATAGCAATAATATATATAAGAACATAGCTGTGCCTAGCAAACTAAAAAAATATTAAAAACTTAATTGAGCAATAGGTATAGTAAAAGGAATCTTTAGGCAGATGATGAACACAGAAATGTGAATATCTGCCTGTACTAAAAAAAGGCTTTTTCTGGAAGACAGCATAATAAAAGCAAGTCAGAGAAAAATCTAGATTATACATTTTCCAATAATCTTAAAAGTCAAAGGCCCACTTAAGCTAAATCTTTCATTTCATAAATGTGAAAAACAAGGCCCTTTTATGTTAATGATTTTCCCAAGATAATGGCATTAATAAATTTTTCAGATTTTGGTATCATCTGCACATCTCCCTATGATTCTATCAGCACTGGTGTAAATAACATTATTATTTTAAAGTCTGGAAAACACATTCTAAAGCATTTGGTATGCAGAAACGTAGCAATAAAGCACTACAAATAGCACAATAGCTGTTATAAATTATCCATTTATAAATTTAATGATTTCAATATGATTTTTTAAATAGAAAATTTTAAAAACAGTAACAAAACATAGAAACTTTGATTTGATATTAGGTAATTAGTTGGAATGGATACAATATAATTTATTTGAAATAGGCATATTTATCATATTATGAATACAATTACCCTGAAATTTGAAAATCATATTCGAAAAGAAGAGAATTTGCTTTTTCATATTTAAGGTTTTTTTTAAAGTAATACATGATGATATTAAACTTTCAGTTATATTAAACACGTTGACTTCGTTATATACCTTCTATTACCTTCTATTATTCTATCACCCAAATATACTCGAAGGATGTCTGATGTCTTAAATCTGCTAAACAAAAATGCAAATTTCTTAAGCTGGTCAGCTTCCCATGTCATAACCACCTCACGAAATAGAACTAAACAATTTTAATCAGTAGATATTCTGGTAAAAGTGTGTATACAGTCCGAAGAATGAGTTTGAGTGTGTGTGTGTGGAGCGGGGGGAATAGTATTAACAAATGACACCTTTAGATTATAGTATCATATCATATGATATCATAGCCCTGTTTGAATGGCTAACCTTCAAGTTTCTGGTTTTCTTTTTCCATTCGAAGCAACAGGATTTGCTGGTGTATAGCTTTTCTCCACAAACTCCTCAGTTCCTCCGACTTTTTTCCTTCTTCAGCCTTTTCTGTGTCATCGTCATCAGACACGAATATAACCAGCGGTTCCTCCTCCATGGGTGGAGCAAGAGGGGACAGTGGCAGCAGCTCACTCGTGTCCAGTCCATCTGCAGAGAAGAAAACAGTGAGAGGCATTCCTAAGTCATAACCCAGACTACAGAAGTTCTCTCTGGACTTGACGCTCTCTCCTCCTATATTCCACTTTTAAAGTTGTTCACAAAGCTGCTCTCCCAGTAACTGTCAGTTTCTGGAACTAATGATTTAAGTAAATTCGCTTGACTGAATTCCCCTTCCAGATTTCCCTCTTCTAGTGAAATGAAAGTATATATAACTTCACCACTTCTTCTTTCTGCACAAAATGACCTATAGGATAGGTGCTCTAAAATGACCCGGCCTTCCCCCAGAGTTCAACACTTCTGCAATTTTTCTGAGTATATTCTCTGTGCAAAACAAAGAGTAAGCATTAGTGACCTCCTAAGGTCTACACCTACCATCAGAATCTGTCAAGAGTAAAGCAGCTGAGCGACTCTGGTCATGGCTCAGCTCAGCACTGCTCATTCCTGCAACACTGTAACCCAATTTCCAGAGCTCATTCTCTCCCTCCATTCTAGACCATCGTTTTCACTGTTGCCAATTATTTTCCTATTAACAATCATGATTTTGTGCCTTAAACTATTTCAATGGATGCGTATATTCCATAGAACAAAGTCCAAACTCCCGGGAATAGCACATAGACCACTTCAGACTTTGACCTCAAGTAACCTTTCCAACTTATCTCCATCCGCCCCCCTCTGCTCTCATGATGCTGAATTTCTCATGACTCCCTGACCCACAAAGTTCTCTGCAATGACTCTAGAGCTTTTCTCGTCCCTTTTTCTGAAAGATGCTTCTCCCAGCAATGAGTTTAAATAAATACGTACCTTTTGTGTAAAGCTTTCTTTGACCACCCCCCCGACAGAGTTACTTTTATCTCTAGAAATGTTTTTTTTCTTTATTAATTGACCTCGGCCCTTACTCTTATTATTTACTTCCTTAATAAATAATTTTTTTTAAAAAATCTTACTGCATGGATTGAATACTTAGTACATTTGAATTTTGGCTTTCTTGGTTTTAGAACTGCCCTTTAAATACCACTCAATTTTGATTTGTAGGGCTCTGATCATATTTTCTTCCTTCTAGTTTCTAGGACTACAGTTTTCAGCCTCCAAACACATGAAATTTTTCAGTTGTCCTCTAACTCTTTCTCCCTTCCTCCCTCCCTCCCTCCCTCCTTTCCTTCCTTCTTTCCTTCTTCTTGCAGGGTGATCAGAGAATATAGTATAAATAACACGATTATCTGGAATTCATTTAAAAATCTTTATAGCCAAGTACATAAATATTTTTTTACGACTGCTCCATGTGTGCTGAAAATGAATGAACTGTCTCTATAGGTGGCAAGGTTCTATACAAACATCAGATCAAGCTTGTGTAATTGTGTTTCTCAAATATTATCTACGTTTAATTCCTCTATATTTAATTTTCAGAGAGGAATACGTTAAAATCTCCCATGAGAGTTATTTATTTATTTCTCCCTCAAATTTTGCATAGTGTTATTTTCTAGCTCTCCAAGCTATATAATTATGAGTGTTCTCACCATTGTTAAATCTTTTTGTTTATTGTTACATTTACTTTGCACCTTTGGGCATTTTGCTTTAATTTCTTATAGGTCTGATATGCAAAGAGAGCTGCCAGTGCTCTCTTTTTTTTTTTTTTTTTTTTGTGGTACGCGGGCCTCTCACTGTTGTGGCCTCTCCCGTTGCGGGGCACAGGCTCCGGACGCGCAGGCTCAGCGGCCATGGCTCACGGGCCCAGCCGCTCCGCGGCATGTGGGATCTTCCCGTACCGGGGCACGAACCCGTATCCCCTGCATCGGCAGGCGGATTCTCAACCACTGCGCCACCAGGGAAGCCCAGTGCTCTCTTTTGATTGATGTTTGCCTGGTGTATCTGCATCCACTTTTCTATTGTTAAATATTTCTTTTCTTTCTTTTTTTTTTTTTTTTGCAGTACGCGGACCTCTTACTGTTGTGGCCTCTCCCCTTGCGGATCACAGGCTCCAGACGCGCAGGCTCAGCGGCCATGGCTCACGGGCCCAGCCGCTCCGCGGCATGTGAGATCTTCCCGGACCGGGGCATGAACCCGTGTCCCCCTGCATCGGCAGGCGGACTCTCAACCACCGCGCCACCAGGGAAGCCCTGTTGTTAACTATTTCTATGTTACTTTGTTTTATGTGTGACTCTTGTCAAAGAATGTTGCTTTTCTAATAATACAAAAATCTATGACTTCTTTTCTATCACTATGCTAGCTCCCTATGCATTGTGAAGCAGGCCCCAAAACACGTTTTGAAAATTCATTCATTCATCCATTCATCCATCCATTCAACATGATTTGCTGAATGTCTACTAGGTTCTAGCGATCTCTGACACGTTAACCACTATATAGGATATAAAAAGAGAAGTTGTTTCTCTCCTGTAATCACTTAAATCTCTCTGTACACAAAGCATCACATTCCATTCCCTAATTCACGATGCTAGTAAGGGGTAACTGTAGTAGGTATCACACGAACCCTGCTGCTGCATGGCCGAGGGAGATTTGTTCATGGGAGACGCAACCCTAAGAAAGATGCGCTGCCGCCAGGAAATTCGGCGCGGAGTGACAGGGGTTCCTCCAACGTTTAGGGACTCGTTGCTGCAGGTAGACGAGGTCCTTTTTCTCCCCTCTCCATCACTGTAGAAAGCACATAAATATATAACTTGTAAGGGGAACTGCATAACATGATCCTTCGCGACAAAATGGCAGCACAAGCCATTCACAAGTTCTACCACGGGCAAGCACAAGCCACAGGCAACATGGAGCGATGCATCACCGGGTACTCTGGTCACCCAGGCCACCACATCCTGGGTCAGATGCAGTCCAGGCCACAGCCCAGTCATCAGAAGCCCACCTGTTTCTACTCATTCCATGGTAGCCAACCATTTGAGGTTCTAGCCTGAGCAAAGGAAGTACTTATACAGAGGAGCAAAGGTGGCTTGACTAATGAACTCATGCTTTCCTAAAATTAGCTAAAAACTAAAATTAGCAGTTATTCTAAACAACGTCAATGTTTCATAAAAGGCTCTTAAAGAGCTTTTCTTATAGCTCTTATAGGATGGCTGACAAGATAGCTTCTAGTTGCCTGTAACTGTTAAATCCGTCTCCAGAGTGTTAGCTACTAATAGCTAGATCGTGATAGAAAGTACCCAGAACAAAGGCAGAAGAGTCAACCCTGAGATTATTGTTAGGCGATATATTAAAGAAGAAAGTGCGGCCAAATGAGACTGGATAGGTTACATTTTAAAACATTAAGCAGATTTCTTTAGAGCAGGACTTCTTAGCGACTATAATATGCTAGCATGCACTGTGATTCTCCAAAGGGATATAGTATACAGAAATTCCCTAACTTACTTAAATTATTTGACCCCAGAATCAACTTTCTTAACTTTTTGGGGTGGTGAGGTAGGCAGCTGGGTATGTCACATCTTTCTACATTGGTGCTTTGTGAAACAAACATACAGAAATGCTGGTCTGCTCTAAGAATTTCATTTTCTAGGAAAGAGCGCTCTAAATTCTGCTGGGGCTATCTGCAAGAAAAGGTCATTATTTTTTAAAAAGGTCATTACGACTCAGACTTAACTTTTGAGACCAATTACGTTAGCAGCCAAAATACCATGCAACAACTTGCTGCCTGTGGTGGGAATATTTTGCTCTTTTAAGTTTTAAAGTCTCTGAGCTTTCCTGAGAGAATGATGAAGATAACAGTATTTACACGTGGTGATACCAACGAGTGAAGGTGTGCAACTTCTCATGGAACCAAGAAGTGTTAGTAGTCAGGGCAGAAAGGAAACTCAGCTAAAAAAGCCACAACCCCACGTACAGACTCAGAGGAACTCACTAAGGCGAAGGAAATCAAAAGTCAGAAGAGCAATTCAGCCCTTACCCGTCATCTTTCTATTTACTTTGTGTATCCATACTCACAGTATCAGGTAAATCAGTTATTTCTAATCTTGATCTATCTTTCTGGAACTACTGCTTCTAGATTAGCTAAATTAAGTTTAAGAAAGAGACATAGCTTTGAGCTGCTACACAGACAGCAAAAGACATGCTGGATCATGATACTTCAGAAAGTAGCTGATACACACATCCCAATACAGTAAAACCCACTTTGCTATGTATGCTGGATAAAGGTATAACCCTAACATGTGTCCACAGTTCACAGCTCTGCCATACTGAATGAATATATCCACCTTCACTTCCCCTTTGGAAAGCATTAATTCAAGTATTTTGCTTTTGGGAACTACAATTCAAATGTTCTATATACAATAGTTATATCCTAAGAAACAAGCTTAACCTACCCTGTATCTTCGTTTGTGTAACACTATTTCACTGGCAGTTATGTGCTAAATGCCCAACTCAAGGATGTATTTCTAGCTCCTAGTGTAGTAACTGGCTATTAATAGTAAGCACTCAACAAATATCCATGGAATAAATTAATATTGTATAACCATTAAAAACATTAACTCGGAAGGGTAAGTAAAATGGACAAAAAATATTGGCTAGGCTAACATGTCAGGAATAAATAAAAGATCTACCTTCTTAAAACCCTTTGTTGGTAGTCACAACTTTTTACGTTTTTCTTGCAAGAAGTTCTAATAACTCTGTTTCCCAAAAGCACAGACTGAGGTGTCGATGGCACTGGTAGGTATTGACAATGACAATACTGGTAATAAACAACATAAGGCATCTTTTTTCCAGATAGTGAAACAGCTATATAAGGGTATCTAATTTACAATTTAAGCCTAGAAAGCTAAGTGAAATACTTATGTAGAAGCAACTATTTCAATGCCTCACAGGATAAGTTTTCAATAAATAGTAGTTTCTCTTGACTTTTTAGTACCTCTAACAACAAAAATAGAATAAACCAAACCTAAGGGTTCTGAAACTTTTATATTTTAATGCTGGAATTAAAACATCTTTTCCAATTCAAGCATTTGGGTGGTACTAAAAGTGAGAAGAACCCATATCATTTTCATTATTGCCTGTAAAATATACAGTTTTGGGGGAAATATGCTATAAAATTGGTGCATGGTGTACCCTTACGTTAGCCAAATATTACAGATTTGAAAATTTCATAACATCTAAAACTTTAAATCCTGTAATCTAAATAAATTGCCAAACGATGCATTTTCTTCATATGTCTGGAATTTAATGGCGAGTAACAAGCCAAAAATTAGCTGTCAAAATATAAGATAATGCTATACTAAAAGGAAGTACTTACATAACAGACCATTGACCCTTTATCATGCACTAGAAAACGACATCCTGAAAAAGCAGTTTAGTGGCCAAGATAAGGCAAAAGCTTCCCTGCTGCATCTAGTAAGTGAAATATATATTCCAAAGTCAGGGTCCAGATAAGGGTTTCAACAGTCAGTGCATATATGCAACTTACAGCAATTTACTTTTTGATTTACATTTAATCAGCAACTTGACATTCCTAAGGCAGTGATTTTAAGAATCAAAACCATGTGAAACACTCCTGTGCATCAAAATTCTTACATCTCACGTTGGAAACTTTACTGGGCTGAAGGGGGAAACTTTTTGTTTTGTTTGTTTTTTGCTTTTTTACTACCACATTAGTTTTCACTTCAACTTCTCCTTTAACTAATCCTAGGCAAGCAAAATGTCCACCTTTTGAGTAAAAATCAAAACAAAACAACGTGTGGCACGTATTATAGTAATAATAAAGCAAACACAAAAAGACATACTATGTGCCAGGCATTATTCAAAGCATTTTACAAGTATGATCTCATTTCAACCTCACAGCAACCCTTTGGGGTAGATGGCACTACGATTCCCATTTTTAGTGAGGAAACTGAGGCAGAAAGAAGCTAAGTAATTTGCCCAGTCTCTGGAATATAAGGAGAAGAGTCACGATTCAAACCCAGGCAGTCCAGAATACAGACACTTAGGCTCTGTACTTTACTGTGTCAATGTAAATACTCGTTGCATTCGTTCAGACAAAGCTCTATTGGTTCATAAAAATAAAGCTGTCGGGACTCACAGGATCCCCTGCATTTCTAGTGAAAAAAAATCAGTCTCTAATTAGCATGAAGCCTTTAGGTCAGTACATCTCTTTCCATTTCTTAATGGAAGAATGTCATTTATTTTAGCAGAGAAATAACTTCAGAGTATTATTACATTATGTGTTCATTTATGTAAATGTCTCACTTCATTTTCTTTGCTTTTGAAATCATTGCATTCCAAAATGTAAACACTTTTTTATTTTTAAATAGGAAGATCAAATCAAAAACATATTAATATATATACCAACATACACTGGTAAATTAATTATCTTCACATTTTTTTTACATGATGAAGCAAATAAGGACCATCACCTTATTTTTTCAAATAATCTTTTCCCTCCTTCTTTTGTATTTTGGAGTATCAATACGTGCATTATAAAACTGTTTCCCAAGAGACATATCCAGGAAAAGTATTCTGTGCCAGCATTACCTACCTCTATGAAAATTTGTTAAATTAAAAATTAATAACTAGGAAGGAAATACAACATAGAGAATGTCCATCTATTTTTGTATTGGTATATTCTATATATACTTTCTATTACCAGTCAACAATTAATCAAGAACCACAATCCATGAACAGAAATGAGAGCTTTATAAGGGAAGAAAAAAAACCTCTACTATGTGTATCACAGTGTAAGCTGGGAGGCACTTCCAAGTCCTTCTGGACACAGCATCCATCAAAAGCTACGGATATGATATGAACCTTCCCACAGAGCTTCCAGATAACTTTTTAATATATCCAAGCAGTTATAGCCTTCAGCTATTACACTAATATTACACTTCTTATATTAACACGGAATTTTTAATGCATACTTACTTGCCTGCTTTAATAAAAATTAATTCCAATAACAATAACACTGGACATGGCACAGAATGAAGGTGTTTTAGTGACCACGCACAGGGACTCAACTTTAAGAAGGATGAGGTCATGTTTTATTTCCCACCAGGGCAACACACACACTTTTCACAAAGCTAAATAAACTCTTAGGCCAGGACCAGTTTTACAAGGCATTGTTCTGCGGGGCAGAAGCCCCCATCTCCCAACCCCCTTATTAGCACCCATCTAAAACTACCAGTATCATGAAGTCCAAATAAATGTCTACAAGCTGATTGAATCTATATCTAAATCACAATGTATTACACTCAAGATAGAAACAAAACTTGATTAATGGCATAGCAACCATTTAACAGAAATCTGAAAAGGCTTTCTCTCTGTAAATACCTCAAGAAAGGTTGCATGGAACAGCACAGTGTTGAAACTTGAGTTTCTTCCACAGGACCCATAGTACAATTTAACTCATAATTGCTTTAGGTGGACTAATAGTTTATCTAAGCCCTGGCTTCAGCTGGGTACGAATCTGTCATCCTATGGAAAATCTTTACTAATTAAATAAAGCTGAGAATGAGGTATTCTAGTGGAAACTAATATTTAGCATCTGAGCAGAGTCAAAAGGGATAGATTAATCAATGGGTAAAACAAAAAAAGAACAAGAACAAAGAATTTTATTTCCTAAACTCTACACTGAATGAAAAACAAGTTAATTAAGTTTTTTGCATTGGAATTTAAAATATCTCTGGGTAGCTCATTTGCGTACTTACTCACATCCTTATAACCTAAGGTTATGAAAATGACATCAAGCAAGATATTAAACCTCCTTGGGGCTCAGTCTAACCCTATCTAAAATAAGGAAATTATGGGCCAGATGACTCCTAAGATAATACACAGACCTAATTCTGTTTGTAGTAGAACCTAGAACGACACACAGTAAAGCCTAACATTTCTGTTGGGCTTTAAAATGTAGATTAGAAATTATTATTGAAATGGTCTTACACCCAACCATTAAAAAAAGGTAAGTCAATTACAAGTCTCAAAAAAGTCACTTTTTATCTTATCAATGTGGCCAAAATCATTTTCTTCCTTTGAATATCTCATTCTAGTCCAATCTTTGATACCGGATTTTACTCCCACTAGAAAGAAATCTAAATGTCAGTGGCCCCAAACAGGAAGATGGGGATATCTGTTTCCCATTGGGTTTGTGATATGAGCAAAGCATAGAAACTAGAACAAAGTAAAGAATAATCATTTTCAGTTAAGTGGTTCAGCAGTGATTCTGGATATTTACCACAAAAAGCATATGGGTCAAGAGGAAAAAATGTCATCACAGATGTGGTCAGACTTCCATAATGAGGAAGTAGGTGTTTTCCTGTGTCCAGCCCAGTGGGAGGTCTGGAAGGCCTCAGCAATGTCTCAAAGTAACCAATGTGTCAGGAATTAAGATGAACAGAAATAAATAATTCTCTTCAGTGAAAACCAGATTTGATTTTATGAGTATGTTTCTCTTAGGGTTCTGATTTCTGCATCTTCTTGGGATTTAAAATAAACTCCTCTAATGTACATATGTACCTCCAAACTAGCAAATTAACTTCCATTAGTTCAAAATTTTAATTAGTTGTTTTTTTTTAAAGAAGATAGAATTTATTAGAGGGAAGGGTCGCTGCCAGAACAGTGGGCCAACTTCCTAGTAGTCTAGGAGAGTCAAGCTTAATTAGTTTTTGATTGAAGGACACAGCACAGTCCTAAAGAACTCAACATGGAATAGACTAGAAACAGGCTTTTTATTTGCAAACAACCTTTTATATGATCATTCATGATCTTTGATTACACCAGGCGTCACATTTCCCCTACTATATACCCTTCACAGCACTGGAAGGATGGCATGCATTCAGGAGACAGCCAAAACTGATTTTTAAATTAATGGTGATAATCAGTTGGAAGAATTAATAAATTTTTGAACAAAAATATTTAGTCCTCTAATCACGTGGATTCTAAAGCAGTGTCCCGTCTAGTACAACAGGAAAACAAGGAATGACATTAGCATAGAGAAAGAGAGATGTCCCAAACCAGGATTTAGAATAAAAAGGTATTCCCATAAGACATGAATAAAGCACAGATAATTTCAATAATGTACCATAATGAGTGATTACACTATTTTTCTCATTGAATATGAGAGAACTATAGAACCAAAACTACCACGAAGTACTTACCAGCAAAAATCTATTTTCTCATTGAAAAGTTTTATAAGCAGAAGTAATGACTATCATTTGACCAATGAATTTCAATATAAATATTTTTAAAATATAGGCTTAAAAGCTGAGAAGCGGGCTTCCCTGGTGGCGCAGTGGTTGGGAGTCCGCCTGCCGATGCAGGGGACACGGGTTCGTGCCCCGGTCGGGGAGGATCCCACGTGCCGCGGAGCGGCTGGGCCCGTGAGCCATGGCCGCTGAGCCTGCGCGTCCGGAGCCTGCGCTCCGCAATGGGAGAGGCCACAGCGGTGAGAGGCCCGCGTACCACAAAAAAAAAAAAAAGCTGAGAAGCAATAATAAGGAGGAACAAAGATTCTTGTTTATAAAAGGATATATTATATTAGATAAATGGATGTTATATAAATATACCATCTCATCATACACAATTATATTTTAGCTACTACACAGTGAAATAACATTAAATTTTTAAGAATTTATTTGAAGGTAAAACAGAACATATGTGTACTCCCTTTCCTTTAGCATCTCAGTGCTGTGCAAATGAACCTACCAATCAATAAACCATGATATTAAAAAGATCTTGGCTTCTTTTTCTCAGCCTGCTTAAAAACAGTAATCTACATGTTTTTAATTATTCAGAATCGTGATCCTGGAGAAGAATGCCTAACCTGAATTTAAAATTTCAAATTAGCATGCTCTTTAAATGTGCTAACCTACTCTATACCTTACTTGATTATGAATATTTAGAGATCCACTCTATGCATCTAATAAGATATGAGTTATGCAAGTGAAAAGAAAATACCTGGTGTGGGAAGACACGCAGTTAGCATCTCCCCACAACTAGGGTACCTGCCAGCCACTGTTATGGGACTCTGATGCCCAAGGTGACAGGAGGAACCCCAAAGTGAACTGGGAGAACGAAGGGGGACTGAGGGGGGAAGAGAAGTGGAGGCCAGACAGGATTGGTTCCTCTGAGGCTGGGGAGTTGAGGAGAGGCAGGCGGGAGAGACTCTCAGGGAAGAGCGGGAAAAGAGCTAAGGGCAATCGCCTCACCCACTGGGGCCAGGGAGACTGCTGAGCGGCCAAGCTGGTACCCCCCCATCCAAAGCCCCATCCAGGCTGCGTGGGTTCTGGAGGCATAGGGAGAGAGGCTGGGGAGATCAGGAGAGGAGGTGGGAGGGGCCATCCAGGAGGAGCTAGAGAAGAGTGGAGAGGTTGATTGCCCCACCCACTCGTGCCAGGGGAGCCTGCTGAGCTCGAGGCTGGTCCTCTGCCCTCCAAGGCCCCCCAGCCCGGCCGAATTGGTCCTGGGGGCTTAGAAAGGAGGCCTGGGAGATCAGGAGAGGCAGGTGGGAGGAGTCCTCCAGGAGAAGCGGGAGAGGAGAGGAGGGCGTTTGCCCTGCCTACTCGAGCCCAGGAAGCCTGCTGGGCTCCCAGGTGAGGTCCCCTGCCCTCTGAGATCAGGGCTGGGGGGCACGCCTGGGCCCCTTCTGTTCCTCGAGCCTAAGCCCCACCCCCAACAGCCACCAGGGCCTTTTCCAGCCCTATGAGTCCTGAGCATTGGCCCCGCCCACCACCCAAGCTACAGTAATCAGACAATATGGTACTGGCGCAAAAACAGAAATACAGATCAATGGTACAGGATAGAATGCCCAGAGATAAATCCATGCATACATGGGCACCTAATTTACAACAAAGGAGGCAAGAACATACAATGGAGAAAAGACAGCCTCTTCAATAAGTGATGCTGGGAAAACTGGTCAGCTACATGTAAAAGAATGAAATTAGAACACTCCCTAACACCACACACAAAAATAAACTCAAAATGGATTAGAGACCTAAATGTAATAAGACCAGACACCATAAAACTCTTAGAGGAAAACATAGGAAGAACACTCTTTGACATAAATCACAGCAAGATCTTTTTTGACCCACCTCCTAGAGTAATGGAAATAAAAACAAAAAGAAACAAATGGGACTTAATGAAACTTAAAAGCTCTTGCACATCAAAGGAAGCCATAAACAAGACAAAAAGACAACCCTCAGAATGGGAGAAAACATTTGCAAATGAAACAACAGACAAAGGATTAACCTCCAAAATATACAAACAGCTCATGGAGCGCAATATCTAAAAAACAAACAATCCAGTTAGAAAATGGGTGGAAGACCTAAGCAGACATCTCACCAAGGAAGACATACAGATGGCCAAGAGGCACATGAAAAAAACATGCTCAACATCACTAATTATTAGAGAAATGCAAATCAAATCTACAGTGAGGTATCCCTCACACTGGTCAGGATGGCCATTATCAAAAACTCTAGAAAAAATAAATGCTGGAAAGGGTGTGGAGAAAAGGGAAGCCTCCTGGCACTGTTGGTGGGAATGTAAATTGATACAACCACTGTGGAAAACAGTATGAAGGTTCGTTAAAAAACTAAAAATAGAACTACCATATGACCCAGCAATCCCACTATTGGGCATATACCCTGAGAAAACCTAATTCAAAAAGACACATGTACCCCAATGCTCACTGCAGCTCTATTTACAATAGCCAGGACATGGAAGCAACCTAAGTGTCCATCGACAGTTGAATGGTTAAAGATGTGGCACGTATATACAATGGAATATTACTCAGCCATAAAAAGAAATGAAATTGAGTTATTTGTAGTGAGGTGGATGGACCTAGAGTCTGTCATACAGAGTGAAGTAAGTCAGAAAGAGAAAAACAAATACCATATGCTAAAGCATATATATAGAAACTAAAAATAAATGGTACTGATGAATCTAGTGGCAGGGCAGGAATAAAGAGGTAGACATAGAGAATGGACTTGAGGACGTGGGGTGGGAGGGCAAAGCTGGGGAAAAGTGATAGTAGCATCCACATGTACACACTACCAAATGTAAAATAGTTGGCTGGTGGGAAGCAGCCACATAGCACAGGGAGATCGGCTGCGTGCTTTGTGACCACCTAGAGGGGTGGTATAGAGAAGATGGGAGGGAGGCTCAAGAGGGAGAGGATATGGGGACATGTGTATGCATATGGCTGATTTGCTTTGTTGTGCAACAGAAACTAACACAGTATTGTGAAGCAATTATACTGCAATAAAGATCTATTTTTAAAAAAGAAAATTACATACCTTACTTGACTATGAATATTTAGTGATCCACTCTATGCATCTAATAAGATATGAGTTACCCAAGTGAAAAGAAAATTATATTTCATAGTTTTTGTTTTGTTTTTTTGCGGTATGCGGGCCTCTCACTGTTGTGGCCATTCCCGTTGGGGAGCACAGGCTCCAGACGCGCAGGCTCAGCAGCCATGGCTCATGGGCCCAGCCGCTCCGTGGCATGTGGGATCTTCCCGGACCGGGGCATGAACCCGTGTCCCCTGCATCGGCAGGCAGATTCTCAACCACTGTGCCACCAGAGAAGCCCTATTTCAGAGTTTTATGGACCTCCTTTCTATTCTGAATAGTTCTAGATATCATGGTAATTGTGTGCATATGATGTTTTCTCTGAAACCAGTAATAATGAGAAATGTAGAGTTCATAAATTACTGACATAAAACCACACTCTTGAATATCCTCATTCTTAGGAAATTCACACTAAAGTATTCAGAGTAAAAGGACATGATATCTGGGGCTCCCCTGGTGGCGCAGCAGTTGAGAGTTCGCCTGCCAATGCAGGGGACACAGGTTCGTGCCCCGGTCCGGGAAGATCCCACATGCCGCGGAGCGGCTGGGCCCGTGAGCCGTGGCCGCTGAGCCTGCGCGTCCGGAGCCTGTGCTCCGCAGCGGGAGAGGCCACAACAGTGAGAGGCCCGCGTACCACAAAAAAAAAAAAAAAAAAAAAAAAAAAAGGACATGATATCTGCAACCTACTCACAAATGGCTTAGAATTTTAAAATATATGCATATATATATGTATGTATGTACATATACATGTAAACAGACTGATAAAGCAAGTGTTAAAAATTGATGAATCTGGATAAAGAGTTAGCAGTTCTCCATAATATCTTTGCAACTCTCCTGTAAATTTGGAATCGTTTCACAATACCAATTTTTAAAAAACTCTCTCCAAGATTCTAAGTAGTAAATTTATGTCTAAGTGACTTACTAATTGAAATAAACCTATTAAGAGTGAATTTTGTCCAATAATTTTACTACCATGTAGATAGTCATCAATAATGCATGGGTATGTACCACTACAGGCATGTATAATAATATCCAGGGAGAGTACACTTTAAAAGACAAAAGACTAGAAATAACCCACATGTCCACTGGCAAATGAATGCACTGTGATATAGTAAATGAAATACTATCCAGCAATGAAAATGAATGAACTGAAGTGCACATAAAAATAGGAATGAATCTCATAAACTAATTTAAGTGAAGGAAGCCAGATATAAAAGAATTTATGCTGTATCATTCCATTTATAGAAAGTTCAAAACCAGGCAAAACTAAAGTATGGTATTTGAAGTCAGGATGTGGGGTAGAGACTGGCTGGGAAAATGTGAGGAGCTGCAGGTGTGCTGGTAGCATTCCATGTATTGACTGGGTTGGGGTGATATGGGATGTTCACTCTGTGATAATCCATGGAGCTGTATGCTTACGATTAGCGTACTTTTTTTTTCAGTATAGTTTTTAGTGATTACGTACTTTTAAATGAAAAATGTTAAGTGTCCTTTTGGCTTATTGATTCTATGCTGTCAAATTACAAAACAGCATACAAAAAGTAAACAAAAACATGCCAAAAAGTGCTCTCTGATTTTTAGAACTTCTCAGAGCCAAGAGAACACTACCAAGTACAGAAAATACAATGATTTTTAATGATCCTATACCTTTAAAAGTTCTCCACATGTTTAAATATAGCATTTCAAATAAGATCACTGCAAAGAAGTGAATTTTTTTCAATACAAAACTAAATATTTGTCCTCTGACTTCAATATCCTCCTATTAGAATGAGGTACAGAAGGCTAAGGGAAGCTGGGCACAGGAATGATACATATATCTAGGCAGAAACTACCGAAGATGAACATATAACCATACATTAAAAACTATAAATAATCTTTTTTTTTTAAGTCACTGCTTTTGTACTCTATAACCTATTCACAGCTAGTCTTTGACCTTCTTATGGCTGTTCCTAATTGTCACCTAAGGCATGGTTCTATTTCTGGAAGGAAACAGGGATTCTCCAGATGCTCACTTAAACGTAACAACAGGAAACTGCAAACGTGTGTCATTGAAAGCACTGTATTCTTAATAAGTAGTACTATGGAGATGAGGCAAACTGACATTTTTATATGTGTACATCCTCAGTTCTCTAAATTCATTGCATATTCCATATTCATTATGTTATTTTTATGGCTATCTTCCTTTAAATCTTCTCCCATTAGGTTGTCGCTGAAAAACTCTTTAAAATCAATTCTTCATCAACTTTCTTCACTAGTAACTCAATGTTTCAACATAACTTTGTACTAATTCAGAGGAAGGTTCAGATTCAAAATTTTATTAATCCAATATTAATCATCTTTCTTGGGATAAAAAAATGGACACACGGACAAAAGATATTCAGGGATAATTCAAGGGTTATTCTAATTTAACTAGTTACTGTGGGTTACCTAATCATATGCTAACTTTTTGGATTCCCTAAGTCTAAAAGAAAGGAGGCCAAAAGAATACCCAAGAAGATTTTAGTGGCACACAGGCTAGTTGATAGCATGTATTCCTCCCCCTGACTGCAAAAATTGCCAATTATCAAACAACAGAAACAACCCAAATATCCATCAGCAAGAGAGTGGATAAATTCTGGTGTATTAAATGGAATACTATACAGCAATAAAAATGAATGGCTCAAGCTACACATAAAAATAGGAATGAATCTCAGAAGCTTCTAAGCCAACAACAACCCCTTGAGAAGAATTCCCAAGTTAATCCACCACTTTCCAAAGGCTAGAATATCCCACTGAGAATTTGCATGATCAGTAAGATTTCATAATTTCAATAAATTTTAAAGTCAATTCTTAAAAAAAAACTATATTTAATTTTGTGTCGCTATAAGAGCAAGGAATAAGATTGAATAGGCTACACGTTTTCAACACTGGGGACAAAAAATAAAGCAAAATCGAATGTCTACAAGATTCAAGAGCTCCCTCATGTTGTCTGAAAGAGTTGGTATCGACATGATCCTGTACCCATTACGTGACTTACACTGAGATTCAGAAAAGGTCTATGTCATTGAAAAAATCAGAGAAACGCCTAGGAAATATTCTATATACTTAAAAATAAAGGGCTTCCCTGGTGGCGCAGTGGTTGAGAGTCCGTCTGCCGATGCAGGGGACACGGGTTCGTGCCCCGGTCCAGGAAGATCCCACATGCCGCGGAGCGGCTGGGCCCGTGAGCCATGGCCGCTGAGCCTGCGCGTCCGGAGCCTGTGCTCCGCAACGGGAGAGGCCACAGCAGTGAGAGGCCCGCATATCACAAAAATAAATAAATAAATAAAGATAGATCATATCCATTACTTTAGTAGAGTTATTTAAATCAGTGGCTTTTGGGTTCCATAAGATATGTCCAGAGAAGCTAAGAAAAAAAGGCATGATCGGGGGTGTTTGCTTAGTATGTGTTAGCACCAGGTCTTGCCCCAAACAAAACAAGGCTTAGACTCTGGGGCCGTAGGCAAAGAAACACACAAATAGTACAAAAAATATAATCCCTAAAGTAAGATAGTCATGTCATCAAAAAGCTTTGAAACACTGGTTTTAAAAGTATTCTTCAAATTAATTGGAAATGAAACCAATATATTAGAAACAGGTTAGAACAAGCCCAACATACGGATGCATTCATGTCACTCTAAAGTTAATTAGCCACTTCTTAGTAACATATCAGTATATCACTGCAGAAAATGTTGCTTTGCAAACAGAGGACACTGATCTCACCTGATTTCATTTTCATACTGTGGGGACAGTCTACCTGAATTCTGGTAAAAGCTTTTCAGGAAAGAGGGGGCGGTGATGGAAGGGGCAGAGAAGGAAGTGTGAAGACTTGGAAGACTGGAGGAATAATTACTCTCCTTGTGCATGCGCCAAACTGATGCAAGGATGCTGGGTACAGAAAATACAGCAAATTCGTCTTAATTTACATTTTGGCACAATCTTCATTCACTATGAAATAGCATATACACAGGTTCTCGCTATTAATGTAATCAGGGCTGAATTTATATGGAAAAAAACTTATATGCATGCAGTTCTCTATTAAATGACTACGACCTAGTTCATTGTTCACAAACTAAATTCCTCATCTATGCAGCGTTTCTCAGCATATGTGTTTTTCTCTAAAAAGCTCTTAACAATTTTAGGACAAAAAGTGTTTGTTTTGACATGCAAAAGATACTTCAAGGGGAAAAAGTAGGAAAGCACAAATAATTACAGGAAACAAGTTCCAGAAGGAAAAACTGATTATCAGTAGTTCAAAGACTTAATTATTTTAAAGATATAAACCCTTCTAAAAATTTAAGAACAACATGTTTGGTTGTTGGAAGTCATCATAATACCTTTGGCTTAACAAATGTTAATGTCCACGTTCTTTTCTTGCAGCCTGTGGAACTGTGCAGCTATGGTTTTAACTGAATCCCTAAATCTCCTACAAAGTGTTTTTTCCAGAAGATTCTTTTCATAGCAAGTTTTTACCATGATATAAATAGCATCTTTTCATATTGACAGAAATTCTTTGAGCATATAAATTATGAAATGTGGAAAACATAAGGAAAAACAGACATCATTAATAGTTTAAAATAATTAATGTTTTAAATTCTTGAAAATAATTTTTCCTGGAAAAAGAGACTTAATGCCTTGGGTAAATATAAACGATCATTAAAATTTTTCATATATACATGAATACTTAATCCTTTTTCACAAAAGAAAATCTGAGGATAGTTAGTTCTATAATTTATTTTTATATATTCTAAATATTTTATATTTTAATATAAAATTATTCAAAAAAACAACAATCAGCATTCAATTGCATCCTTAAAAGAAATGCTGGTAAATTTGAAAACAACTAATATAAAAATTAATCTTCTTTTTACTTAGAGTTCTGTTGTTTGTTTTTTCTCTCTGACTGGAACCCCTATCAGACCGTTTCCTGAACCAAACTCATAAATAACGAAGAAAAACAAAATTAGTTCTAGGATATAAATTCTGATTTGTACTACACGGTAAGAAGTATAATCATTCTACAATTCCAAATTTACCCCCTTTATTATCTCTTACCAAATGCCAAATGATTTTGTTAAATATTTTTTAAATACCATGCAAGATAGTTGCTAACGGATACTTCCTGTCAATTATGGTATATGTATTCTTCTTTGTAAACGTCACTTTATTCTAGATAAAATTTTTAACAATTTTCACATTTGGCTTTAATTTACTATGAAATAAAATACAGCCAATTTTTATCTCATGTCTAAAGGTAATGTAGGTGATTTTTTTAACCCTTGTGCTTACAGGAAGTTCTGCTATGTTTTTTGCAAATTTGCTGACTGTTTCATGAAAGCCATCGTCAAAGAGACACTGAGGAACATGCGTTGTCAGAAGGTTTTTCAGACAAAACAACTGCCTGATATCTTGTTTTCTCCATTTTTCTGGGAAAAAAAAAAAAAACATATTTCCATCCAAAATGCTTTAACTCTTCTCTTTCAGGGTGCCTTAAAGCTTGCCTGTTTCCCTTAGTAACGAAGGTTTGTCTAATTCAGTTTATTTCTCTGAAAACTAGATGGTGGCTACGGCATGAAGTCACAATAACTCTTGACTCCACGGTGGTCAGAAGAGAGTGACAGGAGAATTTTGTTCCAGCTTCTGGAGAGAGGTTTGGACTCACCTGCACTGTTCGCTGGAGCTCTGCCTCAGAAGAGGGGAGCGAAGCCCGTGTGCCTTCCCATCCTGTAAATTCAGCTTTCTCTTCGTGCTGGAAGGTGGGTGGCTGAACGTGTGGGCCCGTCTTCGAAACTGCGGGGAGTCGGAATCCTCTTCAGGGAACGTCTGCCAAGCTGAGGACAGTGGGGAAGCTGGTGGGGTCCCTGGCGGGGAGTCTCCCGGGGAGCAGTCCTGAAACGCAAGAAGTCAGGCCTTTCTTTCCTACACCGACCATGGCAGACCTGCTGAGAAGCAGAGCTCAACAGTGACAGGGTGCCTCTTCTTCCTCCTGAGTCATGACAGACTGTTGTAGCTTTTTTTTTGTTTTTTGTTTTTTTTTTTTACTCAATCCATGCTGAAGGCTGATCTCTATCACCACAACCCATTTCTTCTGATAAGCGGCTGTAAGACAGCATCCGTAAAGGTAGGCCAGCAAGTGAAAAGGGATGATAAGAAAAGGTATTCTTTCCCCTAGCCCTTTGTGGTCAAATGCTCTACAGCTACTGTACTGTTCTCACTGTTGCCAGAAAGATGAAAAGAGATCCTGACCGAAAGAGGGTGGAGTCTGGATTTACGTATCTACTGATTTCCGTGACATATCGGTTCCATGTTTCCTGTACTGTCAAAACAATATCACAAGGCTTAAGTGTCCAAGTCTCATGGCAAAGATTTCAGGAAAATAAAATAAAGCCTGTTAAGTATCTTCCCTCACCATGGATGCTTCTATCTAACTACGTGTTCCCTGAGGTAAAAATGTTTTAAAAGACATGAAAAACAGGAAATGAATGAAAAGTGAGCTATGCCAGAATGCCTCTCATATTGCATGGGTAGACACCATAAATCTTTCAATTTAGACAAGTATGCTTGTTTATACTTTCCAGAACAGGCTCCACTGTTGAAATGTTTAGCTTGATAAACTTTGGTTAGGGCTGATCGACTCACAACTGGACTAAGTCCTCAATTCTACCAAGAGAAAGTTTAGTGAACATATTTTAATATTTTTCCATTAAAAAAAATAGGTTGCATTTGCCTCAGGTTACATGTTACAGGAAACAGGAAACCAAACCTACTGAGAATTGTCTATGAGATAAAGAAGAGCCTAATGTTAGAGTTAAAAGGGTTAAATATGGGGGAGGGGGAAGTAATATGAGGAGAGAACAAAAGATCACTGTATAAGTGCAATAATCACATAGCTCCTTTATCTATGGCCTTGCACCAACAGTTGCTCAAATATTGTCCCCCAAAGTATACTATCTCCAAACAGTAAAAAGCCTGACAGAGCAGAGTTAGACAGCAAGGGATGTGTTCCGTCCCAGCAAGAGAAAGCCTGAGTTGAATAAAGAGCAACATGCTGATAGCCAGAATCTTCTTTAAAATAATAAAGGCTCAAATAGTTATTTTTTAGAAGTCATATAAAGAGCTCATAACAAAATAACTAAACATGCATATTATCATATTAGTGTTGGTTTCTAGCAAGTTCCAATAGTAGGAAAAAAGGGAGCTCTGCTTAGATACCTTCTCTGAAGCAACACTGTTGGATCGTTCAAAGCTGTCCACACTTCCAAGCCGACCTCTCATTCTGTTAGCTCCCTGAGTGAAGAGAATAAAATTAAATTGTTCATAGGGTTTGAATTTTTACTTTAAAACGATAAAAGGCAAAAATAAAATAAAATTTAAAAATAAAATAAAATAAATAAATAAATAAAAAAAACTATAAAAGGCAGTTGCCTCTTTATGTCAGCATTACACGGATCCTTTTGGGGTTCACTCAAACTTGTTGGCAGTATTAACAGCCATTCCAGCATGGCAAAGAGAACTATCCGCAATCTACTTCCATTACTTCTAAATCATCCATTAGATAACCAGATATTCAGACCAAGCTTACTGAAGTGACTTTGGTTGCAAAGTCAAACATTATTCACCCATTAACAGCAGTGAGAGTCCCATGAACTTGGTGTCACATACAGATAAACACCCATGTGGAAAGTACAGAACAACAAACCACAACAGTTATAAAGAAAATGGTTTAATAACCATTTTTTTTTTAACAACCATTAATACAACCTCCCTACAACCTAGATCATAATTTACATTATAGGACTGAGCTACCCATTTTGGACATCTCTGTCTTCCTGCCCCAGTCTGGACTGGTAGCAATTTAGGTTTGCTGAATAGATGTTTCCAGTATTATCCTTCACCATCAACCTAGAAATTTCCTTTGATGCTATTCTATGTAGGAATTTCTGCTTCCTTGAGCCCATGTCTTCCTCTTTTTTAGTTTACTTCCTCATTTTGGTGGAACATATACTCCAGGTGCTTTCTGAGAACAGGAGACTGGGAAGTAAATTATTTTTTCATTTACATGTCTGTAAGTGTCTTTGTTCTATGCTTATATTTTATTAATAGTTAGGCAGAATATACAATTCTGCCTGGAAACGTGCCTTCAGAATATGTAAACTTTGCTCAGCTGTCTTTCGGTACAGAAGTCTAATGTCATTGTGATTCTGGAGCTGTATGTGTGCCCTGCTATTTCTCTCTGGAGCAGAATCTAAGTTTACCCTGGGGTATTCTGAAATTTCCCAATGAAGTGCCTTGGCATGGCTTTCTTCAGTCTTTCAATTGTGCATCTTCTGAGCCCATTACATTTTGAAACATGTCCATCAGCTCTAAGAAAACTTTTAAATGATTTCCTTGAAAATTTCTGCATGCATTTTCTTTCTGGAACACCTACCATTTGGCTTTTGGATCTCCAGATAACTTTTAACCTCGTTCTCTTATTTTCTATTTCTTTGTCATTTTGCTTTACTTTCCGGAAGTTTTTTTTCAACACTAGTTTCTAGCCTTCTACTGAATTTTTCTTTTGATGTCCACCATCAGAAAGTTGTAAGAGTCCTTTCCTGTTCTCCATGGACTCTTACATTTATGGTATCCTACCTTGTTTCATAGAAGCAATATTTATTCTTATCTATGTATATCAATTATAGTTTTCTATTTCTGGTGGCTCCCTAAATAACAACTATATCAATCATAAAACAAACAGCTGCATCTATATTACTGAATGCTTACCACATGCCATGTACTATGTTAAATATTTTACCATGCATTACCCCCTTCATTCCCACAACAATTCTAATGAAGTAGGTATAGTTTTCTGGCTCAACTTTACAGATGAGGAGACTGAAGTTCTTACAGATTAGGTTGCCAATGTTTACACAGTTAAAGGACAGAGCAGCAATTTGAATTCAGGGAGTACAACTTTAAAGTGAGGTTCTTGAGCTCTTACTCAATACTACCTCCTGAAGATAGAGCTTTCTGAAAAGTAGAATTACAAATAAAACCAATTAACCTACATTGGTTAAGGGTTATTTTGCAAATGTCCCAGAACTTGATGAAGGCTCTTTCAGTTTGTCAGTTCTGTACTATAACATGACATACTTCCAGTAATAAACTATACATTTAGCTGATAAATTATTGGGTTTGTGTGCGTGGAAAAGAAAAATGGGCCATGTCGCTTTCTGCTATTTTTTAGCTGCTACTTACATGCCAACCTGCCTGGTTATCTCAAACAGGTTATTTGGTCACAATAGAGAAAGTAGTCAGATGGATATCAAACAACTTCCATCATTAGAAAAACACTTAAATGACATATATTACTCATAGGAGTGTTTTATCCATGAGTTTTTCTTACACACCAAGAAAAATAAACTTACTTTAAAATTATACTCTACCACAATCATTAATTCACACATTTCAACAAGTGAGGACAATGGCTATTACTCTGAAGAGAAAGTGAAATGAGGACTTACTTTTTTTTAATATATACAAATTTATTTATTTTTGGCTGTGTTGGGTCTTCGTGGCTGTGCGTGGGCTTTCTCTAGTTGTGGTGAGAGGGGGCTACTCTTCATTGGGGTGCACGGGCTTCTCACTGCGATGGCTTCTCTTGTTGCGGAGCATGAGCTCTAGGCGCGCGGGCTGCAGTAGCTGTGGCTCGAGGGCTCTAGAGTGCAGGCTCAGTAGTTGTGGCGCACGGGCTTAGTTGCTCTACAGCATGTGGCATCTTCCAGGACCAGGGCTCGAACCCGTGTCTCCTGCACTGGCAGGCGGATTCTTAATCACTGCACCACCAGGGAAGTCCCTTGAGGACTGTTTTCTATCACACTTTATATTAGTGAATATTTCTCGTTTAGAACTATAAACATATATTAATAAATATATTAGGAAATGTTCCTCTTTTGGAAAACTTCAATTTAAGAAAAAGCAACAGGAACTTCCCTGGTGGTGCAGTGGTTAAGAATCCACCTTCAAATGCAGGGGACACAGGTTCGAGCCCTGGTGTGGGAAGATCCCACATGCTGCAGAGCAACAAAGCCCATCCGCCACAACTACTGAGCCTACGAGCCATGTCTACTGAAGCCCGCAGGCCTAGAGCCCGTGCTCTGCGATGTGAAGCCTGCACACAGTAATAAAGAGTAGGTCCCGCTCACCGCAACTGGAGAAAGCCCGTGCACAGCAACGAAGACCCAACGCAGCCAAAATAAATAAATAAATAATTTTTTTTTAAAAAAAGAAAAAGCAACAAACAACCAGAATGCAAGACTCTGTCTTTTCACCTTTGAGCAGATAGCTTTTTCAGTTTAACTATATTATGATTTGGTAATGCATGTGTCAAGCCTTTTGCCTTGGACCCACTTTTTAACTGCTAATGAGCTGAGCTTTAAAGCATTTAAAAAATGTATCCTATTTCATAAACAACTATAGTTAGTTAAATAAAATGTTCTGACTTTTAAAAATAGCAGCAATTATGAGCCAAACTATGACTGGAGTGTCAATTGTCTCCTATGTCAGAGAGAAAAAAATAAACTGACAAGTTTCAGAAGTACGGAAAAACCCTTTACTATGCAACCTTTGATACAACATGGGTAGCTGCCAACCTTCTCAAGAAGTCCATTCTGCTGCACATGGTGCAAGTAAGGCCTTGTTAGGTCACATAATTTACGGGACTTGCTAGCACTTTGGGACGCAAGAGGTACAGTATCCACCTTGACCGAAACAGATTGGCAGTGCCCTTGCTGAAAAGTCATTACAGCCATACAAAGCTATGTAAGCAGTACTTCAAAGTCAGCCGTGCAAGTACTGTGCAGAATGCCAAGGTACTCAGTGGGATAAAGAGCGTCACACTCTAAATACCCTTGTGTCTTTTAATAAATGACAGAGGTTTCAGAGCTTACCACTGCTGTATGTACCAGCTCATATCTACAGTGTGATATTTTCCTAACATACTGACATTTCACCCTCACGGTAATATGACCTAAGCAGGTATGAGTATGCACGTTTCACAAGTGGGGAAACAATGCCTTAGAAAAGGTAAATAATTTGTCCAAGAGCATAAATATAAAACCTGCTAGGGCCAGATCTGGAAATCGGATCCTCTGACCACATACGCAAATGATCTTTCTACTAAAATTCTCACTGAACACCATAGGAGAGAGGGAGAAAAGGGGGGAGGGAAGGAATGAGAGAGAAAGAAAGAACATAACTGATTTATAAATTTTGAAGATGAGGAGGTAAGAAAAATTTATGAAAAGTTGCATTAACACACTTCTGACAAATCTTCTAGAGGCTCTTTTCCTAAATTCTGTTTTCCGCTAATAAAATAATAGCATTGTCAAATGACCATGCTTGCTGCAAGGCTTTTGTTAGAATTACAAGATTCTCAATCATTAACAGAAATTACCCATAAAAGTATTTTGAGTTCTAGCAAAGAAATAAAAATAAGAACACCAGACATCACAAGTCACTGTGTCCCAATGTACTATTGCACTTGACTTTCTTGCTTTTAACACTTTTGAAGATAACAGGTAGTTATTTCGTAGACTGTATCTCAATGTGGGTTTGTTGATGTTTCCTCAAGATTAGATTCAGGTACTGCCCCTTTGGCAGGAATACCACAGAAGTGCCACTGTGTTCTTTGTATCGGTGGCACAGGATTTCAATTTGTCCCATTGCTGAAGATGTTCAATTTGATCATTTGATCAAGGTGGTGCCTGCCAGCTTTTTCCACTGTAAAGTTACTATTTTCCCCTTTGTAATTAATAGGTATTAATTCTACCCAGTAAATATCCTGATCCTGATCAAATTTCCAATGTATTAATTTATTTTTCATATCAGAAGAGACTTATAGTTTCCTATCTTATACAACAAGTCACTATCTGTTGCTATCATTTATTTTGATACTCATCTCAGATGTTACCAGTGGAAGTCCTTCAAGGTTTATATGTCTTTGGGACATCCTGTTACCTTTCTTTGAGTACTTCCTTACTATCTAGAACACCACGATGCTCTGGACTTACCCTGTACTTTCCCTGTAGTCCTGGAACTAGCCATTTCTCCCAGGATCATGGTTCCTTCTTAAAGAATGATATATAGAAACCAAAATCTGAGTGCCAGACCTAAAATCTGGGTCATCCAACCAGGCTTAATTTATTATCTGGCACGTATAGAAAAGCTGTTCCTAGTTGCTTTCAGTGGACAAATTCAGGGACCCTAGGTACACATTTACTGACACACGTATATATTAATACATATACATTACATCGAACATAATATACGTAATTCTATTGCTCAAAATAGAAAACCAAGATTCCATACTGCTGCTACCTCTGAGTTGAATCCAACAACACAGAACTCATTCTAATTTCCTCCCCTTTCATATTTGTAATTCCCTTCTCCCAGAATCCCACTAGCCTTAAACATTTACATATTTGATCAGTTCCCTGTGTGTAACCAACCTCCACAATTGACACCTCACACTCTCCTCACCCCCACTCAGGCTCCAGCCTCCCCACCCATAGGTGCCATCCTTGTATTGGGCACCTTGAATGCTTTTTCCCCTCCACTTGTGTCCACATGCTGCACTGGGTCACCCCCATCAGAGCATCCATACAGGCTCTGTCCCCCTGTGCTGAGCCACTGTGGCTTCCCTGCCTTACAGACCCGAGACATCTATATTGTTGTGTCTTGTCTAATAGCATTAGGAGTGAATTGCTCAGAAAGAGGAAAATGAAGAGGCAGAGAAATAAATTTGCTTATTATTAAACAGAATATATAAATTCACCGAATGGAATACACGCATGTCTGTTAACTTATACTTACTATTTTCAACATTCTCTATCAGCTCCTAGGAATAAGTGAAAGAAGGGCTTCTTTATAACTTTATGTGGCAAATGATTAAAAGTTCTTAAAGGATTGGCTATCAGTATTCTATTATTTCCCCTTTTCTATACATATATCTCAACTGCTCAAATTCAGATATCAGAGGCACCAGAATAAATCTAGATCTGAAAATGAGACTTTTTTTGAGAGATTATTTTTAAATAAGTGTTAACTAACTTAAAGTTATCTTAATTTTTTTTTAAAGGAAATGTTCAGTGAGCCAGTTGAGAAAGAAGCAGTTAGAAAACACAGACATAATACCTTAAAGAGCCTCAGTTTAATCTTACCCTTGAGAAGATATTTTCCAGGGAGCTAGTTAAGGATCTCTTGGCTTTATTTTTCAGAATGTCAAGTTTGAACCTTCCACTGCTCGTCGCATTTTCTGGGATTGTACTATTTGAAATAGTCTATGGAAAGAAAAACATACATTTTAGGTTGGAAATGCTCAAGGTTAAATGAAGCTTTAATGACAGGCTTATGGCTAAGCCATTAAAAAGCATGAGAATTATTCTGTAGCTCTATTAAGAAGTAATAATTTAGGTTCCACATCATGAACACACAGATTACAAGCAAAAGAGATTAATTTTTAATATTGTAAGTAATAAAGAAGATAGAAATAAGATCTTTCCTTTATGTCTTTCCTTTCTGCTAATATATTCCTGCTGCATTTAACAAAAACTAAACTTGAGCTGTCCATTTTTACTGCTGTTATTTTGATTAACAACTATAACCATCCCTTTCCAAGCTACATACTTTATATCCAAATTACCAAGGAAAACACAAAAAATTGTTGTCAAAGAACAATGCATCTTCTAGTAAAGCTGGATTCTGCTAATGCCTTTGTTATAAGTCCATTTTCATTTGTGAGTGGGTCATTTATCTTTTCAATTGACTAGTATTCACTGATAGTACTGAACTGTATGAGAATCTACAATGTGTCCATTATATGAGGTTCTCTAAATATTTTATCTTATATAGAGATAAAAAGCTACTATGTATATTACATGGTTCTTAGTGCCAGGAAGCTTCCAAAAGAGAAAACTCATCCTTTGCTTGGGGAGGAAATACGTTCTCGTAGCAGTGACACAAAGCAACGCATAAGTATCAAATATGGAACCGTGAGTTATGGGTCTCAATGGTCAGGAAGAAAAGGATACATGGGATTCAGACAGGCAGAAAAAAAGGAGATGTAGACTTTCCCAACACTGGGGATGGTGCTGGCAAAATCATAAATGCTGGGATGCTCACGGGACAGCGTGTCAGTATAGGTGTTTAACTAAAACAGAGGGAGGTAGTGGAAAGTGGGAAAGTGAAGCTGGAGTTAAAACCTTGAATGGTCTTAAGTGCTGGATAATTAGGAAGAATCACTGATCACAATTTACAAGCAGAGGGGCATCACTGTGAAAGTAATGTTTGGGGAAGATTTAAGTGAAAGGACTGTTCAAAAATCACCTAAAGGACTGGGAAATCAGAGACTGGAAGATCAGATTGAAGGCTTCAGGACAGTCTACGCAGGAGGCGATAGAGGTCCATACTGGAGCTGGCTCCACGTGGTCATCTAAGGAGTTACTGATAAAAGAAACATGATCACAATCAAAAAGGAAAGAAAACAATAGATAGAGATGTGGGCTGGACTGGGTTCGGGCTGTGTATAAGGACTGGGTTGACTCATCATTCTAAGGCTTTGAGATGAATGACACAACGAAAATAGGGAAATCGCATTGGTACTTAGCACAATGCCTGACACAGCAGCTACTCAGTGAATACCAGGTGAATAAATGGAAGGAAGAAAGGAAAAGAGGGAGCAAGGGAGGGAAAGAGAGAGAGGCAGGGAGGAACTTAAGTATACTGACAGGAAAACATACACAATTTGTTAAAATCTCCTCTGTGATCTTGACCGCCCTCCGTCATATAGAAAATGCATATCACTCCTCACATACTGCCTTCGGCCTTCTGGTCAACAAGACTATCACCACCAATGACTGATTTAATCAAACCCATGAACAGATTTTAGTCTTTATGTTTCTTGACCTTCCTGTGTCATTGGACATTGTTGATCTTCTTGCTTGAACTCTTCTCCTACCTTGGCCATTCACCATAATAAATCTTTCTACCTCATTATTCCCTTTCAGTCTTTATCACTGGCTCCATTTTAATTCACTCACTGCCTGAAATGTGGGTGCTCCTCAGAACATCCTCCTTCGACTTCAAATCTGTGACAAAGCTCATAGTCTTCCACATTTATAATGTCAGCTCAAATTCTATGAGCACCAAATCCATTCTTCTAATTAAATCTCACACTTCCAAAATTGAATTCTTATTTCTTATTTCCATCTTTTGCCCCACTCTTGCCTTTTTTCTGTATTTCCTAGCTATTACATCTAATTCCTCCAAATCTGAAACCTTGAAGTCTCTCCCAGCAAGCCCCTCTCTCTTCCTAAACATATCTATCCAATCAGTCACTAAGTCCTAAGGATCATGCCTCCCAAATTGCTCTTGACTCAGTCCCTCCCTCACATCTCCAGGGCTCCAGTTTACCCTCTCTCTGAGACAAAATACATTTTTCAAGAAAGAATCATTCAATCTATTTATGTCCCAGTGTTATCTCTTGTCTGGTACATACTTATATCTCTGTGCCAATCACACCATATTTCCATATTTTAATTCATTTGATTGCATGTTGGTTTCTCCTTACAGTTAGAGCTGTCATTATTCATCTCTGTTGCCTAGTACATAGTATGCACTTGATAAATGAATCACTTCTCATGTATTCTATTACCAAGGTCTCCTAATTTGAGAATGTGACTTCAATCCTAACACCGTCAACCCCCTTACCCAACCAGCCACAAATCTGATCCTCTCATGCTCTTACCTGAAGTCCTTTAGTGACAAAGTCTGATCTAGCACCTAAGGCTATTCATCATCCCGCTGCTGCCTAGCCTTCCAGCCTAATTTCCCCATAATTCCCATGCAAACCCTAAAAAACCCGTATGTCCTTGGAGGGCCTCCGTGCAGTATGTTCACTCATGGTTACAAAGTTACCACTTAACTTTGCACTCAATGTTCCTTTCTTAAAACACAATTCCTTGGGAATGTAAACTGATACACCCACTATGGAGAACAGTATGGAGGTTTCTTAAAAAACTATAAATAGAACTACCATACGACCCAGCAATCCCACTACTGGGCATATACCTGGAGAAAACCATAATTCAAAAAGAGTCATGTACCACAATGTTCATTGCAGCTCTATTTACAATAGCCAGGACATGGAAGCAACCTAAGTGTCCATCGACAGATGAACAGATAAAGAAGATGTGACACACATATACAATGGAATATTACTCAGCCATAAAAAGAAATGAAATTGAGTTATTTGTAGTGAGGTGGATGGACCCAGAGTCTGTCATACAGAGTGAAGTAAGTCAGAAAGAGAAAAACAAATACCATATGCTCACACATATATATGGACTCTAAAAAAAAATGGTTCTGAAGAACCTGGGGCAGGACAGGAATAAAGACGCAGATGTAGAGAATGGACTTGAGGACACAGGGAGGGGGAAGGGTAAGCTGGGACGAAGGGAGAGAGTGGCATGGACATATATACACTACCAAATGTAAAATAGATAGCTAGTGGGAAGCAGCCACATAGCACAGGGAGATCAGCTCGGTGCTTTGTGACCACCTAGAGGGGTGGGATAGGGAAGGTGGGAGGGAGATGCAAGAGGGAGGGGATATGGGGATATATGTATATGTAGAGCTGATTCACTTTGTCATAAAGCAGAAACTAACACACCATTGTAAAACAGTTATACTCTAATAAAGATGTTAAAAAAACACACACACCCACAATTCTTCAACTGTTCTGATTAGAAAACTTTATCTCCCCTAAAACTCCAGCTCCACCCCCAACAAAAATCTCTTCCTCTTGAATTCTTTCATTCTTTCCTCTATCCTTACTCTTCATTCCATCTCCACAGCAAACATGTAGCTACTTCTGTGTTCACTGAACATTTTTTTAAAAAGCCATATTGTTATACATGTACTACAATGTTCATTGCAGCTCTATTTACAATAGCCAGGACATGGAAGCAACCTAAGTGTCCATCAACAGATGAATGGATAAAGAAGATGTGGCACATATATACAATGGAATATTACTCAGTCATAAAAAGAAACAAAATTGAGTTATTTATAGTGAGGTGGATGGACCTAGAGTCTGTCTTATAGAGTGAAGTAGGTCAGAAAGAGAAAAACAAATAGTAAGCTAATGCACATATATGGAATCTAAAAAAACAGTACTGATGAACCTAGGGACAGGGCAGGAATAAAGATGCAGACGTAGAGAATGGACTTGAGGACGTGGCAGGAAAGGGAAAGCTGGGACAAAGTGAGAGAGTAGCACTGACATATATACACTACCAAATGTAAAATAGATAGCTAGTGGGAAGCAGCCACATAGCACAGGGAGATCAGCTCGGTGCTTTGTGACCACCTAGAGGGGTGGGATAGGGAGGGTGGGAGGGAGATGCAAGAGGGAGGGGATATGGGGATATATGTATACATATATGATTCACTTTGTTATACAGTAGAAACTAACACAACATTGTAAAGAAATTATACTCCAATAAAGATATAAAAAATAAAATAAAACTAATAGGAATTTTAAAAAGCCATCTTGTTGCCTCTATTACATGTATCTATGTTTGCATTCCCTTTTGGATTATTTGAGCTCTTCTCTGTAGGCTACGTCATTATTCATGTCTTTTTTGTCACCATTATCACATAGCTTGATTCATAGAAGGTCCTCTAGAAGTGCTTGTACAATAAATAATTGTACAATTATTCATGTGATAAGTGATCACACGATATGTGGTTTGTTCTGAATAGAGTGAGATTAAGACATAACCCGAATTAGTTATCACACGATATGTGGTTTGTTCTGAATAGAGTGAGATTAAGACATAACCTGAATTAGTGTTATCAAGAGGTAAATATGTCATGATTTCTTCAGATGTTGCTGCCGTCTTGCTTTACCTACACGCAGTTGGGAACACATTCTAAACCATGTGCACAAAAATATCATCCCTTAGTTTGCAGCCAGGGTAGCCGTTTCCATGACATTACTGATTCTTTGCATGTTTGCTCTTTACCACCCAAGCCTATGTAAGTTTTTAATGAAATAAGATGTTCATATGAATTTGAAATAAAATAATGGATTAATATTACTAAAAATGTATGTTCATTCTAAATCATGAGCATTTGTTATTACTGGTTTTCTACCAAAACTCACAATTTTTTTTACATTTTAAAATCATTACTATTTTATCTCAATGTGCCAATGTTTGCTACAATTTCCTATAAAACTTCTAAAATGCTGGGGGGGAATAAAAGGCCATTAGGACTTAGCCCTAAAGATGAGAAGACAAAGGAAAGAAACTCCTTTTACATCTTCTGTGATATTTTGACTGAATATATGAAAAAACCAAAAATAGGTCAACTAGAAAACATCTCACCGATGGGCCTTCCCCAATATGAACGTGTGTCCTCTGCTTGGCTTCGCACAGCTGCCTCAGATGTAAAATCACAAGTTCGTTTTCCTCCTGGTCATTGACTGCCTTCATTTTCTGTTGAACAGACAGACGGAGAGCACATTATGGCAACACAGCTTTTATTGTTTTACTTTATCCTCATTTCGCTTTATCTGTCTGGCAGACAAACGTAAGTAAAGCTAAGCATTTAGCTGCTCTTAGAAACAAAAGTAACAGTGGCGTTGTAGTAACTATCCAATAGTACAGTAGTATATCTATTTTTAACGTCAGAGAGAGAAATGGCAAAAGGAACTCACAGAAGCAGGGTCCAATTCTCATTCCTTATACCTTACTTGTGAGGACTATAAATAATGTTACCTGAACTCGTTCAAAGATGTCAGCTTGCTCATTATCTGTCAGGGACGAGAGATGCCTCTGTATTACCAGCTTGGCTCTTGGTGGATAGAGACCTAAGGGAAATGATGGGGATTGGTGTTAAACAGATTCTAGCCACAGAGATCAAAATGTGTATGTGTGTGTGTGTATATATATATGTATGTATAAAATGCACTGCAGGGCTTCCCTGGTGGCGCAGTGGCTGAGAGTCCGCCTACCGATGCAGGGGACGCGGGTTCGTGCCCCGGTCCGGGAAGATCCCACGTGCCGTGGTGCGGCTGGGCCCGTGAGCCATGGCCGCTGAGCCTGCGCGTCCGGAGCCTGTGCTTCGCAACGGGAGAGGCCACAACAGTGAGAGGCCCGCGTACCACAAAAAGAAAAAAAAAAGGGAAAGAATAGCTGCTAATATTAAAAAGTACAGCTTACACAGGAAGCTCTCCCCGTTATACAGGCTTGGTAATAAAATTTCTAGGGCATCATTAGTTTTTAGCAACACTTTTTAGTGTTTTTCCAAGAAATTGTTTACCTCTTTATACCATATTATTTATATATCTAGTGTACTTCTGCATATAATTTATATTAAGTCCTTGGGCAAAAATTTTTCCATGAAAACATTTTTGTTTTCATAAATTTTTTTAAAAAGGAAATGTAATTCATATTTACAGTGATTCACCGGACCATACTTTTTTTTTCTATCCATTGTTAAGGAACAAATCTCCTTTACATAGTTAGAGACCACTTATACTATTGTTACTGTACTTTGATTAGAAAGAGGATATCTAGCCACATATAATATTTAATGACTGTTATAGGTAGACTGCACTTTAAAATCCCTAGGAGAGATTCACCTCAAAATATGCATTGTTTTAAAAGAACTAGAATTCATTTCATGATGGTCAGAATGTGTAGAGTGCCACCACTGGACCTGTTTTAAACCACTGAGCAGAAAGAAGAAAAACTTCTGAAAACTTCTCAGCTCTACCTTTCTTTGCACAATGTACAATAAAATGCTGTGAAAATCTCTGTGACCACGTACAGAAACACTAAAATTCATTTTGATGGTGTGATGCCACACCACTCACTACCACACTTTATTATTTGCTGGCAAAGCCTCCTTAAGAGGCTCCTTAGGCAATATATTAAGAAACTGATTCAAATGATTGTTTTTGTTTTATGTTGTTTAATATTCCAGCATGTTATTAGCATGTGTAGGAGGATAAAAGATTTAAAAAGAGGAGAAGTGGGCTTCCCTGGTGGCGCAGTGGTTGAGAGTCCGTCTGCCGATGCGGGGGACACGGGTTCGTGCCCCGGTCCGGGAAGATCCCACATGCCGCGGAGCGGCTGGGCCCGTGAGCCATGGCCACTGAGCCGGCGCGTCCGGAGCCTGCGCTCCGCAACGGGAGAGGCCACAATGGTGAGAGGCCCGCGTACCGCAAAAAAAGTAAAAATAAAAAAATAAAAGAGAGGAAAAGTAAAGAGGGTACTTATTTGAAGTAGGTAACTAAATCTATGGCCCAGGAAGTTTCTTTAGTCCTTTATTTCAGCGGAGGAATTGCAAACAGCTTATTTGCAAATTATGCATGCCCCCTACTCCGCCTTGAATCTGATTTGACTTTCTTCTTTCCCCCAGTTTCAAGTCACTGATTAACCGATCCTGCGAGGTAAGTATACTATTTAGCCCTCATGCAAGTTATTGTAGGAAAACCCGACTGAGGGTAATTGCTTCACCTCTACAGTGCTCAACATCACTTTAGTTTCACATTCTGAGGACTGGTCCTTGAGAGACGGTCCCCTTAGACACTGTCTCCTGGATTCACTTTGGTCCCCCAACATGGCTGGTGCTTTCCTTCCTGGTCTAAATGACAAGGCTCCCTTGACATAGGGATAGATGATTAGGACTCAATATCAGCATACGTATCTTTTCCCTTTCTTTTTTTTCAGTAGAGAAAGAACTCCTTATTAATGCAGCCAAAGGTATTGACAGGATTCTACAATTCTGAGTAAGTGATATGAAATACAAATATCTAGATACTTCTAAATATCTCTAAATATCTTTCTCACTTTCTATTCCTATGAATTTGTGTTGAATCTGAATGTGGTCCTTTTTCCAGCTTTATACTTTGTACTTAAGCCTAACACAAGTTTAGAATTCACACTGTTATCTTACCCAGATGAAAACAACTCTTTGGGAAACACTGATGCCAAGGCTTCAAGACAGCTTGGTCCTGAAAATCCTGGCTTTCTGATATTCTTTCAGAGAGAAGCATCAGGTTGCTTTGGAAACAGACTGAACAAGTTCAAATCCTGGTTCTGCCCCTCCTAAGCGATAAGGATGTGGCAGTTATCACCCACTATGTGTCTCGGCGCCTGTTTCCTCATCAGTAAAATGAGGATTCAAAACACTACCCATCTGGTGGGATTTCGGTATGGATTAAGTGGGCTAATATACGGAAAACACGACAGTGCCGAGACACAGTAAGTCTTATGGGAGTATCTGCATTATTGCTATTCCTTTCATTCTTACTATCAGAACACTGTCCTATCTTATGGCTCTCTTTGCCCGATGTCAAAGGCAAGGGTAAAACAATCATATCAGAAGGTGTTATCTAAGGCCTTAGGAAAAGAAGCCCGTGTGAATCTTTTCCAGTTCACATGAACCCTTCATTTGCTCCCTTCAGATATATGCATACCATGAAGCTAGGGAACTTTAAGTTTCACTCCCTTCATGATCTTGGAAGAGACCCTACTACTTCTGGATGTATAATATGTATTCTCTTTCTTTTGTCTTTTTCAATTAACTTATTTTATTTATTTATTTTTGGCTGCATTGGGTCTTCGTTGCTGAGTGCAGGCTTTCTCTAGTTGCAGAGAGTGTGGGCTACTCTTCGTTGCGGTGCGCAGGCCTCTCACTGTGGTGGCTTCTCTTGTTGCAGAGCACGGGTTCTAGGCAGGCGGGCTTCAGTTGTTGTGGCACGTGGGCTCAGTAGTTGTGGCACGTGGGCTCTAGAGCGCAGGCTCAGTAGTTGTGGCACACGGGCTTAGTTGCTCCACGGCATGTAGGATCTTCTGGGAACAGGGTTCGAACCCGTGTCCCCTGCACTGGCAGGTGGATTCTTAAGCACTGTGTCACCAGGGAAGCCCCTGTACTCTCTTTCTTTACAAAGGTCTCTAAAACTATAAATTTTTTTTCAGAGGAGTGTTTTTTAATATGATTTGTGTAATTTCCTACTGGTGGTTTTATCTTTTTCTTATAGATAATAACAGTCTTTCCAGATTCTGAACAGCAATCTGCTCTCTCCTCATTTCTTACTGATCATTTAACTTCCAAGTAAGCAGTTATTGTTATGTAAAAATATTAAGATTTTATGAAGTCAAATCTGTCAATGTCTTCTTTTGGCAGTTTCTGGATTTCCGTGTCTTAATAAAGGCTTTCTTATGTAGGGACAAAATAACATTTTCATTTTCTTTGAAGGATTTAAGCATTTTGTTTGCATTGAGGACTTTGATCCACCTAGAATGTATTTTGAGTAGGATAAATGGAAGGAATCATTGTCTCTTTGGATAGCAAATTGATCCAACACCATTTCCTGAATCACTCAGCCTTTCCTCCTCAGATTTATAATATTCTCTTTACCATACACCAAAGAATGTTCCATTTTTGTTACGTTTACATGTATATTTGAAAATAAGGTGCATTCTGTAAAATTATAGTTATACATTTTAAAAATTTGAATATTACATCTAAATAGTGCTTGTTCACACAGTTGAGTGGATATTCAATAAATACGGCTGTTCATCATCCATTTTCCCACGTGCCTATGATCCTCCTGCCTACTGAACAGATATCTCCATTTGCACTTACAGTGGCTGGTCCATTCTCTGCTTTGTTCTGGAGTCCACACTCCCCCCATCGACTCCAACACCTATCGTACTGATTGCATGTACGTGCTCACAAGCCTGTCTCCCACTCCAGACTCTAAGCTTCCTGAAGGCATGGTCCACATCTCAACCATCTCCGCATCCCCAGTGCCAAGCACACTGCCTGGCACTTGCTAGACGCTTAACAAGTGCTTATCAAATTGTGTGTCTTCTCTGGCACAGTTGTTTTCAACCATTTTTATCAGTAAGAGACAAGGAGAAGAAAGGGAAACTGAGTCAGGGTCACCTCTTCCTCATGCTCTACCCCCTCCTCAAAACACATTTTTTAGGGCTTCCCTGGTGGTGCAGTGGTTGAGAGTCCACCTGCCGATGCAGGGGACGCGGGTTCGTGCCCCGGTCCGGGAAGATCCCACATGCCGCGGAGCTGCTGGGCCCGTGAACCATGGCCGCTGAGCCTGCGCTCACAACGGGAAAAGCCACAGCAGTGACAGGCCCGCGTACCGCAAAAAAAGAAAAACAAAAAACTTGCTTTATGACCTCATGTCTATTATCTGTGTGATTTTCAAATGACCCTGAAAAGCCAAGCAAGTTTCATTCTTGTTCTAAACCTTTAGGAAAAAAAGAACACATCATCGAGTGAGAAAGGAAAAAAAAGAAAGACTTAAAACAGTCGATATTCTGGGATGGTTTTGCCTCTCTTCATTCATTCAACAAATATTTGGTCAGTTCCCACTTTGCACATAGCAGAGTCTTAGGAACTGTGGGAAATGCAAGTTCCTCCCTTGAGTATGCCTTCGGAGAAAAAGTAAAAAATAAAAAAGAAAGAGGGAAAAAAAAGCCAAGCACCTAGGAGAGACTGACAGCACAAATTTGACTGGACATGAGAAATGATTCCTGGGGCTCTTGGTTCACCTCAAAACAGAGAAGCATTCAATGACAGTAGCGACTTTCTCACTTCCCCAATGCCAAAGCAAACTTGTCTTTGCCAAGCAAACTCGTCTCTGCCAAGGCCAACTTATACTGTACCTTCAATCCTTTCACAGAGCTTATGCAAAGAGTGCATAGGGCAGGCCTCGCACAGCTTAATCTGGGTCTTGGCACTCTGCAGGGCAGCGGCCGTGCTGAAAGCCTGTTTCAGAGTCAGCATTACCTCATCAACCTACAAGAAGAAGCAAAATCCAGGTCTATAAACGTTTGCTTTCATGGTAACACATTAAAAGCCCAACAGCAATGTGAGACTTTGTTGATGCTGACTAAATATTAATAATGGAATTTTGATGACCACAGATCTGGTAGTGAGAAAATAATGTCTCAAAGTTAGACCCTCAATTAATTATACATAAAATTGAAAACTGGATGAAATAAGACCATTTTAATGTGCATAATACAATAATACTGATCTGTTACTCGAATGCCATTTTTGAATCCCACTCAGTGCTATGCTATCACAGTTAAGTGACAGTCAATCAGGTATTTGTTTTTATTCTTTTTTATAAAATTTTATTGGATTATAGTTGATTTACAATGTTGTGTTGGTTTCAGATGTACAGCAAAGTGATTCAGTTATACATATACATATATTCATTCTTTATCAGATTCTTTTCTCATATAGGTATCACAGAATAGAGTTCCCTGTGCTATACAGTAGGTCATTGTTGGTTATCTCAGGTCTTTGTTTAATTAAAGTAGTTTATCAGATAAAGATCTCTTTGGAAGTTTTGTCTGCAATACATAGGGAGCAACAAAATAGGTTTAACAAGTCACTTGTGTTAATAGGTATCTTATTTACTTTATCCTTTTGGATCATTTTTAGTGCAACAAGTGAACATGTGTTTAACCAAAGTTCTAGGGGGAAATGAGCCCAATAAATAATGTTGGGGGAATTCTATGAAGGCTACTGGTCTTTTCTCTATGGCTTCTATTTATTATCATTTGGCTTCTGATTTGTGACACTAAGAAGTTCTGCAGTCATGCTATCTAATAGCTGGGTCTCACCACTAGGCCAGCAGCTTGAGAACTGCCAGGTAGTTTCTTCCTTGCTCTTCCAGTGACTCAGTCAAGAAGTTGGAATCTAGCATTCTGGGTTCCTGGTTGCTTCTTTGAGGTCAACTAACAGCTCATCCTCCAGGCATTGCCAAGCCGACTTCAGGCCAGGTCTCCTCCTCTGTGGCACAATCATCAGTGTAAAGTGTGGCTTTCTCACCCACTGTACAATTGAGATCAAAGTCTAAAACCTGCATGGGGAGCTGTGAAGTACCAGGGCCTCATCCAAACTAGCTCTGATATTCAAAACCATTTACCATGCTTCATAAACCATGTTTTGTTTTGTTCTCTTTTTATTGCAGTAACATTGTTTTAGGACATTAAATAAGTTTCACGGGTGCAACGTTTAATTCAACTTCTGTATACATTACAGTGTGCTCACCACCAAAAGTCTTGTTTCCATCTGTCACCATACAATTGACCCCCTTTACCCATTTTGCTCTCCCTCCCACCCCCGTCCCCTCTGGTAACCACCAATCTGTTTTCTGCATCTATGTGTTTGTTTTCGTTTTTTATACTCTGCATATGGGTGAAATCATACCGTATTTGTCTTTCTCTAACTTATTTCAGTTAGCATAATACCCTCAAGGTCTATCCATGTTGTCATAAATGGCAAGATTTCATCTTTTTTGTGGCTGAAAAATATTCCATCCTGTGTGTATATACGTATCACATCTTCTTTATCCATTTATCAGTCGATGGGCACTTAGGCTGTTACCATATCTTGGCTATTATAATGATGCTGCAGTGAACATGGGGGTGCACATATCTTTTCAAATTAGTGGTTTTTTTTGTTTGTTTGTTTGTTTGTTTTTTGCGGTATGCTATGCGGGCCTCTCACTGTTGTGGCCTCTCCCATTGCGGAGCACAGGCTCCGGACGCGCAGGCCTGGCGGCCATGGCTCACGGGCTTAGTTGCTCCGCGGCATGTGGGATCTTCCCGGACCAGGGCACGAACCCGTGTCTCCTGCATCGGCAGGCGGATTCTCAACCACTGCGCCACCAGGGAAGCCCTCAAATTAGTGTTTTTATTCTCTTTAGATAAATACCCAGAAGTGGAATTGCCGGATCACTTGGTAGTTCTAGTCTTAATTTTTTGAGGAACCTCCATACTGTTTTCCATAGTGGCGGCACCAATTCACATTCACACCGACACAGATGGCCAACAGGCACATGAAAAGGTGTTCAAATTCACTAATTATTAGGGAAATGCAAAACCACAGGGAGATATCACCTCACACGTGTTAGAATGGTTATTACCAAAAAGACAAGGATTAACAAGTGTTGGAGAGGATGTGGAGGGAAAAGAACCCTCACACACATAAACCATTTTTTTAAAAAGACTCTTTAGGGCTTCCCTGGTGGTGCGGTGGTTAAGAATCCGCCTGCCAATGCAGGGCACATGGGTTCGAGCCCTGGTCCGGGAAGATCCCACATGCCGCAGAGCAACTAAGCCCATGCGCCACAACTACTGAGCCTGCGCTCTAGAGCCCATGAGCCACGACTACTGAGACCGTGTGCTGCAACTTCTGAAGCCCGCGCGCCTAGAGCCCGTGCTCCGCAACAAGAGAAGCCACCGTGATGAGAGGCCTGCGCACTGCAACCAAGAGTAGCCCCCGCTCACCGCAACTAGAGGGAGCCTGCATGCAGCAACGAAGACCCAACGCAGCCAAAAATAAATAAAACAAATAAATTTTTTAAAATTTAAAAAATAAAAAGACTCTTTATCCCCTTCCCCTATGGTCTGGTTTAAGAAAAAGCTACCATTTAAAGGATTCAACCTACTTCTGCATTTGAATGCCTGAAGAACCTGGAATAAAAAGAAACTTTATTCATCTGATATTACTAAAAGGAGAGTTCAAGCACCAAGCAGCCAGTCATCCTTCAGTTATGTTTTACTATATAACCATCTTTTTAAAAGGCTTATAAATAATTTCACAACATTCCAGGTACAAAAAATGAATTATTCACAATCTGTTCTTTTATAACATAATTAAAAACAAAGATTTCTAATTCTTAAAAATAAAAGCACTACATGTTTTAATGCCTTTGCATTTCCATTTCATTTGCCTTGTTATGCATTCAAAAGCAATTTCAATCACTTATGCAGATGTTTATTTCTGTTTTCTTGTTTCTCATTTATTTAAGGTACTGAAGGGGCCAGTCATCTGCTTAGCTTTCATGTAGGTTTATTATTTGCTATTTGGTAATACTGTGTTGCGAAAGGTCCCCAGTGGATATACTGAACTTTCATATTTTCTTATCTATTTCTAGATGAAACAAGAGATCATTTCAATGGTGACTGAAATGTGGCTACCAATTTCTCCTAGCCATAAATATTACTAAAAACTTCATTCGACTTCTAAAATTTTAAATGTTTTACTTTTTTTTAATCTACCACTTTTTCCAGATGGCCTATAAATTCTCATATGGAATCAGAGCAACTAAAAGTTAAATTAGCATACTATGAATAACTTAATTCTTTTAGTTTAGATACAGCAACAACAAAAAACTCCTAGGCAGTGTTAAAAGGTTAAAAGTAAAGGAATGGTTAAAGATAAATCAGTCATACGGAACCAAAAAGAAAGTATTCTTAGTGTGACCATCAGGCAAAATTAAATTTCCAGAGAAAATTATGAGATGGAACAAAGAAAGGAAATTTGTGACATTAAGGTGAAAATCCATAATGAAGATAACGCTCATAAACATTTATATACCAAACTTAGGTGTTTTATAGCATTTTAGAATAAGAATCACAGAATGTGTAAGGATGGAGAGGGGGAAGGGTAAGCTGGGATGAAGTGAGAGAGTGGCATGGACATATATCACTACCAAATGTAAAATAGATAGCTAGTGGGAAGCAGCCGCATAGCACAGGGAGATCAGCTCGGTGCTTTGTGACCACCTAGAGGGGTGGGATAGGGAGGGTGGGAGGGAGATGCAAGAGGTAGGGGATATGGGGATATATGTATACGTATAGCTGATTCACTTTGTTATATAGCAGAAACTAACACACCATTGTAAAGCAATTATACTCCAATGAAAATGTTAAAAAAAAAAAGATCACCTAGTCTAATTCTCTGGGAAACTCTACACTCTTAACCCCATACAAATCCTGGGTCTTGGTACCCTGGGTTTTTGGGGGTTTTGTTTTGATTTGTTTTGTTGGTTATACTTTCCCTGGATACTGTCGTGTGCATCTGTGGATGTGTGGAGTTCCACTTTGTCTATGAATAGTAGTCACTTCCATTTTTCTTCACACCTTTTAAACCACTTTTGAAGAAAGCAGAAATGATATGTTCCAGAAACCTCAAGGGTTGGTTTAACAAATTTAAACCACCTGCCTTGGGATATTTTACAAAACAGGGAAGGAAGGAAGGGAGGGAGGGACCAAGGGAGGGAGGGAGGGAGCATCTAAACTTGCAGTGTAACCCTCCAGGGCCCATCAGAACTCTATTCTACACTGTTTATCAATTCATAGCAATTGCTACAAAGAAACAACAGAAAATGCTAGTTGTATATTCTTTGCACTCAGAGAAGATAAATCAGCATGTGTGGTTTTGCAATATTTTGTCTTTCACAACAGCCAAGCCACATCAATCATAATACTGCTTAGACCTGTAATATTTGACTGTTTGTTTTACTCTAATGTCAGCTGCTTGAGCCACCCTCCTTTGTACAGGAAATGTACATTTAATTTTTCCTCTACCTCGCAGTTTTGATGCCTCACCATTCATTTAAGGTGCTTACAGATAAAAGTAGAGTAAACAGGATTTCAAAGATTCCAGCATAGGCCCATTCTTAAGAATGGTGCCAAAATAAGATTCTCAGGCAGCTTCAATGTAATATGAAGACATTCTCAGCCAGTCTAGTCTGTTGCCTTAGTCACAGAGCTTCTTAAGGTGGAAAAATGCAGCGTGTTCCCAGACTTTCTACTCTGACTCCGTTTTGAAAACTCATTCCACACGCATGAGGGTAAAATGAAAATACTAAAAAAAATACAAACAAAACAGAACTTTTAAAAGAGATTGGAAATCAGAAGGTTTTACAGTTTTCCTCTCGGTGTCGGTTATCCAGTAATCAGAGATTAACCAGCACCTAGAAAATGACTGCCTGAAGTTCTGAGTAACTAACTCACTCCATCACTCAAAATACACTTAACAAGCAAGCCCTGCTATCCTAGAAACTACTGGTGGATACGACAACAATAAGGACGGTCCTAACCTTGCAGGATTCACAATCCAGTGGAGTAGAAAGTTATGTGAACAAATAAATAAGATAAGGAATTTGCAGGAACTGTTGGAGATCTATGAATAAAATGTGCTGACAGCACTGACAACAAAACAACCAAAGGACTCAATGCCTGAGAAAGGGTGTTAGAAAAGGCTTCCCTAGGAGGTGATCTTTTAACAGGATCCGAAAAAGTACACAGTAGCAAAGAAGGGGAAGGGGATTAAAGTCACAGCAAAGCAAAGCCAGGCCTGCTTCCCATCCAATGAAGCAGCCGGAAAGAGAATACGAAAACAGATAGAGACATACACAATCTCTTTGTATAGCAGCCAGGTGGACCCTTGAGGCTGGCACGATCAAATTCCCCACCTGACCGTATGAAAGCAGCAAGTCCTGGCTCTGGCCTCCCCTGACTGGCAGACCCCCTCACCCCATGCAGCCAACAGTGACCTCAGAACTTCAGAGGCATTTCTGTGGGCCCCGCCTCTCATGTATTTCCTTCATCTCATGCGTCCTGTGCACGAACCACCTGCAGCTTCAGTAGCAAGCCAAATAAAAGCAACATCACACCAGTCATCACAGCAGCTTCTGCAGTCTGGCCTAGAGACAGTTGAGGACAAGGAATAGCACCTGTGAAGACACAGTCATGAAAGGGCAAGCTTTCTGGTGAGCGCTGGAGAAGAATGAGGAAGGCCCTTCTGCCACACTAGACAATCTAGATTTTGTCCGTTAATAAGGAGGCATAAACTGGCCCCTAGTGAGAGAATTTTGTGAGAAAAAAATATATATATAGCGTAAGGTAGTAAGAGGAGAGATGACAGATTAAACCAGTGGCAGGGAGACTAGTTAGGACACTAATGCAATAGTCTTAGTAAAGGAGATGAACGCCCAGACTTAATTCCAGACAGAGAGGAAAAGGAAGACAGATGGATATGAGGGTCATTTCTACCTTTGAGTTTATAGGCTTTGGTGAACAAGTGGATCTCGATGGTGGAGGAGAATGCATTACGGTTTCTAAATTGGAAAGTTGCGTAAATGGAACTGCCGAAACAATAAAATGCGGGATATACAACAGGTTTTGCGAAGGTCGGAGAGCAAGGATCTGCAACGTGGTGGAAGAATCAGCCTTAGACAGGAGGAGGGACAGAGGAGGGAAGGAGGAGGGGAGGGCTGGACAGGGGATGGGTGAGGAGAGGGGCAAGATTACCTGACATTCTCGTTTTCTACCCAACCCTTACTTGGTTGGCATTTTCCAGGGTTGTGTCCTTGGTTCTCTTTGGCCTTCTCGCTTTTCCTTCCCCCTGGGTGCTCATCCAGCCCCATGCCTTCAACTATTCTTTTTCTTTTTTTTTTTTGTGGTACGCGGGCCTCTCACTGTTGTGGCCTCTCCCATTGCGGACGGAGCGCAGGCTCCGGATGCACAGGCTCAGCGGCCATGGCTCACGGGCCCAGCCGCTCCGCGGCATGTGGGATCCTCCCGGACCGGGGCACGAACCCGTGTCCCCTGCATCGGCAGGCGGACTCCCAACCACTGCGCCACCAGGGAAGCCCTTTCAACTATTCTTTACATAACAACTCTCAAACTTCTACCCCGAGCCCTGAACTGAACCTATAATACAGTGGTCACCTGGATATCAACATGTGGCTTTTTCACTGGTATGGCTAACTATCTAGAGTGAGAACAAAACTCAAATGGATCTCTCTTGAGTAAGAAACTTAGTGATAGAGTGCTATATTCCCTAGTCAAAAGTGTCTTTGTACCAATTCATTCCCATTTCTTCATTATTTCTTCATCATTCCTCAACTCGGAGCCCACACTGGGAATGTGGAAGGCAAGAGTTAGCAGGAAGGAAGGCAACACGCCTCCAGAAAATGAGGAGAATGCTTTCCCGGCTTACTCTGTATATGCCTAAGTGGTGTGTGTTTCCCTGGGGAAAATCACTGTGGGAGGATTTTATGTCTGAGGAAATGCTCTGCTTCAAAGAATGGCAACGTATAGATCGAAAGGTTTGTGTTAAAGTGGTTAGGAGAGAGAACACAAGTGGAAGAATATGTCAAACATTTTAGGGGAAAACATCAACATATTTTTAGTCACTCAGATCTCTTTCCAACTTTGCCTTACATATTTCTCCTTAAACTCTGACTGCTCCCATTTAAGGGTCAGGGGGAGGGGTAGGAGTGCTGCAAAGTAAAATGGACTTCCAAATTCCAAAGAAAGAAATTGAAGGCTAAAATGCGACCATAAAGAAAGTATTTTTAAAATGAGGACAGGGGCTGATGAAATAAAAAGGAAAAAACAAAATCATTCTCTGTCCTGATGAAATAAGCACTATTTACTCTGAGATGTTATAGCAGTTGAGAGAATAAGAAGTCTTCCCGGGGCTTCCCTGGTGGTGCAGTGGTTGAGAATCCGCTTGCCGATGCAGGGGACACGGGTTCGTGCCCCGGTCCGGGAAGATACCACGTGCCGCGGAGCGGCTGGGCCCGTGAGCCGTAGCCGCTGAGTCTGCGCGTCCAGAGCCTGTGCTCCGCGGTGGGAGAGGCCACAACAGTGAGAGGCCCGCGTACCAAAAAAACAAAGAGGTCTTCCCAATCCTCTTACATGAGCAACAGCTCTTTTCCTATTATTAGGCTTTTCCTACCTTTTAAAAATACTCCTGGTAACATTTCCGGATTTGTTAAACTCAAGAAAATCACCTAGGCTTAAAAATTACCAGGACCAGTTGTTTTTGTTTTTCTGTTGTGGTGCTGTTTTGAAGGGCAGAAACCTATTTCTAGATGCGCTCTTCTTTTTCGACGGATGGCCGTTCTTGTGAGGCCTGGGTTCATCAGAGATGAGTCTCCCATCAGCCGGAGGTGCGGGCAGGAGCCCGTGGACAGCAGTCACCCCACTTACCAGAGATTCGCTGGCACACTGGAACACGTAACAGATATATTGGCTCAGCCCAGGCTCCGGCAACTCCCGACAGATAAAGCCAAAGTGATCAACATGCTTTATACCCTAGAGAAGGAAGAAGGGCAGTGTTTATGGGATTATGTCCTTTTCACCAACACTATAGAAATAGTTCTGTGCTTTCACACTGCCATGAATTTCTCCTTCACAGCACTGTGATAGGGGACATAATGCCAGAGCAAACTTATTCAGTGGTCTTTTGATACATAAAATAAAGAGTGAGGGGCTTCCCTGGTGGCGCAGTGGTTGAGAGTCCGCCTGCCGATGCAGGGGACGCGGGTTCGTGCCCCGGTCCAGGAGGATCCCACATGCCACGGAGCGGTTGGGCCCGTGAGCCATGGCCGCTAATCCTGCGCGTCCGGAGCCTGTGCTCCGCAATGGGAGAGGCCACAACAGTGAGAGGCCCGCGTACCACACACACAAAAAAAACAAAACAAAACAAAAAAAAGTATAAAACCTGAAGGGAAGGGGTTTAAGCCCAGTTATTTTGTTAATTTAGAAACAAGCTTTAATTGGTTTCTTCAAATACTATAATCTACTTCAATACATACCTGGGAACAAGAAGAGATATCTTTAAAATTCTTCTCAAGCACAAGTGATTTAGTATCTGGACTGATAAGGTTAATCTCAAACCGTCCAACCTTAAAAATAAAAATATTCCAATTAATTTCAACTTATCAAGAACCTAACATACTACTTTACAGTTAAATATTTGACTAATAACACAGATTCAAATGCTCTATCCCAGACATACGTATTCACATGTATGTCAACATCCAATCCAACCAAATCTACAACCCCAATTATCAGCTGTCTGAAAACATTTCTTCCTTTCATCTAGAAATCATGAAAATTCAGTCAGTCTTAATTTACAAGAAACCATTTTTTTTTTCAAATTAGAAATTATTCTTTTCAAAAAAATGCACCCTTGGGCTTCCTTGGTGGCGCAGTGGTTGGGAGTCCGCCTGCCGATGAGGGGGATACGGGTTCGTGCCCCGGTACGGGTTCGTGCCCCGGTACGGGAGGATCCCGCGTGCCGCGGAGCGGCTGGGCCCGTGGGCCGTGGCCGCTGGGCCTGCGCGTCCGGAGCCTGTGCCCCGCAGCGGGAGAGGCCACGGCGGTGAGAGGCCCGCGTACCACAAAAAAAAAAAAAAAAAAAAAGCAACCTTTCCACTTTTCGTTTTCTAAAAATACTAATTATTTAATTATAATTTATAATCATACTTTCTCACAAATGATCAACACATATACTTGCAATTGGGCAGATAAATTTTAACAATTTTTAAATAAACAACCATTTAGAAAAAAATGAACAACATGGACTCTGGCTAGCTAAGAAAAGGAACAAATCCAGTAGCCCAAACAAGAGAGGAAACTCAGTTAACATATCACCACAGGAAAGACTATAGACACTTTAATTACATGTCTAGAGTTATCAAGGACAAAACAGAACAAAACTACCATGAACTTCTGATAAAGCAAATATTACACACTGGGATTGTTTACCAAGGTACACTGTGCAACTTCCTTCTCAGGGACTCTTTGCAATGGGATAAAAGGGCAGTCACTCCTTTTTTCAAGACAACTCAAATCTGAGGAAAACTCAAATTAATCTTCAAAGCTGAGCAGTAATTAAAGAATCTCTACAGGGCATTGTTAAGAATTAAGTTCTTCTAAGTGGAACTCGACATTTTCTATACCCTGTACAACTTCAAAAACTACTTTTTAGAATTAAGAATCATCTTTTACACCTATGATATAGCTTGCACCAAGGCATTTTAATAACTGGTCCAAAAACTTATCAGGCTTATGATGTTTCTTTAACCGTCTCTTTTGTATGACAGAGTAAACTGGTGTATTCTCATCTGAAAATACACCTATGAGTCTCTGGACTTTTCTTTTTTTTCTCTCTAGAAAATTCTTTCTCCTTCATGAAGATTCGCACGCTCCCAGATTCACATCTTCAAACCCTTCATAAGATTGACTTTCTGCAGTCATTAAAAAAAACAACATTTATTTAAGAGTCAACCTAAGGCAAATGCTGGTGATGCTAAGAGCAATCTATTCTTATTTCCCCAACAACTTTCTGTGATGTTCTGCAAGTGCTTCTCTCTTCCTCTCCCTTCCCTGCTCCCTTTTTTCTTACATTCCCCGTCTGCCTCTAACCCCTTCACTACTTTCCTTTTGTTTGCTCTCTTTCTCCACCTGCCTTATCTGCTTCCCAAGGGATATGACAGAAAGGTTGGATGCTTGCGGAGTGAGGACCAGGGAAGAGCTGGCCGCCCGGCTGCTTCCGTCTAGCAAAGAATGGGGAAACACCCCGAGAGCACGCGGCCAGGGCAGCACCTGAAACAGCATCGTTCTGTTTTTCTCCGAATCCGAGGGCTGGACGTGGCTGGGCGCGCTGGCATGCCTCCTCCGCGGCTGCGGTTTCTGGCTGTTCTCGTGAACTTTCCTTTGCAGGACACCCGTGACGCTGCTGCACCGAGACCGGAACTCCTGCTGTTCATCAAAGCCAGAATCTTCCAAAATCCGCTCAGGGAAGCAGACTCGAGAGCTGGACGGCCCAGGCTGGCTGGGCGCCGCGGGGAAGACGGGGTGGGTGTCGGTGACGCCATCCCCTTCCTCGGACCCAACGTCGGCGGGGGAAGCGGGCGCCTGGGCCTCCGACACCGCCGGGTCCTCGCCGGCATCCGCGGCGCGCGGCTCGCCCTGAACCCGCAGGCGCTGCCGCTCGTGCAGGCTGAACTTCTCGATGCAGTCGTCGATGAGGCTGGACGGGGCCTTCTTGTGGGTTACGGTCACCTTGCCACAGTACAAGACCTCGAACTTCTGTGAGTTGTAAAAGGCGTCCTCGTTGTCTTTGCTGGGTTTGGCCTCCTCTTTCATGGCAGCTTTCGATAACTGCCTTATGCTGCTGATGACATCGGGAACCTGGAAAAGAATTCAAAAATCCTCACTTTAGTTGAGTATTTAGAGATCGTATATGTTCACCTAGACCCGTTATTATCACAGAATGCACGCTCATCCTAAATGATAAAATAAAGAAAGTAATAGATCCGACATAAGATAAAGCATAAACTTAAATTACACTATCGGACATAGTGATTTAAGGATAAGATTGGAATTTTATATCACTTTTATACTTTCCCCTTTTAAATGTATTCGTTTCCTAAAAACAAAGCCATGAGACTATACAGGCCACTGCAACCTTTAATAAACCATCATAACATAACCTTTGAGTACTTTTAAAACGTATTATAAGGGATCAAAAGGTTAAAAATTAAATTTAAATATAAAAAATAAAGTGTAACATGCTAAGGTACAACCACGACTGAGATAAATTATTTAATTAAATTATTATGAGCCTCAGCTGAAAGGAACCAAAGCTTCAACAATGAGGCTAAAATTAACCTTCTGGATGAAGAGGTTAAAATCCAGACACCCCTCACCAGCATTAGCCGCCAGGGAAAATGCAAATATAGACCACAGGAAGATACTATTTCATATCTATTAGAATGGCTAACATCAAAAAGTCCAAGTGGGGCTTCCCTGGTGGCGCAGTGGTTAAGAATCCGCCTGCCAACGCAGGGAACACGGGTTCGAGCCCCGGTCCGGGAAGACCCCACATGCCGCGGAGCAACTAAGCCCGTGTGCCCCAACTACTGAGTCTGCGAGCCACGACTACGGAAGCCAGCGAGCCTACAGCCCGTGCTCTGCAACAAGAGAAGCCACCGCAGTGAGAAGCCCGCGCACCGCAACGAAGAGTAGCCCCCGCTCGCACAACTAGAGAACGCCCGCGCGAAACAACAAAGACCCAATGCGGCCAAAAATTAATTAATTTAAAAGTCCGAGTGCCCACGAGGATGTGGAGCAACAGGAACTCTCATACTCTGTGTGCAGAAATGTAAAATGGCACAGCTGCCTCAGGAGTTTGGCAGCTGCTTGGGAGTTAAACACAGATCTCCCAACCCAGTCATTCCACTCCTAGAGATTTAGGTGAAAGCCCTGAAAACGTATGTCCACAAAAAGGCTTGTACACAAATATTCATAGATGCCTTAGTCACGATACCCCAAAACTGGAAACAACCCAAATATTCATCAACAAGTGAATGCTCACTAATTGTCAGGGAAATGTAAAGCAAAACCACAATAAAATATCACCTTACACTTGATAGGATGATTATCATCAAAAAGACAACATATAACAAGTACTGGGGGAGGATGTGGGAAAAAGGAAACCCTTGTGCATTGTTGGTAGGAATGTAAATTGGTGCAGTCACTATGGAAAACAGTACGGAGGTTGCTAAAATATTAAAAATAGAACTACCATATCATCCAGCGATTCCACGTCTGGGTATATAGTCAAAAGAAACAAAATCACTCTCTTGAAAAGATACCTGCACCCTCATGTTCATCAGAGCATTATTCACAATAGTCAAGACATGGAAACAATCTAAGTCAACCTAAGTGTCCGTCAAAGGATGAATGGATAAAGAAACTGTGATAAATATTATTTAGCCATAAAAAAAAGAAATCCTGCCATTTATGGCAACATGGATGGACCTTGAGGGCATTATGCTAACTGAAATAAGTCAGACTGAGAAAAGTAAATCCTGTATGATCTCACTTACATGTGGAACATTAAAAAAAAAAAAAAAAAAAAAAAGACCTCATAGATAAAGAGAACAGATTGGTGATTGCCAAAGGCAGGGGAGGGAGGAATGGGTGAAGGTAGTCAAAAGGTACAAACTTCCAGTTATAAGATAAATAAGTTCTGGGGATGTAATGTACAGCATGGTGACTAGAGTTAATAATACTATATTGTATATTTGAAACTTGCTAAGAGAGTAGATCTTAAAATTTCTCACAAGAAAGAAAAATCTATAACCATGTGAGGTGAGTGATGTTAACTAAACTTACGGTAATCATTTTGCAATATATACATGTATCAAATCATTAAGTTGCACTCCTTGAACTAACTACAATGCTATATGTCGATTATATCTCAATAAAACTGAAGAAAAAAGTGAAAGGATGAACAAAAGGTGGTACATTCATACAAAATGAAATACAACTCATTATCTCTCATCTGGTTTTCTGCAATAATCTTTTAACTGGTGTCCCTCGCCCCCTTCAATCTACTCTCAAAAGTAGAAAGGATCCTTTTTAAACTTGTCGTGTTGCTCACCTGCAAATCCTCCAAGCTCCCCATTTCATTAAGAGTAAAAGACAAAATCCCTACAATGTCCTACAGGGCCCTCACCCTCTGCATTTGACATACATACAGATTAAATGTGCACTGTGGCTACACATCCTCCATGTGACCTTTAGACAGTCAACCTGGATTTCGTCTTTTCATTCTCACCTCATTTCCTCTGCCCTTAATCCTCCCAGCAAGCCTCTCTCACTCACTCTGTTCCAGCCCCACTCACTTCCTGGCTACTCTTCGAACATGCCAGGCAGACTCCTCCCTCAAGGTCTCTGAACTCCAAATCCTCCCCCAGTTAACTGGACGGCTCACTCCTCATTTCGTTTAAATCCGCGCTCTAATGTCACCTTGAGGCAGCATCCATCCCCTAAACCCAAACACACACACACACACACACACACACACACACACACACACTCTGACACAGCCAGCATTCCCCTGGAATTTCCCCCCATTTTATTACTATCTATAGCACTTACCTCTTTTAACATTCTGTGTAACTGATTTGCTAGAATGTAAGCCCTAGGAGGGTGGTGATTTCTGTCTCTTTTCCCGCATTTTTTTCCTTGTATCCCCAAAGACTTGAGTAAGTCCTGGTACAAAGTAGAACCTCCATATGTGGACTGGGGGGAAAAAACTTATTTTTGGTAATTTCTACCTTTGGAAAAGACAGATCATCTTATACGCAGGGTTGCTTCACATTCAGACATACAAGGTATTTCTTCAAATATTCTAGCACCAATTCTAAAACCAGAATTTCTTCTCTTTCACATAATTCTTTGGGATATACTGCCAGAACATTCACAGTTTAAAAATCACAAGACTTTCAGCTTGCTAGTAGAGTAGTTCCTATGAAAGAATAAAGTCCAAATGCTATAGTTTCAATGACTCGCCCCGAACATTTGACGTATCTCCAGGGAAGTCAGATGCTTTGTACTAACACATGATCAACAACCTTAGCCCTCTGTCGTTTTGTTTTTGCCTTAGTGTCTGACAAGGGCCAAAGCTATGGAGACTGACCTAGACATTCAACCCTGAAAAAAGTACAATGATTCTAGTGGGTTAGGCAAAACCCTAAAACAAGATGGCTCCCTCCTTCCTCACTAACCATATTTCATTAAATACTTTTCATCTGATTTTACAACCCTAGCGCACATAAATTTCCAAAGTGTCTCTATGGAGTACAGAATAAGAAATATTATTATCTGTAGGATTTTTTTTTGAACCTGCAGAATTTTGATCTTGTCACAAATATTTTAATGACTATTAGAGTTGATTCTATCAAGACTGAAAATGAAGTCAGTTTGACCTTAGTTGTATCAATTCCTCTATATTATAAGTTTGTACTTTTTCTCATTGAGAGCTGTTATGTGAAGAACTGATTAGTGGCTGAATTCCTATAGTCTCACAGGACATTTCCCTGTGACCACAGGTAGAAGCTCAATACCTAAATATAATTCAGTTAATGACCCAGTTCATAGAAGCAAAGCTTATCATCTTGACTAAACTGAGTAGGTAATTTAATCTTCCAATAATTTGAATTGTTAACTGCACCATAAAACATAGATTCTAGTTGCCTTTAATATCTTCTCTCAGGTCATGACTAAACGCAGCTTTCAATGACCTGCAAAGGGGCTGGCCTGTGAAACTGATCTAACAACATTCAGCTCTGTTTTTGCTTATAAGTGGAAGACACACATGTAAGTTAACATGATACAGCCCCTGCCTACACACTCAGAGCCCATACCAGAAGGGACACACTGATAAAGAAAGGACAGTAGAATAGCCACAGTGGGAAAATGAGTTATCAGAGAACCATGAAAATTTTCTGTTGAGACATTTATCTGAGATCAATCAGAAGCAACACAAGAGACACACAAAATCTCTATCCAGTACTTGCACATACACAAGACATTTTGGGAAAACACTATTCTCCTATAGGACAGTGTTAACTGACATATATTTAGATTTTGATTTAGATGTGTTTTGGAATGAATTTGACTCCTTGCGTGTATCACATCTTTCGACGTCTTTTTTTCCTCTTTACAGTTAATGCTATAAGCTCCTAAGTGAAAGACTGAGTTGTGGTGATTTTGTGTCTTACTAGAGTTCTTCCATATGACCACTGGGAGAGAATTCTGTGCTCGGGAAAAACTGAGTGACAGTTGTCAGCAAACAAAAATATACAAATAGTGAACAACCACCTAGAACCCTGATGAAAGCTCTCCAGGATTGAGATGGGGTTAGTAGATTCCTGTTGATAACACAAGAGAGATCTGGCACTCCCCAGAATAGAGAGCTGAGGCTTTCCACTCTGCTCAGTGCTCACCCCAACTAGGAAGTGAATGTGTGTTGCAAGAATGTCTTCAGATGCTAGGAGACACCTCAAGCGACACTCTCTAGGTTCGTACTCTAGTTATTAGTACTCTGGCTACGAATAATGCCACTGCTCAGAATCTGCCTACATCTCACAGAGTCTGATGAAAATTCAATGCCAATTCAAGGCAAAGTTTTTATTGTATGGCAGCATATAATTTTAACACAAAATAACAATAATGAAAAGGGAGTTAATAATCCCTCCACCCAGGGATTAAGAGATTTATACTCTCTCCCCTGATCTGCCAGGAATTTGTGTCATTCTGCTTTCTAGAGTTTTCTTGCCAGTAAAGTAGGGGACGAGAAAGATGCTCAACAAGATCTCACCTAAGTCCAAATTTCTATGGGTTGATTTTAGTATCAATGTCAATATAGGAACAAAATAGTGTACATTAAAAGAAGATGGAAAATCATCTCTATTATTAAGCCAGAAATATTGTAAGTCATTGACATTATTCATTTCCATTGACACACAATAACCAATTTCAACAAGCAATCAAATAAATGGGGCTTTTTTTCACATGCCTCATGATATTTAGAAAAAGCACAGGGCCACCTTTAGCTAGTATTCCGTCCTTACACCTTCAGTGATCTCACTAAAAGAATATAAATTCAGGGGCTTCCCTGGTGGCGCAGTGGTTGAGAATCCGCCTGCCGATGCAGGAGACACGGGTTCGTGCCCTGGTCCGGGAAGATCCCACATGCCGCGGAGCAACTAAGCCCGTGAGCCATGGCCGCTAGGCCTGCGCGTCCGGAGCCTGTGCTCCGCAATGGGAGAGGCCACAACAGTGAGAGGCCCGCATACCGCAAAAAAAAAAAAAAAAAAAAAAAAAAAAGAATATAAATTCAAGCATCAAAATTCAGACATTAAAGCAATTCCTCGCTCTAGAGAAAAGAAAAATTGCCACTAGATTCCTGGATGTCAGGCTGTTGTTTCTCATTAATTAATTATCATAATTAGTTATCACATTCCAAGAAATCCAATGGTATTGTAAAAATTACACTTCACCTGACTTCACAAGGAAATAAATTCTACAACTACCACACACTGATGTTTAAAGTCCTAAGCAAACCCAAGGGAAAAAAGTCTGGATACTGAAAAAGCACAAAGGAAAGATACCTTTGGTCAGGAAGCAAGCTGAAAATTGGAGTCGTTCTCCAAGAGCAGTGAATATGCCAAACTGATGTAATCCTTAGTATACGCTCTCTGCCGCACTTCAGAAGTTCTCTTTCATTCTAGATAAGCCAGCAGTAATTTTGCTGTATTTGTTCAAGTTGATGTTATCACTATGCAGCCAATTGTAAAACTTCCCGGGAATAACCGTTATTGCTTCAAAAGTAAAGTATTTCCTGACTCTGCAATCAGGAAACACACTGATTGTTCAGGGCTGAAGAACAGACTCTAGTTTTCTTTAAAAAGAAGCATTTTAAATTTGAGTACCACTGTCTTTCTTATGCTGTTTAAATAATCACGTGTCCAAGTCTTATTAATTATGAAGGTAGGAGAAAATTAATCTACAATCCAATGAGTTCTTTCCTCATAGAGTTCATTGATAAACAGATGAACTTGAGCAAACATTTAAAAATTGATGCAAATATGAATATGAAAATAAGCCTCTTATGACATATTTAAAGCAAAAAAAAATAACTGGGTAAATTCTTTCACAACGGACATGAGCTTGGCTGCTTGATTCATTATTAATCTTTTTATAATAATTATAGTAGGCACAGCAAGATTTTGATAAGCACAAAAAAGAGGGAAAAGGTGTAAAAAAAGTTGAGGAAAAAAATACTAGGAAACATTTCAAGTAAATTGCAAAAAACCTGCCAAACGAGAAGAATTAATCGTTTAAACTAGTCTCAATCAAAGAGAGACAGTAAGGAAAAGAAAAGTATTTGCTTTGGAAGTAATACATGCCATTAGGAGACGGACAGATTTCCTTTCTAATTCTGCTTTACTTAAGAAACTATTAAGATCAGTTCAGCATTTTGAGAAAAGACTGATTTTGGAAGATATATACGAGCCATGAAATAGTTCACTTACATTAAAGAAAAAAAAAATCACCATTATTTAAGAACCCATGAAGATGTTCCAGTCCCAGATACTGGAACACTCAATCTGTGTTGTCATTTTTAAGGTGACGTTGTCTGACAATCTTAATAAGAAATAAAACTGATTTTTAAACCATTTTAACTTTTATCCAAAAGTACTTCAGTGATTCTTTGTATTTGGTTAAATATATAAATATTAATATTAACAACATTAATTATTAATAATATTAATAATATATAAATTATTATTTTAAAGTAAACCCTACACAGTAAAAAAGAGGTCTAATTATCACTAACTCTAGAGTCAAAATCGACTGGAATAATGCAGTGGTCTTAAAATCACAGAATTTTAAAGTTAAAGGCACTCTTTTTTTTTTTTTTTTTTTTTTTTTTGCAGTACGCGGGCCTCTCACTGCTGTGGCCTCTCCCGTTGCGGAGCACAGGCTCCGGACGCACAGGCTCGGCGGCCATGGCTCACGGGCCCAGCCGCTCCGCGGCATGTGGGATCTTCCCAGACCGGGGCACGAACCCGTGTCCCCTGCATCGGCAGGCGGACCCTCAACCACTGCGCCACCAGGGAAGCCCTAAAGGCACTCTTATGGAATCACCCGTCCCCAGTATCTTGTTTTACAGATGGGGAAACAAACGGTTTACATTAAAAGTTTAACCATGGGGCTTCCCTGGTAGCACAGTGGTTAAGAATCCACCTGCCAATGCAGGGGACACGGGTTAGAGCCCTGGTCGGGGAAGATCCCACGTGCTGCGGAGCAACTAAGCCCGTGCGCCACAGTTACTGAGCCTGCACTCTAGAGCCCGTGAGCCACAACTACTGAGCCCATGCGCCTAGAGCGCATGCTCTGCAACAAGAGAAGCCACCGCAAGGAGAAGCTCGCACATCACAACGAAGAGTAGCCCCCGCTCACTGCAACTAGAGAAAGCCCGCATGCAGCAACAAGACCCAACGCAGCCAAAAATAAATAAATAAATGTATAAAAGAAAAAAAAAGTTAAACCATGAAAGAATAATGAGATTACAAGTAACGAGACTCTTTGGCGCCAAAGAAAGCAAGAATATCTCTACTACTTACACTGCAGTCATACAAGTTGCTTGGGTTTGAGTCTTGGGCTTCAGCCAGGACAGTTTCCTCTCAGATTAGGCTTTGGTTCTTAGATAGTCTCAGCCCCTTTGCTCCAAACTCATTTTTGGCTCAGCACTTCTCTGTTGTTTCCTGGTGGCCTCTGAGTTAGTTCAAGCATCAGAGAGAGAAATTCCTTCAACTTCCTACCAAGTTCTCCCGTCCTATTCTGTCTCACTGCTCATATCTTTGAATTCCTTCTCCGAAAGATATGACTTGTGCCTTTATGACTGCTCAAAATTTGAAAAAGTGATCATACGTAAAATAAACTAGGGTAACTCACAGGAAATCCGGGGACTCATAATTTTGATTGATTAAGAGAATGGAATGTCCTCAGTAGTGGCTGAGTTTAGTGCTACAGGGAAATAAGACAGAACATGGGGTGGGTGAGAAGTTAGATGGCAATGGACAGACAAGAACAGTCCTTTAAAATTCCCCTTTCAAAAGCAAACTCATTCTTTTAAAAGTGGATTAGTCAGGACTTCCCTGGTGGTGCAGTGGTTAAGAATCCGCCTGCCAATGCAGGGGACACGGGTTCAAGCTCTGTTCCGGTAAGATCCCACATGCCACGGAGCAACTAAGCCCGTGTGCCACAACTACTGAGCCTGCATTCTAGAGCCCGCGAGCCACAACTATGGAGCCCGTGCGCCACAACTACTGAAGCCCGTGTGCCTAGAGCCCATGCTCTGCAACAAAGAGTAGCCCCCTCTCCCTGCAACTAGAGAAAGTCTGCACGCAGCAATGAAGACCCAAGGCAGCCAAAAATAATAAAGAAATTAATTATTTTTTTTAAGTGGATTAGTCCACAGCATGGCATATTAGAAAAGTACATAACATGCAGTTAGAGGTCTAGAGTTTAAAGCCCCATTCCAGTATCTATGATTATCTGTAGAAAAGACACCATATCCTGGTTTTTCATCTGCAAAATGGGAATCACAATGTTTATGTCAAAGGTAACCTGGGAAAATTAAACTAAAAGTGCAAATGTGCCTGGCACAGTGCTAGGACAGTGAAACCATTCAACAATGTTTAATTAAATCTAAAATGTAAGTCTGACTTGTACTGTGTAAGGAGATGAAGGAAGTGAGAAGCTATTGCTAAATAAAGAAACATTGCCTTTGTGAAAGTTAAATTGTAGTAGGGGGTATAGAATGAAGAAGTAAAACATAAAGGATTTGAGATAGTAAAAACTGCCAATGAGAAAAATAATGCCCAGAAAGGGGCACAGAAAATTTGGAGGGGGTGGCAGAACAGTTGCAATTTTAGAGAAAGGTGTCTCTATAAAATATTTGAGTAAAAACCTGAAGTCAGCAAGAAGCTGAGCCATACAGATATCTGAGGGAGGAACATTCCAGGCGGATAGCACACCAAGTACGAAGGCCATGAAGCAGAAATTCGCCTGGCATGTTCAGGGAACAGTGAAGAGTCCATGTGGCTGGGTGCAAGTGAGGCAGCAGAGGATTACTGAAGAGGCCACTGTGGGGAACAGGGGCATCTAAATCATGCAGGAGTTTGAAAGGACTCTGGCTTTTACTCTTTGTGAGACAGATAGCCATTGCAGAGTGCTGAGTTAACATGTTTAAAAATCCCTTTGCCTGCTGTATGGAGAACAGATGGCAAGGATAAGGGGGCAGAAGCCTACTGCACCCAGGATGAGCCAACGGTGGTTCACAGAACAACAAGGGACGGGGTAAGAAGGAGAAGGCTTCTGAATATAATTTTAAAGGCACAGTCAGCATGATTTGTGGATGGATCTAACGTGGATTTAAAAGAAGGAGAGGAGGCATGGATGAACTTTCTGGGTTTTGGCCAGAGGAACTAGAGTGAGAGATGGGGATGGCTTAAGAGAGTCGGAGCTTAGCTTTGGATTGTTAGTTCTGAGAAGCTTACAGACATCCAATGGGTGATGTCAGTAGGCAGTTGAGTACATGGAGCTCAGGGGTGAGGACAAAGCTGAGACAGAAAAACTGGAAGATATTAGCATGTAAAGAGCATGTAAAGCCATGCAATTAGAGGAGTCCATCAAAAAAGTGAGCACAGATGATACAGAGAGACAGAGCAAGAGGGAGAGAGACATGGTGATCTAGGCAGAGAGAGAAATACCTCCAGGAACCAAGCCCTGAGGCTCACAATGCCTGTAGTTCAGGAGATGGAGAGATATGAGCAAAGGAAAATACATCGAGACACAGGTAAAACCAGAAAAGAACGGTATCCAGAAGCCAAGAAAGAAAGGTTTCCAAGAAGGAGGGGGTAAGCACATCTCACCTATGAGATCATAGGTGACTTTGACAAGAAAAGTTTTGGTGGCACTTAGGGCAAAAGCCTTATTGGAGTAGGTTCAAAAGAAAATTTTAGGAACAAAATCCAAAACATCAGGTACAGACAACCTTTTAGGGCTGTAGCTAGAGGTACAAGTGAGTCAAGAGAGGGTTCTCTTATAGATGGGAGAAATGACAGCTTCCAATAGAGAATTTCCAACAGTGAAAGGGAAATTGATGCTGTAGAGAAAGAGAGTAGCACTGCTAGCGACATCTTTAAGTAGGCAAGAGGGGACAGTGGAAGACTTTAAACTGACCCAGGGCATGGACAGTTCATCTCAAAAGGTGCAAATGCAGGAAGATATCGTGGTGGGAGTTTGGAGAATTTGTCCTCTGACTGCTTCAATTTCTCAGTAAAACAGAAAGCATAATCATCAGCTGAGGTAAGGATGGGGAAGAAGATCAAATGAGTATTGATCAGTAAACATTTAATTTAATTCAAGGCTGACTGTAGGCAAAATTGTGAGGTGATGGTATCTTTAGAATCCTCAAGCTTCATTTTCTGTGTTCCAATGATGTGGAAATGTGACTTCTACAACTCCTTCATGGAGACATTGCATTTTAACCTAAGTTTTAACTTGAGAACGGAAATATCTTAGCTGAAACTCAGGAATCAACCAGAAATTAGAAGAGAGCTTTTTGTACCCTGAAATGAAACACTGCAGGTAAACAGTTTTTTCTGCCTAGGGTGAGATTGGGAGCTAACCTTGTAAGTAACAGATGTATAAGAAATGAATTTTGGAAAAAGTTCGCGTGTGGTAGGGAAAAAAAGTGTTCTGTACCTTACCAAAATAAGAATAACACAGTTTGATTGTAGAGTATTTGTGTCACTTGTGAAAAATAATTTTATATTTCTTTTTTTGGATATGGATATTTATACAGATATGACCAAAAAAGGTGAAGTAAGCAGAGTCACCAATGCAAGAAAATCAAACTTCTTACAAACGTGTAATCAAGAAAGTTAATCTTTTACTTTCTAACCATAGAAACACGGAATAGGGGCATCTAAGAAACAATCCTGAAAAGCTGTTATTTATTTACTTATGCTGGCACTATGAGACCCACTTTCAAATGCAGCAATATCCCTCTATCCAACCACAAAGCACTTTCAATGTGAGATCAACCTACTACCTGTTTATTCAACAGAATGCTTTGTATTCATCAAATCAGTCCTATTATTTGCTTAATGCTCACATTTTTAAAAATATACAATTCAAAATCAGTAAACCTCTAGCCAGGCTAACTAAGAAGAGAGGACACAAATTACTAATATTAGAAACGAAAGGGGCTTCCCTGGTGGCGCAGTGGTTGAGAATCCGCCTGCCGATGTAGGGGACACACGGGTTTGTGCCCCGGTCTGGGAGGATCCCACATGCCGCGGAGCGGCTGGGCCCGTGAGCCGTGGCCGCTGAGCCTGCGCGTCCGGAGCCTGTGCTCCGCAACGGGAGAGACCACAACAGTGAGAGGCCCGCGTACCAGAAAAAAAAAAAAAAAGAAAAAAAGAAATGAAAGAGGGGACTTCGCTACAGATCCCATGGAAATTAAAAGAATAATAAAAGAATACTATGAACCACTCCATGACCAGAAATTCAATATCCTAGATGAAATGGACCATTTCCCTGAATGCTACAATCTGCCAAAGTGCATACAAGAATAAATAAATGATCTTAATAGATCTGAATAGGCCTAAATCGAATCAATAGTTAATAATCTTCTAAAACAGAAAGCACCAGGCTCAGATGGATACACTGGTGAATTCTGTCAAACATTTAAGAACAAAATGATAGGGCTTCCCTGGTGGCGCAGCGGTTGAGAATCCGCCTGGCGATGCAGGGGACATGGGTTTGTGCCACGGTCCAGGAAGATCCCACATGCCATGGAGTGGCTGGGCCTGTGAGCCATGGCCGCTGAGCCTGTGTGTCCGGAGCCTGTGCTCCGCAACGGGAGAGACCACAACAGTGAGAGACCCCCATACCACACACACAAAAAAAAAAGAAGAACAACAAAATGATACCAATCCTCCATAATCTCTTTCAGAAGATAGAAGCAGAGAAAATACTTCCTAATTCATTCTATGAGGCCAGCATTACTTAATATCAAAACCAGACAAAGACAGTATAAGAAAACTACAGACCAATATCTCTCATGAATATGGATGCAAAAATCCTTAACAAAATACTAGCATACCAAATCCAGAAAAGTATAAAAAGAATTATATACCAGGAGCAAGTAGGATCTATCCCAAGTATGTAAAGGTGGTTCAACATTCAAAAATCAATTAATGTAATCTATCACATCAACAGACTTCAAAAAAAAAAAAATCACATGATCATATCAATAGAAGCAGAAAAAGCATTTGACAAAATCCATTACTTATTCATGGTAAAAACTCTCAATAAACCCGGAATAGAGGGGAATTTCTTCAACAATCTAGAAAAAAATCTACAGCTAGCATCATACTTAATGGTGAGAAACTCAAAGCTTTCCCACTGAGATCCAGAACATGGCAAGGATATACTCTCTCAACATTCCTTTACAACATCATACTAGAAGTCCTTGCTAATAGGCAAGAAAAGGAAACTAAAGGTATACAGATTGGAAAGGAAGAAATAAAACTGTCTTTTCTGAGATGACATGATTGTCTGTAGAAAATCTGAAATAAAAATAAAGGAAATTAAAATTTACCAAAAAAACAGTCTCTAGGTCCATCCACATCTCTGCAAATGACCCAATTTTGTTCCTTTTTATGGCTGAGTAATAGTCCATTATATATATGTACCACATCTTCTTTATCCATTTCTCTGTCAATGGGCATTTAGGTTGCTTCCATGACCTGGCTACTGTAAACATTACTGCAGTGAACATTGGGGTGCATGTGTCTTTTTGACACATCATCACCTGGAACACCTCCTGGAACTAATAACTGTTTATAGTAAGGTTGCATGATACAGGGTTAATATACAAAAGTCAATTGCTTTCCTATATGCCAGCAATGAACAAGTGGATTTTGAAATTAAAAACACAATACTATTTACATTAGCACCCCAAACGTGAATATTCAGGTAACAAATCTAACAAAATATGTATAAGATCTATATGAGATCTACAAGACTCTGATGAACATGACCAAAGTAAAGCTAAATAAATGGAGAGATAGTCCATGTTCATGAGTAGGAAGACTTGATATTGCCCAGATGTCAACTTGATCTATAAATTCAATGCAATCACAGTCAAATCCCAGCAAGCTGTTTTACAGATATTGACAAACTTATTCTAGTTTGATATGGAGAGGCAAGCAACCCAGAATAGCCAACACAATATTAAAGGAGAAGAACAAACTTGAAGGACTGATGCTATCTGATTTCAAGATTTACTATAAAGCTATGATAATCAAGACAGTGTGGTATTGGCAAAACAACAGACAAATAGATTCATGAGACATAATAAAGGGCCCAGAAATAGCCTCACATAAATATAGTCAACTGATCTTTGACAGAGGAGTAAAGATAATATAATGGGGCAAAGATAGTCTCTTCAACAAATGGTTCTGGAATGACTGGACATCCACATGCCAAAAAAAATTAATCTAGACACAAACACTAAACCCTTTACAAAAATTAACTCAAAATCTAGAAAACCCAGATGACCTTGGGTATGGTGATGCTTTTTTAGATACAACACCAAAGACACAATCTATGAGCCAAAGCAATCTTGAGGGGAAAAAAAGAGCTGGAAGAATCAGACTCCCTGACATCAGACTATACTACAAAACTACAGTAATCAAGACAATATGGTAGTGGCACAAAAACAGAAATATAAATCAGTGGAACAGGATAGAAAGCCCAGAGATAAACCCACTCACCTATGGTCAACTAACCTATGACAAAGGAGGCAAGGATATATAATGGAGAAAAGACAGTCTCTTCAATAAGTGGTGCTGGGAAAACTGGACAGCTACATGTAAAAAAATGAAATTAGAACACTCCCTAACACCATACACACAAAAAAAAACTCAAAATGGATTAGAGACCTAAATGTAATAAGACCGGACACCATAAAACTCTTAGAGGAAAACATAGGAAGAACACTCTGACATAAATCACAGCAAGATCTTTTTTGATCCACCTCCTAGAGTAATGGAAATAAAAACAAAAAGAAACAAATGGGACCTAATGAAACTTAAAAGCTTTTGCACAGCAAAGGAAACTATAAACAAGATGAAAAGACAACACTAGGAATGGGAGAAAATACTTGCAAACAAATCAACGGACAAAGGATTAATCTCTCAAATATATAAACAGCTCATGAAGCTCAATATTAAACAAACAAACATCCCAATCCAAAAATGGACAGAAGACCTTCTCTCCAAAGAAGACATACAGATGGCCAAGAGGCATATTAAAAGCTGCTCAACATCACTAATTATTAGAGAAATGTAAATCAAAACTACAACGAGGTGTCACGTCACACCAGTCAGAATGGGCATCATCAGAAAATCTACAAACAACAAATGTTGGAGAGGGTGTGGAGAAAAGGGAACCCTCTTGCACTGTTGGTGGGAATGTAAATTGATACAGCCACTATGGAGGTTCCTTAAAAAACTAAAAATAGAATTACCATATGACCCAGCAATCCCACCACTGGGCATATACCCAGAGAAAACCATAATTCAAAAAGACACATGCACCCCAATGTTCATTGCAGCACTATTTACAATAGCTATGACATGGAAGCAACCTAAACGCCCATCGACAGAAGAATGAATAAAGAAGTTGTGGTACATATATACAATGGAATATTGCTCAGCCATAAAATGGAACGAAATTGGGTCATTTGTAGAGACGTGGATGGACCTAGAGACTGTCATACGGAGTGAAGTCAGTCAGAAAGAGAAAAACAAATTTTGTATATTAATGCATAAATGTGGAATCTAGAAAAATGGTACAGATGAACCCGTTTGCAAGGCAGAAATAGAGACACAGATGTAAAGAACAAATGTATGGACACCAAAGGGGGAAAGTGGTGGGGATGGTGGTGGGATGAATTGGGAGATTGGGATTGACATGTATACACTAATAGGTGTAAAATAGGTAACTATTAAGAACCTGCTGTATAAAAAATAAATAAATTTTTTTTAAAAAGACAATCTATGAAAAAAATGATTGATAAGCTGGCCTTCATTCAAATTTAAAACTTCTGCTCTACAAAAGACAGTATCAAGAGGATTAGAAGACACGCAAATGTTTTCTTCAAGGCTTTGAGAAAACATTTGCCAAAGGAACATCTGATAAAGTCCTGTTATGCAAAATACACAAAGGACTCTTAAAACTCAGCAATAAAAAAACCTACCTGATTAAAACATGGGCCAAAGACCTTAACAAACACCTCCCCAAAGAGGATATTCAGATGTCAAATAAACATTGTGAAAAGATGCTCCACATCATATGTCATCAGGGAAATGCAAATGAAAACGAGATGCCACTACACACCTATTAGAATGGCCAAAAATCTGGAACACTGACAACACCAAATGCTGGCGAGGATGTGGAGCCACAGGAACTTTCATAAATCACTGGTAGAAATGAAAAATGCCTCAGTCATTTTGGAAGACAGTTTGGTTGTTTTTTTACAAAACTAAACATACGATACGATCCAGCAATCTCACTCCTTGGTATTTACCCAAAGAAGTTGAAAACTTATACACACACAAAAAAACTGGCACACAGAGGTTTTAAGAGGGTTTATTCATAATTACCAAAACTTGGCAGCAACCAACATGTCCTTCAGGAGGTGAATGAATAAATAAACTTTCATATATCCAGACACTGGAACATTATTCAGGGCTAAAAAGAAATGATCTATCAAGCTATGAAAAGACATGGAAGAAACTTAAATGCATATTACTAAGTGAAAGAAGCCAATGTGAAAAGTCTACATATTGTATGATTCCAATTATATGACATTCTGGAAAAGGCAAAACTATAGGTACAATAAAAAAGTTCAGTGGTTGCAGGGATGGGGATGGCAGGGGAAAAGCACAGAGAATTTTATGACAGTGAAAATACTCTCTGTGATACTATAATGATGGATATATGTCATTATAAATGTGTCAATACCCAAAATGTTCAACACCAAGAGTGAACCTTAAGGTAAACTAGGGACTTTGGGTGATTATAATGTGTCAGTGTAGGCTTATGTTTGGTAACAAATGGACAATTCTGGAGAGTGACGCTGATAATGGAGGAGGCTATGCAAGTGGCAAGGCAGGGGGTATACAGGAAATCTCTGTACCTTCCTCTCTATTTTGTTGTGGATGGACCTTAAATTGCTCTAAAGAAATAAACCCTTTTTTTAAAAAGTATACAGTTCAAGGACTTCCCTGGTGGTGTAGTGGTTAAGAATCCGCCTGCCAATGCAGAGGACACGAGTTCGAGGCGTGGTCCGGGAAGATCCCACATGCCGTGGAGCAACTAAGCCCTTGTGCCACAACTACTGAATCCGTGTGCCACAACTACTGAAGCCCGCGCACCTAGAGCCCATGCTCCACAACAAGAGAAGCCACCACAATGAGAAGCCCACGCACTGCAACGAAGAGTAGCCCCTGCTCACCACAACCAGAGAAAAGCCCGTGCGCAGCAACGAAGACCCAACACAGCCAAAATAAATACATAAATAAATAAAACCTTACTTTAAAAAAAAAGTACAGTTCAAAACCATTTGTATTTACTCCAACAAACACTAGAGGGAGCTTTCCCACATGAACTAGTTTACCTAAGCAAAAAATTTAAAAAAAAAAAATCAAAAAGTTTTTTATAAAACTGAAACAATGCCACTGTTTATAAAATATCATTACCACTGCTCCCATATTAGTCTTAGAACATTAACCACTGCTAAGTAAATTAACTGGAATTTTAACTGATTAGACAAGTTTGGCAATAAAATTAGTAAGTTAATAAAATAAAGTTAAACTGCAAAAATTATAGTATATCAATATCAGCCCTTGATTACATTTAATCTGTTAGACATTTTCAAACAGGACATAATAAACATCATAAGAAAGATACATCTTGATTCTTTATCACGATATATGAAAGTATGGTCATCTAAACAAAATGCTAAAACTGGATAAGTAGTTTTAACTTATGAAATGTCTGAACTCTTGAGAAGAGAGCTTTTTGAGCAATGGTTGGTTGTGAAATGTAATGGGCCTCTGGGAAAGAGGCAAGAGACAGGAGGTTAAACCCAGAGGGACCTGGACGTGACAAGCTCAAGCTGAGATCAGGCGATAAAGCTGCAATGTAATCAAAAAGCCAAAACTGCCATGAGTTTCTCAGAAACCTATTTTTGTCCTGGCCTTCCGTATTATTTCAGATATTTATACCCCTACAGGAGTGGTGAATGAGCATCTTGCGAATGAGAATCATCCGACATTCTTGAACTTTTATTCAGCGGCATCAGTGACTTGTAGACATTATTAACCCCTAAATGTGTGAATGTCCCCCTTTTTCAAAGAAGAGAAGTCCTAACCGACCACTACCCAAGGATAAAAAGGAAAACATACATTTGCCGCTCTCCAAACTAGGCTGGAAGGAACAGCAATCACAAGGAAACAGATGCCAGATGTCTAATCTGACTTGCCCTTCCCGTGGGTGAAAGGAAAAGCTCGTCTCCGCAGAATGACTCCTCACCTTGGAGCGCCCTTCTGTGCCACCTCCAACCCTCACAGTGGAGGTAAAACTCCTGAAAACAACATGAGTCACAATGGACTGATGCTCCTGGTAAAACGAAAAATTAACACAATGAAATCTTTTTTTAAAAAAAATAAATTTACTTATTTATTTTTGGCTGAATTGGGTCTTCTTGCTGCACGTGGGCTTTTCTCTAGCTGTGTGGAGCGGGGCTACTTCTTCGTTGTGGCGCGGGGGCTTCTCGTTGCAGTGGCTTCTCTTGTTGTGGAGCACGGGCTCTAGAGAGCAGTCTCAGTGGTTGCGGCTTGTGGGCTCAGTAGTTGTGGCGCAGGGGCTTAGTTGCTCCGCCGCATGTGGGATCTTCCCGGACCGGGGCTCGAACCCGTGTCCCCTGCGTTGGCAGGTGGATTCTTAACCACTGCGCCACCAGGGAAGTCCTACAATGAAATCTTGCATCAAGATTTGCCTTTGGGGCCTGCATTCCTTCTTTCTGCTTGGGACATGGTGAATTTACCCAGAAAAGTTTCTGATCATAGAAAACTTTTTTCTCAGAACTGATACAGGCTGTTTAAAGATATTCTTCTTTGTTCATTAAATATCAAATATATCTCCCCCTCCTTTTATTTGTGTGATCCGGCTAAATGATACCCAGGGAAAGCATATAATGATTTAGGTGATACAAACCAACCCAGTTTCCTGTTACCTTTGATTGAATAAATCAATGAAAACCTTGAGCTTTTCAGACCTGGAGAAAGAACACATTCTGACTATGTACCACACAGGCATCTGACTTAAAACCAGACTAATAGGCTGCTCTCACCTTCTGAGATGGCCCACACTCTGTCTATGGAGTGTGTTTCTCTCTAAATAAATCCACTTCTTAAAAAAAAAAAAAAAAAAAGCCAGACTAATAAATATAGTACTCCCAAAGCAATAAACCTTTACCTTCGAGTTCTCTGAAATGTCACCAGATTGCTTGAAAGCCACCTGGATAAGTGCACTATGTCATGACTAGCCTTTGCCCAGCAGAAACACAGACTTATCCACCCTTGGACATGACCTGTGGACAGAGATCTTCTCTCCCCTTCAACAGAACTCAATCACATGACACCATTACCTTTCAATTAATTGATCTTTCATAAATTTGTTAAGATTTCAAGTAAACAGTGGTAACTGAAAGCCTCTCCTCACAAAAGTATTTTTACTTATCAAATTTCATGGATGTCAAACATTTAGCTGCCAAATTTTAATTCCTTGAAGGAAACTCTCACGATAGAATTTTAAGTATTGTAAGTGTCACAATAGAATGTGTGGCACTGTAATATTTATCATGATGTAACAGTCTTAATTTTCTAATGCTTCCTCATATCTATTTCAAAAGTGTTAATAATTACAGCAATGCTTCAAGGCTGACATTATAATCAACTTGACTGCAGATAAAAGAAATTAAGGAAATCTGTTCAGTGACAACTAATAATTGGCCTATATAGTGTGATAATGAGGCCAGAGTTAATTTCCATTAAAATGTTCCACAGGATCTATCAGAGCTGTGTCTTGCAAAAATGTATAACTTCAAAGTCAGAAAGCAAATTCAAAGCAAACCAGCAGCCCTCATATTTTTCATACATGGATGGCTTTCCAGAAAGAATAAGATGATTTTTATCATAAATCATTTATGAAGGACTTATCAGGTGAAAGAGGCACTGTTTTATCTAAATAGCATCCACCTTAATTTAGAAGAAGTGGTTCTAGTGGACGCTGCCAATCCTTGCACCCTCCCCCAGCCTAACCTCCTCACCCCCACAAAGTAGGCCACAACGGAGGGCATGTAATCTCGATGGGACCAGTCACAGATATAGGGGTTGGCATGTGACCCAAGCCAAGTCAATCTGAGTAGCTCCCTAGTATTTTCCAAACAGAAGGAGAGACACAACTGTTTTCCATCTGAGGTCTCAAGCTGTTGAGGAAGTTAGTCTGGTCCACAACAGGTGGACATATCCCTTCACTGGAGAAAGTCAGTCTAGAGTAACACAAAATGAAACCTAGAGGAAAACAGAATTAAAACCAAGATTTAGAGAAAGAGATTCCTACGGTCTCTGGCTATAGACATCCTTGGAGATGTGACTAATGATCTCTTGGCGTCCTCCAGTTCTGGGGTCACTCAGGATCCATTCATATGGGTGAGGGGTTTTCACCCTTGCCTCTAAGAGTCTTTGACCAATATACAAGTCTATGAGAATATACATTAATATAGATGTTAAAAATCTGTTAAATATTATATATAACCTGTTGAACCCAATCGTTGGGATTGAGTTCATCTGCTATGACTGAAACCCAAAACAGCAGTTGATTACACAAAACAGAAGTTTATTTCCCTCTCATATAAAAGTCCAGTTGGCAGTGCAGGACTGTTTTGTTTTGACATTGTGTCACTAAATGTCAATGACTCGGGTCCTTCTATTTTCTTGTTATGCCTTGGGGGCCTCAACCCCATTGTCCAAAATAGTGGCAACTGTATTCCAGGTAGTAGGACTAAATAAGAGAAAAAAAAGAGCAAGAGGTACACACGTACACACGTACACACACACACACACACACACACAAATAATGGACACTCTCTTTCTTATGGAAGTTTTCCTAAGGAAGTTGCCCCCTCAAAAAATTCTACTTACACCCCACTGACCAGAACTAGAGGAATTTCTAGCAGCAAGAGAAGATAAGAAATGTAATCCCGACTCTGGATGGCCACATACCTAGGTTAAAATTCTATTACTAAAGAAGAAGGGAGAACAGAAATCAGGAATAATCTTCATTCTTGTCATAATTGTCAATCATTTATCAGAAAAAAGGCATCATTCAGAGCTCATCAAAAAAAAAAAAAATGAAGGTTAGCTATGTCAGAGTATTTAAACAATGTAACGGTTCTAAACAGAAGGAACTTATGTCAAAGCTGCAGAAATATGTACTTAATAAAGAAAAGAGTAGACCAGGTGTTTCAAAAACTTCCCAAATTGAAGAAGCAGATAACCTTCTGATCAACCCCCAAAGACAGCCATGGGACTACAGTTTCTCACTCAAAGAAAACAAAGCACTGATAGCAATGCCAGTAAACTACATGGGCAGTCAACATTGAAATTTATACATATTTTTTCCTAATAAACCATGTTAGCTGGTAGTCTTTAAACTTTTACAGTTCTTTAGAGATAGCAATGGGGCAGCAACCCACAAATAACCACCTAAAACTTATTTCAACCTGTAATATACCCCTGCTCATATTATTCTGATGCGGTTAAATAGCAGATTTCAAGGACTTAGTACAAAAAATGTAATATAACTCATTAATAATTTTTTACTGATCACATGTTGAAATTATGTTTTGGATATACTAGGCTAAAGTATACTATTAAAATTAATTTCACCTGTTTCTTTTTACTCCTTTTTTTTTAAAAAAAATCCCTGACTCAGCAAATTTTTAAGGCACAAATGTTATGAGCAAGGAAGTGAAACCGTGTACCTCAGATTGGGACTTGAACCCACATGCCAGGACTCGAACCCGGCCAAAACCCAGTCTTCCAACTGAGATCACACACCTGGTTTCAGGACTTAATGAAGCTCAGGTCCTTGATGTCTCATCACAGAAAGAATTCAGTGAGAGACAAAGTGATGGGTAAGAAGTGGATTTATTTAGAGAGAAACACACTCCACAGACAGAGTGTGGGCCATCGCAGAAGGTGAGAAAGGCACCAGGGTATGGGGGTTGTCAGTTTTCATAGAGGAGGGTAATTTCATAGGCTAATTTGTGGGAGGAGTTTCCCAGCTATTTTGGGAAGGGGTGGGGATTTCCAGGAATTGGGACACCACCCACTTTTTGATCCTTATGGATCCTTGGAACTGTCATGGCGTCTGTGGGTGTGTCATTTAGCTTGCTGAAGTGTTACAGTGAGTGTATATATAGTGAGGCTCAAGGTCTAGTGGAAGTCGACTTGTCCGCCATCTTGGACCCATTTGATTTTAATCAGTTTATGTCATGTCCTTGGGCTATGTTATTCTTTCAAAGATTGTGCCCTGCCCCCACTCCTGTTTCATTCCCCCCCTCAGAGATTTTACTCCCATATTCTTATGGGAAGCAGAAGGGCGATGGTCCCTCTTCTGTAACTGCTCCAAGGCTGAGTACGGGCGTCGACCCTGCCTGTCAGGGAGTAAAAATCTCTGGATGCCTGATCTAGGGGCCCCAGGGGCAGGACAGCTCCTTGTCTTAAGTCAGTATAGGCTGGAATCCTCATACAGTCATCATCTTGGTGTGGAACTGTTGCAACTGCTTCCATAGACTTTCTCTGAATCTCCTTGATGATGAAGCACTTTTTGTAACAGCATCAGGGTACAGAAATATCTATAAATGACAAAAGACTTAAAAGCCATGGTTAAACATCTGATTACACTGTAATCGATAAAGAAACTTGGCTACAATAACCAGAATTACGAATGATAACATTTAACTTAACATGCCAAATAATCCTCGTTAAATATTTCTCTCTAAGATATCTCAGGGGCCCTCGAAAGTACCCCAAAGTTAGCTAGAACAAAAGAAACTTAATTAAAATTTGATATTTGGGAAGTTTGTCAAAAAGTTTTAAAACACTTGGTCAGATAAGATCATAGGTCACTGTGAGACAGTACTTATTTCTTAACCAAAGTTACAAAAGATCTCAAAAGCAAATACAGATCACTTAAAGGTAAAGAAACTCATACTATCTGTTATGAAAAGCAGCATTTCAAGAAAACTTTAGAGGGATAAAGGAAATCCAGTCTTGTCCCAGCCCACTCCCAACAAAATTCATTTACCCAACTAAATTTAATCCAATCTTAGAAAATCTTGATCAACAACTTTTTTCAGTTTTTTTTCTCATTCCTCCCACCTTCTTTTACTGAAAACATACACCTTACTTTCCTTAAAAGTTTTTTTTTCCACATTCAGTTACTTTTCTTGTTGACAAATTTATAACAGATAGAATAAGGTTTGTTTTTTTTTTTTTTTTTCTATATGCGGGCCTCTCACTGTTGTGGCCTCTCCCTTTGCGAAGCGCAGGCTCCAGATGTGCAGGCTCAGCAGCCATGGCTCACGGGCCCAGCCGCTCCGCGGCATGTGGGATCTTCCCAGACCGGGCGCACGAACCGTGTCCCCTGCATCGGCAGGCGGATTCTCAACCACTGCGCCACCAGGGAAGCCCCTAGAATAAGGTTTTATTTGACCTCTAGTAAACCTAGGTACAACAAAAGTAGTATACTCAACATTGATGATTTTAATGACATGTCTATATTCATCTAACCAACAAGTTTCAGCCACCTTCAATACCAGATATCTGTTTAGTATTGAATATTTCCCAGATGAGATGAACCTGAAATTTATTCTGGCCATATTATTTTCTACTTCTGAGTATTTACATAAGCGCTTAATTTTGTTTTCTTTTTAATTCATCTGTATTTGTTACAACTTTTAAAGCAGAATGTGACTTGAGCACTACGTCTCCATTCACAAAACTTGCTCCAAGTCACTTTTCAAACAGCTTTACAACATGCCTAGATAGGCTTATAATGTTGCTAGTCTCAACAACACTGTTCTTTGGAAAACAAGCCTTATGTATGGACAGTGACCCCCATCAAGTTGGTTCAGTTGAACATACTAATTTCTAGAGGCCTGGCACATGCAGTCAGTCAATAACTAGAGGTGAGGGAAGATTTAAAAAGTAAATCCCAGAAGATGAAAGTTGCTTTAAGAGTATTTTCTTTTAAACACCAAGGTATATACTTCAGAACACTTCAGTGACGGAAGATTTGATCTACGAAAGAATCCACTTGGGGCTTCCCTGGTGGCTCAGTGGTTGAGAGTCCGCCTGACGATGCAGGGGACAAGGGTTCGTGCCCCGGTCCGGGAAGATCCCACATGCCAAAAAAAAAAAAAAAAAAAAAAAAAAAGAATCCGCTTGATAGCTAAACCCTTCAGACCACGAAGTTAACATAGTTTACATACACCTTACAACTACTTCAGCGCTAAATTTTTTAGAAGCCACTTAAGTAGAGCTCTTTTATTAATTAATTTTTGGCAATACCTACAATGCACATACAGATACATATGAACACACAGACACAGAGGCCTCATAGTTCCCATTCCAAAATTTCAGCCCTGAGTCAAGTACCACATAAAAGCCATCAGTTACAAGAGGTTGGATTCAAATTTGGCTACTGACAGATGGAACAAATCAAGGTCACCTATCTAGATGGCTAAACCCTTTTTCCTAGTGTTTACAGACAAGACACTTCTTAGGATTTCTATTTTTCCTTTGACAAGTCAAGCTCTAAATTTTTTTAAGCTTATTTTAACTTTATTTTTTTAATATCCTTATTGGAGCATAATTGCTTTACAATGGTGTGTTAGTTTCTGCTTTATAACAAAGTGAATCAGCTATACATATACATACATCCCCATATCTCCTCCCTCTTGCGGCTCCCTCCCACCCTCCCTATCCCATCCCTCTAGGTGGTCACAAAGCACCCAGCTGATCTCCCTGTGCTATGCTGATCTCCCTGTGCTATGCGGCTGCTTCCCACTAGCTATCTATTTTACATTTGGTAGTATATATAAGTCCATGCCACTCTCTTACTTAAGTTCTAAATTACTTTACCCTCTTTTTTAAAAATTTGCATTTAAAAAGATGGCAGAGGTAAGGGTTCCTGAGAAGACAAGATAGGACACTTGCATCTCAAAGATACAGGCAAGTTCCTCCTAGGATGACTTTGTTTCCCCTTTAATATTTAAAAGCCTCTTAGGATAAATAGGGAAAGCTTTGGGAGTGGTAAAAGTATTGGTGGGCTTTGGATTATTTTTAGAGCCACATCTCTGGTCCTATAGAGACTACATTTGTAGGACTTCCCTGGTGGTGCAGTGGTTAAGAATCTGCCTGCCAATGCAGGGGATACCGGGTTCGAGCCCTGGTTCGGGAAGATCCCACAAGCCGCAGAGCAACTAAGCCCGTGCGCCACAAGTACTGAGCCCGCATGCCATAACTGCTGAAGCCTGCGCGCCTAGAGCCTGTGCCCCGCAACGAGAAGCCACTGCAGTGAGAAGCCCGTACACCACGACAAACCATAGCCCCGCTCGCCGCAACTAGAGAAAGCCTGCGTGCAGCAACGAGGACCCAACGCAGCCAAAACTAACTAACTAAATAAATTTAAAAATTAAAATTAAAAAAAAAGACTACATTTGTAAAACAAGAACAGTTTTGCTTTCTTTTTCAAAGAATTGGGTGGTTACCTCAATGATATTGAAGGACTGATATACCCATTCACCTATGTTGGAAAGTTTTACTTTTCCTCATTTAGCTTAAGGGAGAAGGCCTCTTCCAAAATTCCTATCAGGCTCTGAATGTCAACTATGGTCAGTTTAGTCAGACCAGTGGCCTCCTATTTTGGTAATCTACTTACAAACATTTTTGAGGATCTTCCTTAGGTTTAAGAGATTTGTACCTTATATGGAGACATTATATAACACTTTTTAGTTAATAATCACTGGCTGGATATACTGGCCAAGCCTAGAACCTCAATATTCCACATTCCAGGGTCTATTAAGGTTTCTATTTTAGCTTCAGATTTTATCTGTTCCTCTTCACTTTTTTGTAGAACCATTTGGTGATGAGGGTGGTTCCCTTGCCCCTCGAGAAACAGAGTGGCCCCTAACTTAGTTAATAAACCTCTTCCCATTAAAGGGATGGGACAGTCAGGCACAAACAGAAAGGAATGTAAAAACAGCTGGCCACCGACATTGCATAAAAAGGGTTCCAGGAAAGTGTGCCCGTGTCTCTTCCCTGACCACCCCATTATTTATTCCTTATGATTGCTAAGGTTTCCAGCCCTTTGGGTTAAGACCAAGAAGGTTGCACCATTGTCTATAAGAAATTCTATCACACTGATTCACCACATCAATGACCATATGAGGCTCAACATTAGTTATGTAGATGGTATCTCTAGGCAGAGCCACTTTTGGCCTTGGGCCCCTTCAGTCTTCTGATTGCAAAACCATCAATGGCTGAGGCCCCCCCCCCCCCCCCCCCCCCCCCCCCCCCCGGTAGCTCTCTGGAATCTGAGGAATTCTCTCTTGCAATGCCCTGGCTGTTTGGAAAGGGCACATCATTCATAATCTTCCCTCCAGTGCCCCTTTTGTACACAGTGTACACTGGACTTGTATGGCTACCCGTGGGCCTTGTGGTCTGCCAGGGCCAGATTGGCCCAGAAAAGCAGGCTTCCCCTTTGGTGGTCTCTGAGCACACAAAGCAATCGTTTGGGCCTTCTGCATACTTCTCTGGGTGCGATCAGCCTTTTTTGGCCATATCCCTATTCCTGAAAACCAAATAAGCCAATTGGAACAAATTATTCACTGGAGTCTGAGGACCAGAAGTTGCTTTCTGAATTTTGTGCCTGATGTCTGGGACAGACTAGGCTATGAAATGCATAGGTAAAAGGGCCTGTACCTCAGGGGAGGAGGGTTCCACGTTCATTTGGGATCCATGGCCCTGCAGGGTGGGTCAGTTAAAATGTCCTCTGTGTCCTTCCTAGAGTTATTCCTCCTGAGCTACACACACCTTAAATTCCTTTTTGGGTTCCACTGCCTAGATACAAAGCCATGAAAATGTGAACATAGGGTACTTCACTCCATTTTAAATTCCCTAACTCATATGGTGGCCAAACCTGATTACATAACACACTAAGTATTTTCCTTTTAATTCCTGTTGTCCAAATCTTTCCCAACCCCGAAGTATATGGCCCAGAGGGGTACTGTTTGGCACTGATGCAGCCTGACCCATTTCAGACAAGCCTGAGGTGACATCTCTAACGGCCGAGCTATCCAAAATTCCACTCTTAAGTCAAAATCCACTGAGCAATTTAGTCAAGATTTGCACTTACAATTTTAGATGCTATCCCTTCCAAGGTAATCTCCCAACCAGGTGTTAGTGCCCCAAAAGTCACAAAGAAACGGCACAGAAGACGTCCCCAGCAGTGTTGACGATGAGGGGGAGTTGAATAAAGGCTCAGCACTTGTAAGCGTCAGAGGGAGGGGAGTAAAAGCAATAAAAAGTACACCTTGGTGGTCACACAGGTCTTCTGGGGTTCACAGAAGAAAGAAAGAAATAGAACAGGAATGAACAAGAATGCAAGAATGTAGGATAAAAACCTCAGAGTCAAGGAGAAGATTACAGAGATTAACAATTCTATCCTGGACCTGCTGTTGGATGTGCCTAAGTATACGGGGTTGACCTGCTGGTCAAAAATGAGCAGACATAGGCAGAGCATCCTCCCCAGTATGCCTGGCTCAGGGCATCACATGGGCCTCTTTAGGACCAAGACCAAACTCTCAACATTTTCGTACCGTATCACTGTCCCTTTGTGGTCACCAGCTGAAACCGTGCACCTCAGATTGGGACTTGATCCCACATGCCGGGACTCGAACCCGGCCAAAACCCAGATTGGGACTCAAACCCACGTGGCCAGGACTCGAACCCGGCCAAAACCCAGTCTTCCAACTGAGATCACACACCTGGTTTCAGGACTTAATGAAGCTCAGGTCCTTGATGTCTCATCACAGAAAGAATTCAGTGAGAGAGAAAGTGATGGGTAAGAAGTGGATTTATTTAGAGAAACACACTCCACAGACAGAGTGTGGGCCATCGCAGAAGGTGAGAAAGGCACCAGGGTACGGGGGTTGTCAGTTTTTATAGGGGATGGTAATTTCATAGGCTAATGAGTGAGAGGAGTATTCCAGCTATTTTGGGAAGGGGTGGGGATTTCCAGGAATTGGGCCACCACCCACTTTTTGATCCTTGTGGATCCTTGGAACTATCATGGTGCCTGTGGGTGTGTCATTTAGCTTGCTGATGTGTTACAGTGAGTGTATACTGAGGCTCAAGGTCTAGTGGAAGTCGACTTGTCCACCATCTTGGACCCATTTGGTTTTATCCGTTTATGTCATGTCCTTGGGCTACATTATTCTTTCAAAGGTTGTGCCCTGCCCGCCCCCCTCCTGTTTCAGAAGTATTCTTTTTTTTTAGATATATTAACATATAACATTATATTAGTTTCAGGTATACATCATAATGATTCGATATTTGCATATATTGTGAAATGATCCGGATATAAGTCTAGTTAACATCCATCACCATACATAACTCACAAAATGTTTTTCTCTTGTGATGAAAACTTTTAAGATCTACTCTTTTAACAACTTTCAATAATATAATACAGAGTCATTAACTACAATGTCCATGCTATACATTACATCAACATGACATTTATCTTATAGCCGAAAGTTTGTACTTTTTAACCACCTTTTTGCTTCTTTTAAAGTGGTTACTAGAACTTTTTAAATGACATATGCGACTCACATTATATTTCAATTGGACAGCACTGCTCTAGAATTCTATTCCCTATATACCCTTCAAGGGAAAGTTAAATGTTAGGAACTCTATCAAAAGCCTATCCTGAACTCTTTAAATAGAAATGATCTCCCTCCCACCCATGGCATACAGTTGGCACTCAAGAAATATTTCCTTAATAAACTGCTAGAACATTTTGTTTTTAACCTCATGGTACTTACGTTCTGACTTGTCTGTAATTTGTCTTCTTCCTTGTGTCTCCTATAAGATTCTAAAATTCCTTGCTTAAAACTCTCTCTTATTTCATTATCTATTTCCTGGACACACAGTCTGTCCGCTCCCCTGAACTATTCTGTCTCATCTCCTGCTCTCCTGCTCTTAAGCCATTTCTTAACTTATCTCCAGTGAGTTCCTATATTACTTCCTGGATATCCCTGCGGCACTGCTTCAACTCAACCTGGCAGGAACTCTCCAGTTTCTTGAAAACTCTACTTCAGTTTGGCAACATGAAGAGATGAAGGGGGGAAAAAGAAAAAAGAAAAAAAAAAAAAACAGTGAAAAGACATGCTACTGCAAAAGATAAGAATATAAGCCCACATTTTTGAAAACTCAATTACAATAAAAATATTTCCTTACACAAATATCAGTTAAATGGTTTTCTTGTGAATAATCTACAAGTCTGTGGGCTGATTCAGGAAAAAAATTTTTCAGAGGTTATTCCTGCAATGTTTCTGAAATAAACAAACAAAAATAACTTATAGAAAAACAAAGCAAACAAACAAACAAAAAAACTCAAGTTATGGTATGATTAAAAAACCTAAGGACGAAATGAGAGAGTAACATTGACATATATACACTACCAAATGTAAAATAGATAGCTAGTGGGAAGCAGCCGCATTGCACAGGGAGATCAGCTCGGTGCTTTGTGACCACCTAGAGGGGTGGGATAGGGAGGGTGGGAGGGAGGCTGAAGAGGGAGGGGATATGGGGATATATGTATATGTACAGCTGATTCACTTTGGTGTACAACACAAACTAACACAACATTGTAAAGCAATTATACTCCAATAAAGATGTTTAAAAAAAACAACCTAAGGAAAAATCTTTCAGAAACCTCCTTGCCTTTCTTAAATACTCCTAAAAATTTTGACGACCTTTAATTACTGGATAAACACAAATGTTGTCTTTTATCTTAGTGAATAGAATGTGAAGAACATAAGAGTATCACTAATAAATCTGTCCTGAAAACTGCCTCTAGGGCATAACTGCCTCTCAGGCCTATCAGCAGAGATAAGATGCCCTCAGAGAACAGGAACAAGTGAGATGGAGGACAAAGACAAGGCTGCTCTTCAGCCTGGGAGGCCCTTTGCCCACATTCCCGTCTGACTAACACAATTCCCTGTAGGAAAATTTCCCTCCAGAGCCCTTTCCAACTGGTGCCTGACCCAGGAGCCCAGCAGCCTTAACACACACTTCCAAATCAACCACAGCATCCATTGCTTCCCCACGAAGGGCACTCAACATATTATTTTTAGTTACCCAATGGCATCTGTCTCACAGATGTGTCTCATGCCTTTTTCTCTGTCCCTACGACAAAGCTTAGCACATATGGCTCACACTCAATATATGTCTGCAAAATGAGTGAACAAATGAATGAGCAAACAAATAAAGAGAAAATGATGGTTCTTCCCACCTTCCTAGATCAGAATACTAAATAGGTTCTTGCCTGAACCCAGAGTGTCTTCATTTGGGAAAACAGTACTAATCAAATCATGAATGCCACCTGAAAAGCAGGTGTCTACGCCAAAAGGAAAAGATGATAAGAGGCTTTGCATAGCCATCACTAATGCAAAACAGGAACAACCTGTAAATAAATATTGGGGAATGTCAGCTCTTTATAAGTAATATTTACTGTGGACTTATTTTGTGCACTTTCTAGAAAATAAAAGCTAACATTTATCGAGTACCTGTATGCGCCAGGCAATGTTCTACATGCTTTATATATTTTACCTCCTTTAACCCTCACAACCATCCTTTGAGCTAATTCTATTATTATCCTCATTTTACTGAAAAGAAATTGTCCTAGATTCTGCAGATTTACATAACCACACACTAAATCACGGTAACTGGATCAAGAAAGAGAAGATGACAATTTCCAACCTTGAGAGAAGGATAAGATCAAAGTAGTTTTGATAATAACAGTAAATTGACAGCGAACACTGGGTTTCCTTATGATTAGCTGTATACACCACAAAGCTGCCACGGCCTACTTTGATCTTAAACTATTTGCAGTGTTTTCATAAACACCATCAGTCTAATTCTCTCTTACAAGCCTTATCCACAAATATTAGATGGAAAACAAGATTAGTAAAGACTCCCTCTTGAGAGAGCACCGGAATCACAACTAACTTCTGAACGATCATCAACAGGAAGATGCTGGAACTCACCAAAAAAGATACCCCACATCCAAAGACAAAGGAGAAGCCACAATGAGATGGTAGGAGGGGCGCAATCACAACAAAATCAAATCCCGTAACTGCCGGGCTGGTGACTCACAGACTGGAGAACACATATAACACAGAAGTCCACCCGCTGGAGTGAAGGTTCTGAGCCCCACGTCAGGCTTCCAAACCTGGGGGTCTGGCAACGGGAGGAGGAATTCTTGAGAAACAGACTTTAAAGGTTAGCAGGATTTGACTGTGGGACTTCAACAGGACTGGGGCAAACAGATACTCCACTCCTGGAGGGCACACACAAAGTAGTGTGCGCATTGGGACCCAGGGGAAGGAGCAGTGACCCCACAGAGACTGAACCAGACCTACCTGCTAGAGTTGGAGGTCTCCTGCAGAGGCAGGGAGTGGCTATGTCTCACCTTGAGGACAAGGACACTGGCAGCAGACATTTGGGGAAGTACTCCATGGCATGAGCCCTTCCATCAGCAGTCAAGCAGATTAAAGTTTTACTGAGCCCTACACAGAAGAGCAACACCCAGCTCAACCCACCACCAGCCACTCACATTAGGAAACTTGCACAAGCCTCTTAGATAGCCTCATCCACCAGAGGGCAGACAGCAGAAGCAAGAAGAACTACAATCCTGCAGCCTGTGGGACACAAACACATTCACAGAAAGACAGACAAGATGAAAAGGCAGAGGGCTACATGCCAGATGACGGAACAAGATAAAACCCCAGAAAAACAACTAAATGAAGTGGAGATAGGCAACCTTCCAGAAAAAGAATTCAGAACAATGATAGTGAAGATGATCCAGGACCTCGGAAAAAGAATGGAGGCAAAGATCGAGAAGTTGCAAGAAATGTTTAACAAAGACCTAGAAGAATTAAAGAATAAACAAACAGAGATGAACAATACAATAACTGAAATGAAAAATACAGGAGAAGGAATCAATAGCAGAATAACTGAGGCAGAAGAACGGATAAGTGACCTGGAAGACAGAATGGTGAAATTCACTGCCATGGAACAGAATAAAGACAAAAGAATGAAAAAAATGAAGACAGCCTAAGAGACCTCTGGGACAACATTAAATGCAACAACATTCGCATTATAGAGGGCCCAGAAGGAGAAGGGAGAGAGAAAGGACCCAAGAGAATATTTGAAGAGATTATAGTCAAAAACTTCCCTAACATGGCAAAGAAAATAGACACCCAAGTCAAGGAAGTACAGAGAGTCCCACACAGGATAAACCCAAGGAGAAACACGCTGAGACACACAGTAGTCAAATTGGCAAAAATTAAAAACAAAGAAAATTTATTGAAAGCAACCAGGGAAAAATGATAAATAATATACAAGGGAACTCCCACAAGGTTAACAGTTGATTTCTCAGCAGAAATTCTACAAGCCAGAAGGGAGTGGCATGACATATTTAAAGTGATGAAAGGGAAGAACCTACAAACAAGATTACTCTACCTGGCAAAGATATTCAGATTTGATGGAGAAATCAAAACTTTTACAGACAAGCAAAAGGTAAGAGAATTCAGCACCATCAAACCAGCTCTACAACAAATGCTAAAGGAACTTTTCTAAGTGGGAAACACAAGAGAAGAATAGGACCTACAAAAACAAACCCAAAACAATTAAGAAAACGGTAATAGGAACAAACATATCCATAATTACCTTAGACGTAAATGGATTAAATGCTCCAAACAAAAGACACAGGTTCACTGAATGGATATAAAAACAAGACCCATATATATGCTGTCTACAAGAGACCCACTTCAGACCGAGGGACACATACAGAATGAAAGTGAGGGGATGGAAAAAGATATTTCATGCAAAATGGAAATCAAAGGAAAGCTGGAGTAGCAACACTCATATCAGATAAAATAAACTTTAAAATAAAAAACGTTACAAGAGACAAGGAAGGACACTACATAATGATGAAGAGATCAATCCAAGAAGAAGATATATCAATTATAAATATATATGCACTCAACATAGGAACACCTCAATACATAAGGCAACTGCTAACAGCTATGAAAGAGGAAATTGACAGTAACACAATAATAGTGGGGGACTTTAACACCTCACTTACACCAATGGACAGATCATCCAAACAGAAAATTAATAAGGAAACACAAGCATTAAATGACACAATAGACCTGATAGATTTGATTGATATTTACAGGACATTCCATCCAAAAACAGCAGATTACACTTTCTTCTCAAGTGCGCACAGAACATTCTCCAGGATAGATCACATCTTGGGTCACAAATCAAGCCTCAGTAAATTGAAGAAACATGAAATCAAATCAAGTATCTTTTCTGACCACAAGGCTATGAAATTAGAAATGAATTACAGGGAAAAAATGTAAAAAACACAAACACATGGACGCTAAACAATACGTTATAAATAACCAAGAGATCACTGAAGAAATCAAAGAGGAAATCAAAAAATACCTAGAGACAAATGACAATGAAAACATGACGATCCAAACCTATGGAATGCAGCAAAAGCAGTTCTAAGAGGAAAGTTTATAGCAATACAATCTTACCTCAAGAAACAACGAACATTTCAAATAAGCAATCTAACCTCACACCTAAAAGAACTACTGAAAGAAGAATGAAAAAACCCCAAACTTAGTAGAAGGAAACAAATCATAAAGAACAGAGCAGAAATAAATGAAATTGAAACAAAGAAAACAACAGCATAGATTAATCAAACTAAAAGCTGGTTCTTTGAGAAGATAAAAAAAATTGAAAAACCATTAGCCAGACTCATCAAGAAAAAGAGGGAGAGGACTCAAATCAATAAAATTAGAAATGTAAAAGGAGAAGTTGCAACAGACACCACAGAAATACAAACCATCCTAAGACACTACTACAAGCAACTCTATGCCAATCAAATGCACAACCTGGAAGACTTGGACAAATTCTTAGAAAGGTGTAACATTCCAAGACTGAACCAGGAAGAAATAGAAAATATAAACAGACCAATCACAAGCACTGAAATTGAAAGTGTGATTAAAAATCTTCCAACAAACAAAAGCCCAGGACGAGATGGCTTCATAGGCGAATTCCTTCAAACATTTAGAGAAGAGCTACCACCTATCCTTCTCAAACTCTTCCAAAATATAGCAGAGGGAGGAACACTCCCAAACTCATTCTACGAGGCCACCATCACCCTGATACCAAAACCAGACAAAGATGTCCCAAAGTAAGAAAACTACAGGCCAATATCAATGATGAATATAGATGCAAAAATCCTCAACAAAATACTAGCAAACAGAATGCAACAACACAGTAAAAGGATCATACACCATGATCAAGTGGGATTTATCCCAGGGATGCAAGGATTCTTCAATACATGCAAATCAATCAATGTCATACACCATATTAACAAATTGAAGAAGGAAAACCATATGATCATCTCAATAGATGCAGAAAAAGCTTTTGACAAAATTCAACACCCATTTATGATAGAAACTCTCCAGAAAGTGGGCACAGAGGGAATCTACCTCAACATAATAAAGGCCATATATGACAAACCCACAGCAAACATCATTCTCAATGGTGAAAAACTGAAAGCACTTCCTCTAAGATCAGGAACAAGACTAGGATGCCCACTCTCACCACTATTATTCAACATAGTTTTGGAAGTCCTAGCCACAGCAATCAGAACAGAAAAAGAAATAAAAGGGATTCAAATTGGAAAGGAAGAAGTAAAATTGTCACTGTTGACATGATACTATACATAGAAAATCCTACAGATGCTACCAGAAAACTACTAGAGATAATCAATGAATTTGGTAAAGTTGCAAGATACAAAATTAATGCACAGAAATCTCTTGCATTCCTATACACTAATGATGAAAAATCTGAAAGAGAAATTAAAGAAACACTCCCATTTACCACTGCAAAAAAAAGAATAAAATACCTAGGAATAAACCTACCTAGGGAGACAAAAGATCTGTATGCAGAAAACTATAATACAGATGAAAGAAATTAAAGATGATACCAACAGATGGAGAAATATACCACGTTCTTGGATTAGAAGAATCAATATTGTGAAAATGACTATACTACCCAAAGCAATCTACAGATTCAGTGCAAACCCTATCAAATCACCAATGGCATTTTTTACAGAACTAGAACAAAAAATCTTAAAATTTGTATGAAAACACAAAAGACCCCGAATAGCCAAAGCAGTCTTGAAGGGAAAAAATAGAGCTGGAGGACTCAGGATCCCGGACTTCAGACTATACTACAAAGCTACAGTAATCAAGACAATATGGTACTGGCACAAAAACAGAAAAACAGATCAATGGAACAGGATAGAAAGCCCAGAGATAAACCCATGCACCTATGGTCAACTAATCTATGGCAAAGGAGGCAAGGATATATAATGGAGAAAGGACAGTCTCTTCAATAAGTGGTGCTGGGAAAACTGGACAGCTACATGTAAAAAAATGAAATTAGAACACTCCCTAAAACCATACACAAAAAAAACCTCAAAATGGATTAGAGACCTAAATGTAATAAGATCGGACACTATAAAACTCTTAGAGGAAAACATAGGCAGAACACTCTTTGACATAAATCACAGCAAGATCTTTTTTGATCCACCTCCTAGAGTAATGGAAATAAAAACAAAAAGAAACAAATGGGACCTAATGAAACTTAAAAACTTTTGCACAGCAAAGGAAACTATAAACAAGATGAAAAGACAACACTAAGAATGGGAGAAAATATTTGCAAACAAATCAACAGACAAAGGATTAATCTCCCAAATATATAAACAGCTCATGAAGCTCACTATTAAAGAAAAAACAACCCAATCAAAAAATGGACAGGAAAAAAAAATGGACAGCAGACCTAAATAGACATCTCTCCAAAAAAGACATACAGATGGCCGAGAGGCACATGAAAAGCTTCTCAACATCACTAATTATTAGAGAAATGCAAATCAAAACTACAATGAGGTGTCACCTCACAGCAGTCAGAATGGGAATCATCAGAAAATCTACAAACAACAAATGTTGGAGAGGGTGTGGAGAAAAGGGAACCCTCTTGCACTGTTGGTGGGAATGTAAATTGATACAGCCACTATGGAGAACATATGGAGGTTCCTTAAAAAACTAAAAATAGAATTACCATATGACCCAGCAATCCCATTACTGGGCATATACCTAGAGAAAACCATAATTCAAAAAGACACATGCCTCCCAATGTTCATTGCAGCACTATTTACAATAGCCATGACATGGAAGCAACCTAAATGCCCATCGACAGATGAATGGATAAAGAAGATGTGGTACATATATACGATGGAATATTACTCTGACATAAAAAGGAACGGAACTGGGTCATTTGTAGAGACGTGGATGGATCTAGAGACTGTCATACGGAGTGAAGTAAGTCAGAAAGAGAAAAACAAATATCGTATATTAACGCATGTACGTGGAATCTGGGAAAACAGTACAGATGAACCGGTTTGCAGGGAAGAAATTGAGACACAGATGCAGAGAACAAACGTATGGATACCAAGGGGGGAAAGTGAAGGGGGTGGGGGGGGATGAACTGGGAGATTAGGATCGACGTATATACAATAATATGTATAAAGTGGATAAGTAATAAGAACCTGCTGTATAAAAAAATAAATAAAATTCAAAAAAAGGAAAGATTAGTAAAGTTTTTAATGCACAGCTGCATTATCAAATATCTAATATCAGTATCTACTAGGTCAAGCTACCAATAACATCATCTTAAACATGTAGATTCAAATGACTACATTGAAGTTTAGGGCAATGAATTTGGACCACAAACTACAACTACTATTTAGCATGTCTAAAAAGAATGCACTACAAGAACAGTTTTTACAAACGCTTTTTATATGGTTTCATATGTTTTTATAAAAATGACACCTGTACTTCCCTGGTGGCGCCGTGGTTAAGAATCCACCTGCCAATTCAGGGGACACGGGTTCAAGCCCTGGTCCAGGAAGGTCTCACATGCCACGGAGCAACTAAGCCCATGTACCACAACTACTGAGCCTGCACTCCAGAGCCCGTGAGCCACAACTACTGAGCCCACATGCTGCAACTACTGAAGCCCAAGTGCCCAGAGCCCGTGCTATGCAACAAGAAGCCACCGCAATGAGAAGCCCATGCACTGCAACGAAGAGTAGCCCCGCTCGCCACAACTAGAGAAAGCCCATGCAGAGCAATGAAGACCCAACGCAACCGAAAATAAATAAATAAATGAGTAAAATTTTTTTAAGTTACTTTCTGCTCTATTTTTTTTTAAAAAAATGACACCTGCTGTAAAATAATAAAATGTGGGTTTATATAGCTTGTTTTTTCTTAATGATATATGCTCATTGTAAAATAAAATCATAAAGATAAATATAAATAAGAAAATACTCATCCAGAGATGACCACCACTGAAATTTTAGTTAACATCCTCTGGATGTCTCTCATGCACAGATAATTAAAGTATAAAATTCTGAATAAGTAGGATCTTTCTAAACACAAAGATTTGTGACCCCCGCACACCCCCCCTCCCCACTTTGTGCTTGAAAACATGGCTTAAGCACTTTTCCATCTCAGTAATTAGGGAGCTTTATCATCGTTTTTAAAGTGCTTTCTAGAACAGCAATTCTCATTCCTTAACATTGTTGAGAGACTTCAAAGAGCTTCTGTGTGTGTGGTTATGTTAATTAATACTTACCATTTTAGAAATTACAGGTGAGAAAATTTTAAATATTTATTAATTTGTTCATTTAAAATAACAACAAATCGTTGCACATGAACTTAAGTGATGCATTTTCATTAAAGATAGTTTAGTTTTTTTAAACAAAATTTTGTGAGAAGATTGATATTGTTTAACATTTTTGCAAATCTCTTTGATGTCTGACAACAGAAGGCAGCTAGATTTTCTTATCTGTTTTTGTATTCAATCTGCTGCAATATGTTGTTTTGGTTCAAGTACAGGAAAAAAGCCTCCAGCCTCACATAAATATACATATAGGGAAAATGAAGGATTTTAAGACCTTGTCTAATAATTGTGTATCGTCTCTATTAACACTATCCCCAAAGCCAACAAATGGTAGTTTCTTAAAGAAGTGCTGCAATGCAAAATCTAGAGCTATATCAGTGAACTTTCTGTACTCTGTTCCATTAAAAATACATTTCTTTATCTTGCTCTTCAAATGGATCTTTTACCAATACATGACTTCATAACTCATACATTGGTGTTTTGGAAAATATTAGTTCACTGAGTTATACAAATGTTGACATTTTACACATTTTATTAAATATTATCAAAATATGACTTCTGTTAATATCACCCAGACAACTGCACAAATGCTTTTCCTCTAGACAACCATTGTATTTGAGTGTGCAATTCCCATTTTGTCACATATATTACATATGTAAATATAAATTTGTTCTCAAGAGACAAAATTTAATAAATTCAATAATTTCTACTCATCCGTCAAGGACATTCTCAAATGGACCTGGCCTTCTTATTAACTGTGAATTCTTGGTGGTGACAAATATAGTGACCACTAGTAGAGTTTGGTGCCAGTACACTGATTCATGCTAAGGCATCAGCAGTTTTATCTACCATCGCTTTTAGACCAGCAGTACAAATGTCAACGTAGTGAAAAAGACACATTACATCTTAACATGATGAAAGTAGTTTTGCAGAACGTAGCTAGCTGTTTTGTTTGGTTCATGTTTTATTTCTCAGTATAAGTCAAATCAAATATGTTCTTGCCAGTGACCCAGAACCCTGGAAGCAACACTACTGTGCTTTCACTACACAAACATAATGTAGACTTTGAGTTGAAGAGAAAAAACAATAGAAACAGGACTATATCTAATTAATTTCATTCAACAAACAATATCAAGCAGTTACGATGTACAAAACCCTTGCTAGATTTGGCAAAGTGTACAGTAGGTGGAAATATCATCACATTCAAAAAGATTGCATCCAGTTATAAACCAATGTCACCTCTATTTTAAAGAATAAATTTTAAAAGATGATTATCTCAGGAGGAAAAAATAAGATTGCATTATTGTATTCAGTATAGAGGTTGCCAAGTGCACAAACAACCATTTACAGAGGAGAGGCACTAAATACAGAGATTTTGCATATAGAAGTGTATGAATTAAAAAATGACTCTATTGGGACTTCCCTGGCGGTCCAGTGGTTAAGACTTCGCCTTCCAGTGTAGGGGGTGTGGGTTCAACCCCTGGTCAGGGAGCTAAGATCCCACATGCCTCACGGCCAAAAAACCAAAACATAAAAAAGAAGCAATAGGGCTTCCCTGGTGGCGCAGTGGTTGGGAGTCCGCCTGCCGATGCAGGGTACACGGGTTCGTGCCCCGGTCCGGGAAGATCCCACATGCCGCGGAGAGGCTGGGCCCATGAGCCATGGCAGCTGAGCCTGAACGTCCAGAGCCTGTGCTCTGCAACGGGAGAGGCCATAACAGTGAGAGGCCCGCGTACCGGAAAAAAAAAAAAAAAAAAAAAAAAAAAGAAGCAATATTGTAAAAAATTCAATAAAGACTTTAAAAATGGTCCACATCAAAAAAAATCCTTCATCAAATTTTAATATGTTTTCTGAAAAAATTATTGCCATTCCTTTAAATATTAAAGTAGTCCTATGAGGGAAGTTTAAGGACAAAGCAGAAGTTTTCTAAAATCCAAAGGGATGTACCCAGCAGCTACATGTACTGGTTTGTGTCTACCAAGCCATGGACAAAGTGAAGCCTGAAAAGGACTCATCTACTGCTGTTTCTCCCCAGTGACTTCTCCCCATAGAGGCTGTGGCTCTTAACTCTGTGGAATATCTAAACAGGAATGATGTGTAAAAAGCTGACTGTACACTAGAAGGCCTCTTTCACACACTTTTTTAAACGAGTAGTGAAGTTCACAAGTCATAATATGAAATGCATTCCCCCAACATTATAAGATATCTGTATACTACCAAAGGCTGTTTATATAAAGAGTCTTTGTATTACTTGGTTAATTACTAGAAACAGCAAACCTACAAACAGTTTAGGAAGTTCACAATTCACTAGAGAAAAAAAAATGACACCTTGGTATGTATGATGGCTCCAGAACCAGTTAATGTTTGTGTTCCTTCCATTTTAATTGGTTGGCCTGTTTAAGCTTCCTCATTTATGTACAGGATCAAGTTGTTTTTGCAACCACTGGCTCTGGACTTTCCGACAGAGCACCTTGTTTGTCTTATGACCTACTATTAATGTAGCTCCTGCTTTCAAGCAATGTTTTCCACTGGGTTATTTCACATGCTGATAACCTAGGTAAAGGGTAAATGCTTAACCCGGTTTCCTTCATTACAAATCACAAGCTTCAAATCTAACACCTCCAGGGGTGTAGAAAAAATTCAGTACAGACTCACAGGCCGGTTCCATTCATTATACTAAAACAATAAAGCACATTTTTCTTGCAGGCATGAATGTTGTTAATGGAGTTTATATCTCAACCTTTTACCATCTAAACAGCTGTTTGCAAAGGAGGGATAATAGAATTGACCTAAGAGCAGAGCACCACCACTTAGAGGTCTGAAACCTTTTCAGATTTTGTTGACTGTTTTAAGAAGATAAAGTTCAAGTTCATCTGCAGAGACAAACTGTCTTGAAACAAGTTTTGAACAATTTGCCTTTGTCTCACCAGAGGAAAAAGCAAAGAGATTCTTAAAATAAAGATGAAAAGGGGATACTTCAAACATTTTTGCATTTTTTTTCCTAAAAGAGGTCTATTTGCTTAACAACACTGATTTCTATTCAGGGAAAATTTCACAAGTTTGTCATCTAATAGAATTAATTATCAATAAATAAACCCAACAACTAATATCTGACAGCAATTTCTACAATTCAGAAATATGAATACCAAAAAGAAAAAATTAAACAATGATGAAATGGACAAACGATCATAACATAGATTTGGGGGAAAAAAAAAAACTAATCACATCCCTTACTTTTATTTAGAGCATAAATGTAAGGCATTTAGAGCATAGGGTGTTCTGAGTACTTAGGTATTTTCTTTTCCTACAGTGTTGAAAAAATATTCTGGTCACAGAATGGACACATTTTCAGATGATAAAAGACTCAGAAGCGTTTTGGAGAAGCTATTTAAAAATATGCTCGAACAAAACAAAAGAGTACAATAAGAAACAGGAAGTCATGGGATGAAGGAAATAGTGACTCCAACCTTGAGTGCTGTGCCACAGGCATGGGTGCCATCAGTCCTACTGAACCAGGATAACAGAGGACTCTGGGTGAGGAGTATCTAGGAAAGGAAGAGCCTCCAGGTTGGTTAATACACTTGAAATGTTAGAAGAATTTAAGAATATAACTAAAGCAGAAAAGGCAAGAAAAAACTGGTAGAGACTGCAGGACAAAACAAAAAAGCTGTAAAAGAAAAGACATATAATTATGGCACACTGACTTTCTGGTGAATATTTACAGAGTTACAGTAGCATGACCTATTACTAAAGATCAAATTTTTTTCTTTTTCTTTCTTTTTTTTTTTTGTGGTACACGGACCTCTCACTGTTGTGGCCTCTCCTGTTGTGGAGCACAGGCTCAGCACGCGCAGGCTCAGCGGCCATAGTTCACGGGCCCAGCCACTCTGCGGCATGTGGGATCTTCCCGGACCGGGGCACGAACCCGTGTCCCCTGCATCGGCAGGTGGATTCTCAACCACTGCACCACCAGGGAAGCCCTAAAGATCAAATTTTAAAGTCAGTCTAAAAACAAAGCATGAAATTAATTATGGGCACATCATGATGTAATGATATCAATTTTATCAACATAAAAAAAGTATAGATACCAGAAACTAGAAAGTGGAAGTAGAAAGAAAGAGATAAAAAAGCGAAGGTAGTAGAATTGACATAGAAATCTTAAGAAATGCTGTCTAAAAAACACTAATTTGAAAAGATACATGCACCCCAATGTTCATAGCAGCCTTATTTACAATTACCAATATATGGAAGCAACCTAAGAGTCCATCAACAGATGAATGGAAAAAGAAGATGTGAGATATATATATAGATAGATAGATAGATAGATAGATATACACACATATAGATACACACATACACACACACACACACACACACACACACAATGGAATACTACTCAGTCATTAAAAAGGAACTAAATTTTGCCATTTGCAGCAACATGGATGGACTTGGGGGGCTTTATGCTAAATGAAATGAGTCATACAGAGACAGACAAATACTATATTATATCATTTATAAGTGGAATCTAAAAAATACAGGAAACTAGTGAATATAACAAAAAAAGAAACAGACTCACAGATATAGAAAACAAAGTAGTGGTTACCAGTGGAGGGGGGCAGCAATATAGGGGTGGGGAGTGAGAAGTACAAACTATTGGGCTCAAGGATGTATTATACAACACAGGACATATACCCAACGTTTTGTAATAACTGTAAATTAAATGAAAATTAAATGAAAAGTGACCTTTAAAAATTATATTTAAAAAATTTAATTATAAAAAAGAAATGCTGTTTATAGCTGATGGAAGAGGAAATGGAAATCATGGGTAGAAGACCTGAAAACAGAACTACATTGTGAGGAGACAGCAAAAAGAGGTGGAGTAGTCAGTCTACATCTTTGACAGGACCATTTCTTTCTCTTTGTTTCTTCTTTTTCTTTTGTTTTGTTTACTTTGGAATGTATCCATAAGTAAACCATGACCTTTTCCAGAAAACTTAGTCCAGGCGAAGAATATCATAATCTGCCAAAGTTACCTAAACCAGGAAAACCTAGGAATTATCCCCTAGTGTAATGGATTTGAGATAGCTTCAAATTCTTCGTAGTGGGCTTCCCTGGTGGCGCAGTGGTTGAGAGTCCGCCTGCCGATGCAGGAGACACGGGTTCGTGCCCCGGTCCGGGAAGATCCCACATGCCGCGGAGCAACTAAGCCCGTGAGCCATGGCCGCTGGGCCTGTGCGTCCGGAGCCTGTGCTCCGCAACGGGAGAGGCCACAACAGTGAGAGGCCCGCATACCGCAAAAAAAAAAAAAAAAAAAAAAAATTCTTCGTAGTTCTCCCACTGAAAGGAAAGAGCTATTTGCCTCCCCTTGAATCAGGGCTTGCCCTTTAACAAACTGAATGCAACTGAAGCAACACTCTGGGATATTCAAGCTCTAGTACCAAGAAGACCTGGCTGCCTCTGCTTTCTCACTCTGAAAAAAGGCCAGCAGCTATATAAGAAGTCAGACTGCCCTGAGACCACCATGCTGTGAGGAAGCCCAAGCCATCCATGTAAAAAGGTCATATGGAAGAAAAGAGATGCTGAGCCAGGCTCCAGATATTTCAGCCATTCAGCTGAGGCTCCAGACATGAGAGTGAAGAAGCCACCATGGGAATTCCAGTCCCAAAAGATACCAGGTGGAATAGAAATAAACTGTTCTCACCATGGAGAACCAAACTGCAGGGTGGTAAGTAAATAAATGTTGTTGCCATTTGAAGCCACTAAGTTTGGGGGTGGTTTGTTACGCAATAAGCGATACAAAAATCAATATCTAAAAATGAGGTGGTGCCACGACAAAAACCTAAAATATGAGGCATCGGCTTTGGGAGTGAGCACTGTGTAGAGACCTCGAAGGAGACAGTTACTGGGAACCAGAGGGCACTGGGGAAACCACTATTGAAGGCCAGAGAAAAGGGGACATGAGTCACGTACTGGCAAAACAAGGAGTAAAACTGTCATTCGCAGTTATGTGCACAATATAAAATATCTACTGAGCTTGTGAATTGGGTTAAGGAGATTCTAGGCAAAAAATTAAACACGCAACTGCCTTTTTTAATCTTCCAGTGATAAAGTATGAGAGAAGCCAGATAAGCTAAGAAGAAACTGTTCAGTTTTCAAAGCAAAAATTAGAGGAAATATAAAGGATCCAGGACCTCATGGGTCCAACTGTAAAACTGTTTCTCATCTGCAGTCTTTCTCAGCAAAAGATTCTCAGAGTAAAAATTAGCTTCACAGTCTCCGGGCAAAGATCAAAGTAAGGCTCCGCCAGTAAAAACGGCAGCAGGATAAATATCAAGAAAGTTAAGACTTTTTTAAAACCTCAAACATCTGAGGCCCTGGCTCCTAGGCTCCCTTAGCTAAACAAAGGGGCATCTAAGACTCTTAAAGTGCTGACCCACAGCAACCTGACACCCCACCTAAAGTAGAGAAGGGCCAAGCCATCTCACAAATATTTCTGGGTGTGACTTCTGTCCAACAGACTAGACTGTAATTTGATACTGAGGAAGTCCTTAAAATTTGGGGAGCCATACCAGGTTGCTCTAAAATGAAATGTGACATTCCAAAATTAAAAGAGGTCTTTGGGCCCCCAAACTTGTGTGGGTAGGAAGCAGACTGAAAAAGCTATTCTGGTGCAAACACAGTCCTTTCTCATTGGAGAGAAGGGATAGCACAGTGGATGGAGTCCACTGGGAACTACAGAAAGCCATTCCCAGTGAGAACTGGGCCCTAATCAAGGTATTCCCTGCCCCTAGAACAGGGGAAATTGGCTGGATTTCAGAATTGCTATAGACCAGTACCTGTTACATAGTTCCGTAACCCACTCCTACACATCTATTTTGAACAGAGTACCTACTGTACTTATCTTGTCCCTGTTTTCCCATTTTATGTTGGAGGAGGAGACCAGATAACTTGTCCTCTTAGTTCACAGCTCTCTGCATCTGAGAAATCACACCCAGCACACTTCATCTGCACCTAGACATGATTTAACAAATGAGATTCCAGTATTTGAGTCTGAGTCTGATACTCTGATGGAATGAGACTGCAGGGCATCTTGGAAATGGGTGAGTGTATTTTTCCTGTGAAAGAACATAAATAATTTGTGGCCACAGGGCAGACTGTGGTGGATTACATATATGTTTAAAAAATTATTTGATGGGGGCTATTTCCCATGTCTTTTTTTTTTTTTTTTTTTGCGGTATGCAGGCCTCTCACTGCTGTGGCCTCTCCCATTGCGGAGCACAGGCTCCGGATGCACAGGCTCAGCGGCCATGGCTCATGGGCCCAGCCGCTCCGCAGCATGTGGGATCTTCCCGGACCGGGGCACGAACTCGTGTTCCCTGCATTGGCAGGCGGACTCTCAACCACTGCACCACCAGGGAAGCCCTATTTCCCATGTCTTAAAGCCTGCCTGGACTTGTGACTGCTCTGACCAATAGAATGCAGTCGAAATAATGTCCTGGGATTTCTGCACCCATGCATTAAGAAGGCCTTCAACTTCTATTTTTGTACTCTGATGAAAAAACAGTCTCCATATAAGAAGTCAAACTATTATGAGACTGAATGCTATGATGAAGCTAAAACTGGCCATGTGGACATACCACAGTGAGATTCCTGGCCAGCCTCTAGATGACAGAAATCTCAGCTGAGGCACCAGGCAGGGAAGAAGCCATGCTGAAAATTCCAGCTCTGTCAGATGCCACAGAGTAGACAGCTATCTTTACAAAGCCCCGCCCAAACTGCAGAAAAGAGAGCAACTAAACAATAGCTATCAATTTAAGCAATTAATTTGTAAGGTGATTTGTTATGCACCCGAGAAAGTCAAAACACCTAATTTCTCCCTCTCCCTTCACTGCCACCTACCACCAATATATACAAAACATCATTAATTTCTCTCTCTCTCTACCTCCCAAATATTACTCTAACAAGTCCACCCTTCTCTTCACTCCCACTGTTTATATTCAGTCTCAGCACCTTTTGAATGAACTACTCCAGCAACTCCCTAATATCCCTTCACAACTCACCACCACCCCGGACATCAATCATTCTCCAAATTACAGTCAAAGTTTCCCTTCTTGAAGCAAATCTAATGTTACGGCCATGCTTAAAATTATCACTAGCTCTCCAGCACACACAGGAAATCCTGCAGCGTGGCATACAAAGCCTTCCACGAGTTGGCTTCAGACCACCTCTTCAGCTCCATGTCCCATCGTCTCCCACAGGCAATGAGCACTCCAGAAAATAAATAAGACAAGTATGAAAAATCCAAGCATAGATTCTGGAATCTAGATGCCTAGATATATGCCACCACTAATTACCCACGTGAACCTGGGCAACCACTTGAAACAGACTTTAGTTTCCTTTACATACACATTAGTGTTAAACAAGAACTAGATGATCTCTCCTACTCTTAGTCATCTCTAATACGCTGTAATTCTCAAAAGGCTTTTTAGGAATTAGAAAAGAAGGAAAATGTGTTTCAAAGGGGAAGTTACACATACCATCCTTCTCCCTGGCCCCAAGCCCTACCCTCATGCCTGACTGGGAGTTAGTCTCCAGGATCAGCTCCCCTTATCTGTTCTTAATCCCCCCTTTACTTTCTCTCAAGTCATGTTATCTTCACAAACTCCAAGCTTCTTTCTCATGGTGGCTCCCATGATGATGGGACAAGTGGAGTGGTGGACGGTACCTGCTGGAATTTGTATGCATGACTATTTATGAATCACGTACTTCACAGGCAAGAATCACCTCTATAAATACTTTCAGTCAGTACATCGTACTAAATGATCTTGGCATTGGGCAGTTTTTCCATAGCTGAAAGTAGAGTATAATCAGAAAGAACAATATTTTAATTTCAGAGACATAATCAATTCTTTTCTATCAAGAGTTATGTATGTATAAAGTTTAAAAATACAATACTCTGGCAATGAGAAAGTCCCTTCTTAGCAATAAGTAACAGTATTTGCAGATTAATCTACAATTTCTCACCCAAAAGATGAAGCACATTTATTTGCCAGATTAAGAAAGATGTTTTTGGTTTGGATTTTTACATTTTTTTAACTCCTGGAAAATAAAGGCAACAAATTCCAACTACTTTTAGAATGTGTCTATCAAACTGTAAATCAAAAGAAAAACTGCATTGTAAGGTCCATGAAGACAGACACTTTTTCAGTCCTGGAGACTAGTCTATTTGCCAAATTAATGAATGAGTTAATTGAAAGGGTAACATTAAGCAGTGAGGCATTACTCAAATCATGAAGATCTGTGGACCTTTGCTCAAATGGACACTTCACATAAAAATGTGATTAGCACCTCCTGAAACATGTAGATCTTTAGCTGTTCTTCTCCCATCTCTTATAAAGCTATTTAAACAAAGCTATGTGTATTCTGTAGGATGTGTAACGATCAGCCAAGGGTGTCCCGAAGTTAAGGATATACATGGCATGCATTCTAGCAGAATCATTCTTACTTATAGATTGGAGGGAAGGGGTTAAATAATTTTACTAGTAAGCAATTTAAAACATTTTTATATCAAAAAACAAGATGTATTACAGATAGACTAAAATGTGCATTAACTCTTAATATATAGAAAAGCTTCAAAGTAATTTAGAGCTTGTAGCAGACTGCAAAGATGTCACCCCCCATTCTCCCCAGATGTACAGCTTCGCTTTCCTCTGCCCTTAAGCTTTGGTTGAGAAATTCAAAAAGACTGAACAGAACATTTCACCATTCTTTCAATACAGAAAAGAGCCATTACATAATGACTGTGCTCTAATGAATGCTTCCATTCTCAGGTAATACTTCAAAGAAAAGGATAAAATATTTAAAGGTGAATTTTCTGATCACATTCTCCAATTAAAAGGTCATTTGGGGCTTCCCTGGTGGCGCAGTGGTTGAGAGCCCGCCTGCTGATGCAGGGGACACGGGTTCGTGCCCCGGTCCAGGAAGATCCCACATGCCGTGGAGTGGCTGGACCCGTGAGCCATGGCCACCAGGCCTGCGCATCCAGAGCCTGTGCTCCGCAACGGGAGAGGCCACAACAGTGAGAAAAAAATTATTATAAAATAATGGCTAGATTTGCCTGTGCTGTACAATACATCCTTGTAACATTTATTTTATACATAGTAGTTTGTGCCTCTTTACCCCTACTCCTAGCTTGCCTCTTCCCCCTTCCTTCTCTCAACTGGTAATCACTTGTTTGTTCTCTATATCTGTTGAGTCTGTTTTGTTATATTCATTCTTTTGCTTTATTTTTTAGATTCCACATAAAAGTGATATCATACAGTATTTGTCTTTCTCTGTATGACTTATTTCACTAAGCATAATACCCTCTAGTTCTGTCCATGTTGCACCAAATGGCAGAATTTCATTCTCTTTTATGGCTGACTAATATTCCATTATGTATATATACCACATCTTCTTTATCCATTCATCTGTTGACAGACACTTAGATTGTTTCCATATCTTGGTCATTGTAAACAATGCTGCTATGAACACTGGGGTGCATGTATCTTTTTGAATTAGTTTTTTCGTTTTCTTCAGATATATACCCAACAGTGGAATTGCTAGATCATACGGTTATTCTATGCTCAGTTTTCTGAGAAACCTCCATAATGTTTTCCAGAGTGGCTGCAACAGTTTACATTCTCACCAAGAGTGTACTAAGTTTCCCTTTTCTCCACATCCTTGCCAGCATTTGTTATTTGTGGTCTTTTTGATGATAGCCATTCTGACAGGTGTGAGGTGATATCTTACTGTGGTTTTGATTTGCATTTCTCTGATGATTAGTGATGTTGAGCATCTTTTCATGTCCCTGTTGGCCATCTGTATATCTTCTTTGAAAAAATGTCTATTCAGGTCTTCTGCCCAGTTTTTAATCATGAACAGAAAATTCTTAAGAAAAGTAGTAAAATAGGGGCTTCCCTGGTGGCAGAGTGGTTAAGAATCCGCCTGCCAATGCAGGGGACACACGTTCAAGCCCTGGTCCGGGAAGATCCCACATGCCGTGGAGCAACTAAGCCCGTGCACCACAACTACTGAGCCTGTGCTCTAGAGCCTGCGAGCCACAACTACTGAAGCCCGAGTGCCTAGAGTCCGTGCTCTGCAACAAGAGAAGCCACCGCAATGAGAAGCACGTGCACCACAATGAAGAGTAGCCCCCACTTGCCGCAACTAGAGAATGCCCATGTGCAGCAACGAAGACCCAATGCAGCCAAAAATAAATAAATTAAATAAATAAATTTATTTTTTAAAAAAAGAAGTAGTAAAATAAAGATAAGGGAGAGATGTTTAAATGGAAAAATAAAGAATACAGATTAAATCAAGAAGATGCTAGTTTTGGAAAAGATTATAAAACAAAAGATTATACAGAGTGCTGGAGAAGATCCAGTAAAACGAGGCATTGGTGCTACAACTGTAAATTAAAATAGGCTTTCAGTAAAACAATTGGGTACAATATTTAATACCTTCATACAACCTGACTGCTTAACTTTTTAACTCCACTTTTAGGAATCTAGCCACCACCACCCCAAATTAAACATAGAAATATTTCTTTTTTTTTTTTATTTTATTTTTTTGTGGTATGCGGGCCTCTCACTGTTGTGGCCTCTCCTGTTGCGGAGCACAGGCTCCGGACACGCAGGCTCAGCGGCCATGGCTCACGGGCCCAGCCGCTCCGCGGCATGCGGGATCTTCCCGGACCGGGGCACGAACCCGCGTCCCCTGCATCGGCAGGCGGACTCTCAACCCCTGCGCCACCAGGGAAGTCCTAGAAATATTTCTGAAAATTATTAAATTCTTCTTAAAAAATAAACCCTTTTAAAATTTATTTTTAAAACATCCTTTTAAAACAGGGGTATAAATAAATGATATAGCTGTTCATCAGAGCATTACTATTAGAGATAATTTATATACGATATATATATCCCACATGAAAGAATAGTTAGATGACGTATAGCTGATTCACTTTGTTATACAACAGAAACTAACACAACTTTGTAAAGCAATTATACTCCAATAAAGATGTTAAAATTTTAAAAAATAAATAATAAAAAGTGAAAAGTAAAGAAAAAAGAAGTTCGATGAATTATAGCATATTCATTCTGAGAAATAATAAGCAATCATTAATTTTTTAAAAGATGACACAAATAAGAAAAAGCAGAATACAAAACTGTATACATGGTATTATTAGAACGTAAATTCTTTTTGTTTTATTTTAGAATAGTTTTAGATTTACAGAAAAGATGTCAAGGTAGTATAAAGAGTTTCCATATAATTCAAACCCCATTTCTCCTATTAACATCTTCCTTTAGCATAGTGCATTTATTACAACTAATGAGCCCATAATGATACATTATTATTAACTAAAGTCCATGCTTTATTCGGATGTCCTTAGCTTTTCCCAAATGTCCTCTTCTGTTTCAGGATCTCATCCAGGAGACCACATCAAATTTAGTTGTCATGTCTCCTTAAGCTCCCCTTGGCTGTGACAGTATCCCATCTTTCCTTGTTATTGATGATCTTGGTAGTTTTGAGGCATACTCACAAGGCATTTTGTAAAATGTTCCTTATTTGGGACTTCCCTAATGTTTTTCTCATGATTAGATCAGACTGATGGGTTTGAGGGAGAAAGATCACAGAAGTAAAGTGCTATTTCCATCAACACATTTTAAAAAGGCATGGAAAAAAGAAATATAACAAAATGTTAACAATAATTAACTTGAGTAATGAGGGTCTATGGGTAATTTTTTTCTTCTCTCATTTACCTAAATCTTTTTTTTAGATGCTTCACTAAAACCATTTTTATGACTATAAAAGGAAACACCTAAAGGGAAACCATGTAGTTAAAAATGGAACAATAGCAGAAATATGTCATCTTCTGTCCCTCCTCCTGTGCTCAGAAACGGGGTGGCTACGCTTGTCTACCAGCTGCTGCTTTGCCTCCATGTCACCAGCAGCCGTGCAATTGACTTGACAGCTGTTGAATGACTCCTAGGTACTGGTGCATCTATTTAGGCTAAAGACAGAGAAGGGCAAACTATTTGGGGAGGGCTGTCGTTCTTCCTGACATATTTCTTACATAGAGGCCAACATATAATACCCTTATGGATATGAAAAGGGTGAATTCAGCTCATTAAATTCTCATCTGTGTGGAGAAAAGATCATGAACTATTAGGTGAAAAAAATAAAGTTGCAGAACAGTATAAATGGTAGATATAATTTTTATTAAAATATACAATATATACATCTCCAGTCAATCATATATATGCATTTTTTTAAGTCTAGAAAGGTGTGCATCAGTCTATAACTTCCTGAAGGAAAAGAGAATTAAAAGGGAAGTTGATTTTTTGGTTTTTTTTACTTTTTATACATTTATATATTATATAAACTTTACCGTAAGCATCTTTTATCATTTTTTAAAAGCGTTTGAAAAGGTAGAGAAGCTTTAAGCCAAAAATTCATTTATTTAAAGAGTTAAACTAACCACTATATACAAAACTGGGCACAGTTCCAAAGAGTAAACCAAAAGAAGGAAGTTTCAATAAATTTCAAACATGACATACCAAGATTACAATTCTTCATTTAACTTTCAAGAATGTAAATGCCATTTTTGTGTGTTTTGTTCCTTTTTCAAATTGAAATTATATGTAGCTGTCTGTATTCCTTGCACACCTCTCTCTCCCCAGCTACCATTATTTTAAGAAGGATGTTCATGGCAAGCTCTATCAGAGAGAGAGAGATTTCTCAGCCATAATTTAATTAGTTCACTCAGGCCTTTCAAACAGCTGCAGTGTCTAAAAGCAGCCAACTGTTAGGGCAACATGCCCACATGTTCTTTCGCTTTTTAACAAGCGGATTTGATACACATACCTCAAGAGAATCTGTGAAGAAACCTATCCAAGAGTCCAACCCAGAAATCTAACACTAATCATCTTCACAGCCACTCAGGGAGTGAACACTGTGTTCCTTATAATTTTATTCTTTTTTTTTTTTTTTTTTTTCCTGTACGCAGGCCTCTCACTGCCGCGGCCTCTCCCGTCGCGGAGCACAGGCTCCGGACACGCAGGCTCAGCGGCCGTGGCTCACGGGCCCAGCCGCTCCGCGGCACGTGGGATCTTCCCGGACCGGGGCACGAACCCGCGTCCCCTGCATCGGCAGGCGGACTCTCAACCACTGCGCCACCAGGGAAGCCCCTGTTCTTTACATTTCTTATTATTTCCAAGATCCTCAGATATCACCTGGACTTGAAAAATGGCAAAGGTATTCAAGTTCCTACCCAAATCAACTTCTTTGAGTTAAAGCATTGCAAGTCTTTGTTAAAACACAAATAAACGGGCTATCTTAAACAGACAGCACACTTTATGCCTTTATACTTCATTTTTATCTCAGCACAATTTTATCAGACTCAATGCAGTGAAACACAGAGTACCAAGAAAATGGAACATTGGGAAGTAAGTGTTGATGAGGATGAGAGGATCAGGAAGGACTTGGCACATGACAGTGGCTGGTGAAAAGCAACCCGGAAGGAGTTTCAGAAGAATGGAGGGCTCTGAGGGAATTCGTCTTTTTAAGATACATAATTCTATGTACTGAGTTTTTCAAGGTTCTTAGGAGAATAGAATAAACAAAAGTGATGTATTAGAGGAACAGAGAGCTCAGGAAAGATCAGGCAGTTTGCCCCCATATCAGACTGGAAAGATCCTGCATGACAGGATGCTCTCTCATGCACGTGGTTTATTTACCCACAAGCAAGGTTAGGGTGGCTTAGGGTTAGAAAAGGAATCTAAGGATATGAGGGACCTAAGGGAATCTAAGACTTCTGGGACATAGATCCAACACCTATTGTACAATGAAGGATCTAACACATTCATTCAGGTAGAGCTAGAATCCAAGCAACCTAGATCATCAACACCCTAAGAATACTGAAAACTTATCATGATAATTATATATGATTTCACAAAAGTTCTTGACAAACTGAGGCAGGTAATACAGCTGAATAGCTGACCAAAGCTTCAGACTTGTTTCTGATCTACATGTGTAAGGAATGGAAACCATCCACCCAGGCCCCCACGTGTCGACACTGGCAAGAGGGTACTAGCTATAAATTCTAGCTCTCGCTCTCCTTCAAGCAGTCATTCATCTCTCTGCACACCTATTTATTCAACAAATGTTTATCTGGGTGTTAACCAATGCCAGGGCCTGTGCTAGGTGCTAGATTTAGAAAGTTAATAAGCCACAGGCTCTTCCCTCAAGGATAATTAAATCTCCAGGAGGACATCCTGTTTTTGCCAGACTGATTCTTTCCAAATCTCTTCCTCAAATCGTCTCAAAGGTTACACTTCTGAATTCTAGAAAGATGACCAAATTAAAGAGAATAAAATCTTTACAATCATAAAAAAAAAAGAGAGAGAGAGAGAGAAAGAAAGATAGCCGCCAGCAATGGAAGCACAGTTTTTGAATCTTTCCAAATGTCCACATAAAAACAGAACAACTGATATCAAGAGCAAAACCCATGGACACCATCCACAACAAAACTAGGTGACAAAATATCTTCTTGAATCCCAAAATACAAATCATTTGGTACAAATCACATGCAGCTACATGACTTGCACAATCCCCATATCAATGAGGAAAGAAGGAAAGTGAAGCCATGGGGTAATTAAGGAGCCCGAGGACCGAAGTAACCAACAGTCACTGTAAAGCCTGGCTGGCCAATGTGAGAACAGCAGCTGAAACCAAGAGGCTTCGGTCTACTCCAAAAACAGATGAGTGAGAGGGGCCCATGGCAAAGTTTAAGGGGCTAAACTACAGAAACTGCTCCCCGAGGACTCACGCTCAAGATTGGAACCCATACTGACAAGAGACTGCCGGACATGGAATCAAACATGAGCCGAACAGGAAAAGGAAAGAGAAGGTCCAGATGAAAGAGGAAGAGGGGAACAAGCCAGGAAATCTCAGAAAATAAGCTGCTGCATTTTTTAACAGCTTTATGAATATATAATTTACATATCACAATTTTCGCCTTTTTAAAGCATTCAATTCATTGGTTTTTAGTATATTTACAAAGTCATGCAATCGTCGCCATTACCCAATTTTAGAACATTTTCAACACCCCAAAATGAAACCTTGTACCTGTCACCAGTCACACCTCCATACCCTCAACCTTCCTCCATGCATTCCAGTCCTGGGAACCACGAATCTATTTTCTCTCTTTATAGTCTTGACTATTTTGAACATTCTATATAAATGGTGTCATACAGTATGGTCTTTTGTGACTGGCTTCTTTCACTGAGCACTTTTTGAGTTTCATCAACGTTGTAGCGTGTATTAGTAATGCATAAACTTCATTCTTTTTCATTGCCAAATAATATCCCATTGTATGGGTATGCCACTTTTGTTTATCCGTCATTACTTAATGAACATTTGGATTGTTTACACTTTTTGACTGCTATGAATAATGCTGTTATGAACATTCATGTATAAGTCTTGTATACAGTATGTTTTCATTTCTCATGGGTGGATACCTAGGAGTGGAACTGTTGAGTCATATGGTAACTCTATATTTAAACTTTTGAGGAATTCTCAACTGTTTCCCATAGTGGCTGCACTATTTTACATTCCTACCAACAGTGTACAAAGATTCTGATGACTCCACTTCTTTCTCAGCACTTGTTATTGTCTGTCTTTTTCATCATTGCTGTTCTTGTAGGTGTAAAGTAGTAACTTGACATTTCCATAATGTTTTGATTTGCATTTCTATAATGGCAAAAGACGTTGAGCATTTGGCCATTTGCATATCTCCTTGGGGAGAATATCATTCAAATACTTTGTTCATTTATCATGGTGTGTGTTTCTGCTTTATAACAAAGTGAATCAGCTATACATATACATATATCCCCATATCTCCTCCCTCTTGTGTCTCCCTCTCACCCTCCCTATCCCACCCCTCTAGGTGGTCACAGAGCACCGAGCTGATCTCCCTGTGCTGTGTGGCTGCTTCCCACTAGCTATCTGTTTTACATTTAGTAGTGTATATATGTCCATGCCACTCTCTCACTTCTTCCCAGCTTAACTTCCCCCCTCCCCGTGTCCTCAAGTCCATTCTCTACATCTGCGTCTTTATTCCTGTCCTGCCCCTAGGTTCATCAGAACCATTTTGTTTGTTTGTTTCGGGGGTTTTTTTTAGATTCTATATATATGCGTTAGCATATGGTATTTGTTTTTCTCTTTCTGATTTACTTCACTCTGTATGACAATCTTGAGGTCCATCTACCTCACTACAAATAACTCAACTTCGTTTCCTTTTATGGCTGAGTAATAGTCCATTGTATATATGTGCTACGTCTTCTTTACCCATTCATCTGTCAATGGACACTTAGGTTGCTTCTATGTCCTTCTGTTCATTTTTTAATTGGAAGATTTGCTTTTATAATTGAGTTGTAATAGTTCTTTATATATCTGGTTACAAGTTCCTTTAGACATATGATTGCAAATATTTTCTCTCAGTCTATGTGTTGTCCTTTCGTTTTCTTGAAAGTAAAAGCACACAAGTTTTTAATTTTGATGAAGTCCAATTTAGTCTTCTCTTTTGACCTTATATTTGGAGATCATATCTAAAAACCATTGACTAATCCAAAGTCATGAAGATTTGCTCCCACATTTTCTTCTAGGAGTTTTATAGTTTTAACTCTTACATTTAGATCTATAATCCATTTTAAGTTAATTTTTGGATAGCATGTGAAGTAAGCTGCAACTTCATCCTTTTGCTTATGGATATACAGTTTTCCTGGCACTGTTTGTTGGAAAGATAATTCTTTCCCCATTGAATTGTCTTGGCACTCTAGCCAAAAGCTAATTTACAATAAGTATAAGGGTTTATTTCTTGACTTGGAATTCTATTCCATAGATTCATACATCTATCTTTATGTGAATACCACACTGCCTTGATTACTGCAGCTTTGTAGTAAATTTTGAAATTGATAAATGTGAATTTTTAAAAATATTTTGAGGGGCTTCCCTGGTGGCGCAGTGGTTGAGAATCCGCCTGCCGATGCAGGAGACACGGGTTCGTGCCCTGGTCCGGGAAGATCCCACATGCCGCGGGGCAACTAAGCCCGTGAGCCATGGCCGCTAGGCCTGTGCGTCCGGAGCCTGTGCCCCGCAACGGGAGAGGCCACAACAGTGAGAGGCCCGCATACCGCAAAAAAAAAAAAAAAAAAAAAAAAAAATATTTTGAGTATTCTAGGTCTCTTGAATTTTAGGATCAGCTTGCCAATTTCTGTTAAAAAGAAAACAAAAAGCCAGCTGGGATTCCAACAGGGATTGCATTGAATGCATTGATCAACTTGAGGATCCCATTTTAGCCATATTAATTCTTCCAATCTATGAACAAAGATGGATTGCCATTTATTAGACCGTCTTTATTGTTTTTCAATGACATTTTGTAGTTTTTAGTGTATAAGTCTTATACCTCTTTTGTTAAATTTATTCCTAAGTATTTTATTCTTTTTCATACTACTGTAAATGTAATTGCTTTCTTAATATCATTTTTAGCTTGCTTATTACCAAATGGAAATTTCAGGTCTTAGTCATTTCACCCAGAGCAAACTCTAGACTCTCTCTCTCTCTCTCTCTCTCTCTCTCTCTCTCTCTCTCTCACACACACACACACACACACACACACACACACACACACACACATCCAAATACATTAAAATACCAGTTTTTCCGAAAGAACTACTGATAGTTATCAGTCTTTCTCTCAATAAAGCTTTTATTCAAAGTTATACTTTGAATATATAAATGTGTGTACACATAATTATATACATATGTGTATTTTTTTAAGGCTAGGAGTCTACAAACAAAATCTTACCAATGTTCATATCACAATGACGGCTGGTTATAGGCAATTTTTTTCATCTTTGCTCAATTTGTTTTTAAATGTTTTCTATAATTAATATATACAATTTTTTTCTAATTTTAATTTTTTTATTAATTTTTAAAAGTGTGTTTTCACTTCTGTCCAGGACGTTTGTCAACTGCCTCCAATTTAAAGACTAAGAAAATAATGACTGGGTTTACAATTATTTTGTTATTCCATTTCAGTAGTCTTAGCAAACATCTGATTCTTTTCCAGTGTGGATTTATTCAAAAATACTCATTAGGCTTTTTTTCCTTCAAAGTACTCTGGTTGATAGGTAATTTAAAGTATTTGGGCCCTTCTTGAATTTTTACAAATTAGTTCATTCCAGTTTGAAGTGCACAGTTTGATTCAGATTGATCCTTAGTGAAGTTTCACAGTAAAATAAACAAAATCCTAAACATAGCTTTAAGGAACAAACTAAAAATCTCTTTAATAAATTAATATTCTGTTGCCTACAAAGACCTTCAAAGAGGTCGTGAATGTTCTCTGTAATCCCAGCTTCTCTTTAGACATTTGTATAACTTCAATTGATAAATTTTACAACCCCTTTTTCAGATAGCTATAAAAGTTTATTTTAATCTCAGGATGTTAAGATACTACTGTCAGGGACTTCCCTGGTGGCACAGGGGTTAAGAATCCGCCTGCCAATGCAGGGGACACAGGTTCGAGCCCTGGTCCGGGAAGATTCCACATGCCACGGAGCAACTAAGCCCATGCACCACAACTACTGAGCCTGTGCTCTAGAGCCGGTGCTCCACAACAGAAGAAGCCATCGCAATGAGTAGCCCTCGCACCACAACAAAGAGTAGCCCCCCATGGCCGCAACTAGAGAAAAGCCCGCGTGCAGCTACAGAAACGCAATGAAGCCAAAAATAATAAGTAAATAAATATTTTTTTAAAAAAAAAGATGGGCTTCTCTGGTGGTGCAGTGGTTGAGAGTCCGCCTGCCGATGCAGGGGACACGGGTTCGTGCCCCGGTGCGGGAAGATCCCACATGCCGCGGAGTGGCTGGGCCCGTGAGCCATGGCCGCTGAGCCTGTGCGTCCGGAGCCTGCGCTCCGCAATGGGAGAGGCCACAACAGTGAGAGGCCCGCGTACCGCAAAAAAAAAAAAAAAAAGATACTACTGTCAGTTTATCCTTATTTTGCTCTGTCACCTCTGAGGGAAATGAATCTGAACGCAAAACTTTTAAACGTTCTGATCCACTTCACAGAAGTTATAAAGAATTTACTCAACTCCAGGATTTTAAAATTTGTTCCCCAAATTCATGCTCATTTACTTTATCCCGATTTGCCACAGATCTAAACTTCAGTTGCCTATTTTTTTTTTTTTTTTTTTCCCTTTTGTGGTACGCGGGCCACTCACTGTTGTTGCCTCTCCCGTTGCGGAGCACAGGCTCTGGACGCACAGGCTCAGCGGCCATGGCGCACGGGCCTAGCAGCTCCGCGGCATGTGGGATCTTCCCGGACCGGGGCACGAACCCGTGTCCCCTGCATCGGCAGGCGGACTCCCAAGCACTGCGCCACCAGGGAAGCCCCAGTTGCCTATTTTGTACAAAGGAAATAAAAGCCCTCTCAGAATACTGTTGTGAGCTTTAAATAAGCTGATATACATAAAGCTCTTAACACAGTGCATAATCACTCAAAAAATGGTAGCTATAATTAGTACTATTTAATATATTTTTCAAAGCTTTCCTGTATTATCTCCCCCTTTCATACTCAAAGCCCTATGCTTTCAGTCTGTCTTCCTCATGGTCTGCCTAAACCACACCCACCATAATGTGTATAGTAATCCAGGTGTGGACACACCTCAGTGTTACACATTCCATAGGACAATGTGTCTTCTTCTGTCTCCTCCTCAGCTAACCCTTAACAATTGCAACCCTTAACCCTAGTGCACTGTGCCCCAAATAAACTAGGAGCCAGTGAAGATTAGAGTTCAAAACTATAAATAAACTTCACACGTGCTATATTTGCTGAAGAAGATGGGTCAAAGCACACTGCAAAGAACACCACTACATGATATGCAGATCTATATTTGGTTACCAAAAAATTAAACACCTGTTTTGTTTTTTTCCGAACTATCATGTGGAAATTAATAGTGAAATTACCTACCTTAGAAATACTGAAAGGGGAAATTCACAACCTACATTCTAAGCATAGATATAAAATATTTTAACCAATCTCAAATACCAGACACTTCACACAGACTATGAAGTCAAGTGGCAAAGGCTATATCCAGCCACAGAGATAAAGCCAAAAGTACCCTAACACAGTGCCACGTATTTTACAAGTGATTTAAATATTCTTCACAGCTGTTCCTTTGCTTTACTGAGCCTAAAAGGCAAGCATATGGTAAGTATGACAATTCAAATTCTAATGCAGGTAATTAGAGTGAAAAAATATACAATACCATTCTTTCCACCTTTGCAAGGCAATGTAATGAAATGGAACTAGTTACCACTTAGTAGGAAATACGAGGTCTTATGTAAAACCCAATGAATATTATCAATATTATAACTGATATAATTATATATCAATATATGATATACCAACAAAGTCTCTGCCCCATGAGGCGTTTAGGATCCCTCTCAAACCCACACACATTTGGGGGACTTTTCCCCATATGCTTCAGAGGCAGGGCCTTTGACCAAAGTATTTGGAAAGAACAATACTGGAATTGCCTATAAAGCTGTAATAACAGCCCCAAGCACAGGATGCCTACAGTGTCTCTTAAGACCCTTAGGGCTCAAAAAGCACTACCTCTATTTGCAATATTAACTTTACTTAATCTTATGAATTTTCTGAAGGCTAAGGATGAATCAGTCAGCTTGCCTGGGTATATTCTCAGTTTTTCACGTGAGACAGAGAGGATCCTACACCTAAACCAGTGGACCATCACAACTAAGTTCTGGATGATGCTACTAAAATAGCTGACTTTATTTAATAAAGACTAGTTCACTCTGTAGAAAGTCTCAGTAAAGAGCACCTAAATCTCCTTTTACATACAGAAACTCAAGGGCATGGCAGAGGAAGAGTTCTCAATAAAGTGAACTAAGAGATGAATTGCCTACAAAATCAAACTGAGAAGCCCAGATCACATCCTATAAGCAGGAAGAGCCATCCACTGAAAGATTTTTAGTATGTTGAAATGATGGAAGTACTTGAGAAACATTAATCTAACCAGGAGGTAGAGCAATCAAAGCGTGTGTGTGTGTGTGTGTGTGTGTGTGTGTGTGTGTGTGTGTGTGTGTGTGTGTGTGTCGGGGAGGAGAAAAGAGAGGAAGGTAGACTACTTAAGACACTATATCAGTAATCCAGATATGGCTCTGGACTAAGGATTTGGAAGTGGAAAGGAAGAAATGCATACAAAGACCATTCAAATTCACAATGTGAAACATGAATGCAAGGGTGGAGAGAAAGAAAATCAAAGGTAAAGTATGAGGCTTGAGGAGAGGTCACTGAATTACTACCATAGATTAAAGGGGGATGTCAGGAGAAATAATCATGACTTTAAGAGATGAATTGCTTTTAGACATATTGAGTTTGCAGTGATGTAAGATATAGACAGTCACCAGCACTGGTAGCAGGTATGATGTCAAGCGTCCCAATGACTACAACACCGAGTGGTCTGAGAATGGGTAACACTAAAAAAGTATCAGACTGACGAAATTTCCATTACAGGTCATTAAGTTGTCGGCAAAAACAACTTTATCAAGCCATTTTTATAGAGGCATACCATCTGAGAGTACTTCTAACCTCAGCATTATTTACCTTAATGCTTTAAACTGTGCTTATGAACACATAAATATCAAATAACAGATCACCAAATGCAGTTCTGGCAAACAGTGAAGTATCACGTTATTAAAATAAAATCGAGGGTTTCCCTGGTGGCGCAGTGGTTGAGAGTTCGCCTGCCGATGCAGGAGACACGGGTTCGTGCCCCGGTCCGGGAAGATCCCACGTGCCGCGGGGCAGCTGGGCCCGTGAGGCATGGCCGCTGAGCCTGCGCGTCCGGAGCCTGTGCTCCGCAACGGGAGAGGCCACAACAGTGAGAGGCCCGCGTACCGCAAAAAAAAAAAAAAAAAAAAAAAGTTTTACTTGATCACCTCCTGATATTTTATGGTTTGGTACGCAACCACCTGAACCAAAAATAACTTTAACTTTTAATTCGTGTTATTTCTGGCAACAACATGAAGCAATCCATCATGGAATAAAGAAAACGACAGGTCACATAAATATCAAGTTCCTCCTTAATTATTTTTTAAAAAAGCATAACTACTTTGTGAAATTCAAGGGTCAAGGGACTGAGTGATATGACTCACTAGGAATTTTGCAAAATACTTTGATTTATAACTGAAATTGGGAAGCACATTACTTGTAGAAATCAAACTCATGGAGAAGTTTAACAAATACTTAGTATAAACCCTTGATCCACAAATCAAAATGGCTGCTCTTTGAAATAAATACTATGGCATGTTTTCCTTTATTTTCTCCTACTGTAAGAAGTAAAATATGTACATATAAAAAGCAATCACTGGTTCATCAGTAGTGACAAATATACCATATTAAAGTAAAATGTTAACAGTAAGGGAAGCTGAGCATGAGATATGTAGGAACTCTGTACTAGCTCTGTAATTCTTTTGTAAATCTAAAACCACTCAAATTTAGTTTCTTTTCAGAAAGTAATCACTACTTTTTTTGCTTTTTAATTGAAGGTCACATTTTGCTTAATCTCATAACAAAATATTCATTGAATACATATGTATTGAACAAATGGGTGCTCAGCTCTGTATGATTTACAATGATGACTGAGACCTGAGGACTAAGAAAGAAATCATATCCCTGTAATTTCCAATGTCTCACACTCAAGGAGCTTAACAACTAGGAGAGAAGAAATAAGACCGAGGACACAAAGTGTAATACACAAAAGTGTATTTCCCCCTTCCCCAAGCACTCCTGTACACCTATTCTGCCAGGCTAAATCTTCCTCTGGCCTTAAATCTAAGACAGGTCTCACAGTTGTGTGCCAGGTGTTGTTGGATAATAAAAAGTCCCTAAAATAGTCTCAGTTCAGTAATTAAATACCCAGTTCACGTAAAAACCAAACTCTGGACTTCATTCAAAAGTAGAGTGTCGCCCTCCCCTGGCTCAGGCCAGCTGCTTTTCTTTCACTTGACCAGCAGATCTCCCTAGCAACCCCTACTGTCTGATGTGCAGTTGCCTCTGACCCCCTCGGGGGAGGTCATGGGACAGAGAAAGTCTTAACTGCTTGGCAAATATCTGCATGGTTTGCCATGCAGATGCCCAGAGTCGACTGCTACACTCACAGGGATGGGGCTCCCTGCCCCATCCTTGACAAGCCCCAGCATACCTTCTCTGGATGGTTATTTATTCACTCTCACAAGCACAAATGGATATTATAACTATAATAACTCAAGGCACTTTTACAGTAATTCAAATTGGAATATGACCTTTACCTAAGGAACCCCTTTACTATGCAACTGATTTTACAATTCCCTCAGCGGCAACTGATTTTACAATTGCTTAAGAAAGTTTTGCTGGAGCTTGTTTTGCTAGTCAAGCTCTGTTGTAACCTAAGAGGTGTTTTAAAGCAATCATCTGGCCTCTTGACAGTTCTGCCCTCTTCCCAGTCCAGTGCTGGAGAAAAAAGAAAAGAAAGCTGTTGAAGATTTTGCAACATTCTTACACCCTATTCCTTGGATTGCTACTTGAAAATGCATATACCTCATTAAGATCAGGGATTTTACCAACTTTTTAGTCTTAGTAGCCTATTAGCAGCTTTAAGAAAAAACAGACTAAAAGAAGGCAAATATCTTAGTTCAGATTAAGCATACCCCAAAGTTATATGTGAAAAGCTATTAAAAATAATATTAAATGAGGAAAAATATTCTTCCAAATACTCTAATAAGTATGTTTCTTACATTACAAAGGGAAATGAATGAGAACCTCATGGCAGTAAAAGGGTGAATAACAATTTACAGTCTGCTGAAGGATGAGGCTGAAGTGGGCTATGGTCTCCCAGCCATGGCCACCTTATGGGTGGTGGTGCATTTGGGACTCACAAATTTCATTAAATCCAAAAATCTTTCCTGAGTGTTTACCATGTGTCTGATACCAGGTTACAAGGCTATAGGGAATAGAAAAATAAATTCTATGATATGGTGGCTCTCCTCAGGGGTGGTAAGATACATACAAATAACCACACAATACCAAATATGATAAGCACTAAAAGGCCCTTATGCCACTAGCAGAGATTACATTTTCTGGAAGGATCCGAAGACCTCGTGCAGGAAGAGGCATTTTGCTAGGTTTTAAAGAAGAGCAGGATTTCACTAGGCAGAAATGGGAAGAAAACTCCACTAACAAACACAAAGAAAGAGAAGAGGGGAAAATATATTTGAAGAACGGCATGTAACACATTTTAGCAAAAAGAGGATAGGCCAGAGAAGGGCAGAGAACCTGGGTCTGGAAAATTCCTCAGGAAGGAGTGGGTGATGAGTGCTAGGCAGAGCAGTACAAAACAAAAGGGAAAGGAACTCCTCTTATTTGAAAGACACTTGACCCCAGAGAAGTTCCAGTCAATGAGGGCTGCCACTCCTCACCAGTTGTAGCCAGCCTTCCAACTACATGGCCCTTGCAAATTCAGAGAGCGGTGGAAGCAGTCATATGTACGGTATGTAAATCCTAAGTACGGCGTTAGCATCCTAAATTTTGGATTTTAATAGGTCTGAATTTCTTTTCAGAGTGCTGCTTCAGTGCATAACCAGAAAATCTACATGAGTAGCCTTCCTTCTGCAGTTTGAAACTACCTGACTCTCAATGGAGATTTGGTGTGGCTAATAAACAAGAAAGTCACAAGTGCTAAAAGCAACCTGAAATGCAGATAATTCTATTTTCAAGAAGAGAAGGAGGAATCTTAACCAGATTGCTGTTAAAGCTTCCTGGAACATAATCAGAAATAACAAAGGTTTCAAACAACCCCACACAATTATGCCTTGTGAGATCCTTGTGAATTCTACCCAATGATAAATAATGTCACATCTAATACAGTGAAGTAAGCAGATGCCATGGGGACAAAGAAGAGAACAAGAAAACATAAAAGGAGGAAATCGTTCAGGAAGAAGGCGTGAACAACGTCTAGAGGAGAAACATGGCACATACAAGAGCTGAACGAGGCCGCTAGAACACGGAACTTGAGTGACTACAAAACGCAAAGCAGTTAATAAAAGTAGGAATGATTTAAGCAGATTCACGCACTGGTTATTATTAAGAGCCCAACCTTAGATATTCTAACAGTCAACAAATAAAAATCTCTCTTCATTCAAAATTCAGACGTTTACTTCTCAACAGAAACCCCACCCACTTATCCAAAACGAAGCGCCGAGAAAATCTTGGCAAACCTACTGCACTGGCTTCCAAGTTTCTTTCAGAGAAGCGATGAGCCAGAGGAACAATTGGGTGCCACCAGCACAGCCTGAGCATTTGAGGTGCTTCTGCAAATCTCACAACGGCACAAACGATATCTCAGAACAGTTGACAGTAAAACAAACCACTTGCTTCACAAAGTCTTTTCTGACCCTGTTTTTGGTCACATACGATCTCGCCATCCTTGGAATCACTGTAGTTGGTTTAGGTCACTTTGACCCCATTTCCAGTCTCCCTAACTGTGGGATCTTATCCCTCAATCAAATTCACAAAAGTCCTCCAGGACTGGAGTTGGGTCCCGCTCATCTTTGCAACCCCTGAGAGCCTGGAATAGAGTCTTCAGGGATTTCTTGTTGAATTGGAAACCCTGTTACTAAATATTTCTTTGGAGTATATTTATACATGCTTTCCTGTTACAAAATGTTCTATAATAAGGACTGCAGAATAACTATTTTTGCTAGGAACAATTACACTTCAAAGGAGCACTAATGGTTATTCCACAGGTCGTGTGTAGAGACTTGGAAGAAAAACATGATATGAGTCAGCATATCATAGATGAGTCAAAGAAAACTTCTCTAATAAATCTTGTTTTCAATGAAACAATTTTGGGTTTTTAAACAATGTGCCTCGTTTTCCTTAATATTAAAAACAAGTAAAAAAATTTTTAAATAAAAACAAGTATGGAAGTACTTTGAAAGTGACAACTTTTTTAGCGAAAGAGAACCGTATTCTAAATCTATACAAGACGCATATTTGTTCTGAAGTTAATTATTGCAACTTAGCCTAATCACTGACATTGAGATGAATCGATTGCTTATGTTTTTTGTTCTTCCATTTCATCAAATGTTCTACAAAGACCTTTCCTGCCCCCTCCCCCATAGGTACATGGGGTCCAAAGACTATGCACTAGGATGCACATTTACTGAACTAAGGACTTTTTTTAATGCCACCTATTGTAATACACACAGACCTTATTTTAGGGGGTTAATACTGCTGATCTACATTGTGAACTACTGAGCAAAGATGAATCCATCTGTCCCCTGACTTCACAGAGTTCCCTGGGATGCTATCTGAAAAATACAGTGTTAAGAAAAACAGAAGTCAAAATAATTCAGGCCTGACCTCAGAAAGCCACTGCTTCTGGGACAGCTACAGGATGATATTAGAGTGTCCTTTTTTTCCTCATCACCAACATGAGAAGCTATAACAAACCACCCCAGATGCGATTTCATTTGTCTCCATCGTAAAATAACCTTTGAGAAGCTCACTACCTTTTTGTCAAGCAAAGACTCTTTAATCATTTCATATGGAAAATTAACTTTGGATAAGAAAAAAATCAAAAGTTCATTTAAAAATATTGAGAATTTCTACTGTATATGTTTCATTATCAAAGAAAATTCTTTTCTAAAATTCAATCCTTTCCAATATTTAAAAATCTATCTTTTTAAAAACTGCTGTACTTCTGTTACACATTTATTGGATTACCTTTTATAACCGTGCCCAGAAAGACTGTGAAAAGGAACTTTTCTGGGCATTTATATTAAAGGTAACATCAATGTAATGTGTCTTCAAATAAAAATAGTTTTTTTCTAATAAAAATAAGGACGGGGGGGGATCTTCAATGCATATCTAAATGTCACAGATTAGGAGATCTTTAATTTGGTACTTTGTCCATACAAGGAAAATAGAAAATTCAATCAAGTATCAGCTATTTTGGGATTTTAAAATGGATTTTTGCTTTAGTTTTCCATTAGTTTGTATATCTAGCCACCATCTGTTTATCAGTTTTCCTTTAATTTATCTTATAGTTTTAATTCAAATTATATCTCAAAAAATCAAGCCAGGGCTTCCCTGGTAGCACAGTGGTTGAGAATCCACCTGCCGATGCAGGGGGCGTGGGTTCGTGCCCCGGTCCGGGAGGGTCCCACATGCCGCGGAGCGGCTGGGCCCGTGAGCCATGGCTGCTGAGCCTGCACGTCCGGAGCCTGTGCTATGCAACGGGAGAGGCCACAACAGTGAGGCCCGCGTACCGCAAGAAAAAAAAAAAAAAAATCAATCCAATTTTAGAGCTGCATTCTCTACTAGTTATCCTAAATGACTCAGTTGACAGAGAAAATGTATTATGATAGTAAAATACCAGAGCTAATTTTGGGAGGGAAAGTTTGAAAAAGCAACAACACTGTTAATTAGAAACTAAAAACATTGGCCCAAAGTAATAATCACAAACTAGATCTAAACAGGGAGCTGGCATTTGCCCTTAGTCAAAAGAAAGTTGCTACCCTTTTATTGTAATGTATCTATATTAATGTTTAATTTATATAGATATCTATATATTTAAGAGTCTCTTCTCTGTTTAAAGCTAATTGGTAAGTTTTAGGGAAATATCTCAGTAAATTCCCATATAATTGATTTCCAAAAGAAAGTGGCATAATAACATGTATATTTTTCCTCTGGTTAATACAGCAGCAAAAATACACAGAAGCACTGTTTTTAATAAGAGGTGGTTTGGGGCTTCCCTGGTTGGCACAGTGGTTGAGAATCCGCCTGCCAATGCAGGGGACACGGGATCGAGCCCTGGTCTGGGAAGATCCCACACGCCGCGGAGCAACTGCGCCCGTGCGCCACAACTACTGAGCCTGCACGTCTGGAGCCTGTGCTCCGCAACAAGAGAGGCCACGACAGTGAGAGGTCCACGCACCGCGATGAAGAGTGGCCCCCGCTGGCTGCAACTAGAGAAAGCCCTCGCACAGAAACGAAGACCCAACATAGCCATAAATAAGTAAATTAACTAATTTTTAAAAATTAATAAGAGCTGGTTTGTTAGGACTAATAACTTGCTACAATTTATGACAGAGAGAGGGTTTTCTTTTCAAATTGAGACAATAAATAAATAAAAAGGCAGTAAAACTGTGAAAGGAAAGGAGGAGATTGAAAACCAAGTTGGAGGAGGAATAAACACAAACAGATGAAGATATCAAGCAGTTCCAGACATTACTCTGCAAATTCTAGGTACTGAAGCCTGAGAAGGAAGGCTTCTCTGTGAGACTGTAAGTGAAAACTTCCATGACCTCGTAGCTCCACAGCTACTTCTTCTGTCCACTACCCATTTTAAGGCCTTTCTGGTATAATTCCTTTGGGGGAGGTCTTTGCTCTACTTCTATACCACAGGTTTTATTCTCTCTCAATATAAATTAATTTTTAAAAATTATGAAAAATTGATCCAAGAAAATAGTCATTTAATGAATTTTAAATCTTATAATTATGTTGATTTTTTTGCAACTGCTTTTTAAAAATTATTTTAGATAATGCTTAAGGCAAATCATTTTTTCAAAACTAATACAGTGATTGATTCCTATTACTAAATGATTTCACAGGAAGCATCATGCATACAGCTAACAACTGAGTGGAGATTAAACTTTTTGTTATGTTTGGCTACTGCTAACTCTGTGATTCTAGACATATTAGGATAAACACATATAAATCAAATAATTCTTTTCTTATTCACCTCAAATTTAAATTCATTTCCTAGCAACAACTGGTATGAGATTCTAGGAACTACTCAGCTACTGGCTCAACTTTTTACCTGATTTGGCAAATGTCCACACAGGCATGGAAGCAGTCTTACTCAACCCAATGTCTAGTAATAACCACAAAAGGCTTTTGATGTCCAAAAACTACATGAAAGGGAAAACCCCCCCAAATCAAAAATCCTTAAACAAAAGTAGAAAGAGTGAGTATCTACAAAGCAGTAATTTTGAAGTACCATGTATATCAATATTATTAAAACAGATCTTTCAAAGGATCTCATTAACCTCACACTGCTGTCACCCCACCTTGAAGCTTGAGGCTGGCTTCTTCTGTATTTAGATGTCACTGGGCACGTACCCTTAGTCCCACATTCACTCTCTCGAATTATTCATAAACATCGCTCTCCTCCAGCCTTGAAGATCGTGTAAGGGCTGGAACCACTGTTCTCACTCATCTTTGTATCCACTACAGCATTTACAATAGTGCTTTATTCACTATTTAAGTAAAAAATCTTTACATTTCTGTTGCTTAGAGGAGCAAAAAGAAAATACTAAATTATTTTTCTCATATAATTAATTTTGTGAACTATTAATCAATCCCTGATGCACTTTGGGAAACACTCTCCTAATAGTTTAGCAATAAGAAGAAGGACTGAAATAAGGAATAGACTACAAGAGTATGGACCATAAAAATAAGTCAGGAAGCAAGTATTTAGTATGTAGTAATAAATAATGTAAAACTTGGTTTTTAATACCTGGTATTCTCTAGAGGTATAAAAACTTACAGGGGATGTTAAAATACAGGCTTTACTAATGGAGCGCTTCAATACTCTTTGTTTGTCTGTTTGTTTATCATAGTTTGGGAGGGTTTTGTGGGGGGGGGCGAGAGCAAGGAATAAAGCAAGCAAAGCTCCCACATTACAGTATAAATGCTTCATCTCAAGAGACAGATCTCAAACATATATCTGTTTTGCACCATCCTACACTAAGGTCTGATGTTAACGACCGAATCAGACTTTTAAGGAGAAAAATTTGAAAATTTACCTGGGAAACTGTCATATGTATTACGTGCCTCTCCAGCATGTTTCTGCTCTACCCCTACTTTTTAAAATGGTATATATAATAACAAGTATTGGAAAACTGGTATGGTATTTGCTGATCTGAATCTATACTAGACTTTTCTAGAAAAAGAACCAAGTCAGGAATTAGTGTATAATAGTCTCATTTAACTCTTATGAAGAAAAATAATACTCTTAGAAGCTAAATATCAGGAACTGAGCACAACAGAAACAAAACTGTAATAGACAAGTGAGAAACAATTTTCTTCCAAAGTAATTTTGGAGGCACAGTTCCCTGAATTAGCTCATTTGTTCATTCTGAAATGGAGTCACACAGCATATGAGGCAGTATTACAAAAGTCTTTGCCTTCTAGCAACAAAGCTTGCCACAAACATCCACAGGGCAGATTGAGGGAGAGGTAAATAGGAGGTCACAAGTTGTCACTGAGACCTTCATCACACTTTTCCTATGGCTTCCATATTTCCAACCATTACAGCTTTGGTCTTTAGTGGCTACCTTTCAGAGAAGTAATGATGATGGGAGCCCCACTGCCTAAAAACCCATGCATCCTGGAGATAAGAATAAATTAACTGTGGAAACTGCCACTGCTGAATCACCCAACTATCACAAAATCTCTCGTACCACATGTCCAGATTACCATTACACGGAGTCACAAGTGGTGACAATCCTAGCTTTGCGTGAGAAGCTTTTTGGTTTTTCATTCTTAAGCATCAGTCAGAAAGTAAAACCATCACACTATGTTTTCATACCATAAAATCACCTGCTAGAAAAAGAATGAAGCCTGTAACAGACATCAGGACCCTATTCGTAGTTTGAGTATCAAGAAATGTCACAACAGTCACAGATGAAGAAAACAAACTTATGGTTACCAAGGGGTGAGGGGAGGGATAAATTGGAAGGTTGGGATTGACATATACACAGTACTATATGTAAAATAGATAACTAATAAGGACTTACTGTATAGCAGAGGGAACTCTACTCAATACTCTGCAATAGCCTATATGGGAAAAGAATCTAAAAAAGGAGTGAATATTTGTATATGTATAACTGATTCATTCTGCTGTATACCTGAAACAAACACAACATTGTAAATCAACTACACTCCAATAAAAAAATTTTTTTAGGGGCTTCCCTGGTGGCGCAGTGGTTGAGAGTCCGCCTGCCAATGCAGGGGACACGGGTTCGTGCCCCGGTCCGGGAAGATCCCACATGCCGCGGAGCGGCTGGGCCCGTGAGCCATGGCCGCTGAGCCTGCGCGTCTGGAGCCTGTGCTCCACAACGGGAGAGGCCACAACAGTGAGAGGCCTGCGTACCGCAAAAAAAAAAAAAAAAAAAAAAAAAAAAAAATTAAAAAGGAAGGAATGAAAGAAAGAAATATTGTAACAGCAATTTGCTCAAACTTAGCATTTTGTGTGCCTTTGCATGTGTGTGGATGCATGCTTAGAAATGATATACAAATGCCTAAACTTAGAGGAAAAAAATGCAAAGAGGCATAAGACATTTACTCATATTGATAGTCATGTCCATTATCAAAGGTCATGGATGGAAAAGAGCAGACATGCATGCATCTTCATATTCTTTCACAGGTTCATCATTTACTATCACACGGAATGAAGAACACAAATAACAAATGTTGGTGAGGATGTGGAGAAAATGGAACCCTCGTGCACTGTTGGGGGGAATGTAAATTGGTGCAGCCACTGTGGAAAACAGTATGGAGCTTCCTCAAAAAACTAAAAATAGAGCTACCATATAATCCAGCAATTCCACTCTTGGTCATATATCTGAAAAAAAAAAAAACAATATTTCAAAAAGATACATGCACCCTAATGTTCATAGCAGCACTGTTTACAATTGCCAAGGTATGGAAGCAACTTAAGTGTCCATCAACAGATGAATGGATAAAGAAGATTTAGTACATATATACAATAGAATATTACTCGGCCATAAAAAAAGAATGAAATATTGCCATTTGCAGTAACATGGATGGACTTGGAAGGTTATCATGCTAAGTGAAATAAGTCAGACAGAGAAAAGACACATTCTGTATGATATCACTTATACATGGAATATAAAAAATACAACAAACTAATGACTATAACTAAAAAGAAGCAGACTCACAGAGATATAGAGAACAAACTAGTGGTTACCAGTGGGGAGAGGGAAGAGGGGAAGGGCAAGATAGGGGTAAGGGATTAAGAGGTACAAACTACTATGTATAAAATAAATAAGCTACAAGGATACATTGTACAATACAGGGAATATAGCTGATATTTTATAATAACTATAAATGGAGTATAACTTTTAAAAACTGCAAATCACTATATTGTATGTCTGTAACTTATATTTTATATCAACTATACTTCAATCAAAAAAAATTTTACATAAAAGACAGGGGGCTTCCCTGGTGGCGCAGTGGTTAAGAATCCGCCTGCCAATGCAGGGGACACGGGTTTGATCCCTGGTACGGGAAGATCCCACAAGCCACGGAGCAACTAAGCCCGTGCGCCACAACTACTGAGCCTGTGCTCTACAGCCAGCGAGCCACAACTACTGAGCTCGCATGCCACAACTACTGAAGCCCACACACCTAGAGCCAATGCTCCACAACAAGAGAAACACCGTAATGAGAAGCCCGCGCACTGCAATGAAGAGTAGCCCCCTCTCGACACAACTGGAGAAAGCCCGCACACAGCAACGAAGACCCAACACAGCCATAAATAAATAAAATAAATACATTTATAAAAATTTTTTTAAAAAGACAAATGCCCTTGACTATCCAAATCTATTCAGTTCCTTGGTGTGGATAAAGTACCTTTAGTTAACTAGGGATACCTGTATTCCAGACTGCTGGAAAGAAAAACCTTCCAATACCAGCTCTCCACTGGCAGGCTCCCTCTTGCTACTGGCTGTAAATGTCGTATTTTGGTTTTTCCACCTTATGACCAATGAAGAATCGGTTCCACTTCACTGTGCCCAGGAAGTTATGCCAGTTTCTACAAAAACTGTATGTAAGACATCAATCTAATATTTCTTATTCTGTTTAATGACCAATACTCATTTTCCAGTCCCATTTTTCATCTTAATAAAAGATATATCATACAGAATATATCAGAAACTATAATAATGAAAAAATAAAGCAAAACTGAAAAGTCTGGGGACAATTAAATTTTGATACATATTCTTAAGTATTGATTTTGTTTAAATTATCTGTCTGGTGATAAAAAATTCAACTCTCAAAACTGAGGTATTATGTGACTTTTCGAGGAGGGCTCACTAACCATAAGTATGATATTCATGGCTGTAAATTTTAATTAATAGTAATCTAAGAGTATTCTGAGCAACCTAAAATGTTAATTGTTGTTTAACATATTCTGAAGAGGAACTATTTGATAACTGGAAAAGATGGTCTCAAGAGAATATATTCATACCAAATAAAAAACTGAGAAGATTATCATACTAAGTGAAGTAAGTCAGAAAGAGAAAGACAAATACCACATGATATCACTCACATGTGGAATCTAAAATATGACACAAATGAACTTACCTACGAAACAGACTCACAGACAAAGAGAACAGACTTGTCGTTGCCAAGGGGGAGAGCGGGTAGGGGAGGGATAGATCGAGAGTTTGGAAATAGAAGATGCAAACTATGCAGGGCAGAAAGAGAGACACAGATGTAGAGAACAAACATATGGACACCAAGGGGGGAAAGTGGCAGAGGTGGTGGTGGGATGAATTGCGAGATTGGGATTGACATGTATACACTAATATGTATAAAATGGATAACTGGGCTTCCCTGGTGGCGCAGTGGTTGAGAATCCGCCTGCCGATGCAGGGGACACGGGTTCGTGCCCCGGTCTGGGAAGATCCCACATGCCGTGGAGCGGCTGGGCCCGTGAGCCATGGCCGCTGAGCCTGCGCGTCCGGAGCCTGTGCTCTGCAATGGGAGAGGCCACAACAGTGAGGCCCACATACCACAAAAAAAAAAAAAAAAGGATAACTAATGAGAACCTGCTGTATAAAAAAATAAATAAAATAAAATTTAAAAATTTTTTAAAAAGAAGATGCAAACTATTATATATAGAATGGATTAACAACAAGGTCCTACTATATAGCACAGGGAACTGTATTTGATACCTGTGATAAACCATAATGGAAAAGAATATGAAAAAGAATGTATATGTGTGTATGTATGTATAACTGAATCACTTTGCTGTACAGCAGATATGAACACTACATTGTAAATCAATTATATCTGAATAAAATAAAATTTTTAAAAAAGAAACTAAGGAAATCCCTTTCTTTACAAATAAGCCTAAGAGAAATACTAAATTGAGTGGATGGATTATCACATTAAAAAATTAAGTGCTTCTTAAAGGGATCAATAGATGAACAAATGAAATGGTCAAGGGACAGATTTCAGATTTTCCCCCTTAACTCTTTCAAGGTGGAAAAATGCAATTCTAAAGCTACAGAGCAATTACAGATGTCACACCAGAATTCTACAATCCTGCATCTGCAGCTTCTAACCACCATCCCCTGGTCACTTCTTTCATTAGGTAAAAATCTTAAAAGCCAGATGGAGTGGGGAAGTACTATTGATACATAACAAAGGGGACGCATTTTCACTACAAACCTCAAGACTGATCATGCCATGAACACTGCCTCCTAAAACTCCAACGTGAAAATGATTATACCACCCTTTTAATCAAATGTCAATCAATCAAGTCAAGTTATCCATGTTTATGGAAATTGGTTATTTAAAGAAGCCCTATGTTGCAATTTATTGTGACATTTAATATCTTTCTATAAAATTAATAGTCTCCATTGTAGAGGAACATCATTTATTGAAAGAAAAAAAATCAAGCCAAGCAAGAATCCTGTGTTCTAACCTCAACTCTGTCTCTAAAGCTGCTGTGTGATCTTTAGCATTATATTTAACTCTCAGACAAAAGCTATTTTCATATCTGTAAAACTGAGATACAGACATCTGTCATGACTACATACCAGGCAGTTGTGAGCTCCATATGACATGATTTATACAAAAGTGCTTTCAAAATCATATTCAAATATATTAGCTACTACTTTCATTTCCTTCTAGAGTTAAAGCAGATTAAGACAGACTGTCAAAGAGAAATACTCAAATTTTAATGATGCTTGGGTGAAATCTTAAATTGTTATCCCATGCCCATGTCTAAAGAAAACTGTATAAGAGTAGAGCACATAGATTCAGGAAAACCACATTTGCACAGTAAGAATCTATAAAGTCAGTGAAGTATCTGATCAAAAATAATCAATATCTTTTAACATTCTATATTGGATGTTTTAAGTTACCATTAATATTTCATATCTATGACATCTTCAGGCTTGAAGATTTTTTCTTTCAGGTAACATAGCAAACAAAGTTAAATGTTTATAAATGTCTTACCCTACTAAGTAAGTCAGTATGGAAATCAACAGTCCAGAGAAGATAAAGCAAACTTCCCCCTCCATAATCTCTATCACTGAAAGTAAATCTTACTTTCATCTGACCACAAGAAGACTGCAGTTCCACAGCTCAATTAATCAACCCAAGGTCCTAACGTGGGACAGAACTTCTGGGGTGTGTTTATTAAACAGCAATCCAGGGTTAACCCAGTGCTTTGGGGATCTTCTGGTCTGACCTTGCATATCTAAGGCTTCAAGGCTTGACAATTGTGGTGCTATCTGCCAGGACTTCCATGCCCGGACATTTATACTTCTGTCAGATAAGAAAGTCTATACAAATTTTCTTCACAAGAAATCCTTGGTAAAATAAAATTAAAGTTATCCATTTAAACGATCCCCAAACACTTTTTAAATCTATTTGTGGATAACTGCTCCGAAAAAGAAGAAGGAAAAAGAAAAAAGAAAACATCTGGGGCAAACCAGAAAAAATGGGGGAAAAAAACCGTATCATACTTGCTATAAACTGAGTGTTGGTGCCCCCTCCAAATTTATATGTTGAAACCTAATCCCTCAACATGATGGTATATTTGGGAGGTGATTAGGTCATGAGGGCTTGGCTCTCAGGAATGAGATTAGTGCCCTTGGAGACCCCAGAGAGGTCCCTCACCCCTTCTGCCATGGGAGGTTACAGTAAGAAGACAGCCACCTATGAACCAGGAAATGGCAAACAATGAATCTACCACAACCCTGATCTTGGACTTAACAGCCCCCAAATTTCAAGAAAAAGATTTCTGTTGTTTATAAGCCACCCAGTCTATGGTATCTTTGTTATAGTAGCCTGAATGGACAAAGACAACTGTGAAGTGCAAAGACAAACTCAGAAAAACCATAGACCAAGAACCCACAGGACTTCAGAGAATGGGGGAGTCCTGAAGAACTTGAACAGAATGAATAGATTTTTAGATTAATTTTGTAATCTATACAATAAAGTATTCCCCAAAATACCCATATGGAAAAGGAGGAAACCTAAACTTAGCCCATACAGAACGAGCAATATTGGTTAAAGGTATTTCACTCTTAAATCTCCAGACAATTGAGCAGTACAACTTATTCATTTATTGTACGTAGCGAGCACCCTGGTGAACATGATAAGATTATGACAAATGCATATGACAGTGGAGAATCTGAGTTTACACAAAACATTCTCATAGTATCTGTAGCTATATCTCACCACAGATTTACTCTGTAACCAGAAATTACAAAATTTACTCTATAATCTGGATAAAGAGATGACAAAGATTACACTTTAAGTTGGAAGACATTCTTTTCTCACTGTGAAATGCACATGTCTTTAAAGGCTGAACACTTTCTATTCTGAAAATGGAGTTTAACTTAGCATTGTTTCATTGCTTCAAAATTAAATCAATGGGATTTTGCAAATTCTAAACTAAAGAGGACATTTTTCAAAGAGTCTACATTGCTCCCTCACCTCACCTCACCTAAACACACACGCTAAAACATCTTTTCTTTCTTATAGCCCCATCTTCTTTCCAGGTATAACCAAAGGATCACACCTGAATTTAGGGAAGAGGTCATTACAAGGGCTTTTCTTGTGTTATTGTCTTACATCAGTTAGTACCCCAGCTCATCAGGAGGAAGAATGGAGAAATCACATCTTACCAAATGTTTATCATACATACAGATGGCTGTTTCTGTTTTGAGTATTGCATTCCTTTATGTCCCATTTGATCCGGGTGCATGCTAAGGCATAGCACCTCCCTCTCTCTCCACCCACTCCTCCCTTTACTATGGCCATTGCGGCTCCATCCCTGGGTGTGACTGCTCAAACTTGCCTTCGCACACTACTCCCCACAATTCTGTTCCGCAACTGAGAAAATCCTTGCCGATTCTCATTCAAAAACAAGGTGAGCCAAAGCCTTGTGGCTTAAAATGAGCTGGACTCAGACTCAGCTCCTGGGGAACCCTGGCAAATAAATATCCATAGCAAGCTTAAGCTAAGCTATTTCTGGGTGTGTCCCAGAGAGACTAAAAGTGAAATGAGGTTGTAATGGGCTTTGAACAGCTTTCCTAAATACTTATAAACAATAAATTATAAAAGATGGCCTAGAATTATAACTGAGGGAATTTGCTAGTTGATTTGTAGAAGCAAGGGATAATGTGTACAAATTATTACGAGCAATCCGAGTGTTGGTTTTGTTTCTACGCAACTTTCAGTCTTGAGAACTCTGAGGAAACAGATGTCATAAGTCTATCAGGCATATGGGTGGTAGGATTATAGGAAGATTTTTGGCACATTTTCTAAATTTTCTAAATGATCATCATTTCTCTAATGATCAGAGTTAAGCAACAGCTGTAATGATAACAAAGGGAATTTTATGTTGCATTCTTGTTACCAAAGATCTTTATTAAGGAACTATTCGCATATAATTAGCAGTAGGTCCCTTGCCGTTCAGTGAATTAAACAAACAATTATTGAGAATCTACAGTGTGCCTGAATCTGTATTGGTACTAAGGGCTCAGACTATTTATATTCCAGGAACAGAATATAGTGGAAAACATAGACTTGTGCACATAGAAATTTCAAAATAATGTGTTAAGTATTAAGAAAGCAGTATGGAGAGCAACTGTGAAAAGAGAAAGGCAACTTGGTTCAGTCTAAGGGTTAAGAATAGACTTTTTAGAAGAATTGAATTAGCTTGAAGTGAGCCTATTACATGAGTAAAATGTCAACTGGAGTGGGAGAGAGAAAGATTCCAGGCAAATCCCATATTCTCTGGTGAAAAGTGGCACAAACCCAAACTGGCTTAAGCAAATAAAGAGAGCTCATTTTCTTTGTTTAACAAGAAAGGGTCAGTACAGAATTGGCCTTACAGACAGCTGAAACCAGGGACCCTCCATCTCTTACCACCTTTGGCCTCCTTCCCTCTTGGCTGCAGGGGCCCCTTCCAGCCCCGTCACAGAAGAGGATGGGCTCACATGTGAAACAGCATAAGAGAAGAGCTTTACCTGGTCTGGCCACCCCCAGACCAAGCACTGTGGCCAAGGTGTAAGTGTGCTAACTGCCCAGAAGAGGTTCTCCAGCCCTGGGACCAGGAGGAACTGTGACTGCAGGCTTCACTACAATCAGAAGTTCTGAGGCATGGGTTTCCTGCAGCTGACTGTGGCCCTGAACAGACAAAACAACAATGGCCAGGACACAGCAGGAATGTCAACAACCACCAGAGAAATGAAACGTCATGGATGAGGCAGAGAAGAGTATCAGGGATTACAACAAGGACAGAGTTATCAGCACTCGGCTAGCGCTATATGGGAAGCTGAAGTTTGGCTGGGGGGAGGGCGGTGGTGTGGGCATATACAGCCACTTTTAGATAAAAATGAAAATGGCACAGAGGGCTTCCCTGGTGGCGCAGTGGTTGAGAATCCGCCTGCCGATGCAGGAGATACGGGTTCGTGCCCTGGTCCGGGAAGATCCCACATGCCGCGGAGCAACTAAGCCCGTGAGCCATGGCCGCTGGGCCTGCGCGTCCGGAGCCTGTGCTCCACAACGGGAGAGGCCACAACAGTGAGAGGCCCGCATACCGCAAAAAAAAAAAAAAAAAAAAAAAAAGAAAATGGCACAGAGAGAGCAATTCACAAGGCGTCATTAATACATAAACTGTTTACAAGTAAAGATGCAGAAAAGGGTAACTACTATTTCTGTGTTGGACATACTTTCTATATCCTCGTAAACATACCATACGGTTATTATCATCTTCCTTCTACGGATAAGTAAACTGAGATTGAAGACTTAGCCTGTAAAGGACATAGAGCAAGAAGTGGAGGAAGCAGTAAAAATCATGCCTGTGCATATTCCTTGCATGCTGCCTCTCATAAAGATCAGCACAAATAACTGAAAAAAAATAGAACGTACTTACATTTAATTGCTTCAAATCTCACCTGCCATTGCGTGCCATTCAGTAAATTTGAGTACCTTGCATGCATGAGTCCCTTTCCTTGTCATGCATTTTGCCACCATTCACTGCATCTATCTCAGGGACTGGTGGCTTTCCTCAGCCTAGGCTCTCCTACACGATGGAGAAGACAGGAAGCTAGCTACTCCCGTCCACTTACCCAGAACATGCCATGAACCGTATTGCCCTATTATCTAGTGCTGTACTTTTAAGTATATGTAGAAGTGGAAATTTTTAAAAGAACTTATAGATTCTTGGCACAATCTGTTCCCACTTCTGTCCTAATATTTTCATCAAAGCATGAAGACTATAGAGAGCATAAGTCATAAAATAAAAACAATCTACTTTCCCTTGTTAAGGCATGAAAATGCAAGATTTTTTCCCCTTTTACAAACACTGAGGTGTATAAGTGTAAGGTAAAGGCAATGGATGTTCTTTAATCCAGTAAGTAAATTACCTGCAGGAGAGATAGATATTTCCTAATGTATTTGACTCATATAGTATACCGTATATAATACTGTATTACACGGGCTCACACTACAAGGTAACAGAGACTCGATGGCAAATTGAAAAGCTTCAGACAGATAACTAAAAAATATTTAATATATAAGATTGCAAAACATTTTAATAACACAGATTCAATCTTATAAAGAATGTGAGATGCTGTATATTTTTAAATCTATAGAATGAAAAAGTTCACAGAACTTCACAGAACTAAAAATGGTTACTTTCATTACTTCTAGTTACATTTACCACAGAAAGAGGAGAGAAAAAAAACATACAAAATTACATCTAAAAAATATTCTGATATCAGTGATATAATCAAAACCTCTTCACATAGAGACATAATATGACTCTTTAATGACAATTTCAAGAGAAGATTTCATCAATAAAAACTCTAACAGGGGTTTCTAATTTGATCTTTTACAAACTTTAAATATGAGATTAAAATGCTAAGGCAAGCAATAAACTCTATCACAAGGACATCATGTTGTTTCTATCACTTACTTTAAAAATGTGAGACTAAGTATCTCAATGCAACTAGTATAAACATGCCACAGAAAACAGCAAGAGTATCTCATTCCTTATGCATTTGCCAATCCATGTGAAGTTGTCAAAATGACCCTCTACTTGGCTGGCATATCTGACATGTTCATTGGGGCTGAAGCTTTGGCCAGTCTGGTTGGGACTGAAGAGGTATCACGTGTGATCAGGAGACTACATGGTGAGGACTAAGAAAGCACCCAACTCATTTAGAAGGTTTGTTACATACACGGAGATTAAGCAAATATGTCAATATTTGAAAATATAAACAGTTGAGGATAAAGAAAGACAGGTTTCCCACTGATGAAAAAGGGAGTAACAAATTAAAATGGGAGTATAGAATAATCTGCGGTGTTGGGTTGGAATTGGAAGTATTAATGTGAATGTATGGTTTTAATATCAATAAATACCCTTAATAATATTAAAAACTCATAGCTTATAAGAAACAAGAAAAATATATAGGCAGAGAAATAGATGTATATAAATGTGTATGCATGGTATGGACTGAATTGTGTCCCCTGAAAATCCACATGTTGAAGCCCTAACCCCCAAAGTGATATTATGGCCTTTGGTAGGTTATTAAGTTCAGATGAGGCCATGAGGGTGAAGTCCTCATGATGGGATTTGTGCCCTTAAGAAAACAAAAGAGTGCTCTCTCTTTCTCTCTCTTTCTCTCTCTCTCTCTCTCTCTCTCTCTCTCTCTCTCTCTCTCTCTCTCTCTCTCTCTCTCTCTCTCTCTCTCCCTCCCTCCCTCCCTCCCTCCCACACACACCCCTATCCACCATGTGAGGATATAACAAATCGGAAAGAGGGCTCTCGCCAGACACCAAATCTACCAGCACCTGGATCTTGGACTTCCCAGGCTCCAGAACTCTGGAAAATAAATGTTTGTTGTTTAAGCCATCCAGTCAGTGGTATTTTGTCATAATAGCCTGAATTGACTAAGACAACACATACATACATATATTTTATAAGTCTGTCTGCTGAGAGATCCTAGAAGCTATGACACCCAGGAGCAATGAGCACACCAAATGTCCAGGTCCTGGTTTCTGAACACCATTCACCACCACCAGAATCTGGGTCTCCTTGAAGAAATGGCTGATTCCCAGGCTGGGGCAGGGTAAATGAGCCTGAAACATGCCTTTGTGCCAGAATAAAGCACACAAAGAATGATGGGGGCATCTAAAATGAGAGAGAAGTCAGTGCGAAGGAGTTGTAATGGCCAAATCTGAGACAAGCCAACCTCCAAAATAATAATGTCAGTAACAGATTATAGCCCATTGTGCAAAATAGAAATCCATGAATTCACACTGGTAGAAAAACAGAAAGATTAGATAGATAGATAGATAGATAGATAGATAGATAGATAGATAAAATATAGCTCCACTTGACACAGAATGCCAACTAATTCCTGAAGATAGAATGATGGAATAATAAAAACTACCATTTCACAGCCATTATAGTAATAATGAATTCAGGTAAGAATCATCAATGAATGCTAATGGGTAAAAGTCTGAAAAGTTATCTCCTCACAATTATATTTATGATTAATTGACAAGTACAAAATTCTTACTAACTTTACCCTGGAAAAACCCGGCAGGCACTATCTCAACCAAGTGATAAAAGTCAGCATCACCAGCTATGGGACAAATCAACATCTTGTGCCTCTGGATATGATGAAGGACACATGTCTGTGGTATTCCTTCCAAAAATGCATAAATTGAATCTAATCATGAGGAAATATCAGTCAAACCCAAATTGAGAGACATCCTACAGAATAACCGGCCTCTTCAAAAAGTAAACGATGCTTTGTAAAACTGTGAAGGTAATAAAAGAGAAGAAAAGATTAAGGAACTACTCCAGATTGAAGGAGACTAGAGAGACATTGGATATGGATCCTGGACCTATGAAGGGTATTATGGAGATCATGGATGAAATCTGAATGAAGTCTGTGGGTTAAATGGTAATAATAGATCAGTGTTGATTTTTCTGATTTTGATGCTAGCACTTCTGTTCTATAGTGGTGTCTGTTTCTAGGAAAAACACACAAGTATTAATTGGGTAGTGGAGCATCACATCTGCAACGTGCTCTCAACTAGTTCAAAAATTTCATTAAAATATTTTAAAATACATAGAGAGAATTATAAGGCAAATTTGGCAAAAAAAAAATAACAAATGGGAAATCTGAGCAAAAGGAATATTAAAGTTCTTTGTAATTTTTTAATGTTTCTGTAAGTCTGAAATTATTTCAAAACAAATGAAAAGGTTTTTTAAAAGTAAGTTTTTAAAAATCTACTTCAGTTGGCTGAAGTATACACATTCCTTAAGTCCAACAGGAATATTATTCCCATGGGGTAAATTCCTTGAAGTTATATTCTCATTACAGTCAGTAAAAAAACGTGGGGTTATTTCTAACTCTTCCACAAAACACCAACATGCAACTTTTCAGATCTGATACACTAAAAAGTTAAAAGTTCTCCAGTGGATAACAGACTCTCAGAGAATAGCTAACTCACCAGTAGCAGCTAATTTCTCTATAAAGCTGAGCAGGCTGTTAGCAGTCCTGACCTAATCAGTGAGAAGTTGCCACTATTGCCTGTGAAGTACTGGAAGATACCTTAACTCTTTCTGGTTGTTGGCAGAGGGCTGCCTAAAGGTCTCCACTTGTGCTACAAATCATTTATAAACCTGTTTTAAAAAATCTTTTCTAAACAATTTTAGAGAAAATATATCTGCAATTATTGTAATTTGGGGGAAATGATGTTAGCCTAGAAGACATTCAAAAAAGCTAAACCAACATGGCAAAAAGAAAATCTGTACACTTTTCCATCGCACCCCAATTTACTAATTTCATAAACTTATCACTCTGCTTTATCCAATAATTAAAATGATGCTGAACTGTTCTTTCAAAAGACAACTTCCACCTTCTGAATTTTCACAGTCAAGCTTTCCTCTTGAAGCCATGCATAGTCTATTAAAATTTCCTGGGAACTACTGGAAACTTACAACTGACAAAGACTAAAGCAAATAAGCATCTCTATTAATTTGACCATTAAAAACAACACATTCCAATTTATTTGAGCAATGCTTAAGTTCAGTTTTCTTTAGAAACATGCCTTTGAATATTAGCTGCTTTGAAATACCCACCTTAAGAAAGCCTAGTCACTAGTAACTGCCTAAAGATGGGAAAATGAAAAATGGAGCAAATCCAATTAACATCCTCCAAGGCACCTTTTTTTTTTCAGGAAGCGTAGCCATCAAACTTGCAGCTGAATTCTATAACAATGGTAGAGATCTAGGGACTTCCCTGGTGGTGCAGTGGTTAAGAATCCGCCTGCCAATGCAGGGGACACGGGTTTGAGCCCTGGTCCGGGAAAATCCCACATGCTGCAGAGCAACTAAGCCCATGTGCCACAACTACTGAGCCATGCGCTGCAACCACTGAAGCCCGTGCGCTCCAGAGCCAGCATGCTGCAACCACTGAGCCTGCGCACTGCAACTACTGAGGCCCGCGTGCCTAGAGCCCATACTCCGCAACAGGAGAAGCCACCGCAATGAGAAGCCCGCACAGCCCAATGAAGAGTAGCCCCCGCTCTCCGCAACTAGAGAAAGCCTGCAAGCTGCAGCGAAGACCCAACGCAGCCAAAAACAAAACAAAACAAGACAATGGTAGAGCTAACAGAGACAGAGATGTACAGAACAAACGTATGGATACCAAGGGGTAAGGAGGGGGTGGTATGAATTGGGAGATGGGGATTGACATGTATACACTATTGACACTATGTATAAAATAGATAACTAATGAGAACTTACTGTATAGCACATAGGGAACTCTACTCAATGCTCTGTGGTGACCTAAATGAGAAGGAAATCCAAAAATAGGGGATATATGTATACGTATAGCTGATTCACTTTGCTGTACAGTATAAACTAACACAGAATTGTAAAGCAACTATACTCCAATTAAAAAGGAAAGAATAAATGCTATCAACACGTCTGTTAAAAAATTTAAAAAATAAAAGTCAAGCACATGGAAGGCCATGTAACACTGAAAGTTACAAACAGTAAAATATTTCAGAACACTTTTACAATGTTAAGCCTTTCATCCAAAAGCATGGCGTATATCTTCACTTATTCTTTGTAACAGTTTAATGTCAACTTCATCCACTGCAGATAAACAGTGGCTAATCCAATTCCCTTAGATTCATATTTTAGAAAATGCAGAAATAGTTTTGTACAGCTATGTGCCTATATAGTAAAAAGGGCATAAGATATGAGATAAAAATATTTATGGTTTGAGGTAATTTGAGTGGAGAGCTACATTTTTTAGTACCAAATGTTTAATACTCTATAGCATTTCGTGCACCATATATTTTGAGAGCAAAGAGCTTAGTTGCTGCAGCTATAGATAAGCTCAAGCAACATAACTATTAAAGCTTCTATTTGAAAGTCCTATAAATATATTTCCCATAGAGAAAATCTCTAGAAAAATAGTCTTGCCTTGTTCTTCACCCAAGAGGTTTCCAGTTTCTTGATGGAAACTTTAAGTGAAGTTTGCCATATCTAAACATCTTCACGCTAAATTTTATATATAAATTTTAGCTCTTACAATATCTTATGCTGATTTGTATTCATTTAAGGCCAAGTATGGTGATAAAATTTACGTTTTTTACTTTTAACAGTTCAAATTTAATACTTTGTCATCAGCCTGAATATGCTACTCCTAATGTTGAAAGCCTACTATGCTTGATCTTTTAACCTTGTGTTCTTTCTCCAATGCAAACCATACTGCTCACTCAAAGGTAATACATCAATTATATGAAATTATAAGGTTGTCTAGTATGAAGAGTATTTAACAGAAATTATAAACCACTGCTATGTCTAAATCTTGGTATAAATAGATAAATACTTCACATGTGGGTGCTTAGGACCCATCCCTTAATCTATTCTTCCTTCTGTCAATTACTATTTCTGCTTTGTTGCCTGTTTAGGGAAACAAGTAAGTTTTTAAGAGAGTTTAATCAGTGTGATAGCCAGAATAATGCCTCCTCTCAAAGATGTCCATGTTCTAATCCTCACTACCTTACAGAGCAAAAGGGACTTTGCAGGTATGATTGAAGATCTTGAGATAGATTATCCTGGATTATCCCAGTGAGACCAATGTAATCACAAGGGTCCTTATAAGGGAGGGAGAGATGCAAGGGAGTCAGGGAAGGAGACAGAAGACTGGAAACAGATGTCAAAGTGATACAATTGCTGGAAGAGAGCCACAAGCTAGGAATGCAGGCAGCCTCTAGAAGTTGGAAAAGGCAAAGAAGAGATTCTCCCCTGCAGATTCTTCTGCCTCCAAAAGGAAAGCATCCCTGCAACACTTTAGTCTCTTAGACCTATTTCAGACTTCTGACTTCCAGAACTGTAAGACAATAAATTTGTGTTGTTTTAAGTTTGTGGTAATTTGTACCAGTAGCAATAGGAAACTAATAGTTATTTTTATTAATTACCTATACAAACTGTGTCAGTATGAAATTAAAGTTGTGCATATACAACAGTCAAAACCACTTAGAAAATAGTATACTAAATGTTAGAATTAATGTCTGACTTTCTGCGGAATTCTGAGGACAGTACACAATCATTAGACAAGAATTTTTTGATCTACTATTTGCCAAACTCTGGTATTTAAAAGATGAACAATATAAATATATCAAGGCAGAAATCATCTTCAAGTAGTTCCAAAGAGTCATACAAATGAATGAATATTTACAATAAGGTGATAAGCACTTTAATTGGGAAGATGGAAAGGACATTTCCATTGAGGGTGGAGGACACACAAATGAAATGGCTAAATCTTTAAGGGGGAATAGGTCCCTTGAGAAGTCTGAGGCTAAGCTGAGCAAGGTCACGTCGTGAAGTGAGAAGTAAGCCATGCATAAAATTGGACTTCACCTTTCAAGTAATAAGAAACCAGACAGGAGTTTTAAGGAGTGGAGTGACTGATGCAGTTAAATTTTAGAAGGAAAAAAACACTGTGTGTGTTGTGAAGGATGTGAAGCCTGGCCTGAAAGCAAGAAATATACAATGAAGCCTGAACCTATGTTTATATGTTATGTTTATTCATTCACAAACATTCAGTGATCAAATGATCACCTTCTATCAACCAGGTGCTTTGCTAAATACTAGGTGATAAAAAAAAAAGAGACCAAGACATGATTAGTGCCTTTAAGATAATTAAAAAAGAAACTATAGCTTTATATATACAACAATATACAAAATGGATACAATGAAAGCAGCTATCTCTACTTTGCATACTCATCTAGAAACCATATTTTCAGAAGTAGGCACCAATGGGGATATATGTATACATATAACTGATTCACTTTGTTACACAGCAGAAACTAACACAACGTTGTAAAGCAATTATACTCAATAAAGATGTTGGGGGAAAAAAAGAGTATGCACCCAATTCATGCCACAGGAAACCACAAGTTAATATGGAGAAACAATTATGTGCATACTTTTCAAAAATGCAATCTAATCAATCTCAGAAATAAAAATGGAGGTAACTGCATTCTTACAAAACAATTCAAATAGCTTCCCGACACACAGGCACCTTAAGTATTCTTCTTTGCCATAACTCAGTAAGGTCTATGTACCACAGTGCACAGACAGCATTCAACATCGACTCTGTTGGAAGATTATGTAGTCATGGCAATTTGAACTAATTTAAAATTGCACGTTTCAACAAGATCAGTTAAATCCAGAGACAGAGTGACAACTCTACAGCTTTCCCCAATCCTGCCAGTAAAAATCGATCATCATATTCTCTCTGTTCCCACTGCAATTTCCCCCCTAAATTACATCAACCAACCATCACAATCTGATCTGTGTTACAGTTTATGCGTCTGTTCCGCCCATAAGAAGACAAACGAGACTGTCTTACATCTCTTGTATCTAACGGTGCAGTGTAGCTATACTCGATATTTAATCGCAATCAGCGGTGTCAAAGAGAACTGAGCTAAATATAGCTAATAATTATTACTCAGAATTTCCATTTTAGGGCTACTCAAATAATGATTTCAGAAAATACTTGGATACTTTATAAACTTCACGATATACACAATATGCGCACATTTTGGGCACTTCCTCAATTATATAATGAGTAACCTCCAAACAAAAATGTCAGGTCTCAAAGGAGAAGAAGTGGTATTTGGTTTTTGCCAAATGTCATTTCACATCTAACCTCTTAAAACCTCAGTTTTTTTCATCTGTGAAACAGCGCGAATAAGAAAACTCATCCACAGGATCATCTTAGAACTAAATAAAATGTTCAGTAGAGAATTTAGCACGTGATCAATGTCAATAAACGTTAACCATGGTGGTTGTTATAATTAATGTTATTATAATGAAGACCCTGATGATCATCAGTACTAAAATACAGCAATGCTAGGATACCCCAAAATAGAAGACAAGTGTAATATCACTTATCTTTGGTTCTGGAATATAATGTAAAACTAACATTTAACTTTAAGTATGACTGATTTGGGGGGAAAAAAATGAAGAGAGGATAGTGAAAGTTGACAGAAAAAAAAAATAACCAGAAAGCAGTGCAGGCTCCCTATCCTGCTGGCTCTGAGACCTGTTTTCTGGGGTTCTGGTCTCTGCTAAAAGCAGCACCACTCAGCCTGATGAAAAGCACCATTACAGATAAAGTGCTATGGGTAATCACTGCTCTGCTTAGCTTCTGAAGTTCACCATAGCTCCTCTGGGCTTATGTAAGATAACTAGTTACTTCGGCTTAGAGGCCCCTAGTTGAAATGTGGGCAGATGGGAAAGAGAATACAGGGGCCACAGTGTGTCACTGACAAATAACTGTGTGACTACTTTTTCCCTGTTGAGTTTAACCATCAAGAAATTAAAAGGCAAGTTTTGTCCTACAGTTTCTAAAGTTGACTAAAAGAACATGATAATTAGATTATAGACACCAAGGCGGCTAGATTTGTCAGATGTCTGGTTTTTAACAAGATGACGTTTGCACTTTCCATTTGAATTTATAAAGTGTTTCAGTATTTTGGTTAGAGTCATCTGAAAGTACTAAAGACAGCATTACATTAAACAAAAACATAATTATATATAAATCAAAACACACTGCCAAGTGTGGGCAAGATCAAGTAAATGGTTGGAAAAGTTCTCATCATAATGTGTCCACATTACAAGGGAGCTGGGTTTCCCTATCAGAGGCCAACAGAGTACCTGTCAAACTCTGCCTTCCAGCCACCATTCCAAAGCTGAAGTCACAACTGAGGCAGCGGAAGGCCTCGGTCCTCTTTCTTTTTTCTGCATCAGTGATTCTCAATGAAGGGAAAAGGAAGAATGCTCATCAGAACCCCCAGGGAGGCTTTGTCCCTCACCTAGCAAAGATATTCCTTCTTCTACCTCATACCTGAAAGCACTGTTTTGTATTTGCCAGGGACCCCTGTCCCTACTCGGAATCATAACCATCACCAATCACAGAGACCAGGAAAGGTGACGCTAAAGGTACAACGTGTCTTCGCCTGCCTCACCAAGCACTTCAGACCACCAACAACTCTGAAACCCAGATGGAGGGAATTAGAAGAACACAGACGCATGACAAGGGGGTAACTTTTGAAGTTTGCTTAAAGCATTTTATAAGCAGATAAACTAGGAAAAAAACAAACACCTGAAAAAAGCAGTAGTTGTGGGGCTTCCCTGGTGGCGCAGTGGTTGAGAGTCCGCCTGTCGATGCAGGGGACACGGGTTCGTGCCCCGGTCCGGGAAGATCCCACATGCCGCGGAGCGGCTGGGCCCGTGAGCCATGGCCGCTGAGCCTGTGCGTCCGGAGCCTGTGCTTCGCAATGGGAGAGGCCACAACAGTGAGAGGCCCGCGTACCACCAAAAAAAAAAAAAAAAAAAAGCAAAAAAGCAGTAGTTGTTATAGTAACAAAGGCAAAGTAACCACTGATTTTAGGCATTCCCAAATGCTCAAGAAAGTAAAATAATATTTAGCTGCTAATAGCAATATTTAGGGAGAGGTAGAATGTGGTGGTATAAATCAAATGGTGTGCCTTAGTTAAAAAAAAAAAAAAAAAAAAAAAAAAAAAATACTGTGATCATCAATTTAGATAAGAGAATAATACAGTGCAAAAGAATAGGAAAAAGAGTACATCAAATGTTTAATAATTTCATATTGTAAATAAGAAATCAATTTTTGTTCATGTTTCATTTCTTTATTTTATTGAACACCTTGATGACACATAGAATCCTGGGTTTAAAAAAAGCTATAGTGTAATCCCCAGCTTTTCTATAAACCATCTAAAGACTTACAACACAACTCAAAAGGAGAAAAAATAAATAAAATCAAATGTCTCTGGTTCTAGAGTTGATCTAATTTCAAGTTCTGTATACGTATTATGTTAATACATTAACTTAAAATGTGAATTAATATGACTTACAGGTTTTTACTTTATATATCAGTATTGGAAGGAAATTATATTAATGACAACCATTTACTGATTGCTTCCTATGAACAAGGAAATTTTCTAAGTCCTTTCTGTACATGATGTCATTTAATCCTCACAAAATCTCTGTGAATAGATACAATCTTCTCTATTTTCCAAACAACACCCAAAAAGAAGCCACTTGCTCAAGGTCACAGACACTTAACCAATGAAAGAGCTAAGTGCTGGCATCGAGGCTATGTGAATCCTAAAGTCCACGCTTTTTCCTCATACTATATTGAAACTAGAATTTTCTGATATTTCTTTGATATGCATACATCAAAGAATATAACCACACAGATAATGCTATTTATCAATTTTACATACTTACAGAATTTGAAATAATCTACAGGTGTATATTGTACTTCTCTGTGTCCCATACAGCACATAGAATAATGCATAGCACTGTTCTGGAAAATGCTCAAGTTGTTACTGAATAATTAATATCTTCAAATATGCAGAACAGAGCACTTCCTTTTCCACTTGGCCCAATGGACTTCTTGTGGAGATTTGAATATGACCTAGTTATGGACCTTGGGCACATTATTTACTCATTTATACCAAAAGGCATAACAAGGGCATGTTGACTGATGATGCAAATTTTTTCAAGCCTAAGTGGAATTTACCACTACTCCCCAGAACGTGTGAACAGATAAAAAGTTGTCAAATATTGCTGCCATCCTACTATCATATTTACAATCTAGTTCAATGACTGCTAATTCAATAAGTCTGACTGAAAGCCTAGAAACTTTTATTTTTGAAAAGTTATTTTCAGGTAATTCTGAGTGACAGCTGCTTTAAGAACCACTTCAGTAGGCTTTCCTTAATATAATTATTGTCATTAATCAAATCTAAGATGCCATAGATAGTAAGACACATCCAGATTGCAGAGATATTAAAATGGGGAGAACATAGATATCTTAGTATTAATGAAATATACTTAAATTGAAGACTACTGCCTTTATTTTAAGATAACCCAGAACACTAGAGGGTGCCCAGTTTAGTAGCACCGTGGTTATACTTGTATAATCTGAACACCTCATAGTTTTAAAACATCAGAAATAACCCATATTCTGTAGTATTTTTATAATCAGATTTCATTGTTGTAACTATTTTTGCAGAAACACACTACAATACATTGATTGCATGGATATTAACTGTTGTCAAAATAAATGATCCTTTATAATATCAAGACCAGTTGGTTGGTCTTTGAAAGATTCTTCCATACTCAAATTGTTCTCGGCCCAGGTGAGTTACTTCAGACAGTCACTTCAGTGATTGTTGTTTCATCTGTGAAGACAGGGGATTTGGGTAGCTTATTTCTTTTTTTTTTTTTTTTTTTTTTTTTAACATCTTTATTGGAGTATAATTGTTTTACAATAGTGTGTTAGTTTTTCCTTTACAACAAACGGAATCAGTTATACATATACATATGTTCCCATATCTCTTCCCTCTTGCATCACCCTCTCTCCCACCCTCCCTGGGTAGCTTGTTTCTGAAATTCCTTGTAGATTTAAAATTCTATTTCTATGTCATTGTTCTTAAGTTTTTCTGGTTTTCTTGGTTTTTTGGCCGCACAGCATGTGTGATCTTAGTTCACCAACCAGGGATTGAACCCACACCCCCTGCATTGGAAGGCTCAGTCTTAACCACTGGACAACCAGGGAAGTCCCTTAAATTGTTTCTTACATGTAATTGTCATGCCTCCAAACAATCAATTCCTTAAGGGTGAAGACTTTACATAACTTTCTCTGGGGTGTACACACACACACACACACACACACACACACCAGAAGTACCTGGTATAATCATCCTGGGCTGAGTCTCTGCCAGGCAAGCACAGGCCTCTTCTTCTCACACTATATGCTCTGGTCCGCACCTGGGACCCTCTCCTCTCGGGTCATGGAGGTACAAGTTCCTTCCTTCCTTCCTTCCTGCCCAGAATTTTCCAGAACTCTTGCTCACAGCCACAGTGGTAAGACAACAAATGCAAACATCTGGTGCCAAACCCTAATTTCTACTCTTTAGCTCTTTCTACAATTTTGTAATTTCCTATAGTAGATCTTGTCTTTATTTTTAATTCCGATTGGAAAAACTAGAGTGGTATCTGTTCCCTGCACTGACACCTGACTAAAGCAACATTCAATGTATATAGTTTGTGTATTCAAACAAAACTACGTGAAATGTATCAGAGTTGGTTTACCTGGAATCATCACAATGTCAGGACACCACTATATCACCAGCTATTTAGTCTCAAATGACTATGTTAAAACTACAAATTATCTGCAAGCCAGAAAGGAGTGGCAGGACATATTTAAAGTGATGAAAGAGAAAAACCTACAACCAAGATTACTCTACCCAGCAATGATCTCATTCAGATTTGATGGAGAAATTAAAAGCTTTACAGACAAGCAAAAGCTAAGAGAATTCAGCACCAATAAACCAGCTTTACAACAAATGCTAAAGGAACTTCTCTAGGCAGGAAACACAAGAGAAGGAAAAGGCTTACAATAATAAACCCAAAACAATTAAGAAAATGGTAATAGGAACATACATATCGATAATTACCTTAAATGTAAATGAACTAAATGCTCCAAACAAAAGACATAGACTGGCTGAATGGATACAAAAACAAGACCCGTATATATGCTGTCTACAAGAGACCCACTTCAGACCTAGGGACACATACAGACTGAAAGTGAGGGGATTGAAAAAGATGTTCCATGCAAATGGAAATCAAAAGAAAGCTGGAGTAGCAATTGTCATATCAGACAAAATAGACTTTAAAACAAAGACTATTACAAGAGACAAAAAGGGACACTACATAAGGATCAAGGGATCAACCCAAGAAGAAGATATAACAATTGTAAATATTTATGCACCCAACATAGGAGCATCTCAATACATAAGGCAAATACTAACAGCCATAAAAAGGGAAATCGACAGTAACACAATCATAGTAGGGGGCTTTAACACCCCACTTTGACCAATGGACAGATCATCCAAAATGAAAATAAACAAGGAAACAAAAGCTTTAAATGATACATTAAACATGATCGACTTAATTGATATTTATAGGACATTCCATCCAAAAACAACAGAATACACATTCCTCTCAAGTGCTCAGGGAACATTCTCCAGTATAGATCATATCTTGGGTCACAAATCAAGCCTTGGTAAATTTAAGAAAATTGAAATTATATCAAGTATCTTTTCTGACCACAACACTATGAGACTAGATATCAATTACAGGAAAATATCTGTAAGAAATAAAAACACATGGAGGCTAAACAACACACTACTTAATAACCAAGAGATCACTGAAGAAATCAAAGTGGAAATCAAAAAATACCTAGAAACAAATGACACTGAAAACACAATGACCCAAAACCTATGGGATGCAGCAAAAGCAGTTCTAAGAGGGAAGTTTATAGCAATACAAGCCTACCTTAAGAAACAAGAAACATCTCAAATAAACAACCTAACCTTACACCTAAAGCAATTAGAGAAAGAAGAACAAAAAACCCCAAAGTCAGGCTTGCCTGGTGGCACAGTGTCCTGCTGATGCAGGGGACACGGGTTCGTGCCCCGGTTCAGGAAGATCCCACATGCCGTGGAGCGGCTAGGCCTGTGAGCCATGGCCGCTGAGCCTGTGCATCCGAAGCCTGTGCTCTGCAACAGGAGAGGCCACAACAGTGAGAGGCCCGCATGCCACAAAAAAAAAAAAAAAAAAAAAAAAAAAAAAAAAAAAAAAAAAAAAAAAAAAGAAAGAAAAGAAAAGAAAAGAAAAAAGACAAAGTTTGCAGAAGGAAAGAAATCATAAAGATCAGATCAGAAATAAATGAAAAACAAATGAAAGAAACAGTAGCAAAGATCAATAAAACTAAAAGCTGGCTCTTTGAGAAGATAAACAAAATTGATAAACCATTAGCCAGACTCATTAAGAAAAAAACGGGAGAAGACTCAAATCAATAGAATTAGAAATGAAAAAGGAGAAGTAACAATTGACACTGCAGAAATACAAAGGATCATAAGAGACTACTACAAGCAACTGTATGCCAATAAAATGGACAACCTGGAAGAAATGGACAAATTCTTAGAAGAGCACAACCCTCTGAGACTGAACCTGGAAGAAATAGAAAATACAAGCAGACCTATCACAAGCACTGAAATTGAGACTGTGATTAAAAATCTTGCAAGAAACAAAAGCCCAGGACCAGCTGGCTTCACAGGTGAATTCTATCAAACATTTAGTGAAGAGCTAACACCTATCCTTCTCAAAGTCTTCCAAAATACAGCAGAGGGAGGAACACTCCCAAACTCATTCTATGAGACCACCATCACTCTGATACCAAAACCAGACAAAGATGTCACAAAGACAGAAAACTACAGGCCAATATTTCTGATGAACATAGATGCAAAAATCTTCAATGAAGTACTAGCAAAGAGAATCCAACAGCACATTAAAAGGATCATACACTATGATCAAGGGGGGATTTATCCCAGGAATGCAAGGATTCTTCAATATATGCAAATCAAACAATTTGATACACCATATTAACAAATTGAAGGAGAAAAAGCATACAATCATCTCAATAGATGCAGAGAAAGCTTTTGACAAAATTCAACACCCATTTATGATAAAAACCCTCTAGAAAGTAGGCACAGATGGAACTTTCCTCAATATAATAAAGGCTATATATGAAAAACCCACAGTCAACATCGTCCTCAAAGGTGAAAAACTGGAACCATTTCCACTAAGATCAGGAACAAAACAAGGTTGCCCACTCTCACCACTATTATGCAACATAGGTTTGCAAGTTTTAACCACAGCAATCAGAGAAGAAAAAGAAATAAAAGGAAACCAATTTGGTTTGAGAAGAAGTAAAGAAGAAGTAAAGTTGTCACTGTTTGTAGATGACATGATATTATATAGAGAGAAGCCTAAAGATTCTACCAGAAAATTACTAGAGCTAATCAATGAATTTAGTAAAGTAGTAGGATACAAAATTAATGCACAGAAATCTCTTGCATTCCTATATACTAATGATGAAAAGTCTGAAAGTGAAATTAAGAAAACACTCCCATTTACCATTGCAACAAAATGAATAAAATATCTAGGAATAAACCTACCTAAGGAGACAAAAGAACTGTATGCAGGAAACTATAAGACACTGATGAAAGAAATTAAAGATGATAAGTAGATGGAGAGATAAACCATGTTCTTGGATTGGAAGAATCAACACTGTGAAAATGACTATCCTATCCAAAGCAATCTACAGATTCAATGCAATCCCTATCAAACTACCAATGGCATTTTTCACAGAACTAGAACAAAAAATTTCACAATTTGTATGGAAACACAAATGACTCCGATTAGCCAAAGCCATCTTGAGAAAGAAAAACGGAGCTGGAGGAATCAGGCTCCCGGACTTCAGTCAATACTACAAAGCTACAGTAATCAAGACAGTATGGTACTGGCACAAAAACAGAAATACAGATCAATGGAACAGGATAGAAAGCCCAGAGATAAACCCACACACATATGGTCACCTTATCTTTTATAAAGAAGGCAAGAATATACAATGGAGAAAAGACAGCCTCTTCAATAAGTGGTGCTGGGAAAACTGGACAGCTACATGTAAAAGAATGAAATTAGAACATTCCCTAACACCATACACAAAAATAAACTCATAATGGACTGAAGACCTAAATGTAAGGCCAGACACAATCAAACTCTTAGAAGAAAACACAGGCAGAACACTCTATGACATAAATCACAGCAAGATCTTTTTTGACCCACCTCCTAGAGAAATGGAAATAAAAACAAAAATAAACAGATGGGACCCAATGAAACTTAAAAGCTTTTGCATAGCAAAGGAAACCATAAACAAGACGAAAAGACAATCCTCAGAATGGGAGAAAATAGGTGCAAATGAAGCAACTGACAGAGGATTACTCTCCAAAACATACAAGCAACTCATGCAGCTCAATATCAAAAAAACAAACAACCCAATCCAAAAATGGACAGAAGACCTAAATAGACATTTCTCCAAAGAAGACATACAGATTGCCAACAAACACATGAAAGAATGCTCAACATCACTAATCATTAGAGAAATGCAAATCAAAACTACAATGAGATATCATCTCACACCGGTCAGAATGGGCATCATCAGAAAATCTACAAAAAATAAATGCTGGACAGGGTGTGGAGAAAAGGGAACCCTCTTGCACTGTTGGTGGGAATGTAAATTGATACAGTCACTATGGGGAACAGTATGGAGGTTCCTTAAAAATCTAAAAATAGAACTATCATACTACGCAGCAATCCCACTAGTGGGCATATACCCTGAGAGAAAACCATAATTCAAAAAGAGTCATGTACCAAAATGTTCATTGCAGCTCTATTTACAATAGCCAGGACATGGAAGCAACCGAAGTGTCCATCAACAGATGAATGGATGAAGAAGATGTGGCACATATATACAATGGAATATTACTCAGCCATAAAAAGGAACAAAACTGAGTTATTTGTAGTGAGGTGGATGGACCTAGAGACTGTCATACAGAGTGAAGTAAGTCAGAAAGAGAAAAATAAATACCGTATGCTAACACATATATAGGGAATCTAAAAAAAGAAAAAAGAAAATGGTCAGAAGAACCTAGGGGCAAGATCAGAATAAAGATGCAAACCTACTAGAGAATGGACTTGAGGATACAGTGATGAAGAAGGGTAAGCTGGGACAAAGTGAGAGAGTGGCATAGACATATATACACTACCAAATATAAAATAGATAGCTAGTGGGAAGCAGCCGCATAGCACAGGGAGATCAGCTTGGTGCTTTGTGACCACCTAGAGGGGTGGGATGGGGAGGGTGGGAGGGAGGGAGATGCAAGAGGGAAGTGATATGGGGACATATGTGTATGTATAACTGATTCACTTTGTTATAAAGCAGAAACTGACACACCATTGTAAAGCAATTATACTCTAATGAAGATGTTAGAAAATTAATTAAAAGAACTACAAATTATTTTTGACATAAATATATATGTTAATATTATATGTATTAATACTACATATCAATGAATTGGTGTCTAATTATAATCAGATAGTATATATAATTATATGTATTTAGTTCAAATGTACAAATGCATATGCAGAATTCTTTTTTTTATATGCAGAATTCTTATCAAAGATAAGAATTTCATAAGCTGTGATATGAGTGTCATTTTCACATTTTAGAAGTCATAACTGGAGCAACTTGTACAAAAGTTCACATATCTGTTATTTTAGAAGACTGATTTAGTTTGTTTTTAAGGTGAGGTAGTTTGATAAAGTTTATTAGTTACTAATCATGACCTGGGGAAGTGTTTTAGATCCACTGGAGAAAAGTGCCTGTTTATATTACCTTATTTTCTCATTACCAGAACACTTGTTTCCTCTGCAAAAAGCCTACTCATTTTACGTGCTTTATGGTTTACATTTTAGCACGTCATCTATTTAGCCGTAAATAAAATACTTATTTTAATTAATATGTTCAATATAAAGTATAAACTGCTTTTGAAAGCTAAGAAACCAAACTAATAAATGAATTCAGTAAAGTTTCAGGAAATAAAATCAGTTGCATTTACATATACTAACAACAAACTACCTGGAAATTAAGAAAAAATCTCACTTACAACTGCATCAGAAAACATACTTAGGAATAAATTCAACCAAAGAGATAAAAGACCTGTACAATAAAAACTATAAGACACTGATGAAAGAAATTGAAGAGGGCATAAATACATGCAAAGATATTACACGTTCTTGGATTGGGAGAATTAATACTGGTAAAATGTGCATACTATCCAAAGCAATCTAGAGATTCAGTGCAACCCCTGTCAAGTTTCCAATGGCATTTTTCACAAAAAAAAGAAAAAAAAAATCCTAAAATTTGTATGAAACCACAAAAGACCCCAAATAGCCAGTACAATCTTGAGAAAGAAGAACAAAGCTGGAGGCATTATGCATCCAGATTTCAAACTATAATACAAAGCAATATTAATCAAAACAGTATGATACCAGAATAAAAACAGACACATAGACCAATGGAACAGAACAGAGCCCAGAAATAAACCCACACATACATGGTCAACTAATCTCTGACAAGAGCACCAAAAACATACAATGGAAAAAGGACAGTCTCTTCAATAAGTGGTACTGGGAAACTGGATATCCATATACAAGAGAATGAAACTGGACTTCTACCTTACATCACCCAAATAAATTAACTCAAAATAAATTAAAGACTTAAATATGAAACCTAAAACTGTAAAACTCCTAGAAGAAAACATAGAGGAAAACTCCTTGACATTGGCTTTGGCAACAATTTTTTTGGATATAACACCAAAATCACAGGTAACAAAAGCAAAAACAAATGAGTGGAACTATATCAAACTAAAAAGGAAAGGGAAAAATCAACAGAATGAATATGCAACCTATAGAGTGAGAGAAAATATTTGCAAACCATATATCTGATGGGAGTTAATATCTAAAGTATACAAAAAACTGATACAACTCAATAGCAAAGAAACAAATCATTTGATTTTAAAATGGCAGAGGACCTGAATAGACACACACACACAAAGTAACTATTTAAGGTTATGGATGTGTTAATTAACTTGACTGAGGTATTCATTTCACAATGTGTGCATACATTAAATCATCACACTGTGAACTTTGAATATAGACAATTTTGTCAATTATACCTCAATATAAATAATATAAATAAATAAGCTGGAAAAAAATAAAAGATAAGAAATAAATTTTCACATAAATTCAATGTAACATTACATCTGACTTGCAAGAAAGAGGCCTGTATCCCAGGTCATTCATTTATTCACTCAATAAACTTTTATTATGCATTTACTCCATGCCAGGCCCTGTACTAGGTAGTGGGAATACAACAATGATTAAAATAGTCTCTATAGAGGAGAGTCACATACTCTCAAAATAACATCCCGGAGCTTCTTTATTAATTACAAAGGAAAGAATTTACCTGTAGATGGAAAGATCTGGCAATACCACCTTAAACTAGTTATCAAATGCTGCATCACCGAAAACAGAACATTTTAAGTGTCTATTGGTGCGATGAAATGGAAAGAACACAATCTCACTTATTCAACATTCTTGTCATAACGTTTAACCTCACTCTAACAAGAAATACAATCAGACAAAACCAACCTGGTGGCATTCTATAAAAAAAACTGGCCTGCACTCTTCAAAACTATCAATATTATGAAAGATAAAAGGCAGTAGGGGCTTTTCTAGATTAAAGAAGACTAAAAAGGCATGATAACCAAATGCAAGGCATGTTCCTTAATTGAATCTTGGATTGGGGAAAAGCAATAAAGGACATTTCTGGGACAGCTGAAAAAATTTGAATACAGACTGTATATAGATAACTGTTTCAATGTTAAATGTCTTGGCTATAATAACAATAGGGTGGTTGTGAAATGGCTGAAAATGTCCTTATTTTTAAAAGAAACATGCTGACATATCATGACTACAACTTACTTTCAAATGGTTCAGCGTTTAATAAAGGAGATAATACAAATGTCCCAAAATGTTAAAAATTGGTGAATTTACACGAAGGGAATACTTACTTTTTTGAAATAAAGTTTAGAGTAAAAAATATATAGACCATGACCATCAACTTATAGTCTGATGTCACTATATTACCATGGCCTTCAGTTTCCTCTTCTAAAAAAATTAAGCATTTTATTATATTATAAAAAAGTGTTAATGATTATACCTAGTGCTTACAAATATGCAATGAAACTGGAATTCTCTTAAACCGCTAGTTGCACTGTAAATTAGCAAAACTTTAGGAAAAGCAACTTAAAATAGGTGTATAGAACCAATAAAATCTACTCTAACCTTTTCATACTTACGTTGTTGGTAAGAAACTTAAATTTACCGAACATAAATAAGGAAATTTTTGCCTGTAAACATCCTCCAATTACTTCTAGGTTTGCCACACACCATCCACTGGCTGAAACAAGCAACCTCTGTAACCATGTGCAGTAGTTGTGTATCTTTGTGCACGGTGAGGTTTATACTTTATATCATCTACATACACCTCATTACATAAACATATAAAAAAGACTTCAGCCTTGAAACTATATTTCACTATTCACTTAAAACATACTCCTGGTCCAACCAGGCTCCCATCCCCTCTGGACCTGCTGACAGAGATCTTCTTAAGGCTTCCTGCCAACCTCACATTCTACCTTTTTCTAGTCAAAAAAAAAGTATCTGGACTATTTGGAGATCAAACAAGTAGAAGTCAAATATGTGTGATTCTGGTATACCTAAAATGTCTATCATCACCTCACAGAATAAGAGTGTGCCCTTAGCTTTTACTGAAGATTATTTCACAAAGAGTCATATTTAAAATGCTTCAGTATCCACTATAAAACTCCAGTCACTCAATGTCACATCAAGTCCCAAATGAAAAATTTCATTTAGAACTGAGTGTTAAGAAAAACTGTTCCCACTGAGGAGCTGGTATTCTTCTCTTATCAGATGTACCTTATTGCTCTGCTGCTGGGAAGCCTAAGAATTAACCCTGACGTTGAATAAAAACAACATTAACACTTATAAATTACATACTAGCCTCCTTCTCCTTTCCTTGGTTCTGACCTTCCATTTCTATTTTATTAATAGTCTGTATTAGACACCATTTCCTAGCCCTTTTGAGAAAGAAGTCCAGTATAAATTTGGTAAATAAAATTTTAAAGTATAACACAACATAGCGATGAAAATCTTTTAGAGATAGGCAGAGGTGATGGTTACACCACACTGTGGATGTACTGAATGCTACTGAATTATACATTCTATTTAAAATAGTTCCCTTTATTTTCTATAAAGTTTACCTCCGTAAGAAAAGAGTACAGCATAATCCCAGCAAGTAGCATATGGTTAGCAGCCAAATAATCATATTACATTCTTCCCATCCTCACTGTGGTGTGTGGAGAGAAAACTAATCTCTCCTCTACCATCTGTATTGCTTCTCCCTTCCTTCTACTCCTTTATGTTCTAGTATCGTTTTCAACTGCTCAGTTTATGTTAAAAATCCTTAAACATTCTCTTGGGCCAGCAATTTCTGAACAAGCCTGATTTTTGGACTCAAGAGAATTCTTTTTTTCAAAGGATGTTTTTCACAGAATCCCAGTATATAAATCAAATAAAACCAGCTCACTCTGGTTGAAGACAGTTTGTGAGGGGTCTAAGACCTCCAGACACTGCAGCCCTGGTGGTCCTCCTCAGCTTACAACCACAGGCCACAGAGAAAGCTGGAAGCAGACAGACACTTTAGGAGCAGAAAAAAGACTTTCATTTGACACTTCTAGAAAACCACAACTAAAATATTATCTTACCTTCTGTGATCCAGATAATTACTTCACTCCTCCACTTCACGCACATATGAGGGATTGAAGTGTTTTAAGATATAATATAGTTTACTCTCTACCAGTTTCTCTGGTGAAAATTGCTTGTGGCAATTTGTAACAACTTTTATGGAACAGTTAGGCAATGGAATGTCGATTAATGTTTAATCATAATAATTGAGAGTTTCCCAGAAAACTATGAAACAAAGATGATTTTTCTATAAACTACTTACTCATTTTGCTTCTATTGCTACAGTTAATAAAGGTTTCAAATGATACTTCCTCATTTTTAAATTGGTGTTTTCATTCAGCTTTGCCAGCCAATGTGACAAGTTCTAGAAAGGTATGCTCATAGTTTTATAAAGATATGCTCATATCACATGTTCATAGTTTCTGAACACATGGAGCTTTCATATATTAATTTGGGTATTTGGGTCATAAACTCCAAATGTCATATCTTTACCTTCTTTGTAGGAAGTACAAAAGTTAATCCAATTTCCCATTTCTGGGCAGACAATAGCATATACTGAGTAACTCCAGACATTATAAACTGATTATAAAACACCTGTAATAAATAGTGAGTTTATCTGGAAGAAAGTTTAAATGCAAACAGGTACATAACTAATGCAAGTAATTAAAAAACAAAAATACAGTCAAATCTCAAGTAGCTGGTATAATAAAAGCAGTCAGGAGGAAAGCTACAAAAAACAGGTCAAAATATGGTATAAAAGAGATTCACTTATTTAAAATTACATCCTGTATTTAAGAATTAATTTACAGATGTCATCTAAAAATATAAAGCTTATTCAAGTAGAACAGTTTAAAACACCAATCACTATATATATATATGTGTGTGTGTGTGTGTGTGTGTGTGTGTGTGTGTGTGTGTGTGTATACACAGTGGAATATTATACAGCCATAAAAAGAAACGAAACTGAGTTATTTGTAATGAGGTGGATAGACCTGGAGTCTGTCATACAGAGTGAAGTAAGTCAGAAGGAGAAAAACAAATACTGTATGCTAACACATATATATGGACTCTAAGAAAAAAAAAATGTCATGAAGAGATTAGTGGTAGGACGGGAATAAAACACAGACCTACTAGAGCATGGACTTGAGGATATGGGGAGGGGGAAGGGTAAGCGGTGACGAAGTGAGAGAGGGGCAGGGCCACATATACACTACCAAATGTAAATTAGATAGCTAGTGGGAAGCTGCCGCATAGCACAGGGAGATCACCTCTGTGCTTTGTGACCACCTAGAGGGGTGGGATAGGGAGGGTGGGAGAGAGGGTGATGTAAGAGGGAAGAGATATGGGAACATATGTATATGTAGAACTGATTCACTTTGATGTAAAGGAGAAACTAACACACTATTGTAAAACAGTTATACTCCAATAAAGATGTTAAAAAAATAAAATAAAATAAAACACCAATCATTAATTGATTTGCTTGACAAGAAATGGCCAAATGTCAAAACAGTCATATTATCAGTTTCTCGGCTAAGCACTCCTTTCAATATATATTACACATATATAATATATACTTTATATATACATTATATATATTTATATTTAATATATTCATATTTTTACTAACATATTTGTTTTATATTTTTATGTATTAGAAATATGTACTAAATTATAATATAAATAACATATTTTATATAAGTATTAGTATATTTATATATTTAATATAATATGTACAATATATCATAATATAGACTTAATATACACGTTACAAATAGGAAAAAAGTTGCACAAAGACAGTCCTAGCTGTATGCTTATAAGTAGCAGGAAAAAATTATCTACTGATTCTTAATTATTGCATTTGATTAGAGTACAAATGTACACATAATAATGGTTATTATTTTATAGAGTTATGTTTTATTTGTAGACACTCTGTAAGGCATTTTGCTTTTTCTCTAATAAGTAGGTTCTATTACCTCCATAATACAGACAAGAAAACAGCCTCAAACAAGTTAAATAATTTATTCGAGGCCACATAACTAATGGCAGAGTAAAGTTCTAGAAATGTTAAAGAAATGATAACACAGTTCAGTTTTGCATACACCTAATAAAATAAGCCATACTATACCTTCAGGGGGAATAGAAAGGTCTATAATAAGAATTTGGCTGGCTTCTAAACCCCTGGAATTTCCCAGGTAACAGGAGTATCCTTGTTATTCACAGTGGCCCTTAAGACCATACTTGATGCTTAGGACATGCATGCTTCCAAGGTGACTTGTGGTAAACCCCTTAGAGAGTTTATGCTGCAAGAAGACTCACCAGAAGGACCAACCATATAATTAGAGGGTGGGGCTTTGTGATATCAACCTGAGAGGGGAGGGGGCTGGAGACTGACTTCAATTACATGCCCAGTGAGTCAATCATTAATGACTATGTAGTGTAGACTCAAGGAAAACTGGACGCTGAGGTTTTGGATGTGCTTCCCTGGTTGGCAATACTCTGTGTATTGTCACATACTGATGTTCCAGGATATACATCAGAGTACTGAAGACATATCAGAAGAAGGTAAAGTTACCAATTTTATCCTTTCTCTTTGTAATTTCCTGGCAGGGGAGGGGGCAGGAATGTAATATGATGTATCTGTTAAAAATTAAAGAAATATCAAAGGTGCTATCAAAAAGCCTAGCACTAAAGGGCTTGACAATTCTTTCTGAAATTGTAAAGTAAAGGCAGGGGCAATATTAAAATGTGATACATGCATAGTCTCAGGAATGTTGCTATTACATTAAATGAAGTACACCTCTAGAGGAAAGACAGCAATTCTGACGGCACAAAATCATGACGAAAAACAAGGGAAACAAAGCACAAGAAATGAATGACAACTGCAGCCACTATGATGTAAAGTAGCAGCTCAATAAATACGGGTTTAATGAACCCATAAGATGACAATTATGAAAATATCAGCATTAGTAAATTGCAATCTTCTCTACAAAAAAAAAGCAAATTTTCAGGAAAATTATTTTCAAGTGCATTAAAACTCTTATCAGCTTGCACAAGTTTTATTCTTCGTATCTCCAATGTACTTGGCACAAATTAGCCACAGTAAATGACTTCTGATTTCTAATTAAATCTGAATTACATTGCTTTATTAATAGTATAAATAAAATTTTTAGGTAGACTGTTTTTTGTTTCCAAATATCTTTAAGCATTGAGATGCATACTTAAAGAGTTGAGCTGGCTACAAGATCTTCTTGGCTATTCAAATCCAAATTCCCTAAGGATCTCTAATAAGCAAAACATTTCATATATCATAGCCTTTATTTTCAACACAATAATTAAATTATACAATTAAAACTCAAATTTGGATTTTTCACCAATTCATATTTTCCCTCCCAAATACTGCCAAATAATTGAGTTTCACTCAGACATATTTAAACCAAGTTATTTAATTTTCCTGAAACTATATTAATTAGAAGCATAGTAATGTATATGCTTCTACTAGGGAGAAGAAACATTTTCTGTTTTAAAAGATGCTCATTAGGGCTTCCCTGGTGGCGCAATGGTTGAGAGTCCGCCTGCCGATGCAGTGGACACCGGTTCGTGCCCCGGTCCGGGAAGATCCCACATGCCGCGAAGCGGCTGGGCCCGTGAGCCACGGCTGCTGTGCCTGCGCGTCCGGAGCCTGTGCTCCGCAACGGGAGAGCCCACAACAGTGAGAGCCCCGCGTTCCGAAATAAATAAATAAACACAAGATGCTCATTTAATGATGTGAACAAGAAAAAATTCACATGGGGATTCTGGAATTGCCAGCAATAAATAATGAAAACAAAAGGAATATTTTGTGAAATACAATTATTTCTAAAAATGTATCATAAAATAAGTCTCAATTGTGATTTTTTTTAAGTATATTATCCACCATTCCAAAATGTAGCTTAAACTATCTACTCATATTATTTAATAAGGTTCTTTCTAGCTTTTTTTAAATTGATACAAATGTTAGCACAGATGTTCCATTTTAAGTTTTTATGACTTCTCCTACAGTATATGAAAATATTGTCCATGTGAAATTAAAGCGTCATGCAAAAATTGCTTCCAACTTTTAAATCAAAGATTTTAAGTAAATGATACTATCACTTCCAAAATTAAACAGATTTTATCTTGCTATATTTATTCAGCTTCTACAGAAAACATACAGAAGCTGCTAGACTTTATTAAGCAATAGACAGCTTCAAATTGGCAGACTGCTTTTCAACAGAATTTACGGGGTGGTATCTGGCATGTTAGTACAAGGCTGACGCCAGATTCAGACAAGACCTGACAAGAGCCTGCAAGTCCTCAGTCCTTTTTCCCAGGGTTTACAATGATTTGACCTAAAGGTACACACCTTTAAAAGATATATTATGATCTGCAGAGTACTTTACACAATTACATTGGAAACGTGCTCAAATATAACCTTTTACATTTGTCAGATTCCTCTATCTATTCCCAAACTGTTACTTCAAATTTGAAAATTAAGTACTCTCTAGGAAAAAAAGCAAACATGAACACCTGTTTTCCCTAATTAAATATATGGCTACTTTTTTTTTTTTTTTTTTTTTTTGCGGTATGCGGGCCTCTCACCGCTGTGGCCTCTCCCATCGCGGAGCACAGGCCCCGGACGCGCAGGCCCAGCGGCCATGGCTCACGGGCCCAGCCGCTCCACGGCACGTGGGATCTTCCCGGACCAGGGCAGGAACCCGTGTCCCCCGCATCAGCAGGCGGACTCTCAACCACTGCGCCACCAGGGAAGCCCTATGGCTACTTTTTTATCTATTTCTGATTCCTTTCAGCAAATATGTATTGGTGAGAAATCCAAATTTAAGTTTTAAGTGTCTAATTTAGAGAAGTTAGAGAAAGTAAAGGCTGTTTCTATGTAACTAATCAAAAAGATCAAAATATCTGGTGTTCCCTCCCTCCTGTCCTGTCTTTCAAATAACACTGGCTAACTGAAAACTGAAAGAGCTTTCTTTTTTTTTTTTTGTGGTACGCGGTCCTCTCACTGTTGTGGCCTCTCCCGTTGCGGAACACAGGCTCCGGACGCGCAGTCTCAGCGGCCATGGCTCACAGGCCCAGCCGCTCCGCGGCACGTGGGATCTTCCCGGACCGGGGCACAAACCCGCGTCCCCTAGCATCAGCAGGCGGACTCTCAACCACTGCACCACCAGGGAAGCCCGAAAGAATTTTCTTAATCAACCTTCCCGTACATAAGTTAATGAATTAACCCTTGCTCTCAGTGCCTCTGTAAAACATGCATGTCCTGTGTGCCCAGAGACCCCTGTCAACTAGTATTTAGGGGCCCACCCCCCATGCGGGAAAGTTTATCTGTCCCCATAGTTAAATGCTATGTTTATAAGTCAACTGTGTCTGTCCCTAGTCCTCTTTGTACTCTTTATACAGCTATTATAATCATATTCAAGTAATTACAATGTAAACTGATAAGATATGAGTTCTAAATGAAAAAAAAAGTGTCTTATAGGACTGAGACAAGTCACTAAAACAAAAAACTGTTGTCAAATCAAGTATTGAAGAAACAGCCATAAAGGAAAATGAGAAAAACTGTAAATCTGTTGGATGACTTGGCAGTCAAACCAATTCACAAGTGTTTTTACATTCCAGCTCCATTTTCAAGGACTCTTTAAAGTGTGACTTAGTCAAAAAATAGAAAAAAGACTCCACTCCCATTACATACCCATTTGCAAAGCAAGGGCCTTGACGTGGACCTACCTCAAAAGTTTAGCAAATGGTTGGCTTTACTTTTCTTGACATATTCTTTTATGTAGAAATGTTCTACATCTTAATATGGATGGTGATCCCATGAGATATATATACCTCAACTTAAGACTTAAATTAATTGACTGATTGTTAATTAATACCTACAGATCTTAAGGGTTAACCAGGGTTTCTTGACCTTAGCACTGTTGATATTTTAGACAAGATAATTCTTTGTTTGTGGGAGGAGGTCCTGTTCACTGTAGAATAGGTATCTGTAACACCCACAGCCCTAGTATGACAACCAAAAATGTCTCCAGACATTGCCAAATGCCCCTTGGGAGATAAAACCCCACGCCCCTCCCCAGTTGAGAACCACTAGGTTTAACTCCTGGTCTAACAAGGAGAATACAGTAAACCTTTCTTATGACTTCTCAAAGTCTGAATCAGAGTACAATCAGACCATGAACTTAGTAATGAAAACTAGAATCCTTGATCTACAAGGATAGAGGAATTTAAAAAGGCTTTTATTTGTCACAAGCAATATTTATCCAAGTTGCCTGATCACAAGAAGTACTTGGGATGCTTATAAACATGAATTCCAAGGTGTTTTCCCTAGAAATAAGGTAGATCTGGGGTGAGGCCTAGAAATCTAAATTGTCTAACAAGCACCTCAGGTGATTTTTTATAAACATGCAAGTCAGAGAACAGTAATCTAAGACTGCTATATTTAACGTATATACCTTAGGTAGAAAATGTTTTGGCTATATTGCATGACAAAAATCCTGAATATTTCCAAAAGCATAATAAATAAGACTTTCTCTTTTTAGCTCATACCTAAAAAAATAAAATAAAATAACCATCTACTAAAGCTGAAACACTGGGCATAGAAGCTGTCTAATATTTTGAGAAAGACAGGCCAAACAAGTGACTGAGGATTCCCCTAGGGACCCAGGAGACAGACACCATCTCTGGATTGCAAGACCTTGCCTTTCAAACCTAGGGCAGTAGAAAGAAAGCCCTATGTAAACTTAAACTGGGATCCTGTTTCCAATAAAGCTTTTAGCCATTCTTTTGCCTCAACAATCTGCCTACTTACCTCCACCACTGCCCTATCTCTCGTCACAATCTGCCGCTACCGCTACCGCCGCAATTCCTCCCTTTCTACAAGTCACGCTAATGACCAGCTAGCTCACTCGTTCTGGACACCTGCTCGTACCAGAGGAGCTGGCTCTCGGGCTGGGCATGCTCAGTGATGGGCTCCAGTCCCAGCCGGAAGCAGATCTTTTTTAACCCCCCTGGAGCAAGCACTGCCTTAGCTTCAAGGTCGTCTTCTTTTCACTAGTTCTTTGTGTTCAGTTCTCAACTGCTCTTCACACTTCTCTGCTTTTCCCTTCCCCCAACACCGACCAGATAACCTGATCATTCCCGCTTTCATCTGATCTCTGACCTATTACCTTGCCTTCATTTCTCTAACTGGGTTTCCCACAGATTGTGTCGCTTCGCTTTCTATGGTTCCCTCATAAAGCTGTGTTTTTATGCCTGGCCACTCCAATTTAATCACAACACTATACTAACAATAATAATAATGGATTGCTATCACGTGAGCGTTTCCTCCGTTGCAGGTATTATACTAAATGCTTTACATGAATTGTTACATCTCACTTTCTTTTTATAATTCTGTAGGGCAGATACAAATACTATTCCTCCTTTATAGAAGAGGGAAAGAGATTCAGATGAAGTAATTTGCTAGTTGTCCTAATTCCATGTGGTCTCTGTGCTCTGGCACTGCCTTTTTTCTTGTTTTTCTTCCTCCAAAATACATGCATTTTCTCCATCCCTCTTTCCCCATACCTCTCCTCTTCTGTATAAATATAACATCTTTTACCCAGTTCTCTACTGAGGACCTATATGCTTTCTCCGTGTTCTTTTTCTTAAAACAGTGGTAGCACCATTCTCTGTCTTTAATTATTTAACATTTTTCCTGCGTGTCTTTTCTCTTCCAAAAGCAATATAAACCTCTAAGGCCCAGGTCGACTGTCACACTTCTTACACCCCTGGATATAGCACAGTCCTACTCAGAACAAACACTCTAAAACAACAACAAAAGTATATATTCTGTTGAAATCATTTCAACAAAGCATATAATGAATGCCGAATACGTATTAGTCATTATGTCAGATGCTAAAGACAGAAAAATGGCATTGTCTCTACCTTCAATGAGTTTACAGGCTAGTGGTAGAGAAAGGCTTGCAAATGAACACTAAGAATATGAGACAACTTCCATAATAAAGGAGTATGGGAGCCACAGAGGAAGAAGCAACCTTCACCTGGGGGCTGGGGGTTGACATCAAAGATTTTCCAGCAGAAATGACTTTAGTAGCACTTGTGATGATTAGAACCCCACAGCACCAGGATGGTGGATAAGAGGATATTCCCAACAAAAAGACCAGTGTGTGAACATAAAGATGTGAAAGGCCAGGTAGGCATGAGGAAGAGTGAGAAGTTTCGAGAGGCTGGAAGGCAGAGCTGGAGTACGGGGCTGGGGGGGAGGGGCAGGAGTGAAGCCATGTGAAGGAGTGTGGGCGTTCTCAAAGTAACCAGGTTAGACATCAAAAAGGAGAGAAACAAGGACTGAAGTATACAGTTGGACCAAAATTACCGCATTGATGACTAGAGTCTTACAGACGGGACGCTAGCACTATGCAAGACTAAGCTGCACCCATTCAGAGTGTTTCCATGAGTAGTCAACATGATTTTTCATCATCGCCTTCAATACCATGCTGATTACTTAAGCCACTAGAGCTTACAAAAGAGAGCATCTAAAATTCTGCTGTATGGCAATTCCCTGGTGGTCCAGTTGTTAGGATTCTGCACTTCCACTGCTGGGGGCCAAGGTTCAATCTCTGATCCAGGAACTAAGATCCTGCATGCCACAAAGAGAGGCCAAAATATAAAATAAAATAAAATTCTGCTGTATGTTTGGGGGTCAGTGTCTGTACCACAAAAAGTAAGCAGCAAAGCAATCGGGAGCTCATTACCAGTTTACTACTACTTTTTTAAAACTTTTTTTACACCTCTTAGAATGTACAATACACAATGGCCTAAAAGAAATGTACATGATAGCTTAAAAGAAAAAAGGTTTAGGGACTTCCCATAGTGGCACAGTGGTTAAGAATCCACCTGCCAATGCAGGGGACACGGGTTCAAGCCCTGGTCCGGGAAGATCTCGCATGCTGTGGAGCAACTAAGCCCGTGCACCACAACTACTGAGCCTGCGCTCTAGAGCCCATGAGCTACAGCTACTGAGCCCGCATGCCACAACTACTGAAGCCGGTGTGCCTAGAGCCTGTGCTCCACAACAAGAGAAGCCACTACAATAAGAAGCCCACACACCACAACAAAGAGTAGCTCCCACGCACAGCAATGAAGACCCAATGCAACCATAAATAAATAAATAAATAAATTTTTTTAAAAAGAAAGAAGGTTTAAAGACTATATACGTTTAATTGTTCTTCACCGCATTCCAGAAAGGACTCAAAGTGAAGGACTGTCTGTGGATTTCAATTACCACATGCTCTTGAGCTCCCATTTCTGTATATAATGGAGCTATAAATCTCCTTAATACTACAGCTTCAAAAAAGTACTAGGTGCTATAAACTTTGTAGGTCTACCAAGCTGTTCTTTTTTTTTTTGCGGTACGCGGACCTCTCACTGTTGTGGCCTCTCCCTTTGCGGAGCACAGGTTCCGGACGCGCAGGCTCAGTGGACATGACTCACGGGCCCAGCCGCTCCACGGCATGTGGGATCTTCCCAGACGGGGGCCAAACCCGTGTCCCCTGCATCGGCAGGCGGATTCTCAACCACTGCGCCACCAGGGAAGCCCCAGGCTGTTCTTTTGAAGTGGCATGATTACATTTCTGAGCAACTTGGAAATCACCATGAAGTCATTTAAAGAAAATTTTAACTTGATTAAACCAATAAATGCCACATTCTTTATAGAAATTTAAGAATGACAGAAAAACCACCATCATTAAAATTTCATAATCACCAAGTTCTTCATTGCTACATCTAGATAGATGTATTGACTTTTAAAAGTCTCAGACAAATTAAGAGTCACATTTCATTAAGGAATATAAACATACAAAAAACCTTATGTCTTCATTATCTGCCATTTTTCTCTAAACTCTAGAACCAGGCCCTGAAATTTCTGCATTCCTGGAGACTAACTGCTGATCTCACATCAGGGGATACAGAGAAGCCCAACAAATGTGTATTCTCTGAAGACCGTTCCGACATAATTAACACAAAATTATGCTACTATCCCTGTTTATCTGTTTCTGCAGAAACCTCTGATTTCCGGGCACTAACTTGCTAATCTTGCACTTGATTAGCCTCAACCAATATTTGCTAATGGCCATGGTGGAGCTGATAACAATGGTGATGACAAGGAAATTTAAACACTCTAACAACTACAAGGTTTTCATGCTTCCACTGTATAACACATAACCAAAAATCACCTCTAAAAATCCTACACTGATACCATTATTGTTTTTGCTTTTCTCCAATGGACAAATGTTTAAATATAAAAGTCTGTTCAATTAGGGATAGCAAATTGAAGCAGAGGAACAAACACAAATGTGCCCAATGTTCTAAAGCTTAATATGACACCTAAGATAACTACCAAAGTGTATATCACCTCAAAAATAATAAATAAGCAAAGAGAATAGTGTTATAGTTATGTCTTGCTTTCTTTGTGGGGAAGATAAGCAGAAACCTATCTCTTAGGAGGTAGAAGAGTTAATATGCTGCTTCCTTCCAGTATGACTATATTTTCTCCTTTCTCCACTCATAAACCTATGAGGGTAGAGGTTGGGAAAAAAAAAAAAAAGGATGTGGCAAAGCAGAGATGAATTTCCCCAAAAATGCCTGAAGTGTCATTTTCCAAAACTGAGAGAATCATTACCACCTTCCTCAAATTGCCTGGCTGCCAATGCAGCCCCAAATGGCCATAAATAAAACCTTAATTATATTAATTAGAGCAACTGCTTCCTGCAGAGCATCTCTTTATTTGGGGTCCTGTGTCAGCCCTGGAGCCAGCACTACCCTCCTTGGCTCACCCCCACTCCAGACATCTAACTTCCCCACTGCTTATAACAAGGCTCCTAATTATGCTTCAGTATGTCCCTGACCGATTTCTTCTCCAAGACACCTTCTCACTGTTGACAAGAGACATTATCCACTGCTATTCTCTTCTCTGACTTCAGCAGAGCGTGAGTAATAATGTCCACACAATGACAATAGACCAAAACCTTTGACTGGAGGCTGATCTGCCACCTAAATTCTCCTGGGATTGCCCAGCTGCTGAAACGTAAAGTGATACTGTAACTGCTATTCAAGTAACAGGTGCTCTAATAACCATCAAACAAGCACCTAACCATTTGGTAACTGTTAATATACTCATAATATCTCCAACATGCCAAGAGTCAAAGACAGTGTTTTGATTATCACTCTAGAAAGAAAACGTCAGAACAATTTGACTAGAGGTAGTATCAAGAAGCAGTAGTGTCCTGATGGCAGCTGAGGCATTTTAACAAGACTGTGCTGTGGCCACCCCTACTGTACATGCTGTTTCCTGGGCTTAAATTAACTGAAGCTGGTTCCTGAAGTTGTAATCAAACACCCTATACAGGGGGAGAGCTGCTCGTGTGAGGTGAAGGCGGGCACTGGGGTGTGTGGAGGCCACCGCCCAGTGGCCAAGATAGCCGTGTGGCTGACAGGGTCTTGGTGCTCCGGTCCGGTGTCAGGCCTGTGACTCTGAGGTGGGAGAGCCGAGTTCAGGACACTGGTCCACCAGAGAACTCCCAGCTCCACGTAATATCAAATGGTGAAAGCTCTTCCAGAGATCTCCGTCTCAATGCTAAGACCCAGCTCCACTCAACGACCAGCAAACTCCAGTGCCAGACACCCCATGCCAAACAACTAGCAAGACAGGAACACAACCCCACCCATTAGCAGGGAGGCTGCCTAAAATCATAATAAGTTGACACACACCCCAAAACACACCACTAGATGTGGTCCTGCCCACCAGAAAGACAAGATCCAGCCCCACACACCAGAACACAGGCACCAGTTCCCTCCACCAGGAAGCCTGCACAACCCACTGAACCAACCTTACCCACTGGGAGCAGACACCAAAAACAGCAAGAACTAGGAACCTGAAGCCTGTGAAAATGAGATCCCAAACACAGTAAGTTAAGCAAAATGAGAAGACAGAGAAATACATGGCAGATGAAGGAGCAAGGAAAAAACCCACCAGACCAAACAAATGAAGAGGAAATAGGCAGTCTACCTGAAAAAGAATTCAGAGTAATGATTGTAAAGATGATCTAAAATCTTGGAAATAGAATGGAGAAAATACAAGAAACATTTAACAAGCACCTAGAAGAACTAAAGAGCAAACAAACAATGATGAACAACACAATAAATGAAATTTAAAATTCTCTAGAAGGGATCAATAGCAGAATAACTGAGGCAGAAGAACAGATAAGTGACCTGGAAGATAAAATAGTGGAAATAATGACCGCAAAGCAGATTAAAGAAAAAAGAATGAAAAGAATTGAGGACACTTTCAGAGATCTCTGAGACAACGTTAAATGCACCAACATTTGAATTATAGGGATGCCAGAAGAAGAGGAAAAGAAAGGGACTGAGAAAATACTTGAAGAGATTATAGTTGAAAACTTTCCTAGCATGGGAAAGGAAATAGTCAATCAAGTCTAGGAAGCAAAGAGAGTCCAATAGAATATAAATCCAAGGAGAAACACTCCAAGACACATATTAATCAAACTATAAAAAATTAAATACAAAGAAAAAGTATTAAAAGCAGCAAGGGAAAAGCTACAAATAACATACAAGGGAATCCCCATAACGTTTACAACTGATCTTTCAGCAGAAACTCTTCAAGCCCGAAGGGTGTGGCAGGATATACTTAAAATGATAAAAGGGAAAAATCTACAACCAAGATTACTCTACCCAGAAAGGATCTCATTCAGATTCGATGGAGAAATCAAAAGCTTTACAGACAAGCAAAAGCTAAGAGAATTTAGCACCACCAAATCAGTTTTACAACAAATGCTAAAGGAACTTCTCTAGGCAGGAAACACAAGAGAAGGAAAAGACATACAATAACAAACCCAAAACAATTAAGAAAATGGTAATAGGGACATACATATTGATAATTACCTTAAATGTAAATGGACTAAATGCTTCAACCAAAAGACACAGACTGCCTAAATGGATACAAAAACAAGACCTGTATACATGCTGTCTACAAGAGACCTATTTCAGACCTAGCAACACATACAGACTGAAAGTGAGGGGATGGAAAAAGATATTCCATGCAAATGGAAAACAAAAGAACGCTAGAGTAGGAATTCTCATATCAGACAAAATAGACTTTAAAATAAAGAATATTACAAAACGTATGGACACCAGGGGAGAAAGCGGGAGGGCGGGGGTGTTGTGGGGATAGGGTGAATTGGGAGTTTGGGACTGACATATATACACAGATATGTATAAAGTAGATAACTAAAAAGAACCTGCTGTATAAAACATAAATAAAATAAAATTCAAAGAAAAGGCTATTACAAGAGACAAAGAAGGACACTACATAATGATCAAGGGATGAATCCAAGAAGATATAGCAATTGTAAATATTTATGCACCCAACATAGGAGCACCTCAATACATAAAGCAAATGCTAACAGCCATAAAAGGGGAAATCGACAGTAACACAATCATAGTGGGGGACTTTAACACCCCACCTTCACCAATGGACAGACAGTCCAAAATGAAAATAAATAAGGAAACACAAGCTTTGAATGATACATTAAACAAGATGGATTTAATTGATATTTATAGGACATTCCTTCCAAAAACAACAGAATACTCTTTCTTCTCAAGTGCCCATGGAACATTCTCCAGGATAGATCATATCTCGGGTCACAAATCAAGCCTTGGTAAATTTAAGAAAATTGAAATCATATCAAGTATCTTTTCTGACCACAACGCTATGAGACTAGATATCAATTACAGGAAAAAATTCTGTAAAAACTACAAACACATGGAAGCTAAACAATACAGTACTTAGTAACCAAGAGATCATTGAAGAAATCAAAGAGGAAGTCAAAAAATACCTAGAAACAAATTACAATGAAAACATGATGACCCAAAACCTATGGGATTCAGCAAAACAAGTTCTAAGAGGGAAGTTTATACAAATACAATCCTACCTCAAGAAACAAGAAACATCTCAAATAAATAACCTAACCTTACACCTAAAGCAATTAGAGAAAGAAGAACAACAACAAAAAAAAAACCCCAAATAGCAGAAGGAAAGAAATCATAAAGATCAGATCAGAAATAAATGAAAAACAAATGAAAGAAACAATAGCAAAGATCAATAAAACTAAAAGCTGGTTCTTTGAGAAGATAAACAAAATTGATAAACCATTAGCCAGACTTATCAAGAAAAAAAGGGAGAAGACTCAAATCAATAGAATTAGAAATGAAAAAGGAGAAGTAACAATTGACACTGCAGAAGTACAAAGGATCATGAGAGATTACTACAAGCAACTGTATGGCAATAAAATGGACAACCTGGAAGAAATGGACAAATTCTTAGAAGAACACAACCTTCCGAGACTGAACCAGGAAGAAATAGAAAATACAAGCAGACCTATCACAAGCACTGAAATTGAGACTGTGATTAAAAATCTTCCAAGAAACAAAAGCCCAGGACCAGCTGGCTTCACAGCTGAATTCTATCAAACATTTAGAGAAGAGCTAACACCTATCCTTCTCAAAATCCTCCAAATTACAGCAGAGGGAGGAAGACTCCCAAACTCATTCTATGAGGCCACCAACACCCTGATATCAAAACCAGACAAAGATGTCACAAAGAAAGAAAACTACAGGCCAATATCACTGATGAACATAGAAGCAAAAATCCTCAACAAAATAGTAGCAAAGAGAATCCAACAGCACATTTAAAGGATCACACACCATGATCAAGTGGGATTTTAAAAGGGAGGACTAGAGCATGGGAGACAGCATTTCAGATAGCTCTGAGAAACTGCTCCAAGGAGGTGGAGAGGAAGGTCAATATATATGTGATTTTGGTGAAAGAGGATTCAACTCAGGTCTCTGTGACTCTAAAACATATTCTTTCCATTACTAAATCACATTCTATCCCTGGAATTTATATTTACTCTTTACTTTTGCACTTTACTTTTGTTGTCATATCAAAATATATTTAAAAATCAGTATAGATCACTTAGGTGTTCATAATCTGGATTTCTGAGAAATAGTTTAATTTCACTGATATCCAATTACACTGTTAGCATTTCTCAAAATAAAGTCACTTAAAATCTTAGATGTGGACCCTGACTTCCAGTGAGAGTGATAGCCATTGATGCTCTGGTTGTCCTGGTTATGTGGACACTGATTTCCCATGACAGTGATAGCCATTGCCTTTGGTTGCCCTTGTTCTCCCAGTAATTAAGGATTCTTCACTATATGCAAATCAATGAATGTTATACACCATATTAACAAACTGAAGGAGAAAAGCATATGATCATCTCAGTAGATGCAGAAAAATCTTTCAACACGGATTTATGATAAAAACCCTCAAGAAAGTAGGCACAGATGGAACTTACCTCAACATAATAAAGGCCATAATGACAAACCCACAGCCAAAACCATTCTCAATGGTGAAAAACTGAAACCATTTCCACTAAGATCAGGGATAAGACAAGGTTGCCCACTCTCACCACTAATATTCAACATAGTTTTGGAAGTTTTAGCCACAGCAATCAGAAAAGAAAAAGAAATAAAAGGAATCCAAATCAGAAAGAAGTAAAACTGTCCCTGTTTGCAGACGACATGATACTATATATAGAGAATCCTACAGATGCTACCAGAAAACTACTTGAGCTAATCAATGAATTTGGCAAAGTAGCAGGATACAAAATTAATGCACAGAAATCTCTTGTATTCCTATACACTAATGATGAAACATCTGAAAAAAGAAATTAAGGAAACACTACCATTTGTCATGGCAACAAAAAGAATAAAATACCTAGGAATAAATCTACCTAAGGAGACAAAAAACCTGTATGCAGAAAACTATAAGACACTGATGAAAGAAATTAAAGATGATACATACAGATGGAGAGATATACCATGTACTTGGATTGGAGAATCAACATTGTGAAAATGACTATACTACCCAAAGTAATCTATGGATTCAATGCAATCCCTATCAAGCTACCAATGGCATTTTTCACAGAACTAGAACAAAAACTTTCACAATTTGTTTGGAAACACAAAAGACCCTGAATAGCCAAAGCAATCTTGAGACAGAAAAGCAGAGCTGGAGGAATCAGGCTCCCGGACTTCAAACTATACAACAAAGCTACAGTAATCAAGACGGTATGGTACTGGCACAAAAACAGAAATATAGATCAATGGAACAGGATAGAAAGCCCAGAGATAAACCCACACACATATGGTCACCTTATGTTTGATAAAGGAGGCAAGAATATACAATAGAGAAAAGACAGCCTCTTCAATAAGTGGTGCTGGGAAAACTGGAAAGCTACATGTAAAAGAATGAAATTAGAACACTCCCTAACACCATACACAAAAATAAACTCAAAATGGATTAGAGACCTTAATGTAAGACCAGACATTATAAAACTCTTACAGGAAAACAGGCAGAGCACTCTATGACATAAATCACAGCAAAATCCTTTTTGACCCATCTCCTAGAGAAAGGGAAATAAAAACAAAAATAAACTAATGGGACCTAATGAAACTTAAAAGCTTTTGCACAGCAAAGGAAACCATAAACAAGACAAAAAGACTACACTCAGAACGAGAGAAAATATTTGCAAATGAAGCAACTGACAAAAGATTAATCTCCAAAATATACAAGTAGCTCGTGCAGCTCAATATCAAAAAAACAAACAACCCAATCCAAAAATAGACCTAAGACCTAAATAGAAATCTCTCCCCAGAAGACATACAGATTGGCAACAAAAACATGAAAGGATTCTCAACATCACTAATCATTAGAGAAATGCAAATCAAAACTATAATGAGGTATCACCTCACAACCAGTCAGAATGACCATCATGAAAAAGTCTACAAACAATAAATGCTGGAGAGGGTGTGGAGAAAAGGGAACCCTCTTGCACTGTTGGTGGGAATGTAAATTAATACAGCCACTATGGAGAACAGTATGGAGGTTCCTTAAAAAATTAAAAATATACTTACCATACGACCCAGCAATCCCACTACTGGGCATATACCCAGAGAAAACCATAATTCAAAAAGAGTCATGTACCACAATGTTCATTGCAGCACTATTTACAATAGCCAGGACATGGAAGCAACCTAAGTGTCCATCGACAGATGAATGGATAAAGAAGATGCGGCACATATATACAGTGGAATATTACTCAGCCATAAAAACAAAAGAAATTGAGTTATTTGTAGTGAGGTGGATGGACCTAGAGTCTGTCCTACAGAGTGAAGTAAGTCAGAGAGAGGAAAAACAAATACCTTATGCTAACACATATATATATGGAATCTAAAACAAAACAAAACAGAAAACTGGTTCTGATGAACCTAGGGGCAGGACAGGAATAAAGACGCAGACGTAGAGAATGGACTTGAGGACATGGGGAGGGGGAAGGGTAAGCTGGGATGAAGTGAGAGAATGGCACGGACATATATACGCTACCAAATGTAAAATAGATAGCTAGTGGGAAGCAGCCACATAGCACAGGGAGATCAACTCCATACTTTGTGACCACCTAGAGGGGTGGGATAGGGAGGGTAGGAGGCTGACGCAAGAGGGAGAGGATATGTGGATATATGTATACATATAGCTGATTCACTCTGTTATACAGCAGAAACTAACACACCATAGTAAAGCAATTATACTCCAATAAAGATGTTTAAAAAACAAAAAACCCTAAAAAACAAAAAACCCTATACAGGAAGGGGCCTTACATCACTTAATGCAGTGTTTCCCCAAATCTAAACTGCATATAAGTGCCAAGCTGGCTGCATCCCAGCTTCCAGTTTTTAAATAGATTTCCAGGTCCTACCCTAGAGATTCTGATGCAATGTATCTGGGGAGAGGCCCAAGAATCTAGCAGACTGTACACTGTCTGAAACTCTCCACAGGTTCTTATGTGCAACTGGGTTGAAAAGCACCCTCGGATCACTCTCCCCACCCCCTGCTGAGAGTGATTTCATTAGCCCCAGTGTTGGTGAAAATGGTTGCCAGGGCTCTAGAAATCATAATTTCTGATGGAAGGATGTAATCTCTCTTAGGCATATTCGGTCAGAAAAAGAAATCACTGCTAACATCCAGCCCTCTCATTTTACAAATGAGATTTTTGCCCTAAAACCTATTTCTCCGCCACTCCTCCAACTTACCTTCCTCTTAACGGTAAATGGTAACAAACCCACCCATTAGTAAAACAAACAAACAAAAAAAGTCAGCAAACTTGGGAATCATCCTTAATTGTCATCTCCACAGTAAGCCTCCCTTGACTCATCTCTTACTCTTGACTATGAGTAGTAGAAAACCCAACTCAACTTACATAAACTGAAAAAGTCTGCATGTAGGTGGTAATCTGGATTGTTCCTAACAGAGTTTAGTTTTTCTCCAGAGTGCCCTCCTCTGTTTCATCATCACTCTGGCAGTGAAATAACAGTAACAGTTCCAGGCTTTAAATCTACACACAACAACCAAGGAGGAAACAACAACCGAGGCTCCTTTCTCAGGAGCCCCAAGAAAATTTCTCTCATCTTGCACTGGCACAAACGGAAACATTCCCTGGGACTACTGGGTCTCCAGGTACAAACTTATAGAACTGGCTTGGTGCAGGAATCCTGGACAAATCAATGGCATTTCCCACTTTCGAGCTGGGGATGGGGCCAGCCTTTTGTAGCATATATGAGCTGAGTGGCAGAGAGAGAGATAAATGAAGAAAATTTTAAGGTTTTATTAGGAAAAGAGAGCTGGAGAATCTACTACACAACTGATCAAAAGTTTCCTCCTTTTATTCTCTCACAGCACCACATTCTTTTCCCTCGTAGCCCCATCATCTTTGAAATTGGACACTTGTGGACATGTGGCTAACATTTGCCGAATACTTTGAGATGGCAGTATTCTAAATGCCTTATATAAATGGACTCACTTAACCTTCATAACAATGTTACCATCCCCATATTACAGATGAGGAGACCAAGGTACAAAGAGATGCAGGAAATTCCCCAGGGCATGGAGCCCACAGCGGTAGAGCGGTTGAGTCACAGTGATCAGACTTCAGAGCCCAGGCACTCAACTACTACAATATGCTATTCTTTTTACTCACTTTTGTCTCACTCCTCCACAAAACTCTAAGATACATGAGGCAGGGAATGTTTTTGTTCTATACATATCAGTCTCCAATGGAGTGCCAAGCACACAGGAAGCATTCAATTCCCCTGATAACTGAACAAATGAATAGATGGTTGAAAGAATGAGTGAATGAACAAATGAGGTAATGAACAAACGAATAAATTGTAAAACCATGACCCAGACTAACAGAGCATTTGTGTCACATGTTTAATTATGGAAGAGTGTGGTCCAGAGCTTCAATTTCCTGGGTCCAGTCTGACTTCTCTAGTTGAAGGTCTGTTTTCTCTGTTCCACATGGTCACACCTGCAGAGTCAATAGTCTTTTCTTCTTTGCAAAGCTACCAACCAGCAAATGAAAACTCCAGCAGGAGACATTCACTTCTTTTGAGATAGATTAATAGGTGAACATGTCCAAAATAGAGAGTGATTTGAGTAAAGGATGGGATTTTCCCTCATTTAGCCTATCTGCATTAGACAAACACTTTGTTCATTAAGAGTCAGGACCAAAAACTGAAAACATATACAAATCCCTTTGTAGTATCAGGTACTGAGGCAATTTAAACATTTTTTTAAATCAACAATTTTAATAACCCAATCAAAGTCTCCACTTGATTTATAGAGATCTGAGTATCTGCAGACCATTTGTTGTAATTTTCTTTCATGGTGACAGCATGACTTTTAAAAATAAATCATCTGGAAAATGTAAACAGCTAAGAAAAAATTACGGGACATACACATGTCGGTTCCCACTGTCCATGTCCAGAATTAACTCCACTCTCAGCAGAAAAATCATAGCTCAATCACAGCAAACAACGTCTCCAGAGAAACTACTAATTGGTACAATCACATTCACACAAAAGCTATTAACCTGCCTGGTTCCTAAGTAAACAGGGGTAATGTGAACGGGGTAAAGTAAATCCACTGCCAACAGACATCAACTTTCACGCTCAGTATGTATATTACAACCTGTCCTACAGAGTGACTTGTGAGTTCATCTTCCACTCTAAGAGCAAAGGAAAACAACCTGCTAAATAGGCAAGCCTGCTATTAAACTATTTATATGTTTGCCTTTTGCCTTTATAAGCACCTATATGTTTGGTCTTGAAAAAATGCACCATCAGCAATATTTATGTCTTCAAGCCAAGCTTACTAACGGAAAGCTGGTTTTCAAAGATCATTTCCATCATTTTAAAAAAGGGAGATGACGAACCAGAGATGCTCATTTAGTAAACACACTGCTCTATCAACGGAGCAAAAGGGTCTCCTACCCCATGCAAGGGACCACACGTTGAAGAAAATGTGGAGACGCTCATGGATGGACGAATTATGTCTGAAGGCAATGAGGGAATGGGGAGAAAATGCACTTTTTGAGGACGAGAAGAAGAGACAGAGGGTCTGTATTTATAAAAGTAAATGACTGTGGCACTTTTTCTTTTTCCTGGAAAAATAAGGTTATCTTTCCTTGTGTTGTTTATTCTTTAAAGTCGAACCCCAGGGCTTCCCTGGTGGCGCAGTGGTTGGGAGTCCGCCTGCCGATGCAGGGGACACGGGTTCGTGCCCCGGTCCGGGAAGATCCCACATGCCGCAGAGCGGCTGGGCCCGTGAGCCACGGCCGCTGAGCCTGCGCGTCCGGAGCCTGTGCTCCGCAACGGGAGATGCCACAACAGTGAGAGGCCCACGTACAGAAAAAAAAAAAAAGTCGAACCCCAACCCATGGGGTTACTGCCGAGCATGAATATTACCCTTATGTGTATCTTGGTACACGTCCTACTGGCCACTGAAAACTATAATCCAACCTATCAACTGCTCTAATTATAAACATTAGATAAAAAGAACACAAGGGAAGTAAAAAAATACTCTGTCACAAGGGCATGCTGTTTAAGCAAACAAAGAAATCCAGAATACAAACTGTACATCTTAATATTGGTCAACAGTTCACCGTGGACATTGGCCATAGTTTTTTTTCTTTCCCATCCCTGGTCTCACCCTGGTGGATCTCCTCTCCATTTATTCAATTCCCTTTTTGATTTAAAAAAAAATTTGAGACATCTCTTAGGCGCTTCCAGTAAGGTTTAAAAATCAGTGCTTAAGAAAATGGTCCACTGTAGATTTGGGAGTAAAAACTTACAGAAGCCATTCGAAGTATTTTGAAACTAAACAGCCTTCCAAATGAGATCGTATTTCCACAGAGAAGCCTAAATAACAACTGAACTGAAACTAAAAAATATCTTTTTCTTGCAAGAATGTATTTACAACGCCTCTCTTGCTAATCATCTTCCAGATGTGTGAATGCTTGATTCACATTATTCAAAGAAAAGGCCATGGAAACGCCTATTCTCATGTTGGCTGCTTCACTAAACTTCCTGTGTTTTGATAGGGGAGGCAAAAGTCCATCTCAAATTAGTCTACAAATTTTTTTTCATAAACTACACCATTTACTTATTAAAGTTTGCCTTATAACCGCATTTGATATTGTAAGCAGTATGATGTCTACAATTATAAACATTCATAACAAAAAATATTGTGCAACCAATACAATAAAAACTGATTAAAATTAATGAAAGGCAACAAACAAGTATGAGAGCATATGCCTATCGTTGCCAATAGACTTTAAGTTCTCACCAGTGGATTTAAATTCCTTGAGGGCAGGGACCAATTCCTACTTACTCAGTTTGTTGGAATGGACCTTTACTATAGAACTAGGTCTGGGGCGTACAACCGTGAACAGACAAGATTGCTCTCCCTTTAGAACTTACATTCTAGAGGTGGTGACAGTACACACCAAAAGTGTTTTAAAAATTAATTTTTAATGTGTAAGTGCCAAAAGGAAAATAAATAAAAGGCTGAAATAGAAGTGAAAAATTGGGATACATTCCGACTTTATTAGATAGAGGATCACTGGAGGCCAGTCTAAGGAAGACACATTTGTGAGTTAAGCAAAGAACTGAAACCTGAGAAAAAAAAACTAATCTAGGGCTTCCCTGGTGGCGCAGTGGTTGAGAATCCGCCTGCCGATGCGGGGGACACGGGTTCGTGCCCCGGTCCGGGAGGATCCCACATGCCGCTGAGCGGCTGGGTCCGTGAGCCATGGCCGCTGAGCCTGTACGTCCGGAGCCTGTGCTCCGCAACGGGAGAGGCCACAACAGTGAGAGGCCCGCGTATCACAAAAAAAAAAAAAAAAAAAAAAAAAAACTAATCTAGCAAGGAATGGGAACCACACGTGCAAAGACTTTGCAGTGATCTGAGTTGGGTTTGGTTAAGGATGGCTGAAACATACGGAGCGTGCTGGAGAGGGGCAGTCTAAGAGAAGACCAGAGAGACAAAGGGAGCAGAGTCGAGCAGAGTCAGGAATCTGCATTATTACTCTGAGAGCAAAGGGAACCTGCTCTGGTTTGTGCTTTATAAGCACGACTCCTACTCTGCTCCACTGAAGAAGGGATTGCTAGGAGAGCGAGAGTAAAGCAGGGAGAATAGTTGAGAGGAGTCTAATAGTCCCAAAAAGACATGATGGGAGTTAGACCCAGGTGGTGGCAGTGGTCGTGGAGAGACATGGACATATTAAAAACTAAGTTTTGAAGGCAGAATCAACATGATGACTTCCTTCAAGGACTGTAACTGGGAAGTGAAAAGTAGGACTCAAATATAATTCCTAGGTTATAAGCATCAGCAACTACATATTCAAGTGCAGACGTCAAGTAAGCATTTAGATGCTGAAAGAAGCTGGCGCTCAGAGGAGAGGGCTGAGCTATAGCGATAAGTTTGGGAGCCATTAGCACAACTTTACAAAGTGGCTTTTTTACAAAGTGCATGAGGTTTGGAAATCCAGATCTGCTGTTACTTTCTGGCTTGTGTCTTTGTAGGAAAATTACTGACTTAGTTTTCTCACCTATAAAATGGGGATAAAAAACACCTGTTTTGTAACAGGATTGTCTAGAGAAGGGGTCAGCAATCATTTTCTATAAAAGGCCAGATAGGGCTTCCCTGGTGGCACAGTGGTTGAGAGTCCGCCTGCCGATGCAGGGGACATGGGTTTGTGCCCCGGTCCGGGAAGATCCCACATGCCGCGGAGCGGCTGGGCCCTGAGCCATGGCCGCTGAACCTGTGCGTCCGGAGCCTGTGCTCCGCAACGGGAGAGGCCACAACAGTGAGAGGCCCACGTACCGCAAAAGTCCAGATGTCCAGATAATAAAGATTTGGGGCTTGGTGACCATAGGGCCTCTGTCAAAAATACTCAGTACTGTCATTGCAGCATGAAAGCAGCCATAGATAATAAGTAAACAGACGAATGGGGTTGTGTTCAAATAAAACTGTATTTACAAAAATAAAGGGCATAGTCTGCCAGCCCCTGGTCTAAAGCAGTGGTTATCAAAGTGTGGTCTTGGACCAGCAGCATCAATATCACCTGGGAATTGTTAGAAATGCAAATTCTGGACCTCAGCCCAGACTAAGTGAATCAGAAACTCTGGGGCGGGGATCCAGCAATCAGTATTAAAACAAACCCTACAGGTGATGCATGTTAAAGTCTGAGACCCTCTGGTCAAGAACATTAATAAATATATACTGCTTAGAGGTATTATTAATACATATCTATTATTTTTTAACCTGGTTCATAGAAGTTTAGAGTATAATTTCTAAAGGTAGAATCAAATGCTAGATAATTCTGGAGGATCAAGCAAAACAGAGATAACAAACTCTGTTAAACTACAAGGTGGACTTAGGTAAGACTAGTTGAGAAATTAAAGATTGTTTTTATATACTCTTTATTTCAAAGAACTCCTATACTTTCTCATATATTAAGATAGATTTAATTTAGTCATGTTCACACTTCACTTATTCAAATGAACAATATAATTTCAAATATACATCTTCAACCTAACTTCCAATAGAAAGAAAGGTTAACACCGATTAACTTCCAGACCCCGAATGGCATTTTAGCTATGGGTTAGTAGTCTACTGCTATAACTAACACACTTAGAACATAGAACAAGCAAATTCATCAAATGCCGGTTAATATTTTAACAGAAAAATTTGACCATTTGAATTTAGGATCAATGAGAGAAGTTAAAACATAAAGGGCTGTCAAAAAAAAAAAAAAAAACATAAAGGGCTGTCAAGAAACTAAATATAATACCACCCACTTTCATATTGCTTTACTAGTACTACTAGAAACTAGGCAGAAATCTGGTTTCCTAGATCCAGCCTATTGAACCTTCCTCGAATTAGATAAAAGAATTATGGATGAATATAGAGGGGTCGTGCCTACTACCTACTACCACTAGGCTATATTCATGACAACTGGCCTTAGCAAAATTCCATATGAAAACTGAAATAAAATCAGTAAACAATGGTTAACAGCTTTGGAGGGCACCAGGGGTAAGGACCGGACAACAGATCGTTCCTCAGAAGAGGCAAGACCAGCTTCCAAAACTGAAAAGAAATTCAATCAAGCAGGCAGTGCACAATATTAAAAGAGTCAGAGAGTAGACATTGGGTGGTCTTCAAAGTGAGCAACCGAATCAGACAGATACAACACAGAGTAATGGGCTATCCCACCAGGTATAAAGTACATGTCACTGGAAGTCGAAGGAGAGGAAATATTTGTAGAACCAAGCGAGAAAGAAGGCCATCAGTTCAACTTCAGGTAAACTCAGAAAAATCTCTCAAGCTGCCTAGCTAACGAGAATTAAATGGCTGAAACCAGAGCAAGAGGCGAACTGAAAAAAGCTGGGAGCTGTCTGGGGCCAGAAAACAGATTTGCTTCTTTGTTTGTAAAAGCTTAAGCCATAATGTATTTGTCCACATTGTGTAACGGATTACTGAAAATGTATATGAAGATACAATCGTGAGATATAAAATACTACTTGATTTGCTCAACCAGAAGCACTGACTTGCAATCTGAAACTGATCATAAACTACTCACAAGTTATATAATACTGCTAGTACAAAGTTCCACAGTTCTAAATTAGAGAATTTTAGAAATTCCTGTCAAAATTCACAACAGTGCCAAAGGGAAGACTATTCAACTAGTTAAGGGCATCCACAAAATAAAAGAACTGAAGCAGCAAATTTAGGCTTCTATATTTAACCAGGGATCCCATTACTTGCAGATCCTCTTTCGAACCCAACCTCTTAAAAGAAATGAAACTTGAAAGGGATCGGTAACTTGAAAAGGAATAACTCCGTATCTTTTTCATAGGGCTGCAAAAACCTGTGTTAAGATTATCTGAAATTAAAACAACCAAAATTTTAATCTCATATTTTTTCCCTCTCTGTCATAGGATCATAGATGACTGGAATCATATTAAATAACACCTGAAAGTTTAAGCCAGGAGTTTTCCAAACTTATAGTTGTTCAGAATCCTTTTAAAGGTAAATAAGGTGTTAACATAATTATTTTACTGTTACTTTATTTAAATATGTTCACAAAAATCTAGATATAAACTTTAGATGCTTACAGCTCTAGCTTTTCAAAAGCTTTTTTCTTTCTTTTTATTTTTTTTTTTTTGCAGCGAATTATAGCCACTTTATTCAGAAAGTCAAGAGTCTGAGAAGATGATGGACTAGTGTCCTAGAGAACCATCTTACCGGGGTCTGGGTGCTAGTTCATTTTACAGAACAAAGAAAGGGGGAGGTGAGGAGGTAAAATCTAAAAAGCTTTAAAACCAAAACCAATTTACAAAATACCCACAAACACAAGCATAAAACTAGTAACAATTATACTAACAAGCTAAATTCAATGGGATCAAAGATGTTATTTTTCAAAGCACATGCCTACAGCACTGAATGCTACAGCATAGGTTCAGCATGCTAATGTTACTGTGGACCCCAAAATTGCTTTTTTATGAACCATTTTTCTCTACTTGAACTCTTACAAAACCATACATCAGCCCATTAGGTCACTGGGCTTTATCTAACCTTAAAAATTTACATATTCTTTTCCCTTTGACCCAAGGTAATTAAAATAGCACAACTTGGTGCCAATATGTCTTGCTTTATTGTATGTTTTATAATGATGGTAAGATGCATTATTTTTATAGTATAATTTTATACTTTATAATTATTTACTTTTATATTATAATACAGTTTATAATTTATACTTTGTGCTCTGTTACACTTTATTTGTATCCTTTATGAGTCAATAAAATATATTCAAATGCATGGTTGTACCTGTTCTTAAATACATACCCTAAAGATTTTTTATTCTAAAGGAGTTATAAAGGTTGCAAACAGACTGTCATAGCTTACTTCCCTGCCACTCCTAAGGACACTACATAAAAGACACAGCATAGTTCAGCTACACCAGCCTAACAAATCATACAGACTTTTTACTTTCCATTAAAACAAAAATATACACTGGCAAAACTATATCCAAGCATGCATTCAGCATTTCATTATTATTTTACAAATTTAATGAGCATATTTAACTGTGGAGATTTTTAATATAAAAGTGGGGGAAGTGGACAAATACTGCATGATCTCACTTATATACAGAATCAAAAAAGTCAAGCTCATAAATGCAGAGAGTAGAATAGTGGTTGCCAGGGAATGGGGGATGGGAGACATGGGGAGGTGTTGGTCAAGGGTACCAACTTTCAGTTATGCAGGATGAGAAAGTTTTGAAGATCTAATATACAGAGAGCATGGTGACTATAGTTAATAATACTATATTGTATACCTGAAATTTGCTACAAGAGTAGATCTTAAGTTTTCTCACCACACACAGACAAAACGATAACCATGTGAGTTGATAGATATGTTAATTAGCTTGATTGTGGTAACCCTTTCATTTGATACATATATCAAAACACCACATTGTAGCTTTAAATATATACAATTTTTTAAAATAAATTTATTTATTTATTTTATTTTTGGCTGCATTGGGTCTTCGTTGCTGCGTGCGGGCTTTCTCTAGTTGCGGTGAGCGGGGGCTACCCTTCGTTGCGGTGCACAGGCTTCTCATTGCGGTGGCTTCTCTCGTTGCAGAGCATGGGCTCTAGGCAACGGGCTTCAGTAGTTGTGGCACGTGGGCTCAGCAGTTGTGGCTTGCGGGTTCTAGAGCGCAGGCTCAGTAGTTGTGGCTCACTGGCCCAGTTGCTCCGTGGCATGTGGGATCTTCCCAGACCAGGGCTCGAACCCATGTCCCTTGCATTGGCAGGCAGATTCTTAACCACTGCACCACCAGGCAAGTCCCTACAATTTTTGCTTGTTAATTATACCTCAATAAAACTGGAAAACAAAATAAAACAACTATCTTTAAAAAAGAATGGGAAAAAGTGACAGTATAAAACTTCATAATACTAACAACTAAAAGTTAATTTTTCAACAACTGCATTCCAGAGCAGCAGATAAGACAACTATCTACCCAGACTGGAATCAGCTTCTATCATTACAAGGCTTGTATCGTTGGGGAACTATTTAACCTTTCTTTACCTCAGTTTTCTCATCTGTAAATGTGTCAGAATCACGTGGTTGGCTTGTTAGAACAGACTGGTGCACTCCACCCTCAGTTTTTGATGATGTCAGGTTCCCTGATGATGTTCAGTAGTTGTGGCGCAGGGGCTTAGTAGCTCCACGGCATGTGGGGTCTTCCTAGAACAGGAATCAAACCCATGTCCCCTGCATTGGCAGGCAGATTCTCAACCACTGCGCCACCAGGGAAGCCCAACATTAGAATATATTCCCTAAAAATTGTTTATTCCTTCTGCAGCACTTAAAACTTTGGCTTGAAAGGTAAAGTTTTCATTCAACATATGGCTAGTCTTATCACGCCTGGCAGAATAATGTCTATCTAGAGAAGAAGATATGCAAAGTTATTAAGCTAGAAAATGACGAATTTCTTAAAAATCTTCTGTAGTCACGTATTCCTCCTCCTCATACTCACCCTGAACTTTCAAGTCTGAAAACGACTACAAAAATAACCAGGGAAGGGCTTCCCTGGTGGCGCAGTGGTTGAGAGTCCGCCTGCCGATGCAGGGGACACGGGTTCGTGCCCCGGTCCGGGAGGATCCCACGTGCCGCGGAGCGGCTGGGCCCGTGAGCCGTGGCCGCTGAGCCTGCGCGTCCGGAGCCTGTGCTCCGCAACCGGGGAGGCCACAACAGTGAGAGGCCCGCGTACCGCAAAAAAACAGGGGAACAGAAGTGGTCATATACCCAACCAGATGAACAAAATCACGGAGGGCAGCTCTCAAACTGTGGTCCCCAGGCCAGTAGTCTGAACATCATCAGGGAACTTGACATCATCAAAAACTGAGGGTGGGGCTTCCCTGGTGGCGCAGTGGTTGAGAGTCCGCCTGCCGATGCAGGGGACACGGGTTCGTGCCCCGGTCCGGGAAGATCCCACATGCTGCAGAGCGGCTGGGCCCGTGAGCCATGGCCGCTGAGCCTGTGCGTCCGGAGCCTGCGCTCCGCAATGCGAGAGGCCACAACAGTGAGAGGCCCGCGTACCACAAAAAAAAAAAAAAAAAAAAAAACTGAGGGTGGGGTCCACCACTCTGCTCTAACAAGCCGACCAGGTGATTCTGACACACACTCAAGTGTGAGAACCTCTGGCTTATGATAAATGAGCCCTGATACTGAACAACCACATCTTCATTATAACATTCCCTTCACAGGTGGGAGGCTCTGGGCATACATTTTTACCTTTCCTCCAGATATTGTAGTGAAGATTCTACCACAGAGCCAGGGCAAATTAATCCACCTCAAATCAGAAGGGGAGAGAGGGGCTTCCCTGGTGGCGCAGTGGTTAAGAACCCACTTGACAATGTAGGCGACACAGGTTCGAGCCCTTGTCTGGGAAGATCCCACAAGCCGCGGAGCAACTAAGTCCGTGCACCATAACTACTGAGCCTGCGCTCTAGAGCCCGCGAGCCACAACTTCTGAAGCCCGCGCACCTAGAGCCCGCACTCCACAACAAGAGAAGCCACCACAATGAGAAGCCCCCGCACCTCAACGAAGAGCAGCCCCTGCTCACCGCAACTAGAGAAAGCGCACGTGCAGCAACAAAGACCCAATGCAACCAAATATTAAAAAAAGAAAAAACAATGACTACAGCAAACATGAGGAGAGATCTACCCAGAATAGCACAAAGTACTCAGAAAGCAAACAGAGAAGTGTGAATATTTCCAGATTTCTATTTCTCTGGTTTCCTTGCTAGCATACTCCCAGAGCCACTGACCCTTAATTCTGAGGAAGAACTGAAAATGACCTTTTTGAAGTATATCACTGAAAATTAAGTTGAAAATTGGTTACCTGAGTAAAGCTCAGAAAATACTAAATACTTCAACAGAAACAAACAAAAAAAAACACACTTAGAGAACTTAGTGCTAAAAAAACTGGTGTCAAGTTCATTTCTTAATTTTAAGAACACAGTTTGTAAAATCTCTTTGAAAGTACATTCTTTTGAGCTTCAAGAAATATATACATAAACAAAATCAATGAAAATTATAGCAATCATGTTTTTGTCTTTTATTAGCACTACTCATTCTATAATTATGAAGTATATGCTGTTGTCTAATGGAAATGATAACACCTTCATTCTCTAACAATAGTTATAAACACTAACAATTCTTGTTTTTAATATGATAAAAATATATATAACATAAAACAAGTTCTGCTTTTTAATGGGGAAATGGAGATAATGTTACATATATATATATATATATATATATATATATATATATATATATACACATAGCCTCTTTCTGAACGTAGGTAAAGGTAAGTATTTGAGGAATATTAGTGACCTTCCCAAGATGTTAGGTAGAGAATCAGATATTCTTGGATCTCCAGCCAGTTTTAAGTTTACAACTCAATTTATGCCAGTGTGATTTGTTTTTTAAGTTATGTACAGTTAAGCACTTTTACTAGTTCAAATATCCAACTTTGGCTGAAATGTGCTAAGTCTGACATTCCTCCTATGCAAAACTACACATCTTGAATAAATGGGAACCAATCTGTATTGGCATATATTTGATCCGAAACTGGTTCATTTGCTCCCAACCCATAGCCCTCCTTGCACCTGGCAGAAATAGCTCTGTATCAGACCATTCTGGCTGAGGACTCCTTCAGGCTGACTCAGGTTAAGCATCCTTAGGTTGACTCTGACCGGAAGGTGTCGAGCCACAGGGCACATCACTATGGCAACCCCCCACAACAGACCCAAGCTACCCGCGCGCAGTGCTCCCATCTCTGAGGTCACATGTAGATCCACACACACTCCCCCCCAAAAAAGATGTGTGAGTAGATATGCTGCAAGACATTATCGTTTTATATATAGAAACCACAATCCTCCATCTCAGTGGCTTGGCAGAAACACAAACTTTGCCAATTATCTATGGTCACCCATGTCCCTGTTTGCCCTAACCAGTCCAGTTTTATACTTGTTATGCTTGTGTCATTTTAATGATGCCCCCCTTTCTTAATAAAAATTGTCCTGGATTAAACAATAAATTATATGGTCATCCTACAGACAGGCCTATTTCAGAAAAGGGACAGGCATGACAGACAAAGCAGAGGCAAGTTTACTTGCGGATGTTTTCAGGCCTTTCTGCTCCAGGCTACCTTCCATATTTTGTTCAGTGACTGTAGAAAATACTTAGGAGACTTAACATTAATCTTCAAGTCCAACTAAAAAATTCTCTACTTCAAATGTAGAACTCAGCAGCAAAGCAAATAGCAGGTCTTCTTCCTTCTCATTTCAAAGGTGCTCAGAACAATCCAGAATATTAGGCATACTGCTGGATGGTAATAATGTGATGAATTCATCCCTCTAACAAGTTCAATAGCAGAATCATCACTTCTGGGAGTTTTACCCTTAAATTTTTCCCCCAAATTATCCTAACTCTCCCCACTATTTCAACAGGAAATGTGACAAACAGCACTCAGTATCTAATGACTGCACTTGTCCACTCAACAAATATTTATGCCCAAGATCAAACGTGGCAGCCCTTAGATCTCTGAAGCCAACCTTCAGATGTGTTTTGTTTAGCCCAGATAAGATTCTTATACGTTTAAAATATTTGCTGATACTTTAAAATGTGGACTCATACATAAAAATCCAGATTTCCGTCTTCTCTTGAGAAATTCTAAGCTCCGGCAACACTGGGCTTATATTCTGATTGTAATTTCCAGTTGGAGCTAGCAGCAGCTTGAGAAAGGACCTCTCTATCTAGTTCTCTATGGCCCTCACTCAACCTTCTTCCCCGCTGTTTGAGTTTGCAACCCCTGATTTATAGCTGGAGATAATCTTTAGGTAGATGACATCTGGCCTTTCAAATTAACGATCCTCTGCCAGGGGCTCTCTAGGTTTGGAGCAAATAGGAATCTATATCTTTAGATCAAAGACTCAACTGGGAAATGGCAATAAACAGGAAAAGTTTGTTTTTTCTTTTATCAAAAAGCCATATGGCTTCCACTGCTCCTACAGGACCAAAAGGGGGAAATAAGCCTAAGCATATTAGTATTTGTAAAGAGCACATCCAGCCTCTAATATCGAAATACAAAATGAAGGTAAATAAAATGGGATATTTTAACTGACCTTCCAATGAGTCCAGGGAAGACTCAACAGCCACTGTTGAGAATTTAAGGTGCCATAACCCATAGACAAACTTTGACCATCAATGAAATTAGCAATGATGTGTCATGCATCCGATCTGAAGAAAATAACCACCAAGAATCATAAAACATTCCTTAAAGTCCTGGAAAAATGCAACCACTTCCACCTTACTGCCAGAACCCAAAAATCTTAATACAATAAAGATGGTGATGACGTTCAGAATAAAGAACATGCTGCACTCCAATTTCAACCTAGGTGAAAGCTAAAAATAAATTTTTAACAAATAGGCATAAAATGAAATTCATTTTAATCACGGTTAGAATCCTGAGATCATCTGTGATAAGGTATTTTACCATAACATAACAGCGGTAACATAAAATATTGTAAGTTCTGAGCCCTTAGGATACTAAACTAGTTTACAAAGTAACTGATGGAATCTAAGACAATGAGCTTTATTTTCTTCAGCTCACCTACAGGCCTTTTTGTGAAAAACTATTGGACAGTCTTTCAATTACAGATACTGGAATATACGAATTTTCAAAAATTAAAGCCTTATTTATAGGAAGTTTTTCTCATCTGACTATTAATGTCCCAGCTGCTAAAGAAACCCGCCACATAGTACAACTGAGACTTTAGTTATATTTAGACAACACTATTTTCCCAAAGAATTTAAAGTACTTTGCCCAAACATTCAGTAACGATTATAAATAACAGCATCTGGGGGGCTTTTGATATGGTAAACTCCTTACACTTTTTTTTTAAAAGGGGGAGGTGCTGTTTTTCAAGACACAATCACTGTAGTAAAGATTGTTTAGATACCTCTCTCCAGACGAAAAAGGACTGTGTCCGTTTTTTTTAAGGAAGTAAAAGCACTGTTTGGTAACAGGCCCCTTGATTTAGTAACCTCTGGAGAAATATTAGAAAAGAGATGTTCACCTCTTCTACAACACTGATTTTTAAATCACCCAGGTAGGTACTGATTCTGTCTCCATCTAGTGTCGAAAAAACTGCGCAAAAAAAAAGTCTTCTTTCCACTCAAAATCTAAAGGCAGATTCGTATTTTGCTAACAATCTGACAACGTCTAGTAACTTCTCTCTAAGCCAGGCTCCGAAACAGCTTCCCAGATCCAAGATCTGCAGGCGCTGCTGTGACTAGTATGCGATTGTCCTAAGGGGCTAAGGTGCAGGACTCCACCAAGACCGAGAGTGTGTGCGGGGGCCTCTAGGAACCCAGCCCCCTCCCGCTTTCCCTCTTAAACACACACGTGCACGCACGCACACACTCGGCCAAGGCCGGGCATGCCATCTCCAGTCACACCCCAAGACATCGAGATCCTCCAGGGACGCGCGCTGCTCCCGCATTCTCCTAGGGCGCACCAGCTCTTCCACCGTCCCGAGACCGCTCTCCGCCTCCCTCCCTCTTGACCCTGCGGGGAAGGAACCGCCGCCAGAAGCAAGCTCCGGACTCGGCGTCAGAGGAGCCGGACCAGCCTGCGCTCAAGCGCGCCACGTGGAAGGCGCACGCCAGCAGCTGGACCAGAGTCGGTCTTTAACGTGGGGTCCCAGCGCCGGCAGCCCTGCCACTCCTCCCGGGTGTGATGGACCCTCCCCCGTGACTCCGAGCCGCGGTCTTGCCTGATTGGGGTCTGTGGCGCGGAAAACGTGGCAGGCCATCTGCGACTCCGGGTCGTCTGGCTGCGCCTTGATCAGGTAAGCAAAGTAGGTGAGGTCGTGGCTGTTGTGGATGAAGCGCGAGATGTGCTGCGCCTTGTGCTCGAAGATGAACACTGCCGGGTTGGGCTGCGCGGCCGTAGGGCCAAAGCCCCCAGCGGCACCGGCGCCCGGCGCGGGCACGCAGCGCAGGAAGGGCGCGCTGAGCACCAGGAGCACCTCGCGGGGCGCCGGCGCTCCGCAGCCGCCCGCCTCGGGCTTCTGGCTGCGCCGGCGGATCTCGGCCATGAGCCAGGGCAGCATGGGCAGCGTGGTCCTGCGGTCCAGGCACGACCCTCCCACGTACCACAGCCGGAACCTCTTGTCGCCCGGCTTCCCCTGGCCAGGCTGCGCAGTGGCGCCCGGCTCGGGCTCCAGGGGGTGCGGGAACGGCTCATCCTGGATGCAGCTGGGGGGCTCCATAACTCGCGCCTCCCGAGGGCACGGAGGCGGCCGGATCGGCGCGCCGCGCCCCCAGTTCTCGCGTTGAAGGCGCCGCCGAAACTGTGCCAACAGCCGCGCTGGGCCCCTGCGCCCGCCTCGGCGCGACCCCGAACTCCGCGCTTTAGTGGCCCTGCCCCATGCGGCACTTCGGGCGCGGCTCGCAGGCTCTGGCGGCGGGCACCCGGGGAGCGCCCGGCAGCAGGACTGGCAGGAGAGGGCGGGTTAAATCGTTGTCCTCCTTTCTCCGGCTCGAGCCTGGGGCCGGACTTCCCCCTTCCTCGTCCGTGGCTCCGCTGGGTCAGAGGACAACGCCGAGGGCCCCGCGCCTCCGCCGGTCGCCGCCAGTTCCAGCGCTGCAGAGCCGTTGCGGCCGCCGCGCTCGCCCCGGGCGGGCACGGGGAGGCAGGGCGGGGAACGGGCTGTGCGCCGGAGGGGGTGACTTGGGGCGGAGCTGACTCCTACCAGGGTGACCAGCTGTCACCTGGAAGGTCGGGGCTCCCGGGCTTCGGCGCGATCGGTTCTCGGGGAGGGCCTGCGAGAACTATTTCGATGGAAAATAACAAAAACAAAACGTGGCCTCGCGGGGGCCGCTCCTCCTCCGGTCGCCGCAGCCCAGCTCGCTGCTCCTCCTCCAACTGTTCCCGTCCCTCCCTCGCTTCTTCCTTCCTTCCAGGCTGCTTCTTTAATCGGGCTGCCACCCCGCCTCCCGTCCGGCGGGCGGAGAGTGTTGCCTATGAAAGCTTATCGGTGAAGTCACCTCTTCGCCTCTTTCTCCGGCCGCGATCCCAGACCGCCCCTCCAACCCGCCCCTCGGGCAGCAACACTGCGCCCGGCGCCGGCACTGCCCAGACCAACTCATCATCTCCCGGGTCACCGAGATCTCCGTCTTCTTCTGGGCGTCTCTGCTGCCCCCTGGAGAGGGGACCACTCTCAGTGGGACGCTGGGATTTTTTTTTTTAATTAATCATATTTGCTTGGTTTCAATTCCTTCTAAAGCCTGCATCATAATTTCTGAATCGTATTTCCTAATAATCTCCAAAAAAATACTCGTGTTTTAAATCACGAAATTACGATGAAATTTCTTTTCCATTTCAAAAGAAATTTATGATTTTTTTTTTTTACTGACACACATGGGGCTCTGGTCATCTGAACAAAAAGAAAAAAAAAAATTAAGGCTTTTTAGGTCTTTGTTTTTCAAGGCAAATGAACACTTGTTACATGTTTGATTTCGACCTAAAATCCTAGTCAGATCTACTGCCCTGATGACCTAGAAGGGACTTTATGGGCCCTGATAGGGGCCATATTTTCCTTTCTCCAGGCTCTCAAGGCTCTTGGTAGATTGTCTCTTTGATGCCGTACTCTTAAACCTTTGTAATGTGTGAGGATATTACAATAGTTAAGTGTGCTCCATCATTCCCTATTCAAACTTCTTTGTCGTTTAGGGTCAGATAGGTTGTCTAAATAAACGCACCTGACAGGTTATACAATAAACACGAGACAATATGCCACAAAACATAGCTCTCCTTCTTTGTCTCACAGAGGTATTCAAGTTCCAAAATATGTGCCCACTGTCTTCCATCTCCAACTCTCTTTCGGTTTTTCCCAGTCTTATCCAAAGCAGTCTCATTCCTACATTGCTTCACCAGCTACATCCAAGTAGTGCCTTCCACTGCACCGCTAATGTTGGAAGATTCTGACCCCAAGTCTTGACATGGGTGTTCCAAAGTTCCAGAAAACAATCAGGTCACATGATAACACCAAAATACAAGGCCATGCCCAACATTTCAAAAACACTGCAAAGTAACAAAAATAAACTGAAACGAGTTTTGATTAAGCCCTGTTTCCCTTATGAGAGTATTTCTCAAAAGAAAGTTATTTTTTAGGAACCAAATACATTTGACAATCTACACCCATATCAAGGTCACCAGTCACTGACCCTAAGGGACACTGTTACATAGGAGTAAAAAATACACATAAACTGAATAGAGAAAATGAGCTGTTTCAGTTGCTTCCAGGTATCAGCCCATCCTTACCAGCGGACCAGAGGCCATCATCTGTGAAACTCAACCCTCCTTCAAGACGATTTGCTTTTCTCTATCTGCCAAACCAGCTCCACCATCAAATCTGCCATCTTCGCAAGCTCCTTGGCTTTCTCCTCCACCTTCTGGCACAACTCTGACACTCTCGCATCAGCTTCCCCACTGGGATGCTGAAGGTGATTCAAGGCTTTCTCCTCCGAGGTCTCCACCTGCATTTCTATCTGCATGAGCGTATTATCCATCTTCCACAACTTGCTCCTGGTCCTCAGATACACTCTCGTGGGAGAGCCACCATACCCTCCCGCATCCCACGGACTACTGGAAGCAGGAACTGCTCCAAATCTTCCTAGGGCCCCAAAACTTCCACTTCCGCCGGTGCTTCTACCTTGTCCCGGTCCAAGGGGTGCATTTTTCCTGCCTCATCTTCAGAACCACACGACCCTCATGCCCTGCCCTGGGACAGCTGATCAGCAGTTACTGCTCGGGTCAAAAGCGACCCACACTCCTTGTCAATAGTATTCCTGAACTATCTTTTTAAAAATATCCCCTTACGCCTTTTGCTTCACAACTGCTCTGGGAGGAAACAGCCTCACATGCAAACTGCAGAGCTGTGAACAGAATCACGATCAAGTATTTTTAACTCCAATTTCTCTTTAAAATATAACATGGTATGACAAACATGAATCTTCATAGCTTTTAGTGCAGCCAATACATTTTATTCATTGTATTTACCCAGTTCAGAGCTAGTGTAGAGACTTCGCACCTTTTTATATGTAGTAATATATATTTCCAGGGAACTCAAAAAACATTCTAGGGATAATTTAATCATTCTAATTTTAAAGCAGAAAAAGAAGTATTCTTTTTTCTTTTTAGCAAATTGGACTTTCATTCTTTTTACTCTTACTAAATTATAATTAAGAGTTAGGTAACAGGTAAACAAAAATAAGTGGGAAAGACACTTAAAGTTCCCAATTTTCTCCAAAGGGTTCATAGGAAAAATGAAAACTCTGGTTCCTCTCCCATTCTGTCTCTCTCTCTCTCTCTCCCTCTCTCTCTCTCTCTCTCTCTCATATTTTTTTTTTTCCTTTAAGGTATTCTCACTTTCTGTAAAGCCTTGGGACTATTTTTTATCCTATATGTAATATCACTACAATCAATTCCCATTATTACTATGCAGAATTTCTGGGTGCACCCTGATGGCTCCCTTATAGATAGAATTTAAGCTCCAAGATAAAGACATTTTTAATTGGTTAGATTCACTCATTCGGTTTACTCACACCACCACGTTTTTGTGCAAAGTAGAACCATGTCTTCAAGAAGAAGTGAAGGGTTTCCCTGGTGGCACAATGGTTAAGAACCTGCCTGCCAATGCGGGGGACACGGAGTGGTCTGGGAAGATCCCACATGCCGCGGAGCAACTAAGCCCGTGCTCCACAACTACTGAGCCTGCGCTCTAGAGCCCATGAGCCACAACTACTGAGCCTGCGTGCCACAACTACTGAAGCCTCCGCACCTAGAGCTTGCGCTCCGCAACAAGAGAAGCCACCACAATGCGACGCCCACACACCGCAACAAAGAGTAGCACCCAATGGCCGCAACTAGAGAAAACCCTCGCACAGCAACGAAGACCCAACGCAGCCAAAAATAAATAAATAAATAAATATTTTTTTTTTTAAAGCAGTGAAAAGTTGTCCGAATGTGACTGAAACCTTGTAGAACCTTGCCAGAAACTTCTATATAGATCCTATTTCCCTAGGCCACATATCTGATATCTATAAAAAAGAAAGAAAAGAACAGAGATCTGGGGAAAGCATGGAAGTCTTGTGGGTTCTACCAAATCACCCAGCTTGGGAGCTAGGATTCAATCTGGAGCCCCAGCAGGCCATTTCTTACTGGTGAAAGAAAGCGATGCAATAAACATCTACGTATTGACAGAAACACAGAAGCATTGTCTTTTATTACACGACATCCTAAGTGTGATTGCTTCCTGCTCTGGAATATCCTTAGCCCTCTCTTTGTAACCTTTTTGTGATGTTTTGCTTACTTGCATTAATGAGCATTATTACTGTTTACCAATACCTGATCTTCTCTGCAGACTTGTTTTGGAAGTGAAATGTGACCAGAGGTGACTTGGGCCACATCTTTGAGTAGAAGCATTTAATTGCCAGTAACCAATGCCCCAGCCCTCTCGTGCTGTACATCCCCATGCTTCCCCTTCAGTGGTCATTATGGAAACATCAATATGGAGGTTCCTCATGATCGAAGCAGTCCAGAATGCTGAGCCAGCTCCTAGAGGACAGCTGTCCTGGAGAACCCCCCAGGCACACAGCACACTTCTTGTTGTGGGAAATAAACTTTTTGCTTTGTTAAGCCACTGGGATTGTGGAGTTGTCTGCTACCTTGTTGTAAATCTATCCTATCCTGTCCAATAAGGTTATTATACTATAGTATATATTGTATCTTATATAACTTGCTTTATTATCATTTAGACATTTGACTTATTGCATGAATGAACTATATGGTAAGCTATTAGTTTCTTATCATCATTGTATCACCTGCAGAAGCTTAGAGAATTGCATGCACATAAAAAAGTGTTCAATTATAGTTTGATTACTTGAATTTAGAAAAAGACAAAAGGATGATACAATTTTAAATGTTTGGCAGCTATTACACTGAATATGCAGGTCTATGATGTTTACTAAATGGTGAGGCAATAAATCATCCTCTGACCCCCAACCCTTCCACTCTCAACCCCATTGTTGCCCAAAAAAGGGCCAAAGAATATGCTCATGAAAAGCATTTCTAACAATCTGCAAGAAATATCTCCTGAATAGTCTTGTCTATGACCACTATGATATCCCAAAGTAAACACTTACATTTATTTAAAAAGTGCTCCTCTAATATCCCAATATTATAATGCTGTTAGCATTAATTAGAAGTTGTAACATTCAGTCAAATCCTAGTTTAAAAACTATATACTGCATGAGAAGTATAAGGGCCTGAGCTAGTGTATAAGACTGGAAAGATTCATCTCAATCTCTTAGCTTGTCTCCTTGCTTCCAAGCACAAATGTTCTCTTTTTTTCTCTTTCTATCTCTCTCTTCCATTCTGTACCCTCCCCCAATATCTACTTTTCTTCCCGCTTAAAAATCTTTAAATTAAGATACATTTCCTAAAGCTCAAAGCATGAATCTTTCTAGTCTTATATTTGCTGCTCTTCACTCCCCCACTCCCTCACCCAGACAACCTTTCAATTCCCAGATGCATTACATGCTCAGGTCTTCATGGGGCTTCCTAAGCTTCTTCCTCTCCCCGATTGCTCTTGCTTCCGAATGCCCACAACTTGAATTTCCCCCATCTTTCACTATGGAAACATTTCTCTATTGTTCAAGACCCAAGTCAAGAATCATGTCATCTGTGAAGTTGTTTCTTACTTCCCCAGTCAGTGTTAGTGGCCCTCTCTTCTTGGTTCTTTTTTAAAATACATTTCACTGTTATAGCTCTCATTACATTTATAATTACTGGGTGGTTTGTCTGTGTCCCCCACCACAAAGAGAGCATCTTGAGAGAAGGGATTATTTGTTTTGTGCTCTGTTTTCCCCCAGCAGAAAACACAATAGGTGACCCTTAATGGGGTCTTAATAAGTACTCAGTGAATGAATGAATTGAATTGAATAAATGGCAAATGAGAATTTAAGAAACTAAAGATTAAGAGGTTATTTTACTATCACAGAGGTGATACACCAAATGATTTAATTATATAATTTCATGTAAATGTACTAAATATATCCACTAGCTAATGATAAAATACTAGAAAATAATAGAATGCCTCTTCAAAATCATGGCGGAGTTCTGACTGGAGACAGTAAACAGAGCACAAGTGTTTGTGACTGAATAACAATTTGAGATACTATCAGGGTTTTCCCTTTATTGTTCCTTGTTCCCTGTGACCTTCCCCCAGCCCAGGCAGCCTGGGCATTGCATCTTCACTGATCCAGGGAAATGACAACACAGCAGAACACAGCTAACAAAAGAGTCCATTCTTAGCTTTCAGGTTTCAAAAGCTAAGAACCTTGCAAAGGCAGAAGATTTGGAATACTGTGTGCTCTCAAGTCAGTTTCTCTTGCTCTTCATACTAAAAAAAAAGAAAAGTTTCCCAAATTTGGGAGATGGAGACAAAGAGAGAGGAAATAAATAAAGCATAGCTACTAGGAAACTAGATATAAAATATATGATTTTCAAATTAGTACAATATTGATCTATCCAGTAGGAAAGGAAAGGGAATAAAAAGAAAAGGAAGGAAAAAAAATTAAAGTGTGATAATTAGAAAACTTAAAATAGTATGGCTACAGTAACTCCATATAGTAACTATAATAAATGTAAGTTAGTTACTCTAACAGACCAAAAGATAAAGACTTAAAGATCCAGGAATGTGTTGTTTACAGAATCACTTATAAAACAAAAGGACAGGGCTTCCCTGGTGGCACAGTGGTTAAGAATCCTCCTGCCAATGTAGGGGACACAGGTTCAAGCCCAGTCTGGGAGGATCCCACATGCTGCGAAACAGCTAAGCCCATGCACCACAACTACTGAACCTGCGCTGTACAGCCCATGAGCCACAACTATTGAACCCACGTGCCTAGAGCCCATGCTCCACAAAAAGACACCTCAATGAGAAGCCCACGCACTGCAATGAACAGTAGTCACCATTCGCCGCAACTAGAAAAAGCCCTCAATGAGAAGCCCGCTCACAGCAACAAAGACCCAATGCAGCCAAAAATAAAATAAATTTTTTAAAAGAAAGGATATAGAAACATTGGAAATAAATAGCAGAAAATATATCAGGCATACATGAATGAGAAGAAAATCAGGGTCGTGGTTTCAATGTTAGATTAAATAGAATTTAAAGTTAATGAAGGGGGTCATGACGAAATATTTGCCAGCGTAAGTACTAAGAAGATGATTTTATTTTTAAACACGTGCACACTAAATAAATTGCTCTCAGATACATAAAACAGAAACTAAAATAATGACAGGAAAAATAGTTTGTGACTTTAACAAATCATCCTCATATACTATAAGATTAAATAAACTAAATGTAATCAAATTTATTTTTGATAACATAATTAACAGTTTAAATATATGTAATGAATAAATGAATAGAGAATACAAAATTTTTATAGAGCACCTGTGAAGAAGCTAAAATTGACTATGCACTGTGTCACCCAGGAAACCCATAAATTCCAAAGAATTGCTATCATATACAACATGTTTTCTCATTATTATTCAAGGTAAACTAGGAATCAAAAAACATAGGTTTAAAAATCCACATATCTGGAAAGTAAGAAACAGAGTATTGAATAATCCTGGTTAAACAGAAAGTTATATGAGAAAAGTTTAAAGATATGGAGTTAAGTTTAAAAAGGAATTGTCTGTCAAAACTTGTGGAATACAGATAAATGTATTGATTAAAGTATGTTTATCAAAATTTAAAAAATGAATAAAAACAAACTAAGAATTTAACTAAAAAGAGAAAAAAATGACATGGAAAAACCCAAGGAAATAATAAGGAAAGAAGGAATAAAGTTAAGTCTAGAAATCAGGAAGATAAAGAATGGGAAAACAATAGAAAGGAATAGCAAGGAAGAATGTTTTAATATCTATTGATTATCTATATTGTTTTGAAGGATTTCGTGATCATATTTTTTTGCCTATTTTTTAAACTAGGGCCAAATTATAGAATCTCCCCATATTAGGAATAGTAACATTTTGTTCAGCATACATTTTCTGTATTTCTTCTAGTTTCTCATTATCTTTTTTGGACATAACAAAAAGAGAGAATACAGATTTTTTTTTTTCAAACACTCATGGAATAGTCAAAGAAATTAACCACACCTTGTCTTTTAACAATGTTTAAGGTGTCTTCACAAAAACTGAGGTAATTATTGATCTCCTTCAGCCCACACCCCAAATATAGGTGCTACTTCTTAATACTCTTCACAGAATTATAAATTAAGAATTATAAAAGTGACATTCTTTAGTTAGGAAACTGAAGCATAAACTAAGCAGGTAATGAGAGTAATGTTGTAGAAAATGAACACAATACATAGCAACTGATTCCTAATCAAATGCACAGTGCTTGGCACAGAGAAGGTGACTAATAAAATTCTGGTGAATGAACATGTTTAGAGCTCTGTTGAATACCAAAGAACAGAATCAGTTACTTACAGAGGTTAAAAATTTTTTTTTAATATTTGAATTTTATTGTATTTATGTTTTTATAAAGTAGGTTCTGTTGCATATTTTGCATAACAAGACTTTATCAGATGTGTCTTTGGCAACTGTTTTCTCACAGCCTTGAAGAAAACATTTGCTTGTCTTCTAATCCTCTTGATACTATCTTTTGTAGAGCAGAAGTTTTTAATTGGAATGATGGCCAGCTTATCAATTATTTTTTTCATAGATTATCTTTTTTTAACTTTACTTTTTATACAGTAGGTTCTTATTAGTTAACTATTTTACACCTATTAGTGTATATATGTCAATTCCAATCTCCCAATTCATCCTACCCCTCCAAACCACCCCTTTCCCCCCTTGGTGTCCATACATTTGTTCTTTACATCTCTCTCTACTTCTGCTTTACAAACAGGTTCATCTGTACCATTTTTCTAGATTCCACATATATGAGATAATATACAAAATTTGTTTTTCTCTTTCTTACTTCACTCTGTGTGACAGTGTCTAGGTCCATCCATGTCTCTACAAATGACCCAATTCCGTTCCTTTTTATGGCTGAGTAATATTCCATTGTATATATGTACCACAACTTCTTTATCCATTCTTCTGTCAGTGGGCATTTAGGTTGCTTCCATGACCTGGCTATTGTAAATAGTGCTGCAATGAACATTGGGGTGCATGTGTCTTTTTGAATTATGGTTTTCTCTGGGTATATGCCTAGTAGTGGGATTGCTGGATCATATGGTAATTCTATTTTTAGTTTTTTAAGGAACTTCCATATGTTCTCCACAGTGGCTGTATCAATTTACATTCCTACCAACAGTGCCAGAGGGTTCCCTTCTCTCCACACCCTCTCCAGCATTTGTTGTTTGCAGATTTTCTGATGATTCCCATTCTAACTGGTATGAGGTGATACCTCATTGTAGTCTTGATTTGCATTTCTATAATGATTAGTGATGTTGAGCAGCTTTTCATGTGCCTCTTGGTCATCTGTATATCTTCTTTGGAGAGTTCTCTATTTCGGTCATCTGTCCATTTTTTGATTGGGTTGGTCTTTTTTTTAATATTGAGCTTCATGAGCTGTTTATATATTTTGGAGATTAATCCTTTGTCCATTGATTGATTTGCAAATATTTTCTCCCATTCTGAGGGTTGTCTTTTCGTCTTGTTTATAGTTTCCTTTGCTGTGCAAAAGCTTTTAAGTTTCATTAGGTCCCATTTGTTTCTTTTTGTTTTTATTTCCATTACTCTAGGAGGTGGATCAAAAAAGATCTTGCTGTGATTTATGTCAAAGAGTGTTCTTCCTATGTTTTCCTCTAAGTGTTTTATAGTGTCTGCTCTTATTACATTTAGGTCTTGAATCCATTTTGAGTTTATTTTTGTGTGTGGTGTTAGGGAGTGTTCTAATTTTATTCTTTTACATGTAGCTATCCAGTATTCCCAGCACCACTTCCTGAAGAGACTATCTTTTCTCCATTATATATCCTTGCCTCCTTTGTCATAGATTAGTTGACCATAGGTGCGTGGGTTATCTCTGGGCTTTCTATCCTTTCCACTGATCTATATTTCCTTTTTTGTGCCAGTACCATACTGTCTTGATTACTGTAGCTTTGTAGTATAGTATGAAGTCCAGGAGGCTGATTTCTCCAGCTCGGTTTTTTTTTTTCCCTCAAGACTGCTTTGGCTATTCAGGGTCTTTTATGTCTACATACAAATTTTAAGATTTTTTCTTCTAGTTCTGTAAAAAATGCCATTGGTAATTTGATAAGGATTGCACTGAATCTGTAGATTGCTTTGGGTAGTATAGTCATTTTCACAATATTGATTCTTCCAATCCAAGAACATGGTATATCTCTCCATCTGTTTGTCCCATCTTTAATTTCTTTCATCAGTGTCTTATAGTTTTCTGCATACAGGTCTTTTGTCTCCCTAGGTAGGTTTATTCCTAAGTATTTTATTCTTTTTGCTGCAGTGGTAAATGGGAGTGTTTCCTTAATTTCCCTTTCAGATTTTTCATCATTAGTGTATAGGAATACAAGAGATTTCTGTGCATTAATTTTGTATCCTGCAACTTTACCAAATTCATTGATTAGCTCTAGTAGTTTTCTGGTAGCATCTTTAGGATTCTCTATGTATAGTATCATGTCATCTGCAAACACTGACAGTTTTTCTTCTTCTTTTCCAATTTGTATTCCTTTTATTTCTTTTTCTTCTCTGATTGCCATGGCTAGGACTTCCAAAACTATGTTGAACAATAGTGATAAGAGTGGATATCATTGTCTTGTTCCTGATCTTAGAGGAAATGCTTTCAATTTTTCACCATTGAGAATGATGTTTGCTGTGGGTTTCTCCTATATGTCCTTTATTATGTTGAGGTAGGTTCCCTCTATGCCCACTTTCTGGACAGTTTTTATCATAAATAGGCGTTGAATTTTGTCAAAAGCTTTTTCTGCATCTATTGAGATGATCATATGGTTCTTATTCTTCAATATGTTAATATGGTGTATCACATTGATTGATTTGCGTATGTTGAGGAATCATTGCACCCTTGGGATAAATCCCACTTGTTCATGGCGTATGATCCTTTTAATATGTTGTTGGATTCTGTTTGCTAGTATTTTGTTGAGGATTTTTGCATCTATATTCATCAGTGATATTGGTCTGTAACTTTCTTTTTTTTGTAGTATCTTTGTCTGGTTTTGGTATCAGGGTGATGGTGGCCTCATAGAATGAGTTTGGGAGTGTTCCTTCCTCTGCAATTTTTTGGAAGAGTTTGAGAAGGATGATTGTTATCTCTTCTCTAAATGTTTGACAGAATTCACCCGTGAACCCATCTGGTCCTGGACTTTTGTTTGCTGAAAGATTATTAATCACAGTTTCCATTTCATTACTTGGGATTGGTCTGTTCATAGTTTCTGTTTCTTCCTGGTTCAGTCTTGGAAGGTTATACCTTTCTAAGAATTTGTCCATTTCTTCCAGGTTGTCCATTTTATTGGCATAGAGTTGCTTGCAGTAGTCTCTTAGGATGCTTTGTATTTCTGTGGTGTCTCTGGTAACTTCTCCTTTTTGATTTCTAATTTTATTGATTTGAGTCCTCTCCCTCTTTTTCTTGATGAGTCTGGCTAATGGTTTATCAATTTTGTTTATCTTCTCAAAGAATCAGCTTTTAGTTTTATTTATCTTTGCTATTGTTTTCTTTGTTTCTATTTCATTTATTTCTGCTCTGATCTTTATGATTTATTTCCTTCTACTAACTTTGGGTTTTGTTTGTTCTTCTTTTTCTAGTTCCTTTAGGTGTAAGTTTGGATTGTTTATTTGAGATTTTTCTTCTTTCTTGAAGTAGGCTTGTATTGCTGTAAACCTCCCTCTTAGGACTGCTTTTGCTTCATCCCATAGGTTTCAGATCGTTATGTTTTCATTGTCATTTGTCTCTAGGTATTTTTTTGATTTCCTCTTTGATTTCTTCAGTAATCTCTTGGTTATTTAGTAACGTATTGTTTAGTCTCCATGTGCCTGTGTTTTTTACATTTTTTTAACCTGTAATTCATTTCTAATCTCATAGCGTTGTGGTCAGAAAAAGATGCTTGATATTATTTCCATTTTCTTAAATTTACTGAGGCTTGATTTGTGACCCAAGATGTGATCTATCCTGGAGAATGTTCCGTGTGCACTTGAGAAGAAAGTGTAATCTGCTGTTTTTGGATGGAATATCCTATAAATACCAATTAAATCTATCTGGTCTGTTGTGTCATTTAAAGCCTGTGCTTCCTTATTAATTTTCTGTTTGGATGATCTGTCCATTGGTGTAAGTGAGGTGTTAAAGTCCCCCACTATTATTGTGTTACTGTTGATTTCTTCTTTTAGAGCTGTTAGCAGTTGCCCTATGTATTGAGGTGCTCCTATGTTGGATGCATATATATTTATAATTATTATATCTTCTTCTTGGATTGATCCCTTGATCATTAGTAGTGTTCCTCCTTGGCTCTTGTAACATTCTTTATTTTAAAGTCTATTTTATCTGATATGAGTATTGCTACTCCAGCTTTCCTTTGATTTCCATTTGCATGGAATATCTTTTTCCATCCCCTTATTTTCAGTCTGTATGTGTCCCTACATCTGAAGTAGGTCTCTTGTAGACAGCACATATATGGTCTTGTTTTTGTATCCATTCAGCGAGCCTGTGTCTTTTAGTTCGAGCATTTAATCCATTCATGTTTAAGGTAATTATCAATGTGTATATTCCTATGACCATTTTCTTAATTGTTTGGGTTTTGTTTTTGTAGGTCTTTTTCTTCTCTTGTGTTTCCAACTTAGAGAATTTCCTTTAGCATTGGTTGTAGAGCTGGTTTGGTGGTGCTGAATTCTCTTAGCTTTTGCTTGTCTGTAAAGCTTTTGATTTCTCCATCGAATCTGAATCAGATTCTTGCTGGGTAATCTTGGTTGTAGGTTCTTCCCTTTCATCACTTTTAAATATATCATGCCACTCCCTTCTGGCTTGTAGAGTTTCTGCTGAGAAATTAGCTGTTAACCTTATGGGAGTTCCCTTGTATGTTATTTGTCATTTTTCCCTTGCTGCTTTCAATACTTTTTCTTTGTCTTAAATTTTTGCCAATTTGATTACTATGTGTCTCAGTGTGTTTCTCCTTGGGTTTATCCTGCCTGGGACTCTCTGCACTTCCTGGACTTGGGTGGCTATTTCCTTTCCCATGTTAGGGAAGTTTTTGACTATAATCTCTTCAAATATTCTCTCGGGTCCTTTCTCTCTCTCTTCTCCTTCTGGGACCCCTAAAATGCGAATGGTGTTGCGTTTAATGTTGTCCCAGAGGTCTCTTAGGCTGTCTTCATTTCTTTTCATTATTTTTTCTTTATTCTGTTCTGCGGCAGTGAATTCCACCATTCTGTGTTCCAGGTCACTTATCCTTTCTTCTGCCTCAGTTATTCTGCTATTAATTCCTTCTAGTATATTTTTCATTTTGGTTATTACATTGTTTATCTCTGTTTGTTTGTTCTTTAGTTCTTCTGTTTGTTTGTTCTGTAATTCTTCTAGGTCTTTGTTAAACATTTCTTACATCTTCTCAATCTTTGTCACCATTCTTTTTCTGAGGTCCTCGATCATCTTCACTATCATTATTCTGAATTCTTTTTCTGGAAGGTTGCCTATCTCCACTTCATGTATTTGTTTTTCTGGTGTTTTATCTTGTTCCTTCATCTGGTCCATAGCCCTCTGCCTTTGCATCTTGTCTATCTTACTGTGAATGTGGTTTTTGTTCCACAGGCTGCAGGATTGTAGTTCTTCTTGCTTCTGCTATCTGCCCTCTGGTGAATGAGGCTATCTAAGGCTTGTGCAAGTTTCCTGATGGGAGGGACTGGTGGTGGGTAGAGCTGGCTGTTGCTCTGGTGGGCAGAGCTCAGTAAAACTTTAATCTGCTTCTCTGTTGATGGGTGGGGCTGGGTTCCCTTCCTGTTGGTTGTTTGGCCTGAGGCGACCCATCACTGGAGCGTACCTGGGCTCTTTGGTGGGGCTAATGGTGGACTCTGAGAGAGCTCATGCCAAGGAGTACTTCCCAGAACTTCTGCTGCCAGTGTCCTTGTCCTCACGGTGAGCCACAGCCACCACCACCACCCTCCCCCCCACCGCAGGAGACCCTCCAATACTAGCAGGTAGGTCTGGTTCAGTGTCCTATGGGGTCACTGCTCCTCTCCTGGGTCCCAATGCATGCACTACTTTGTGTGTCCCCTCCAAGAGTGGAGTCTTTGTTTCCCCCAGTCCTGTTGAAGTGCTGCAATCAAATCCCACTAGCCTTCAAAGTCTGATTCTCTCAGAATTCCTCCTCCTGTTGCTGGAACCCCAGGTTGGGAAGCCTGACGTGGGGCTCAGAAACTTTATTCCAGTGGGTGGACTTCTGTGGTATAAGTGTTCTCCAGTTTGTGAGTCACACCCCCAGCAGTTATGGGATTTGATTTTATTGTGATTGCAACCTTCCTACCATCTCATTGTGGCTTCTCCTTTGTCTTTGGATGTGGGGTATCTTTTTGGGTGAGTTCCAGTGTCTTCCTGTCCTTGATTGTTCAGCAGTTAGGTGTGATTCTGGTGCTCTCGCAAGATGGAGTGAGTGCATGTCCTCTACTCCACCATCTTGAACCAATCTCTCCAGTGGTTAAAAATTTCTTCAGAGAAAGCAACTTTTCTCTTTTTTCATAATTTTACAATACCCATTTTTTGTCTTACTGCCTAATTCAGAAGCGCTTCTAGTGAAAAACTCTGAAAAACTCTGTTGTCATAAAACCTATTTGAGGGATTAAAACAAATAGGGTTAAAATGAACATTTATTTAATGCACAATTTCAGGCCAGACAGATCCACATCAGCCAAGCATATGCAGTCAAGCACAAGTTATGAAATACTGTATATTTCAATGAAGATATTAGTACGGAGAGATTAAAAACTTCCTGCACTATGCACTCCTTTATCTCTAAGTGGAATTTCACATGTCCACTCTTCAGAATTATGTGGATTTAAACTGATATTATTGACTATTTTCTCTTGAACCTAATGAAAATCTTTGCAACTGAAAGCAATAGTGATGCTGTAATAAAACTGTCCCCGTGTAAAAATGCTTCCTGTTTAATTATTATTTGTAATGGGCCCTAAGAAGCTTAAAAATAAATCTATTTTAAGTCTGTCATGGACGAATTATTCCACATTTTCCTTGCTGATTTTAAAATGCAACATTTAAGCCACTAACATAATAGAGATTAAAGTGAACAAATATACATATAATATTTTTCAAACCAATAATTATTTTGAACAGGTAATATATGTAGAGGTAGAGAGTTTGAAAGTTACAAAAAAAGGTAAATACAGCAAAATGTAAGTCTCCCTTCCACTCCTTTCCCCAGATACCCATTTTCTTTCTGGAAACAACCATTGTTATAAGTTTATTATGCATGGATCTAAAAATGAAATAATGATAATAGCCACCATTTGTTGAATATTCACTCTGCACCAAGGTTCCTCACAAAAATGGTATGAGATAAGGACCACTATTTCCCTCATTTTACAAATGATAAAACTGAGTCATACAAACATTAAGAATCTTTTTTAGGGTCACACTTTGTAGGTGGAAGAATTTTGGTTCAAACAAGAGCTATTATTCATATTTGTACAGACTGTACTCAAACAGATACTATACTAGAGAAGATAGCTGAACTAGAGTAATAGTTACTAGGATAATTGAGATTTGATAAAACTTTACAATGATGCCTTTAAAGGGTCTTTAACAGTTAAGAACTAATTTACTTACTTATGAAGTAATATTTATTGAAAACCTACTATGGTCCACGCACTGGAAACATACTTGCCACCCTCACATAAGAAATGCAGGCAAGGGAAAAGCAAATATAATATTATGCAGTATACAGAATTGGGATCATGCCATAACAAAACTCTAAAATATGTGACATTGATTCCAAGACCATGTGGAAGATGAAAAGGAAACCTTTAGTAGAAATAGCAAGAAAACGATTGCAGGAGACTAGAAAAAAGATGAGGAAACTGCTACAGAAGCTTAAAAAATAGTGACCTATGTCATATAATATAGTGGTAAAAGTATCACCTGCAGTAACTTGAAAGATAGTCCACCTGGTAACCTGATGGACTTTTGGATTTGAGCAGAGATTTCTAGGAAGAAAATTGAGAGTGTTAATACTAGCTGAAGTATGAGGAGCTTCAAGAAAGAGATGGGCTCTGAAAACAACTGACCAATATGTAAGCCAAATTTAAAGAGATTATAGAGGGGCTAGAATTTGCCAGTCTGGAATGTAAACTCTTATTTCCAGCTTCTCAAGCAAATAAAAGATTTTCAAATTAAGATATGGCCTAAAGATAAAGGATAAAATCAAAACTATGGCCAGAAGACACTTTTCTAAGGCTTCTAAGGAATTTAAATTGGTGCTTTCTTGGGCTGAACAAAATGGCTTCTCAAAAGCTTAAAGATGTAGGGCCACAGAAGCTTGATCTGAAAGTAGCAGTAAATTAGTCTAAAAAGAGAAGACTGTCTTGAAAACAAGTGTGGCTTTGGCTTCTAGAGCATGGAGTGAACTTTCATCTGATATATAGAAGACTCCCAAAGTTCTTAAGGGAATTGTACTAGCAAAAGTACTGCCAGCTTGGACTAATAGGGACCGTGACTATTCAATTGTAAAGAAGTTTCTGGGTTCCTAACTTTATACAGGCTGGAACAGGCTAAGAAAGTTGCTCAAAGGACATACAAGGAGATGAATTGGAATTGGAAATTTGGAATTTTAAGTGTCTGTGGTATATCAGAGCAGAGAAATCAGAGGAGTTGAACATGTGGTTCTAAAATTTAGGAGACAGGACTTCCCTGGTGGCACAGTGGTTAAGAATCCTCCTGCCAATGCAGGGGACATGGATTTGAGCCCTGGTCCCACATGCTGCAGAGCAACTAAGCCCGTGTGCCACAACTACTGAGCCTGTGCTCTAGAGCCTGTGAACCACAACTACTGAGCCCATGTGCGGCAACTACTGAAGCCCGTGCACCCAGGGCCGGTGCTCTGCAACAAGAGAAACCACCACAATGAGAAGCCCACGCACTGCAACAAACAGTAGACCCTGCTCGCCACAACTAGAGAAAGCCCATGCACAGCAACGAAGACCCAATACAGACATAAATAAATATTAATTAATTAATTAAAATTTAGGAGACAGATCTGGGCTAGAGATATAAATTTGAGAGTCATTAGCACATATGAAATACCAAATGACAAATGCAAACTTTCAGCTTTTGTTGAAATATAAGCAAAATCTTGGGACCCCAAGTGACAATGTTATTCAATGAGAATCTTTAACAGAAGCAGAAGATTGTTGACACAAGTGCTTTTGAGGATGCAGAGCACTGGGCTAGTTTTACAACACTATCATAAAAGTCAGGTTCCCAGAAAGAAAACAAATTCACCCTAGATGGATTCAAATAAGACTTTAATGAAAGGAGTAACAAGGAGTGGGCAGAACTGAGGAGGACAGGGAATATGGAGGCACTGAGAGCTTTGCAGCAGTGGGGAAACATTATTACACCTATGACTAAAAAGTCAAGAGTAGGAAACAGTGTTTTTTGTTTTGTTTTAAAATATTTATTATTTATTTATTTACCTATTTTGCCTGCATCGGGTCTTAGTTGAGGCACACAGGATTTTTAGTGGTGGAGAGTTGCGGCATACCTGTGGGATCTAGTTCCCTGACCAGGGATCGAACCCGGGCCCCCTGCATTGGGATCATGGAGTCTTAGCCACTGGACCACCAGGGATGTCCCCAAGAAACAGCGTTAATGGAACCTAGAGGGAAGCACTGCCCAGCAGAACACATAGTTGGGGGGGAACACAGCTACTGCCAGAGATATGGCATAGAGCAGGGAGCAGGCAGGGAAGAAATGCCCTGACCTCGCTCTCCTCTTGTGCTATATCTCCAGCTGGTATATATGCCACTGGACAAGCCAAAGGGGCGCAAGTGATATAGTCCTCAGAGGACAATTTTCCAAGGCATAAGGCAAGGGAGAGAGGGGCAGAGTGTATCCAGACAAGCAAATGGAAAATAACTAGCACAGGTTTTAGGTAAAGGAGAAGATTTAATAACATTTATAATTCAGGTATCAAAAATGCAAAAGAATGTATAGCACTAGCCAGTGGGGAGAAGGCCATGTTGAATTTATATATGCAGTTTCTGTATCATAAACATGAATCTCTGGACAGTTTGCTGAGAAGGACAAAGATAACCTTTTTTGTGATATTCTACTTGTAATTACAAAAGAATTATCATAATCATTGTCATAGTCATCATCATCTCCTTCAAAATGTAACATTAACTCAAGACAATAGATGCTACAAAGTTTGTTTTTCATGTTTGTTATGATAATGTATTTATGAATTACATCAGCATTGCATGAAACTGTATCTGTTAGAATGTTTGTTGTAAGAATTGACTCTACACACCTATGCTGTAGTATGTTCCCAATCAGCATGAAATAGATTGCTAATAAGGATTCATTAACATATTTATTTTGGCTTTCTCCTTATAGACCTATTTAAACAAGATAATCTTTTTGATTCCAACAACTTCATGTCTAAACACAACGTCAAAGCATTTTTCTTACATGATATGGATGATAATTTCAGTCTGAAGAGCTGATGACATCAACCACAGAGCACTGACAATGAGAAGGAAAGATGCCTAGGAAACCCGGAGGAACATCAACATTTAAGGGAAATGCAGACCAAAATGTAGCATGCAAAAAGACTGAGAAGGATAAACCAGAGACATAGGAAGAATATGGTGTCATGGAAACCCAGTGAAAAAAGAAGTGGTCCACATTTTTACATGCTGCATACAGATCAAATAAGGTGAAGACTGAAATGGTTCCATTCCATTTTTAGCCACATGCACATTATTAGTGACCACAGAGAACATACTTTTAGTAAGAGCAGAAGTAGAATGAATGAGAGATGCAGACATTAAAATGCTAAATATAGGCAACATTTTAGAGATGCTTGGCTCTAAAGAGAAGAATAATGACTAGTAGCTGAAGGAGGGAGTGGGGGACAGGGGGGCTGTTTTTCAGTTGGGTTCCATTTAGTTGGTTTTTAACTGGTAGAGAGTATTGAGCACAGTAAAATGCTATCGGGAAGAAATGAATGGAGTGAGAGAAGCTAAATCTACAAAAGAGAAAACAGTTAATCAACAAATGGAACATGGCAACTGTTACAAAGTAGATGCTCAGTAAGTCTTTGCCAAATAAATGACTGAATTCCTTTATAAGAAATGAGGTATTTAATCCAGAAACCAAGTGAAGAAATTGTCTGTAGACAGGAGGCACAATACCTCTTCCATCAAGAAGGCAAAAAATGAGGACATGAGTGTGGATGCAGTTCATTTGGTAGATGTGGTGTCAAGAATTTGAGAAAGTTCCATTAGATGATTTCTATTTTCTCTGTGAAATGGAGATGAGATCATCTGAGAAAAATAAAATAAAAATCTGAGGAGTGGTAGATTGGAAGGACTGAGAAGAATGAAAAAGGTTTATGAATAGTCTCTTGTGTTCTGAAAGGATGCTTCATAGAGAAGCTCCTCTAAGCAGCTGCCAGCCTCTGCAGTATGCGTGGTGGCTCATGAAAGAGGTTGCCCGGTGTATATACTCCCTGTACAGGGCCTCAGGGCTGAATCAGGCGAACTCACCATCATCTGGCATCTTTCCCTGTTCCTCCCTCACTTGAAACTCTTAGCCACAGTCTTCAATATTTTTTCTCTCCTTTGTTTTCCTGGCATTGTTCCACCAGATTTGGTAGAGAGCTCCCTGGGAGTCCATGACCTTGGACAATTCTGCCTCCTAACCAGGAGAATGTTCCACAGTTCCACTTGAGGACACTTTTCATAGCTCATTACAATTCTGAGACCTGCCTAGCCAGATACTGACCCTATCACCAAGGCACCCGCTAACCTTCAAAGGAGCAAACTGGGCGTAAGGTCTAAGAAGGGGGCTAAGCCTACTTCACTGTCTATCCAGGCTCTTCACACAGAGCTTGAGTCATCTTTGCCCTCAAGCCCCTGCTCTGGCCTGCTTAAGTCCTAAGGGCTTCATTCCCTCCACTCACCCAAGTACCTGATGGTGGAAAGGACCTCTCCCTTTGAGAGGAGATCCTGCTTGCAATCTACCTCAGTATGACCTTAGCCCATGGCCTCAACAAGGAAACTCTATTAGGTTATAACCCAGAAAGCCTAACACGCCCCCCCCCAAAGAGAAAATAGTCATAAGATAGGCAGTTTTGTTACAACAGTCAGAAGAACTCCCAAATCTGTATAAGGATAAATAGTACAATATTCTGTTCAACACAAAAGTTGAAGACAAAAATGAATAAACTATATGTCTATTGTAGTCATTCCCTAACCAATAAATGATGTGTATATAAAGTATTCTAGACAAACTCTAGGGAATTTTCAGTCAATTCTCAACAAAAGTTTAGAGGATGCAACACAAATTCTTGAATAACATATGTAGCTTCGTAGAAAACTTTGCCAAATAATTGATTATCTAGTATTGAGATTATGTAAGAGAAAACACTGAAAAAGGTGGCCTAGGGAATTTATTTACAGCAAATGTGGAGGGAGAAGGGGAGAGAAGCAAAAATGATGGCTGAGAAATTAAAAGCACTCTGAGAAGCAGTGGGGCCATCTCTGGATTATATAGGTACTAAATTTTCTCATCACTTTGCTCTAATGTATGTGAAAAAAGTTATTTAGACCAGGCAGTATTTTTTATGGTTATAGCTATAACTCTAGAGGAGAATTTTTCATCTGTTTTGGATCATTAAACTCAATATGTGCACTTGATTAAAATTCCACTCTTCTCTCAGCTACCCATTATGATACTCCCTGTTTTAAAGTAATTCTCCCTTGTTAAGAGTGATGCATTGCTTTCCTATTTAAAAAAGAAAAGAAAAGGCAGTGAGAGGCAGATCTCTGAAAGAGGCTATTTTTTTTTTCTTGTTACTTTGCAAAAACAGCAGCAGCAGAAGTCCTGGAACAGGGAAGCTAGAAAATCTATCTTTTTGGACCCCCCTCTCTCATAAAAAGTAAAGGGAAACTTATTTTCAAAATAAGCAATAGAAAAAATTTGGCCAAGTACCATGCAAAATTATTATCATTAAAAGCAGAATAAGAGGCAGAATAAAATCCCCACAAACCATGACAAAAACACTTCGAAAAGACATGGCAACCAAATGTGAAACTATAAAATCTAATATTTCAAAATAAGCTGAAAGAAATTAAGAAAAGTATAGAAGCTATGAAAGAATAACATAAATCAGCATTAGAGAAACTCAAAAATAGCAAAACCAGAATCTGGGGTTATAAAGCAAGGAAGCTGAGATCTTTGCTGAGTTTCTCTCTGCCATTTCTTTCATCTGGCCCTTCAAACACATCAACTTGAGCCCATTTTACTCTAGGCTAACACTGCCTTTGCCATGAGCCTCTGCAGTGCTGACATGCAACAGCAGATAAAGCACATGGTAGCTTTCATTGAACAAAAGCCAGTGAGAAAGCAGAAGAGACAGAGGCAAAAGCAAAGAAAAGGTAAAAGGTTGAGAAAACTTATCTTGTGCAAACAAAGACGGAAAGTTAGAATTATGAAAAGAAAGAAATGCAGTTTGTGTAGCAAAAGGAAATGTCCACTGTGACGAATCAAAGCAAGTTCAAAAGTCCTCTGAGCCGAGAAATGACCACATTACAGACCTAAGTAAAGCAAAATACACTTAGCAAGGTGGTAGAAGTACAACCAGGCACCGAGGGAGGCTGTAAACCCTGGTCCTCCAGGGTTTGTACTTGTTGCTATAGCCCCTAACGACTCTTCCTTACAGGAATCGAGACCCCCTGCTGGTAGAGGTCGAAGTGCAAAAAGAAATCCTTGTATATAAAACTGCCACCAGAAAATGATGCTGATGTCTAAATTGATCAAGGGGCCTACCTGTCTGAGTAAATAGCTGGCCATTTTGAAATCCGTGATGGAGATCACAAAATAAAGGTTTCCAACACCCTACAAAGCCAGCTGGATCTCACAGTTCAAGAAGGATGCCAACGTACAGTGAACCTTGTTTGGTTTGATACCAACAGAAAGTTTTTGGATTAAGCCTTTTTTTTTTTTTTTAATAATTTATTTTTGGCTCTGTTGGGTCTTCATTGCTGCACGAGAGCTTTCTCTAGTCGTGGCGAGTGGGGGCTACTCTTCGTTGCAGTGGGCGGGCTTTGCATTGTGGTGGCTTCTCTTGTTGCTCTAGGTGCGTGGGCTTCAGTAGTTGCAGCACATGGGCTCAGCAGTTGTGGCTCACAGGCTCACTAGTTGTGACGCACGGGCCTAGTTGCTCCGTGGCATGTGAGATCTTCCTGGACCAGGGCTCGAACCTGTGTCCCCTGCACTGGCAGGCAGATTCTTAACCACTGTGCTACCAGGGAAGCCCTGAATTAAGCTTTTGAGAGGTGGAGCTTACTCCACTGCTATACGACTGCAATATGAAAGCATCTGATATTTGAAAAAACAAGATTTTCTATGTTACCTCCTCTTTGATGTTCTGATATTGTTCTATATTTATCAATGGAATGCCTCTTCTGTAGCTCTTGCCTTTGTTCTAATCATTAAGATCAGGAGAAAACTCACCTGAACAAACAGGAACATGACACTAATTCTAGAAGTTATTATACCATCTTCAGTGGTTTTGAGCATGACGTAGAGGAGATCTGACAATCGCTGTAAGACTTTCAGCCAGTCTTCTGCTCTTTCTCTAGTTTAGAGAGTTTTAAGTATCTTGAAGCCTCCGCTCTTTGGAGTTAACATGCCCATGGCAAGCATTCATTGCAGCAATGGGTACTTCACCATTTGGGCTTAGGAGTTTTTCTCATATATAAATGTGCTTTATTTAGTGATACAAAAAGTTTATATAGAGGAAAAAAAATGAGAGAACTCAGGAAATAATTTAAAACTTTTTAAGGAAGCATATATAAGAAGAAACACAAGAACAAATGAAAACAACAAATGACAGAAATAGAAGATTAAAAGGAAGAAAATGTTAAAATTCAAAAAGAAATGAAGAAAGAGGTGAAAAGGATTTGAGAGAAAGTGACAGGTATGGAAAACAGTCAGAGAAGTTCCTACAGATGCATACCAGAAGTGCCCAAAGAAGAGAACCAAATCAATGGAACAGAACAAATATTAAAAGCCTATAATCCAACAAAATTTTCCTGAAGTAAAAAAACAAAAAACAAAAACTTGAACATACATCTTGAAAAGCACACTATGTACCTGGAAAAACTAATCCAAAATGACCAACACCAAGACTTATTTTAGCAAAACTAATGAATTTTAAAGAAAAACTTTAAGTATTCATTTTGTATCTAGACCAAAACACAAATCATTTATAAGGGAAGTGATATCAAATTGTCATCAGATCTTTTTACAGCAACCCTTTATGATTGAAGACAATGGAGTAACATACGCAAAACACTCAAGGCAAGAAAATGTGAGCTAAGGGTTTTATATCCATGCAAACTGACATTTAAGTATAAGGAACATACAGAAACTGTTGTGAACATTCAAAATGTACAGAATCTCAGGCATGTACTGGTGCATGTAAGAATTCAAACTCCATCTTAAAGGGGGTAGTTACTACTCAGCTCTAGCCAATTACTGGCACTGGAGAATGTACATGCAGTATTTTGGGGTCTTCCAGGTTTTTAAAAAGACTCTCAAATTAAAAGAAAAACTTGGTGGAAACAAAAAGATCATTTTGATGAACAATTAGACATGTGACTTTTAAACTGAGGCTACAGAAAACTACCTACTTATTTATTTATGCATCAATTCATTCATTCAATATTCAGTTTTATTATTTGAAGTTTTAACAACTAGCACATAATTTATAATAAGGTATTTTAAAAAGATGATCACTTGATTTTATTATTTTACAACTTTATTCATGTTTAACATATACTAGAGTATAATTCCTATCTTCAGATGTACACCATGACTTGGGAGAGTTTTAATGTTTAGATTACTTATTCTGTTCACCTTACATATCCCTCAGTCTTATTGTCAATTTCTTTTTAAATGTTTTAGTCAACTTAGTTTTTCCTAATGATTTGTGTGTAAAACTACTTTTAGAAATTTGTTGGAGTCAAACAAGCTTCTTTTACTGCCTATTATGGAACAAACTGCTTACCAATTCCTGCATCACAAATGAAAGTAAAAAGAGCGCATTATCTGGCTCAAAGTATACTTTAATTATGGCAGTATGTATGATTGAGGCCAGCTGTATGATAAAAAATTGCTCTACGATTTATCTCGGTCTCCCATCTCGGAGAAAGAACAAATATATTTGTAAACTAAAGATACTAATATCTTTTGACTTTTTAATAAAACATGGCAAATTCTCAGGATATAAAAAATAAGTTATATGGAAATTTTCACACAAATAAAAAAGACAATGGTATAACAAACCCAAATATACACATCACCCAACTCCAACAATTATTAATAAATAGCTAATCTCTCCCTGATCAATATCTAAATGTTTACGGGTAGGAACAAACTCCTCAGCTGATTTGTAGTCACCCTATAGTACTGAAAACCACTGTCACAAAAAAACTTACCTCCTCAAGGGCATGATCAATTTCATTCACCTCAGTATCCTTGGCGCTTGGTACATGTGCTACAGAGGAGACACCAAGTACATAAATGATGAACGGTTAGATGTCTATACTAGAAAGCAAGGGGTTTTTCACGCCCAACTATGAGTGGTGTTTTTAGCAAGAAATAAAAAATACTGTCTTTCCTCATCCCCCAAACTAAGCTGCTGCTTCTACAGCATGATGGGTTTTGCACATGTTGGAAGGGGACAGTAAACAGTCTGCTTCTCTAGGGTTTCCCATTTGCCCTGCCATTCATTTGGAAACTCCTATGGGCCGGAACGTTAATATCTGTCTGAATTCCTCCAACCTGTTGCTTAGTCATCATGGCTTAGAATCTAAAATCTGCCTACACCCTGTGGTTATGTTCTTGATAATAACAGTTCTTTAATAGCACATCTTAAATAGTCCTTTGCCCTTTACCTTGGCACAGAAGTGTGAAACACAATGAGATATGTAAGTGCTTTTCTTTAACAGATGTTCTTCATATGCTGAAATAGTAACCAGCCAAAGATTAATAGCTATTTTCTCCTATGGTACTTGGAATTCAAAAGAGCGTAAATCAGGATCAAGTTAATCAAGTTATGCGATTTGTAATATTCAGTATTTCTGTGTGCTATGAAATGGTGGTTAAATCAATAGCTAGCAGATCCCCTTATCAAATACAGGAGTAGTAAAATCCGCACACTCATTGGAGAATGACAGGTGAAATAGTAAAATGCCATTTAAATGAGGGCACGTAAGTTTCTTATTCAAATTTGAAAACCTTAATACTTAAACTCTGAAACTCTTCAGCAGTATGGTAGAATGTATAGGCTAAATTTATACTAGCATCATTCATTTCATGAGAATATTAATATTAATGAATTAGCACAAAAGCAAGTAGATTACTTCTTTAGGCAATATATAAGAAGCTATTTAGCAAGTTACCTCTATACTTTTTAGATGTGCTTAATTATCCCTGTGCAGAAAAGAGTTAACATAGCACCCCTGACTGCTTATACTTAAAAAGGCCAGCTGACAAGGTTGGCCGTTGGTTGGCATCTGGGAACTTGGATTCCAGGAGTGTTCCCACCATTGACTGATATGAGTGGCTCACTGTGCCTAAATTGTTTGTACAAACAATGTAGTTATGGAACCCTCTGCATTCCTTCTGGGAGTCCGAAATTCGGCTACATGACAGGCAGGGGTGCCTATGTGAGAAGCTCCCAATAAAAAAATCTGGGTATTGAGTCTCTAAGGAGCTTTCTTGGCTGGCAACATTTCACACAATTTGTCGCAACTTCTTGGGTGAGAGATTAAGCACACCCTACGTGACTCCCCTGGGAGAGGAATCTTGGAAGCGTGCACATGTTTACCACAGATTTAGCCCCATGTGCCTTTCCCCTTTGCTGCTTATACTTTGTATCCTTTCACTGTCATTAACTACAGCCATCAGTATGACTATATGCTGAGTCCTGTGAGGGCTCCTAATGAATTACCAAAACTGAGGGTGGTCTTGAGTACCCCCAACGCAATCCCCTAATCTACTTTTAAAAGAATCACTCAATTTGAGGATTAATAATGTGTACCTCAACGTAAGATATAGCTTCTAAATGCATTACTAATGAAAACTTAAGGATTTCCTAAGCATTGTAAATCAAGAAATCTGTACAACTGATTGTAATTATACCTTGTTCTGATTTTGGTTAAAATGGTGTAGTCAACCTTACAGACCGTTAATAAGGAATTCTCTTCTAGTTGCTGTGATGATGTTGCCCAAGATCACATCTGACCCATTGTAGAGTACCCCGTGTAACACAGGACCCACAGACAAAATTCAGATCTTTTAACTAAATTAGGTGTATCTTGAACTATATGTTTTACTTTTATCTTACCATGCCTCTCATGAGTGGTTGGGGTTTGTTTTTCTGGTTTGTTTTCTTAACTTTAGAAAACTAATAGTTATTTGCAACCCAATCTAAACCATTGTACAGGATAGTAATCTACGCGTATGTTTCTCTGCACTGAACTTGGCTATACTATTTTCCTACTCTTATTTTAATGTGTCCTAACTTCCCCAGTGTTTTTCTAACTCTCTTATTGCAGGTATTATTGCCAGACATTTCAAAAGTTTTCGGGTAAGCCACAAAGGAAGGAATAAAAGGACTGAATATGTAACATGTCTAAAGAAAGAAGAGCGAAAAAAGGGCAAGCAGTTAATGCTGGAAAATGAAAATTAGTCAATTTATCACTAAGCACTAGATGGACGGGCTCTCAGATGTACTTTGGCCTCCTGGACAGATACACCTTATCCATGAAGGTGGGCGCATTATAATTCTGTTTTTCTCTGACTTCAAGTTCATTGAGCACCCTTCTGATTTGCATTTCTCAAGGAGTGTTAATATGTTTTCAGGGTCCAGTATGTTTTACATATGGTGTTCAGTTTTCACAGCAACCCCAGGAGTTGTTATTCCTGTTTTACAGCTGAGGAAATAGCTGGTCACTTCTGCCTGGGGATGCCCCTCTGGCCTGCAAATATCCACAGGAACTTTTATTCCCCCACACAGAAAACACTACACATTTGTTCTGAGCATGTAATGTTTAGACTATGCGATGAACTTGGGGGTACAGCTATCTCTTTGAATAAATTAATAGAAATGTATAAAACTGCTCACATCACTTATTTGTTAAATGTTTCATTTGGAACAAGAAAACAGTACCTGCAGTCAGTTGAAAATTTCAATGTTAATAAAAAGTCTGTCTTAAAATTTTTAGTACCTACCTCCAGCACTTCAGGATTTTAAAAACATTTCTTTTTCATTACTTATTTAGTTCAATGTAAAACTTTAAATCAGTATATATTGAACAATCAATCAACCTATAATTTTAAGCACTGTAATACTACTAAAGTTTGTTTGTTGCATCCAAAATGACCACGAGATAGGTAATACATAACAATGTTTTTATATTTGGGAGATTCTTAAAGAATTTATATTATCAAATAAAAGTGGTATTTTGTTTCATTTCAAATATTATGTTATGTTAGTCTCTAATTTTAAGAGAGCCAGCAATTTTAATTGTAAAATAGTAATTTTGCCACTTACTGCCCATAAAAGGACAAATAAGACAGAAAACTGACAAATTTCAAAAATCTTTATCAAAGCGCAGGATTTCCACTTGATGCACAGTTGTTTCGATCATATCCAAATACAGGTCCATGTTGGAACCAAAAGTCAACATATCTGCCCACCCCCTACACACCCAACACACATGGGTGGAGCAGAGACAGGAGAACACAAGGAAGAATTCAATCTCCTTTACTTACTTATTTATTTACTTACTGGAAAGAGATGAATGGGAGACACTGGTCCACAGCAGTGATGAAATCCTGCCAGGAAGGCATGAAGACCTCCTGCCCAAGGTCACATAACTAACTCAAATTGTTCAGTCTTCAAAATGGATAATAGGGGGACCTCCCTGGTGGTCCACTGGCTAAGACTCTGCACTCCCAATGCAGGGGGCCCGGGTTCAATCGCTGGTCAGGGAACTAGATCCCACATGCTGCAACTAAAGAGTCTGCATGCCACAACTAAAGATCCCATGTGCCACAACTAACACCTGGCACAGCCAAATAAATAAATATATTTTTTAATGGATAAAAAATTCTCCACTCTACCACATTGTGTAATAGGCTGACACGCTGATTTTTATTTTTAGTTATTAAATATATTAAATATCTGACTCCCCCAATAGATTATAAGCCCTGTGAAAATTGTCTGTTCACCACTATATGCCAAGTGATTAGCAAAGTGTCTGACACTTCAGAGATGTTCAATAAATATTTGTTGAATGAACAATATAACTACTATAGACTACTTAGCCATTATATTTTCAGTGTAAATTAATAAATAAATATTTTGAGTTCTATACCCATCTTCACTGAATTTGGTCAGCATGAATCATTCCTCCTGAGGCAAGATCACTGGATGGACTGAATTTCTTGAGATGTTGAACTAGTAGACCCAACTACATCATCTAGCAAAATGCTATGTATCATAGGTTTACTGCATGTTTGTTTGTTTATTACTTCAGAAGCACAGACAAATACTGGATTAATCATTTAATTGTAGTTCTTGGCTTGTGGCACACTTTCATCATTGGTCTAAACCTAGCTCTCTTTTATTTTAATGTATTTTATGTGTTTATTTAATGATATAATAAACACCATGAACTTATTTCCCAACATGAATAATTGGACATTACCAGTAATTTACATCTATTGTGGGTTCCTCTTCTATCCTGCCTCTAACTTCTCCCTGTCTTGAAACCTAGAGGTAACCAGTCACCTTGGTTTTGCTTTTCATTCCCTTTATTTATCTTTATGTTTTTACATACATCTATTCAGTACTGTTACTAAGATTAATTTATGATGTTGTATACTTTTTGCTCATTAATTTTCTCTCAGTACAATATTCCATTGTGAAAACATACCACTCTTTATTTATCTGTTCTCTTGTCCAGTCATATGGGTTGTTGACAGATGAGGGCAACTTCTGAATCGTGCCCTTAAAGCAGCCCTTCTAGTGGAATTCGTGTGTGAAGCCAGGAGTTGGTACAACCACCCTGGACTCGTTGAAGAAGCTGTACAGTAAGAACAGTAGAGCTGTAAGACAGAAGTGTAGGTCCTTGATGTCTTCAAGCAGAACAAACAGCTCGGACATGATAAATAATTTTGTCTAATTTTAACCATCGTCATTTTGGGATTACTACCACAGCAGCTGATAACCTAATACATAATTTGTACCTAAAAGTGAGATGCTACTGGATGGAATAATACGTGTAACAGGAGGCACTGGCAGTCAGGCAACAGGTGGTGAGGATACTGTGGACAGGAACGGTGGTGACTCATGCTACGGCAAAACATCTGATAAAACTATCATCATATGATACTTAAGGTGCAGACCACGTGCTTATAGAGCCTATAGCTGTAAGGCAGTGTTTCTTAACATAGGTCCTCTTGGCATTTGGGGTAGAATAACTTTTTGCTGGTCAAGAACACCCTAGGCTTGGGGCTTCCCTGGTGGCGCAGTGGTTGAGAATCCGCCTGCCGATGCAGGAGACACGGGTTCGTGCCCTGGTCCGGGAAGATCCCACATGCCGTGGAGCAACTAAGCCCGTGAGCCATGGCCACTAGGCCTGCGCGTCCGGAGCCTGTGCTCCGCAATGGGAGAGGCCACAGCAGTGAGAGGCCCGCATACCGCAAAAAAAAAAAAAAAAAAAAAAAAAAAGAATACCCTAGGCATTGTGGGATGGACAGCTCCCCACCCATAAAATGCCAGCAGTATGAACTGAAAATGATTCAATGATCTTCTATACTAGCCCCAGGCAATATAACAATCAAGAACTTCCTCATACATTCCCTCATGTCCCTTATAGGAGCTAGACTGCCCCCAGGTAAGAACCACTGCACTAGAGGAACTAACTAGAAAAAATGGCAGAACACTGATGCGTTGGCTCCTTCTTGCCACTGCTGGCAAAATTCTGCAAGACAGAGCAGCTCAGGCTAGGTTTACGTGCAGAGACGGAGGGAACTTCCCTTTGGAAGAGAGGTTCTGTTTGTGGCTGGATGCAGAACGGTGGGACTTTGGGATTGTCTTCCCTTGGGAAGGATAAACATGTTCTGCAAGTGGAAGGAAGGATGCCTGTAGCTGGTGGACAAGGAGCAAGACTAGCAGTGATGGCTGGTTTTCCTTAGAATCCCTTTTCTCCCTGTAGCGTAGCAATCGAACTTTTAACTGGGCACACAGCTACCCCGCTAGACATTTTCTAGTCTCCTTGGCGGTTAGAAGTGGCTGTATGAATAGGTTCTTCCAATGGGATGTGAGTAGAATGAGGTGTGTAACACTCAGGACGTGAGTTTATATGGAGAAGTATGCCCTTCCGTCTCCCTCCCCCTCTTCTGCTGGCTGGTATGTAGGCATGATGATAGAAACTGGAGCAGCCATGTTTTTCACAAGGTGGAAGCCATGTGTTGAGAATGGCTGGTCAACTACACAGAAGGAGCCTGGAGCCCTTGATGACTGGAGCCCTCTCTAGCCACCATACCAACTATCTTATTTAGCCCATCTCACCGGGAAGACACATGCACTCTCTTGCATCCATGATCTCATATATATTATCTTGCCCTGTTTGTTAGCTGGTTCAAATTGTAAACTGAAGTGATAATAACATTAGCTGAGTTCAGGACATCATTTTCACCAATCCTAAAACATGAGCTGGACTTTGTGGTCTGACCTATCTCAGCAGCAGAACTCTTTCTTTCAGATTCCTAAATTTCCCCCCAGTTTTACTGAGATATAATTGGTATATAACATTGTATTAATGTAATGTGCACAACATAATGATTTGATATATGTATATATTGGGGAATGATTAGCACAATAAGTTAACATCCATCACCTCACGTAGTTACATTTTTTTCTTGTGGTGACAACTTTTAAGATCTACTCTCTTAGCAACCTTCAAATATATAGTATATTGTTAACTATAGTCACCATGTTGTGCAGCAGACTTCTAAGGGTTTTTTTTTATTTATTTTTAAAGTTTTTTTCTTCCTGTTTTATTGAGCTATAACTGACATACAGTACTATATAAGTTTAAGTGTACAGCATAATGATTTGACGTACAAATATCATGAAAGACTTCTAAGTTTCAATGATCTCAAAATCTACAATACATAACCTATCTAGCACCCAGACCTTGGTTTCTAGTACCATTGTCTAATAAAAAGAATGAGGGTTCTTTGGGAGAAATGACTGATTCAAATACACAAGGGGAGCCTGGAGCATCTCGTAGTGATAAGTGTCAGAAAGTAGCGCTCAAAAGTTTTTTTTTAAGTTGGCAGGGGGGTGTCAAAGGGGCACAGGAGCCAAATGAAAGGGCTCCCAAGAGTCAAAGTTGGAATGACTTGAGGAAAAAATGTATTCACTTGTAACCGCAAGTATAAAATATCCATGAGTTTGTACTGTTATAGATAAATGACTGAGTATATTAATAATGGAGAGAAGAGACGAATCTCTCTCGCAGAAGAATTCCAAATAAAATATGTAGATTTCACCGTAAAAGAAGGGGAACATAACTCCACATTCCTTAAGTATAGCCTGCAGATAGTGACTTCCTTCCAAGAGTAACGTATGGAAAAAAGCAGGTAGACAAGTAACTTTACCGTGGAGAAACGATCATTTCTTCAGCCAGGTTATCAACATCCACATGAACACTCATAAATCATGTTGCTAGTATGTACCCTTGATATGAAGTGAGGAAAATGCACTTTCTATCTGTGACACCCATAACTCCACTGCAGAAAAACATCAGACAGATCCCAAACGAGGCCCATCCTACAACATACCTGACCAGTTTGAGTACTCCTCAAAACTGCCAAGGTCAACAAAAATAAGGAAAGTCTGAGAAACTGTCGCAGACAAGAGAAGCTTAAGGAGACATGATGACTAAATGTAATATCATGTCCTAGATGGGATCCTGGAACAGAAAAATATATTAGGTATAAACTGAGGAAACCTAATGTATCAATAGTGGTTCATCAATTATAACAAATGTACCATAAGATGTTAATAGGGGAAATGGTGTGGGGTATATGGGAACTTTCTGTACTATCTTCGCAATTTTTCTATAAATCTAAAACTTGAAAGAAACAAAGTTTATTTTTTAAAATCTAAAGTACAAAATAATTTTTTAAAATTATTTGAGGGACTTCCCTGGTGGTGCAGTGGTTAAGAATCTGCCTGCCAAGGCAGGGGACATGGGTTCGATCCCTGGTCCGGGAAGATCCCACATGCCATGGAGCAGCTAAGCCCTCATGCCACAACTACTGAGCCCGCGTGCCACAACTACTGAAGCCCGCACGCCTAGAGCCCATGCTCCACCACAAGATAAGTCACCGCAATGAGAAGCCCACGCACCACAACGAAGAGTAGCCCCCGCTCGCCACAACTAGAGAACGCCCACACGCAGCAGCAAAGACCCAATGCAGCCAAAAAAAAAATTAATAAATAATAAATAAGTAAATAATTATTTGAAAAGATAATTCTGCTTAAGTACTTTTACAAACGAAGCACCAACATGATGGAAATTTCAACGCCTTTAATTTAATGTGATTATCTTGCCTTCTTTCCACATAAATCTGATATGTATGTTAACCAGTCTTGGTAGCAGAATATCTGAAAATATTTGGGTTTTGCTTGATGAGCTTGGGGATAATCCATTTCTTTTTAGAAACTAAATGCTCATTAATACATTTTCCAACTTGAGAATCAAGTATTTTCCAAAAGTTTACATTTAAGTCAAGTGTTTGAAACTTGAAACACATTTTCCCACAGAAATGTTGTTACAAACAGTGGTTAATGCCCAGGCCAGCCAGGTGAAGCTCATTAAACTCATAATAAGCAAAATAGACATCTTCAGTAAAAATAGTGTAAAACTATATTATGAAAAAAACTTGCCTTTCAAATTCAAAAGATAAATTTAAACATGCAATTTAAATTTATTCTAATCAAATCCGTCACCCAGTGTTTGAGCCAAGGGCTTTCTTTGGGCCTCTTTGCAACACTGCAAAGCAGGAGGGGGAGGAAGATGGAGGGTGTTAAACTGGGGTGAGTGGGAGATGGAAAGACCATAAGCACAGTCTGGGAAGGCAAATGTGCGGTTTTGACCCAGATTGGGTGGGCAGGTTTCTACTTTGATTTCTGGGGATACAATGAAGTTGGTACCCCAAAGGACAGAGAAAGGGATAGAAAGGGGACTTTGCCTTCTCCTAATCCTAAAGCTTTAATGTGCTACTATGCAGAGGGTGGGTGATAAAGTAGTCTATGGGCAGCTGGTAAAGATGAATGACCAGTCGGGTAACTTTTCAAGCTGGTGGGACCTGAGTACATGGGTGGACAGCAGTAGGCAGTGGACCCACGCTCCTCACAACAGTATGCTACCAAGCAGAGGACCAAGAAAGAAAGTGGATTCACACATGAGAGCTGCAGAAATGCTGACAGGGTGTGAAGAGGACTTAAATTCCCAACAGGGAGGCTCAGAAGAGGAAACAAAGCTAAGTGGAAGAAATGAAGTTTCTTGCAGTGATACCAGCCAAAATATCAGACCCAGCTGCAGTCATGATTTCTATAGCACAGCAAGGCCTACGTTTGATGTATTTCAGGTTTGTCTATCCTGATTTGGAGACATACTATATACCATTTGTTAAAATAAGAATACATTGTACCACAAAAAGAACTATAAGAACTTTTCAGAAGCGTAATTAAAAAGCAAACATTTTAATCAAGTACTTCTTAAAAACAATCATACATATTTTCTTATAATGCATTATGGATTTAAAAAAATTTTTTTTAACTGCTCTTCCTCTCCCTCTCCAGATACCCTCTCCATTAATGCTTACAACACAGTAAATATCTTTCCTCAATTTTCCTAATTTTCCATTAGGAATTCAAATATATATTGAGCGCATTTTACACAGTTTTATGAAACAATATGTGTTGATAAAAGCAGATGTATTGTTAATACATATTGATAATGGCAGGTATACGATATGCTGTAACATAGATATGATGAATTTATCCAGCCATTTCTTTATTGACAGTCACTGCTCCCTTTATTTTACTTTTCACCACTTGGGGAAATGCTACAATAAAAATCTTCATACAAATATCTTGTGTTATTCAAGTTTATGCTCACTTGCTGTTGTAACAAACACTCTAAAAAAAATCTCACCAGCTTACCACAACAAGAGTTTGTTTCTAGCTCACATCCCTGTCTGGTGCAAGTCAGGCTGTTACTATGAGTTTGCCTCCAATCATGATTCAGGGGCTCCATCTTATGGTTTCCCTATCTCAGATTTCTTCGTTTCCAGCAGTCAACATGGGAGAGAGCTTGGAAGAGAAGGAAAGGTTTATGACAAAGACTGGATGTATGTTAGGACACTTCTGCCCAGATTCCACTGGCTACAACCCAATCATGAGGTCCCAACCTAACTGCAAGGGAGGCTGGGAAATGCAGTCTTCCTGTGTGCCCTAACAGGAACTGGATGAACATTTAGTCAATTTTGCAAATATTTTTATATACAGTAAGTCCCCTACATATGAACGAGTTCCGTTCCAAGAGCGCGTTCATTAAGTCCAATTTGTTTGTAAGTCCAACAAAGTTAGCCTAGGTACCCAACTAACACAGTTGGCTATATAGTACTGTACTGTAATAGGTTTATAATACTTTTCACACAAATAACATAAAAAACACAAAAAATAAAACATTTTTAATCTTACAGTACAGTACCTTAAAAAGTACAGTAGTACAGTACAACAGCTGGCACACAGGGGCTGTCATCGAGGGAACAGGCAAGAAGAGTTACCGACGGGAGGAGGAGCGGGAGGAGGTGGGAGATGGTAGAGCTGAAGGATCGTCAGCAGTAGGAGACGGAGGGCAAACTGCAATTTCACTCACGCCTGACGTGGATGGCACAGGTTCTGGTTCCGTGATGGATTCAATTCTATCTACCTTCTTGCTTCTGGACATCCTGGGCTTGAAATAAAGATACTGTACTACTGTACTCTATACAGTACTGTAAAGTACACAAAAGCACCACCACTTGCAGAGGGTGTATGCACGTGACAATGTACACCAGACACGTGAACTAACTTACGTGATTGGACATGCAATGCACGTTCGCATCTTTGAAAGTTCACAACTTGAAGGTTCGTATGTAGGGGCCTTACTGTATTGGTGGCTTTACTCAAAGGATATATTTCTGGACTGAAATTTCTGTGCTGTGAAATTCTATATAAAGTGTGTATGTCTATCACTTCACAAAAAAAGGCCATGATAATTCCTATTTCTGTCATCAGAGTAGGAATACTTGGCACCTTTCTTGCTTTTCTAAATCTCCCTTCCAAAGGTACTAAAAGACCCCACTGACCCGATTCCTGTGTCAACAGGGTCCTGGTTTAACCTCCACCAATGAGAGGCACTCTCACTGAGACTAGAAAAGGCGAAGAAAGCAAGCACTTTTCGTTCATTCTAACATGCTGACCCTTGGCAGAGATGGCCTGTATAGTTGCTTCCAGGTGACATCCTGCATTCTGCAGAGATTACTGGCAAGGGCTTTTCCCTGAAATTCCTGCACTACCAGATTTTCTAAAAGCCAGCAATGATCTCTCCTGACTTGTTCCCTCAGTCTTTCTGACAGTTTAGTGAACATCTCATATCTTGTATAAAATCTCTTCCTACTTGAAATATTTAAAGCAATTTGTTTCCAGACGTCTCAGTACCAACTTATACATCAACCTAGCATTTGTCTTTTATCTTTGTTTATGACCCATTTTTTCTCACATATAATTTTTTAATTCTATTTCAAATATATGTTTTATGTTATAGCTGTGGTGTTGCTGCTTCCCAAGCCTTAGTTAACATATTCTATAAAACATCTAATTTCTTTTATAGTCAAATCATTAATTCATCTGGAATTTATTTTTGCATGTGTTGAGACTGCTAGTATCATTTATTAAATTAATCCTGTTTTCTCACCCAACTGAAATATCATCTTTGTCCCAAATATCTTGATCTATTTCTAGGCCACCTAGTCTATTCCAGTGATCTGTTTATTTTTCATAGCAATGCCATACAGTGTTGATTGCTATGGTTTTATAAAATATTTTAACAACTGTTTTATAAATCTAAATTCAAGAGACCATCTAACACAATAACTTGTGTTACCAGGTTAACTCAGTTGTACATAAACTGAATAAAATTTATTTTTCTATGTCTGTCACATATTTGAACTTTCTATAAATATTAATAACAGAAACATCTGAATGCTTGGCTAAAATAAGGGAGCAATGACCAATCCTAACCTGATTCCAAATCTTGGAGAAGGAGCAGCCTCACTCTTCTGATTGCTTTCATAATAAGTGAATGTTTATAAAATTGAATTTGTAAAGTAACATTATCCTAATCAAGTACTACTTTTGTCATTCATATATACTTTATATATAAGACTATAAAGGACTCTATGTAAGAGTTTGTTTAGAGAGGTGGAGTCAAGATGGCTGTGTGGGAAGACAAAGACTTAGCGTCTCCCCACAACTAGGGTGCCTGCCGGCCGCTGGTGGGAGACTCTGATGCCCAAGAAGACGTGAGGAACCCCAAAGTGAACTGGTAGGATGGAAGGGGACTGAGGGGGGAGGAGAAGTGGGGGCCAGACAGGATCGGCACGCCTGAAGCTGGGGAGATCAGGAGAGGCAGGCAGGAGGGGCCCTCCAGGAGGAACGAGAGAGGAGTGGAGGGGTTGATTGCCCTGCCCACTCAGGCCAGGGGAGCCTGCTGAGCTCCCATGCTGGTCCCCTGCCCTCCAAGTTCCCCCCACCCAACCGAATTGGTCCTGGTGGCATAGAAGGGAGGCCGGGGAGATCAGGAGAGGCAGGCGGCACGGGCCCTTGCAGGCTGGAGGAGCAGGAGAGGAGAGGAAGGCATTTGCCCTGCCTACTCAAGCCCAGGAAGCCTGCTGGGCTCCCAGGTGAGGTCCCCTGCCCTCTGAGACCAGGGCTGGGGGGCACGCCTGGGTCCCTTCTGTTCCTTGAACCTAAGCCCCACCCCCATAGCCCCCAGGGCTTTTTCCAGCCTCCGTGGGTCGTGAGCACTGGCCCCACCCACCACCCCAAACTCATCCTTGCTTAGGCCCCACCCTCCACAGCCAAGGCCTCCCCTCACTTCTTTTTTCTTTTCTTTTCCCTCCTCCTCTTTTTAACTATTGTGGTACTGACGTACCTTCCAGTTGTTGATTCATCTATATTTTTATTTTTATATTCTTCCTAAAAATATGTTAGTTTCCCAATCTAATTTTATTTTTTACTTTGTTACTGTTCTTTTTTTTTTTTTTCTTTTTTCCACCCCACGCATATTGAGGGATCTTGGTTCACAAGCCAGCGGGTTGGGCCAAAGCTCCTGCGGTGGGAGCTCCAAGTCTGAACCACTGGACTAACAGAGAAAGACCCCAGGGAATACTCATTGGAGTGAGGTCTCACGGAGTTCCTCATCTCAGCACCAAGACCCAGCTCTACACAACAGCCTAAAAATTCCAGTGTTGGAAGCCTCACAATCCCACTCATTAAAAAAAAAAAAAAAAAAAGAGACAGCAAAAAAAATATGTCACAGATGAAGAAGCAAGGTAAAAACCTACAAGACCAAATAAATGAACAGGAAATAGGCAACCTACCTGAAAAAGAATTCAGAGTAATGATAGTAAAGATGGTCCAGAATCTTGGAAATAGAATGGAGGCACAGATTGAGAACATACAAGAAATGTTTAACAAAGATCTAGGAGAACTAAAGAATAAACAAACAGAGATGAACAGCACAATAACTTAAATAAAAATACACTAGGGGGAATCAATAACAGAATAACTGAGGCAGAAGAACAAATAAGTGAGCTGGAAGACAAAACGGTGGAAGTAACTGCCAAGGAGCAGAATAAAGAAAAAAGAATGAAAAGAACTGAAGACAATCACAGAGACATCTGGGACAACACTAAACGCATCAACATTCGAATTATAGGGGTCCCAGAAGAAGAAGAGAAAAAGAAAGGGTCTAAGAAAATATTTGAAGAGATTATAGTCGAAAACTTCCCTAACATGGGAAAGGAAATAGTCACCCAAGTCCAGGAAAAAGACAGTCCCATACAGGATAAACCCTAGGAAAAACACACCAGGACACATATTAATCAAACTAACAAAAATTAAATTCAAAGAAAAAAATAGTAAAAGCAGCAAGGGAAAAACAAAAAATAACATACAAAGGAATCCCCATAAGGTTATCAGCTGATTTTTCAGCAGAAACTCTGCAGGCCAAAAGGGAGTGGCAGGATATACTTAAGGTGATGAAAGAGAAACCTACAATCAAGATTACTCTACCCAGCAAGGATCTCATTCAGTTTCGATGGAGAAGTCAAAAGCTTTTCAGACAAGCAAAAGCTAAGAGAATTCAGCACTACAAAGCCAGCTTTACAACAAATGGTAAAGAAACTTCTCCGGGCAGGAAACGCAAGAAAAGAAAAGGACCCACAAAAACAAACCCAAAACAATTAAGAAAATGATTATAGGAACATACATATCGATAATAACCTTGAATGTAAATGGATTAAATGCCCCAACCAAAAGACACAGACTGGCTGAATGGATACAAAAACAAGACCCATATATATGCTGTCTACAAGAGACCCACTTCAGACCTTGGAACACATACAGACTGAAAGTGAAGGGATGGAAAAAGACATTCCATGCAAATGGAAATCAAAAGAAAGCTGGAGTAGCAACACTCATATCAGATAAAATAGACTTTAAAATAAAGACTGTTGGGGCTTCCCTGGTGGCACGGTGGTTAAAAATCCACCTGCCAATGAAGGGGACATGGGTTCGAGCCCTGGTCCAAGAAGATCCCACAGGCTGTGGAGAAATTAAGCCCGTGAGCCACAACTACTGAGCCTGAGTGCCACAACTACTGAAGCCTGAGCGCCTAGAGCCTGGGCTCCGCAACAAGAGAAGCCACCGCAACGAGAAGCCCACGCACCGCAACGAAGAGGAGCCCCCGCTCGCCGCAACTAGAGAAAAGTCCGCATGCAGCAATGAAGACCCACCACAGCCAAAAATAAAATAAATAATTTTTTAAAAATAAATAAATAAATAAATAAGCTACAAGGACACATTGTACAGCACAGCACAAGGACTATAGCCAATATTTTATAATAACCATAAATGGAGTATAATCTCTAAAAAGTCTGAATTACCATATTGTACATCTGAAACTAATATAATATTGTAAATCAACTCTACATCAATGAAAAAATGAATGCTAAAAAAGAAGTTTGTTTGTAAAATGGATAACATTACCAGTAATTTTTAAAACTATTCATCTAATATATAAACTTGTGCTGCTTTTAATATCATTCAACTGTTTGTCTGATTTATTTTTCATTAAGATATAATTCACATACCACAGAGTTCTTCACCCTTTAAAGTTTCCAATGCAGTGGCTCTTAGTACATTCACAAAGTGTGCAGCGATCACCACTTTGTAATTCCTGTTTGTCTGATTTTCTTTTTTATTATTAAAAAAAATGGAAAACCAAAAGTGTAATTTTCATTCAATAAATATCATTTGATCCTTAGGCAGTTTTGTTGCAGAAAGTAAAGTCCATGATTTTAGAATGATGGTAGCAATTCATCAAGCAAGTAATCAGTTTTCACACAGTTTCAATAATTGCAGCAATTTCCTTGAACTGTCTGTAGAAATTCTGGAGAGAAAGGGGAAAAACAATATTAATTTTGCTTTTAGAGGCTATTTAAGTAGTTCTTTTAATTATATCTGACCAGGAGAGGCTCTAGAACATATTAAGTTTGCATTTTAATGTTACTTCCTCAACTATTATTATTCGAAAGTTACTACAAGAAACATAAACAGGTGTAATTTGGTGCAAGCAAAAATACTACTGTAGAGGTGGATAATTAGCTCATAAATAAACTTTTTAAAAGCATCCAACAAAGTTCTTTGAGATCACAACAGAAAGATTTATTAAATGCCCAGCACTGTCCTTGACAATGAAGACTTTAAAAAAATGACAGATTGGTTCCCAGGCTCTGAACCACTTTTAATTCAGTGAAAGACTGCATTTCAGGGTGATAGGGGCTGTCTTGTCAGTTATACTAAGAGACCCAACACTGACAGTAGCTTACATGGTAGAAGCTTATTTCTCTTTCAATTAAAAACTAAGCTGGTGGGCTTCCCTGGTGGCGCAGTGGTTGAGAATCCGCCTGCCGATGCAGGAGACACGGGTTCGTGCCCTGGTCCGGGAAGATCCCACATGCCGCGGAGCAACTAAGCCCGTGAGCCATGGCCGCTGAGCCTGTGCGTCCGGAGCCTGTGCTCCGCAACGGGAGAGGCCACAACAGTAAGAGGCCCGCATACCGCAAAAAAAAAACAAACAAAAAAAAAAAACAACAACAACAAAAAAAAACTAAGCTGGTATGGTAGTTCTCCTGTAGAAGTCATCAGATAAAACATCAGATAAAAAAGGGATCAGATTCTGTTTTCCTTTCTTATCCTCTACTTGTGGAGAAGTAGGAAGCAAATTTGATATACTCTAATGATTTACATCCTTGTATTTTCCCTCTTCTTTGGACTTAATTCTCTATTTTGCTACTTAAAAGAGTATCTGTATTTTAACTCATATGTAAGTTTATTATGGAACGAAGGAGGAAGTAACCATTTCTTAAAAAAATATATACTCATGATTGTAATTTCAGCTACTAGAAAGATAAAAGTCAAAAGCTCTAAGAATGCTCTTTGGCGCTCAGTCCTATAATGTGACTAACAGGCTCTGTTTGCCTGGTTAGCTGTAAGCCACGTAAAAACTACCTTTAAAAGAGTTGCCCCATTTGTGATCTTTTTACTATGAGAAAACAATTTTAAGAGGTGGAATCAGGGAGCACAAATGCGGCAAAGAAAAATAAGAATTAGACCAGTATTATGAATTACAAAAGGACTGAAACCTATATTCCTTTTTGAAGTAGATTTGGTCTTTATATTCAGTTGAAAGCCACTCACATACCACAATACACTACACTTATTTCCTTTCAACCAACCTAATTTGCTTCCAAGACACCATTTAGCATTAAAAATAATGAATCTGTGACCCTTTTTTGTTCTACAGCAGACACAGCTGTTCTAAAAAAAGGAATCAAAAGGAGAGAAAATCTTTAAAATGTAATTTGTAAAACAGAACTACAATATAACCCACAAATCTCACTTCTGGATATATATCCAAAGGAAATAAAATCACTACCTCAAAAAGATATCTGCACTCCCACATTCAATGTAGCATTACTCACAATAGCAAGGTATGGAAACAACCCAAGTATTTGTTGACAGGTGAATGGATAAAGAAAATGTGGTGTGTATATATACACAACAGTATACTATTCATCCTTGAAAAAGAAGGAAATCCTGCTATTTTTGACAACATGGGTGAACCTGGAGGACATTATGCTGAGTAAAATAAGCCAGACACAGAGAGACAATACTGCATGATCTCACTTATATGTGGAATCTAAAAAAATTGGAATTCATGGTAACAGAGTATGCTATAAGAAAGAATTCAGATCTGTTCACTCACCAAAGGGATCAAAACAAACAAAAACAAAACTCTAAGGCCAGTTAAACTAGCCAAAGACAAAGCATTTCCCTGTATGTACATTGAAAAGAAAATGATTTCTCATCCACTCCCTTTCTTCCTTCCTTGCTTACAGAAAAGAGGTATAATAATAATATATACAATATTGGATACTAAAAATAATAATAATTATATATATAACATGATTCTATAAATAAACTATTGAGTTACTCTAATCCCTAGCAGATAAAATTAGCCATCAAGTACTAGTGGTCTGATCTACATTTTGTAAACATTATTAGTCAGAAAATTCAGGGTCAATACTGTTCAAAGGTAAGATTCATTTAGCTTAATCACTCTTGAATATTAAGCCTAAGAAGAATAAAACAGTTAAACGCAAAGTAAATATCCTGCTAGAAAAGATGCATATTTCTTAAACACACTCATAGATGAGTCCTTGAAAGTGATGGAGTGTCAGTATACAAATTCAGCATATTATATTGAAAATATTGAAAATAATTTATCAAATTCCCAAATAAAGCAAATCCAGATCTTTTATATGTAAAGCACATCAAAACAACTGCAAATAAAAACAGTTAAAATTTTCTCTTAAAAAAGATTTTATGTACCTTTTTAAGCAGCAATTACAGAACAATGGCGAAAACTGAACGAGGTATATCACAAACCTGAAACTGTGGAATTGTCATTTCGAAGGACTTGTTCTTTACTTGGCCTGAATGATCTGCTACTTTGAGCATCACTGCAACATAAGGATACTTAAGTGATCTGCAGCTGTCTGAGCTCACAGCCATACCCAGCTTCCACTGAAAATCTATGAGCTGTAATGAAACAGCACATAATACACCAGTTATAATACTGCCCTGAATGCAGATATTTATTCAATTTTACTGCTCTCATATTCAAGTTTTAATTTCAAGGCCAGTCAGAATAAAAGAAAATACCTTCATTTTAATATTGCTAGGGGGAAATAAAAATCAAATGAACACAGAGAGAGGCAATAAGGGATATAAACAGGGTTGGAAAACAACACTGTCATAATTACAAAAGGGAAAAAACAAAAACAAGTCTCCACCTGATGTGTTATGGAGGTAGATGTGGTAGTACTGGTTTTCTTTTCATTTTGCTCCTGTACTTAAGGGGACTCCAAACATTTTGGACCGTCTCTTATCTCATTTTCCTGTTCCACATATGCCTTTCCCCATTCCACAACCCAAAAGTCCTAAAATGGAAGAGGAGTTATATACCATCTTCATATCTGATTGAGGCATACATGGGAACCATACCAGTTTCCTTCCTCACCGCAGTCCTTGGCCTGAAACCTCACACTAGCATAAATACTGGGGAAGGTGGTTTTAGATTTCATCACTGTTGATGATGGATACCTGCCACGTGATGTGCTATGCAGTTTACATGTATTTAAGGCCTCACTGAATTATCAGAACATTAGAGGCTATTATGTCCATTTTGCAGGTGACAAAACTGAATTTCAGAGAGCTTACATAATATGCACAAGGTCACACATTTCTGGACTCATAACTGAAACCGAAGTCTGTTTAACTCCAATGATTACATGCTTATTGACTACTGGCTGCCTCAATACCTTCTAGTTAATTCTTTTCAATGATTGTTCAATGTTGCCATGGCATAAAACAGGACTGGATAAATGCAGCCCTTAATACTGAGTTTAAAACAAGACAATAAATGGAGGAATTTTGTGTCTTGTTCCCAAAGCTTTGGAAGATATGTAGTACCTAGCAGGCACTCAAAAAATACCTGTCTATTGACTGATACCTTTTGCTACCAAATGAATGCTTACTAGGCAAATAGCTTTACGTATTAATAAAAAATTTTTTATAAAAGGTTGGATTAGTGTTAAGGACCAAAATTTCCTCCTGTCTTCAGACTGGTTTTAGATGAACCAGCTACAGCATGAAGGCCAGGCTGGTCCTGATAAAAGGTTAACATCTTTGATAAGTGAAAAGATTGTATAGGTACTTTTTAAATGAAAGTTTCCCATACAAAAATAGAGAAAAGATAGTAGGTTAATAAGAAAAGAACTACAAACAGCTCATAAGCATATGGAAAGAAAACAGGAAAATGCAAATTTAAACCACAAAGAGATACCACTACACACCTACCAAAATGGCAAAATTTTAAGTCTGATGATTCTAAAACTGGCAAGAAAGGATGTATCACAGTGCTGTTGATGGAAGTCTAAACTGGGCCAATCTTTCGGAAAATTGGCTTTACTTAAACTGCAGTTACGCATATCCAGTGATCCGGTGATTCAATTATTAGGGATATAACCAAAAAAACAGTATGCTTGGGGCTTCCCTGGTGGCACAGTAGCTAAGAATCTACCTGCCAATACAGGCGACAGGGGTTCGAGCCCTGGTCCGGGAGGATCCCACATGCCAGTAGCAACTAAGTCTGCGCGCCATAACTACTGAGCCTGCGCTCTGGAGCCTGCCACAGCTACTGAAGCCCGTGCACCTACAGCCCGTGCCCTGCAACAAAAGAAGCCACTGCATTGAGAAGCCCGCGCACCACAATGAAGAGTAGCCCCTGCTCGCCACAACTAGAGAAAGCCAATGTGCAGCAACGAAGACCAAACACAGTCAAAAATAAATAAATTTATTTTAAAAAGTTAAAAAAAAAGAATCCACCTGCCAATGCAGGAGACACAGGTTCAAGCCTTGGTCGGGGAAGATCCCACATGCCGCGGAGCAACTAAGCCTGTGCACCACAACTACTGAGCCCATTTGCCACAACTACTAAAGCCTGCGCGCCTAGAGCCTGTGCTCCGCAACATCAGAAGCCACCACAAGAAGAAGCCCGCCCACCACAATGAAGAGTAGCCCCTGCTCGCCGCAACTAAAGAAAGCCCGCACGCAGCAATGAACACCCAAAGCTGCCAAAAATAAATAAATTAATTTTAAAAAAAAGAAAAACAGGATGCTTATGTGAGAATGTTCCTAGCAGCTATATTCAAAATAGCCCTAACCTATAAACAACCCAGATGTTCATCAGTAATAAAATGGACAAATGAAATGCTGTATAGCAATGAAAATGAATGAACTTCAGCTACACTTAACATCAAAAATCCTGAAGAAACAAGTCAAAAAGTTATGTGATTCCATGCACTTAAACTTGAGAATCAGGAAATATAATACTGTTTAGGGATGCATACACAGTTAGCAAAACTATAAAAAGAAGCAAGAATATGACTATCACAAAAGGATAATTATTACCTCTAGGGAGGAGGGTGGGAGAGATATGATTGGGAAGGGGCATGTGGTGGGCTTCTGGGGTACTGGTAATGTTCGATTTCTTGAGTTCTGATTGTAATGACACAGATGTTCACCTTTAAATTACCCATTTTTTTGGTAACTATTTGAGGGGATGGAGGTTAACTAGATGTACTGTGGTAATCATTTTGCAGTATATGTATGTCAAGTCATTATGCAGAGCTGTATTTCAATTATATCTCAATAAAACTGGAAAAAGTAAAATTATTCATGAAACAGTCCAAATGTTATGCACATTTTGGTATAGATGTTATCTTGCACATATAGCAGGGGGAGGGGAGGATATGTCAGTGAGCTCCACATTTCTGGTTGAAAAGAAAAATTTACTTAGGCTAGGTGATCAAAGGAAAGCTTTAGAGGAGACAGAGCTCAGTTTTGAAGAATAACAGAACTGAAATTGCGAAGAAAAAATGTGTTTTATTTATATATTCCATAAATACACACCTAGCAAAGAATAAGTGCTTAACAAATATTAAGCTGAACCATCTAGAGATAAAAATAGTTCATATCTGCCTGAGGGATAGAGCATATTGTCTCAAAGTGAAAGGCTCTTATAAGGAAGTATGGAAAATAAGGCTGACAAGAGATCAAGAATCAAGAGGCCAGTAATTTTTTGCAAATTGTACAAGTTTTCAGAATACTCTCATTTACAGTTGACCCTTAAACGATGTGGGTTTGAACTGCAGGGATCCAATTATGCACAGATACTTTTCAGTAGTAAATACTATAGTACTACACGGTCTGCAGTTGGTTGAATCCACATGTATGCAGAGGAACCTAGGATACGGAGGGCCGACTATGAATCATACATGGATTAATCCCTGCGCTGTTCACGGGTCAACTCTATTTTACCTTACTATGAAAAACATTATCATATAAGTCCTTTAAACTTTTCCTGTTGGCAATGAGTAACCACTGAAAGTTTCTGAGTTCAGAGAATGGTATGAAAAGTATTGATTTAAAAATATTCATCTGATGGCTGCAGAATACAATAATCCAGGTACGAGGTTTTAGGTGCCAGAACTAAGGTGGTGACAAGTAGGATTAAGTTGATCCTATAAAGAATGGATCACTAGGTCTTGATGATCATCTACAGTTAAGGGAGGTATCAAAGACAACTATAAAATTTTGAGCCCAGATGACTGGTATATCATATAAGAATCAGGACTTTTTATATTTTAAGCCCAAAAGTATTATCAAGAAGTGATAATTAACCTATATGAGAAAAGAATCTAAAAAAGAATCAATATATGTATATGTATAACTGAATCACTTTGCTGTACACCTGAAACACAACATTGTACATCAACTATACTCCAATAAAATTTTTTTTAAAGTGATAAGGAACATCTAAATAGGAATGTTCAATAAGTGGATAAAAATTCAAGAACAGAATTCATGGGACTTCATGATTAGAGATACAGTTTTATATCAGTTCAATGGTGATATTCAAGAAAGTAACAACACTTTTTAAACATATTTGGCCCATACAACTCCTTGATGCAAGAAGTTCCATTTTTACTGTCCATAGTAAAATGGGAGATAAAATATTGCTTATTTGATTCTAAAAGTATGAAATAAAACTCTGGATTATTCCAAATATTTCAAGCAGAAAAGCAATTAAGGAACACAATGTTGGAATTCACTGACCATTACAATGGTGAAACTGGCAGGTGGGGAAATTGGGAGAGCTGCCATTTACTGTGCCTAGTTGGTGTTCATGAGTACAAGAGCTAGGATTAGGTTTATGGGATGAGAACTTCCCAAATCCTGAACTGAACATTTAAATGCAAATTATCAATAAAAGCAAACCTTCTAGTAAGTGTGGTTGAGCCTTAAATAGGAATTAACTACAGAGGAGAAAAAAAGAAAAAACAAAAATATCAGAATAGGGCAAACATCACTACGGAGAATATTAAGAATGAAGTAACAGCCTCAAAATTCTTGTAGAATTAAGAAAATGGTTTTAAAAGAAAAATGTACAGAGAAAAAAAGCTAGGAGTAAAAAAATATAGGAATAACCAGAAGTAAAATGAATATAAAGAAGAAAAATAATCAGAAAGCAAATATAGATTAAGAGGTAAACAAAGAAATTAGCTGTAGTCTGTCACACTAAAAATAGTTGATATGGTGGCTGAAGTTACTGGTAACACAAAAACATCACTATAAAAACTGTCTACAAAGAAAAAAACTTTTAAGAACATTTCAGTTTAATTTCTACTTTTCAAAACATAACATAGGAGAAAATTTTAAAACTAATCGTGTAAAACTCCATCATCTTAAAAACTATGTTCATATTCCTGTGTCCCTGTTTCTAGTCTTTGTATGCAATTTTTATAGCTAGAGTCACAAAATACACACTTTTATGTTCTTTGTGTGTGTGTGTGTGTGTGTGTGTGTGTGTGTGTGTGTGTGTGTGTGTGTGGTACGCAGGCCTGTGATCACTGTTGTGGCCTCTCCCGTTGCGGAGCACAGGCTCCGGACGTGCAGGCTCAGCGGCCATGGCTCACGGGCCCAGCCGCTCCGCGGCATGTGGGATCTTCCCGGACCGGGTGTCCCCCGCATCGGCAGGCGGACTCTCAACCACGGTGCCACCAGGGAAGCCCTGTTCTCTCCTTTTTTAAATGAAAGTTTTCAAATGGAAAGAAGGTTAAGCATTCTGCACACATTAATCTCTCCCCCAAAGTACTACGAGGAAAAGACTAATTAAACTCATCCAAGGATACAACACTAATAGAGCTGGTATTCAAACCCAAATTTGTCTGATTCCATATTCCATGCCTTTTTCATTACACCTAGCTTCAACATGACTACCATTCAGAATTAAACCAGGTCCTAATAAGTCAAGAAAGTAGACAGGTCTGGGACAGGGCAAGAGTGTTTAGCATCTTCTAAATGCTAGGCCTGAACTGTCCAATACAGTAGCCACTAGCCAACTGTGACTATTTAAATTAATTTAAAATGAATAAAAGATTCAGTTCCTCAGTTGGACTAGCCACGTACAAAGTGCTCAAGAGCCACGTGTGGCTAGTACTACCATACTGGATAGTGCCAACAGAGAACATTTCCATCATCGTAGAAAGTTCTGTTGGACAGTGCCATGCTAAACTCTGTGCTTTGTACTTAGTTATCTGCAGATATTGATTATGGCACGAGTTATTAGCAAACTTCTACTTGAAAATTCATATTAGCTCTAGCCTAAGTGGACAACTTTTGCTAAGTCATTAGCCTTTCCCATCTTGCTTAATGGCACCTACATCCATGCTTTGATTTTCTTCATAGCACTTAACAGTTTCTAAAATTATGTTAACTTATTCATCCCCTGTGTCCCCAAGGAAATGGCATTATGAATCTAGTTACTACTGAATCTATTAGAACATTATCTGATAGAAAGTGAATATTCAAATAAGTATCTGTTGAACAGTTTAGAAGTTCCGGGGTATGTGGTAACTGGTCTCCAAAGATAGCCTCCAGCAATTAATTCCACCCGGCTCTGTAAGTACACGTCACTCCTCACATCAAGAAGTGGAGCTTGGGGGCTTCCCTGGTGGCGCAGTGGTTGGGGGCCCGCCTGCCGGTGCAGGGGACGCGGGTTCGTGCCCCGGTCCGGGGGGGGTCCTGCGTGCCGCGGAGCGGCTGGGCCCGTGAGCCATGGCTGCTGAGCCTGCGCGTCCGGAGCCTGTGCTCCGCAACGGGAGAGGCCACAACAGTGAGAGGCCCGCATACCGCAAAATAAAATAAAATAAAATAAAATAAAAATTAAAAAGAAGTGGAGCTTATTTTCTCTCTGCACGAATCTGAGCTGTCCCTGTGATTGTTTTGACAAGTAGAATATGGCAGAAGAGGTGTTCTGGAATCTTTGAGCCTAGGCCTTCGGAGAACTGGAAGTGTGTCCTTCCTTCTTCATGGAATGCTGGCTCTTGGGACTCTCCTTCTTGAAACCCAGCCACCATGATGTGAGCACCCACATGAAGGAGAACCAAATCACGCCAATGATCAGCTCTAGCTCAGCTCACGGCCCAAGTCATGACTAACATGTGAGTGAGCCCTCTTCTCTTCAACCCTAGATGACTGAAGCCCCAGCTGACATGATGAGGAGCAGAAATCACCACCCAGCTAAACCCAGTTAACCCAAAGACTCATGAGAGACAATTAAACAACTGTTTTAAGTCACTAAGTTTAGGGTGGTTTGTTATGCGGTGACAGATAACTAAAACAGAGCAAACACAACTAGCTGAAAATAGCTTTGTTAATAAGCTAACTACGATATACAATTTATCAAAAATGAATTCTCGGGCTTCCCTGGTGACGCAGTGGTTGAGAGTCCGCCTGCCGATGCAGGGGACACGGGTTCGTGCCCCGGTCCGGGAAGATCCCACATGCCGCGGAGCGGCTGGGCCCGTAAGCCATGGCCGCTGAGCCTGCGCGTCCGGAGCCTGTGCTCCGCAACGGGAGAGGCCACAACAGTGAGAGGCCCGCGTACCGAGAAAAAAAATAATAAAATAAAATAAAAATAATAATACAATGCAAAACTCCTCTCAAATTCTACTTGCTCTGTAAAGTCTTTCCTGGTTTACTCAACTTTTCCATGAATGGTCACGTCACTTCTTACACCCCAGCACTTAGAACATTCTGACTTGAATAGTAGTCATCTGTGGATGTGTCTCCCTCCCCCACCATCTACTAGACTGTAAACTCCCTGAGGGGAGTTCATACATCCTTACATGATTTGTAGCACCCAACAGGACACACAGAAGAACAAACACAGCCATACGTTTATGAACTATTACACCAACTGTACAAAAACTTAAGTCACTGTCTCATATACGGAAGAGGGAAAATGGCACTAGATATTGTGCGTCAATATACCTATTTCTGTTGATTTATACCATAAAACTGGCAAGCAGGAAAACAATAAAATGTGGCAACAATAGAAACAATCATTCATCTATGATAAGGAGTTCTAATTAGACATCTATAAAAAAGAACCGTGAATTACTTCAAAACAGTGATTATCAGCATCAGAATGTGAAGTAATGAATAACCTTAGACCTTCTGGTGCTGGACGAGGTAGCACGATGGTTTGTTAAATTTAACAAGTTCAGACTCTGAAGTTAGACAGACCTGAGTTTGAATCTCAGCTCTGCTACCTTCTACCCATGTGGCTTTGGGCAAGTTACTATGTTTCTATTCCCCAATATACAGTTAAATATTTATGAAATAATACTATGTTCTAGACACTGGGACTACAAAAAATAAAACAAAGGGTTCCTGACCTCAGGAACTTACATTCTAGCAGGGAAGACAGACAATAAGCAAATATATATACAGTGTCGTTGTACTAAGTGTTATAAAAAGAATTTTTTATAATGCAGGTAAGGGGACAGGGTGACCAGGAAGGCTATTTAGATGGAGCCTGGAGGAGACCTCTGTGAAGAGGTGGTTTCTGAATAGAAAGACAACTGAGTAAAGTGAAGGAAAAAGCCACATGAATAACTGGAGAGACGAGCATTCGGGACAGAGGGAGAAGCATGCCTGGCCTGTGCAGGGAACAACAATGAGGCCCGCATGGCTGGAGTGGCGTGAACTAGGAAGAGAGGTAAGAGACGAAGAATCACTTTTTGAAGGGCCTTTAGGTCAAGGAAAATATTTAAGACATTTTTCTAGTGAGAGAGTGCTCTCTTAAATGGCTTCGGGCAGGGAAAAGACCTGGTCTAACTTAGACCACAAAAGCCTCCTCCAGGGCTTCCCTGGTGGCGCAGTGGTTGAGAATCCTTCTGCCAATGCTGGGGACACGGGTTCGTGCCCCGGTCCGGGAAGATCCCACATGCCGCAGAGCGGCTGAGCCCGTGAGCCATGGCCACTGAGCCTGCGCGTCCGGAGCCTGTGCTCCTCAACGGGAGAGGCCACAGCAGTGAGAGGCCCGCGTACCACCAAAAAAAAAAAAAAAAAAAAAAAAAGCCTCCTCCAGATGGATGAACAGGGCATTAAGTTTAAGAAGGAAAACAAAAAGACTCAATTGGGAGACCATTACAGTATCTACACAAGAGGGTGGTGCTTGGGACTCAGGTGGCAGCAAGGGGAGGTAAATTTAGAGAATATTTTTAAAGGTAGAGGAAACAGTATTCTGATGGATTGTATGCAGGGTCTGCACTCTCATGGGAGGTGTGGTCCCAGTTAACCTCACTGATTCTTACATTGGTGAGAAATATTTAAAGAGAGAAGGTATTACAGCTCAAGGAATTTAAACTAGTATTAGCCCTAAAAATCAGCTATATCTGGTACATTTAAAAAGCATATACTACAAACAGAAATGACTTACTGCTAGGTCAAGGCTTTTCCCCCCTACAAGACTGCTAAATACACATAATCATTTTGTCTAGCAATATAATATTTAAAAAACACATCATGAACTATGAATAAAAAGGTTCAATTTAAGAGTTCCTGGAGGTAAAACTCACAAAAGTGTGAGGTCCCCCTAATGACTGGGGTGTAGGTGGGTGCCTGAGATTTTAACTCAGACTTGTCCATGCTGAGCCTCCAGTAATTCATCAATTATGGTTTAGGTTTTCCTGCCCTAGCACTGGTTTTCACGGAGGTTTCTGTTCTGGTTAAGTTGTGCTTCTCTGTATTCACCTGTCTCTCCAATTTGGGAGACAGGAGTTTGCCCTGTGACCTCACTTTTCTGACTTATCCAAGAAGAACGGTTCATTTTTCAGTCTATTCAGCTTTTCACTTATTTTAAGGCAGAGAAATGACTTCCAAACTCCTTACACACTGGACCAGAAACTGGAAGTCAATCACTCTTTATAATCTTCTTCATAAAAGTTTAAACATCTTTTATTAGATTTACTGCAATGCACTTTACACAGTCTACTAATGTTGTAAATGCCATCTTTAAAAAAATATTTTTCAACTCTCTGTGTTTGAACTACGAAAAAACAGTGAATCACCTACCTGAACTCTAATATTATTTCTAATAATCTACTTGTATATTATCTTGGCTTTTTCTATGTAAACAGTCATATAACATGTGAACGATTGCATGGAAGGGATATGTAGTAGGCTGAATAACAGTCCCCAAAGATGTCCACATTGCAATCCCCAGAAACCAGTGAATATGTTATTTTAAAATGACAAAACAGACCTTGTAGATATGCCTAAATTAAGGATCTTGATGTGGGGAGGTTTTTCTCTATTATCCAGTTGGGCTTTATAAGAAGGTGGCAGGGGCTTCCCTGGTGGCACAGTGGTTAAGAATCTGCCTGACACAGGTTCGAGCTCTGGTCTGGGAAGATCCCACATGCCGCGGAGCAACTAAGCCCGTGAGCCACAACTACTGAGCCTGCGCGTCTGGAGCCTGTGCTCCACAAACGGAGAAGCCGTGACAGTGAGAGGCCCGGGCACCGCGATGAAGAGTGGCCCCCCGCTCGCCGCAACTGGAGAAAGCCCTCGCACAGAAACGAAGACCCAACACAGCCAAAAATAAATAAATAAATTAAAAAAAAAAAAAAAAAAAGGCGGCAGGAGGGTCAGAATCAGAGAAGGCAATATGACAATGCTGGCAGAAAGAGAAGTGAGAACAGAAGCAGAGGCTGGAATGACGTGCTTTGAAGATGGAACTAGATGCCATCACTAAGAAACACAGGCAGCCTCTAGAAGCTGAAACAGACAAGGAAGCAGATCTTCCCTTAAAACCTCCAGAAGGAACACAGCCCTGCTGGCACCTTGGCTCTAGTCCCACAAGACTAATTTTGGACTTCGGATCTCCAGCACTATAAGAATAAATTTGTGTTGTTTTAAACACACCTCCCCTTACACACACCCCCAAAAGGTTCAACTTTTAAAACCCTACAATCTAGTATAATTCAGTTTCAGGATACCTTACGCAAATAAACATATGACTTAATGTAAGTATAATAAATGGAAAAGATGATTTCTGAGAGATTGAATCAATGTTATTGAGCAATAACTCAGAGCAAAGACAGATAGGGGGTTGACTGCTATCTGAGTGTCCCCCTATCTCCCAGGAATCCTCAAAAACAACAGAAAGATCAGCTGGAGACAGATGTCAGAGAGCAGTCAAAGGACATCTCTCAGCCCCTGTGTTTTCATTATTTATCTCAGCCCTTTCTTATACTTTGTGGTCCTGGGTAACTCCTGTATTTCAAATACTCTAGTTTTAGTACTCTTCTTCTGGGAAGTGTTATAAGCTATTTGCCTAAAAACAGTTTATTAGCTGAAACAGGACAGGAACACTCAGAACAAAGACACAGTCCTAAGACATACTTTAAAACTCAAATTCTTATTCCAAGCATAAAAAAAACAGACACTGAAAGGTTAAAGAGGTAAACTCTCCCTTTTCCACAAACTGCTTTTTAAAGACTTAAGAAAATGTTTGCGCAGCTATCTTTGGAAATTTTGATAATTTCCTCTCTATATATATTACATCCCCAAATACTATGTACCTAGTATCCAATCAACGGCGCTTAATCAAGGAAGAACAATATTCGGTCTGTACTCTTCGGGCTGGAGTGGGTGGGGAAGATTAAATTACAATGGCAGCGGCTACTACCTCAGAAGCCAAGCGGAAGAAGCAATGCAGGGTGGCGGAAGGAAAGGCACGGGCTCACGGACATGGGCCTTGGTTTGGGGTTGAGCTGAGGAAGGCTCACGGTGGCATCGTCCCGCGGCTGCCAGAGGCGGGCGGAGGACCAGGTGCAGCCGCCCGCCACTAGTCCAGCCGAGGCCTGCGGAGGCCGCGGAGGGATGGCCACTCACTCACCTGGTTGGTGACCTGAAATGGAAGCAAAAAACACAACTTAGGGAACGATCTTTCTTCTCCGGAGCCCGCCGTCCCGGCTCCTTCCAGGCTACGTCTTACCTTGGCTTTAGCATCCAACTGTGGCTCGCTACACCCCTCCATAGCAGCGCCCCGGAACCCCACCACCCACTCAGGTGGAAGCTCCCGGGGCCACCACCCCTTCCGCTTTCTCTTCCCGCCCCTCGCGGCCCGTCGCACGCAGCGGACGTGGGGGGAGGAGGGCAGAAACATCTTTGTATACCTCATACTTAATCTCAATTAGACATCATTTTTATGGAGCCGATCAGTAACAACGGATATACTGTAGGGGAAAAGGTCCGAAAACTGGCAGATACCTTGTGAAGGGAAGGCTAGAGTATCTTTTGGATGCCGTCGCCCCCTACTTATGCCATGGACGTGGACTCTTCCTGCTTGCAGCCGACGGCGCCCTTTGAGCGTGCGCAGACTTGTAGCTGCGCAAACTTGTTAGAAATTGATGGTAAGCGAGTTTGAAAGCTGCGGGACAACCGCTCTCCCTTCCCCACAGATTTTTGTCCTGCGAGAGAGATACCAATGGGACATTTAGTGGTTTCTTTGGTTTTTTTTTTTTCCTTTTTGATACGTAGGCCTCCCACTGTTGTGGCCTCTCCCGTTGCGGAGCACAGGCTCCGGACGCGCAGGCTCAGCGGCCGTAGCTCACGGGCGCAGCCGCACCACGTCACGTGGGCTCTTCCCAGACCGGGGCACGAACCCGCGTCCCCTGCATCGACAGGCGGACTCTCAACCACTGCGCCACCAGGGAAGCCCCGGACCTTTAGTTTTATGATTAACTTCTGTCACTCGGATTCATTTCACTGGCCTAGCTGGAGGTGGGGTGGGCATGCTTTTTGTTACCTTCCTTCATGGAGGATAACACTAAGTGCTGGGAGCTTTATAGTCACATAGGCCTGAATCTAAAACCTTATACCACTCAGCTGTACGCCTTGAGTAAAGGTAGACTTTCTGGAGATCGGCTTTCTAATCTGTAAAACTCAGGCTGTAGATATTTGTCTCACAAGGCTTTATGAAAGGTTCAATGAGATCCCATATGTAAAGCACATAGCAAAGTTCCTGAACATAGCGAGTACTCAATAAATACCAGCTCCTATTATCATCGTCATGATAGTCAATCCTCAAAAGAAGCCTATAAGTTATCTAGATCACAAATTATCTCCATTTTAAAGTTGAGAAAATGGAAATTCAGGAATGTTCAGCAATATCAGCTAACTAATAGATAAAACTTCAAACTCTGGTTTTAATTTACCGTCTGCAATCTAATTTCAGAGAACTCCAGAGGGGTTTAGCGCTCCCAGTGTACCTGCTGAAATCCTTTTCCAGCTGCCTGGTGCTAATTGAATGTTCTATTTATACTCCAGGCTACTGAAGAATATGGATGATTGTGTGTGTGTTTGTGTGTGTTGCAGGGGTGTTGGGGGAAGTGGATAGTGGTGGAAATCCACGGGCAGCCTGAGCAACGATGCAGAACGGAGAATAAGCATGATCACTGATGCTAGAATCATAGAGGTTTTAGAGCTCAAAGCAAAGTACATACCACAGATTGTTAGATGTGGGGCCAAATTTGACGGACCTACATATTTAAAACAAAACGAAGCAGGTAAGACAAACTATCAGAAACTGAATGGCAATGCATTTAGATAGGTTTTATATGTTCCATATTGTCACTGTCCCACATTCTTTCAGCTCACCTGGCCGAGTACCACATTCACCTGAAAGCTGCACGACATACTTTTTAACCTTAGGCTTAAGAGAAACTTAGAGTCTCATTTTAAAAATGAGACCTAAATAGATTAAGGGCCTGGCTTATAGAAACACAACAATATTATGTTAGTCGTGATTTCTGATCAAGTGCAGACAATTTTTCACCCATACTGGGACAGATGAGACCAAATTATGTTGTTTTGATGTGTCCTTTTTTTTAAGTTAATTTTAAAATATTTATTTATTTATTTTTGGCTGTGTTGGGTCTTTGTTGCCGCGCGCGGGCTCGCGGGCTTCCGTAGTTGTGGCTCGTGGGCTTAGTTACTCCAAGGCATGTGGGATCTTCCCCGACCAGGTAGCGAACCCATGTCCCCTGCATTGGCAGGCGGATTCTTAACAACTTCGCCACCAGGGAAGTCCCGTTATGTTCTTAAGTATTGCAAAAAGGCTATGTTTTAGGATGGTTATTTGGCAATGCAACAAAGGCTAAAGGCAGATACAGCATGAAGACAGCTATTAAGACCTATTAAGACCTATTAAGATAAGTAATATAAGACATAGTAATCATGGTGGTGTGCCATTAATGAGTTACAGGTGTGTATTGAAATTGACCTGCACCCCACACCCCCACCCCCATACCCCTAAGGAAAGCCAGGTGAGGCCTCATCCTAGAAGATTCCCTGAGCTGGTTATGACTGCAATGACAACCTTATTTGATTAAGTCAGGTGTTGTACAAATACCGAATTTCATCAATTGTTAGATGCATATTTCTTTGCATTTGACTCCTCAGAAGTCATACTGCACATTGCATCAGATGGTTCCTTACAGTGGTGGGTAGGGCAGCGGGTGTGACTCAGTTATTTTTGCAGGTGTGTACATGAACTTGGTTACAGCTGTTCAACACTTCTATTGAATCACGGGTATTGCTGGTTGTGTACATACTATGTTTAAATGCCATGTGAAATGTCTTTAAAAAGATTATGCTGTCCAGGAGGAGATAAGCCCATGTGCCACAACTACTGAGCCTGCGCTCTAGAGCCCGCGAGCCACAACTGCTGAGCCCACGTGCCACAACTACTGAACCCTGAGTGCCTAGAGCCCGTTGTCGGCAACAAGAGAAGCCACCGCAATGAGAAGCCTGTGCACCGCGACGAAGAGTAGCCTCCACTTGCCGCAACTAGAGAAAGTCCGCACACAACAACGAAGACCCAACGCAGCCAAAGAAAATAAATAAATAAATAGATAGATAGATAGATAAATAAATAAATGTTCCTTAAAAAATAAAAAAGATTATGCTGTGATTTGGCATAAAAAAAGTTATCAGGAATGGGACCAGGCATGGAAAGAGAACATTGGGTTGTAAACTTAGATCAGTAAGGCAAATATGGGTTATTGGAGGAACGACCAAAATTCCACGTGTTCTTACAAATCAACCAAATTACAATTCCTAAAAAGGTGTATAGACTTGAGTAGATAAAACAAAAGTGTTGCTTATTTCAGTTCAAGGTTGGAGAAATTGCCAGATCCCTCAGAATATAAGAAAGAAATTTATAAAAATGAGAGAGCAGTTTTCGAGTCTCAAATACTTTCGTTAAGACAGCAAACATCAGTTTGTCAAAAACTTCCCAGTGTGTTTGAATAGAAGCTGCTGAATTTGCAGCAGTTGCTGAAAAAAATGAAACTGTATGAGTTTAGTCATGTAGGAAATAACATTTTTGGGAGTTACAACTGCATGTTTTTATTTGGTCATTAGAATTTGGGGCAGCTGTATCAATTATCTGACTACTCCTTTGAATGTGAGTATGAAAATTTTTGGTAGGTATAGCAATTAGGTGTTGCAGTGTAAAAAAGCCCTGCCCCCCACAAATTCCCAATGTCATACTACAAACAAACATTTATTTAGCTTACATGTCTTGGGGGTTAGCAGTGAGTTGGCCAACGGAGGCTGGGCTCAGCTGAGGTGTTTCTGCTATGCTCCACGTGTCCTTACCCTCTTCCTGGGACCAGCAGGCTGGCCCAAGCTCATTCCTCTCCAGGTGATGACACAAGTACAAACAGCAAGCAGAAGCTTATTCAGGCCTGGATTTCGAACTGGCATACAATTATTTCTGCCCCATTTCATTGATCAAAACAAATCACATGGCTGAACTCAATGTCAAGGAGTGGGTAAATATACAGTTAATTCTCATTATAAAGCTACTACGAATGCTGAGATAGTAAATACTGAACCATTGCTCTTAGTGGAAACAGGTTAGGCTCCTGTGAGCCTCTGGTCACATTTTAATCAACAAATCAACACATGTTTTATGTGTATTTTTGTTGAAAGTCCCCGCATTTAATCTATATTGTTGATTCGTTAACACTGATCCCAGGACTAACAGCACTGTAACTCATGCCTGAAGGAACTTAACTAATACATGTATTTTCTCTATAAGACACATCACAGTCTTCCTGTGTGTGGGAACACAAAAGAGCACACGAGCACAATGCTTGGGGCCATTTTATACAGTGAAATCATCAACAAAAAGCACAAAAATGCCTAAAAAATGTGGCACTAAATAGACTGCAAAAAGGACACATTTCCAATACAAGACCTCGAACAAGAGGGCAGAGCACAGACTTGCTTGACCTCAGCTAGGAACTCAATTTTTTGCCACTCTGAGCATGTCTGAATGACCTTGAAATGACATGGGTACTGATTTGGGGGTTACAAATAAATGTTAGCAAGTAGATAAATTCAAAACACAGAACCCATGAATGATGAGGATTGACACACTTTGCCCCTAGTGGAAAAAACTTCAGTGTTACATGGCAAAGGGTATAGATAAAGGAAGAATTAAAACATAGGGTCCTTATACATATGTATAACTGAATCACTTTGTTGCACACCAGAAACAACATTGTAAATCAACTCTACTTCAATTAAAAAATAAAACAAAACAAAAAAATGGGGACCAATAATGCAGAATCTTGGGCCCCATCTTAGACTTATCGAATCAAAATCTGCATTTCAGATTCCCCAGGTATTTGTATGTACATTCAAGTTTAAGAAGTACTGGACTCAATACCATGGTGGATATATGCATGCCAGAGGCTGAGAGTTAAACCCTACAAACATCAGAGGCTACTACATTCATAAAGTTTTTTTTTCTTTAAGTTATTTATTTATTTATTTTGGCTGCATTGGGTCTTCATTGCTGTGTGCGAGCTTCCTCTAGTTGCGGTGAGTGGGCTTCTCATTGTGGTGGCTTCTCTTGTTGCGGAGCATGGGCTCTAGGCGCACGGGCTTCAGTAGTTGTGGCACACGGGCTCTAGAGTGCAGGCTCAGTAGTTGTGGCTCACGGGCTTAGTTGCTCTGCAGCATGTGGGATCTTCCCGGACCAGGGATTGAAGCTGTGTCCCCTGCGTTGGCAGGCAGATTCTTAACCACTGCACCACCAGGGAAGTCCTTCATAAGGCTTTTATGGGTCCAAAGGTCTAGCCCATAATGGGACAACCTCTCTAAGGTGAAGGATAAGCTATTGTACCCTGCAATTCCTCCTAACAGGGAAAAGGCAGAGCACTTGGTTTCTGGCTTTTGTACGCAGTGTACATCACATTTGGGAATACAGGTGCAACACGTTTATTGGGTGATATGGATGGCTGCCAGCTTGAGTAGCTCCCTGAGCAAGAGAGTCCTCTGCAGCAAGACCATGCTGGAATACAAGCTGCCTTCTGTTTGGCCCTATATCTCAGCAGATCCAATGGTGCTAGAGAGGTCCACATTGTGTGGAGTCCTAGGGAAGCCCTAACAGCAGAGTCACAGTGCAGGACCTCAAGGTTCTGGACCAAAGCCATTCCCCTGACAGTAAGTCATTTGAAAAACAACCCCTGGCATGCCACTAAGAGCCTGGCTGTGCAGCTGAAGTGATTATGCAACTATGGCTGCCCATGATGAGCTGGACATTTCAGATTTACCACCTCACAGTTGGGTGGTATTGCAACAATCTCTCAGATAGATAAGGAGAATGGGAAGTCTTGGAAATTCCTTGGAAGTTGAATAGTGGCCAGAAGAACATGAGTGGGAGAGTTGGAAGTTCCCCAAGAAAGGCAAGCTCAGTGTAATTATCTTTTCCTCACCCACTAACTGCTCCTCTCCCTGCATTCCCTCTCTTGGGTGCAGCAGTAACACGCACTCTACCCCAGGTCAGATCTCTGGAGTCATCGTTGACAGTGCGGGCTCAGCAGTGGGATACCCCCTTCAAACAGTATCTCTTTAATCTATGCCTGCCCCTCCTGCTCCTCCGTCACCGCTACTGCCTTAATTAAGTCTCTCATCATTTCACTCTGACAAATTTTCCACATTATTGAAAATGGGGTTTATGCATATCTGATTATTCCATTCACTCCTCAAATATTTATTGAGCATCTACTATGTAATCAGGCACTGGGTTAGCCTTTGGGGAAAACGATGTGAGGAATTCAAAAATGACATTGCTGCAGGCCTTATGGAATTCACAGCCTGATGGAAAAGAGAGATGAAAATCCTCCTTAAAATCCTTCAGCGGTTCCCCGCTGTTTTCAGGATGAAGCCCATATGTCTTGACCGGTTAGTCCCTGCCTATCTCTCCAAAACTATCTCTAACCACTGCCCTTCAGTCTTGCAGGTACTTTTCCTTCTTCCGAGCACCCTCCTCTCTGACTGGCTACCATCGACTTTTTTAAGGGCTCACTCCAGCTGTCCAACTCCTCCAGGAAGCCTGGACACTCCCTCTCCCCGTTAGCTGCCCTTTTGTGTCGTTTCACCAACCTCATGCTACCACTATCACACATGTATCACACTTCATTGTGATTCTTCGTTCTTTTGTCCACCGCTTCTATCCTACTGTAAGCTTAGCTTTGTGTACCCAACACTTAGTTACAGCGTCCGATTCATAATAGGTACTTGACATTTTTTCTCAAACGGAACTGTGTAGGTATATAGAAATGTTCCCCACTCTGTAATAGCAGACAAGGCCAACATCACTTCTGTACCCTGGCAAAGGAGCTTCTGAGCACGACTGGCGTCCTCTGGGTGCGGGGCCTCCTGACTGGCAGCGCCCAGGTCCCTCCCTCGACGAACAGGACTCAGCGGCACGCCCCCTAGCGTCTCCGGCTGACGCTACAGGAACGGGAGGGCGCCGGAGAACACGCGGTTCCAGACCCGAGCTTGGCGCATGCGTGGCACGGGAGCAGTCCAGTCGGCTCGGAAGAGTCCAAGCGCGAGGGGAGAGAGCTGAGATTCTTTTCCCTTCTGCAATAGGAAGCTGGCTCCTATTCTTTTCCTTTCCGATTGTATCTTAATTTAAAGTTTGAACCTTGACTTGTGGTTCTGTAGGGAGCGATAAAGGAGCTAGCATGTTGTTAGACTTTTCTTCGTCTCTCGGCACCCCTCCCGCGGGGCGCAGGGTTGGACGGGTCCAGGTCAGGAGCAAGGGGGCGGAAGCTGCGGCGGCTGTCAGAGCTGAAGAGGGGCCGGGTGGAGTGGCCATGGAGAGTCAACGCTGGCTGCCGTTGGAGGCCAATCCTGAGGTGAGCGTGGCTCGGGTCTTGGCCTGAGGCCGCGGGCAGGGGCGGAGGGCAGCGGGCTGCCGCCTCTAGTCCCGGGCAGTTTGTCGCTAAATGGTGTTCTCTGTTTCGTTTTCAGGTCACCAACCAGGTGAGTGAGGTGTCTTGTCGCTTGGGACTCTGGCCGCCTACACCCCTGCACTCCCCAGGAGTCTGGGATTTAACTCCGTGAGGTTCCCTCTTGTTCAGCTTCAGACGGGCGTGCTCTGTTTGCGGTCGCTTCCCTTGCACCTGGGTCCTGGAGATGCTCCCAGCTGTGTCTTGTCCCATTCCCCGTCAACAGCGTTTCCTGGGTTTTTTGGGTCAGGTTTTGAGGGACATTCACCCTGTATTTCTGTTCCTCTTCTCTCTTCGTTTTGCCTCCTGCTAGTGCCGAATCCATTATTGTCCCACCCCTATACCTTCTAGGTGACTAATTTGCCTGCAGTACCTGACTCGAAGCTTTGTAAAGTCTCCCACCCAGTCCTTGTAATCTCATCCGCCACTTGCACCATGAAATCATCTTCCAGTCATCTTCTCTCGCCCGGTCAAGTCACTTCTCTTCTCCGCCACGCCCCCTTTCTCTTCCAGTTTCTTAAAAATGGAATTTAGTTGCTTTTATACCATAGGAAAGCTCAATTCCCACGTCATCCTTTGCCAGCTACAGTAACCCTTTAAGTTCGTTTGGGTGTTGGAGGTTCGGGATGGGGAAGAGGGGACATCTCGCAGCCACTCGATCAAAAGGACAATAAGTGCTACCAGGTATAAACTTTTTATTTGCTCAGGTGTATTTTGCCTTCTCCTGTTTTTCATTCTCAACAGCAAGTTTACTTTTTATTGCCCTCTTAGTTTATCATTCTTCTCCCCCGTCCCCCCCCCCAATAATCTTCCTTCTCATCACTAAGGAATAATGATTCTCCTGTACTTCATTGGTTTTCGGTTTTGAAAGCTTGTAGAAAATTCCTTATATAAAGAAAGCAGATAGAAGTGCTTTATTTTAATGTTGTCAGCAAACTATTTTTTTATTCATATTACATGCTATTGAAATGATTATTACTGCCTCAATTCTTGTCTCTTTAGTAATCTAGTAATTTAGTAATGAACAAAGCTTGGAACACAGCATATATCTTTCATGTTATTATTAAGGTGGCATTTCCTATCAATATTAATTTTCTTTTGTTTTACCCTCTGACATTTGTTGTTCATTTTTTGCCTAAAACATTTTGACGGCTTTGTAAAGAAAAAAATTTTCCTTCTGAAGAAGTCAGTGTTTACAACTTCTGATTTAGTGCCCTAGGAAAGAGGCATATTTCTCTCAGACCTAATTCCAGATTTTTTTATAACTTCAGTTAAAAATCAATTTACCTATATCTGGACTCTGTTCTATTCTATTGATCTATGTGTTTGTTTTGATTACTGTGGTTTTATTACTGTGGTCTTGAAATTAAATAGTATGAATTCTCAAACTTCATTCCTTTTCAAAATTGTTTAGGCTATTTTAGTTTCTTTGCCTTTCGATATAAATTTTAGAATCAGCTTGTCAACTTACGCAAAAAATTTTGGTATGATTTTGATGACTAGGCCTATAGATATATTTTGGGGAAAAATATCGTAACAATATTGAGTCTTGCAATCCATGAAGATGGTACCTCTCATCATTTACCTGGGTCTTTGATTTCTTTCAGCAGTGGCCTGTCGTTTTAGCATGTCGATCTTGCACATTTTTTTGTTTCTTTATACCTAAGTATTTAATGGTTTTTGGTGCTATTGTAAATGATGGTGTTTTAAAATTTCATTTTCTAGTTGTCCATTGCTATGTATAGAAGTATAATTTATTTTTACGTGTTAACTTTGTACTGCTGTTGTGCTAAATTCACTTACTCTAGTGTCTTTTTTTTGTAGATGCTTTGGGATTTTCTATACAGACAGTCATATTCTCTGTGGTTAGACTGTTTTATTTTTCCCTTTTCAATCTGTATGCCTTTTATTTATTTTTCTTGTTGAACTAGTTAGGACCTTTAATACAAAATTGAGTAGGATGGAGAGAGAGAGGACATCTTTGTCTTGTTCTGGAACTTAGAGGGAAAACATTTGATTTTTCATCATTAGATATGTTAGTTGTAGGGTTTTGGTAGATGCTTTTTTATCAGGTTAAGGAAGTTCCCTTCTTTTCCGAGTTTGCTGAGAGTTGTTATCATGGATCACTGTTGAATTTTCGTAAATGACTTTCCTGTATCTCTTGAAATGATCATTTAAGGAAGAAATAATACTAATCCTACATAAACATAGAAGAGGGGGGCGCTTCTCAACTCATTTTATGGCTGGCATTACCAGACAAGCCATGATAAGAAAAACTGCAGACTCTCCCTCTTGAACATGGATGTAAAAATCCTCTACAAAATATTTGCAAATAGAATGCAGCAGTATATAAAAAGGATAGTGTATCCTGACGAGGAGCCATTTATTCTGTTATTGCAAACCTGGTTCACTATTCTAAAGTCAATCAGTGTAATTAACTGTATCAACAGACTAAAAAATACAATTGTTTTTAGATGATACCATTATTATTTTTAATAAATGTAAGCTTATATAATTGGAAACCTATATTCTAAACCTACGTTCTAATTGGAGACCTTTGTTCCTAAGTAATCTTGGTAGCCTATAAAACACATTCACTTATTCACATCAATTAAATAATATTTGGGGGGCACCTTTTGGAATACCAGGTATCTGAGCAGGAGCTGGTTATATTTAGTGATTAAAACATTTATGGTTTTCTGCTTTTCAGTCCACTGGGAAGACAATAAACAAGTAAGCAAACAAATAGTTGCAATTATTATAAGTGCGGTGGAGAAAATTAATGGTACAGTGATGAAGACCATCAGGGAAAACATACTAGGTTGGATGGTGACAGGAGGCCATTCTGTGGTGACATAAACAGAGAAAAGATATTATTAGTATATGATTGTACACTATTTCTGGCATGCTTTGGTGTGGTTAAGTTTGTTTTAAATTTGTTTTTTTTAATTAAAAAAAATTTTTGTGTGTTAGTTTCTGCTTTATAACAAAATGAGTCAGCTATACATATACATATATCCCCATATCTCTTCCCTCTTGCATCTCCCTCCCTCCCACCCTCCCTATCCCACCCCTTTAAATTTATTTTGTAAAGAAGTAATGTACATTTAGTGGGAGAATGGACAAGTATCTAAGAAGCAATCAGTTTTAACCAAAATTTTTGTAGTTGTTTCTTTATTCTCTTTATGTTAGTGACAGAACTGAGAATTGGAAATGAATGGAAATTTAATTAACTCACTCAGAATTTGGAAAATTTATAAAGTAAGCCACAGATTAATCCCAACAATATCCATCCCCACCTTTTCTTCTTTCCTCAATTGAATGGAATCATAGGCCTTTTACTTATCGTGATTTCACTCTGTTAGCATTTCTTGGTTGCATGTGTCATTATACTCAGTATGAGCAAACACTGTTTAATGCTCTCACAACGCCTATTTTGTATAAGAATGATTAACTCATGTCTACTATATGAAGATTGTTAGTAACTGTTAGACGTTAACTAGTAACCATATGCCTCAGTAGATGTGGTAAGTAGTGATTTCTTTTGTTGGTTCATATGCTGTCATTGCCTTCTCAGGATATTTTGTCTTGTGATAGGTGAGACTTACCTAGAATAAAATCAGTTAAATGATAGAAAAAATTATTTTAAAAATTGAAGCTCCACTTTATTTACATATGCATTTAAGGGGGTAATAGCAGCTTGTAGCTGATGGAAAGTTACAGGTAATTAAGCATCAGGAATTATAACTTTTTTTAAAAAGAACATTTTGTGTTGTGGGCAATCATAGAATTTCTTTTTATGACCACACTAGATTTTCATCTTGATTATGTTTTGTGATTTGAGTATTGTACAGCCACATTATATAATTTTAAATATTGTGTTTTAGAACCACCCATTTCTGATGTGAAAATTCCCTAGAAATATTCCTAATTGTGGATTTTATTGAATAGGCAAAATATTTTCTGGCTGAAGGAAAAGAAATTTACTTTAACATAATTATTGTATTTAGTTGCTTAGTGTTGGAAAAAGATTTAGCAGTCATCTGCTAAATTATTGCCATGAACATGCAAACATTCGTTAGTTAGTGTTTCCCATCTTGGGAAAAACACCCTTGTTACCCTGCCCTCCTCTACTACCTCCTCTGTTTCCCTTCTTTGTAAATTTTCACAAAGAATTGACCATAGACGCTCTTGCTACTTTCTTATCAGCGTTTTTTCCTGTATTCACTCCCATCTAGTTTGCTTCTATCCTCACCATTTCACAGTAACTACTTTTCTCAAGTTTACTAATTACGACTTTGCCAGATCCAGCGTTCACTTTTCTGTCACCATTTTCTTGATCTCTTAGCAACATTTGGAAGAGTAGACCACTCCATCCCTCTTGAAACATTATCTTTTCTTGGCTGCTGTGATAATTCTGGTTTTCCTCCTATTTCTCGGACTGCTTCTTAGATTTGTCTTTTATGGATCATTTCCCTTCCAGTTACTAAGGAGTTCCTCAGAACTTTGTCCTACACTCCTAATCCTTTTTTTTTTTTTTTTTTTTTTTTTTTTTTGCGGTACGTGGACCTCTCAGTGTTGTGGCCTCCCCCCTTGCGGAGCACAGGCTCCGGACGCGCAGGCTCAGCGGCCATGGCTCACGGGCCCAGCCGCTCCGCGGCATGTGGGATCTTCCCGGACCGGGGCACGAACCCGTGTTCCCTGCACTGGCAGGCAGACTCTCAACCGCTGCGCCACCAGGGAAGCCCATACACTGCTAATCTTTTTATATTTTCTGTTGTATAGCATTAGTACTGTCAGTTTTCACCTGTTTGATCCTATGTTTCTCCAAGTCCTTACTTCTCTACAGAATTGGAAACTACTATATTCAGCTACCGCTTTTACAATATATCTCCATTTGGATGTCTTATAGATATCTCAAATTTAACATGGCTGAAAAAGAAGTCAGGCTTTACATCCTCTCATTTCTCCTGCAAATCCACTTCCCCAGTCTTTTAAGGGTACCACCATTTATACAGTGCCCAAGTCAATGTCATTAATTCTTCACAACTATGCTAGTTTGGAGAGGCCATTCTTGTACTGATTTAATTTCTTGGGTTCGAATCTCTGCTTTGAGACCATAGGCAGTTACCTAGCCTCTTTGTACCTCAGTTTCTTAGTTTCTCATAACCCCTCCTAATCCTGTAAAATTGTTGTAAGGATTAAATAAATTGCTACATGTAAATTATGTATAACAATGTATAGAACAAAGCATGCACTCTGTGAAGTTAGCTGTTTTTAATATTTTTCTTTCCCTAACCTCTCAGATCCAATGATTTGCAACTGTGGTAGACTCTTCTTTCAGAATCTATCCCAAATCGGCCCATTCTGTTCATTTCTACCACCATGTCCCAAGCTATGATCATCCTTTGTTTGGACAGCTGCAGTAAGCTTCCTAACTAGTTTTTCTGCTTCTCCCTTTACCTCCCTAAAATATATTCTCAGTATACACCCAAGGAGATTTTATAAAAATGCAAATCACGTCTGTGTTTCCCTGCTTAAAACACTCAAAACACAAAACAGCCTTCCATTGCTTGTGCTTAGAATGCACTTCAAGCTGCTTACTATGGCCTGATGGGGAGGTACTACCTGCCTCCCACTTTTGCTGGGCTGCAGTCTTTCAGTCCTGTTCCTGCTTCAGTCTTTGTACTAGCTCATCCTGTGCTTGAATCATTCTGATCTGGGTTGTTTCATGGTTGGTTCTTGTCATTTGTGTCTTAACTTAAAGTCCTCTCCTCAATGAGTCTTTCCTGATTATGCAGGTAATGTTCCTTCCTTTTCCCACCACCGGCCCTGAATCTACACTGACATCATGTCTTGTTTTCTTTCTTTCATAATACTTAACCACTTTGTGAAATTATCTTGTTTATTGCGTGTATCATACCACTAGAATGTAAGTTCTGTGAGAACAAGGACAAGTCTGAAGTACTAAGAATGGTGCCTGGCCCATAGGGGGCTCTCAACAAATAGTTATTGAATGGAAGAATGAATAAATTTTATATAGCTCCTTTCATGCTCCAGAAAATCTTTCTTAAAATTATCTTTAATGTGGTCATGAATCTTTTGCTTGAACATTTAAGTGAGCAGTATTCTATCTCATAAAGTGATTTAGTTTTTTACTATCATGAAAATAATGTATAATTAGAAGAATTATATTTCTTTATATTGAAACAAAATCTGCTTTCCTGTAACTTCCTCCTGTTGTCTGTCATCCTCCCATTGAAACCATACAGAGTAAATCTAATTGCTTCTTCATGATATTACTAGAAATAGTGGGAGAAACGGATTATACTAATTTAAGTTTCCTTCGAACATGCCCAGATTCTCCAGCTGTGAGGTCTTCCAAAACCTTATCATTCCTGGTGACCTTTCTTTGAGTCTGATTCCGTTTGTTGTCATCCTTCATAAAATAGGCCTGCCAGAACTGATATCATATTCCACTCTGAATAATCTGTGTTAAAATAGTGTGTTACTAAATTATCCTGAGTAATACAACTTTTAAAGCAGATCAGCATTGCATCACTTACGTTGACAATTGTGTAGTCCATACTGAGCCTGCAGTAAAGTAAACTCCTTTCTTTCTTGGTCCCTACATAAAATGTTTTTAGTATTTCACCATTCTGTACTTAAGGAATTTCATTTTTGTTTGTTTACTAAATAGCTATTGAAATTCATTTGGCTGGTTTCCAGACTTTAAAAACCATTGTTTTCTCATTTAACTATTAGTTATTTTCCTAGTTCTGCATCTAGCAGTTACTACTAGTATACTTTTACTAGCAGTGATACCGAGCAATTACTAGATAAGTATAATTTCTGTCATAACCCAAACCATTAGTAAATTAGTAACAAGGCAGCATCTATTGCTGTCCTGAGCTGGCCATTGAAGAGCGGAGCAAGTGACTTAAGAACAAATTTGAAAGGAAGGTAGATTTAATTTTCCTGTTTTTTAAAATTTATGTAATCAGAGTTTTTGTTATTTGACTATCACCTAAAGAATGAGGAGGAATTCACTAAAAATGAGGGGGAGAGGCTAACAGTTTTTCAGATAGAGAGAAGTCCAGTTTGTGTGCAAAAGCAAGGTAAGAGATGGTTATCCACCCTTTGAGAACTTGAAGAGTTCATTGTGGCTAAAATTAGAGAACAAAGTACAAAAAGATACTTTAAGCAGTGAAAGACAAGTAAATAAGCACCAGAACATCCAGAGCTTTGCATGTGGGTTCTGGCAGCATGACCTTGAAAAGTCACAGAACCTCCCAGGCTCCGTTTTCTCATTGGTGAAAGGATGTAATAATAAAACCTCCTTTGGAGTAAAGGCGAAGTGCATTAAAGTTCCTAGCATAGTTTCTGATAGAAGATACTATTTTAAATTTTTACAAATAAATTAAAATATTCTGTATCTGGTGGAAATTTTCTCTTTGGACCATAGAATGAAAAGGATAAGTTAACCAAGGATCTTTTTTGGGCACATATTCTAACTTACTAATTGTTTCTCTTGATAGGCCAAATGTTAGTGGCATTATAAAAATTTAGTGAGCTAGTCAGTCAGAATTTTTTGTTATTTTATTACCCAATGTTTACAAAAGCCTGAAGACAGATACTAAAAGTTATAAATCCCTTTATTATATTTGATGCAAACAGGATGCTTCTAATTGTGTAGAGATGGCTTTGCAAGTGCCTGTACTATATAGAATACTTTGTGAGTAATCTGGAGAGATTTTTGGGGAATAGTTTTAAAACTGGCATTATGTTTTATCCCGGTTTTGTAAATTTAAAGAAAATACATGCATATCAGTTCTGTAGATTTGTATCTTTGAAACTACATCTATTGTAAAAATAACACTTTTTAAAAACACTGGAAGATAAAAAGTTGAGTTCCACACCATCCAAGCTAACTACTATTAATATTTAATATTTTAGAGAATTTCTTTTTAATCTTTCTCTATTTGATTATGATCATCACAAATTCACGTAGGTTCTTTTTTTCCCTTTAATTATAAAAGTAGGATACCTTCGTTATTTTAAAAAAAAGTGAGAGGTAAAAGTTGGAGACTTTCTTCCTCACCTTTTCTCCGAAGCCCAGAGGTAGTTACTAGGCACAGCCTCTTTTATTCTTTCTATGCATATGATGACTTCCTGTGTGAGTCTGACCCATAACAATCTGGAGTCAGAGGTTGCATCCATGTACTTAATAGATATTAGTTAAATTGAACGTCTTTTTATCAATCTTATTTGATAGGCTATATGAGTAAAAAGTTGAGGGAAAGTATGATTCCAGTTAAATTTTAATCATTTTTATATATTTAATTTAATCTTCTATTTAATCATTGATGTGTCCTCAGTTTGATACTAATCACTCTCGCTACAACTGCTGCCTTTGGAGCTTGGTAATTTTTTTTTTTTTTTTTTGTGGTACGCGGGCCTCTCACAGTTGTGGCCTCTCCCGTTGCGGGGCACAGGCTCGGGTCGCGCAGGCTCAGCGGCCATGGCTCACGGGCCCAGCCGCTCCGCGGCATGTGGGATCCTCCCAGACCGGGGCACGAACCCGTGTCCCCTGCATCGGCAGGCGGACTCTCAACCACTGCGCCACCAGGGAAGCCCCTAATTTTTAAACTCTTTAGCTTTGGCTGACTTGGAACAAGTTTGCAACTTCAAGGTAATTTGCCAATTTTCTCCAGACTGTTTTTTCACTAAAATGTTTAACTGTTACTTTCAGTTTGCAGCACAGATGTAAAAATTATTCTGTTACATGTACCTCTTGTTTTATAACTTTATAGCAGTATGGCTATTGGGGGTACATAATATTAGCAAATAAATTTAAATTCTTTTATCAGAGTTTATGATACTTTTCCTTGACAGTATGCCTTTTAGAGGTGTCAGTCCTGTGCAGGTGGTATTTGGAGTATTTGGAGCTGATAAATGCCTGGTTTTAGATTAGAAGCCAAATGTATCTTTCCTACCTCTTTAACTTGGCACAAATAAAAAGTATATATAAAATATTCATTATAAACATAGCTTAACAGACATGTGTAGACATACAGATGGCTAGATTATCTATTAAGATAGAGATACAATCTTTAACAAATTGAACAAATTTCTTGCAAGTTCAGCAAATAGAACTTGAGTGTCTGGTTTGGCCAGTACAGTGCTAGGCAGTGGGTTTAAAAAGGTGAATAAGACACAGTTCCTTCCTTTGGCTTTGCAGTCAATTTTAGTCCTTTTTTAGTTTCTAGATAGAGTTGAATATTGAGGAGGGCATAGACTAAGAATTTCAGAGAAAGTGGAGAAGGGAGAGGGAAGTAGTTTGGAATACTTCATTGATCTTTATTAAAGTCTGGAATCATTCATAGGAATCAGGTGAAGAATAGGTATTAACTAGAGAAGTCCATTGATTTCTGTGGCCCCAGACTGTTGCAGAGCATGTGACTTGATGAACCTGTGGATGTTGAACACATTCTGCCAAGAGAAGTTTTTTAATTCAGAGTATTTCTTATTAAATGTATCTAAGACCTTATTTTTGACCAACCATACTGTCAGTAAGTAGCGTTTTTTCTACAGGCAGAGAATTGGAGGGATGTGGAGAGTGGTCCTTTAATCAGGAAGGTCTTGTCTTGTAGAACCTGACTGTGAGATGAATAACACTGTTTATGTAATAGGGCGTGGCTTCCATTGGTTTTGCAAGATCTCATTTGATGATCTAAGTATGTGTGATTGTTCTTCAGGGAGAAATACCCAAGGCACCTTTTTACTTTTAAATCTCAGATAATGTTAGACCAGTAGATACTAGGATGTATTCTCGAAGTAAGGTATAATGATGCATTTTTAGTGTGTTTTTTGTTTCCTCTGCTCCTTTATTTCTATCATGTAAAATTTATTTTGTGATGGTGAACTTTTTAAAACCATCAATTTCCTTCAATACAGGCATTTATTGAGTTTATTGTGAAATTGACATCATTCTTATTATTATGTTCTTTTTTCCTTTTCTCTCTGCAGTAGATTAGGATCTGATATTTTATTTCCCTATGAATTCTTGAGTTTGAAAAAAACCACTGCTCTTTTGTTAGTTTTTTTTTTGCTAGATGTAGGAGAGACAGTGAAGCTGAGTAGGTTTCATTGTGTACTGAAAGTCAGGAAGCCAGCAGGTTACTTTATTTTTTATATAATTATTTTTAAAAAATATTTATTTATTATATATTTATTTATTTATCTTGGCTGCACCTGGACTTAGCTGCGGCATGTGGACTCTTAGTTGCAGCATGCTTGCGGGATCTAGTTCCCTGATCAGGGATTGAACCAGGCCCCTGCATTGGGAGTGCGGAGTCTTACCCTCTGGACCACCAGGGAAGTCCCAGGTTACTTTTTATATCAAGCATTTCCTGATGTTCACACAAGTTGCTTGGACTTTTTTGGCCTTACACACTCTTTGCTCATTGATAAAACTTGTGATATCAACCTGTCGTCTATCTTTAAACGTCAGTCATCATTTTTGATAATTAGGATAAACTATGCTGATTTACTTCCAAAATAATTCTTTATGTACTAGAACTTAGATGCATTTTCTTAAAAATCCAATGTTGGGAATGAGTTTAAGGTATCAACCAAGCCACTTGTATATGTTCGGTGAAGTCCTGATTTATTATGTTCAATCCCAAAGTAATGGATTTTGAAAAAAGGAGTTTTGCTTAATATGTTGTAAATTTTAAATGTTTGTTAACTGATATAAATAAATTGCTATCTCTTCCTACCTTATTCATGGAAAACCTGCTTTACTTCATACAACATCAGTAATATTTGTACTTTCCATTCCCTTTTATGTATCAGATATACAGTACATACACATTATTTCCCTGTTAACACTAAACTGGTTTATTTCCCCTTTTTTACCAGTTTCTCAAACAATTAGGTCTACATCCTAACTGGCAGTTTGTTGATGTATATGGAATGGATCCTGAACTCCTTAGCATGGTACCAAGACCAGTGTGTGCAGTGTTGCTTCTCTTCCCTATTACAGAAAAGGTAATTGCTAAGTAAGATATAGTTTCCAGTAAATGCAGAGTTCTCTTTCAATGCTGAATTAAACTTATGCTGTTGAATTAAACCTATGAATTAAGAACAGATGACTCCCTTCTTGCATAAAATGAGGAAATCTAGACAGTGGGGGCATCCTAAAAATCTAGTTTTACTAAAGAGATGTATTTAGATTTTGATTTGTAGATTGACAGAGAAGCCCTGAGTCTTTTAAACTCTGGTAGTTTTCTTTTTTTTTAATATAAAGTATGGTTAGTTTGCCTCAACTGTTTTGATGTGACATTTAATCACAATTTGATGTGTATACTTCAGAATTGTTAAGTACTAGGATAATCTTAAATCTGTCTTAGAAAATATATGAATAAAGAATATTCAAAATTTTAATATATAAAATATGTAAATGTTTTCAATATATACATAAAGAAATCTTTGTTTTAAGGAGGTAGATGTAACTAATGACATGGGTTACATTATTTTCAGAGTAAACTTGATTTGGGTGCGAATCGTTAAGCTTAAATACAATTTAATTGGCAGATTTAGGATATGTTGGGGATTATAAATAGCTATTCTTAGCTCTCTGTATCTAAATTCAAATCGCCATATTTCAGGCCTTCTAGAATGATATTTTATAGTTATATGTATTATGGAGCCATTTTAAAACAGTTTTGAGTCTATATCTTTCTGATTTTTATTTTTAAACTTAGAAATAATAGGATGAGCTCAGCATTGTAAAAAATGAAGTAAATGGGAAGATGTGAGGAATTAGTATTTATACTTACTTATATAAGTAGAAAATATAGTGGCATCTGCCACTTTTGGATATCTTTTACAGTTTGGTCAGTCCCTATTTCAGCTCATAAGTGACATAATAAAAATCACTCAAAGGATATCTAGTGGATGGTTTAGGAGATATAAAGTGTTTCAATCTTCTAAGTTCTAATTTAGAAACTGATTATGTAGTTGTGAATGGCTTCAGCATACTAATAGCAAAAGAATTGTTATGGATACCTCATTATCTTTTAAATAAAGTCAGTTACAGTGTTTTAAATGTGCTTTATGCTATTAATTTATTTCTCTCTGATATTTTTGTTGTCTTTAATTATGGCAGACCACAGTGAAAACACATAGTCACTTTCCTTTTTCCTATACTTGCTCTGAATCATTTTAGGATTTTTTTTCTAAACCTTAAATCTTGAGAAGTTATCAAACTTTTTGATAACTTTATGATAACTTTTTCATAACTTCAAACTCTTTTGCTTTGTCACCAAGGAACATTGATATTAAGCAACAACAATAACAAACTAAGCTCTAGGACTGTACAAAACATTTCAGCCCAAGACCTTACTATATTGAACTTTTCAGTTTTTATCAGTTGAACTTATATGAATGAATTAATGGTTCAGAATTTATTCTGAAAATATTTACAAATTTGATTTTGGATATATGTATATGTATACCTGGTTCACTTTGCTGTACAGCAGAAACTAACACAACATTGTAAATCAACTATACTTTAATTAAAAATAGTAAAAAATTAAAAAAATAAAAATTTGATTTAGGAGCACATTCATAAAAATTATTTTTTCAGGCACAGGTACATTTGCTGTTAAAAGCAGTTCCTTAATTATGGGTTTTAAATAGACATCATTTGTTTCTTTTATCGCAGGGGTCAGCAGACTTCTTCTGTGAAGGGTCAGCTAGTAAATATTTTCAACTTTGCAGGCCTGATAGTCTCTATTATAACTATTCAACTTTGCCTTTTAGTATGAAAACAGCCATAGACAACACAAAAATAAAACTTTACTTATGAAACCAGGAAGTGGGCCAGGTTTGGCCTGTAGTAGGGCTACCTACTCTATTGGAATCTGAAAACTATAGGAAAACAATAAACAAAACAATAAAATCATCTTCCTACTCTCTTCCTTCTCCTCACTTTTAAAAAAAATTTAGTTAATTAAATAATTTATTTATTTTGGCCGCATCGGCTCTTAGTTGTGGCATGCAGGATCTAGTTCCCTGACCAGGGATCAAACCTGGGCCCCCTGCATTGGGAACACGAAATCTTACCCACTGGACCACCAGGGAAGTCCCCATCCTCACTCATTTTTTAAAAAATTTATTTTATTCAGGTATAGTTGATGTACAATGTTGTGTTAATTTCTCTCCCCACCCATTTTTTAATCTCATTATTTTTAACACTTTTTACAATTCAAAAAATGGGGCACAGAGACATTAAGTAACTTGTTGGAGTTGCACAGCTAATAATGGCAGAGCCAGGTTGTGGGTTAAGGCAGTCAGATGTAGAGCCCACACTTTTGACATTATTGTACCATATTGTTTTTACAGTCAGTTGTTATAGATAATGGTGAATGTTATGAATATCATATGCTTATAAATATAGTGGGAATTTTGTTAATATAATATGATGTAACAGTATAGACATGTGAAAAATAGAAAGTAAAAATCCTCTAGTAATCTCTTATCCCAGATCTCTCATCTCTTATGTGTTAAGTTTTTCTATATCCTTTAACACTTTTCAATCCATATATAAAGTAAATATTTTTAAAACATAAATGAGAATCATATTAATATACACTGGCCTATAGCCACTCTATAATCATGGACAGATTTCTAGGTCAGAATATGTAAATCTATTTTATTCTTTTTAAAATGTTTTATAGTATTGCATTCAGATATGCCATGTTAACCAAATCCCCATTGATGTATATTTAGAGTTTTTCCAGATTTACATTTAAGTCCTTTTTAATGTATTATTTTCACATGTAGACTATTGTTTTTTTTTTTGATAGTATGAAATATTCAGAACAGAAGAAGAGGAAAAAATAAAATCTCAGGGACAAGATGTTACATCATCAGTATATTTCATGAAGCAAACCATCAGCAATGCCTGTGGAACAATTGGACTAATCCATGCTATTGCCAACAATAAAGACAAGATGCACTTTGGTAAATAATTTTTCATTACTGCTATCTTCCCCATCCTTAAGTTATAAGTTAACTTATTGAGCAGTAGGTGGTGTTCTAGTTCTTTCTTTCGAAGTATCAAATAAAGCTTTTCCTCCCTTCTTTCTTTTATAATGGGAATGTATATACTATTAGGGGAAATATTAATCCTCCCCAGGTTTAACAAACAAATAACTTAAGCCCTATCATTTATCCCAATATTCTTAATTCCTAACTTAACAGTGAAAAGGTTTTACTTGAGAAATAGTTAGCATGCTTCTAGTATTTTCATATCTCAGTCTCTTTGAGATAGCAAGCCTTTTCAATTTTTTCATCTTTAATATTCTCAGAATCTGGATCAACCTTGAAAAAATTCCTGGAGGAGTCTGCATCAATGAGCCCTGAAGAACGAGCCAGATACCTGGAGAACTATGACGTCGGTACCTTTTTCTGTCTTGATCTCATGTGTGGGCAAAATTCTCTGGGATTGTAGATTCTTTTGGGGGGTTTGTCTTGAAACTGTATATTATGCAATTATGGATTTTTGTTGTATCCATTAAAACAGGCCCTTTGTACTTTTGTAACATTATCTGAAATATCCATAAATGTTGATAAATTGCCACTTCTTTTCTACGTCCAGAGCTGAATGATAGAAAAAAGGCAATTTGATTTAACAGTTTATAAAATATCTTACGAATGACTGTTCCTTACCATTCCCTCCCTATAATAAATATATACTTGGTAATACCCTGTGTGTCTTTCACTGGGAATTTGGAACAAGGCTGAAGACCAATGGAAAAAACAAAGGTTTAAAGGTAGATGTTAGAATATTCTCTAGCTATTTTATCAGTGTAATATTTTTGCATGTGTGAGGACACAGGCCACATAGTCTAAGACGTTTTAAATGATTGTACCATTTCATAGAATTTAGATTGGTATTTACATTTTATTCTATTTGAAATCTATTTTTCTTTTGAAGGCTTTTTACCTTTTAATGACATTATTAAGTAGATTGTAAGTTCTTTGAAATTAGAAACAGTATAGTGTACAAATTATTTGGCTAGAACAATGTGTTAGGCAGAGTTTGTGCCCAATAAATCCATTGACTTGATTATGTTGTTTTAGCATTCTAATACACTTTGATGATTTTAAGTTGTTTTTCCTTTAAAAAAACCGGCTGATCTCATAAAACGTCTTTATTTTACATAAAAATGAAATGAACAACATAAAAGTCACCAGTAATCCCACCAATGAGAGGTAGCCACCATTTATATTTTTAACAGAGTATATAATTATATATGCAATTTTTTAAAACAAGAATTTGATCACACTGTAATATTGTTTTATAACTTGCTTTTTTCACGTAACTTATCACAAACATTACATACCATTAAGTATATATTTGACATCATCATTTAATGGCTGCCTAGCTTTCCATAGTGTAGTATTTTATTTAACCAATAAATTATTGTCAGAAATTTAATATTTTTCCCTTTTTTTCACCATTTGAAAAAATACTACAAGGTATATAATTGTAGCTAAGTCTTTGCAAATATCACTAGTTATATATAATTATGTACAGTTATATGTAAATATATAAACTCCTAGAAGAGAAATCGCTGGACCAAATAGTTTGCATGTTTTTAAAGTTTTGATACTTATTGCGAAATTGCCATTCATAAAGGTACTTTCACCCGTAATTTACTTTGACTGTTTCTTTTCATCTTTGTTAATAGTGGGTATTATAAGAGCATTTTTTTTTTTAAGTTCAGGAACCTAAAATTTCTAGCTTCTGATAAATGCATGCCTTTTGCTCCACATTTCTAAAGTGCTGACTGAAGCTGCATGATTAAGCGTAAATACAGCCAGAGCTGCAGAATAGCATGTAACCTGGAGAAACAGATGAGCTAAGCTTCTTCAGTCTCTATCTGTGAGATGCTTACTTTATTCTAGTCTCAGTTGAATAAAGTGTTAAATGTTAGTTCCAGCATTTAAATAAGGTAAATGACTCCCACTTACTCCTGGCAATAACAAATAAGCAGATACTCAGTTTCCTAAGGTTTCAGAGATTTGTGGGTTGGAAAGCACAGCAATTCATTTGCTTACTCAGAAATCCTTCTTAAATATTTAGTGTTAAACTGTTCCAAAAATCTCCTCCAATTTGTTTCTTAACAAGGCTTTAGATGTTAAAATTTAGCGTTTTTGTTTTCATTTTAAAAGTTGGATATAGTCATTTTTTCCTGTTAATACTTTATATTCTTATTACAGGCCATTCGAGTTACTCATGAGACCAGTGCCCATGAAGGTCAGACTGAGGTATTTCACATTTTTCAAAACTTTTCCTGCCACTTGTAAATTTAACCACAGTTCTATTGTATGACATGTAGTTTTAGAAAATTATTGGGACTGTTTTTCCTTTGAGGGAATTTACTTATGTAAAAGTAGTCATAAAGTAGCCCAAGAACATGTTTTGACAAACTGTTAATATGCACTTTGATAACAGCCATCTCAGTTTGTCTAATCATTTAAACAGATTGCAGACTGTGTGCTGTTTGCTTTGGCTAACGGGTGGTCTGCGTGTTCCCCATCAGGTTCCTTTGACTTGCAAGTGTTTTGAGAAAAATACCTGCCCTGTAGTAAAGGTAGATAGCCAGTATGGTTTTCAAGAGCCTCTATCATGCTCAGCTTCTAGCAAAAAGCTGTAACATTCTCTTTACTCAGGAAATCTGTTCTGGGGCAATGTGATGATCTTCACCATCTTCTTCAGATAGGTCACCTCTCCTCTCCTTCTCTTGTCTCTTTTTTCATTCTCTTTTTCATGAGGGATTCCCTCCTTCCATTTCTCCTTTTTCTTCCCTCAAAACCTCACCCTCCCACTCCTGGGGGAAGTTTGTCAGAAGGTATTTCAGTCAAAATGAATAGAATTTAATTAAAATCGTTTGGTGTATTTATAACACATTTAAGTGTTAATACCAGAGAATTATAGATTTTCTTCTTTCTTATCCCATGCGTGACTTGGAATCATACTTTTTCATGTACAAAGATGACATTGCCTTTATGCTTTAAAAATACTTGAAAAAAATACTGATTTAAAAGTATTGAACTTAAATATTCCCACTATCTTCAAAAAAATTTTTTTAAGGGGAAAACAATTTGATACTATGATATAACTGCAGTTTTTCATAGCTCTGACTGGTAACTGTGAATGTTTATAATAAAACCACTTAGGAATTTAAACATTAATTCTCCCTCTAATTGTATCATATACCTTCTTGGTTGCTCTCAGGTTCTGCTTTCAGATGTGTGTACCATTGCTTTTTGACTAAGTTTACATACACAGACGCACACACACACAAGTGGCATGTCTAAGTGGTTTCAACACCATATTGGAAATGAATGGGATGCTTTGTTTTTTGTATTGCTTTTTACGATCTTGAGCATGTTCTTAATCTTCACTATGCTTTGCTTTTTTTGTTTACATATTTGTAGTGTTAAAATTAGCAGTGATGGTGAAGATCAGCATGAAATTATTGTAAAATATGAAAACCGTTAATTGTAGTAAAGCAGTTAAATGCTTTAATACCTGTTTACTTAAAAAAAAATGGTCTTTATGGTACCTCCTCTTGCCTCCTTTTTGGCCTTTATCCTAATTGCAGCTTTTAATACCTCCTTTTAGATGATGTTCACATCTCTTTCTCTAGACCTAAACTCCTTCCCTTTGTAGACTTCTTTTACTTTATATTATTCCTACTATTTGCATTTTAGCTATTTGTTTTCATATTCTTTTTCATTTATTTAAGATGTATATATTTTTTAACATTGTAACAGCTCTGAAATTAGGGTGTGTCTTACAGTTGATTTTGTAATTTACTTGATGGTATTACCTTCTTTAGTGGTACATAAAATGATGCATCTTAAAACCACTGGTGCCTTAGATTTGCTGAAATGTGGTATCATATCTCCCTTACTGTGGCTCTTCGACCTAGGATTGGTGTTCAATTCCTGTGGGTATGCCCCAGAGTATCCAACACCATTCCTTGTGCATAGGCACGACACATAATTATTAATTCACCAGAATTAGCTCAAAACTAACCTTAGTGGTGTAAGAACTACCAACAAAGGCTAAATCTTGGTGTTCTGTAGTCCCCTGAGTAAACCAAACATACTATTAGACACTGTTCCTCAATAGAGCACTATTAACATTTTGGGACGAGTTCAGCTCTTTGTTGTGTGGGCTGTTTTGTGCATTCCAGGGTGGAATATAGATTATTATATTCTAGCCACTGTATGTTAGTGACTCCCAGTCACTGAGAGAACAAAAACCCACACCATACATTTCCAAATTGAGTATCAACCACCTTAAAACTCCTGCACCAGGGACAGGTGTTGTGATCACTTTATTTCTGGTTCATCTACCATCTGTGAACTTAAGAGTCTTTGACATATTATTATCTCCATTGCTCTCTGTATTGCAGCACACTATTTTTTGTCAGTTCCTACGACGCACCTCAGTCTTTCCCATTTGTATTTGTTTGGTTTTGCTGCCATAGCAAAATACCACAAACTGGATGACTTAAACAATAGAAATTTATTTTCTCACAGTTCTGGAGGCTAGAAGTCAATATCAGGGTGCCATCAGGGTTGGTTTCTGGTGAGGCCTCTCTTCCTGACTTGTAGACGGGTGTCTTTTCACTGTGTCCTCACATGGCTTTTCTTCTTTGTGCACTTGCAGAGAGAGAGAAGTCTCTAGTGTCTCTTCCTCTTCTTATAAGGACACCAGCCCTATTGGATTAGGGCCTCATCCTTATGACCTCATTTAATCTTAATTACTTCTTAAAAGCTCTGTCTCCAAACACAGTCACATTGGGGATTAGGGCTTCGGTATATGAATATTTGGAGAACATCGTTCAGTCCATAGTACCATCTTTGTGCTTTGTAAGGGCCCAGTTCTTATCCATGTACACCCTTTCACTTTACGTAGTTGGTACCTTCTCATCCTTTAGGTTTCACCTTAGAAGTCATTTTTCAGAGAGGTTTTCTTTCATTACCATTAAGTAGGGCCACCTCAGTGAATTTTCTGTCATAAAATCCTTTTTATTTTCTTCCTGGCATTTTTTTAATCTACAATATTTTTTTGTTTGTTTATTCCATTTATTTCATAGAATAGGAGTCCCATGAGGACATGGGTCCTTTTCGTCATATTTACCTTGAATCCCCAGGACAGTGCTTGGCATTAGACAGTATATAGGCATTTATGAAAAAGCGCATAGTATAAAAGTAAGGAGCACAGGATGTAGGTTTGTATACTGACTCTACTATTTAGTAGCTTAGGCAAGATACTTTCCTTAGCATAAAATGAAAAGAATAGCATCTACCTTATGGGATTGCTGTGAAGATTAATGAGTTAATCATATGAAGTGCTTAAAATAGTGCCTGGTATTTAATGGGCCCTCAGTAAATACTAAGTGGTGATTTTGTTTTACCAGGCTTTCAGAAAAATGAATATGAATGGCAGAGGATGAGCTGAAGCAATAGGGTGAAGCCAGATCAAGGGGTGGCTTGAATTTTATAAACAATGGGGAGCCACCAAAGATGGTATGTTTAGTGTTCAGCATATTGAGTTTAAGGTGAGTAATGGGTCATCTGTGTAGAAGTTGGATATGGAGTCTAAAGCTCTAGGGAGATATCTGGAGTTTTGTATTTGGTCGGAGAGTAGTTAGAACCTTGAGAATTCTACAGAGGGAGAATAGTGGTGAACCACAATGAATCCCTGGGGCACACAGGTGTTAAAGGAGTGGGTAGAAGAAGAGGAGCCAGTAATAACAGTATAATAACAACTGACATCAGTGATACTCTCTGTCAGAACGCTTTCATGGGAATGGAGTAGGCAGGAGCCTTATTGCATGCAGAGACTTGTAGATTAAATGAGAAATCAGTAAGATGAGCCACCAAAACACAGTAGCCTCTTTAGAAGATTGGCTGTCAATGCGGCCATAGAGTAGTTGTTTACTTGTATGTTCTGAATCCCACCATGATTGTCTGGCCGACTCTGGCTAATCCAGAAATTTGGACAGTAGCCCCACCTCACTTATGCTTCATTAACCTACACTGAAAGTTGCTGTTTTCATGTTTCACTCAAGTTTGGAAAGATAGAAGAACAATGGGATATGAGGAAATTAAAAGTTTTTTTTAATTGTGAACAAATAAATACAGTGATACAATAATGGAAACAGTATGCAAGTCAAATGTAAAGGCAAGAAAAGAAAAATCCAAAAGAATATTTTATTTGCCTTCAGACTCTAGTTTTACTTCATCAATACTTATCTAAAAAGCCATTTCTAAAGTTTGTGATTTGCCCATATTAATTTAGGAGCCAGCCCAGATATGAGTAGAGATCTCCTGATGATTTATTGTTTATTTAACTTTTTACAAAAAGAATAAATTTATTATATTGCTCAGGAACCTCCATACAAATTTATAGTAATAATGAAAAATAATAGAAACTGACACAATTGTTCTATGTAGGTATTAAACAAACATGCCGGTATGGAAAATGTAGCAAAAAATGCTTTTAGTATTTATGGTATTTTTTTTTAACTTCAAATCTTTTTTTAGCTAATTTTAGAACAGTCAATATCAAACATTTTTGTGGGATTTTTTTCTTAATATTTTATCATGAGTATTTTCTTCATCAAAACCTCTTTATAAATAATTCCTTATGGCACTGTACTCTCATGTGAATGAACCATAATTTACTTTCCAGTTACCTTAACTTTTGATATTTAGATTGTTTCCAGTTTTTCAAGTTAAACATACAACTTCATTGAATATCTTTGTTTATTCATATATTCATTCTAGGTTCTTTCTTTAAGATCATTTCCTATAGGTAGAATTACCTTGAGTTGAAGGGATGAACATTTTTCAAGTTCTTGTTACATAATATGAAATTATTGTCTGTCTTTCATTTGATTAACCTAGTAATCTGTTTGAACACCTACTATGCCAGGTATGGTGCTAGGAACTATATATACAGAGATAAATAAGATGCAGTTTGTGTCTTCGGGGATCTCTTACTTCAGTGGAGACAGCTTCAAAAATAGCCGTTGCCAGTGTTGAATTCTATTTTTAAAGTTTGGCTTGTTTGATAGAGGGAAATAATGTGGTTGATTGCTAAGACCATTCAAAGATCTGTTGTAAAAGTTTATGAAATGAATTTCAATCATGAAATTAAACTGTAATTAATTTACAAGTGAAATGTGTAATCTACTTTGGTTAGTGTTGTCCTATAAGAGAAGGTGTTTTAGACTATTGGGAAAGCAGTGGGTAAGTTCTGATTTCAAGTATGTGTTCACGTATATGTATACACAATTAAAAATAAATTGTGTGTGTGTATGTATATGTATATGTCTAGTTGGCTTTTTTGGCCCAATCAGTGCAGAATGTCAGTGATGGGGGAGGAAATAGTGTCGTTTTCTCTTTATTAGATGTATAAGGATAGTTTGCATGGCTTCATTTTACTCTGAAGTATAGTTTTCCATTATTTTGATTATGTTAGAATGACAAGGAGTTAAGATGCTCTCACACTTATTTTCCTTCTTTAGGGATTTATTTTCTTCTTTCCTTGACTCTGAAAGAAACGGAAGATATTAGGAAGAAACTTAGTTCTTATAGAATGTACAATTTAAGGTCCCGATTGTTTTGGGAGACTCAGATGGGAACAGTAAATGAAACTCGGATGCAAAGTACCATGCATTTTAACTGTATAGTCCAGTTTTGTCAAGAAATCTGAAATTGCATCTTTCTGATCTTTCTTTTCTTTTTCCATATCCCATTTTCTCTATTCCATTCCAACAAGATGTAAGGTAGATCCTTTTGGGGCAACTTCATTTTATGTCATTCTTAAAATTGAGAAATACTCTGGAACTTCTGTCCTAACTCCTTACACTTTTGCCTTTTTCTATCTTTCTGTTTTTATCATTTTTTCTGTATATCATTCCCTGAATAGAAGCTGGTTTAAAGCATATGTGTGGAGTTGAATGGGAGAGCTGAGCCTGAAGGAGGAAGTACAAATTAGGATTAGTCATAGTGGGGGAAATATTATTGAAATGGTTCTTTGTTTGATCCTTTGTTTTCAAGCAGTGATATTGTGTCTCCTCACATGTAATCAGTTCTTTATCTAATATCAGTTGAAAATGAATGATGGTTAAATGGATTAAATTAGTTGTTGAAAGCGTCAGAATGTAGTTACTACTCTGTCCTGTTTACACTTCTTTCCCTTTCTTAGGTTAACAAATATTTTGTTCTAAATGAATCAAAATAGTCTGTTTTTTATTCTTTCTGCATCATCTTCTTGTTCTTATTTTCTCCAATATCAGGGTTTTGGAAAAGGAGATATATAACTATTATTATTTTAAAGTAAATTCTAATATTGAACTCATCAGTTTACTCTTCCAGACCTGACTAGATGTAATTCTTCATCTAAAAATGTCTCCAGCAATAAAAATAGAGTTGAGGTTGTAATGGTATTTGAGAATGGTGGATTTTTCTGTTTGTTTTGTTTTAACCACAACTTTCCAAAACAAAGGATTAAGATTTAAGATTCTTTTCGTTTGTAGTCAATGAGAATCTTATTGGAGCTACTCTCAAATTGTAAAAAAATAAATAAAATAAAGAATTTCTGGGGCTTAGTTTTGGGCCAGCTTAACAATGGTAAGCTTGAGTTTAATGTAAAGTATAGAGATATAGGTCATTATCTTAATAGGGATTTTGGAGGATTGTTAATGGAAGTGAGAAAATACAGTTGTTAAACCAGTAAGAGAAAAAAGTCTTTAAAGAATATCTAGAAATCTGTGGGTATCTTGATTTATTAGGTGAGCAAAATGAAGAAATTTGCCATTTTCCATGGAATAGATAGTGGTGTTTTGTGTATTTCGATATCTAGCCCATGTTTCACTTTGACTTCTTTGTCAACTGAACATGGATACTTTGTAGGAAAGTTTGCATCTTTTGCATGAAGCTGGTTTTACTTTCCTATTTTAAATTTGGACCTCAAATTTAGTGTAATTCAATGTATTATACTGAAATTTATTCAAATCTACAGGAGTCCATTTGGAATTAATTTATATATATATATATATATATTTCTTTGGCGGTACGCGGGCCTCTCACTGTCGCGGCCTCTCCCGTTGCGGAGCACAGGCTCCGGACGCGCAGGCCCAGCGGCCATGGCTCACGGGCTTAGTTGCTCCGCGGCATGTGGGATCTTCCCGGACCAGGGCACGAACCCGTGTCTCCTGCATCGGCAGGCGCACTCTCAACCACTGCGCCACCAGGGAAGCCCTTGATTATTCTTAAGTGTCATTTATGGGTGAATGCAATGGAAATTGACATGCTTATCAATGGCCAAGTATTCTCATCTTCTTAAATTCTCACTGCTTTTAAAAGTATGTCTGTCATCTTATTATAATAATGGTTACCATTTACTGAACGCATCTTATGTGGTAGGCATTATACTAAGCACTGTGTGTATCCTACTCTAATCTTCTCAATTCCTTAAGATAGATGTTATCCCATTTTACAGACTGGAAGACAAAGAAGTTACTAACTTGTCCAAAGTCCCACAGCTAGTAAGTACTGTCCATGCTCTTAAGGCAACAAAATGTATAGATAAATAAAAATTGCTAAAACAAACAAGCTCTTAGTCAATAGTAGATTTTTCCTTATATTAAACATAAAGTCTTACCCATAAACCAACCACAGTCTTTTGGTAATTATGTTATCTATATTTTGGAAAACAGTAATTATTTTAAGTACCTACCAGCCAATGATCCCTTTATATTTAGGAAATTACATGGTTATAATGATATTTTTCTTAGTAACATGATGCCCTTTTAGATGGGAAAACATTATGGGTATAAGCCAAAATATACTTGCTTTATTTTAACATTTTAGAATAATTGAGATTTAAGCACTTAGGGTAAACTACCAAACCCTTGATTTCTTAATAAAGAAGTAATACTAGGGCTTCCCTGGTGGCGCAGTGGTTGAGGGCCTGCCTGCCGATGCAGGGGACACGGGTTCGTGCCCCCGACCGGGGAAGATCCCACATGCCGTGGAGCCTGTGCTCCACAACGGGAGAGGCCACAACAGTGAGAGGCCTGCATAATGCAAAAAAAAAAAAAAAAAAAAGAAGTAATACTAGTCTAACCCTCTGCCCCCTCTGTTAAAAGGTCTGTATCATTTCTTTTTAGCCTCTACAACATTTCTAATTCTTTGGTTATTATTAAGTACTTTAAAGAGTAATCTCTTTATTTTTTGTACACCCAGAGAATGTATATTAACTGAAGGAAAAGTAATTTGGCTTTTTAGACCGACACACTCTTTCCACCTTTTTAGTAAAGGTTTGAAATTTTTTTTTTTTTAGCCTTCATGGCATTTCTAATTTTGTGGTTATTAAACAGTTTAAAGGGTAGTTGACTCATTTTTTTCATATACAAAGTGACATACACATTAACTGTGAAGGAAAAGTGATCTGGCCTTTTAGGACCCAGGTATTTTGGTTTCTTTCTGAACTAGTTATAACTTTGAAGATAGAAAAATTTGAACTGTTGGTTGTTTTGGGAATACAGCTAGAGATAGTAATAGGTTTGCCTCTATGAATTAGGTAGTTGACAGTTGATGGGTGGGCTGCTTTGTGTGAGATGAAAACACTGAAATTGGAGCCAGGAGTCCTGGGTTCTGCCTCTGCTTTGAGAGTCACTAGTTATATGACTGTGGGCAAGTCAACTAAGTCTTTGTGCCTCTAAAAGACCCCAACACTGTCCTGATGCTCACGGGCTGTGTCCAAATAGCTCACCCTGTATTTTTTTTTTTAACTCAAAAGAATTTAAGTCAGAATCAGAACACTTAAAAATCTCAAAATGAATGTCTATACCTAATTCCGTTATGCAAAAAAATATTTATTAAACTCCTTAGAGTACTTTCTGAAGAGCAAATCTTTTAATTCCTAGGGTTTCTGAAAAGCCTGTTCTGTTTTTTTCAAAACTGTAATGAAGAGATAGGTTATATTGCAGTGGTGTATGTGAAGTCATATTATACCTTTGCAGACCCACACAGTAAGCAGAGGGGGCACGGGTTCAGTGTTAATGTCCTGGCAGACATTGATGTCATTAATAATTCTAATGAAATACATAATTTTTGACAACTTTGGATTCCTCTACCAGAACTGAAAAACTGAGGAAGTGAGTTCTTTATTCAGATGCTCTAGATAGTGAGCTCTTTATTAAAATCTGAAAGACTCAAGAATAAGCTGTAGATATTTGATCTTTTCCAGTTAGTGTGGAAAGGAAATTGGCTATTTATTCTGAAGATTCTACTCACAGTTTAAATTTTCATATTTGAAAGCAAAACTAACTTAGTTACTTTGGCAGCTAATATTATGACAATGTAAAAGTTGGTAAAGATGTCTTTAATATTTGTAATTCTAAGAGAAAGCCTAGGAATATTAAGATTCCATAATAGTGTTCTTCATATCAGTCTTTTCATCTCTTAAAATAATATTACTTGGAAGTCTTTTCCTGAAACTAACACAATATTGTAAAGCAATTATACTCCAATAAAGATATTAAAAAAAAGTCCTTCCCTGAATTATCATATAATCTTTCATTGGAATTGAAAATATATGTGATGTACACAGTTATGTCTATATTATGAATTAAATTATCTTTACAAATGGTACAGTTGGAAAATGTATATATTGTGTTCCTTTAGCTTTAGGAGGTAGAAATAAATATGATTAGAGTAAAAATTTAGAATTACTGGTTCTAATGTTTAACAACTCAACATATTTATTTACTTATGGAAAACAGTACTTAGTATGCTAGCAATATGATAGTGGATAAAAGGTTTTTCTAAGAGCATTACAAGGTAGTTACAAGTAAGACAGTCATAATGTAGTAACGTACTGTCCTGTATTTGATATTGTAGAACAGTTGCCAAATAGAAACACATGCACACACACATGAACCTTGATGTATGGAACTCATTCAGGAGGGTGTGCTCTTGAACATATCCTTTCTTTTTTTCATTCCTTCCTCTTATATATGGAAAACATGATGAGCAAAAAGAGTGCTAAAATTACCCATAGATAATCTGATAATGTTTGGGCAAAAATTGTATCTTCATCTTTAAATAGAAATGATCATAATTCCTACCTTAGTAGGATCATTGTGAGACTCTATAGCATCCACAGTTTAGAACATTTGTTATGTAATAGTAAGCACTCAATGCTAGCTATTATTATTGTTGACTGATGAACATGTGAAGATACCTGTGTGAATGTATTTACTACAGCATAGTTTATAAATGTAGAAAACTAGAAACAAACTAAAGATGCCATAATATGTTTATGGTACATCTATTTAAGGAATATATGTTGTCGTGAAAAATAATGTAGATATATACTTATTGAGGTGGATAGATGCCCAAAATATATGGAAAGTGAAAGCAGCGTGAAGAATATGATTTTTTTCTTTGTAAAAAACGTTAAAAATTTTAACAAATTTCTAAAGGTCAAGTATAGGCTGGTATGATACTATAAAATCCCTGTAAGCAGTGCCAAAGGGGAGCTCACATCCACTCTCCACAGACCTCACTGGGTGCCTATAAGCTTAAACTAGGGACAAGGCAAGAGAGAGGCCCAAGGCACAGGCCTGGGGGAAGGAAGCAGCTTCTACTTTGGGAAGGGCCTGGATTCTTCTCCCCTATGGAATAAAACCTAACAATGCTGAGACAGAAAACCCTCCCTGGAGAGAACAGACAAAACTACCCCTTCAGGGGAGGTATAGGAAACTCCTATGAGAGAAATCAATGGAGATGGGAAGGATCCTGTGGAAAGCTTTGTCCTTGATATCCAGGTACAAACAACCTACTTATGATGGAGGCTGAATCATATCAACAAAGAATGCCTTCACCTTCCCACCGTTAGACCAGCCAGCACCAACAAACAAGTGTCAAATGTGTGGGGTAGGCCAAGAGCATGAAGAGAGACCTTCTCTGAGGCATAGACTCTGAGAAAAATCCTAAAGCTATGAGTGGAACAAGAACCTTGAAAAAGAAAGCATTCAGCAACCCAGCTCCTACCCTAAGCACACAGTAATGCGAGGCAGATTTTAAGCTGGTAGATTACTGAGGATAACCATAGCAAAAACCAAACAGCACAACTTCTAACTAGATTGACTCAACTCCACACACTAAAGCCCTAGCAGAAGAGGAGGCATGCCCATTCCCAGACATAAATATATTTATCTCAGTCTCTCTGCTCCTACACAGGATGTATGCCTTTTAAACAAAAATTATCAGACGAAGAAAATAAGAAAAATAACACACTGTCACAAGACAAAGGAATCAACAGAATCAAACTCAGACATGATCCAAGTGTTGGAACTGTCAGATGCAACTTAAAATGACTGTGATTAATATGTTAAAGGCTCAAGTAGAAAAGGTAGACAACAGATACCAACAGATGGGGAATATCAACAGAGAGTTGGAAGCTCTAAGAAAGAATCAATTGGAAATCTAGTAATTAAAAACACAGTACCAGGGGTGAAGAATGCCTTCAATGGATTTGCCAGTAGACTTGCAAATGTTGAGGAAAGAATCAGAAAACGTGAAGATAAATTGCTAGAAATTTACCCAAACTGAATCACAAAAATAAAACATCATGGGAAAAAAACTCACCAAACCCCCCAGATCACCCAAGAGCTGTGGGTCAATTTCACATGATCTAATATGTGCAGGTAGAATCAGAAGGAAAAGAGAGGGACTCTCTTCATGGTCCAGTGGTTAAGACTCGTGCTCCCAGTGCAGGGGGCCCAGGTTCGATCCTTGGTCAGGGAACTAGATCTCACATGCTGCAACTAAAGATCCTGCATGCTGCAACTAAAGGATCCCGTGTGCCACAACTAAAAATCCCTCATGCCTCAACGAAGCTCCCACACGCAGGATCCCTTCGTTGCTACAAAGATGCCATGTGCCGCAACTAAGACCCGGTGCAGCCAAGTAAATAAATATTTTTTTTAAAAAAAGAAGAAAAAGGTTTTTAAAATGCTGAAAGAATTTGATGGAACAAAAATATTTTTCAAAAATAAAGGAGAAATAAAGTCTTTTAGACAAACAAAAACTGAGAGAATTCATTACAAGCTTACTTGCACTACAACTTGAATCTACACAAAGAATTGGTGAGCACTGGAAACGGAACAAGTGAAGCTAAATATAAAATAAATTTTGTTTTTTAAATTGTTCTAAAAAATGATTAAGTGCTCATGGATAGACCATATTATGGATCAGAAAATAAATCTTAAAACATTTTTTAAAAATTTAAATTATACAAAGAATACTTTCTAACCATAATGGAATTAAATTAGGAATTAGTAACAGTAAAAAGTATCTGGAAAATCCCCATATATTTAGAAATTAAACAATACACTTCTAAATAGCTCTCTGGATCAAAGAGGAAGTCACAGAGAACATGAGAAAACATTTAAAAAATTTTTTTAAATTGAAGTATAGTTGATTTACAATGCTGTGTTAGTTTCTGGTGTACAGCAGAGTGATTCAGTTATACATATATATGTATATTCTTTTTCATATTCTTTTCCATTGTGGTTTATTACAGGATATTGAATATAGTTCCCTGTGCTATACAGTAGGACGTTGTGTTTTATCTATTTTTTATATAGTAGTTTGTATCTGCCAGTTCTGAACTCCTAATTTATCCCTCCCCTAACCCCCTTTCATAACCATAAATTTGTCTTCTGGAAAACATTTTGAATTGAATGAAAAATTATTAAATATATCCAAATTTATAGGTTGCAGCTAAAGCAGGGATTAGAGAAAAATCTGTAACATTAAATGCTTATAGTAGAAAAGAAAAAAGGCTTCAAGTCCGTGACCTAAGTTTTTACCTAAAGGTAGCAAAAAAAAAAAGGAAAAGAGCAAATTAACCCAGCACACACAAGGAAGAAATAATTAAAAGTGGAAATCAGGGAAATTCATCATTGTTCTAGAGGTCCTATAGCCAATGCAGTAAGGTGAGAAAAAGAAACAAATGGCATATGGATTGGAAAGGAAGAATTACAGATGGCTGTATTCACAGAGAGCGTGATTTTTTATGTAAAAAAACTGTATATTAAAAAATGGGGGAAGGGGACTATGTGTTAATGTCATAAAAGACAAAGGCTGTTGGAAATTCTCCAGGTTAAAGGATACTGAAGAGACATGACAAAAAAATTCAATACCTGCTCCCAGATTAGATCCTGAGGGGATATGCTACAAAGGAAATGAATGGATCAACTGACAAAATTAAAATATGGATGGAAGGTTAGACAGAAGTCTAACGTGACGTCCAACCTACGAACATCCTAACACAGCCCATATCTATATGAAATTATGAAGGTGATAACTGATAATTTAAAGAGAATTTTCTTTTTTAATTAATTAATTAATTTTGGCTGTGTTGGGTCTTCGTTGCTCTGCACGGGCTTTCTCTAGTTGCAGTGAGCGGGGGCAACTCTTCTTTGCAGTGCACAGGCTTCTTACTGCAGTGGCTTCTCTTGTTGCAGAGCACAGGCTCTAGGTGCACGGGTTTCAGTAGTTGTGGCTCACAGGCTTAGTTGCTCCGTGTCATGTGGGATCTTCCCGGACCAGGGCTTGAACCCGTGTCCCCGGCATTGGCAGGCGGATTCTTAACCACTGTGCCACCAGGGAGGCCCCTGGTACATGGATTCTTAACCACTGTGCCACGAGGGAAGTCCAAGAGAATTTTCTTAGTCTTAAGAAATACTGAAGTATTTAGGGGTAAAGGACCGTGATATATATAACTTATCCTCAAATGGTTCAGGAAGAAAAAAACAACAACTATGTAGAGAGACAGGAAGAGAGCAAGAGAGTGTACGTACAGATGATAAAGCAAATTAGGGTAAAATGTCATAGGTAAATCTAGGTGTTTCCTGTACTATTTTTATTCTTGTAACTCTTTGTAACTTGAAATTTTTTTTTAAGTTTTAAAAAACATTCTTCAAAAATGGCAAAAGAAGAGAGCCATCATACTTGAAGTTAGAAATCACTTTTCTCCCAGTAAGCACTGTGAGGGATGAGGTAATGTCTGCCTCCAGAACAAAGACAGGGTTGCTTACTGCTTATTATAATACATCAGTTTCCCCAAGCTCAGTGTTCCTCTCCTATGATGCAGCCCATCGTGTGTGCAGCCATCCGTCTGGGCCCTCTGTGTTGCCCTCATGTGAACTGACACTAACAGAGTGACGATCGTGCTCCTTGCTGTGCTCTGAGTAAAGTCCTTTGTCTCTGACACGAGAGTCTCATGTCTTCTGCCAGCACCTATGAACAAGTAACAGGATAACTTTTTAGATGGAAGGGGTAAAGTCAGATCCCAGACCTGCTAGTCTGGTCCTCTGAACATGTCATCCTCATTCCTATTTTTGTCTTTTTTCTCACATTGAATTCTTTGCTAGGAATACCTTTCCCATTTTGCCTGCCCAAACCTTATATGTTCTTTCAATGTATGCCTTTAGTTCTACTTCTGGTTTAGTAATCTCTCCTTCTCTAGATTCTTAGAAAATTTTTGTTTTCTCCACTACTCATTAGTCATCTCTTCCTCTCTTCCTTTACTCCGTTTTCTTTCTCCATCCGTTTTCCTTTTCCTCTTCCCCACTCTTCTGTCTTTCTCTTATTTAAATGTAATCAGATTGAATATGACAAACATCTGTTAGACTATGTGAGAGCAGATACTTTATTATATACACTTTTGTTCCCATATAGAGCAAAGTATAGGATTCATTTATGTATTTCTTTTTTTTTTTTTTTTTTTTTTTTTTTGCGGTATGCGGGCCTCTCACTGTTGTGGCCTCTCCCATTGCGGAACACAGGCTCCGGACGCGCAGGCCTAGCGGCCATGGCTCACAGGCTTAGTTGCTCCGCGGCATGTGGGATCTTCCCGGACCAGGGCACGAACCCGTGTCCCCTGCATCGGCAGGCGGATTCTCAACCACTGTGCCACCAGGGAAGCCCCATTTATGTATTTCTAATTGATCAATTCTTATTATGAGCAGCTAAACTGTTCACAAACATGTTTTTAAAACCCTTTATTTTAGGTTATTGTATTATTTACATAGATCAGAAGTACTAAGTAGGATCATAGGATTTTCAGGGTTGAAAGAGTCTTAGAAATCATTCAAGGAAAACCCCTTTATTTTCTTAAAGAAAATAGGTCATTGTTAGTGAAATCCATTATTACTAAGCAAGGACCTTATATCACTATTTTTTTTTTTTTTACTTCTCACTATGGTTGTTAGTGATTATAATTTTATCATACTGCTTTAAACTCAGTTTCATGTGCTGGTGTTATTTATTGGAGGCAACAATTGTAAAATTATCATTTGGATTACCATTAATAAGTTAGTTATTATTAGCATGTGCATTTTGTGGAAAACTCTTAGGTCAGATTCACCTTTTGTGGTACAATAGTGTTTGAAAAGGTGACTCCCAAAAATCTAATTTTAAGAGGACTACTCCTCTGCTCATTGGAATCTGGTCTAATAAATTAGTATTAAAATCTTTTTCTTGGCCACTTAGGCTGTACACCACAGTTATTAAGATCATTGGATTCTAGAACTAGATTTCCTGTATTTGAATCCCAGCCCTGCCTCTTCCTGGCAGTGTGACCTGGGTTATGTTACTTAACCTCTCTGTGCTCTGATTTCTTATTTGTAAAATGGAGATAATTACAGTAACTATCTCATGGGTTACTGGGAGATTAAATGAATTAATACATGTAAAGTGCTTAAAAGAATGCCTGGCACAAAATAAGTGATACATATTTTAACTGTTTTTTTCTTTTACTAAAAGATGGCTACTAATCCATGATAGTTTCCATTTAACTTTTCAGCCTAAGTAAGAGGATAGTTTATGCATGGCATCAGCTTCTGAGGGATTTGTTTAACTCCTCTATATTTTGAAGTTGTTTTTTTCCTTAGTGTTTATTACTGCTAAGGAATTCTTTTTACCAGTGCCTCTTACCATACAGTTTTCTTTTACACATAATTCTTTGTATGTTTTGTATGTGTTACGTGTTTTGTGTGTGTGTTCTTTTTTTTTTCAACAGTTTGATGTAATAATTCCACTTTAGTGACTTTTAAATAATTCCATGAGTCTGCGCTATACAAATGAGGATAGTTTAGATGTGCACTTAACAGAAGCTATGGAATATAACCTGATACTTTGGTTATGTATTTCCACTTCACATACCTTTAACTAATATTCATTTACGATCCTTTTCTAAATTATGATTGATTAAAAATACTAGACCATATAAATCCAAGTGTGACCATACGGTGCTTTTAAGAATATCTGATCTCCCAGTAACGTGGTCTCAGTAAAATGTTCTCTTTTTTAATTATGTAGTCCTCCTCGCCATCCTCATCACAGCCTCATTCTAGCCACTGCAGAGCGAAGGCCTCATCATGGTGTCACCATGCATCCCTGCCCTGGGTCAAACGTAACCATGTAGGCCCTGCAAAGGCTACCAGTCCATCTCTCCGTCTTCGTCGCTGGCGACCCTTCTTACGCCTACCATCTTTGGGTCTCCATTCTGTTGTAAGTGTAGTCAATCTTCCATCTCTTCTTCCAGTGACAGGGGCAGTCCATTTTTTTCCCTTAAACTTCTTCAGTCTTCAAAGCGCTTTTCTCTTGGTTCATCAACCATTAGCTTTTTCTCCCCCAGTAAGACTGCAAGCATACCTCTATGTTTTGCAGTCCAGCTTGATTCCCACCAGTGCCTTGGTGAACATCCATCTTTCCACTCCATATAACGCCAACAGGTCTCTGCCTTTTGATGAGTGCTGATCGACATTCATGATAATGTTTAAGTTCTTGTCAGTTGTTAAAGTGAATATGTATTCTCTTACCCTTCATCTTTCCAGTTTCATTTAGTTGACTCAGGTCAACAAATGCTGTGTACCGTCTGAGTTCTTTGCCATCTCTTACTTTATTTTTTTTTTCATGTTTCTGAACATGACTTTAGTCTCTTGTCACGCTTTGGGGTTATTTTACTTACTCTATCCTTAATCTAAGCCTCCATGGTGTAGGGTGTTTCATCTAAGCTATTTTATTCCCTGAGGTGGCTCAGGTACTTGGTTTAATCTTGATCCAATCTTCCCTGCCTATTCAGTTTCTAAAGATCTTTTCTCAAGTAGGAGGTGACAATTTTTCTCCTTGTGAATTGATATAGACTTCCCACAAATTTTACAATTTCTCTTTCTTAAGTTGACAATATTAGCAAACTGTTAAAAAGTACATTTGTTCTTGTAATCGTGCTAATTACCTTATATGTTGAGGTTGATGGTGGAATTCTAGTAATTCTCATAATTGAAATAAGATGCAGGATGGCAACTATAGTTCTTGTCTTTCTGATGTTTTAGAAAATTAATGGTAATGACCATAGCTTGGCAGAACCTACCTAGAAATGGTATATCTGAAAGATTTGGTGTATGCCACACATTTATAAGAAACTTGATACTTCAGTAAATCATCGTGACTTTTGAAGCCAGAGGAAGTCTGATTACACATACTTTCACACTTAAAAAATTAAAAGTTGTTGTCAGACATTCTTTCCTTCCCCTTATTTACTCTTCTAGAGCTATTCTCAAACTATGAGGTGGAGTCTTGGCACTTTTCCTTAAACATCTGCTTCCATCAAATATCAGTATGGTCATCAAAATAGCCTTCCGTCAACAAACTGGTATCGCCAAACTGGTGTCTCTCTATTTCATTATCCTCAGTGGGTCGCAACATGCATTTGTTATATTTATTTATCCATCTGATATTTATTGCTTCCCTACTGTGCCATACATACACTGGCACAGTAGGAGATAACAAGTGAATTAGGTGATCAGAGTAAAACCCTAATTTTCTAAATTCTGACTTGGGCACAGTTGATTCCAAATAGGAATAAATTCCTTTGTACTTAAAAAATATTCTAAATATAAATGAACATGTCATAAAAATTGGCATTCTCAGTTTTATGTTTTTATGTAATATTGATCTTTTCCCCATGTTAACTCCATTGCTTTATAGCTTCATAAGTGTTTTCATAGCCTAGTGGTTAAGAACATGGATTCTAGAATGACATTGCCTGGATTTGAAACCAGAGTCTTTGTGACCCAGAGCATGTTACTTAACACTTCTGTGCCTCGATTTTCTTGAGAGTACAATGGGTACAACTATATTACCTACCTCATAGGGTTTATATGACAATTAATTGGTTAATTCTTATAAAGCACTTAGAACAGTGCCTGGTATATATTTAGCGCCACAATTATAGATTAAATTTAAACTATTTTTTATAATTTGAAATTTTTATTTAGCATTTAGTTAATTTCTATCTAATTGATTTGTCACATCATTTTTTAATTCTACAAGGTAATAAGAAGTACGTTCTAAATTTAGAAACTTTGTAAAAAATAAGATATGAAAATGTAGGTAAAAATCATCTAATCTGTAGCTTCTGGTTTTTGCCTTTTGTTAGTTATTGGTCATTTTTTGAAACAGAAGACTTACTGGAATTTGCTTTTTATGTATTGTTCTTGTTTTCAGTGGAATAATGTTTAAGCAATTGGATAATTATAGATTTCAGACTCTGACTAATTGAAGTTGACCAAAGGAAAAGGCTTGTAATAGGTGCTGAGGTCTTGTGGAAGGTTTAGAAATTTTGAGCATTTATCTTTTATAATAGTTTGAAGGCTTTTCATGCCCTCTTTAGCGTTTTGTATTTTTAGTATGCACTTTTGGATAAAAGGTACAATGACTCACAATTTTGAGTCACTAGATTTAGTGACTTCTTACATTTGTAATAATGTAGTCTTAGTATTGTAATAACACATAATGTTTGTATGGCACTTAACAGTTTACAAAGTAGTTTCATGCATTTCGTTTAAACCTCAAGACAGATAAGAAGCCCAATGCTCACAGGGGTTGGGTACATATTCAGGTCTCTGGTTCTGGTTGTATTACTTTTATCTGTAGCACGGTTGTATTTACTGACAAAATGTAAAAAGCAGAAGCTATTAGAGGTATTATTCTTAAGAAGAGATGGTGTTAAAATAAGTAATAATTTTAAAGACATAATAGCTCAAAAGATTTTAAATATACTCTATATTCTATTGGAGAATTGTGTCTTAAAATAAGTAAATCAAGCCCCTTTCCTAGTTGGATAAGGAATTTTTTGTAGTGTTCTTGTTATAGAATTGAATTTATAGTTTGTAGAATTGCCTAGATTTAAACATGAAAAATTGGGTTCTCTTTGGTTATTGGTGAAATGGAGGTATTGGATTGAGTGATCACTAAAATCTTTGATTCTCTGACCTGTAAAATAAGGGAACTCATTATCACTGTCTTTAAGTGTTTGAAGAAATATCATGTTCAAGAGGGATTAGACTTTTTTAAGATGATGGAAAATATTGGGAAACATTTTTTGCCTCAGTATGAGGGATAATTCTAACAAAACTGTCAAAATGGAATGGACTGCCTGAAAACCTAGTGGCAGTTCCCTGTTGTTTGCGGGGATACCACAAGATGGGGCTACAACAGAGAGCAGCCTAGCATTGGAGCAACAGTAAAACTACGTAACTGTGATTCCCAGCAACTGTGAAATTCTTTAGTTCTAAATTCAATTTAGGAAGAGCTAGTTTGCCAGAGCAATTTATGTTGCATTGTTGCCATTCGTAATTTGAAGGCAATAATCTCTGAAGAAGAATACGAGGTTAGATGAGTCACTATCTGTAATGCTTTCGAGGCATCCAGTAAATCCAAGATAGTAATGTTTGTTCTGTTCCTTTCAATTTCTGCGTCTGAAAACTTCATATTACTTAAAACTTAAAATTATATAATTACTTGAGGGTGAAAAAATAGAAATTTTAGACTTGATACTGTTGTGTTACTTACTGGATATTAAATAATATGAGATATAACTTGATTATGCCTCTTTAAAACTTTTGCCTCTAAAATTTGTACTTACATTTAACAGTGATTGTATTTCATTTCAAACCATTTAGATTTGGTATATAGCTAACACATATTAGTGTTATCTGTATAGTTACTATATATTGTAAACAGTACTAGTTTATCATGTATTGACTTGAATAAGTTATTTGAATGTCTAAGAAATGTAGCACAAGTTGCTCATGCAAATTGAATTTGGCAAGCTAGAAAAACCTAGGTATAGTTTTAATATCAAATAGTTCACTGAGAAAACAAGAAAAATCGTAGGCTAAGTTAAATTTTACTTTAACTTGTTCATATTCCCTTTTTCTCCTTTAATGTTTTGGGCTATTTTCCTGCTTCTCTTCATTTTGGGTTTTTTTTTTTTTTTTTTTTTTTGGTGGTACGCGGGCCTCTTACTCTTGTGGCCTCTCCCGTTGTGGAGCACAGGCTCCGGACGCGCAGGCTCAGCGGCCATGGCTCACGGGCCCAGCCGCTCTGCGGCATGTGGGATCTTCCCGGACCGGGGCATGAACCCGCATCCCCTGCATCGGCAGGCGAACTCTCAACCACTGCGCCACCAGGGAAGCCCCTTCTCTTTGTTTTTAAACCTTTTGAATCTAGGATGAATAAAAATACTTATTTTATTCTAAGTCTATATTGCATTTTTCAAAAAATGAGATTAAGGTTACATTATTAAGGGAAGAACTCACTTTCTTGATGTCCTAAAATTTAACTTGCAAAGTTTTTTTAAACTCTGTTTATGCTATTAATAAACTTCTAAAAACTTTATTATTTCAATGTTCAGAAATTAGACAAATTAGTTAATGCATTCATTTCATTCAGCAAGTATGCACTGTATATCGACTATTTACCAGGTGTTGTGCTAGGTGCTGGGCTTCCAGAGTGAACAAAACTTTAGGTTAAAATCCATTGAGATTAAGAAAGGTGTGCCTTGAGTCATTGTTTTCCTTGTTGATGGGCAGGCACATTTGTTATAAATGTAGGCATGTTCACTCTGTCCACTATATCAAAGATTAAGCCTTGAATTATATGGGATAAATGTTTTTTAATGTCATTTGATATTATTTGTATGTGTTTACATGTAGTTGATTGACTTGTTTGACTACTAATATATATAATATGTATTTTCCCCTCCTATTCCAGGCACCAAATATAGATGAAAAAGTAGATCTTCATTTTATTGCATTAGTTCATGTAGATGGGCATCTCTATGAATTAGGTAAGAACTATTTTAATTTATCCTGGGGAAAGAAATAGTAAATGGGGAAATCTGTATTTATGATAAACATGACTTGATATTTATTGTGTTTACCTAAATTAATTGATTACCATATAACATTGAGTTGGCATAATGGAAGTTTTCCATTTAAAAATTTTTACTAGAAAAAATAAATATGTTTTTGATGTTCAAGTAACTTATAATTCAAGAATTCCTGCATACCACCTTTGCATTTTAGCAACACAGGAAAATGCTTTGCTAAATCATTTAGGAAACTCCTGTAAATCACTTCAGCAGTCTTTACTAAATTTTTGAGTCGGTTATCATCAACATCTTGGGTTAACCATCTTGATCCTGAAACTAGTTTTAAAACATAGTGTATTATTCATAATGACTAGTTTTTGTATTCAATACTGAGTATCACTAGTTTTCAGGCTTTTGTACTATCCCTTTGTATCACATCTGATTTTTAAAAAGACTTTATAGGAGTCTATGTTTTCTGGCAACAGTTCCCTAAGGCATGTGTCAAAGTAGCCATGATTAATTACTTGGTATTTTGGCCTATTCCTGCACTTACCTTTTAAAAGTTTAACTATAGGTGGACTACTTTAGTTTGCATTTGGAGGAGAGGATATTTTAATTGATAATTAAAGGATAACTAGAGGATAATTTTAGAGGATAATAACTCGAGGATAGTTTAAATTGATTCATTCAGGCAGAAGAAACTTTTATGATTCTTTCAAAATTGGTAGATAGTACTTATGAGTCCTTTTTGTCTTTCTCTCTGAGACCTTCTTTGATTAAAAAAGGTCGAGGGCTTCCCTGTTGGCACAGTGGTTGAGAGTCTGCCTGCCGATGCAGGGGATGCGGGTTCATGCCCTGGTCCGGGAAGATCCCACATGCCATGGAGCGGCTGGGCCTGTGAGCCATGGCTGCTGAGCCTGTGTGTCTGGAGCCTGTGCTCCGCAACAGGAGAGGCCACAACAGTGAGAGGCCTGCGTACCGCAAAAAAAAAAAAAAAAAAAAGAAAGAAAAAAAAAGTCGAATAAAGAAACAAAAAAGTGAAATCCTTCTCAATTTCTAGATACCATGATTTTCAGTTCTCTTCTCATTTGCTGTAAATATTAACTTTTTGCTTTCATTTTCCTTAACTTACTTGAAGACTGAAGAGTTCCAAAAGGACTCTGATTGTGACTGTAAATGTGGTCCATAAAATTTAGATGGATTTTATATTTGGAATATGGCAACAGAATCATACACTTCATTAAAAAGAAGTGGCTCTATTAAATGGAACAAGGAAAGGAATGTACATCCCTCTGGGTCATCTCCAATAGTAGAGTGATTTGAGTGGGAATCAAACTAAAATGAAATAGTTGTCATCAGAGTATATAACAGACCTGCAGAGCAATTTGGAACATATGCTTTGCTAATTCAGTCTCTAGAATCTACATAAAGATAAAATGTAATAGGGATTGGGGATTTCAAATGTCTGATTGCTGGAAGCTAGTTTCTGCTCTGAATTCTGAATAATAAAGAGTACCTTAGTAGAAGTGGAAGTAAAGAGGGTGCTGAGACTTACCAGACACATTCTGTTGACTTCAAGAAAGTAGATTTTAGGAAAGGCCAGAGGAGTGATAAATATGATCCGTAACCAGAGACTGTAAAAGTAATGGTGACTTTCAGAATGGGAGACTTCATAATAGAGCAAACAATAACATCTAAAAGGTATTCAGAAGAAAAAAATCTCTGATCATCTCATGGGAAGGAATGCATTGTCTAAAAACCTCAGTTTGACTGATTAGCTAGCTTTCTGAGCTCAGAGACTAAAGGGGCAGTAGAAGGAAAGACGTGTATCAGGGATAGGCTACATGTGCAGAATGGTTCTTTTTTGTAGCATGCCAAGATCAGCACCAAAGTATTTTAAAATTGGTTTGAACTAAGAACATCAGAAAGGAAAGGCAGAACTACTGAGGTCTTGTTTGGTTCAAGTATTCTTTAGCAGGAAGAATGATTGATGTTGCTGATAGAGAATTAGAGCCCTTTGAGGATTACAATCTTTAAATGAGTTTAAAGAATTTCAGAGTTCTAAAGAATAGCTGGAATCGTTGAGATGTTATAGAGGACAGGGATGAATCCAAGACAAATGAAGATGGGCAGTTGCTGACTCATCGCAAGGGGAATTGGTGGTAACCCTGACGCAAATTCCTAATAAATTTAAAAGGAATGTTGATCAAGAGGAGTATTGAGTTAGTGCATAGAAAACAGTGGTTAAGAGAACAGCATATGGTTTTTAAGAAAAAAGTCATTTCTGGCTTCCCTGGTGGCGCAGTGGTTGAGAGTCCGCCTGCCGATGCAGGGGACACGGGTTCGTGCCCCGGTCCGGGAAGAGCCCACATGCCGCGGAGCGGCTGGGCCCGTGAGCCATGGCCGCTGAGCCTGCGCGTCTGGAGCCTGTGCTCCGCAACGGGAGAGGCCACAACAGTGAGAGGCCCGCGTACCGCAAAAAAAAAAAAAAAGAAGAAAAAAGTCATTTCTAAGTACCCTTATTTTAAAAAACAAGGCTATATGATTATAGACGTGGTGCAAGGTAATTTCTACAGGACAATTGTATAACAAAGGGTAGTGGTAGTCTTTAATATATTCATTCTATACCTAATTGTAAGGTTAGCTGATGAAAGGGACTGAGTTATTCATCTTTCTGTTATCACCTCTTGTCCTTAGGGCTTCATGTAGTTCCTGGCATATGTCCTTTTGATGTGTCCCTGTCATTCTTTTGAGCACTTTCTAACTTTCTAGTAGAACAACATTTCCTGGTTCATCCTTTGTTTTCCGTGCCCCAGCCCTGTGTTCAGCCACTTCTCCAAGGAGCCCCCTGGTTCCTTTTATTGGAAAATGATGATTAGAACCAAGACCTGGGTGCTAAGTGTGTTCATTGCTATTAAGATGTCATTACTTCTAGGCTTTCTCAGAGGACAGAGCTAGGAAATATTTGTATGTATTATATACATAGACACATGTATGTGAATATGGATTTACATGCACACACAATTATATCTGTTTCTCTATATATTAAAAAGCATTTGTTTACATCCACATTTATAATTCTAACCTAATATTATACAGTTTATTCTAGTGTTATCCATATTTGTGACTTCCTTTTCTAAACATGGGAAATCTAGCTCTCATTATCCTTCATTTCTTTTCTGATTTACGCATTCCCCTGGTATATAAACAAGCTCTTGACCACCCCAGCCCAAAGCTCTTTTCCAGACACACTACTTCCGTCCCCAGCTGGCCCACTGATCCTGGCCTGGTCCCAGACAAAGAGCAACAGCTCGCCAAAGTGTGTAGCTACCTTCTTCGTGGTATTATGCAAACTCCAACTGCCTCAGCTTCCTTGAACTCTGCTCTCTTTCCCCTCAGTCTCCTAATTGAGGCTGCTGTAGGCTGCTTGGGTTTTCCTTTCTGGCACTGGCAGATAGTGGATATTACTGTTAGGCTTACTAACAGTTTTGGGCTACCTGTTTCCTAGTCTATAAAACAGTGGTTTCAGATATTTTGTCCAGGTCTTTAGTTCTTTCCAATGGAAGGCCTAGTCCAGTACATTATTTCATTCTGGCTAGAGGTGGAAGTTACCTAATGTTATTCCTTGGCTTCCTACAATGAAGATAATCTAGCTTTCCTTTGTCACCCTCTTTACCTGCCTCTCCCTCCCAATCACAAAATACATGGTTTACTTTTTCCTGTTCTTCCAGTGTTGTTATAGTTGTTTATATTCTTATGACTACAGAAATACTATTCTCAGATGAGCCATAGTCAATGTACTTTTCAACTTTTTTATTTCTCCAGATTTCATAATTGACCTGTTTTGCTTTCTGGTTTGGTTAATTTTCACTCATATTTTCTTTAAAAGTAGTATCTTTTAGTCCAGGTCTATCACTATGTATACATATTGATTCAAAACTTTTTATTATGTTTAGAAGCCATGAAATTATAGAGGGAATTGTGTTTTATGGCTTGAACTTGATGTGCCACTTATAAAACATCTGAAATTATAGGCTTGTATAGAGAGTATCAGTTAACTTTGGGTTAGCAGGAGTATATATAATTCTGGACTTTTTCATTTTTCATAGTATTGAAAAAGTACTAGTTTATTCAAGGTGATACTGATTACTTTTGGTGGTCAGTAAAATAATCCTAGGTTATTTAGATTGTTGCTCTATACTCCTACCTTGGTACACAATTAGTAGTAGTAATATATAAACCTTGTAGTGGCTTCCTTTCATTGGTATAAACATGTCAGTCTTACTTAGGAGCCTTCATCAGAAGCCTTTAAAGTGAAGAAAGAAATTTTTTATATTTCTGATGGTCATAACCTTTGAAAAGCTGACATTAATTTTGCATATTCTTTTTAGGAAATTAAAGCCAATAGTATATATTTCTAATAACGTCTGTTTATGAAGATAATATAGGCTTTCAAACATGGAAGCAAGGCTCTAAATAACTATTAGTGTTAAAAATATTTGTAGGTAGCATACTTAAAGTGTTTGCTTTAGGATATATTATTTTAACTTTTGCCTCACTGTGGGAAGAGGAAAATGGCAGTTGAAAGTACATTATCCTGTCATTCTTAATTAAGGGGGACTAAAGAGATGGGATAACTAAATAGAATATGTGATTCTTGATTAGATCCCACATAAAACAAAACATGGATAAAGGATATTTCTGGGTGAATTGGAAAAATTTGTACATGAAATACATGTTGTTAATTGTTTATAGTATTAAAAAGAAAGAAAGAAAGTACATTATCCTATACAAACAACTAACCATTCACCTGTTCATCTATTTTCCACAGATGGACGGAAACCATTTCCAATTAACCATGGGGAAACTAGTGATGAAACTTTATTAGAGGTAACAATAAAACTTGTTGGCCCACCTTCAGTGTCATTAATGTTCTTGTTATCTTTAAAACATCTCTAAAGATAACTGGTATAGGACTTCCCTGGGCAGTCCAGTGATTAAGACTCCACACTTCCACTGAAGAGGGCACAGGTTCAATCCCTGGTCAGGGAATTAAGATCCTGCATGCCACGTGGCATGGCAAAAATAAATAAATTAAAAGATAACTGGGATAACATTTTTCTGTATTTCTCCTTGTCCTGGCTCTCTTGAGAAAACCCAAAAAGAAAAATTTGAACTAGCGTTAAAAATCTACAGCAAATAAAGAGGTTTGCAGAGCTCTTTGTGTGAACAAGTATCAAATTTGAAAAAGACAAGAATAGTATTGAAAGAGATGCACATCATATCCCATATTTCATTAAATCCAAGATACCATCATTTATATCTTGATCTTAGAGATTTTTAAATTTACGAACAAATTTTATGGCTTTGAATCAATAAAATACGTAATTTTCATGTTAAAAGTTTCTTAAAAGCATTTTAAGAAAGAACACTTAGCGGATCTTATACTTTCATACTAATCAAATTAAACCACCAGCGATTCACTCTTCTAGTGTCCTTTAAGTTATTTTTTATTTGAGAAAAGAAGTCTGTGGTATAAAATTAGTATGGATTAGGAAAATGTGAAACATTTATTTATCAGTTTTAAGTAAAACACCTTTTTAAACTGCAAGATTATGTATCTTTTTTCCCTGTAGGATGCCATAGAAGTTTGCAAGAAGTTTATGGAACGTGACCCTGATGAACTGAGATTCAATGCCATTGCTCTTTCTGCAGCTTAGCTTGTCCATAATGGAAACACCAAATACTGTATTATTTGCAGCAAAATTAAATTTCTTCTGCCATACACTAACTCAAAAATTTTGATATTTTCATTAACTTGACTGATTAAACTTTATGTGAACTAAGCTTTGGCTTAATCTGTATCTTATATAATTTTTTGCCTCAAATTAAAGCTTCAGTTCTTCCATTTCTTTCTTATGAAGGATTTACCTTATTGGATGACTAGCTGTATCTTTCTTACTCTTTTTGAATTTCATGGGAGATTCTGTATTGGGACACAGGCACAATTTCCATCTGCATAGTATGAACATATATCATATATTTATTTAGCAAACATTTGGTTAGCATCTACTTTTAATGAGCTGGACACTGTTCTAGGCACTGGAGTTACAGCAGTGAACACTGTGGGCAAGTTCCTTAGTCACAGAGCTTATGTTCGTGTGAGAATAGACAGATGATAAGCACATTAATAAGACACATACCAGTAATGACTGCTATGCAGAAATTAAAGTCGGATTTGTGTTAGAGAGTGACTGAGTAGATACTTTAGATTTTTGTGGTTAGGGAAGGCTTCTGTGAGAGGTGACTTTGAAGTTGAGATCTGAATAGCAAAAAGTAGCCAGTCACAGAAATGGGAGAAGAGGGGAGAGTGGCGGGGAGAACAGAATAATTAATGCAGAGTCCCTAAAGTAGGCAAGTCTCGCTGTGTTGTAGGACCAGAAAAAAAAGGTTCATATTACCAGAGCATTGAAAATAATGGGAAGATAACAAGAGATGAGGTCAGAGTAGGAGGGCTTAGTGATACAGGAATACAGGAAAAGGTATTTGGATTTATTGCAGGTGTGATGGTAAGCCGTTGGAGGGTTTTAAGCAGGAGAGTGACCCGATTTGGTTTATAAGTTTATATCACTGACTACTCTGTGGATAATATATTGGGGAGGGGGATAAGAATAGGAGTAGAGAGACGTGAGAAGCCCACTGCTTTAGTTAAGAGACAGATAGTGATGGCTAGGGTCTTAAAATTTGTAGTAATTTAGATTGAGGTATGTGAGTGAATTTGGGTGTGTTTTGAAGAAGAAGGGGCTTCAGTTAAGTCTTAAAGGATAAGGTGGAAGGCAGTGGAAAGGTGGAAGAGTATTTGAAGAGTTAACGTCAAAACACAGGGTTGGTGTGATGGTCCTTCATCTTTTTAGGAGAATATTGGTTACACAGGTGTATACATTTAGCAAAACTCATTGAAATCTTACTTCACTGTATATACATTTTACTCCCCCAAAACAAAACAAAACAACAATTTAAAAAAAACAGCAGAGATGGGTTGGAATGAGTATAGCAGAAGAAAGACCAGATTGGTCCAGAATGAAGTTCTGAACCCATAGAATTGAATGTAGATGTTTTATACATGATTCACTGAGTTAGGGTGGATTCCTGAGGCTGCAACATGAGATAAGTGGTATTTTAAGAATCTAAAAAAGAGGGACTTCCTTGGTGGCCCAGTGGTTAAGACTCTGTGCTCCCAACACAGGGGGCATGGGTTCGATCCCTGGTCAGGGAACCGAGATCCTGCATGCCACATGACACAACCAAAAAAAAAAAAATCTAAAAAAGTGGATATATGTCTATGTATAACTGATTCACTTTGCTGTACAGCAAAGTGTAAAGTGTATAGTTGTAAACCAACTATACTGCACTAAAAATTAAGTTTAAAAAAGAAATGGTAAGTAACTTGATGCAGGTGTTAATTAACACTATGGTAATTATTTTGCGATATATAAATGCATTAAATAAATTGTACACCTTTTTAAAAAGTTGAATAAATTAGCTGTTTGTTATTCAAAGTGTGGTTACATCAGTATACTTGGGGAACTTGTTAGAAATGAAGAATTTCAGACCCCGCCCTTTACCTGCTGAATCAGAATCTGTGTTTTCAACAAGATCCCTGAGTGACTCATATTAAGTCTGGGAAGCACTGGATTAGAAAATTAGACTATAATGAGGTCACTTTGGACCTATCTGAAGAGGGCCTGAATGAAGTGTTGGCAATAGGGATGAAGAAATAATCTGAAACAATGCTGTAAATGGATACTATATAGAGATGATGCTTTGGCATGCCAATAACAACAACAAAGCGTTCGGGTTTTTTGTTACATTGCATTTTGTACTCAAATTTATCTTGTGTATCATCTTAAATATTTTAAATATTCCTAAGCAGTGTTCTACCTGTTACCTTGCTGGATTTCTACATAATTTCTTTCTTTTTTTAAAAATAAATTTATTTATTTATTTATTTATTTATTTATTTTTGGCTGCATTGGGTCTTTGTTGCTGCGCACGGGCTTTCTCTAGTTGCGGCGAGCGGGGGCTACTCTTTGTTGTGGTGCATTGGCTTCTCATTGCGGTGGCTTCTCTTGTTGCGGAGCATGGGCTCTAGGCGTGCGGGCTTCAGTAGTTGTGGTGCACGGGCATAGTTGTTTCACGGCATGTGGGATCTTCCCAGACCAGGGCTCGAACCCATTGGCAGGCGGATTCTTAACCACTGTGCCACCAGGGAAGTCCCATAATTTCTTAATAGATTCTTAATCAGTGACATGTTAGCAAGAATTTACATAGTTTCTCAAAGTATTCTAACTAAAAAAAAATTTTTTATTGAGGTATATTTGATTTACAATATTAGTTTTAGATGTACAACATAGTGATTCAAAATTGTTATGGATTTTACTCCATTTAAAATTATTATAAAATATTGGCCATATTTCATGTGCTGTACAATATATCTTTATAGGTTATTTATTTTACACATAGTAGTTTGTATCTCTTAATCCCATACCCCTATCTTGCCCTTCCTCCCTTCCTTCTCCCTACTCCCCACTGCTAACCACTAGTTTGTTCTGTATATCTGTGAGTCTATTTCTGTTTTGTTATATTCATGCCTTTGTTTTATTTTTTTAGATTACGCATATAAGTGATAACGAACAGTATTTGTTTTTCTCTGCCTGACATTTCACTAAGCATAACTCCCTCTAGGTCCATCCATGTTGTTGCAAATGGCAAAATGTCACTCTTTATGGCTGAGTAATATTCCATTGTATATATACCACATCTTCTTTATCCATTAATCTTTTGATATACACTTTGGTTGCTTTCATATCTTGGCAATTGTAAATAATGCTGCTATGAACGTTGGGGTTCCTTTATCTTTTGAATTAGTGTCTTTGTTTTCTTCAGGAAAACTACACCCAGGAATGCAGTTGCCGGATCATATGGCAGTTCTATATTTAGTTTTGTGAGGAGCCTCCATACTATTTTCCACAGTGTCTGCACCAATTTACATTCCCACCAAGCGTATGAGGGTTTCTTTTTCTCCACATCCTCACTAACATTGATTATTTGTGGCCCTTTTTTTTTTTTTTTTTTTTTTTTTTTTGCGGTACGCGGGCCTCTCACTGTTGTGGCCTCTCCCGTTGCGGAGCACAGGCTCCGGACGCGCAGGCTCAGCGGCCATGGCTCACGGGCCCAGCCGCTCCACGGCACGTGGGATCCTCCCGGACTGGGGCACGAACCCGCGTCCCCTGCATCAGCAGGCGGACTCTCAACCATTGCGCCACCAGGGAAGCCCTATTTGTGGTCTTTTCGATGATAGCCATTCTAAGAGACATGAGGTGATATCTCATTGTGGTTTTGATTTGCAGTTCCCTGATGATAGGCAACGTTGAGCATCTTTTCATGTGCCTGTTGGCCATTTGTATGTCAAGTTCTGGGTCATTTCTGTATCTTGCTGTTAAGGACCATAATACGTTTCTGGGAAATGGGACTGACTAAAATAAAACTTTAAATTTTTTCTTGGTGGACTTTTGAGAGCTGACTAAACATCACCTTTCACCAGGTGTAATGATTTGCTTTAAATTATTGAAACAGAGGAGCATTTATAAACTCTATAATATTTAACCCCTAATATATTGTGTTCATTTGTGACTAAAACAGAAGTTATCTGTATTTTATGGTGAATCAAACTTCAATATATCTTAAATGCAAACGATCTTTAATTCTGTAAAAATTATTTAAACAAAGATCTGATTTAAATTTAATTTCCATCTTAGATTTGTGTACAGTATTTATTAGGTAAGCTTTATAATTGGGTTGTGTATAACATAAACCTGCTTATTTCATTTAATGAAAATACAGTTTAAGAGGTTTTTAGCCATTAATTTTTAAAAAATAAATTTATTTTATTTTATTTATTTTTGGCTGCGTTGGGTCTTCGTTGCTGTGTGTGGGATTTTCTCTGGTTGTAGCGAGCGGGGGCTACTCTTCATTGTGGTGCGCAGGCTTCTCATTGCGGTGGCTTCTCTTGTTGTGGAGCATGGGCTCTAGGCATGCGGGCTCAGTAGTTGTGGCACATGGGCTCAGTAGTTGTGGCTCACAGGCTCTAGAACGCAGGCTCAGTAGTTTTGGCGCACAGGCTTAGTTGCCCTGCAGCATGTGGGATCTTCCCGGACCGGGGCTTGAACCCACGTCCCCTTCACCATTGTGCCACCAGGGAAGCCCCTAGCCATTACTGTTTGACTACTACTATAGTTTTCAAAAGAAGCATCTATAGGCTTAAGATTCCTATATTGATGCTTATAAGAAAATTGCAAAGAAGCATATTTTCATTACTTTTTAAAAACGTCTATTTATAGTAATTTTTCTTTTAGGGAAAATTTACATATATGTATATAGGTGTATATACATTATCTGGAAATTAATAAGTATATATGTATGCACATATGTATATATGTGCACGTATATATATGTACATACACATTCATACCTTGAATAGGAAAATAACTTCGGTCTGAATTCTCTGCATATTATTAAAATCCCTGACTGAAGTTAAAGTAAAACCAGTTTGAAAAGTGTCTAATCATTGTGAAGGTTTTTAGAGATAATTTAGATGGGTTTGTACACACATAAAGTTTAATAATGTTGTAACCTTACAGAATTCTCTGGCAAGGTCTTAAAATGAGGTTCCTTGTGCTCTCAACAGAATTACTACCAAAAACCACCTGTGGAATATACTGAGTTTTCAGATAGCAGAAAATAAGTTTCCACTGCCTTTGCTCCTTTTGATTTCAAATTTTGACTGCTTACAAGCATAAACTATTGTGATTTGGAAGATTCTGTGTCCTAAGGGCATTTTTTTTTTTCTTGGTGCCAATGGTGTCAGTAGATGAGACCAGTCCACCATGCCTTAATTTCACATAAATTCTTACTTGTTTTGCTTTTCTATAAGTTATTTTAAACCTTTCTCTTGATTTCTTCATTTAGGATAGTGGTTCTGAACCTGTCTGTTGCTTCCACCTGACAGGTGAGAGTCCCCAGTATGACATTACTATAGTCCAAGTCTAGATATTATAAGGGAGGCTATGTAGAAAACAAGGGCTATATAGATTATGAGCATTAATTTCTTGTCTAATTGATAGGATGGTTGGAAATCCCTGGTTTAGAGGCACTGAATGTACATAATCCATACTAAAAGCTATTTTGCAAAATGAATTATTTAAAATAATTTAAAATGCATAGAAATATGTAATAAAGCTGTTCTAATCTATGAGACAGATATGGGTGTAAATTGAATTAAAATAAAAATCCATATGGTCAAGAATATATCCCAAATGATATGAGTGACACATTTTAGTTCATTTAAAACTCTGCCCTTTATCAACATGTAAACATAGTTGGTATTTAAATAACAGTAATTATGCTAATAACATTATGCTAAAACATAAACATTGTTTATTTTGCATTGCCTACTGAGAGTTTAACTACCTATGGTTGAAGAATGACAAAAAATGACTTTTGAATTTTCCTTAGGGCTCAGTAGTAGAAAGTTATTTTCCTTTATTCTGCCCTGAATACTAAGTATTTGAAGGCAGACATTCCTCTCATCCCCCACCACAACTGGTAGAAGTATACGCATTTGATAAGAGTATACAGTTAATGGGAATGTTACACTGTTTATATATATATTTTTACCATTGAAACCAAAACATATTTCATGGTCTGGGTATAATTTAAAAGAAACATTCTTATGAAGAACTGATTTCTTTTACAAATAAAATGCACATGCCTTAAATAGTTCTTCATTTTAATATGATAATATTTGCTCTCATAGCTGTATTCTGGTATGGCTTAATAATCAGCTACATATGAAGTATTTGAGATAACAGTACAGTAGTACTGATTTTATTTAAGAACCTTAGAAAATATGACTTGTGGGCAAAATAAACACAGAAAGAATGCTTAAAGAGAACTATTCACCGTACCGTTTTAGTTTTTACTATGCTTTTTTCCATTTTCAGAACCCATGTATCTCATTTGCTATAAGTATTCCAGTGGAGGCTCTTAATTTCCCAAGGCTAGTAGCTGTCTACTGTTTACTTACTGTGCATGGAATGCCTAGAGAAAGTGACTTCTATAGCTAAATTAATAAAACATAGAGAAAATGCTTAGGCCAATTTATTCATATCCCTCCAATATTAGTTCTATAGTTTATAGCTATGTAGATATTAAGAATTTGTTGAGCAATTAACCTGTTTTAAAATGGGATCCAGTTATTCTCAAACTTTTCCATCTCAGGAACCCGTTAACACTCTTGAAAATTATTGAGGAGGGCTTCCTTGGTGGCACAGTGGTTAAGAATCTGCCTGCCAATGCAGGGAACACGGGTTCGAGCCCTGATCTGGGAAGATCCCACATGCCACGGAGCAACTAAGCCCGCGTGCCACAACTACTGAGCCCACGTGCCACAACTACTGAAGCCTGCGTGCCTAGAGCCTGTGCTCTCAACAAGGGAAGCCACCGCAATGAGAAGCCCGTGCACCGCAATGGAGAGTAGCCCCCGCTCGCCGCAACTAGAGAAAGCCCACGCCCAGCAACGAAGACCCAACACAGTCAAAAATAAAAAATAAAAAAATTTACTAAAAAAAATTATTGAGCCCAGAGAACCTTTATAGGTTATATCTGTTGATCTGTAAATATTAAAAATTTATGCAAATTTTAAGCTTTTTTTTTTTTTTTTTCCAGTACGTGGTCCTCCCACTGTTGTGGCCTCTCCTGTTGCGGAGCACAGGCTCCAGACGCGCAGGCTCAGCCGCTGTGGCTCATGGGCCCAGCCGCTCCGCGGTATGTGGGATCTTCCCGGACCGGGGCACGAACCCGTGTCCGCTGCATCGGCAGGCAGACTCTCTACCACTGCGCCACCAGGGAAGCCCTTTATGAATTCATTTAAAAGTAAAAATAAACCCATTACAAGTTAAAAAATAACATTTTAACTAAAATAACTTAAAATTTAGTGAGAAGAGTAGCACTGTTTCACATTTAACAAAATGCAAAATCTCTTTAATATCTGACTTATTGAAGACAGCTGGAGTCTCCTTTCTGATAATGAAAAGTGCTTGCTAAAGTTGGCAATTTAGGGAGTCGGTGGTGATGTATGTCAAAACAATTTGAAGACAGTCATTGGAGGACAAAGTCAGTGTCTTTTGCACAGCATTTTATCCTCAGAGTCTGGTACAGTGCTTGGTATATAGTAGGGCCCAGATGATATTCAGTAGGTGATTGAACTCTACTGCAGTGGGTTGAGATGTGACTAGAGGATGAAGATATGGATTCAGGGAGCACAGACACCACCTTCAAGCCACTTGGTTGAGAACAGGAAAGAAATTAGGTCATAACTGGATTCAGAGCAGGATCAGAGAGGTCTTTTAAAAGAGTGTTTCTTTGTGAGGAAACAAAAACAAAAACAGCAGAGAGAAACTGAGGACACAGGAAAGAAAAGGGATGACAGGGGGACCTATGGAGGGGGGGATGGGTAAGATATGTATCACCTAGCAAAGCATTTCATACTTTAATGAGCATATGAGATCCTAGATCTAGTTAAAATGCAGATTCTGAAACTGTTTCTAACTAGCACCCAGGCTGCTGGTCTGAGGACCTCACTATTGAGTAGGGAGCTTCTAGAACCCAGCTGAAGAGGTGAACCTTGGAGGAGGAGTAGATACCTCTTCCATTGAATTGGGAGATCTTGGCTGATGGAACTTTTTTAAGAGAGAATTTTTTTCTCTAATATCCAGTTAATACCCTTTCCCTTTCTAAATTCCCTTTCTAGTAATTTAGAATTTCAGTGTTAACACAATGCTTGAATGATAGCATGATACTGAGGTTATGACAAAATATAGTGATTTTACTATTTAAAAAAAGAGACATTATTAGGATCACTAACAATTGTCTAAATGTCATTGCTTCATAAACAGAGCTCAGACTTTGGTGTTAGACATGGTTTGATTCTTGGCTCTGGCTGTGAGTGGTTTTGGGCTGTTAACACCTTAAGTAAAAGTACTTACATGCAGGTTTTTTTGTGAGAATTACAGACGTAGTACATAAAAGCCAGCACACAAAAAGTGGTGTCTATCATTACCACAATCACTCCACAAGTGCAATAAGCTATATTTAATGTAATTTCAAACTTTGTTTCATCAATCATCAGATTCATCTAATTTTTTAAATAATTTAAATAAGAAGGTGGAATGAACAGATCACATTTCATTTCTATGCACAAGAGAACTGTGCATATTTCTTCTATAATTCGGACATGGTTTAACTTAAAAAAAAAAATCTCAAAATAGCTCAAGGTAGCAGACATGCAATTTTAGCAAGGATGATTGGAATTTTGGCCTTTCCTGTAATACTATTATATCCAAGCATACTGCTCATTAGAAAACGTTTTTATCTGAATCTTTTACTCTTGGGGGCCAAGAATGCTGTTTTTCTTTTTTATAGCTATGTTTATGGGATGTAAATCACCGTGAGCAATTATCTTGACATTTCAAGTTATTATAACTATTCATTCTTCATTTATAGCTATTTGAATTTTGACAAATTTCAATACAGTAACAAAACAAGGTCAGGTACATTCAATATAAGGTTATGGCGTACACCTATTTTAATTTGTTAGATCTACTATGAAGAAAATGAGGATATACAATATTTTACTTTTTACAGTTGGACTTCCTATACTAAGAACAGACATCTGAGCTCTGGGAATTTTGAGGCAACTGAACATTGCCTAGTGTCTGGGTATGTGTGGGCTGGCTGTATCTCAGGGAGGGAGTCAGCAGCACAGAAGGTAATAGTCCGTTGACTACTTCTATATTGTTGCTTTGAAAACAGCAAGGCAGGATGTCCTCATTTGGCTTTCTTCAGGAAACACATGCAGATGGCAGAGAGGAACTCAGTAGAAGGTTAAGAAATAAATACAGCAATTGAGATAAAAATTAAGTCAATATTCCAGACTATTCCCAGGCACATTTTACTTGAACTTTTATTGCCAGTATTCACAGTATTGCAAATAATTAGCTCTTATCTATTTTATAATCATTGTTGATCTTTTGCACTGGTAGAATATGTGCGGATTGTGGGAGATATTAATATAGCATAAAGCATATTGTAATTTGTAGCGTGCTTTCACATACAAGGTGATGAGGGCATGCAGAAATGTCAGCCAAGCTACTTGAAGCCAGTTGTAGTTTAGGTTTGCAGGCCCAGTGTTATTAAGATCCTGCTGGACTTTGCTTTGAAAAGTTTTTCTCATTCTTCTAAGTCTTGTAATTGTTAATTACTACCTTCATAATTCATGCTCCTATTCTAATCATGCTTTTAAGAGCTTTAAGAATTCTAAGCCCAGGGATCCCTTTAAAAGGACCTGACTAGAAATGGATGCTTATGGTGGGTGCCATGCTGATTTACAACAACTATCCTAACCTGACATTAGATCTATTCAACAGATACGGCAATAAACATGGAGGATACTGATGTCTGATTCTGAAAAATTTAGTTATGCACATGAAGAGTTTCTTTACTGCGTTGGCTGAGTATATCAGGATACCAATTAAAAGAAGATCTGAAAATTAATAACTCCTGCTCTTTTGATTTAACATCGAACAAACTTTTCTTTGGCCATAATGGCTTAAAGAACTAAGCACTTCCTTGGCAAAGAATTTTTCTGGCATGAAATATTACTGTAAAAAATTTTTTGTTATATAACTTAAAATGAAAGGTTAATTTTACATTGCACTTATTTTGCAAATGATATGAAATTTCTACAAGCCACTAAAAGAGCAAAAATAATTTTAAGTGTCTCTAAAATTTGAATGAAAGTAAAAATATTCTTAGTATTTTATCAGGTACATATATCTGTGTTTGACTTTTCTGGGACCAGCACTTGTGTATCTTGGTATCTCTGCTAGTTAGTATAGTGCCTTGGAGACTCAGTAAATGTTTGTTGTTGCTCAATAAAAATATACTGATTAGTTAATTTTCATTTTTCCCCATGTTAATGGTTTAGCTCTCCTAGTCATGGATTTTTATGCAGATATAAATTTGGAGATTAAAAGAAATTCTGGAAGGACTATTCCTATTAAGGTAAAAATTTTCTCTAATTTCTAAGCCAGAACCAGAAAAGTCAAAGCATTTTTTGAATAATTAAGTTGGTAATTTATTGTAGGTGTTGTCAAGTAAAATTTTTCTTTCAAAATGCTGAAAACCTAGGCTATTGAAGTTTATCAATTTACGTTTGTTTTTTGTTTTTTTTAAGAAGGAAGTTAAGAGTGGCTTTATTATTAACAGTAAAGTAGTCACCAGGATAATACAAAACATAAAAAACAGAAACAGAGAGGAACATTACATAAAAACAAAAGTCTATCCATCCAGAAGACATAGCAATCCTAAATGCTTGCACCAAAAAATAGACTTCAAAATATGAAAAGCAAAAAGTGATGAAATTGAAAGCAGAAATAGATACATCAAGGCCCCTTAATTTAGATTTATTTTTAAATATGTTATAGGAAGATAAAAATTATTGAAAATTTGGCCATGGTATAATTATTAATAAGATTTTAGAAAGTGAAATGATGGGTAAATAACATTCTTCTGGCCTATTCCACCACTAGGAGAATAAAGTCAGTTCATAAATGCATATGATATCCAGGTGTCCCTTGGGTATTCCTAAATCTTTAATCTTTTGGAGTTACATCTCCTTTCATTTTCAAATAGAATGTCTTGAATGACTATTCTAGCTTCTCCAAATATCTCCAAGGATTTTTAAGAGCATATGTATCTCCAGCCTTCTCTGGTTCAATTGTATGCTTCTGCTGAATTGTCAATTTCTGTTTCAGTCATTCAACTATGACAGACACTGATCTTTCCCAGGTAGCACTTTGCCTCATGTAGGACATTACCGTACCCTTCAAAGCACTACTAACATAAAGCTGTGTATCCAACTGTACCAAAGGTCTCCATACTTCAGGAGAGAATTAGAATATAACAATGTCCACCACTACCTTAAATCTATACTTTGAATATAACTGTATCTCGAATCTAAGGCAAAAGAGTTAAACCTTTTGCAGGTATATCCAGCTTCTTAGCCATTCTGCCCTACATCAGAGTCCACCCTGTACTCGTTTGTTGGAGAAAACACCTTTCATAAATATTTCACAGGGCCAACTTCCATCCTACTTTAAGAATATTCCACTCACTACCTACAGGAGTTGGTTTCTCTCTAGGACTCATTAGACATCCTTAGACACAAGAATGCACACAGGGGGAACTTCCCTGGTGGTGCAGTGGTTAAGAATCCGCCTGCCAATGCAGGGGACATGGGTTCAAGCCCTAGTCCGGGAAGATCCCACCCGCCGCAGAGCAACTAAGTCTGTGCGCCACAACTACTGAGCCTGCGCTCTAGAGCCCACGAGCCACAACTACTGAGCCCACGTGCCACAACTACTGAAGCCCACGTACCTACAGCCTGTGCTCCACAACAAGAGAAGCCACCACAATGAGAAGCCCGCGCACCGCAATGAAGAGTGGCCCCCGCTCACCGCAACTAGAGAAAGCTCACGTGCAGCAATGAAGACCCAATGCAGCCAGAAATAAATAATTAATTAAAAAACATTGTTGTTGTTTAAAATAAATAAATAAATAAATAAATAAACAAACTGACCCATACATTCAAGGAAATCCCTTTGCTTTGTTTCATAAAGAACCTTCTGAAGGAGGTGGGACCAAAGCTGGCCTCTTCTGTGGTTATTTCCAACCCTTGAGGGAACACCTGACTCTTCTCTGTGTAGACTATTTCATGGCTGTGCTGGAACTCTGAAGAATAGACAAAGGCTTCAGTTCTTTCTTTTTTCTTTTATTTTTAAAGGTAGAATATTTATTTATTTAGGCTGTGCTGGGTCTTAGTTGCAGCACTCAGGATCTTCATTGCAGCATGCGGACTTCTTAGTTGTGGCATGTGGACTCTTAGTTGCAGCATGCATGCAGGATCTAGTTCCCCGACCAGGAATGAACCCGGGCACCCTGCATTGGGAACGCAGAGTCTTATGCACTGGACCACCAAGGAAATCCCAAGGGGTTCATTTCATAGCTGTTTTGTAAGGTCTCTTCACTCTGCATGATGGTGAGCATGAGATGTGCTAGAGATCACTTTGATCTCACTATTGATGCCCACTAGGGCTAAATCTAGGAGCACAACTTAGGTCTCTTCTTCCCCAGGCCAGTCCATTTTGTAGTTTGAGAACCTTTCCTTTTTGAAGTTAATATTTTTTCGATATCCACCCACTATTCACAGAATAGGAAGAATGAAGGGGTTATTTTTTAAAATGTAGTTTGAATTTTTAGAAGTTTCTTATAATATATGGCTGTTTCCTCTCTGCAAAAATAAAATGAAATCTTTTATACTTCAAAATAGAAATAAACATGGCTATTACAATTCTAAGTTAATAACACAGTAAATGCTGTGCTTACTTTTTTTCCCTGTTTTTTTTAGCAGAACAAGTTGAACAGACAGTAATGTTGTTGCTCTTTTCAAGTAAACTTAATGAGAGGTCAGGTAGAACTTCTGTGCCAAAACATAAAAACACCAAGAAAGAAAATGTTTTAGAGAAAACAGGGCTTGACTATTCTTATCTTTGATTATCATTACTAAATATATCCTTTTAGGGAAAATACAGAGTTCATTTTACTCATTTCACTAGGTTGCAGGAAAAGAAGTTTAGTCAACAGACATTCTCTCTTTCTTCTTACCCAGAAGCCCCAATAGTTTATTTTAAAGATAATTTTAGGGTAAGTCCTTTTGATCTTACTGCTATCACTTAGAGAATTATAGTGTGGTTTTGCAAATCTGGCTAGAATGCAGGACCTTAACAACAAAAAAAACCCCAACAAAAACCAAAGTCTTAGATTCCCTGTTAAATCATTTGAGTTCAACGATAGGAAACTCTTGTACATGCTGAAAAAATGAAACAAAACAAAAAACCCCAAAGCCTTAAGATCCTTACAGTAGGAAGAAAATAACCAACTACTCTTCAAATTAGGGGGTTGGTCCCATGTTTTGAAAGTTTCCATCTCTACTGGTCTCTTAATGAGCTGTCTGTGCACACAGGGGGAAGGTCAATAAGAACCAAGGGCTTCTATCTAGACTATCCCATCTCCTCTAGCAGATTCAGAAGATGTGTTTAGGACCCCTGCCTTTATCCACTGGGCAAAGCACTCATTATCATTATATTAAGGCTGTACTGAAAACTTCCTCAGTATTTTTCTGCCTTTTGGGGGAGTGATATAATACAGGATTCACCTAGAATATTTTCCCTTTATGCTTCCTGCACATCTACATTCCTCCCTCTTACCTTTATTTCTTAAATATTGTCTGTAACATTGTGGCTACATTTTTCTCCCTGGCTTCCATTTCCAAATGCAGGATTAAACCTACCTTTCTGAATATCATTATGTAAGTACTGACAACATCCGTAATCCTTTAATTACCAACACTGAAGGATGTATTTTTGTGGGCAAAGATGGGATAATTAGAATTTTATCATTATATATATATATATTTTTTTTTTTTTCTGTTTACGTGAACTTTTATTTTTTTCCAGCTTTATTGAGACATATAACATATATTGACATATAATATTGTGTAAGCTTAAAGTGTACAACATGATGATTTGATACACGTGTAATTGCGAAACGATTACCACAATGAGGTTAGTGAACACTTCCATCACCTTACATAATTACCATTTCTTCTTTTTTGGGGGTTATAACACTTAAGTTATACTCTCGGTAACTTTCAAGTATATAATAAAGTATTGTTAACTATAGTTACCATGCTGTACATTAGATCCCCAGAACTTATTCATCTTAAATCTGGAAGTTTGTATCCTTTGACCATCTTTCCATTTTCACCAGTCCCTGCCTCTGGCAATCACCATTCTAGTCTCTATTTCTATGAGTTTGGTGTTTTAAGATTATATATATATATATATATATATAATATATCTGTATATTTTCTTTATCCATTTATCCATTGATGGACACTTTGGTTATTTCCACGTCTTGGCTATTGTGAATGTTGCTGCAATGGATATGGGGCTGCAGATACCTCTTCAAGATACTGACTTCATTTCCTTCAAATATACATTCAGAAATGGAATGACTGGATTACATGATAGTTCAATTTTTAATTTTTTGAGGAATCGCCATACTATTTTCTGTATTAGCTGTATCAATTTACATTCCCACCAACAGTGCACAGGGCTCCCTTTTCCCATCATTCTTGCTAACACTTATCTCTTGTCTGATGATAGCCATTCTAACAGGTGTAGCATGATATCTCATTGTGGTTTTGATCTGCATTTCCCTGATGATTAGTGATGCTGAGCATCTTTTCATGTGCCTGTTGGCCATTTGTATGTCTTCTTTAGAAAAATGTCTATTTTTTAAATCAGATTTTTGTGTGTGCTGTTGAGTTGTATGAATTCCTTATATATTTCAAATATTAACCTCTTATCAAATAGATGGTTTGCAAATACTTTTTCCATCTATATTCTTTAGATTACCTTTTCATTTTGTTGATTGTTTCCTTTACTGTGCAGAAGCTTTTTAGTTTGATGTAGTCCCACTGGCTTATTTTTGCTTTTGTTGCCTGTACTTCTGGTGTCATCCAAAAATCATTGTCAAGACCAGTGTCATGCAGCTTTCTCCCCCTTTTTTGTGGCCATGGCTCACAGCTGCTCCGCGGCATGTGGGACCTTCCCAGACTGGGGCACGAACCCGCGTCCTGTGCATCGGCAGGCAGACTCTCAACCACTGCGCCACCAGGGAAGCCCTCTCCCTATTTTTTTCCTAGGAGTTTTACGGTTTCAGGTATTACAATTAATTTACTTCCTGTTAGTTTCTGCTCATGGTATAAAATAAGGGTCCAATTTCATTCTTTAGCATGTGAATATCTGGTTTTCCCAACACCATTTATTGAAGAGACTATACTTGCCTAATATGTATTCTTGGCTCCCATGTCAAATATTAGTTGACTATATATTTGTGAGTTTACTTCTGGGCTCTTGATTCTCTTTCATTGGTCTATGTGTCTGTATTCATGCTAGTATCATACTATTTAGATTACTATAGCTTTGTAATAAAATTTGAAATCAGAAAGTGTGATACCTCCAGTTTTGCTCTTCTTTCTCAAGATTGCTTTGACTATGCAGGGTCTTTTGTGGTTCTGTACACATTTGTCAATTATTTTTTCTATTGCTGTGGAAAATGCCATTGGAATTTTAATAGGGATTGCACTGAATCTACAGATGACTTTGGGTAATGTGAACATTTTAACAATATTAATTCTTCTAATCCGTGAACACTGGGTATCTTTTCATTTAGTATTTGTGTCTTCTTTAATTTCTTTCATCAGTCTCTTAATTTTCAGTATAAAGATCTTTAACCTCCTTGGTTAAATCTATTTCTAAGTATTTTATTGTTTTAAAATAGAATTATTTTCTTTCTTTCTCAGGTCGTTTTTTGTTAGTGTATAGAAATGCAAATAATTTTGTATGTTGATTTTGTATCCACAACTTTACTGAATTCTTTTATTAGTTATAAGCTTTTTGGTGGATTCTTTAGAATTTTCTCTATATAAGATCCTATCATCTGCAAACAGAGAAAATGTCATTATATTTAATATATTTTTCCATCTACCTTCTAGGAGTGATTCTTCCTGTTAATAAATGTGTTTCATAAGCATGAGAAATATACCGGCCATTCGGATGTTGGCTATCTGAATCCATGAGGGTTAACACTTTTATGAACCCTATTCAACCAGAGTATAAAACTCAGTTATTTTATTAGAAGTGTTTCCACTGTACCTGTCTCTTCTTGCAATTCTTTCCAGCCACAAAGTCCCTTCATTCTTATAATCTTTGCCCCAGGCATCATCCAGCCCAGTACTTCCCTGCCCCTTCCTCTTTCATAACACAGAGTAACTCCTTTCCCCCAATTCACCTAACTCCTCTCTACTCTACCCAACACACTTGTTTAAAAAAACCTGGGCACCTCTACTGAACCAAAGCACTAATCAGTGAAGTCAGCCTCTCCCTGCAGAGCAGTGGTTCTCAACTGGTGGTGATTTCTCCCCCAGGAGATATTTGGCAATGCCTGGAGACATTTCTGATTGTCACAGCTACAAGGGTGCTACTAGCATCTAGTGGGTAGAGGCCAGGCATGCTGCTAAATATCCTACAATGCACAAGACAGTCCCTTATGACAAAGAATTATCCAGCCCAGATTGTCAGTAGTATACCTGTTGAGAAATCCTACTGTAAAGAAATTCTTATATTAGCTTCAGTAATCATTGGTATTTTCTACTCTGCTCCTATTAATGTTTTATTACTTCTGTGCATTAAGAGTTATATATTTTATACCCATACGCACACCAGTCAGTAATCAATTGTTGAACACCAGATACGTGTCAGGCAGAGTTAGGCACTCCTAACTTGCTCTATGAGGAAAACACACAGTATAATACCTTGTGATTGAAGGGGATATGATTACATAAAGAAAAGGTACCTGGGCTTCCCTGGTGGAGCAGTGGTTAAGAATCTGCCTGCCAATGCAGGAGACACGGGTTTAAGCCCTGATCTGGGAAGATCCCACATGCCGCGGAGCAACTAAGCCTGTGCGGCACAACTACTGAGACTGTGCCCTAGAGCCTACGAGCCACAACGACTGAGCCCGCATGCCGCAACCACTGAAGCCCACGTGCCTAGAGCCTGTGCTCCACAACAAGAGAAGCCACTGCAACGAGAAGCCCGCACACCGCAATGAAGAGTAGCCCCTGCTCACTGCAACTAGGGAAAGCCCACGTACAGCAAGGAAGACTCAACACAGCCAATAAATAAATTTTTTTTTTTTCAGTACGCGGGCCTCTCACTGCTGTGGCCTCTCCCGTTGTGGAGCACAGGCTCTGGACGCGCAGGCCCAGCGGCCATGGCTCACGGGCCCAGCTGCTCCGCAGCATGTGGGATCTTCCCGGACTGGGGCACGAACCTGTGTCCCCTGCATCGGCAGGCGGACTCCCAACCACTGCGCCACCAGGGAAGCCCAATAAATATTTTTTTTAAAAAAAGAAGGGGTACCTAATGTAGCCCAGGATGATCTGCAAAGATATTTTGAAGGATTCTGAGAAGGAAGAGGCCTGAACTGAGCCTGGAAGAATACGTAGGAGAAAGCTAGGCAAAGAAAGGGTGAGAATCACGTTTCTCACAAAGGGAAAAATATGGGTCAAGACACATGGTTAGAGAAGAGGGCAGCAGCAAGTGCTGAAGGATGTCAATGTGCTGGCAACGATCAGATGGTCCTTAAGCTGGCAACTGGGAGTCCTTGAAGGAGAAGCTAATTGGGTAGAATGTTAAGATCTAATCTTAAGAAAGGTCATACAATTTCTGAAATCTGGCTGAGAGCTAATGAGGGCCTGAACTAGAGTGGAAATGAGGATGAGTAAGAGGGGCCAGTTGGAGTGATATTGAGGAGACAGAAAGGACAGGACTGGGGATGGGGTGGACATGGAGGTAAGAGATGCGGAAGTCCAGCATGACCCCCAAATTTCAGGTGTGGTACCATTTACAAGTCAGGGAAGGCAAGGGGAAGTTTGTGGGATGAGATAGAGTCAATTTTGGACGTATCTTTGTGTCATACAAATGTTTTCATTTATAAAAGTAGTATACATGTCTCTTACCAAAAAATTGTAGAAGAGAGAGACGTATGAAATGTCCATTCAACCAGTGTTAAAGTTTGGATGGAGTTTCGTTTTGCTCTGTTTTGTTTCATTTTGGCTGTGCTGCGTGGCTTGCGGGATCTCAGTTCCCTGACCAGGGACTGAACCCCGGCCACATCAGTGAAAGCCCACAATCCTAACCACTAGGCCACCAGGGAACTCCCTTTTTTGGGGAGGGAGTGGAGTTTTTTACAATTTGTTCTATGTGGAAAATTATGCATTTTAAAAATACAATCAGTGGGATGAATTGGGAGATTGGGATTGACATGTACACACAAATATATATAAAATAGATAACTAATGAGAATCTGCTATAGAGCACAGGGAACTCTACTTCACTTTGCTGTACAGTAGAAAGTAACACAACATTGTAAAACAACTATACCCAATTTTTAAAAACGCAATCACAAATTTGGGTGCTTTATAGATGGTTTTTAACCCACATCGTAATATATTTTTAAACATCTCTCTGTGTCATTGAACATCCTTTTACATTTTTATTGACTGCACAATATCTCAGTCTATGGAAGAACCATAATTTACTCCACCATCCCTATTGTTTAGATTGCTTCGAGATTCTCATTTCTAGCAAATCATGTGTAACGCCATCACAGGTTGAGTCCTCCAGAAACTGACAGAAATGCCACTTGAAACGTAAGATATTTATTAGGGATTGACCCCAGGAAAGTGAAGAGGGAAGGAACAGCAATGGGCAAGGGAGAAGTTGAACGATGACAGAGGCTGACTGCTTCAACAGACCTCATATCTACAGAAAGGGCCCATCAGAGTTGTCCTGAATTGGGTGCAGATGACTGGGCTTTTATAACCTCAAGTCACTCAGTCACCGGACAAGGGCTGCTCTGGCAGGGGCATGACCTCAGGTGAGGCTGCGCTCTGTGGCCGAGGTAGATTTGCAAAGGGAGGCTTGGCCAGTGCATCTCCCTGTCCACTGCAGCTGCTCATTGTGTGTATATATCTTCACTCATATCCTTAGGATAAATTCGCAGAAGTAGGATTGCTGCAGTAGAACGTGAGCATTTAAAAAAATTTAATATTTATTGCCAAATTACCTTCCAGAAAGATGGGTCACTTTCTCCTACCAACAGTTCAGTTCATCACTAATATATAAGAACATGACAATTGTACTGTTTTATGTTTTTAAATGTTGAAAGGCACCTCAAATTCTTTTGGAAAAGAAATAATATTTGTGATGTTTTGTTTTTGTGAATTTCATTTTTAACTCCTAAGGCAGGTTACCTTTCCTCTACAGAGCTGTATAAATCTTTCCAAAAGGATAAAACACTCTAATGACTGATGGTAAGACACAAAGAACTGGATTTGGGACTTGTGAGTTGCAGATCTGCAACACTAAAGAGACAGAAATGGCTGGTGCTTGAGCTGACTTGAAACAGAATTTGCAGTACCCTATAGCTCTTTCCCTGTGAGTATTTGAGCAAATAAATGAAATTCCCACTTATTAGGAAAAATCCATATTTGACACACTACTGTTAGAGAGAGACGAACGGGAAATAACCATCATTTACTAAGTGCCTGCTCCATGCCAAGCAATGCCCTTGGCTTTTACCTACACCATCATATTTAATTCTCACAAGAACCCTTTGAAGTAGTTATTATCGCCACGTTTTTCAGGTGAGGAAATTGAAGCTCATTGAATTTGGTAACTTGGTAACCTTAGTCATACAGGTTCCCAAGCCTGTGCACTTGTTGCCATCCTGGGCTGCTGCCCAGAAAGCTGTAAGTCAAGTGACACAGCAGTAGCTTTAAATGGTATAGTATATATATATAAAACAACTGTAGTAACAGTAACTCTCACGAAGCTTGCAGAATGTCTGTCTTCCTACTGGGTTGCAAGTCCATAGGATTCACTGTCTAAAATTTTTAAATTTTTGTAACAGTTATGATACCCAGCACATTACACATATAATGTGCTCACTAAATATTTAATAGAACAGGTCTTAAATAGCCGGAAAGAAATTTCTTTCTAGTTTCGTTTATCCTTTCATCCTCATTTTGGGTTTGTCCTGATCGTGGTGTCATCAGGAGGCAAAGAGATGATCCAGTCAACGATTTCCCACTTTAGCAGGAACAACTGTGAGCTCTTCTAAACAGACTCACTGATTACAGACAATGCCAGTGAAAAAAGGGTTGGATGAGAATAAACATAACAAATTCCTCTAGAAGTCACCCCAATCGGGAAGGATGCTGGTGAAATCTTTACTCAGAAGTGTAAATGAGTTTAATCCAGCCTTTACATCTAACTTCTAGGTAACAGGAAATAGTGAGGGAAGAGAAATATGTTGACCACAAAGAAGCCATAAGACAAATCTAGAAGTCCGCCTCGTTTCTTTTTAAGAAGATAATGTCATTCCCAAAAGGGGGAGGGGGTAGAGTGGGAGAGAAGGAGGAGGCTATTCTAGGCTAAAAAAAAAAAAGAGATAACCGAACGCAAATGTGTGGTCATTGTTTGAATTCCGGTCTAAGTCAGCTGTAAAAGACATTTTGGAATCCATTGGAGGAATTTGAATCTGGACTGGGCATATATTAATACTAAGTAATTAAGGTTAGCTTTAGTTAGGTGTGAAATGGTAATATGGTTATGTAGAAAAGCGTTCTTTAAAGAACCAGATGTATATTATAATACTTAGAGATTAAATATCTATCTTTAAGTAGGAAATATGTATATTTTCAGCAGAAAATGTGATGAGGTAAATAAGGCAAAACTAGGTTTTAGCTATCCATTATACTAGTCTCTCTGCTCTTTGACATCGTTTTGCATCATAAAGAGGATCAACCAGGGAAAAAAAAAAAAAAAAAACAGGAAAAAAAAAAGGGCTTCTTTTACCGGAGTAAGAACCGATCTTTATCTTCTTCCAACAGTGACAACATCAACGTGTGGCCCGGATAGGGCTTCAGGAGCATGAAGCGAGATTCCAGGGAGCCTAGACAGACGAGCAGGTCCTTTCCGGAGATCTGATTTCTGTGGGAAAAGAACCCGCGTAAGGCAACCCTTGAGCCTCCGACCCTCCGGTTCTGCGCACCTACCCAGGCCCCCTGCGGATGGTGAATAACCCGTCACCTTACTGCTCCCTAAGTGTTCCCAGACCACGCAGGGTGGCGGGTGTGACGCTCAGGGTGAGGGCGGGAGAATGCTGGGTTCCCCTCCTCTCCGACCCTTCGCGGAGGGATGGGGCCTGAGTGGCAGGTATCTTCCACCTCACCCACCTGGAAGCGAAGAGGAGAGGGGCTGGCCCAGGCTGAGGGAAATGGGCCGCACATGCCAAGGCCAGTACCCTCACCTGCCGCCAGGAGAGCTCTGGCCGCGGCAGGGGGCGGAGACCCGGGAGTGCGGACGTCCTCACCTGGCGGCGGGGCAGGCGCGCAGCGGACTCCGCCGGAGAGGGAGCGGCGCGCTGTGAAGTGGGGCCGCGGGTGCGGGCGGCAGGCCGGGCCGCGCTCCGCCGCGGGGGACGTTTCTTGGCTGGGAAAGGTGCAATTGTGAGCAGCTATTCCTGGTATGTCAGGCGGGCTGGGCGGCCGCGAGCCCTGGGGGCGCCACTTGCCGGGGCCTCGGCAGAGGGAAGGCGGCCAGGCGGCCGGAGGCGGGAAGGATGCGGACAGGATGCGGGCGCGGGGGCGCATCTCCTCCAGGCGGGGCCGCGGTCCGGCGGGCGGCGCGGGAGCGGGTGCGTGGCCCGGGCCACGGCCTCCTGGCGGACGGTGGCATCCCCTGGGCCAGACTGTGCGACCACAAAGGCCGCTGCGGCCGGGAGCCCCCGGGCGCGGCGGGGGGTAGGGTGGGGAGGACGGAAGCGGCGGCTGGGCGGCCGGGGGTGGGCGGCTGGGGTGCGAGGGGGCGGGGCATTCCGGGAGGGCGGCGGCCGCGCAGCCACTGTTGAAGTCCAAACAGTCCTCGGGGCCGGTGCCGCGCGCCGCCTCTGTTATCCCTCTCCGCCTCCCGCGCTCCGCCTGGGTCTCCGCGGCGTTTTCAGGAGTTTAGAGAAAGCCCCGGCTTTAAGTTCTCGTGGGTTCGAAACTTTATCGAACTGCAGGGCGCAACAAAGGGTCAGAGAGCCCGGGCGTCTTGTAGCCGGAGCGAGGCCGGCGCAGCGGGCCGGACGCACTCCCGCCTTTCCGCGCACCCACTATGTCTCTCTCTCCCCCTCTCCCCCTAGTTCTGGAAGTGATGGAGGAGGTGGAGGCCGACTGCGCCCTAGCGTTCGCCGAGGCCCAGAGATGGGTGGAGGTGAGTGCCTTTACTCCTCTTCTTTCCGCACGAGTTGGCGGCCTCGCGGCCGCTCCTGCCACTCTGCTTTCAGCCGCCTCCCGGACCTTAGCTGGCGCAGCGCCTCAGGCTGGTTCGCTCAGCGGTTTGGGGGACTTTGCAAGTTCTGCGCCTCCTATGATTTAACGTCCAGCGAAGCTTAGCGCTGCCCTCCCCCGCGACGGTCTCGCTGGCTTCCCACGAGCTCCTCTGCCGGGACAGAGTCGAGAGCTTGGCCCCGCGGATTTGGGGACCGCGCATCTCTGTGGACCAGCCCACGTCCGCGCCAGGACGCCTGGGACGCCCCTGCTGGGCAGAGACGGCCCAGGGTCCTCGGGAGCGTTTCTTTGGGGTAGCTAGAAGTGGAAATGCCTGAAACATAGCTGCCTGAGCAGCGTTTTGTGTGTTGTGTGGGAAGGCGGTTGGAGGAGGTTAGACACCTGTGGCGCACCTGGAGAGATGCTTTCTCCGAGGCAGCTTCCGGAGCCCAGGGTGTGTGAGTCAAGGCGCGTACGTTTTCCGAAGTCTGGCATTGATAAGACTAAGATATCCTGAAATCAATCACTCAAGGGTTGTTAGTTTCCCAGCTGTGCCTCAGGGAGGAGATCTTCCATTCCCCTCTTTACCGTTAAAAAGGAGATGGTCTCTTGGAAGTTCCTTGATCAGCTGTGCCTCAGGGAGGAGATCTTCCATTCCCCTCTTTACCGTTAAAAAGGAGATGGTCTCTTGGAAGTTCCTTGATCAACGCATTAGGGTTACGTTTGTCTGTAGAAAGTTAACACCAGGACTTCTAGCCGTTTTATTATTGGATGAAAAAGATGACTTTTATAATGATGCTAGAGAAGTCTTCCAAGCAGATGTGAATCAGGAACCAAAAGTATTGCTTTTACCAGCCTTGCAGCCATTTACGGGTTATTGATGCCAATTGCTGGTCTACGCAACGTATTTAAAAATTCAAATTAGGTTTAAAGATTATTCCATGGAAAAACAATATATTCAAGAATCCCAAAGCAAACAGTACTTTAAAACACTTCATTTCTCCTTAAAGAAATAAATTATGTATGTGGAAAAAAAGATAAACTGTAAATGTTATGTTTTTCACGCTAAAGGAAAGTGAATGTATCATTACCCACTAGACAGCGGCGAGGGGTGGAGATGGGGGGGCGTCTAAGAAATTAGCTTTGCCGTCTTTTTGTACTGAAACTTGAGCTGGTTTGAAGGTGACTTAGAACGGTGTGAGGGGAGGACATGGGGAGGTTGGGAGAAGAATAAACACTGTATTCTGAATTGAAATGAGAGTGGAAAAATTCCAGCAATGTATTTAAGAGAAATAACTTCCCCCATTCATAAACCTTGAAAAGTCAAGGCTTCCAAAGGTAATTTTCCATTAGCAGTATGTGTACTGCATAATTTTAGAAATCAGACTTGCCCTTCTGTGTTTGAATGTTGAGATGGAGAGAGGGAGAAGGGAAGGAATATGGGGGTACTTTTTTGGCCATACAGGGCTCCTGTGTGGAGTTTGTATCTGCAAGTTCTGTATTTGCTTCAGGGAATCTGTGAATATGGACGATTTCACACCCTTTCCTTTTTCGGTATACAGATTTTTGAAATCTAAGCATTTTTGTGTGTGTGATAGCTTGCTTATAATTGGAGACTTCTGTGAGAAATTTGTATCTAATAAACTCTGGGGAGGTGTGTTGTGATAAAAGATACCCCGTATGCACGGTAAATGTGCTCATCTTCCTGCCACCATCCCACTCCACCCTTTTAAAGTGTGTGTCAGCAATGATTTGGCAACTCTGTAAAATGCTTTCATCATTAGCAGAAAGCCAAATCTTTCTAAAGGCTTTGCCATATAATTTTAATGTGGTTAACTCTTATGAAATTAAAATTAAGTGACTTTTTTCCCCTAGTGCCACGGGGAGCGAGGCAGTACGTTCATCGAAGATATGTGAATAATTTACATATTCACATACACTTTTGGTATACTTGGGACATGGAAGTGACAGCATTGTGTTCACTGTTAGGTTTGTGTTATTTCTCCAGCTAGTGTCCAAATTTATCTGTCTGCTTAGCTTCGCCTTTATAACGAGAGCACATATTTAAAATATTGCTCTTGCCCAAAGAAGCAGAGTGAATGAGTGTCTCCTTCCACAACCACTTAACCCTGAGAACCCCTAATTTGAGGATAAACTATTGATTCAAAAGTGTATTTATAAACTATTTTGGAAAGCAAGGAAGATTATAGTGTAAATCTTTCTCCTGCTTACTGATAGTCCTGCTCCATTTTTCCATTTCTGTCAGACTTTCTTCTACATACATTGAAGCATAAGTGGTTCATTCATATATATATATATTTTATATATACACAGTACACACATATAAACATATATGTATTATATTATGTGAATTATATCATTCATATATATGTATTTTTATATATACATATAACACAAATAAATACATTAATATATACTATAATATACATATTATGTGTATTGTATGTAATATGCATATAATATAATCTGCTACCTTTATTCTCAGCTGCAGCTTTGACCAACCCAAGGTCAGAAAACTTCAATAACCTTGTAAATCTTTGGAAGGTGACCAGAGTCCATGGCAGTATGTCTTTGCCATTTCCATTCTCCATCAGCGATTTAAAATAACTAATGTATTATTCCCACAACCAAAGTTACAGTCTTAAATTTGTTTTGTTTTGGGAGGAGGGGAAAGGGTAGGGTGAGGGCTAGTGCTTGTTATTCTGCCAGTTATTGTCATTTCATGACTTTTTGTTTATTTCAAATTGTTTCTTCGATATTTAAAAGTGTATATATACTTCTGGTTAGTTTCATATTTGAAATCAAAACAAATGTAGGAACATAACCTTTTAAGGTAATTCATCACCATGATATTGGATTATTATCTGGTTGGAAATGTGGTTTGGAATATTAATAATGTATTGAGCTAGTTTATGATTAAACACGGGTTAAAAGCCAAATAACGTAATGGTTTGAAGGCAGAGGCAGAGGGGAAGCTTGATTCTAGCAAGGTCATGGAGTGGGAGAGGAAGTGGTAGAAAATGCAGCCTGGACCCTCTAATTTTAATCCTTTTCTTCAGCACCTTTTAATTTTCTGTACCTAATAGTTGCCTCTGTCCCTCTGTTTATGGAGCATTTAAAAACCTGTGATAAGCAGACAAAATACCAATGAAATTGAAAACTGAGTATATTGCTCATTGCATTGGTTGGTCACCCGTTCCAGTTTGTGACTTAATGTTCCTATCTAGCTTGAGGTTTAAACACAGTAGTAATTTTTATGACTGGAGCGGATCAGGCTAACTTAATTCAACACCTTCCTGCTCACCTGCCCGTCCTGTTATCTCTGTGTTTGAAGTTTTCAGTATCACTGTCACCCTGTAGAAGGACCAAAGGGATGCCAACTTGAGCTCATTGCCATGCCTGGCACCAGAATGTGAATCCTTCCCCAGTTACTTCCAACTGGTCTGTTTCTCCACCTGCCCCATTTTTGTCCTTTGGGAGTTGTGTGCTGGTCATCACTTTTGTTTGCCTCTAGTGCTGAATTTTTAAAGAATCGCACTCTGTGGGTCCCCCACTGATATTTACAAAATTCGCCAAAGTGGTTTCCCTCTTTCTCTGTAAACTGCATCCCTTCTACTGGCGGTTTCCAACCTGTGGTCTGGTGTGAAAGGGTTTGCTGGGTGCACTTGAATCCTCAGTGCATACCAGTGTTGTCTGTAGACTAAATGAAGGTCTCATGATTTGTACTGTTGCTTTTCAAATGGATGTAGAGCATCCCTTCTACTGGTGGTTTCCAACCTGTGGTCTGGTGTGAAAGGGTTTGCTGGGTGCACTTGAATCCTCAGTGCATACCAGTGTTGTCTGTAGACTAAATGAAGGTCTCATGGTTTGTACTGTTGCTTTTCAAATGGATGTAGAGCGACGTAAACATGCATTTGAAAATGTTACTGAATTCATAGAAGCATTTCTGGTAATTATGTATCATTTCAATTAACAGATATTAAGCTTGAAAAGACTCTGATGGTAAAACTTTGTTTAAAATTTTAAATGTTAGAAAGCAATTCTTACACTAGCTGTTGCAATTAAAATTAGTTTTTCAGAATATAAACCTGATTTTGTTTTTTGTTTTCTGAGGAGCCATGAAAATATTTTAAAAGTCTGCATTTTCATTAAGCTGTGAAGTGTAGCATTCACAGCCCTTTTACAATCTGGTCTCCGTCTGTATATCTATCTTTATTTTTTGCTCATTTTCTCCATTACTATTTGCATAGTTGCCAGATAACATAGACATTAAAAGCACAGATTTGTACAGATATCCCCAGAACTTATTTATCTTATAACTAGAAGTTTGTACCTTTTGACCACCGTCATCCAATTCATGATGACTGCAATTAACACTGCTGTACAGTATATTTGAAAGTTACCAAGAGAGTAAATCTTAAAAGTTCTCATCACAAGGAAAAAAGTTTTTTGTAACTATATGAGGAGATGGATGTTGACTGAGCTTACTGTGGTAATCATCTCACAATATATGTCAAATTGTTAGGTGGTACACCTTTAACTCGTACCAAGCTGTGTGCCAATTAAATCTCAATAAAGCTGAAAAAAAACCCAAAACACCGTTTTGGAATCAAATCATTGTTCAAGTCCTGGCTCAGCTTCTTAAATGCTGTCGGCCTCAGTCAGGGTTCTTCCTTGAGCCTCCAGTGGTGCTTACGCCAGTTGAATGAGATGCTGACTGGAAAGGAATTATTGCTCACTAATCCTTGCTTGTGTTTCCCCGCCCCACACAGGGTGCTGTTTTCTCACCTCCAGGCTGTTGTGTGTGGAATGCCTGTTATTCCTGTTTACCTGATGTGTGTTGCTCCTCTGCATTCTTCCATGCTTGGGCTCTACAGTCAAGCTTTATGTGAAGCCTTTTCTAGGCCACCAAGCCTCCACCCCACCCATTCCTTCCTTATCACTATTGCTTGTATGGATTTTTCTTTTTTCTCTCTGTGGTATAATTACAAACATTCTTCCGTATTAGACTAGGCGCTAACTGAGGGCAGGAACGATAGCTTGTCTTTTGCTTGAGGAATTTGGCACAGTGCCAGGTAAACACTTGTTGAGTGAATGTACAATCCTAAGGCTGGAGCTTTAACGAAACCTAAGGACCAGGACTCTTTCCTTCTCCCAGTGGAAATGTGCATCAGTGTCCAAAGCTGAGCTTGTTGCTTTGGCAGTTGGTTGGGACCAACTACAAGATATGCCTTCATCTGGGTGCCGGTGTGTACTTACCTATTTACTCAGTATTTCCTCTTCTGCCCCAACCCTGTTCCTGAGTGATGTCACTCTACTCCTGCCTTTTAGTTACTGGTTTCCCTCATGGGGACTTACATTCAGTCGTTCTGTTATCCAGAAAATGCCTATGAAGTGCCTACTCTGCACCAGGCACTTGCTGGGCTGACTGATTCAACTGCCAATTCTTTAGTATCTTTCTAGGACCTCCAGACAGAGTGCACCCCATGAGGAACAGGTATGCAAACAGACCCTGCAGCGCCATCAGATAATTGCTGTGATGGAATTTTGCCTTGTGTGTAGTGATGGCATTTGGGAGGCAGCCTGAGCTCACAGAGGAGGCAGCACTTGAGTCGAGGCTGGAGTGGGGCTAAGACCTTTGCCCCCTGAACTAGAGCACTGTGACTTTGTAATTTGTTGAGAGGTCTTCAGGTTGCCTACAGCACAACTTTCAGGAGTTGGTTGGAGAGGTTTATTTATTTTTATTTTTTACATTAAAAAAAATTTGTTTATTTATTTTTGGCTGCGTTGGGTCCTTGTTGCTGCACGTGGGCTTTCTCTAGTTGTGGCAAGCAGGGGCTACTCTTTGTTGCAGTGCGTGGGCTTCTCATTGAGGTGGCTTCTCTAGTTGCAGAGCCTGGGCTCTAGGTGCGTGGGCTTCAGTAGCTGTGGCTCGCGGGCTCTGGAGTGCAGGCTCAGTAGCTGTGGCGATTGGGCTTCGTTGCTCCGCGGCATGCGGGATCTTCCCAGACCAGGGCTTGAACTCGTGTCACCTGCACTAGCAGGCAGATTCTTAACCGCTGCGCCACCAGGGAAGCCCCAGAGTAGTTTATTTTTGTTCAGGTAAACTTTGTACGCAGTGAAATGCATAGATTTTAAGTGTAGAGTTGCAGGATATACCTTTTTGTCAAATGTATAGGCCCATGTACCCAGCACCCCAATCAAGATATTGAATATTTTTACCACTCAAGAAAGTTTCCTTCCAGAAGGGCACATCTGTCTTTACCTCTCCACTCTTCAGATTTCTAGCATCATAGATTTCTCAGGGCAGTTGTGAGCAGCCAAGGAGTGTCTTGATGTCAATTGGTTTCTTTTTTCTTTATGCAGCATCTTACTGTTTCGTAAACACATCCTCTTTATTTAGCAAATAAGAAAGGATCCTAGGACAGGAGGGGTGGTGAGAGATGAGGGCGTTCACAGAATTCTCTTGGGAAGGAACTGATTCACACAAAGAGGAACCAGGGCAGAGATGCCGTTAGAATAGCTTGATTCCAGGAAGGGTAAACAGATATGACAAGGAATTTCCTGAGGAAGTGGGAGGATTCTAGCAGTGTCAGTCATTCTGGATCCTTCCAATGTACTGGTACACTGAAAGCTAGAAGTGGACCTCTTCTTAAAGTGGGGGAAAATACTAGGAACTGGTACCTTTAATAAAAGAGTGTTCTTGAACTGGCTAGAGAAATGAACTCCCTGGGCCAAAGGAAATGAATGATTTTTTGGTTCTTGATACACATCATCAAGTCTCTGTGAAAGCTTTGTGCTAATTTGCAGCCATGAGCAGAGGCTGCTCTCATTATTCTGGCCAGAATTAGAAATTGTCATTTGCATTTTCCCTCTAAATAAATAGATGAAAGATGTACATTCTACTTTTTCTTAGGTCACTAATGAAGTTAAACATTTGTCTAACCGATGACTCATTGGGTTTTCTCCAGTGAGGAAGGTTGAAGCTGAAACTGGGAGGGTTCTACCTCCTCTAAATGAGGTCACAAAAGGCTCAGAGGGCCCCTGGCCTGGTAAGGTAAGTCTCTAAGGTCATAAGCCAGGGTAGGGCCATCGAGGAAGCATCCCCTGAGTTGTCTCACTTTGCTTTTGGGTTGTTTGGAGATAGGCCTGTTGAGTTCTGAACACAATTATGAGATAAAGAATGGAACACTTGGCTGTTTTGAGGAATTCTTAAAGCTTCTCCGAGGCTGAGAGAGGAGTAATTTCCCCGGTGTGTGAAAGGAAGTGTGCGATCCGTTCAACCCCTTGGGCTCTTGGCCTTCTCTGCAGTGCTGCAGGGCGCCCTCTGGACGCCTAGAGGGCTTTGGGTGATCAGGGATTTCTACTGAGACTAACTGGCTCCTTTTTTCTCCTTCCTTTCAAAATCACTTCTCAACGTAACACCATTTGAATTTTAGAAAAGCACTGGTTTTGAGACGGTGAGTTAAGAAAAACCGAGCAACATCAGCACATGCACCCGACTCTTCTCGTTCGGAGAAATAGATTGTAGGTGAACACTTCCATCAGTTACATCTGTTATCTGCAGATTGAATTGCCATATTGTTCCTGTGCCCTACAGTCCCTGACAGACAGTTCTCAGGTTCTTGTTGAACAAATGAAAGTTTTGTGTCCAGTCAAAAGGTTGGCTGCTTTAATTGATGTCTGTAGATCTCCTTAAATCTGTTAACCGTCAAAAATGTATGTGAGCCCGAGGAAATGATAAACTATGTGTTGTACCCGCGTTGACTCTTTCCAAAGGTAATTGTCGGGTATGTTTCTTTAAAAACACTTTTGATGTACTCAAAGCTCTCAATAAGGATGATACCTGTCATGTATGCACAGCTTTGAAAACAGGTTTAGCACACTCACCCTGCCACTTACAGATGAATCGCCTCACGGCCCCATAAACAGCCTTTGCGAAGACTGTAAAATCCTCCCTGATAGGCTTCTCGAAGCCTGGTTCTAATTCCCGGGTACAGGATGCTCAGTTTGGTGCTTAACGTGTGTTTAGATGATAGTGCGCAGCCCTAGACATCACACCTGTCTTTAAGTACCTGGGGGAGTGTCCTAAGGAGAGAAGATAGAAAAGTCTTCCGTGGGCTTAGAGGGTAGAACGGGTAATAACTGATTGAGCGCAAGGAGACTTTTGACTCAAGTATTTTAAAGACCCTTCTATAAATAAAGAGCTGTCCTACACCAGAATGGACTGACTTGAATGGTGGGTTACCTCCTAGTGAAGGTTTGACAAGAGTAGGTAAGTAACTGACAGTTAAAGCAACTAGTATTTATTTTTCTAAGTATGTGGAAGACATGTGGCTAGAGCATCATACACATGCTCTTATAATGAAGGACTATGATTACCCAAACGTGTGTGTGTGTGTGTGTGTGTGTGTTTCCAGATGAGGAAAAAGAAGGGTGAGAGGTAAAATAATTTGCTCAAGGAAACACTAGAACTAGTAAGTGGTGGTTGGGGATTTGAACCCAAGCAATCTGACTCTTAATGAGTATATGCCATTGTTCAAGAGGGACACCGGTCGGTAAATCGTGGTGAAGGATTTATAAGTCAGGAAGATAATGGGCTGTCAGTCTTCATTCCATCTAAAGCTGTAAGATTAGCTGCTTTCCGTTTATGACAAGTCCTCCACACACAACAGGTTCTGTCTTGTGATGTTAGTGCCTGGAAGCTCATGATCAAACATTATGTAAGCTACAGCACTGCTAACAGACACTCTTGAGTAATTTCAGACTTTAGGTTTGTATGTTCTGGTGTATCTAAGTGCTCCATAAACTCTTGAAAGTGTTACAGAAGGGAAACATGGTTATATGATGATGCTGAGTTGGAGATTAATTATATCTAACTAGTTTCTTCTCTAAACAATTTATAAAATTCCCAGTTTTTTCTCGTATACTACCTGATTTTAAGTAGTACAAGGTACACCAAAATTGTACAGTATTTTACTGTATAGTGCTTCGAAATATATGTCATAGTTTTGATGAGGATACTTTCTAGTTAGTGTTTTAGACTTGTAAGGACTGAAGCCAAGGTCATGATCAAAGATTTTGCATTCTTGACTAGATTTAAATTTGACTTAGGTGTCTGAGCTGGGAAGGAAATACCTGATTTATTTTATTATATCACCATTTCATAATATTCAAAGGAAGGGTGGTTGTTACCAACCTTGTTACAAAGTTTGATTCCGGAATGCTTTCTCCTTAGAGTTTGGGGTCTCTCATTCTACCTGAGGAAGGAGAAAATAAGCATTTTACCTTTACTTCTTGAGTGGTATCTAATCAATTTGGAATTTTACCCTATTGCCTAAAAACACATCATCCATATATCAGTAGCATCAGACGTAGTTGGCCACACCTTCCTTCTTGAAACATTTTCTTCAATTGCCCTCTGGGTTTTTCTCCCATTTAACTTGATATTTCGGATTTCCCTTTGCTGAATCCTAATTATTTGGGTAAATATTAGAGTGCCCTGGGGTCCATTCATCTTTCCATGTTGTCTCTTCTTTGTCTACAGCCTCTCCCCTTGCGGCTGTTATCAGATCCATAGCTTTGTACACCTTCTGTGTGCTGATAGCTTCCACATTTATATTCCTGACCCTGACATTGTCTCTAACACCCCCCCTCATATATGTATGTGTATACCCACACACACAGTCTCAAGATTTCCAATTGTAGGTCAAATAAGCGCATCACACTTTGTTCAAAACAAAATTCTTAGTTCCTCTCCCTCCTTACCACCCACCTACTCATCCCCTCAGTGTTTCGCATTTTAGTAAATGGCACCACCGTTCACCCCCTTGCTCAGGTTCCCAACTTCGAAGTCACTGTTGCCTCCTATTTTTATCACACCCCACATCCAGTCTGTCAAGAAATCCAAGTGGCTGTATCTCCAGATACACCCAGAATCTGACCACCTCTTACCATGTCCATCATCACCTCCCTGCTTCCAAAGTAACAGCCAGGTTCCTCTTAAAAAAAGTGAACCAGAGATTGTACATTCAACTCTTGCCCTCTCTTCCCTCCACAACGGCTACCATTACATTGAGAATAAAATCTGAGTTTTAAACCCATGGTCTCCAGGTCCCCACATGACCTATTCCCTGTTTGCCTATCTCCTCTCTGCTCCCACTCTCCCATCTTGCTTGCCATGCTCCAGTCATCCTGGCTTCCTGCTATTCCTTACATGTGCAAAGAAGGTTTTTATTTTAGGGCATTTGCATTGCTGTTCCTTCTGCATGAAAGCATTTCCTTCACCTATTCAGATCTCAGCTTAAATGATACCTCCTCCTCCCTGTCTCCCTTTCTATAAAATAATCAGCCCTGTGACCCCATACTCTTATATTTCATAGCACTTAGCATCACTTGCTGTTGGATGATATATTTTTTGGTGTGGCTGTTACTCCCACAAGAATATGAGTGTTTTTATGTGTTTTCAAGCCTTGAATAGTGCCAGGTATTTAGTAGGCACTCAATAAATGGATAAATAAATGGATGAACAAATGTCTTTTAATTCTTTACAGTTGATGTCTTTCTCACTCTGATATGACTGACTTTCAGGCTGTGCTTCTCTCAATAAGTCAAGTTGGTTTTGTTATATCAGGGTTTTGTTGGTTTTGTTTTTCTTGTTCAAGTTCAGTTCTGGATTGAGCAAGTTCAAAGCATGTTTTTCAAAAACAAGTTTAAACCATGTAAAATTGACTTTGCTCAACCAATTGTAAAGATGCCCAAAGGTAAGCAAGTATCATAAGGTAAGAAACATCCTGGAAAATTTGAAGATGAGCCTCCTTAGCTGAATATCCTGCACTGGGGACAATGCATCGTCATGAAACTCTGGGTTTTAGTCATGAAAAAGATCTTACAACTCCCTGACTGGTGTCCTCCGGCTTGAGCGTGGACCATCCCCAGGAGTTAACTGGAGACAGAGCAGAAGAAAACAGCTTTACCTTGTTCAAAAACAAAAGAAAATAATTAAAAATTTGAGAACAAAAACACTTCTTTCTGTCCCATCTCAGACATCTGAGTCTACTTCATGCTTTCCCAGTGCTGCACTTTATACCACTTTTTTCAGGAATCGTTCTGAGATGGCACGTAAAGCTGAGAAGCGCAGGTTTCCAAAGGAGCTTCATTCAGAAATGAGGGAAAAAGGGAAGCTGAAACTTTTTGTCTGTTTTTATGCAGGCCGACTTTCTCTTAAAGTGCTTTTAAAAAATTATTCCTCCTAGCTGTCATGTGGATTAAGTGATAGTGCTCTTTTCATAAATAGAATTTTTTATTATGTACGTTTCAGGTGGACAGCATTATAAGTCGACATCTGTATACACTGCACAGTGATCATCAGCACAAGTCTAGTTACCATCTGTTAACTATAATTTCTTTACAGATGAGAAAAGAGTGACTCAGAGAAGTAGAGTTTCTTTCCCAGCACTGCCGATACTGTTAAAACAAGTGTTTGAAGTTCTGTTTTTCTATCAGAAGAACTCAAGCTCTCAACCATTTCCTTCACCTTCCTCTGTTCCTCTTCCTCTTTTATGACTGTACCTGCTGTTTTGGCACGTACACGCTCTGTTGTACTGTTCCGTATGTCTGCCTCTGTCTCTCTTTTTTTTCTTATTTCACAATTAAAAAGCATAAGAAAGTGCTTAGACTTAATATAAATGTGATGTAAATTCACACTAAGATGTAAGTAGATACTGTTGAATAACCTCCTGCCTTTGGGATGAGACGGGCCTAGAGACAGCATGTGTGTGTGCGTGTGTGTGTGTATTGAGGAAGGGGAGGGTTGGGTACTGGCTTCGGTGGTTCTTCGTGGGGCTCGTCCTGGCAGGGAAGAGACAGTCCCAGGGCAGCATGGGGATAAGTGTGAACGTGTTGGAGAGCATATCTCTGGGGAGATGGGGGAAGCATTTGGAAGCTCTTAGAGAAGGTCCTTCTGGAGCTGGACCAGAAAGACGATGGACCACAGCGTGCAGGGCAGTTGAGTTGGGTAGTTGGCGTGAGCAAGGGCCTCTTGGATTGTTCTGTTGGCAGGACAGAGAAGCTCATAGGCTACTTAGCGTGGAAGGTGCTTATTTGAAGGTAGTGAGAATTTCAAGCCCAAATTGTGGATAAAGAAGTTAATTTTTTTTTTTTCCTGTGAATGTCATGTCAGGTGATGTTGGAACCCGTGGGACAGAATGGGACAGTGGAGGGGAAAGACCATATCACCTAGAAGATCAAGGTGCCTGCCTTGGGAGTCAGTGTCTTTTGTTAAGAGGAAAGGAAGAGGAAAGAGAGGTTGTGGTCCAAATGCAAGGCAGAAAACTAGGAGGGTGTTAGGGACCCTAAGGGAAGTGTTGTTTCCATGAAAGGTAGAAAGGAAGAGGATTGTCAGCAGTGTTCAGGACTAAAAGAAGTGATCAAGGGCAAAGAAAATGGAAAAGGGCCATTGAATTTGGCAAGAGACGTCTCTCACTTGTTGAAAATAGAGCTTTGGCTTGTTAATGCGAGAGCCAAATGAAGCCTCAGCAAATCCTTCTGGGAAGTCTCAGTATAGGCGTGCGAGTGCCCTGAGAGAAGAGGTAGGGAGAGCTATTCAAGAAATCTAGATTCTCTTTACTCGTGTTAACAAATCCACTCCTTACCCCCAGCTTACATATACTAAAGGTTCAAACCCTTCATACTTAGGGGAAGTACACTCTAGGACAACAGGTCCGGAGGCATCATTGTGGTCTCTACATGAAGTACTAAAGTTGAAGCATACTGTTCTCTTTTAGAAATCTGTGCCCTTCACGTGCTGAAGATCATCTGGAAGCCATTTTAATCTCCTCAATTCATTTCCTGTTTCCTTAGCAGGGAAAATGTCTCTTTTATCCTCAGGGTTTTTAGCTGATAATAACTTGGTGAAGTTACTTTGTTTACGGTATTTAGAATAAGTATATATATATATTTTTAACATCTTTATTGGAGTATAATTGCTTTACAGTGGTGTGTTAGTTGCTGCTGTATAACAAAGTGAATCAGCTAAACGTATACATATATCCATATATATCCCCATATCCCCTCCCTCTTCAGCCTCCCTCCCACCCTCCCTATCCCACCCCTCTAGGTGGTCACAAAGCACCGGGCTGATCTCCCTGTGCAATGCGGCTGCTTCCCACTAGCTATCTATTTTACATTTGGTAGTAAATGTAAAATAGATATTTGGTAGTTATTTTGGTAGATATTTGGTAGATATTTTACATTTGGTAGTGTATATATATCCATGCCACTCTCTCACTTCGTCCCAGCTTACCCTTCCCCGTCCCTGTGTCCTCAAGTCCGTTCTCTACATCTGCGTCTTTTATTCCTGTCCTGCCCCTAGGTTCATCAGAACTTTTTTAAAAGAATTTTTTAGATTCCATAAATATGTGTTAGCATACGGTATTTGCTTCTCTCTTTCTGACTTACTTCACTCTGTAGGACAGTCTCTAGGTCCATCCACCTCACTGCAAATAACTCTATTTTGTTTCTTTTTATGGCTGAGTAATATTCCATTGTATATATGTGCCACATCTTCTTTATCCGTAGAATAAATATAAATAGTTTTGATTTAGTGACTCTAAGAAGCTTAAGGTCATATTAACCAGAAAACAGATGGTAATAAAAGAAATAAAACTTTTAAATATAGATGCACATCGTTTCCATGAAGGTGTACATTTTTGGCCTGTTGGGTCTGCTTCTTTGTTTAGCGTGGTCTGGTGGCGCGAGTGGCAGGGTTTGCGGTAGTACTGTATAGGCATAGCTCGTACACGGCAGGTCCCAGAGTAAAAGGTGTGACATGGACAAGACACGTAGCATCCCTAGGCCTAAATTCTCACTACTGTAAAGTGAGGCTTGCAAGGTGGTGATAAGGTTTAAAAAAAAAAGAAATTTGGGAGATGTGTAGTTTACTCAACAAAGTGTCCTTGTTAGTATTATTATTCTACTTGCATCTGTATACAGTCAGAAAACAGATGATTAATTGATGACTTTTTTGGTCTTCCCTAGAATGGCTAATTTTTATGGACATGTGTGTACGTGAGTGCATGTGCGTGTGCCTGTGTGTGTGTGTGAATCTCACAAGGCACTTAGATAACTTGCTGTGTATTCTAACCTCTGGTTTTCAAATATGGGTCTTTATTAAGTTCTTCTATATTGTTCTTAAGCTGCGATAAAAATCCTTTCATTTATAAGGACTTGAAGTCAGAATGAACAAATGCCTTACAAGTAATGAATTGTTTCTTTTTGTTGTTGTTTTTACTTTTTTTTTTTTTTTGGCTGTGCTGCACAGCCTGCGGGATCTCAGTTCCCCACCTAGGGATGGAACCCCGGTGGGTTTGGCAGTGAAAGTACAGAGTCCCAACCACTGGACCACAGAGAATTCCCTGAATTCTGTTTCTTGATGATACTTCTGTCATCATCATCTCTTTAGGGACCCTCAAGTTCATTTTAGCACTTCTTTGCTATGGATTCTTTCCTGTCAGTGGACCTACAGTATAAATCTAAGGCTGGTCGACCTGCCTGAGACCTTTTAAGTTGAAGGAAGAGAATTCCATATTTATTGCACTGTTGAAAACACTGCCATATATTCTGTCATCACTGCTGCTTTCGCTTCAGCTACTAGTTTCAGATCAGAGAGAAGGGTATGTAGATTACGTGCATGAAGATTCTTTTTCACGTAAATTGTTTTTTCCAAGTCTCTCTGCATTACTGTTATTTCAGTTATTCTTTGTTCTTCATGCGTCTTTTTTATCCTTTAAGTTACTTTTCATGTTTTGTGTGTGTCTTTGAGTCATCTCATTAATTTCGCTTTTCTCCTGTATTCAATTTGGAAGAGGCAATTGTTAAGATCCTTCCAATAAAGACACTTTTTGATGTCATCCTAAAAATGAGCCTAATGAGCTATTTTAGAAAAGAGAAGCTTTTACCATTTCCATGAAGAAAGGAAATGCATTTTTAGGTGTTTTATTCAAAGGATAACATTATACAACTGCTTGTTTTTAAGCCAATTTGCAAACATATTTAGACTTGGAAAATGCTTGTAAGTCCTGAAAGGTGTCACTTGCCAAATAGCTGATCCTTTTGAAATTAGGCCTTAACTTCTGGGGAAAAAATGTGGTTGACAGCCCCACTGCAATTTACAGTAATCCTTTTTGTGGAGGAAATGAATCTTCTTGGCTTGATAAACTCCAGATGAGTTTCTGGCTCCTTGATTATTACCAAGTCATTTAAAATTAAGGTTTCATTTTTCAGTTTAGGTACAGCCACCCTCTCTGTGCTTGTAATGGCCAATGTGATGTTAAAATCCTTTGCACAAGTGAAGCATTTTGGGGAAAAATTACATTTGGTGGGTCATTTTGGGGCACAAGCTTATAATGTGCCTTAAGGAGATCAAGTTGAAGACCCATAGAAAGTTCTGTTGGTGTCATAAAGGAGAATTTTCTTGGAAGCCCACCTAAATGTTTCTACTTAACTTTTCATCAGTCACCCTTTTCTGCAAAATAGTCTGAAAAATGTAGCTGGACACGTAACTGCTCCCAACAATACGTTAGTTTCATTACTAAGGAAGAAGAGTTTGACAATGAAATCTCTGCCATACTTACTTTCTTTTTTTTTTTTTTTTTTTTTTTTTTTTTGCCGTACGTGGGCCTCTCACTGTTATGGTCTCTCCCCTTGCAGAGCACAGGCTCCGGACTCGCAGGCTCAGTGGCCATGGCTCACGAGCCCAGCCGCTCCGCGGCATGTGGGATCTTCCCAGACCAGGGCACGAACCCATGTCCCCTGCATCAGCAGACGGACTCTCAACCACTGCGCCACCAGGGAAGCCCTAGTGTCTTAGCTCTTTGAAGATATTATAATTTTTTTTCCCCTTACTCCCTGCATTGTCTGTGTCTTCCAAGCTCCTTTTCTGTTTTTTCCCTTTTGGCTTTGGTCTCTTTTAAATTGGAAGTTTCTGTTAAACCTCTGATGATCATTGTCTAACTGCTCTGTAGATTTTCTGTCAATTTCTGTATATGGAGCCATGTTCCTCACTACCCTCCCTACCCAGAGGACCCCGTTGCCTCTAGACTCTGATTCTTTCCTGGAGGAACTTGCCTGCTTTGGTTCTGCACTATGCCTCTGCATGTCCTGCAGTTGGAATTTCCTCCATTCTGTTTGGTTGGTTACCACTCCTCCACCTACTTTCTACGTCCAAATGTTTGTTCACAGTTTTCTTCTACTGTTGTCTCTTTTTGAATTCCCCTTGTCTTTGTGGATTAATGCCTTAAATTTCTGTGCTGTCATTTTGGTGAGGTTTTGGGAGGCAATGGAGAGAAATGTGTAGCCAGTTCATTGTTTTCAAGCAGAAGTCCTGTGTGTGTGTGTGTGTGTGTGTGTGTGTGTGTGTGTGTGTGTGTCTACAATAGAATAAAAGAGTAGAAAAACATGGGTTGAATGATGGTTATAATGATTGCCTAGGTGAATTTCATACTAGTAAAATAAATGCCACCTTATATACATTTTTAAAGAATCCTATCTTATTGTAAAATTAAATTGAGGGGGCTTGTATAAATCTTAAATACATACACTGTAATGAGGCAAAATTTAAATCACAAATAAAGGGATAGTGAATGCAGGACAAGCAGAAAATGAACATAAGAAAGATAAACTAAAGCCACAGATGAGTTGCAGTTTCTGCTATGTTTTCTAATACCTGTGCTAGTAATAGGTCATAAACTTCATCTTTGTAGCAGTCAGTTCAGAGACAGAATCTTGACCCCATCCGTGCCTTTCACAGCCTGGCTTTTATGCATACTCTTTCACTCACCTCTGAAAAAACTTGGCCCTTCAAGGGAAAAAAAAGGAAGTTGACATGAGTATCTAGGTTCTAGTCACTTCAAATAACTGCATCCTACAAAGAAGAGAACGGAAGATCAGAGAGCCTGAAGAGCAAGCCATCCTTCCAATCCTGGCTTCGGTCCTGCTGAACTGTCTGCGACATCACAGTTGCTTCCAGTGACACCCTCCTGTGAATGTTTCCCTAAATGAGAACGGCACTTCACTTGTTATAATTAGTTGTTTGTCTCTGCTACAAGCTTCTTCCTCTTTTTACTGAAGATTTAATATTTATTTTATTTGTTCCCAGTTTTATTGAGATATAATTAACATATAACTTTGTACTACTTTAAAGAGCACAACACAATGATTTGATATAAGTATATTTTATGAAATGATCAACACAGTAAGTTTAGTTAACATCCATCACCTTACATAGGTACAGATATTTTTTCTTGAGGAGAGCTTTGAGATCTACTCTCTTAGCAACTTTCAAATATACAAAACAGTATTGTTAATTGTAGTCACCATGCTGTACACTATGCTGCAAGCTTCTTGAGAGGAGTTGCCAAACCACCTAGGGCCAAGTACAGTACCTGGACCCTTAATGATGGCTCAGTAGAATTTTCCTGAAAGAAAAAAGTGTTGAATAAATTTAGTGCTTTGCACATAACACTGGTACTATAAATCCTTACTGAATGAGACCTGCGACTTGGTGACTTAGACATGTAACCTCTGGAGGAAAGAAATGCTGGGGCAGAGAAGGAAAGCTATCAGTACAACTGGAAACAGTGTGTAATGGTGCTGGTATTTTGTGGTTAAAGGGAGTGTACTCCAAGTCTCTGGTGACAGAGCCCAATAAATAGTTTTCTGTTACTCTAGTGAATTTAGACCTGTAATTCTGGCATCATTCGTCAATAAATAATTCACAACTTGACCTTAGGATTATTAGAGATGTTTATATAATACTCAAACATAAACTTAGGTTAGATTTTACTAATCACATAATGCACAGTGATCTTAAAGTTAGCAAATAAATAATTTAAATTCATTTTGTACTTTTTCTTTTCTTTGCAACCATGGTGGGTCTCTCTATGCAAATGTAATAGCATCATAAGACAACACAGGATCTTGGGGTTCTTTTTTTTCATATGAAAAATACCCCTTTCTCATTTTTATCATTAATAAACTATCCTCTACCCTTTCCCCAAAGAAAAAATTTGGAATGTATATCAGGATCCTAGCAGGAAACAGACCACAACTCACGTGATTCAGATGAAGAGTTTTTAAAGAAGGCAAGGTCTTACAAATGTGTAGAAAGAGGTAAGGGAGCCAATAAGAAACAAATCTGGGGCCATTGAGGAGGGCAGGCAGGTTTGAGTTTTAGTTGTGAAGTTTCTTGAGAGACAGTGGGAAGGAACAGGGGAAAAAAATACCCTGACCCTTCTCTTATTCTTTGTCACCTTCATCTGACACATCTCGTTGAACAAATCCAGTCAGAGGCCAATTGGCTCAATAACCAAGATGATGCAATCCTCAGGGGTTCAGGAGGGGGGGTGTAATCAGATCTGGCGGTTGGGGGGGAGCTAGAGAATAGATTGGGGTGGAGGTGAGAGCAAACAAACTAACCAGCATAGATTTCACCCATTCCCATCTCTTTCTTATTGTGTAGCCCAATTTTAGGTCTGGATTGAGAATTTTCCTTGTAGGATTTTGTTCTTAAGAGTCCTCGTTGAACATTATTATACATTCCAGTCTCATTCCTTAGGATCTTGGTCTATCATTATTTCTTCTTTTTTCATCTCAAGATCTCTGATACATGCTTAGATATACTTATTTCTCAAATATTTTCCTTAGGTCCTATTTTGGGTAAAAAAGTTTCTGAAGCTTTGCATATCTGGAAATGTCTTTCTGTTACCTCATGGATGAATGATTCTTTTCTGGCTAGAGTTTTAGATTGCAGGCTTCCACAGGCCTCTCATTTCTAATATAGTCGGGGAGAAGTTTTTGTAACTAGTTCTTATCTGGAAGCTTGTTATATTTTTTCGTGTAATATTTTGATCAGAAAATATCAGATTTTATTCAACTCAGTGAAATTTTATTCCATTTGTTTAATTATCGCTCCCATCTTTATTCACCTCCTTTTGTTGGTATTTAGGTCTCCAACATCTCTCCCAGAAGTCTACTCATAATCTCTGTTTGTAATTTTGCTCTGTGGCTGACATTTCTTTGAGGCCTCTGATCTTGGTAGTGCTGGTGTTGCAATTCAGCCGCTAATTTTTTTAGTTCATGCATTATACATTTTTTAGGTTACAAAAAGGATGGTTATTATTTTTTGATATTGACTTGAATTTCCTGAGGTGCTCGTTTTTTGCTCAGGTTGTCATCTGGGCCTGGCAGTAGCTCTGTTTCATTAGGAGTTGGGAAGATTTTTCTTGTTTATTCTTCCTTTGGCTTCTGGGCCCCCGTAGATATGTAGTTATTTTGCCTCGTCTCCTCATTGCAGTTCAGGTCCAGCTTCTGGGCTTCCTTGTATGATGGAGGCTTGGTGGTTTCTGTCCACGTGGTGGGCAGTGAATCTGTTGATGGGTCCTTGGTCTGTCTATCTTGAGACACCAGCAGGAAACTTCTGTGCTCTTGTGTGTTTTTATGCTCTTCTTCGCTTGTCTGGTGGGGATACATCCCTACCTGCTCTCATCCTGGGGCCTGTGGAAATTGACCGTGTTCCCGTAGGGATTCAGGTCTGTCTGTGGGTCACTTCTCCCCGGGAGCCACTCTGGTCAGAGCTTTACGCTGGGGCTCTTCCACTGTTGGTCCCCCAATTGTCTCATGCTGAAGGGGAGACAGTCCTGCAACAACTCCTTGTTTACTTGTTGGGGGCCCGGTATCTTGCCTGGAACTGTGGGTCCAGGGGAAATGTATGGCTTAGATTTGAAGTTAGGAGAGGGAAAAAGGCTGTACATATTTAATATGCTACCACCTCCACTATATTTAAAAATCTCTTAGGCTTTCTATAGATACATTATTAATATTTATCATGTTTTTGACCATCTATTCAGCAATTCACAGTGGTTATTCACCTTTGCAGTTATGTTTAAAAGTTTAACTTCAGAGTTTTTTAGTGCATAAAGATGTTTTTGCATTTCACAATCTGGACTGCAACATTTTCTCTTAAAGTATGACTTTGGCGTAAATGCAGGTTTTGTATAACTAAATGGTTGTCATAGTTATGGTTTCAGAGATGCCATGTTTAGCCTGTGGTTAGTAGACTTTAGAACGTTTGTAGTCAGTGGAGAGAAATCCTAGACAACAATTTTCATTTGGATGTAAAATGTGTGGCTCTTGGAAAGGTTACATCAATTCTGTTGGCTATGAAAAAGCTTAGTTTGGGTCTGGCACGCTGGCAGCCTTTCTAAGGACTGCCCTGTGAAGAAGATTAGACTTTAGGACCCTTCTTTCCCTTCCCTTCTTGAGGGAGATTTGATGATTGTTTCAAATAACTGTTCTGTCACCTTTTGTGAGAAAAGCAAACTCGTCCTCTGATGATTTCAAGTAGTATTGGTAGGCAGGTATACTTTTATATTTAAAAAAAAAGTAAAATTAATATCCAATTCATAGGAGCTCATCATTGGGGATAGAAATTATTACTAAAGTTTTTGTCACCCACAATTAACCTTGATTATTAAGTGCCATTTAATAATAAATGTTAGTGAGCTTCAGATTTGTCTTAAATTTTTCATGGTCATTATATTTTGTTCCTTTAGTACATTTTTCTGTCCTATTTTGGACCATTGAAGAATGGGCCCATTTTAGGGAGGGACTGATTAAAAATTCATTTCTCCTTGCACTTTATTTTGGCATTTCATAAGATTCCAGGAATATATCCATTCTCTTTAGATTTTCAAATTGTAGTTAATAGTTTGTAATATTCTTATAAAAACTGAAAAAATGTTTATCGAACACTTACTGTGTTCCACGTGATATAATTAATGGGACACAGCAGCAAACAAGTAGGTATAAGTCCCTAGCCTCGTGGAGCTTACTTACATTTTGGTGGGGGAGATAATAAATAAACGAGCTGATGTTGTATTAAAGTTTTGCTTATTGCTCCATTTTAGTGTGCTTTTTGCTCATTGTAGTTTATCCTTTCTAAAAAGAAAATTTTAAATCCCACCACGCTATCCAGAGGTATGTGTATCTTATTGATCGTTTCCAAGAACCAATTTTGATTTTATTTACTTCTATTTTTGGTATGCGTGCAGGGGATGGGATTCCTATTTCATTGTTTCTGCCCTTCTCTTTAATATCAATCTTACTTCTTGTTTCTTGGCTTTTACTCTTGCTTTTTCCAACTTCTTAAAATTCCCAGCTCATGGGGCACAGTGCCTTCAGTTATTGACCTGGGAGACCCAGTGATTGCCGTCTTGCCCCTTTTCTAGTCTCAGGGTCTTGTCTTTACTACTCTTGCTTTGCTTCAGAGCTCTCTGCTTGCCAGTGGGAGAGGGGCACCTCGGTCTCCTGAGAGGTTGTCGAGTTAACCACATTCTGTGCCGTGGGGAGAAGACACCTTTGTTTCCTAAATATGATTCCATTCATTTGTCATGATTTCTACCCCTAGAAACCCATTCCCTGGAGTTTTCGAGATTTTATTTGAGTCTCCCTCCTGAGTAGTAGAAGAGATGCCTTACGCCTCGTCAGGATTTTCAGGTGGGGAGCAGGGTTGGCTGATAAAAGGTATTTTGTAGATGGAATTTAGAATGTCAGGGAGTATGGGGTCTCCAGGAGCGCAGTTAGTTAATAATGCAAGGCCACAGACAGCTTTGCAGACTTGTATTTTGACATTTAATCTTCTCACTGTTTACTTCAAATCCCTTATTCTAAGAAGTGTCGATTATTCTCTCCAGCAGTAATTCTTCCTCCTACATGTTATTCTCCTACTTTATTTTTACCTCTAGTGTAGATAGCCATATCGTTTAGCTTTTTTTTAAAAATTGAAGTATAGCAAAATGAGTAAGTTATACATATATATTATATATTCCTATATAATGTACTATATATATTCTTTTTCAGATTCTTTTCCCTTATAGGTTATTACAAAATATTGAGTATGGTTCCCTGTGCTATATAGTAGGCCCTTGTTGGTTATCTGTTTTACATACAGTAGTGTGTATCTGTTAATCCCAAACTCTTACTTTATCCCTCCCCCCCCAACCCCTTTCCCCTTTAGTAACCATAAGTTTTTTATGTCTGTGAGTCTGTTTCTGTTTTGTACATAAGTTCATTTGTATTTTTTTTAAGATTCCACATGTAAGTTATATCATTTGATGTTTGGCTTTCTCTGGCTTAACTTCACTTAGTATGATAATCTCTAGGTCCAATGGCTGAGTAATATTCCATCGTGTGTATGTATGTATATATATATGTATCTCACATCTTCTTTATCTATTCATCTGTTGATAAGACATATAGGTTGCTTACATATCTTGGGATAGCCATCTTTTTTAAAATAGTGATTTTTGCTTGGCTTCCTTTCCCATCCTAATGTGGGAACACTTGAAGGGCTGAGGCCCTGTTTTTTTCATCTTTGTGTTTCCCATAATACTATGTGTGTGTATATATACACACACACACACATATATATATATAGTATGTGCCCCCCCAAAAAAGGCTGAGGTGTTATTAAATTAAATATTTTCACATACTAGTTTTAGACAGAAAAGGTAGCTTCTTGACATTGAATGGCCAAGAATAAAATTCACATACATGAATTTTACATGTGCTTTGTAAACTGCTAAGGGAGACCATGAGAAAGTGACTGAACTTCTCTGTGCTTCAGTTTTCTTATTGCAAAACGGTAGTCAAACCTGCTTCATGGGGTTTGGAGGATGAAATGACACAAGTACAAAGCTATTTCAACTGGAGTTTTTAAGGAATGCAGAAGACGTGGACACCAGAAGTAACGAAAAGGGCCAAATTCCAGAAAAGGTAACTAAGACACTGGGAGCACACAAAGGGATAAACAGTGACTCTGAACCAGGACCGACTTCCAACCCCTGCCTCCTGTTTCTAGTTTCCCTTCGTCCTCTTGCTGGGGAGTAGAGGAGGCATGAAAGGTGCCCCTGTGCCAGCACTGTCATGTTCAGAGTGCGTCTGTGCCCTGTCTCCTTCTATGCTTTATTTTATCTTATTTATATTTTAGCAACTTTATTGAGCTATAATTTACATCCCATAAAATCCTGTGCTTTATTAAAGATTCTTAAGCCTCCCCATTACCCTATGAAATTGTTGTCACTACATAGTGTTACCTTTACAGCTGAACCATCTTTTGTTTTTTTAAATGGGTGTGCTTCAGACCTACTAGAGCATGGACTTGAGGATATGGGGAGGGGGAAGGGTAAGCGGTGACGATGTGAGAGAGTGGCAGGGACATATACACGCTACCAAATGTAAATTAGATAGCTAGTGGGAAGCAGCCGCATAGCACAGGGAGATCGCCTCTGTGCTTTGTGACCACCTAGAGGGGTGGGATAGGGAGGGTGGGAGGGAAGGTGACGCAAGAGGGAAGAGATATGGGAACATATGTATATGTATAACTGATTCACTTTGTTGTAAAGGAGAAACTAACACACTATTGTAAAACAGTCATACTCAAATAAAGATGTTAAAAAAATAAAAATAAATGGGTGTGCTTTACTACTAGAAATTGTAAATTACAAATGTTTTGTATATGGAATTTATAACCTTAGATTCTCATTTACCTGCCAATTTAAATTTTCTTCTTTGGGTTTTCAAATTCTTTTTTTACGTGACAAGTAATGCTTTTAACTGAATGGCTACTCAAGCCTGACCTTAACTCACCCTTAATCATGTGTTAAACTAAATTTCTTAATGTTCCCAGAGTTCTTCTCTGTGGTACTCATGGAATTTTTAGAAACTGATCATTTCACAAGAACTGTAATTTTCAGCTGCTTTTTGGCTTTCTCATTTATCTTTACATACTTGAAGTATTAGACAGTTTTTTACAGTTACCCCGAGGAGGTAATGATTAACCCCTGAAAGAGGACTGTGTGAGCAAAGACGTTGATTTAAGTGTCCCAGGTTCACATCTCTCATATTGATGCTAGGGAAGAGTGACAGATGACGTTCCCATTTTACAGGTGAGGAAACTGAAGCGCACTTAAGAACTTAATACACAGCTTCCAAATGGTGGAACTGAGGGCCTCCGATTTTAATCCTAATATCATTTGTGGATTGAGAATATTTTCCTGTGGATTATTCTAGTTGTTAATTAAAAGTAGAAGTAAAGTTTTTAAATATTCAATTTTAACTCACTGAGTATTGTTAATTTCCTGGTATGTGCCTAGGAAAAAGATGACCAGTACATCCCTATGAGGAAAGCAGCTGGCCTTGGGGAACAAAACCAAGCCCTGACCCTGTTCACAAAGGAGGGGACCTCTTATTAATTCCCTTTAATTATCCCACCAACCTTTTTTTCCTTTTGGACGTTTTCTGACTTTGATTAATGCTGAGAGTTTAAAGGAGCACTTGTAGTATCCTTAAGCTAAATAATGTCTTTGAAGGGACCAACACGCTGAGTTTCTCATTTGCTTTGAAGGCTGATGGTAACTGAGATGACTTGTTATGTAGGGGACAAGGATACTGATGATTGATAGTGAACTTTTGAGATGTCCTTCATGACTGTGTATATAGTTTACCTGATCATAGCAAAGGTAATAAATCTGTTTTAATTGCTAAGTATAAGACTTCTATATCTAAGGATTTTCTCTGAGATATCTGTATTTTAACTTTAGATTTGTAAAATATTTAGTCATACTTTTTTTCAAAGTTCAGGCATAATTTTTATTCCTTTTCATATCACATGCTTCTTTAATCCATATAATTTTAAATAGAATTTTGAATTAAGATTTTGAAGTTTTCATATGTTTTAAACTATCAGTTTAAGAACTATGAATTTAAAACAGTATACATAGTAATACTGAAGTTATTAAAATAAAGTGCTGATGTTTTTATTTACCTCCCTGGGTTAATGTTTTGGTAGGGCTAGTCCTACCAGTTTTAGCATGGTTGGGGTCAAATGCTAACTGTAAAGTAAAATGGGTTTAGATTTACCTTTAATTGTCTTTAAGCTAATCATTTACAAATTGTTATGCTGAGGAACACAGGATAAAGACATTGCATTCTGTTGAAAGGTAAAAACAACAACAAAAATTCTTCCTGGGGTGTAATGCAAAAAAGTGACAGAAAATTCACTGTACTACAACTTTAGTTATTGCTTATTTTGTCTTTAAGAATCAAAATAGGACTTCTAAATGCTTAAATAAAAGCTTTTTAAGTTTCAAAATCTTGTGATGAATCAGTACTAATGGTGAATACTGGTATATTTTAGTTTGGGGGCCGTTTCTGGGTTTTATGTCAGATGTTTAAGATACAAAACACTTATGTATTGCTTCTCATAAAATTAGAAACATTTATGTGAATATGATTTTTTATATAAAATCAAGTAATGTAATGACTAGGGAATAATTAATATTAGTAATTAATATCTTTGTCTTCACGTATTCCATCTAGAACTTAACATTTACCAAATGAAAAGTTTGATTTTCTTTTTACTAACTCTGCAAGGTACATGTGGAATCCAATGACAGGGTTGATTTTAATTTAGATAACTTCTGGTCCTTGAAAGGATATTTCTAAATATCTTTGGAAGGCAACAATAGATATATGTGTTTCTGCTCATAGTTTTTTGGGAAAAATTTATGTTTCATGGTGGAAATTGATAGCTGAAAAGTATTGTTTTCAATTAGAAAAAGCATTTATGTACTGCTTTTGTGTTTAGTTATTTTAAAACTAATTGATGACTTAATTCTTATTGAATTATATACAACTGATAGATAAAATGTAGTTTATCTCCTTTGAAAATATACATCTGTTCTTTAGGTTTGACTGTTTCCTACACATTTTTAAAAATCTAGTCTTCTTTCTAGAAATTCCCTTGATTTTCTTCCCTGTGTCAAGATGCTTTTATCAGTGCTTTTTTTCTGTGGTATTTTCTCTTTGCTCTGCAGTGGTGCCTCTGATTTTTTTCTTGGTTTTTAAATTTGGTAAATGGGATTTGGGGATAGACAAAGGTGAATGTAGGAAGTCTGTCGATAAACATTCTTAAATATTGCTTTTAAATCTAAAAAGTTGCTTCAATTTAAACTTCACTATTCCAGTTGGCTAAGAGAACACAGGAATGTGACCTCTTCTCAAGCTGGGCTTCTTGCTCACTGTGGAGGTACAAAGAAATGTTTTCTAGTCCTTTAAGTCCACTTATATATATATACAAACTTTGAGAAATATGTTACATGGATTAAATCTTTCTTGATCTCATCATCTCCGTTTTTTACACATTCTGCATTCATAGTACAAAATCATTATAAGATAGTATTTCTGTAGCCAACATGGTAAGTCTTATTTACATGAGTATTCTTTGGGGCCCTAAAGCTGGTAAAAATGCACTTTCTCCTACTGAGTTTAAATTAGCACAACGGCAGAGGGTCAGATATGTGTATGGAATAAAATTTTTTTAGTATTTTTTACTTTTGAGGAAATAAAATGGCTACTCTGAATTATACTAAATGCTTCATAGTAGTTTAAAATTTTCTTTCATGCTCTTATCCTTCAGTGGAATACCCTATTAGATTTTTTAGTAATTTCTTTAGAAATTTACAGCTTTCAGAAAACTATCTATTTTTTGATTGAGGTAAATTTTAGAAGCAATTAGAGTTCAGAAAGAAACATGTTCTGATAGTTTCCTTTTTTCTGTAGTATAATAATTGTTTTTTAAATATATTCTGCATATTTAGAAGTAGTCATATATTTTATAAACTTTATATGAGAAAAGATCAGGTTTACTTTTGGATTCTTATTTTGTAAGTTAATAAAATTTTAGTCTGAGTGGAGTAATTAACTTGATAGAGTTCTAATTCAAGGAGCAATTTGTATCTACTTGGCCTACCTACATTTTATATGTTCTGTAACTATTCATTGTTGGAGGCTAATATAGTTAATATAGTAGGGATTTTTACAAGCCTTGGTAGTTACTCAGTTAAATGTATATTTTCTATTTAAGATCCTATTTTCTGCATTATGAAAAGAAAATTGTGAGAGGATAGTTAGATGATATATCATAAAGTATTAGGATTTTTTCCCAGTAATTTTTGGTGTAAGAATATTCTAGTGTGTTTCTGATTTCAGTTGGAGTCAAAGCAAACTTTTGTTTTTAATTTGGTAATGTTTTGGGGGGTTATTTGTATTGATATAAACCATGCTTACAACTTACACCGAAATGCATTTTAAAAATTGACAAGAAACTGGTTTCTATTTGGAAGATGGATATTATGGTGACTGTTTAATTTTGTAATTGTAATCTGTTTATTGAAAATGAAGTTTTCCAATTTCTTAATTCTTTGTGTCAGGATTTCGAAACTTTACAAAATAGAAATCTTCCTAAAGTGTTTTCATTTCTGCTCCATTAGCTCTAGGATGAGGCATTTAATATTCTTGATCACTTAGAATGGTGTAGAGTTGCTGCTGCCCTGGGACCTTACTGTGTTCCTAAGGCCATTCCAGCTTTCTGCAGGGATGGAAAGGCAGCACACTGGTCCTTTCATTCTCTCCCTGTATTCACATCCATTCACATCCAGTAAATAGTCCTAGGCTGTTGTTAAGAGAGGACTCATGTGTAGGCTGTTTAACTTACCTGGCCTGGGGACTGTGCCCCTCTGCAGCTGCGCTCCTTGACAAGCGAGAGTGTGATACAGATTGGTTCCAGCACCCCAGGCCCCCATACCTAAATCCACGCACTCTCACGTCCCTTGTATAAAGTGGCCTGGTACAATTAGCCCTTCGTGACCTTGGGTTCCATATCAGCAGAGTGACTTTACTTGTCACTCTACTGCTGGCCCCTCCCATTTTCTTCCTTCTTCAGTATTTCTCATTGTTTACTTTGTAAACTTTATCTGAAAAACGTAGCCAATCAGAGTGCTTTTTCATTTCTCTGTGAGAGCTAGACCATCTTAGCTCTTCATCTGTCATCTTAGAATTTTTTCCTGGTGACCCAACGTGGTTACTGGGTATTTTGAGTGTTATTTCTCCACCATCAGAAATGATTCCTGTCACCCATCACATGTGTCCCCAAATTCCTTTTCTTCACTGTATTTGAATGCTGAGAGGTCTGAAATACTTAGGTAATTGAGATTCTACTATAAAGGAGAACCTCCTAATAATTTTGGCGTTGGGAAGTAGGGTGAATAGCTTGCTTATATCCTAGTAGGCCGGATTGTCAACCCATGTATTGATATTTCTAACTGGGAGAATGATTGAATTTACTTCTTCATTAGATTAGTATCTATTAAGGATTTTGTGTGTGTGTGTGTGTGTGTGTGTGTGTGTGTATTCAATGCATGAGTGAAATTCTGGGCCTTATTCTGGGGATACAGAAATGAGTAGCCTACATTATATTTCTTGGTTTAGTTGTCTGATAAATGTCATCAGGCAGATAGACAGGGAGCTATGGGGGAGGATAGAGCACACCAGAATCAGACTGTGGGGGAAGGATTAGGAAATGCTTTCCAAAGAGGCAATGCTTAATCAGAGTTGTGGCCATGGGTAGGTGTTAGCTAGAATACGTGAAACTGAAAGACTTTTCTTCTAAGGAGAGGGAACAGGGTGTGCAGCACATGAGAGAGTGGTGTGTGCTCAGGGAATTCCCTGAAGGTTGGGGTAGCTGGAGCTTCCAGGGGCAGCTGGACACCAGAGGGAACCATCTAAAGCAGCAGTTTTCAAGGTGTGGGTTGAGACCTGAGATTCTTTTATTTATAAAACAATACTAAGATTTCATTTGCCCCTTTCACCCTAATTCTCTCAAGAGTATGCTAAGGATTTTCTAGATGCTGCCCTATGTATGATGATATCATTGTTCTCTTGTTTAACAGGATGTGTGCTTGTGGATTCTTGTGCTTTAAAAATTTCTCACTTTAAATTTCGAAAACAGTAAATATTGATAGATAAGCCCACATAAACAAAAGTTCTTCGGGGCCTTCAATAATTTTTTTTTTTTTTTCTTGCGGTACGCGGGCCTCTCACTGTTGTGGCCTCTCCCGTTGCGGAGCACGGGCTCCGGACGCACAGGCTCAGCGGCCATGGCTCACGGGCCCAGCCGCTCCGCGGCATGTGGGATCTTCCCGGACCGGGGCACGAACCCGTGTCCCCTGCATCGGCAGGCGGACTGTCAACAACTGCGCCACCAGGGAAGCCCCTTCAATAATTTTTAAGAGCGTAAAGGGATCCAAAAATCAGAGAATGCCCTTTTAAAGAGTTTGGATTTTATCTTGAGTGTGGTAAGGAGTCATCAAGTAACCTTTGCAAGAGAGTGACATGTTCAGTGTTCTTAGAGAGCAGGGGTGCTGATAGAAACACAAAGTGCATAGGGGCCAGCCTGGGGCAGAGAGACTGTTAAACAGCTCTTGCTATAATTCCGGAGAGACGTGAGGGTTCGAGCTACTTTTGGTGGGATAGACATGGTGGTGCAAATGGGGAGACCAAAAAGGGTGTAGAATCAGTGGTTCTGGGAGGGTTTGGCTGTGAGTAAGAAGTCCAGCTCACTCCCAGGTTTTTGATGTGGGATGCTGGCAGCCAGTGGTATGATAAACTGAGTGGACAGGTTTGTTTGTATTTTTTCCCCCCAGCATTTTATAGGTATGTTCCTCTGTTTTCTGGCTTCTGTTGCCTCTGATGAGAAGTAAGCTGTAATTCCAATTATTGTACTCCTGTAAGCAAAGTGTCACTTTTATCAGCTTGCTTTCAGGAGTTTCTGGTTATACTTAGTTTTTAGCAGTTTGATTCTGATGTGTCAAGGAATTATTTTCTTTGAATTTATCCTGCTTGGTATGTGCTTATCTTCTTGAATCACCAAATATGTTTCCCAATTTTTGAGGAAATTTTGGCCATTATTTTATCAGATTATTTTTTTCCTGCCACATTCTTTTTTTCTGGGACATCAATGACAGTTGTTACGCTATTATGTTGGACATTTTAACAGTGTCCCTCATGTCCCTAAGATTCACTTTTTCAACCTTCTTTCTTTTCTTCAGATTGAGTAATTTGCATTGATCTTCTTCAGCATATCTTCAATATCTTCAGAGGGTTTGCTGACTCTTTTCTTTATCATCTTCCTTCTGCTGTTAATCTCATCCAGTGAAGTTTTTATTTCAGAAATTTTATTTTTCATTTCTTGAATTTGAATTTGTTTTTGTTGCTACTGTTATTCAGTTTTATAGTTTATATTTCTCTGCTGAGATTGTCTTTCATTATTAGCATTTTTCCTCTCTATACCTGAGTACTGTACCTAAAATGCTTGCTAATTAGAACATCTGAAACATCTTAGGATCTCCCTTGATTGACTTTTCCCTTGGGAATGAGACCCTGTTTCCCGGTTCTTTTATGTCAACTTATTTGGACAGTATCCTGGACATTGTACATGATGAGTTGTGGGAACTCACAATTCTGTTACATTTTGCCTAGAAGTGGTATTTTTATTTGTTTTTTTTGTTTTGTTTTGTTTTTGGTTAAAGCAGGTACTTCATTTGCCTGGATTCAAGCTGTAAATTCTGTTTTACCTGTGGTGGTGGCAGCTTAAGTCTCAGTTCAGCTCTTTTTCCCTTAGTCTGGTGCTTGGAATCCGCCTGCACATCTGTGGTTTGGGGGCCTTCAGAGATTTGGGAGGAGTTTTTATGCTTCCTTTCTCTAGCTCTGTCTGGCCTGGAATTTCCCTCTCATCTTCTGGTGACTGTGGTTTTCCAGGGCTCTGTCCTCTAGTTCTGAAGCCCAGTGAGACTGTGAGATTTCTACCAGAATTTTAGCCACTTGCATGGTACAGACTGGGGCCTGTCCTCATCTAGCATAGTTCATTCATTCTTTCACATGTCAGCTCACCTCCAGTCACTGCTTGTTTTCATTTCTTCCTCCAGGGCCTTCAGAAATTTTTTTTTCTTTAATATTTTAGGCCTAGGTTTATAGTTCTTATCTGTGTGAGAGTTGGTCTGATAGGAGTTATTTGGCCATCCCAGAGGTGGAATTATGGTGCTGTATTGGTATTATTTACCAAGAAAGAGAGATTATAGAAAGACAGTCTAATTAAGCGGGAGGTGAGAGGAGGAGGAGGAATTTGATTCTGGTCACGCTGAGTCTGATGTTAACCAAAGTACAGTTATCCACCAAGTGGTAGTTATGGAAGTGTGACACTTAGAGGTGTGGTTTGGGCTGGAGGTACAGATGTAGGACTTCTACACATGCCAGTGATGACCGAGATCATGAGAGTGGATGAGCAAGGAGGAATGTTTTGAACCAGAGGACTGACCTGAATTCATAGCTCTGGGGAACAGCCGTGTTTAAGAGGTAGGAATAGGATGAGGAACCCAGGAAGGAGATTCAAAGTGGAAGTGGAATACAGTGGACTGTTGAACGACATGGGTTTGAATTGAACGGGTCCACTTATACATGGGTTTTTTTTGTGTGCACTACAGCACTACATGATCCGCCAGCCATTTGTTCAATTCGTGGAACTGTGTATACAGAGGGTCAACTGTAAAGTTATACTCGGATTTTCAACTGTGTGGAGGGCAGCCCTAATCCCCTAGTTGTTCAAAAAGTCAACTGTAATTTGTAAGGGAAAGTTGTTAAAGAAACCAAGCTCGTGATCAGCAGTTCTTAACCTGGGATCTCTTGACCCGGTTGGTTCAGGATTAAGTTTCAGGGGGTTTCTGAACACTCTGCAGTGTGTGTATGTGTAGGATTTTTCTGGAGAAAGGGTTCATACCATCCGGAAGGTTTGTGACCTACAAATAGTTAAATGTTGAAATAAACAGTATCAAAACAACCCAATCGAAAAATGGGCAGAAGACCTAAACAGACATTTTTCCAAAGAAGACATACAGATGACCAAAAAGCACACGAAAAGATGCTCAGCATTGCTAATTGGTAGAGAAATGCAAATCAAAACTACAGTGAGGTACCATCTCACACCAGTTAGAATGGCTATCATTAAAAAGTTAACAATAAATGCTGGAGAGGGTGTGGAGAAAAGGGAACCCTTCTACACTGTTGGTGGGAATGTAAGTTGGTGCAGACACTATGGAAAACAGAATGGAGGTTCCTCAGAAAACTAAAAATAGAATTACCATATGATCCAGCAATCCCACTCCTGGGCATATATCCAGACAAAACTATAATTCAAAGAGATACATGCATGCCTATGTTCATAGCAGCACTATTCACAATAGCCAAGACATGGAAACAACCTAAATGTCCATTGACAGATGAATGGATAAAGAAGATGTGGTACGTATATACAATGGAATATTACTCAGTCATAAAAAAGAACCAAATAATGCCATTTACAGCAACATGGATGGAACTAGAGATTATCATACTAAGTGAAGTAAGTCAGAAAGAGATAGACAAATACCACATGATATCACTTATATGTGGAATCGAAAATATGACACAAATGAACCTATCTATGAAACAGAAACAGACTCACAGAGAACAGACTTGTGATTGCCAGGGGAGAGGGGGTTGGGGGACAGATGGGTTGGGAGTTTGGGGTTAATAGATGTAAGCTATTACATATAGAACGGATAAACAACAAAGTCCTACTGTATGGCACAGGGAATTATGCTTAATGTCCTGGGATCAACCATATTGGAAAAGAATATAAATAAGAATGTATATATGTGTGTAACTGAATCACTTTGCTGTACAGCAGAAATTAACACAACATTGTAAATCAACTATACTTCAATAAAAAATAAATTAAAAAAATAAACAGTGTCAAATTAAAGTTCAGAAAAATGACTGGAGAGTATTTAATCTACAAATTTGGAGCTCACTGGTGGCTTAGAGCGATTTCAGGGTGCAGGTGGAAGACAAATTGGAGTTCACTGAGAAGTGAATCGGAGATGGAAATGCAAAGCTAAGGGCAGGGAGTATAAAATTCTCCTGCCGGAAGTGTGGATGGTAAGGGGAGGAGAGATTGCCTGATAGAGGGGAATAAGATTAAGAAAAGCCTAGCAATGCCCCGCCTGGCCTCATGTGTCGCAGGCCCTTGCCACACTGTCCCCTTTGTGCTTATGTCGTGAGATTTTTAGTTTGTGAAAGCTGCTCTGCTGTCAAACTCTGGAGACTGCTTGTGTGGGCCGGCATGCCCACATTCATAGCTTTTGATCCCAAAGATGTTACGAGCTCCATGACGACGACGATTTATTTTTCTCTTTAGTTTGGTGTTCTTTCCCTATAGCACATTTTATTTTACTCTGCATATAGTAAAGGCTTAATGTCAGTGGCGTCAGTTTCAGGATATGGGATAGGGCCATGATCCGGTGGAAACAGTGGTCCAAGTGCCAAGGGTGTAGAGAACATCTCTGGTGCATGGTTTCCCTTACAGCTGTCCATGGATGCTCTCAGGTCCCTGGGGGGATTCTAGGTTGCTATGTATGAAGGTTTCCCTGTCGTAAGCCCTTACAATAAGGAAAGGCTTTCAAAACGTTGTCCAGGAGAAGGAGGGAAGTATGGAATATATCCCCCCTTGCCCACGCTCCCTTCCCCCAACCTTTGGACTTCTTTTCTTAAGAGAGAAGTGTGATTAGATGGGAAGACACTAGGCTGAACTACTGTGGGAATCAGAAAAGTAGGCTGGACTAGGGAAACTGAGATTTTGTAGCTTTCTGAACTCATCCTGATATCCTTCAATTAAAGGAAGTCTGCAAGGCTTCCCTGGTGGCGCAGTGGTTGAGATCCTGCCTGCCAATGCAGGGGACACAGGTTCATGCCCGGGTCCGGGAAGATCGCACATGCCGTGGAGCAACGGGAGAGGCCACAACGGTGAGAGGCCTGCGTACCGCAAAAAAAAAAAAAAAAAAAGGAAACCTGCAAAATAGCTATTGTGGCTCATTCCTATTGCTTGTTTTCTGTTCTGTCGCTGAGAAGTAGAATACTTTCCAGCCTGCCTGAGTCCCCTCCTCACCCAAGCCAGCTACCTTAACACCAATTCTTGTTACTTCCAGCCCTAATGAAGCCGTGCAGTGTCACTGTACTTCTAGTATCAGATAATGGTGAAAATAATTGATCAAAGATTAGATGAGAGCAAATTCTTCAGCAACATTCAATTCTTTTTTTAAAAAAATTTTAATTAATTAATTTAGTTTTTGGCTGCACTACAGGGCATGTGGGACCTTAGTTCCCCAACCAGGGATTGAAACTGTGCCCCCTGCCTTGGAAGTGTGGTATCTTAACCACTGGACCGCCAGGGAAGTTCCTCAACATTCAATTCTTATACTAGAAACTTGTTAAGAAATGAATCTATAGTTGGATAAATTTGTGGTTAAAGACATTTTGGACCCTACCCTTCTCAGCCTCTTAGCCAAAGAATAAAATATATCAAATCAGTTTAGAAGTTCCAGCTCCAGAGCCAACGCACTGCCCTCCTCACCTCTGTGAAAGCTGTGTATCACCTTGAGTTGTCACTGCTTGGTGAGAAAGTGCAGGGCAACTGCACACAGAAAGTGGAAAAAGTATTCACAGGGCTTCTGAGAAGCCTGAATGCTTTGGATAATCTGCGTATTCTGTATGCGGCTTAATTTCTAAAAGTACAAATGGAAACGTAGTATACACACTATTCTGTTCCATGATTTTGGTACTTAACAGGATAGCTTGAATGCCCTTATATATTGGCACATAAAGGGCTTTAAAATTTTTTTGACAGTTGGAATATCTAATATTTGTAATTACTCTATTTTATTGACTGGATGAACTAGAATTTATTTAACCTGTCCCCTTTTGATAGCTACTTAATTTTTTTCTGATTTTTATAACTATAAGCAATGCTTTTGTGAATGACATTGGGCGTACGTCATTTTGCATGTGTGTGGTTATAACTGTAGGATGAGTCCCAGCAGCTGAATTGTTGTTTTCCTCTCTAGAGGGTCTGCCAGTTTACACTCCCACCAGCCACGTAGGAGAGGGTCTGTTAACCCCTATTCTTATTCTTTGTCAGAAAGATGAAGATGGTATCTTGTAGTTTTGATTTTGTATTAATCTTATGAGATTGACCATCTTTTAATATGTTTAAAAGTAATTTGTGTCTTTTCTGTTAACTATATTGCTTCCTCCTTTTTGTAAGAGCTCTTTATTTATTAAGGAAATTTGCTCTGTCTAGGATGTGAGCTGCAAGAGTTTTTATTTTGTGTGTGTGTGTGTGTGCACGTTGGTTTGTGTTTTGGCTGTTTTTCTATGAAGAAACTGTCTTTGTATGTAGTTGATTTTATTAATCTTTTGTGGTTTCTGGGTTTTGTATCATAGGGACCTTTCTCATTCCTAGAGTACTAAAATCTCCTAATTTCTTTAGGTTATTTTGTAGATTCATCTTTTATACTTTAAAATCATTGATCTATCAGGAATTAACTTACTCTAAGGCATGAGCTATGGATCTAACTTTCTTTTTCCCTCAGATGGCTACCCAGGTGAATTCACCTCTTTTTTTTTTTTTTTAATGTGATCTACCTATGGTAGACATTACAAGTTGTCTATCTGATATCCATTCTTCTCTCGTCACCCATTGAACAGTGACATTTATGAGAATGTTAGTAAATCCAGACGAGAAGATTTGTCTTCTTAGACACCCTTGTGATGAGAGTGTCCATGTGTCACAGGTGACGATGGGGCGGAGCTTCCAGGAGAGCTATTGCCTGGGTGACAAAGAGGGACAGGCTGATAGCATAACCCTTTGGTTTTATCCTCTCCTTCTTTTCCTGCCTAGGTGAGGGTAGAAGGTACAGATGGCCAGCATTTGTAGGCCATCAGGGAAATGATTGTGGATTACACTTTGAGGACGGATACTAAGAACTTTACAGAAAAATGTAACTGAAGTAGAACCCTTGTGGAAAAAATTCCAATCTCTGGCAGCAGAGGTCAGAGTGCTTCTGTGTATGTGTATGTTGGCAAACTCAAAGCAGAGGGTGAAATACTATGGAAGAATGCAATTAAACTGAAAGACCGACTTCTTAGCTTTTATTCATAATATATTGGCCTTCTGCAAATTGGACACAAGAATTGGGGTATTCACAAAACTACAATGAAATATGAAGGCATCTCAAACCAAATGTGTTGGTTTTCTCACTGGGTTGTAGCCTGGTTTTTGAAAGATAGAGAAAATCTGCTCAAAGGATGTGATCTATTTGGTTTCAGCTTACAGACAATATCCTGATTAGAGTAATGAAATAAATAGTATCCAATATTTAAAAACTAGAGATTGAATTATAAAGGAAATACAAGTAATAATTTATTGAAATTACTAGATCTAATCTGCCAGCAACAGCAAATAGTTGTGGTGAATATATGGTTTCAGAGTCAATTTCAACTCCCCATCCCTGCTGTTTATAATTTTATTTTCAGGTTAGATTATAACAGAAGAATGTTCAAACATATTTGTACCCTGTATTTCCTTTCAGTTAAAATCTTTTCTAAACCAGATTTAAGTTAGGTTCCACAGTTGTAAAACAGATGTTTTCATGAAACAATGTTTAAACAGACTTATTTAGGAAATTGAGCTTTATTTTTTTTTAAGGTTGATACATCCTTCCCACCCCCCCACCCCCTCCTAATCTTAGCATTTGTTTCAGTTCCAAAAATAAACTTAAACACACTTTTTTGGAATACGTTTTCTCCTCTGTGGTGTTGATGGAAGTCTGAACCAATGAGACAAATCCGGAGACATCTCTGTTGCTCTGGAGGTGGTGGGTGAGCTTTCTCAGAGGAAGCTCTGTATCTAAATGTTACCCAACCACGCATTGCTGGAATGCTATTCTTTAAACAAAGAATGAGTTATTCACTTAGTTGAAGAAGGTGGTCAATGAGACATGATACTTGTAACAGAAAATTGAAGAACATTTTTATTAAAAAAAATTATGTATTTTTGGCTGCGTTGGGTCTGCGTTGCTGTGCGCCGTCTTTAGTTGCGGCGAGCGGGGGCTACTCTTCGTTGCGGTGCATGGGTTTCTCATTGTGGTGGCTCATCTTTTTTGTGGAGCATGGGCTCTAGGCGTGCAGGCTTCAGTAGTTGTGGCACGCAGGCTTCAGTAGTTGTGGCGCACAGGCTTAGTTGCTCCACAGCATGTGGGATCTTCCCGGACCAGGGATTGAACCCATGTCTCCTGCATTGGCAGGCAGATTCTTAACCGCTGGGCCACCAGGGAAGCCCCTGAAGAACATTTTATCAGTTGTCTCCCTCTTAGTAAATGTCTCCTCCTTGTGAAACACACACACACACACACACACACACACACACACACACACACACAGATGTCATTTACACGGTGCCTCTTGGAAGAAGCAAAGTAATAATTAAAATACAGGGGAAAATTTAGAAAGTTTCCCCTAAAGCTGCACATATTTTTAGAAGATTGCAAATATTAAATGTAGCCACCTTCTTGTTAAAAACATCCTTAGCATCCTCCGTGGAGCAGAGTAGACCATCCGTAAATGTTAATGGAATGGATGAATAAAATAACGCTGTCAAGTACAGCATATTAATTATGTGACTTTCTCCAGACTGAATATTTGACTGACTTGATGAAACAGTGACTGTGGCTACTCATTGATCTCTGTGATTGCTAACGGAATTATAGTTAATAGAAACAGATTTTTCAGAGCTTGCCCTGCTGCATCTAAGTTATACACAGAGAAGCCAAGCACTGGAAGCCGGTTTCTTTACATTAATATGGATACCTTCTCAGTGTCTTTGACTGCGGGGGGCGGGGGGGGGGGGGCAGGTGGGGCGGGCAGTGAACCTGAGGCAGTGTACCAGGTAATGTAACACCAGGGCGGGGGAGCAAGAATTTGTGAGGTGTTGATTCTCTTGAATTCCGTGAATGTCCCTCTCTTTGTATCAATCCACACCTGAAGATTAGGTTTGTTCTCCTCTGGATAAAACATTCCTTATTTAATGCATTCCACAGCAGCTACCAACTGAATGTGAAATTTAAACCTTGTTTCACTAGCTAACAAAGATGAGAAGACATTGCATTATTAAAGCTTTTAGCCAATAGGAGGGGTGTTAGGTACATAAGTTGAGGACAGCCCTGCCCCCTTCGTTGTTTTAAAGACAAAAACAACTATTCAGGGGTAATACTTTTCTGTAATAAGGTGGCAATTCTTTGATGACTACCCCTAAGGCCTTTTTCAAGGGCTTTTAACCTATTAAGTGTTTAAAATTGTAAATTGAACTTATTACTTTCAGTCTACAATTGAAGCTTTTAATACGAAAGCTATGAAGTTTTACTTTTGGATCACATTCTGGTAGCTCAGCTTTTATTTTGTGCCCAAGATCAGAGCAACCTATCTTTCTTTTTTAGAAAGGTTTTTAAGGCCTTGTTTATGGTATAGAATGAGCCCAAGTATTTTTTTTTCCTGGATTGTTTTACATGATTTTGTTTAATTCAGAAGTGACATAGCTAATCCTACATACATTAAACACTAATAAAACCTGCATATTTGGGATAATGGTATGGACACTGGTGGGAGATATAGACCTCGGAAAGTCCTCTCTACAAAAATCTACACTAATACTTTTGACTAATTAGAGATTAATTTACTTAATGGTCCTTTAAAATTGCAGTTCTTTTCTGGGAGAATTAACAATTATCATTCAATTTTACCAGTACCTGCAATCAGGTTTTGACTCACTGGGGATATGTTTTGTATTGATGTTTATAAGCTGCTTTATATTTAGATACTCATTCAATAAATAGGAGTACCTACTATGGGTTAGTGACTTTTGTAGGTATTTGGGATATATTAGTGAAGAAACCAGACAAACATACAGAATAACTGTAAGTGTTACGTTTATTACATAATTCAGCCAAATTTACTGATTTTACTGAAACTCTAATAGTAGAAGTTAGCTAGATTTCTTGCAAGCCTGAACGAACTTTTTGGCCAACCCAATAGGCTGTGCATTTATCCCTGCAACCTTCAGAGCAGAGTTTCCATGGTGACCTTTGGACGGTGGGGAGGGGATGGGATTTACAAACTAGTGTATATGGCTCTTCAGTGATGCTCAGAATCTTCTGCCCCCCACATCCCTTTTTTATTAGACCAGCTCTACGCCCATCTGTTTACACCTGGGAATTCAGTATACTATTTCTTTAAAAAGGAACGATCTACTTTAGGTTATAAATGGACTGGGTGAGTGTTGGAACACGGAGAATTACCTTTTTGTTTGAAATTTGCCTTAGACAACAGTGGTTTAGATATTCTACGATTAACCTTTGTTGTCGTATTATTCTGTGTTCATCTGTGAATTTAACTTCTTTCTTGTCTTTCCAGCTTGGTAAAACTGTTCAGGACACTAAACAGATGATTATCTGAAATCCACAGCTCTCTTAGATGAAAGTTTGGAAAAGACCTTATACAGAAGCTGGCATTTTATCATGTTTATTCTGTTCACTCCCTCAGATGAAGAAATGATGAGAGGATATTTATATCAGCTTTTGCCGTGATCATGCTGTGTAACAACTTTAAAGTGTAGTCTTTGGACCACCTGCATCAGAATAATCTAGAATGCTTTTTATTTTTTTTTAAATTATTATTATTTTTTTTAACATCTTTATTGGAGTATAACTGTTTTACAATGGTGTGTTAGTTTCTGCTTTACAACAAAGTGAATCAGTTATACATATACACATGTTCCCATATCTCTTCCCTCTTGTGTCTCCCTCCCTCCCACCCCTCTAGGTGGTCACAAGACACGGAGCTGATCTCCCTGTGCTATGTGGCTGCTTCCCACTGTAGAATGCTTTTTAAAGCTACAGGTTCCCAGCTCCCACCCTGGACCCACTGACTCAAGTTTAAGAATCACTATCTTAAACCTCGTTTCCTATCAGCTCAGACAATGGCAACATTTCTGACAGCTGTTTCACATCACTGTCTCATATCTTTTTTTTATTGAGGTATAATTTACAGTGAAATTCACCCTTGGTAGTGAATTGAGATCTGACAAAATGCAGACAGTTGTGTGACTGCCACCTCGATCAAGATACAGCAGTTTCATCCCTCCGCCCCCCTCCCCCAAATTTCCTTGTGCACCTTTTGCAGAGGATCCTTCCTTTTTTACCCCCTGTCCCTGGCAACCACTGATCTGTTTTCTGTCCTGGAAGGTCCTTGTGGTTTTGTCATTTTGAGACCATCATATAAATGGAATCATACTATTTGTAGCCTTCTTTCACTTAGCAGAATGCATCTGAGACCCGTTCACGTTGTTTGTATCAGTACTTCATTCCTTTCCGTAGCTGAGTGGTATTCCTGGAACACATGTACCTCAGTTTATCAATTCCCATTTGAAGTATATTTGGGTTGTTTTTAGTTTTTGGCAATTATGAAGCCACCGTGAACATTCATGACAGGCTTTTTATTTCACTTAAGTAAATGCTGAGGCATGGGATTGATGGGTCTTCTTATAAGTGTATGTTTAACTTTATCAGAAATTGACAAGCTGTTTTCCACATTGAGTCTTTCTCTTTATTACGCAAATGATGTTGAGCATTTTTTGTGTGCTTAGTTGCTATTCATACACCTTCTTTGATGAAGTGTTTGTTCAGGTTATTTGCCCATCTTTTAAATTGGGTTATTTGTTTTCTAGAGTTCTGTATTCTGGATATGAGTCGTTTATCCGTTGTGCTTTGCAAAAATTCTCCCAGTGGTTTGATTTTTTTTCAGTGCCTTTCAAAGAGTAGAATTTGTGTCCCAGCACTAATTATCGTCATCCTTATTTAATGCAATCATATATTTCTGTTTTTCTTCACAGATTCCTATTCAGCTGTGCCATTCTTCTCTAGTACTTTTAAGCCCACAAACATATCAGATATATCCACTGGCAGTGTGGCATAGTGGGTAAGAGTATTTTCTGTGTATCCAAATTTTGTCACCTTGACATTTCATAGTCATTCTTTTCTTTTTAAAATTTTTATCATCAAAGGCAGAAAGTCTTATGGGAGGGGCATAGGAGTTGGCCAAACTTCTTATGAAAATTAGGTTCAGTAAGAGAAAAAAATAGAGGCTTAGCAATTCTGTAACTTAGCTAGAGAGTGTCAGAGCCTGAATGGGACAGCAGGTGTCTGACCCAAAGCTGGTGCTTGTTACTATGTACTGTCCATTCTTCACTAACCATTTTAACTCTTCTTTGTCTGTTTCAGCGAAGAGCCTTAGTTTTTTCCTCTTATGTATTGTGATGTACAGTTTACAGAGAGCTTTGGTTGACAGCTATTGAGTAATCTTAGAGGCCCCTTCAAGGTTTGATCATCTATGACATTGATTTATTGGATTAATTCTGGTAGATTCCACCCATCTTCAGCTATTTGTAAGTGATTGCGTAAAAGCAGTGATATTGGAAAATTTAAGCATGTTTTCTGTAACTTTCCAATTCGTTATCCCACAGGTAATTTTCCCAGAGCTTGTTAGATTATGAAAAAAGGTTTTGCCTCTGAGTATCCTTTGGTTTAGATTTCCCACAGAATTTGCCTCCATTTCATTTTGCACAGATTTAGTAAACATCCTGTAAACGCAGACTTGAACTTGGAGTAACCTGCGTTTGCAGTTTCTGTGAACCCCGCTGGCCGCTGGGAACTAGGCTGCCACACCGCAGATTTGCGTTCTTTCCCCCTTCTGGCTAGAGTTGACTCATGTTTGTGTAAAGTTGAAGGAAACTAAAGCCTCATCCCACACTATTGTCTTCCAAAAGCATTCCAAAGAAAGAGACCAATTAAAAGATGAAAGCCTGGCAATGCATTTTAATCTTCTGCCTGTTCTGGGCAGCCTCCAGGCCCTGTCGAGGAGAGAAAGCAGCAGAGCCTGTGGAACATTTACTTGGATTTGTCCTATGGAAACTAACTCAGAACTCAGCTGCTCATGGTTTGCGCCGAAACAGCTCACGAAGAACATGTTGAAATGAAAGCCATGCTTTCCGGCCGACCTTTGAGTGCAAAGCTCTCTGAGGCCGGCAGTGGTGGCTGACAGACACAAACATTCAACAGTGAGAGAAGTTGGAGGAAGCCTGCATATAGAGGAAGTATCTACGGGTTGTGACAAATGACAAAAAAAAAAGATACAATTTAGTAGCAAGTTTGATGGTCCTTATTCAAGGGAAGATAATTCGTGGATTGGGGGGGGAGTACTGTTTCTGAGGGATTTGGGCAAAAGCGAGTTGACAGAGCCTTCGAGGCAGCAACATGGACACTGCATGATTGACCAGGAGGCCAGGAGTTTCCTGGGAAGGCTAACAGGTCTAGCGTTTTCTAGCGTGAGGTGAGCTGAGCTAGAGGATTGTGGTCCGTGTGTGTTAGGTGTCCTTGGCAGTTTCCTGTAAGTGTAAGCTGACTTAGGTTTAGGTTTGTGATGTGGGCCGGTCCACTGGAGTGGCCTCCATTTTTTTCAGCCATAATTATGTATATGAAATAAGAGGTGATGAAGAGGGAGAGAGTGTCTACTTCAGTTATATCAATTTACTGCGAAAGGAGGCTCCGGCATCCAAGATTTCCCTCTAACCTTTTTTTTTTTTAACCCCCTCCCCCCTTTTTTTTTTTTTTTTTTTTTACAAGGGGTAACATATGTTGACACTGGCTTTGTGAGAGGGGGCTTAGCTATGAGAGGCTAATGGAATGTGTGCAGAAGTGTCTCTAGGCAACGTTTGTGGAAACAATACCTGAAAATAAATGCTTACAGTGAAAGAACTGGCGGAGCATTTGGAGAAAGCGGGTTACACGTGCAAATTGGTCATCCCATGGGGAATGAGAGACCCTCTACAGGTTCTGCCTGCGTGAAGGCTGTTCTCTCTGTTCTGCACTTGTTATCAGTGACTCTTTACAGAATGTGGTTCTATAAAGTGGCTACCGGTTATATGGAAGGGCTAAACCGTAACTGTATCAGGATTTGTTTTGTCAGAAATATTCAGCTGTCATGAGAGACTGAAGTCTTAAGTCACTGGAATAAAGGATGCATACCTGTTGAAGGAAAAGGACTTGGGAAAGCTCCAGAACACAATACGAGTAATTTGGGAGAAAGCTGTGATAGGGGATAGCGCTTCTGGGCCACCAGAGGGCAGCATGCCTTCAACAACTATTTTTTGAAGTCTGCATTTTCAAGTACCACTGAGGACTGTGTGAAAGGGGAGCAGACCCTGGAGTGAAGACAACTTCGTACTGATTTTATACGCATCCCATCCACCTTGGATAACTCCAGCAATATGTCATTTTTTGCCTCTCCATCTTTTTCTTTCTCCCCAAGCAGAGTTATTCCACAGCTCTCAGTGTATATCTCTCTGTAGCACTTATTATATTTTTCTTTTTTTACTGAAATATTTTATTTGAAGGAACGTAAAAATTAATTGCTTTTACCATGTGACTGTGAAGAATTAACTGCACCTTCCCAATAAAAATTTAATCGTTACTTTTATAACATTAAAGTAATTAAAGTCATTTACAAAGACAATATCAATTGAGACTCATCCAGTTATAACTAATCCATTATCAACAAGTAGCAATCTTAAAATTTCAGAATAAGTGTCATTAAACTGAATTAGAATATAGGAAGCTCATTGGCTATGCTATAACAAATAGATGAAAACGAAAATGGATTTTACACTCTAGGGATATATAAGTGTTAAAAATTCTAATTTCTTATACAAATAACAGAAAGCTTCATTTCATTATTGTAAGCTCCCAAAATGTATGCTTATTTTTTCTACTTCTGTCAACATCCTGACACATTTAACACAAGTATGGAAATCTTTTCAGTAAATTGAGTATGTGGAGCTCACACATGTAGTGAAGGATACTGGCCAAGTGACATATGTCTCATATTGTTTGAGTTTCCCATCTATTGTGGCCTCTCCCGTTGCGGAGCACAGGCTCCGGATGTGCAGGCCCAGTGGCCACAACCCACGGGCCCAGCCGCTCCGTGGCATGCGGGATCCTCCAGGACCGGAGCACGAACCCACGTCCCCTGCGTCGGCAGGCGGACTCTCAACCACTGCGCCACCAGGGAAGCCCTTCCCACCTATTCTTTCCTTCAGACCCCCATACAGGTTTATTCTTTTCTCAAGCAACCTGTGAATTTGCAGTACCTTTTTTGGCTTTCACAGAGTTGGGGCTGGCAGTGGCTCTGATAGTTTTGCAACAAACTCTCCTGTAGCCATTTGGTTGCTGAGTTCTCAGCTTTCTCCATTTTTCAGTTGTCCAGAGCCTGGTCTATGCTCTTGAAGGCCTGACTTATCATTTCTTTTTCTTGAAAACCCCTTTCCCACCAAAGAGCTTGGGAAGGTGCCGAGCTGCCCCTTCCAAGGAAAATATGGGCCTGGCTGGGGTCTTCTCTGGCCTAATCTACCCGTGCTGGGCCTCCTGGCAGATCCTCTAGAACTGTCACCAGGAGCCCAAGCCCATATTTAATTTTGTGTTAGGCTTTATGGGCAATGGATCTTTGTTGGGACTACTCAACCCTCTCTGCCCATTGTGGTGAGAGATCTCATTGCAATCGATTAGAGTTTGGGTTCCAATAGACTTTTATTTATACAAACCGTTGGCGGGCCTGGGTTTGGCCCACAGGCCCTAGTTTGCCCACCCCTGGTTTAAGATGTGGTTTTCAATAAATTAGGTTAATAAGTTATTTTGTCTCCCATGTTGCTTTAACATAGTACTAAGCAAATGAATAAAGTACATTGATTTTGTTGAATATACTCTGATGTACTTGGAACGTTCTTTGTTCAGTGATGAAGAGTTATTTCCAATGGCTGAATAATAATTATAACTACTTTTTCTGGTAATGCTTCAATGAAGTTCTCAGAAAATATGTAAGGGATCGTCTGTATGTTGTGTTTGTAAATATTTAATTTACAGTTAAAAACTGGAGATTTGATTTCAGTATATGAAAAGTTTTGATAAGTGCATTTGGAGTGTATAGTCTAAGCAAAACTGAAAGGTTTTTCTAAACCAAACTGTGACCGAGAAGAATGTTTTTAAAAAGCTTTTAAAAAAATCAGTTTTGCTTCAGGTAATGTGAATATAGCCAAAATATCTCTCTGTTTATAGACCAGTGACTTAATGTGTGAAGTATTATTCATCTCATCAGCCTCCTGGGTGTGTGTTGAGTAGACGATGTTTTTTTCAGTGTAGTTTCAAAACGCAGGATGGTTTATCATAAGAAAAAAATGCAGGATTTGTGTGGTCTTGGCTTGACTTAGTGTCACAGGTTACTGACTGTTAAATGTAGTACGGAAGTGTTTATTTTTTATTTTTTTTTTTGTGGTACGCGGGCCTCTCACTGTTGTGGCCTCTCCCGTTGCGGAGCACAGGCTCCGGACGCGCAGGCTCAGCGGCCATGGCTCACGGGCCCAGCCGCTCCGCGGCACATGGGATCTTCCCGGACCGGGGCACGAACCCGTGTCCCCTGCATCGGCAGGCGGATTCTCAACCAGTGCGCCACCAGGGAAGCCCCCGGAAGTGTTTAAATCACACCGAGGTCTTCCCTGTAGCCGCCTAACCTCTTGCTTTTTGTCCCACCAAGATGGAAGAGCTTCGGTCATGGCGCTCAACGCTTGGCTTCTTGGTCCAGTGCCCTGCTTCCTCCCAGAGCTTTCCACTCTGTCCCCTGGAACAATTTTATGGTGAACACTCCAACATTTACCCCTCCCCTGAACCTTCTCTTTACCTCTTTGCCTTAAGAGAAAGCCAGTCCTCCTTTTTTCCTGTTGCCTTCTCCAGCGGAGTTTGCCATCACTCGCCTGCCTCAGGGCTGGAAGAAGTGGCCACTTCCAGGGAGTTAGCCTGAAGTGTTCACACAGCAGTATCTTAGACCAGTTGGTTAGACTGTCCAATATCCTTCTTCCTCACTGCTTGCTGACCTCTGACCTCTCACTTGCTCCTTTTTATCCAGTGAAGACTTGAGCATCTGACTCATGCCTCCCTCCTGCCCTGACCTGCCATCACCCTGGGTAACACAGTGTAGACTGGGACGGTGCATCAGGTTCTCTCACTTCCCAATCCACGACATCCTTTCCTACTCCAGCCACTTTCTTTGACGTCCTAATCCTGGATTTAGTTATTTCCTGGAAGGGCTGCACTTTGGCATTATTAAATCCCAGCATCTTACTCTACAGCTTACTCAGCACTTCAACCAGACCTGCTTAGTCAAAGCCCCTTTACTTTCTTCCTTCTTACCAGCTGCCTGTCTCTACCTCCCTCCCTGCTTAGTGTAGTCTGCACGGTCTAACACTCAGCCACTTTCTTGAGATTGTCTTCCAACTGGCTCTCTTGTCCTCTCACATCTACCTGGGAAAACCCAGCTGCTGACGGCCTGCTCAGGTAGTCCTGATCTGCACGAACTCCAGGTTGCCCCGACCCTACTTGTGTGGAGTGGGTCCCAACAGATCCCAGCTAGTTTCAGAGTCATTGGTCTACTCAGTGTCTCTTAATTAAGAGGTTATTTACCCAGGACCTGCAGGAGGGCTACAGTTCCCTCAATTCTGTTCTAGTTATCTCCGGATCCTTCACACATGTATACGGCTACTCCTGTTCCTTCTGGGTTATCCAGTCAAGTTTTAGCTCTTTCAACCTGAAGCATCACTTCATAACCAGTTATCAGATGGCTGTGCCTTCCCCCACAGTGTCTTCCTGGAGGTTTAACTCCAGGAAGATTTAACTCATGTCATCAAGACTTTTGTAGAAGGCAGATAGGACCAGTCACCTTCAGTCTTATTTCGACTTTCGACTTTGACTGGATGCAATCCAGAAGCATCTTGCCTTGCTTAGACAAGCTAGAGTTCGTAAGGCACTGTGCATACTCTTGTTTAAATTAGTCTGCTCATTTTGAGGATTAAGAGTATGTTGTTCCAGAAGCTGTAACTTGGCTTGATTTCTCACGTTGAGATGCCGGGAAGTGGCATGGAAGTGTATGGTTCTCTCCAGTCCACGACTCTCGCAATCATTTTGGGTCAAGTGTGTGGGTAGGAGTATGACCCAGGCTTTTGTTGTAATGCAGTTGCCACAGTGGCCTGGAGCATCATCTTAGGGTTCAAAAAATAACAGCATTCGTGGCAGAAACAGTGATCATTGTCACCAGTGGAAGCACTTACTGAACAACCACATTTTGAAAAATGTCCAAATACAGTTGAATAACGCATGCAGGCTCTTTTAAGTCTTTTTGTTCTGCACTGACATTTGTTCTATTATTAGCCTCTTTCTGGAATATGGCTTTCATGGTGTGGCCATTAAGGAATTCATCAAAATTTCATGTGGCCTGCATGGGTCTCCATTGCCTGTGGCTGCCATCTGGCTCTGCTTTAGGCTGGGGAGATCATTATTTCATGCGGCGTTCCTGGTCCCCCGCCCTGCCGATACCCAATCTGTTTTCCTTCTCCTCTGGCTTTTCTGTCTTCTGACTTCATTCTCTGCTCCAGGATGTAGGACGTCTGTCATTATTCTCTGTTACGGGAGGAAAATATTAGTTCACGCTGCTTTTCGGCTTTTCCTTTTCCCCTAAGACATTAGTTAGGGCTTTCATGTGCTGCCAGAAGCTCTCAGGTGTTTTTCTCCAGCGTAGGTACCATCTGTCTGATCCAGGACTCTTGTTCCTGGATCATGGCCTGAGAGGTAGGGAGGCTGGTTTGCTCTCCCATCCCCTCCCACTTTCCACTGCTGCCTTTTCTTTTTCCTGAGCTGTGTTCTTTTAGTCTCTGAATCTGAATTAAACCTTCTCTGTATATCTCACACAGCAGTTTCTCTTTACTTTTTCACTTTTTGGCCCTTAGGAGAAGTGAATTAAGCTATTTCTTTTCTCACAAATATTTGTTGTTGTGTATGTTACACAGTGGGGGAGGGCAGGGGATGTGTAACCTTGACAGAGGTTCCTGAGCTCCATAAAGTTTCAGTCTAGGACAGAAGAGCAGACACGGCCACTTGATGGTGACATAGGGCAGAACCGGGGTATCTGCTGAACTAGTGGCTCAGAAAATCGGTCTCACAGAAGATGTGGAGGGAGAAGGACTCTTTTGGGGGCAGTGGTGTTTGGGGAAAACAGTGGAGGGGTATACTTTGAGTTGTTGAGATGGAGGGTTGAAGGCACTGGCGGATACTGATTTCTTGTGTTTACACAGAATCAAGGAATCACGTGTGAGAATCCAGGGGTGAAAGACCTGGAGGGAGGGAGGGAAGCCTTACCCTAAGGACAAATGGACCTTTGGAAGATTTTGAGCAGTGGTTTTTGATTTGTAAGGAATGATAAGTAGCCTTTGAAGTACAGAGTAGGAAAGGGGGAGATTAAGGCAAGGTGATCAGTAGGTTGTTGAAATGTTTTACAGCTGCCAGAGGAGAAGCTGAGAACTGGGGTGGAGAGAATGACGTGGATTTGGAGGGACAGGAAGGTTCATGCTCGTGTTTTGAGTCTGGGCAGCTGGGAGGGTGTTGGTATCGTGATTTCAGTAGAGAAGTGAGGTGTGGCGGTTCAGTCCTGGGTGAGAGGATGAGGTCTGTCTTACATGTGGGCTCTGTGGTGATGGCTGGGTGCTGGAGAAGAGATGCTCAGCGGGGAGATGTGACTATGAGGCTGGAGGGGCGCTTCGGGGGAAGGACAAGGGTTGCAAGTTCAAGGCTACCTGCTTGGCGTTTGTAATTGAATGAGCAGAGTTTAGAAGGTGGAGGAAGGACACCGAGTAGGTGAACTGAAGAATTTGGAGGGCGTGGTTGGCAGGTCAAGCAAGCTTCACGGTTTGGAGGAGGGTGAAGTAATTACCCTGGAGAAGTTTTCCGGACTAACCCATACGCTCCTGCCTTGCACACATTCTGTCACACCCAGCTGCCCTCTGCCAGGGATCCTTCTTGGTTTTGCCTGAACATTCAGACACATCTTCAGTTTGTTGTGCTTGGTTGCCTGCCCATATTATCTCCCTTTTAAGGCATAGTTGTAGGCTCGGAGAGCAGAATCCACATGTAACCTAAGCCTCATAGAACCCAGATCTGTGAGCTTCCCTGATGCTTTACCGGATGAGACAGAAATCATCCAGAGTACTGAGAGGAATCTTAGAAATCTCACCCATATGTTCGAACATTTTTTATGTCAGGAGTTTACTTTCTGCAAAAATGCAGATCATTCCACATTGGAGAATTTTATTATGGTAGAAAGTTGTTCCATGTAGTGGGTCCCAGGTTTACAATTTAAACAGATTGTATATTTTAATGTGCAAATTTTTCTACAGAAGTCTCAAAATCTATTGTGTGTTTCAAAATCAATTTGGTAGAAACACATCAGAAGCTCTTATAGAATGAATAAAGGAGACAGATTAGTTGTGTTTATATTAATTTTTTTCAGCCGTATTGAGGTATAATTGACAAATCAAACTGTAAGATATTTCTCTTTTTTTGTTTTCATCAAATGTTGCTTGGTGATATGTTTGTAAGCTATTTTGTCGATTTTTTTAAAAAAATGTACTTGGATCTAGCCGTGAAAACTAGGAAACAGGGGCTTCCCTGGTGGCGCAGCGATTGAGAGTCCGCCTGCCGATGCAGGGGATGCGGGTTCGTGCCCCGGTCCGGGAGGATCCCACGTGCCGCGGAGCGGCTGGGCCCGTGAGCCGTGGCCGCTGCGCCTGCGCGTCCGGAGCCTGTGCTCCACAACGGTGAGAGGCCCGCGTACCGCAAAAAAAAACACAAAAAAACTAGGAAACAGTAATTCCCCAACTGAGGTATTAAACTGCAGCTTATACCTCTGCAGTACCAGGAACTCGCCAGCAGGCGGTAGCAGAGAGCAGGAACTGAGTTCCTGTTCGGTTTCCTTCGATTTCCAATAAAGAACCAAAGAAAGCATTTAGAGTTGTGAGCTGTAGTGATGATTTACTCCAAATTCTTTTTCTTATAAAGACATCAAGACTCACAGAGCTCTAGATACCTAACACTAAAGCAGTTGTTTATCGGAGACCATTCTTAGCAAAACTCCGTAAGGACACTTCTGGAAAAGTTGAACTTCAGGTGTCTGTCTAGGTTGTTTGAATCAGGCTAGCTTAGAGAAAGGCCTGGGACCCGTATTGTTTTACAGGCGCCACGCTAAATTCTGAGTCAACGAGTGAGAGTCCTTCCTACAGGGCAGGATTTATGCTGGGCCTTCAGAATGCAATGAAAATCCCTGCGGATTTTCAAACTGACATGCCTTCGGGGCCAGCCAGGTGGTGAACTGGGGCGAGGAGGGGTGGATGTAGCAGATGGGAGGGTAGGGTCTGTGGCTCTCTGCAGAGTGTGTTTTCCCCGGGGCCGCCCATCACTAACCCAGGGCAGCCAGTTGTGGCTATGAGGTAATGCATGCCCAGCGTTGGCAGACCATTTCTTTTTTAAAGAGAAGCTGGTCATCCAGTGCGTGGGCCAAACAAAACGTGTTCAGGTTGGCGTCAACCTGTCGGCTGTGACAGCCACTTCAAGGACTTAGGCCAGTAGGGGAGCCACGAAGGTGAGTACACATGTGCCTGCAGTGATGTGAATGTCCCGGGCAGCCAGGAGTTGAAGGCGCAGTGGGGGAGGAGGGAGCCCTCAGCACTGCGTGAGGGGGTCAGGCACACGTCCTGACATTGAGCTCTCAAGGTCGGCGATATATATGTATTTTTTTTTGGGGGGGGGAAACAATCTCATCCATTTGTATGGGCAGAGTCTTGCTTCTGTTATCCTAAGATAACATATCCTAAGATGGAACATTCATATTGATCTTTTCACGTGTCACTATACCAGGATACAGTTGTCCCTTGGTATCTGTGGGGGATTGGTTCCAGGACCTCTTGGGGAGACCAAAATCCGGGGACGCTCACGTCCCTCAAATAAAATGCCCTAGTGCAGTTGGCCGTCTGTATTCATGGGTTCCACTTCCCCAACACTCAGTACAGAGGGCCGACTGTGGTGTTGTGAAGAAGTTACTCTCGGTCCTTCCGTTTTTATAGTCTTGAAACAAAACTAAAATTATTACTAAATTAAATTATTACTCACATTATTACTAAAAACTAAAATTATTACTCAGCCAAGGATATTTTAAACTAATAATTAGATGTGTTATGGAGCCCTGAGCAATATATACTTTTGAGATAAATAACGTGGAAACTTTGTTGATCTATTAAGGCCCTAGAAAGAACCTAGGAGAAACTTTGTTCCTACAAGTTGTCTGAGGAGAACTGATTTCGGAACCATTCTGTTGTGGGGCTGGTAATTAATTCACAACAGGAGCTAATGTGGAGGTGGTATGGCCCTCTGTGTCCCATCTTACCCGTGTTTTCTGTTTTGAAACCATATACATAAAGTGAGCTATAAAAAAAGGCCGTAACTGCACTTGAGAAAACTTAGGGTTGTAGAATTGTTTAGAGATAATGCAAAGATGACACATTTAAAAGTAAAAAGATAGATGCAAGTATATAAAAGGAAATATCATGATTAAAACATTTCTGTATGTGAGGTAGTGGGCTGGAAGTTCCACTTTGCAAATTTAGACCTATTCCTATGAAATTATAAATAAGTTTTTTAGGGAGATAGACGTTTAGGAGATAGTAAACAAATTAATAGCTTAACATATATTGACCTTCCTTTGTGTATGGGGTATGAGATGGTATTGAACGCCTTTTAAAAAGTCTTCTTTATTGAACTTGAATAAAATGCACACATTTTTAAGTGTACAATTCATTGAGCTTTTTTAGAACATGTTTAATGAGATATAATTCACAAACCATACAATTCACCCTTTTGAAGTGTACAGTTCATTGGTTTTTAGTGTATTCGCAGGATTGTGCAACCCTCACCCCAGCCTAATTTCAAAACGTTTTCGACATGCCCAAAGACACCCTATACCCATTAGCACTCACCCATTTTTCCCTTCCCTTAGTCCCTGGCAACCACTAATCTACTCTCTGTTGATGTGGTTTTCTCCAGGCTTGTCACAGAAATGGAATCACAATATGTAGTCTTCTGTGCCTGGTTTCTCTCCCTTAGCCTCATGTTTTCTAGGTTTGTCCATGATGTAAATGTATCAGTAGTTCATTTCATTTTATGGCTGAATGATATTCCATTGTATGGTTATACCATATTCTGTTTATTCATTTATCAGTGGATGCATTGATGGGTTATTTTCAGTTTTTTTGGCTAACACAAGTAATACCGCTATGAAAACTCATATACAGGTTTTTGTGTGAACATGTGTTTTTATCTCTCTTGGGCATGCACTTAGGAATAGGAGTGTAATTATCTCTTTGCTTTCTAGAAATTCACTGTTGAATGGAAGGAAGGCAGACGATTGCGTACCAGAAGGACGGCATTGTTAGCTTGCAGTAGGAACCCATCAAGAATCATTTAGGCAGCTCCTGTGTCTCAGGTCGCCTCAAGTTCGTCCCTTAATGCCAAACTTACACTGGGGAGTAAAGCATATCCTAGCGGTGTGACGATCCATTTGAAGTTCATGTAAAATAAGTAGTGACTCTCACCTGTAATACAGATACACTATTTCCCAAAATGAACATTTCCCACAGTGATGACTCTCATAGTAATTCACCAGGAGGTAAGCAGGTTAATTGTTGAGACTTGCTAATGTGTGTGTGTGACATTTCTGCACAAAACAATGATGTCTCTTGACTCTTGAGAACCAATGATTATATTAAGCATTTGAACTCTACTTAAACTATCCTGATCATGGATATTCATGTCTACATGTGCCTTGTGTGCTATTTATTTAAAAAACTCCTTGATCAAGGAGAAAAAAATAATTTATGCACTAGACTAGGCTTTTGGTAGACTATTTTTCCTTTGCAATATTTTACCTATTGTCTGCAACAGCATAAATTTGGAGTATGAACTTGTATTTATAGACAAAATGTACTTTATGCTTTAGAAGTAGTTTTGTGATTCGTAACATAACAAAGTATAGCTGTAAAACTTGAGCACATTTTTGTGTGTGATGTTTTTGGTGAATTTAACTAGCTGCTAATAGGGCTCAGGTTGTCTTGGATTTTGCATCTAGATGAAACCTGGTACATAAATTGTCAGCCCTGGAGCAAATCTTTCTTCCCTTGGTTTTATTTAGTTCTTTCCAGTTGTTTTCCATTTGTGGCTTATTAATAGTTGTGGTTTAGCAAAAATAGTCGGAGACTCTAAGCTAAAAGTTGGTATCAGGAAGTGGCCACTTCTCCTGGACCAGAAATGTTTAAACTCATTCTTTTTTTTTTTTTTTGCCCCCAAAATATCTGAGTGTAGCTGGCATTTGGCCTAATGATTATTAAGAATTTGGAGGGTTTATAAAGACAGTTGGCTTTTAATTATCCAGAACACACCGGGAGCTATGTACTTTGCTATTTGCCTTCCCTTCCCGGCTGCGTGAAGACTTGGGAGGCTTCCCAAGAGAAGGGGAAGTGGGGAGGTGTAATTTAAACCAGCCACTAAGACCAAGGGCTTTACCATGGGCAGTGGGGCAGAAAATGTTTAGATTTTTGACCACTATGAGGCTTTTGGATTCCATTTAGAATTCAGTGATCTGTGCAATTCTAATCCCACGATTTTGGAAGACTGTGAGTTGGCTTTGGGTTTGCTATCAAGTGATATTAGCATTGGCAAAAATAGTCCTGGTATATGCTGGGATACTATGTAGTACAATGCCAAATCTTAAGAGAGGCCAGTGACTTGAGAATTTTGTCACTCAAAGCAATGCTGAATATACAATATAAGTTAACCAAGAACATGCTGTAATTCAGAGGCTTAACCACATTTTAGAGAGATGCCTAGGCTTCAAATGCCATTTTGACCACATATTTCAAAACAGGGTTATTAGACTTTTAAAGAGGAATTTCCAAGAATTGCTTCATCTTTTTATATTCCTAGTGCCCAGCACCACGCCAGGTACATGCATAGCAATTGTCATTACCTGATTTTTGAATGAGTGAATAACCAAATACTTTCTTAGTATCTTAGTTAAAATTAAGAAAGATACTTTAAATGGAAAATTGAATTCTAATGTATTCTTTGGTCTGGAAAAAATTTATGTAGCAAATCAGTGGTAAAATGCTCTCAACTTTGAGGTTTTCATCTAAGAATATTCCCTTTTAGAAAGTGTATCACCAGAGTGATATGTTTCCATAGACTCTTGTATGTCTTTGTTCTTGAGCTAGTGACAAAACTAGGGTGAGTGATTTTGGGGAACTGAGGCAGGTTCTTCTTCTAAAACACAACCAATCTCCACCCTCCCTACCCCCTATACACTTGAAATTTAACCAGCAGTTTTGCTTTTTTGGGCATCTTGTTCTTCCTTGATTCAAATACTTGTAGTGCAAATATTCATCAGAAGAGTAATTAGATTTAACATAAGTGACTAGTATGTGTAAGCTGTATTTCAACCAATGAGAAGTTGGGTAAGACAGTACTGCCCTTGAGAGTATGCAGAATAGGCTGGATGGCTGGGAATAGGTTCCTAATTACATTGTCAAGTTCACTCAGTTCTTCCATAGACACTCTCATTGGATGCTCACTGCCTGTTACGTAGGGACTGACCTAGGTCTCAACTCAAGCAAGCATAGTTTTACTCAGTTTCCTCATGTCAAGATGGGGTAAGAGTGTCCACCACACAGGGTTGCTGTGAAGGTTAAGGGAGATCGTGCACAAAGTAAACAGAGTAAGGGTTAGCTGTCAATCCTGGAACCCCCTTTCTAGCTGAGAAGACTGAGGCCTGGGGAAATTGGGAGACTTCATTATACAAAGGAGTCTGAGACTCCATCTCAGCTTCTCTGACTTCAAATTTTTACTAGACTCCCAGGTATCGAAACCAAACTTATGGTTACCAAAGGGGATATGTCGGGGGGGTGGGGGGGTGGGAGGGAGGAGAGATAAATCAGGAGCTTGGGATGAACATACACACACTACTATGTATAAAATAGATAACCAACAAGGACCTACTATATATAGCACAGGGAACTCTACTCAATATTCTGCAATAACCTATATGGGAAAAATATCTGAAAAAGAATGCATACATGTATTCAATATATGTATAGCTGAATCACTTTGCTGTATACCTGAAACTAACACAACATTGTAAATCAACTATACTCCAATAAAATTTTTAAAAAATTAAAAAAAAAATAAAAAGAATAGAGCTGCGCCCTTTTTGGAAGAATTGGTTTCTCTAAAATTGTGAGTAACCTTTTCAGTAATTTTACTCTGGGCAAGGAAAGAGCTAGAAGGTAGACTTTTTAATATTTAAATTATGTTTAGTTTTCACCTAATATTTTCGACTGTGTGCCACAGTCCTTGCATTATAGGTTTTTAGTGTGTGTGACCAATGAGATTTGTCAAAGTTATTGAATCTTGAATAATGTATACATCTCATGGAATTCATTATAAAAATTGGACCTGTTTTGCGGCATCATATAATGATTGCTTCAAAAATGAAGTTTGATGCAAGAAAGGAGAGAAGGGTGTTTTTAATTCTTTGGTGGCTTCTTAGAGACTGAAAACACGACAGCTCCTTGATGTGTGGCCTGGGAGGGAGTCTCTCTGTGGAAACCATGTCCTGTAAGGGCCCTCTCGTTGGAAGGTGGGATACTAGGTTATGTTTCTGAGTGAAAATGTTAAAGCAGACCCATCGTTTGTGAATTGCTTCATGATGTGGTTCCTGAGTTCCCCAGTGCTTTCTGAGGGTAAACATTCCTTGGGTTTATTTTATTTATTTATTTTTGGGGCATGACTTTGGTTGAAGTGATTGGCACAATGATCTTATGTGTGTGTCTTAAATGTCCTGATGTAGTAGCTGATCAATCAACTAGTAACTTAATTTGGAATCAACTATGAGCCCATTTGAGGCTCATCATCTAGTTTTTTGTCAGCAAATATCCCTTTCCCTCTTTTAAAACAGGCTCAAATGGGCCCTGTGATTTCGCACTGTGTTTCACATGAAAGTATGGTGGAGAGTGCTTTTGGGATTCTGAACATCTTTTAAATGGCTGCTTAAAAAGGAACTGAAAAATTTTAACGAGATGAGTGCCTGCTGACTTGCATTAGTGAGTGTTTTGCTGATTAACAGTCCGGTATAAAGTGGTCTTTGAAAAGTTCCCAGAACGTTTGGGCTTTAGGTCATATGGTTTCTTGGCCAGAATTGGAACTGAGATGTGAAGTTTTAGAGAAACTTGTTGCTTAGATTGGTGGGAAATCTCATCCAATGAGAGGATTTAAATAAAGCTGTAAACAAAACAGTAAAGGGTATGAAGATAATTCCCATTGATATATTAAATTAATATATTTCATAACAAAAGAAATGGGTTTTTTTTTGAAATTTGCCAACTTGGCACTTATTGAGGGTGTATTCAGTTGGTAGGTATTTTATTCCACAGCATATGCCCTTTAAAAGCTTTGTATCAAGGGCTTCTTTGGAGGCTACAGGTGGTAGGACGGGTTTGACAGCAATGTTTGTGCGGTGTGTACTTTTGGCGCACTGCTCCACCCTTAACATGCTCAGGGGGAGTAATTATAACTTCACAGGAAGCATCTCACCCAAGAGCCTCACACTTGGCCCTGTTGCTTCTTAGCTTCTTTCCAACAAGATAGCTGCTCAGCACACAGGGACATATGGCCTCGACTACAGTGTGTAGTCTTTTTTTTTTTTTTCCTTTTCTTTTTGAAGATATCAAATATTTTCACATATCATTTGTGGGCTGTGAAGTAGATATGGCAAATACTTCTTTCCCTTTGAAAATTAGGGGACTGAGCAGTAACTTAATAGAAGTGTGTAGAGTGAGATGGGTCCAGGATTAAACCCCAGATGAAATCTGATGTACGTCTTAGGTTATATTTCAAGTGGTACTGATTTTATTCAACTGCACCAGGAAAATATGGGAAGGGACAAGGAAGAGGGAAGAAAACAAGTTTTTACAGAAGGCAAGGTGTGGCCGTTTGACGACATAGTGATTACTCCTGTTTGTGTTGCCTTTTGATAACTCAGTGGGAAACACGTGGTCTCTATTTAGTTCCTATGAATCACAGCCTCATTACATAAAATGTATCACACCTCAAATAGCTTGCTAATGAGTGAGGTTGAAAATTATTGAAAATCACAATGTGTAATTGTTAGATTAGAACTACCAAACAATTTTTCTTTCAAAATTCTGGAATTTCTTTTAGCATACTGAATTCTTCAAATACGGATGCATTCACATTCTAAAGTATGATTTCATTTTTTTGAACAAAACAGCCTTCACTCTATTTTGAGGTCCTTTCTAGATCTCTATAATTTTTTTTTTTTTTTTTACAGTTTCCTGGATATAGAAGGTAGTCTAGTGGAGTTTTATAATGTAACTCAGTTTCCCTTTTAAGTAAAGGATGTTACTTCTGGCAACATGGACTTTCTCTTTGCTAAGATGAAACTTTTTATCTTCATTCTACAGAGGGATAGTAATAGCTAATTGTGCTAACATTTGTGAATGCTTTTTCTGAATCAGGCAAGTGCTGAGGGCTTCATATGCAGTATCCCATTTAATACTCTGTGCAACCCTGTGACATAGGTACTTTGTATCTCTGTTGCATCCCTGAGAAAACAGAGGTTAAGCACCCTGTCCAGGGTTATAGGTAGGAAATAGTGGGTCAGGGATTCACAGGCTCTAGAGCCCCGCCCTGGCCTCACCTGGCCATGGTAGGTGCTGTGCTGTGTGTTTCTTAAGGAACGTGGCCCAGGCATCTGCTATAGACTGAAAATCCCTGCTATGAATTTATGTTCTCTTTTTAGTTTAAAACTCTTGGGAAAACTTTTTTGTTTTAATTTCTTAGGAGAGGTCTTAGATGAGTTTATATTTATATGGATATATAAATTGCTAATTAAAAATTTTAGTTTACAGTGATCAGATGGTTTTCCTTGTTGAGCTTGAGGTAGATAGTTATATACAGTATGAACATTTTGTAATGTTCATGAAAATGTCAGGAGAAATGCTGAAACCATTTACAGATGAGTTTTCATTTTATTAACATTTAGAACGCCACTTTATCACACACACACACACACACACACACACATACACACACACAGTCATTATGTGTTAAGACACAAGTCTTTTTTTTTCAGGAACATTGAAAAAAAAGTTAGTTCAACATTTTTTATTTACAGAGTTACCTTTTTAATACCCTTAACAGTAGAGGATTATTTTTGAAGGCACATTGTATGGTAAAATACATTAATTTAAATTTAAAAAGTCTAAACACAGATGTAAGACAACTTAATTTTTTTTTTTTTAGTTTAGAAACACTTTGTGTCTGATGCAGTTGAGACATTCTCTTACTGAGTGCTTGTAAAATGCTGTAGGTTTTTGGTATCTGTTCCATGTGGATGATTCTATAACTTTCTAGAAAGTTAAACTTTCTGAACCTCAACCTTCTTACTAGTGAAAGGGGGAATAATAAGGGTTATTAAACTTAAGGATGTGGGAATTTCATAGGTGAGAAAGATTACCTACATGAAAACTGGTGTCCTTCTCTTCCTTTATCCTTTAAATGTAGGAGACACAGGAAATTGACCTAAATCTGATGGAATCTGACTTCTTTTGAATGTTTTTTAAAAATATTAATTAATTTATATATCTATTGCACAAGAAACACCTGTGGTTACTACAGAATATACATAAGCAAAAAAATACTAAAATTAGTTATAAGTCTACCACTTAGAAATAATTACTGTTAATATATTCTATATTTATTTATATAATGCATACTTATATATGCATATTTATATAATGCATAGAGTTACAGAAATTGGAATCATACTCCATGTACTTTTTCACAAATTGCTTTATAATTAATATGTTCTGTATTCTTTACAAGTGATAAATCTACTTTTCTGACATGAATTGAAATTTCATGAAGTTTTCTGTTTTATGGTTATATTATAATTTATCTGATTTCTTATTGTTGAGCATTCAGGGTGTTTTAATTTGTTGCTATTATGTGTAATGCTGTGAAGCAGTTCTTCTACTGATGTCTCTTGAGTTCTTGTCCTGTTGCCTTAATATAAATTCCTAGATCTGCACATAGTGTGCCCAAGAGAATGTGTGTTTAAGATGTCAGACACATTTTACAAATTGCCTTCAGCAATGGTGGTGTCATTTTATATTATCTTCAATCATGTACAGAGCATGCCAGATTCCCATGTCTTCAAAATATAGACTATCATTTAAGAATCTGTTTAGTTTTTACATTCTGTCTTTGTAAATACAGTATAAATGGAGTCTGGTCTTATATCATCATTATTTAGATTTTTATAAGTGCATATGTACAAGCATACATCCATATTTTGCCATATGGAGGGAGGTGGTCTGGTCTGAAATCCGCTACATACTAAGATTTTGCCTTTCTGTAGTCTTTTTGGAGAAATGAACCATTCTGGATAGTTGGGTTTTCTAAATATCTCTCTCTATTCCATTATTTCTACTTTGTTAATATTCTGAATCTAACTCAAATTTTTTTGTCTATATGGTGCAGAGGTATTTTTTTTTAACTTAAAAAATTATTTATTTATTTAGTTAGTTAGTTTTGGCTGTGTTGGGTCTTCGTTGCTGCGCGTGGGCTTTCTCTAGTTGCAGTGCGTGGGCTTTCTCTAGTTGCAGCGAGCAGGGGCTACTCTTCGTTGCCTTGGGCGGGCTTCTCGTTGAGGTGGCTTCTGTTTGTTGCAGAGCACGGGCTCTAGGCACACGGGCTTAAGTAGTCGTGGCACACAGGCTCAGTAGTTGTGGCTCGTGAGCTCTAGCGCGCAGGCTCAGTAGTTGTGGCGCCTGGGCTTAGTTGCTCTGCGGCATGGGAGATCTTCCTGGACCAGGGCTCTAACCCATGTCCCCTGCATTGGCAGGTAGATTCTTAACCACTGCACCACCAGGGAAGTCCCCAGAGGTATTCCTTTGAGGGCTAGTTATTGCGATGTGTCGTCAGCGTGTTACTTGAAGGTTGATGTGTGTACTGAGGTTAAGCATATACCTCTCTGAGCTACCCTCAGGTACTTGATTGCACTGCCTCTTGGCCATTATAAGCTAATAAGTAGGTGATATTTACCCTGTTTCAGATGAGCAAACTGGGGTTCATGGAAGCTATTCAGCTTGCTTAAGGTCACACAGCTACTAGATAATGAAAGTGGGATTTGAATATATTTTTGTCTGACTTGCGCCCTTTCTCCTTCCATTTTGTCACTTGCTTCACTGCCTCTCCACTGGCCCATCCAGTGCTGTTGCTGTCACCTTCACTGCTCTCCATGGTTCTGTGGGGCACAACCCTTCTTCCTCCTAACTCACTGCCTCTCATCTACCTTCATTTGGGAACATAATCCCCAGATTGCTTTAGTGATAGGTAATTGAGTATTGGTGGCTCTGAGTGGCTTTCCTAATGACTAGAGAGAATGGGCTTTGACATCTGCTTTGGCTGTTCCTGGGACCTTTTCCTGCTTTTTAGCTTTGGGTAGGAGTTCCCAGAGAAATGAGATGCTACTGTGTTTTCACTAGCTGGGATTAGTGCTCACCTTGAGTTTGTTTTGGGTTTATTTGGAGAAAATTCAGGAGAGTTTGTGCTGCATAGGTTACCTGGGATAATCCATGGGCCACTCAAGGTTATCCCTGAAGGAATATACCATGCCATTTGGATATGTTTTACTGAACTTTTAAACTTTGTGTTTTACTTATGTGGCAGTGAGCTCCGTGCATTTCGTTTTAGATCTACACCCAGTATCCAAGTGAGTGCACGTAACGGAGACACTCAGCAAATGTTTAATTCATGCAGCAATGTAGCCCTTCTGTAGATTAATGACCTTTGTAGGAGAAGATCTGCTACTTCTTCCTGCATTTGAGTGTGTTACCTCCTGGTACAGGTTCCTGTCACTGTTTATAGAACCAGCTTATGAGAAACTAACTTTAATTCTAGGAATAGCCATTGTTTTGCCAGTTACCCGTTATTATGTGTACCCGTGGCACTGTTGGGTGTTGTGGAAAAGATGCAGAAGATATACGGAGACTCTGGGTGGACGGTAAAGGTCAGAGTGGTGAGTAAGGACAGCAGGAGCTTTGTCGCTCACCTAGGCTTTAAGATTAGTGATTTCCCCATCAGGTTTCCGAGATCACATTTCTCCCTGAAGTGGCAGGGAGTGGGGCAAGGCCTCTGCTTGTGGGTGGTGGGTCCATCTCTAGGGCAGCTGCTGTCCCAGCTGTTGTGGTAACACCTGCCCACACCCTTGGCTGGGGACTCAGTCCCAGCGTATTCCTGGAGCACCTTTTCCCTACATGGCCTCCATTTTCTCCGCTACTCTTGTCCCTATGGAATCCCCTTTCCTCCCAACCACTCCACCTTCAGAAGACAGAGGAAGACAGAACTGGTAGGCATTTTTTTCAGCAGTTTCACTAAGAACATTGGTGGCGCTAACCCATCGATGGGCTGTTCATACGTAAAAGCCTCAAGTGGGGAATTGTCTGTTTAGAGTATGTACCATCTTCCCTCTCTGTCTTTTGTCTCTCAGTGTCAGGATTTAATCTTTTTCTTCCTATTGCAGTAAATAGCTCTTTACACAAATCGGGGCCATTTCATGAATACGTATAAGGAGAGTCATGCCCTCTGCTATTTAGCTTTGTAATGAAATTTGAGGAATTTAAGGGTGGAATTGAAATTAATGATGTGTGTATAAAGTTGGTGTTTCAAGTTTATATCTTAATCTGGTTTTATTTACTCTTAGTAGAGTAGATTGCCCATAGAGCTTCTTTTTTAAATAGAAAATATGCTGGAAATTAAGCTTCTAACTTGTTTATCCTCCATAAAATGGTTGCGTCATAGAAAACACTCGTTGTGGTTTTTTTCTGTTTGTATTTGTTCATACTAAAATGGTTAACCTTTCTCTTTGTAACATAGAACAGTGCATAGAATTTCCCGTATGGGACAACTTTTGGTGACACATGCACATTCTCCAAGTATGCTATTAGATGCATGTTAATTAATCTGATACTGGATTTGACTTGTGTATAATCCCTGATTTAGAGAAAACTAATACCCAAATATGTCTTTCAGGCAGTGACAGAGAAGAATTTTGAGACAAAGGATTTTCGAGCCTCCCTGGAGAATGGCGTTCTGTTGTGTGAGTAAGTATTTAAAGCATTAAAAAAATAATTCAAAAGCAAAGGGGCACGTGCGCGTGTGCGTGCATGTGCGTGCGTGTGCCTGTTATGAGGTGTCTGTCTTCACCCCCCCCCCATGGCCACCATAGTCACTGATATGTCTTCTTGGTAACAAGTGAGATTTGATCCCTGCAAATTGACACCCCGACAGTACTAGACAGTAGGAAGGGGTTATCGGTCTCTGTATCTAAAGATAACATTGGTGAAATATATATTATTTTAAATTAGTAAACAAGAAAGATTCTGTAATTGCTTGATGGGCCAGTAGGGGTGGGTGGTTGAGAAGCAAGCCCTATCGCATAGCACCAGCTCTCACTTGCTGTGGATATTCTAATGTATGGAGTTGCCTGGTTTAGAAGTTAATATAAAGCTTGTTTCCTTCATCAGTAAACAGTGATGATTGTAGAACAAATTTAGGCTGTAGCAAATATTTCTTTGAACCTTTAAGTGGAGTCATTACATTACCACAATCAATTTGAGTCACAGGCCAGCCATTCATTCAATTAATATGATATTACTGAGAATCACACCTGAGGCTTTGGTTACGCTTAGTGAAGTAGGCTTGTGCCACGATTGATGGTATGGGGCCTACAGTGTATGTTTAGTGTAATGTTTTGTTCCCCACTGGATGCAGAGTACAGTTAGCTAGGTGGTAACCTTTGGGGGTGAGAGGCAGACAGTCTGGAATAGAAGAATGCAGTCCTGGGTGAGGGTCCAGTTTGCAGATGTGAGCAAATAAAGTATAAGAATGTACTTGTGTATGTACCCACATTTTTGAAACCACTTAAGTATTCCAATCTAGACACTTATCACATAAGTATTTATGGAATCTGTCCACAAGCAAGCACTGGGAGTGTATGTGCTCATACTTAGATGATTTTGATTATCCTTTTAAAGGAAGGTTGTTTGCAGCAAAGATCAGGAGTCAGAGGGCCTAGTTTTGATTCCTTGCTTCATACTTTTGGACATTTGAGCAAGTGACTTAACATCTGAGCCTTATTTTCTCATCTGTAAAGTGGAGATCAGGGTATCTGATCTGCCTGATTCACAAAGGTGCAAAGTTCTATAATACATATATTAAGGTTTCCATAAACTATCAAACTTTGTATGAATACAAGTTGTTGCTAGGAAGACGACCATGAAGGTAACAGTCTTTATCTCATCTCTGTTGATAGGTGTTCACACTTCTTTGTCTTAGAGCAGTATTATTAAGTTGAATCATATGAAGTGTTGATATTCAACCACCTGTGACCTACAGAAATGTCAATTTCATGAGATTCTACCAAATATGTAGTAGGACAGGCATATGAATAAGGGTCACAGTAAAGTTTAAGGATAGTTTCTTGTCCTTTTCTGATGCCACATTCAGAGTTGTTGTTGCCAAATAGTGTTCAAACTAATATTAGTAGGTCATGTGGCTAGCTCAATTGGTCACTGATAGTAAATTATCTTGTTTTGCAAATTATATGTTTTATATATTCTAATGTGTTCAGAAGATGGAGGGAGAAATGGCTGTTAGACACATGTGATCTGAAAAGAACCTTAGCTGTGAGTGTAGACTATTTAGAGCTTTGCTGTAAAATAACTTTGATGTCAGTTTTAAGTCCCATAAGTCAGGATAGGAGTTAGGTGGGCTTATGTAGGCAGTGGGCCTATGGAGCACAGAGTTGTTTTTAGACATATGAAAGCATACAACACAAATAGGTGATCTTTTTAAGAAGTCACTTTGTGGTTATATAGTTCCAGTGATGAACTATTACTCAAAATATTTTTAGGGATCCCCCTTTTGGGGGCATAGCCTGCATAACTAGGTCATTAAACATACTTGAGAGTGACACTTAGTGTTTTATTTAAAACACAATTTATGCAGCAGCCTAAATTACTTGAGGTGATTTCCAAAAACTATATCCAACCTGAGCATATTGTTACCAGTGAGGATATTCAAAGTTGATAAAAAACTGTTTTGATCACAGGCAGTACTGTTAGATTAAATATTATAAGTTCTATCTTAATGGTCACAGAAAACATTTAGCTGCATGTTGAGAGATATATTAGTTTTTTTAAAATGTCATTTAAATTCACAACTTCCAGAAGCTCATTCTTAGATTGTTTCCTTATTGAAATAACACCAATTTGGGGTTTTGTGCATTACCAGCTAAGTCTAATCAATCTATTTAGTACCCAGTATTCTTTATTTTTATTTTTTAAATTTATTTGTCTTTGGCTATGTTGGCTCTTTGTTGCTGTGCACGGGCTTTCTCTAGTTGCAGTGAGCAGGGGCTACTCTTTGTTGTGGTGCGCGGGCTTCTCATTGCAATGGCTTCTCATCTCAGAGCACAGGCTCTAGGTGCATGGGCTTCAGTAGTTGTGGTTCACAGGCTCTAAAGTGCAGGCTCAGTAGTTGTGGCACACGGGCTTAGTTGCTCCGCGGCATGTGGGATCTTCCCGGACCAGGGCTTGAACCCGTGTCCTCTGCATTGGCAGGCGAATTCTTAACCACTGTGCCACCGGGGAAGTCCACCCAATATTCTTTAAAAGGATGTTTCCCAAAAGTAGTGTCAGTAAATATTAAGCTGTGGTCATCAGTAATTTTAGTTTATGATGGGATCCCAAAATACCACATGATGTTTGTACTAAAAAAAAATCTCTTAATGGTGAATTGCATTATTTTTAGCCACTGGTTAATGAAGGCATTTTAATCTAATAGATGTAGTGTTGGAAAAAAGTCCAGGTAACTATATTCTGTGTAAATTCTGTGTAAAGCCTAGCTGGTTGGTCTACAAAATGATTAAGCATCATTGTTTGATCACATATGCCTGAGTAGTTATTATGTCTAAGAGGAAAGCAAAACCTGCTGTTCAGAAGCCTGGTATTGTAAACCCTGACTTTTAAATTAGTGGTAAGTGTAGTAAGCTGTCTGTCTTTGAGAATATTTTGCCCATCTGAGATCTCAAGTTTTAGCTGAAATATGACTTAAAAGTAAATTCAGATTTTTAAAATATTCTGTAGGAAAAGGCTGACTTCTCTTTGGTTCGCTGCCAGAAAAATTACCAATTCTTGTGAAATATAGGGTCTGCTTATTAACTTTTAAAAATCTCTAGGCATCCTAGTTCATTATCACCATTAAACAGTTTTCTTAATATTTTATCTAGTAATTTCAGCAGTCTTTTATGCTTTAGTAGGAGTCTATCCTGTTTGAACTGGCATTCTGGAATATCAAAGTCAAGAGTTGGAGGAAATGAGCTCGTTATAGCTTTTTCCCAACTGGCACTGTACTGACATTTCAGATAGTTTAAATTGGGTATAAACTCTGCACTGAGGTTTCAGACAAGATGCACATCTGAATAATGAGGGTAGTTATGTACATTTATTGCCTTTTAATCGGAAGTTAGTGTCTTCTGTAAATCATTTTAGCATCATTTAGTTTGATTGACTGTGGGATCCAATCAGTTGAGGGCTAAAGAATACTCCCCCAGTTAAAGTCTGTTGTAGTTATTATTTTACTGTATACCTTAGACATGCAGTCTCTCTTGGCTTTATTAAACAGTGAAATGTGAACGAAATCTAATTTGGGTTTTTTTTCTAATTAGTAAAAGGATTGACAGGGGTCTATAAGGTGATTTCAACCCCTTGTTTTAATTTTCTGTGAATTTTATTAATAGTATTCATTCATCTGTCTCCTATCTTCAGTGTTTATTAGGGTTCCTGAAGACTCCCTTACTATATATTTTAAAATATAGGAGATTTGCCACTACATAAGTATCTGCAGTCCTCTCTTGTTCTGTGGTTCTGCAGAATTATTTCTCTTTAAGTATATTTAGTTGGAGCATATCCAGCTAGTGATTAGTAATTTCATAGTTACTCATCTTATGATAGCAATCTTGGAAATATTTAAATGGAAACATTCTTTTTTATCTTTATGAGGTAAGAAGATGTATTTGAAGGTAATCTTATTGGGTGTGTCTCTGGTTAGTCAGTCAGTACTTTCCATCCCTGGGATAATGCCAAGTCTTTGCTCTGTCCCAAGTCAGCCATGCAGACGTTTATGCCTTTTTGAACTCACAGCTCACATATTTGAGGAAACCCTTCTCACACTGGCACCAGGCCTTCCTTTCCATGGCTTACAGCTTGGAAAGAGTGGAGCAAATAAACATTCACCTATTGGTTTGATAAAACCTGTTTCTATTTATATCTGCTATGTGAATACTATACTGTCTTCCTGAAACGACTGTAGTATTTTGTTAAAGGTGCATTCAAAAAAAGAAAAAAATTATTACAAAATACTCCTGTTAATTTACTATGGGATACTCGGGTGATTGTTTTAAGACATCAGACAAGATAGAGACCTTGCCACTTCTCATGCGAGAGAGCTCTGTCCTTTGTTAGAGTTGGAGACTTTCACACACTGAGTGACAGCGACATAAGTGGATTCTTGGGGCTTCTATGCAGAGCTCCATGTGAAGCTCAGAGGTCCTTCTGTAAGGATGAAGGCTTTTTTCTTAGAGCTCTTACTGGTTTTGAATTTCCTGAGGACAGGTGCATTCATACAGCTCTCCAGCTCACCAGTGCTATCAATTGACACTGATCCATATTATAGCCATTTGAAATTTAAGTAATAAGAACTATTTTTCTTCACTTAAAGTGATACAGACTTTGAAGTTTCTATATTATTTGATAATCCAATAGTATGCAAAGATGCACGTGTTCAAATTCATGAAGATGATTAAAATTTTTAAAACTGCTTTCTCTTCATGGTAGTGTTTTATGGTTGCCATCTGTATGCTGTCTTTTTAAGCTTCACAGTCAATTTTTTCTGTAATTTTATATCCACATATAGCAAAACATCATTTTTTTAAAAGTAGTTTTTCAAGTTGAAGGTCATCTTGGCAAACATCAATTTAAAAATTCACTTCTGTAATGGTAGTCATGTTATACAGACTTATTGCAAATTTTGCAGAGGTTTTTTTACATTGTGGCCTCAGACTTGAAGGTGGAAAGCTTTGGTGTTGTCTCTTGAACTTGCATGTACCATCTACAGGGCTCTCTCATCCTAAATATAAATTACTAAGAGGAGGGCACACAACATTTCAGTGCTAGGGTCTCTGAGGAAAAAACAATGAGAATGGTGTTCTACTAAAAACAAATAGGAGTAATGTATGTGCTAAATGTGTGTAATTAAACAATTTATATTAAAGTTGATCAGAAAAAGGTTACTTTTGAAGTAGTTTTTTGATGTCATGAAGGCTCTCAGGTAGGTAATGGAAAACCACGTGTTGGCCAGGAAATGGTGAAAGTATAGGAATTCTAGTCAGTGCAACGAGAAGTATTAAGAAAGGGAAATGAATATTGCAAAAAGGACAAATATATAATGATATCACATCAATTAAAAGTAGAGTAATTGCCTTATATGAGAGACTTAATCTCTAGAATTTCTATATACCAACAATCATCAGTCAGAAAGTCAGATGAGATCTAAGGGATAAAGGCAATAGTGAAAAAGTTTATTTGTTTGTTTGTTTTTTTTGCGGTACGCGGGCCTCTCACCGCTGTGACCTCTCCCGTTGCGGAGCACAGGCTCCGGACGCGCAGGCTCAGCTGCCATGGCTCATGGGCCCAGCCGCTCTGTCGCATGTGGGATCTTCCCGGACCGGGGCACGAACCCTCATCCCCTGCATCGGCAGGCGGACTCTCAACCACTGCGCCACCAGGGAAGCCGAAGAGTGAAAAAGTTTAGAACACAGTTTACTGTTTACTTTAGAGAAACGTGTGAGACTTTTATTTTGTATGTTGAAATGCAATGGTAAACTATATGATTTAAGAAATGGAATGAAAAACTGTATTTCCAATAGCTGTCAATTTGTTTATAATTTTAAGCCAATACCCATGTTAAATCTAGTCAGACTTTTCTTAGAATAAATAGGATTTTAACATTCATAGGGAAGAATAAACAGGTGAGAAAAGGAAAAATCCTAAAACTAAAAATTTCTGTGGAATGAGACTGTCTCAATATTAGAACAAATGACAGACTTGAGAAAGCACAGTAATTAAAAAATTATGGATTGCTTTATAAATGTACATATTAATGTAATTGGAAGATCCAAAGTACATTCTTATGCATAGGAAGTTGTGATAAAGGACAGATGAGAGAATGGAGAAGAGACGAGTCACTCGATTATTTGTATTGGGGTACATAACTGGCTAAGAATTAATTTAGAAATTCAGCATATACCACAACTCAACATCAAAAAAACAAACAACCCGATAAAAAAATGGACAAAGGACCTGAATAGACATTTTTCCAAAGAAGATACGCAGATGGCCAACAGACACATGCTCAACATCACTAATCATCAGCGAAATGCAAATCAAAATCTCAGTGAGATACTATCTCACACCTGTCAGAATGACTATTATCAAAAAGAGAACAAATAACAAGCGCTGGTGAGGATTTGGAGAAAAGGGGACCCTCGTGCGCTGTTGGGGGGAATGTAAATTGGTGCAGCCACTATGGAGAACAGTATGGAGGTTCCTCAAAAAATTAAGAATAGAGCTACCATTTAATCCAGCAATTTCACTTCTGGTTGTTTTCCCCAAGAAAACGAAAACACTAATTCAAAAAGATATATGCACCCCTAAATTCATTGCAGCATTATTTACAGTAGCCAAGATAAGGAAGCAACCTAAGCACCCATTAAGAGATGAAGGGATAAAGAGGAGGTGGTATATATGCGCAGTGGAATATGACTCTGCCATAAGAAGAATGAAATCTTGCCATTTGTGACAACATAGGTGGACTTAGAGGGTATTATGCTAAGTGAAATGTCAGACAGAGAAAGACAAATACCACGATTCACTTAAATATGGAATCTAGGGCTACCCTGGTGGTGCAGTGCTTGAGAATCCGCCTGCCGATGCAGGGGACACGTGTTCATGCCCCGGTCCGGGAAGATCCCACATGCCGCGGAGCGGCTGGGCCAGTGAGCCATGGCCGCTGAGCCTGCGCGTCCGGAGCCTGTGCTCCGCAATGGGAGAGGCCACAACAGTGAAAGGCCCGCGTACCGCAAAAAAAAAAAAAAAAAAAAAAAATATATGGAATCTAAAAACCAAAACAAGTGAACACATATAACAAAGCAGAAACACAGTCATAGAGAACAAATAGGTGGTTGCCAGAGTGGGGGGGTGGGAAATAAGTGAAATAGATGAGAGAGATTAAGAGGTACAAACTTCAGTTATAAAATAAATGAATCACAGGAGTATAGTCAATAATATCGTAATATCTTTGTATGGTGACAGATGGTAACTAGATTTATCATGGTGATCATTTTGTAATGTATAGAAATATTGGATCACTGTGTTATGTACCTGGAACTAACATAGTGTTGTAGGTCAATTATACTTCAGTAAGAAAAAACCCAAACCCAAACCTTACGTATATCAGAATATAGCCTGGATTAAAATAATAAAAAACTGAGAAAATAAAATAGAAGAATTAAAAAATTTTTGGAGGCAGTTTAAAATTCTAAGCTTTGAAGGAATAGAAAAAAACCAGAAAAAATAGACTTGAAGTTTTATGAAATAGATAACTCTGGCAAATAACATTCTGGGAAAAATATTTTAAGCAGAATTGGCTTAAATATTATCTAGAGTTCAAATAAACTGGTAGGGTACACATTTGAAAATCTCAATAGACAAGTGAGCAAAGGATGTGACCAAGTACTTCACAAATGAAGAAATACTGCTGGAAATAAATAGTAAAATCTCTACCTTCAATAGTAAGAAATAATCATTTTAAAATCAGGTACGATTTTTAAATTGAACTAGTAAATAATTTAAAATCTGTTAAAAAAATGATGGCCGTGTTATGGCAAAGTAGTCTATGATATTCTCAAAATGACCAGTTGAGTATAATCTGGTACAGTGCTGAACAGGAATTTGGCAGTATCTATCAAGTAATTATATGCTAGTTTATTTATTAATATAAACATATATTTATTTATCATAAAGGCTATAAGACTTTCCCCAATAAGAAAAAGGTATGCATAAAGCCTCTTCATAGTGGAAAATATTAGAAAGAGCTTACATATCTAAAATGTGATACATAAAACATTGGTAAAATTTTTTATATCCCTTACAAGCAGTGCTTATAAAGGCTGCAGCGCTAGGGAGATCACGCAGTGGAGCTGGCAGGCAGAGGGCAACAGTGTCGCTGATTTATCATACCATGAGGTAGACACGGGAGTGCTACCTGCTGATGCAAAAGTAAACTGGTTCATATTGCCAGGTTCCTTTCCAGATGAGTACCAAGAGCTTGACACTGATGATTTTATTTCTAGAAATAGAATATAAGCAATGATAAGGAGCATGGTCAAAGATACACATACAGACATGGATCCAAGCATTTTTCCAGTGGCAAAAGTTGGCAAGAACCTAAGTTCGACTGTGAGAATCCTCTGATCTATATGAAGGGATGGAGCAGAGTTTGCAATGTTACTTAATAGTAAAGAGCAGAACCAGGACAGGAAACCAGAGTCCCCCTGCTAGACACGTATGGCTATCGATGTTGTATTGGGAAATGTTCCGTTACTCAGCAAGGTCCATTAGTGCCATAATTGTTGATGTTGCCTAGAATAAGAGGACTCTGCTGTCAGACCGCTTGAGCTTTGCTAGACTCCCCTGAGAATGCTTCAGGCATAATAGTGAAGCTAAAAAGAAAGTCCTATCATCATGAAATGATGATTATCAATGCATTGGTACTGACTTGTTGCTGCTCCACTTACTTTCCCATCTTAGCATGGGTTGTTAACCATTTATTTGTGTTGTGTCCTAATTCAGCAGTATTCAAAATTACTGCCACAGGAATTCTAGAAATCAAACTTTTATTAATTTTACTACCAGTCTTTAAAAATATCAGTACTAAAGTAATCATAAAATTTTGTACTGAATGTTTTTAAACTTTAAAATTTTAAATTACATATGCTTGGGCTTCCCTGGTGGCGCAGTGGTTGAGAATCCGCCTGCCGATGCAGGGGACACGGGTTCGTGCCCCGGCCCGGGAAGATCCCACGTGCTGCAGAGCGGCTGGGCCCGTGAGCCATGGCCGCTGAGCCTTCGCGTCCGGAACCTGTGCTCCGCAACGGGAGAGGCTACAACAGTGAGAGGCCTGCGTACCGAAAAAAAAAAAAAAGGTGTCTCTTGATTTTCTACGTCTGCTGAAGAGCTTTCTGATAAAGGGGAAATGAGATTTGGCATTTGGAACTAGTTCCTGGAGACCAAGAGACAGAGCATCACATTCTAGTTCTCGTTAAAGCCTTTTATAACTGAGCCCGACGTCATATTGAGCTCTATGTGCAGTATTCTTGGAGGGTTGCCTCCAACTTATATTTAAAGTCAGGTCACATTCACTGGCGACGAGATTTCGGAACAGAGGCAACTTCCTAGCATCTGTTATGTAACTCAGCTCCCTTGCAGGGAGAGGACAATACATTTTGGGGAGGAGGAGAAGAGGAAGTAGATAAAAACTGGAGGAAAGAGATGAAGGAGAGGGGTTGTAGTCCTTTTTGCGGGAGTGCTTTACCATGGGAGATAGCAAGTGACTAGGTGTTTCCTGTTCTGGTTTTCATCTTACTAAAAGAGCACACCCCTGGTATGCTAGCAAAGCACATGGCCATGAGGGAAAGCTTGGGGAAGTCGAGGTATGATTCTACGTAGGATTAGAGGGGTGGGACAAAGGGATGCAGGCAGATGAAGTGGTTCCTTGACTGCCTCTAGTTCCTTGTGTACAGAGGTATCTGGAAAGTTAGCATGTTATATTATTCTTAAATAGAGCCAGTGACCTGAAGCCATTGTTGCCTTTAGGAATTCCACATGTGTAACTGAACAATACTTATTATGCAAAGAAGTTCCATTTGTAAAAGAGAGTAGTATCTCCTTGTATTTTATTTGACATAAGACTATGCCCTATTCGTTTAGGTAGACTTAAATTTCACAGAATTTTAGATTTTATGAAACCTGTTTTTCTCCCCAGAAGAAATATCCTAATCTTTCTTTAATTGTATATGAAAATAATTACTCATGATTCATAATCAGATTGGATGTTCACTGTTTGCCAAAACTATATGAGCATTTTCTCCATATTCTAATGCTTAGAACTGATACCGTTTTAACAGTTGACAAAATAAAACAGCATTTTCCTCTAGTGACACCACTTTTTTTAGAGGGTAGTTTGCATGTTATCCAGAGTGTTGTTTTTCCTTGTGGTTATTTCCATGTTTGTACACATATGAGGAGGCTCAGGAATGGGTGCCAATCCATTGGGTGTATGTTGCTTCTAAGTAATAGCTCTGAAACTTTCTGATGAGGGAGAAGTCCATTAACTCATTATTGGGAGATGTCATTTATCTGTGCTGTTTCCTTTACCTCTATCCCTTGCCTCCTTTGGCTGACTTAATTGAGAGTAGGCTGTGTTATTTTCCATTCTAGAAACTGTATTTTAAAAAAATTCTCTCTATATTACTAACGCTATAATACAAAAATGGTAAATGAAGTAAACAGGTAAATTGAATGATCTGGCCAAAGTTACCAGTGACTCAAGTGAGTGGAGGTGGAATATGACACTGTTCCTTTAATAAGGACAACTGATGTCAGATTTCCCTGACATTTTATAAGGTGCCCCAGCTCATATTGGTGTCTAACTTTTAATATCACAGAAAGATTACATTTTAAGATTCAAGTTCCTGTAGGAAAGTCATTGTCAAACTAGTGGTCAACAACTGCTATGAATTTTGACGCTATGTTAGAATTATGTTTCTGTTAAGTAATGTTTCAGTTATTTGTACTACGCATTGCAAGAAGCCACCAGTAATAGAATTCAAGAAATACTTGCTTAATAGGGAACAACTAGAACAATTACATTGGAAATGTCATTTCTTATAAACCTGCTCAATTCTTTGCTAGCTCTTCAGCTAGTGATTAAAGAAAAATATTGTGACCATGAGGGAGAAAGCCTTCCTTCCTACATGGTTTTCAGTGTACAAATAAGAAATTAGGAGTCAAAGAGTAACAGTTCTTGGAAATGCTTAAAGTCGAGGTGTGGTTCTGTCATCTATGTTATCTAAAGATCTTTGTGTGAAGAAACTAGGAAAACAGAAAAACAGTTTTTGTTCACCAGACTAAATCTTCATAAGCCACTGTTTTGTAATTTTGAATCCTGTTAGCAACATTCTGAAGCTTATTAAATTGAGACTTTTGTCTTCTTTATTTTTAGCACACTCAAGTGTATATATAAATCTCTGGAATGTTGAAGGAGTGACATTCCACAAGTGTCAGATTTTTTTTTTTCTGTTGCCCATTGTGAAGGGGAGACCAGTAAATTAAGAATGTTTGATTCTTTTTCCTATATTTGCTTTCCTTTTGGAACTCTGTTACAGAATAAAGAATTGTTTTTTTGTGGAAGCATTATTGAATAGGAAAATCATTGTTTCAAATTATAGTTTTCTGGCAGTGATTAATGATTAATTAACGAGGCTAGCTTTACTAGAAAAACATTATTATAGTATTAAATTTCTACATGGCTTGGCACTGTTATCAGTGCACAGCAGCAAAAATATAGAATTCACAATAATCTAGATTTAGAACCAAAAATTGTACTCTCAAGTTTCAGGTGTCAAAGCTGGGTTCTAAAAGTGTTTTAGAATCTAAAGACTTACAGATATCCTTGCAGATTCTGTAATAACAACATAAACTTTTGTTCAGTGTTAGATTCTGACGTGACTGTTAGCCTATTTTGGGGAGTTCTGGTGCATTAAAATTTTTACCCAGTCATTCCGCAGTGATAACAAAGCAATCATAGACTTGAATGAGTTACCAATGGGAAATAGTTGTTATTTGGATGAGTTCCACTGCACCCTTTAAATATGGCAAAAAAAAAAAATTATGGTTTTAATCTACCTTTTTAAAACATGGATCAGTTTGAGAAAAAAATATCAATAAAAATGATTAATAGAAAAAAAGTATTCTTAGGTTGAAGAGAACTATATTATAATGAAAGAGATTCTTAAACTAACTGTTGAAACAGAGTCAAATATTACCTTTCTTTAACAAATGTGGAACTATTTTTAAGGACATGTCTTTGAATGTAGAAGTGTGTCTGTATGTTGTAAGAGGCCCGTTCACTGTTGTTGGCATTGCTGGTCTCTGTTTCTTGACTTATTTTCTTAGTTGTTTGCTTTCTGTTGGACTCTTGGACCTGAAAAAAATATTGGGATGGATGAATGACATATGTATGATTTTTGAGGATGTTAAAAAGAACACTAAACTAATATTGGCATTCTTGTAACTGCATACGTTATTTCTTTATTTACTTTCAGTTTGATTAATAAGCTTAAACCCGGTGTCATTAAGAAGATCAATAGACTGTCCACACCAATAGCAGGTTTGGTAAGTAATAAATTATCTTCAAAATTAGACTTGTTTCTGAAATGTAAAAAGATGGGCATAAACACGTTCTCTTATCTGGAGTTATCATAGATATTAGGTTTGGGGTCTTTTTTCTCAAGAAAAGTATTTCTAGTGATCTTGTCCTTATATCTTTAGTTCCTCTTTGTGTTTCCATTCTGCCTGGAGGCTTTTATTCTATTTATTTAATTTTTTGTTTGTTTTGCTTTTTGTGCCCTCAGACTGCCTATATCCCCCTTTTTGGCCCATTTCTACCACAAATTGCATTTGTTTAGGATCACGGTCTTTCTGAAACTCAGCCCTCCGTATATTGGTTGCTAGTTGACCACAGTTTATGGAAACTGGCCAAAGCTGATGAGTTGTTACATTTCAGGTGCTTCCTGCTGATACATTGCCCTCACTCAGCATACAGGTTTTGGAGTGTATTTGCAACATACTTAAGACCTGTCAGCTCTTTTGGTTTCCTACCAACATCCTGTGTGATGTTGGGCAAGTCTCTGTCTTCTACTTTGCCTCAGTAATATTTTCCATAAGATGACTATGGATGACTCTCTAGATTCATTCTAGCTTTAAATTCGGAGGTTTGTGTGTGAAAAACACCCCATACTATCATTATATAGATTCTCTGCTGTAGCAAGACCCTAGAGAGATCGATAATAATGTGGGACCATATCTTTGGAAATAAATAATTTATAATTACAAATGATGGATAATTTTCAAAATGTTAGCAATCCCTGAGAATCAAGGCTGATGATGGGAGTCAGGTAAAAAATTAATTTGACAAACACTCAAGTTTAAGACAGCTAATAACTGGAATGTAAATAAAATCTGTTACTATTTTATCTTTGGAATAGTCAAGCTGCTTATAATACATTTAGGAACCTTCTGTTTGGCCATGCATGTGTTTGCAGATGTTAAAGGCATGATGGATTAAAGGTAGCAGTACTAAAATTTCTGGGTTTGCAGCTGGCATGAAGGTGTCATCAGAATTTTGACAGGAATAAGTTGGTGGCAGAGTGGTTTTTTTTTTGTTTGTTTGTTTTTTTTTTTTTTTTTTTTTGTGGTACACGGGCCTCTCACTGTTGTGGCCTCTCCCTTTGCGGAGCGCAGGCTCCGGATGCACAGGCTCAGTGGCCATGGCTCACGGGCCCAGCCGCTCCGCAGCATGTGGGATCTTCCCAGACCGGGGCACGAACCCGTGTCCCCTGCATCGGCAGGCGGATTCTCAACCACTGCGCCACCAGGGAAGCCCCAGAGTGTTTATTATTAGAAAATTATCTGTCTAGGAGAGAAGGAAAGAAGAGTTTTTACAGTTTTTTCTTTGAAAGATCAGAAAATTACTATTTTCTTTTGAAATATAGAATGCAGTTGACCCTTGAGCAAAGCGAGAGTTAAGAGCACCGACCTCCTACGCACTTGAAAATCTGTGTGTAACTTCTGACTCCCCCACAAACTTAGCTGCTAATAGCTTACTATTGACCAGAAGCCTTACTGATAACATAAATAGTCGATTAACCCATATTTTGTATGTTATATGTATTATCAATATATACTGTATTGTTACAATAAAGTAAGTTAGATAAAAGAAAATGGTAAAATCCTAAGGAAGAGAAAATACATTTACAGTACTGTACTGTATTTATTGAAACCATAAGTTTACGTTGTCTGTTTACAAGATGAATCATCTGTCTGTCAATACCAACATCAATATTGTCTCATGATACAAAACACTATAGCTGTTATACATATTACTAACATTAGTCACAAAATTGAAAAGGTAATGTGAAAAAGAAATTCATATTTATTTAAAAGTATAATGATTCATGCAGTGATAAAGAAACAGCACTATGATTGCTTCATGGTTGCCAAGCTGTACACTAATAAATGAATCATTATATGATTTTTGTGGCATACAGTATTACAGTCATATTTATAATACATTATTACATTGAAAAACCCACTTACCCGTGATGATAGTCTGATATGCAGTTTCTCCAATCATGAGAGAGAGAGGCATATTGTACTGTAATGTAATTCCTTGAAAGCAAAGATATAAAACAGTAAGAAAACTAACAAATAATTTTATATTAAATATCACTCACCTTATGCCTGTGTAAGGATAGTATCTACATATATTTTATGCATTCATGATATATACTAACTTTTTCTTAATTTTGTCGATATCTCTAGGCTACATGGTTCATCTGTGAATTTTTTCAAATTGTCACAAATCTCCAAAAGATTTTCCAATATATTTCTTGAAAAAATATCTACGTATAAATGGACCTGTGCAGTTCAAACCTTTGTTGTTCAAGGGTCAACTGTCTACCAGAGCAGTTGGGCTCAAATATTAATTCCTTCCTTCTTACCAAGTTACATCTATTCTATTTCTGTCATGACTAAGCAGCTGACGTGATATTTTTATTGGCCTCAAACTTGGTTGGGTAAAAAACTTTCATATATATGCATACATTGCAATGTACATATATATATATGAATTACTTCTAGTAATATAGGAGTCAGAGGTGTTATTTAAGGAATAAAGTTAAAGAACTTTTGTTTTTGAAGTCTTCCTAGGAAGAAACATTCAATTTAATAAAATAAGTATGTTTTATATGAAAATAACATTTTTGAAATAACTTCTGTGAAAATTAAAAGTATGAATTGTATTGAAAGTACTCTGTTTTTTCAGATGGCTTGAGTTATTCTCAGTATTATAGGTTGAATTGTGTCCCGCCCCACAAAAAAAGATACAATACAGGCATACCTCAATTTATTGTGCTTCGCTTTAGTGCACTTTGCAGATATTGCATTTTTTATAAATTGAAGGTTTGTGACAACCCTGCATCGAACAGGTTTTTTCAGCGCCATTTTTCTAACAGCATTTTTTCACACCATGTCTCTGGGTCATATTTGGGTAATTCTTGCAGTATTTCAAACTTTTTCATTGTTATTATATTTGTTGTGGTGATCCATGACCAGTGTTCTCTGATGTTACTTCTGTGACTCTCTGAAGGCTCAGATGATGGTTAGTATGTTTTAGCCATACAGTATTTGTTAATTAAGGTATGTGTGTTGCTTTATTAGACGTAATGCTACTGCACACTTGATAGACTACAGTTAGTATAAACATAACTTCTATATGTACTGGGAGACAAAAACAAATTCATGTGACTTGCTTTATTGTGGTGGTCTGGAACCCAACCCACAATATCTCTGAGGTATGCCTGTATACTGAAGTCCTAAACTGCAGTACCTCAGAATGTGATCTTCTTTGGGAATAGGGTTGTCACATGGAGTATGGGAACAGAGGTCATAATGGAGTAGGGTAGGCACCCTAATCTAATATGATTGGCATCCTTATAAGAAGATGGTCTTGTGAAGGCAGATACACACAGGAAGAAAGCCATGTGACAACTGAGAATTGGCGTGATGCATCTACAGGCCAAGGAGGAGCAAAGATTGCCAGCAAACCACCAGAAACTGGAAGAGGCAAGGAAGGTTTCTTCTACAGGTTTCATGGGAGCACGGCTTTGTGAATACCTTGATTTTGGACTTCTTGTCTCCAGAACTGTGAGACAATACGTCTCTGTGGCTTTAAGCCACTCGGTTTGTGGTACTTTGTTATGGCAGCCCTCGGAAACTAATACAGATAGGTAAATGTTTTAGTTAATACTTGCCTTTTAAAAAACTTTTTATTTTGAAATATAGATTCAGAGGAAGTTGCAAAAAAACAGTACAGGGAGGTCCTCTGTGCCTTTCACCCCAGTTTCCCACATTGTAACATCTCGTATAACTCTGGTACAATATTGAAACCAGGAATTCACACTGGTACATTCAAAGACTTTAATCAGATCCACCAGTTTTACATGTAGTTAATGCTTTTTTGGTAACAAAGAGCAAAGATGCTTTCAAGCTAAGTGAGATGAAAAGTGTTTTATTGTAAGGATTTTCCAGAGGACTCTCATTAATCTACTGCTCAGGCATAAATGTGGCAGCTGCGTTCAACATGATTACTTTTTTCTGTCCCATTTCTAACAGGAAATGGCATCCCTTAGTTACGTTTCCCAAGAGAGGAATCTGAATGGATCAGATTACCTTTTCTTTTTTTTTTTTAAATTGGAGTATAGTTGATTTACAATGTTGTGTAATGTTGTATTAGTTTCAGCTGTACAGCAAAGTGAATCAGTTATACGTACACATATATCCACTCCTTTTCAGATTCTTTTCCCATATAGGTTGTTACAGAATATTGAGTAGATTTCGCTGTGCTATACAGTAGGTCCTTATTAGTTATCTATTTTATATATAGTAGTGTATATATATATGATAATCCCAATCTCCTAATTTATCCCTTCCCCCCCACGTTTCCCCTTTGCTAACCATAAGTTTGATTTCGAGATCTGTGAGTCTGAGATTACCTTTTTCTTTCCAGGCTACAGATCTCACGGGTCAGTGGCTAGGTAGTAGGTGAGTTCCTTAAGGGAGAGAGTGGTCTTGGCTAACTGGGCTGTGGTCAGGAGTATTCATTTCCTTTAGTTTGTTCAGTTCTGGTGTGTGAGTTGAAGTGGTTTCATGAATGAAGTTTGTGTGGGGTAGATACCAAGTTAGGTCAAGTACAGCAATAATTAACACAATTTCTGAGTAAGGGTTTGTTAAGCTATGTGAGTGTAGTGCCTCCTCCTCTGCCTCCTCCAAGCCTCCTCTTCCATTCCTCCCTTTTTTACTCTCTTCTTCAGTTATGACTTTTATCTGTTTCATGTCCACTCCCATGTGTATTTAGCTTTGAAGCCAAGGCTGTGGATTTACCCATGGCAGATGGACCTGTGTGAAACACTTGGAATATCCCCTGAGCCATGACAACACAGAGGGAGATGTTAAGATGATTCAGAAATATATTGAATGCTTTGCTTAAAACATTCATATGATTATATGATTATTTTTTTTCTTTAGGAAGGCAGTAATCATGTTCTCATAGATCTTCTAGAGATACAGCTTTCCTTGCTTGATTGAGTTTTGTAAAGAAATGCATTTCCCCCTATCCTTTAAATTCTTTTTGTTCTTTATAAAGCCATGCTTAAAAATTCTAATGCAGGAGTTTGAGTCTTCCAAAAAATTAGCTGGTGTTAAATGTGGGTATGTTCAAATCATTGAAACTCAAAACCAAAACTTTGAGAATTAAAAAACTCAACCTCAAAACAAAACCCTGAAAAACAGGCAAGATATTCTGATGGTGAAAAGAGCCGTGAACCAGAATAATATTTACCATCTGCATTAGTGTGCACGAGATACAATATGTGTAGAAAACATCAAGGAAGTTATTAACCATAAGACTTATAGTCATCTTGGACCCCTAATGGTTTATTTGTTATTTTCTAAAGCAAGGTTTCTCAGCCTTGGCACTGTTGACATTTTGGACTGGATAATTCTTTGTTGTGGCAGTCTGTCCTGTGCATTGTAGAATGTTGAGCAGCATCCCTGGCCTCTACTCAATAGATGCAAGTAGCACTGTGCCCTCCATTCCCCCCCTTGTGACAACTAAAAATGTCTCCTGACATTGCCAATAACCCCTATGGCATAAAACCATCCCTGGTTGAGAACCACTGAGCTAAAGAATCAAGAAAGTAAACCTACCCTTTTACATGGGCTAGTTTGCTGACTGACTACAGATTTGATTGTTCTCATGCTTGGCATTTCAATTGCGATTTCCCTTTGAAAAGCAATGGTATCCTAGAAAATTTAGTTTGAATCATTTGTTTGTTTGAATGTTTGTGTCTGTCAGTGGGCTTAGTAGAAAAATCCTTGGTATATCCGGACTTGCATGAAAAATATGGGCTCAGTCTTTGCTCTAAAGTGTTATTCTTTCAGATTCCTTTAAGAGTGGAATGTGTAAGGTTGACTACAGAGGCTGGGAAAGTTGTCTCCTCATTCAGGAATGCTGTAGAATGTAGGAAATGGGCAAAGATGCCAGCTAGCTTAAGCTGTTAGATATGTCATTTTCTCCTGCCTTCATAATGGTTATTTTAAGAAATAAGGCAAGTCTATGGGTCTGTTCTTACTGCCATTTTTCAGAAGGTTATTAGTGGTCAGTGTTCTTGTACCTGTGTAAAATTACTTCTGATTCATTCATCTTCACTCACCTATACACTTGGGTGTCAGCAAAGTAGTGCAACCTAGTCTATGCCAAGGTCACTGTTGAAACATTTAATTGTTCCCTTCCGCTGTAGTAGAAAATTCACCTGAGGAATCAGCTATAAAATTTAAATATTCTGATTATCATGCACTTTTCTGAAAACTACTCTTAAGCAATGACTATATTTATCCCATTAAAAAAAATTTTTTTAGTAGAATAAGCCCAGGGGTTGGGAGAGGGGAGGTTTGTGAAACGCTGAGTTTGTGAGTTCTTTCTACAAGTAAAATCAAAATGTGAGACCTCAAGACAGACTGTTTTCGGGAGAAAAAAACCTTTCTTCTGTTTCCTTTCCTTTCTGTTCCAAGTTGAAATAATTTAAGAAATACAAATATAATTACTATTTTCATTCAAGGGTGGTACTTTTCTGGGTAAGAGGCAGGAATGAATTTTGTTTGGTTGAAGAGAAAGTACTCAAGGAATATTAGAATGTGGCTTGGATGAGCAGCCAGTATGAATATATGCCTTGCTTGAAAGAGTGGTGATTGAGAGTTGCTCTGTACTAGGTCAAACCCAATGTGTGTCTCAGAGGGAATATCTCTCTAGTTGGTAATAAGCAAGATGCATTAGTGAAAATATTTGGATGTTAATATATGGAAAACACTGATAACAAGCTGCAGCATAGGAAGAGAGGGGAAAATGGTGTAGAGCTAGTTTAAAATAACCATTTAATGGTAAGATCAGTAGTGTCTATTTTCTGGTCTTGAATTTTATTGCTGACTTCATAGATTTGTTGAAGGAAATCTTCCACCTAGTAAATTTGGGAAAGGCTTCCACCAAGCAGATTCTTTTTGATTCACTCATCCTTGCCAATTTGATTATTTATCCAATAAGAGCAGGATTCATACAGAGCTGATTCTGACTGCCCTGCTCCCCATCTTTAGATGGGTGGGGGTCAATATGGAGGTCCCCTCCCATAACCTTACTCTTGCCTGAACTCTTAGTTTTCATGGTCTTGATTTCCTCACAGTTGATAAAGAACAAAGGCTAAATGTTTCTCTAAATTATCATTTCTCACCTCTTACTGTATTGGAATAATTTCGTATATGTTGGATCAGACCTTGGAGTTTTGAGTTAAAAGATTTTTTTCTTTTCTTTCATTTCCTAATGAGACAGTGAAGTTTAAACTATATCAATACACTTGATTAAAACTGCTCAGTCGTGGTCTCATGATTAAAACTGTATTAAAGAAATGTTCTTATTACAAAGGGAAGGTGAACCACTGTTACAAGCTGTGTAACACTAACATTTAAACTATTCTTATTTTACTAGCATGCCAATCTCTTTATTTTCTTTGAAAACAAAACACCAACAACACAAATACGGAGTACTTTTTCTTACTTCTTAATAAAGACATAGAAGAATACTATAATGTTACCATTTTTAGTGTACTATTGCACTGGTGTAAGAAATCATAGCATAAAAGTTAGCCACTACTAAAAAAAGAGATCACTTTGTGCATTTGAAATGACATTTTCTATGGTTGTATTTTAATGTAAATAATTTTTTTCTAATGTATCTTTTATTGGAATTTCTGTGGATCACCATCTGTATTTTGAAATGGTTTGGGGTTATCCAGTAATCAAGTCTGAGGAAACAGACTGATGTGCATTGGATATCTTCAGGGTAACAAATATTAGATATTAAATATCCAAATGCCTTAACACCTCCATGTAAATGGCATATAAATAAGTCAATGATGACTGAGTTATTTATATAAAGTATTTTTAGGAGATCTCCTCAAGTTTCCTTGTCAGTTTCCTTGTCACCCTATTTTTCTCCAACTCTCAACTGAAATTATCACCAAGAGTAGAAACTTAGAAACTTAGTGTCAACGTTGAAATTGGTTACAATGCCCTCATAATGATGCAGTTTCCTGTAAATCAGGAAACTCCGGTTTTATTTCTAGCCATAATCTCTTAGTCATGGCATTGGCACAAGTTTAGGAACACTTCCCTATGGTTCCAAAACTTACTCGTTTTTAAATCTAAGATGAACATTTATGCGCCAACTTTCAGCCTTGAGGGCAACTGTTTTCAAAACATTAATGAATTAAAATTCCTAAAGCAACACTATGATTAACTTTTAGAGTTTAAAAAAATTGATTCAGAGTAAGATTATGTCATACATGACAGTTTTATTCAGATACAAAGACACTTTGAACAGTCTCTCTTTAGGCATCTTTTTAAGTAGAAATGGGAAGAGGAAGAGCAGATGACGTTAATATGAAATAGAACCCAGGTGTAAGACTGGTGTCAGGGCATTGGTTACTTGATGGTTACTATCCCTCCTTTCCTAAAAATACTGAACACCTACTCTGTGCCAGGTGCTGTTCTAAGAACTTGGGACACAACCACAAGTAAGGCAGAGAAAGTTGCTCCCTGATGGAGCATAGTCAGCAAGTCAGGTGCCAATAATTACCATGAAGAATCTATAATACCTTGCCAATTACCTTAATTATACTGAAAAAATAAAGTGAATGGGTAGAGGATGATTGAGTGCATGTATGAGAAGTATTACAGAGAAGGTGTTAGGGGCATCTTATTCCAGGAGCTGGCATTTGATCAGGGACCTGAATGAAGTGAGGGAGTGGGAAGATATGAGGATGGGTGGGAGTTTTCCAGAGAGAAGGAAAAGAGGGGGGCGGGGTCAAGGCAGGATCAAACTGGACCATTAAGGAGGACTCTGTGTCTGGAACTGAGTGAGGCAAAGAGGTAAGCCAACAAGGTTGTACAGGGCTTTGTGGGCTTTGGTGAGTAGACTGCATTTTACCCTAAGCCACTGGGGATGAGAAACCGTTGGGGACTTTTGAGAGTAATTTAATTTGTTGTTAGAAATTATTGGTTGTCTGTGATAAAGGATGCACGTATTTGTGAATACACTGAAACCCGTTGAATTGTACCCTTTGGATGAATTGTATAGTATGTGAATTAATGTCTCAATAAAACTTAAAAATAAAAAAAGATCATAGATGGGTGTTTGAAGAGTGGACTGAAGGAAACTGAGAAGCAGAAAAGTCAGTTAAGGAACAGCTTCAGTCATTGTGATGATTACTGTTATGTGTCAACCTGACTGTGCTATGGGGTGTCCAGATATTTGGTCAGACATTATTATGTTATCCTAGGTGTGTCTGTGAGGGTGTTTTGGATGAGATTAACATTTGAATTGGTAGACTGAGTAAAGCAGATTGCCCTTTCTGTTGAGAGTGGGCCTCATCGAATCAGTTGAAGGCCTGCCTAGAACAAAAAGTTAAACCCTCCTGTGAGTAAGAGGAAGCTACTCCTGCCTCAGTGCATGAGCTAGGACATTGGTCTTTTCCTGCCTTCAGACAGACTTGAACTGAAACATTGGCTCTTCTTGAGTTTCAAGGCTGCTAGCTTTTGAACTTGTAGTTATACCAGACCACTGACTCTCCTGGTTCTCAGGCTCTGCCCACGAACTGGAACTATGCCATCAGCTCTCCTGGGCATCCAGCTTATAGATGGGCAGGTTGTGGGACTTACCCTCCATAATTGTATGAGCCAATTCCTTATTATAAATCTCTTTATATATGTATCCTGTTGGTTCAGTTTTTGACTAATACAGTAGTTCAGGCAAGAGAATGTGGTGGCAATATTGGGAATGGTGAGAAGTGGTCAGAGTTTCCAAATGTTTTGATGGAAAGAGTGTGTAGGACTTATGGGTTGATAGAGAAGCCAGGGTTTTTGTATTAGTAGTTTATTGACATAATACGTATGGAGCAGAGGGTTGGTGGAGGGGAGGGGAGAATCAAGAGACCCTGTGGAGGATGAGGCGATTTGCTTAAGGGGGCAGATTTGCAAATGTCCAAAAAAGTGGTCAATGTTGATTTTAGATGTTATTCCCTAACAACATCATGGAACAGATGATTAAGGGGATGGTTTGTGATTATTTAACAAGAAGGAAAATAATGACTAGAAGCCAGGCTTGTCCACCACAAACAAATGCTCTAAAGCAACAGATCACTGGGCTGGTCCCATGGAGAGTCCAGGAGACCTACTAGAGGTCATGAAATGACCCACAATGGATTTTGCTTGACCTACACAGGTTTTGCTTGTCTTCAAAATTTAAATCAACATTTGCATACCCTCATATTTTAGATAAAATCTTCATCTCTAGCTTTGCAATGAATCTGGTAACAGCAGGCCTGTATTCCCCCAAGGCAACCATTATATGGGGTGTCCCATAGACAGGATGGGAGCCTCTGGTTTCTTTGTTCTCTTTTGTCATCTCTTTGACATTATGCCCATTTTATTCACTTGTATTTGATTTATTCATATGACCATCCTTGGCCTTTTAGGCATCTGTCTTCATTCCTGTAATGTGTCTGTTGTTGTAGCCTTGGTATTGTTGAGATGGAAAAGCAGACCAAGTAATAATGTCTGTAGGCGAAATCTTAAATAATTGAGAAAAAATGCTCAGTTTTTAAGGACCTGAATGTAAATCCATGTAAACTTGGGAGAGAGGTTTCTGGCAGTTTGCCTTAGGGCTTGTACTTGCCCTATTTTTATCTAAAAAAAAAAAAGTGGGATGAAAACATGGGAAATTTACTTAGTCTAGTTTATAGATGTTGGAGCAATAACTCATAGCTCATGTATTGGATATCAAAAAGTGAAACTAAAAACGATCCAAATGGGCCTCAGTCTCCAAAAGGATATTCATCAGGAATGTATTTCCACTGTATTCTATTGAAAAAAATCAATCACATGAATTCTGTGATTTTATATTAGCTACAAATGGAATCATGCATTTTATGCCTTTTTCTGTGACACCTCACTAATAGGATCACATGACTTTCAATTCAGATTCTTTATATCCACCTTATTTTTATTCTAAATTTGACCAGCTTCCTGGTCTGTTAAAACTAACAGGTCTTCTTCCTGTGAACTGTGATGTCAGTTCATAGGAGGTGACTACGCCACCGTACGTGATCTCAGCTGACAGTATAATATAGATGCCACAATACAAAGTACCTGTGGTCTGCAACAAGAGAAGTTGGGTAAATCCTCTCCATTTACTGTCACTTACTATATGCTAGAAACTGTGCCAATCACATATCTATTTCCTCACTCCATCCTCACAATCACCCCATTATCCTCTTACAAGATGACCATTATTAATGACCTTTCCAGTGATGTTTTTTTGTGATAATTAACCACATTTGGAGTCCTGTCTTGAGTTACAGATGCTTCACTCTGAGAAGGGAATAGCACACAGGAACCTGTTTTTAAGGAGGCTTGGTAGCTGTAGGCAGAACAGCTCCCAAAGATGTTCACACTCTAGCCCGTTGAACCTGTGAATATGTTGCAAGGCAAGGGGAGCTTAGGTTGCAGGTGGAATTAGGGTTGCAGGAGAGGAGTCTGGATTAGCCAGGGGGCCCCAATATAATCACATGGGTCCTGATAAGTGGAAGAGAGAATGAGACCCAGATAGATGGTAGTGGAACAGAGACTCAGCCCGATGCTGCTGGTTTTGAAGATGGAGCGAAGGGAGCCTCGGAAAGGAAAAGAAAATCGATTTTCTTCCAGAGCCTCCAGAAGGAATGCAGCCCTGCTGACACCTTCATTTTAGCCCAGTGAGACTGAGTTTGAACTTCTAACCTCCAGAACTGTAAAATCATAAACTTATCTTGTGTTAAGCCACTCAACTGTAATTTGTTACAGCAGCATTGGGAAATTAATACAGTGGTTAAGAGCATGCACTTGAGTTGAACTGCTTGGTTTGAATCCTAGCTTCACTACTTACTGGGTGACCTTAGGCAAGTCACATACATACCTCTTAGGCCTCAGTTTCACCGTGTGTAAAATGGGAACAGTTAGATTTCGTAAGCTTCTTTTCATGGGAAGTTGAGATTATTGGGAACATTAGCTATTCTATGGAGAGCCAGTTGGGATAATAAGAGAATGGAAAAATGTCACATGAGGGACCAGAGATGTTGAGGAAACCAGGGTTATTTAAAGAGAAGATGTGAGGTGGGGGGAACAGATGGAGTGTATGAAGTAGGAAAGCTCAGGGCTCTCCTGTGGGGGAAAGATGAGATACATTTTGCATTAAGTAGGCAGGTTTAGGATCAATATTTTATAATTACAGTGAGAAGTCTTTGGACTTTTTTGACATAGAAATGACTAAAAGTGAGTCAGCCTCATAAAGCAAGGAGTCCCTGGGGTTGGGAAGACTTTAAAAAGGGCTGATGATCCAGACATATCACCAGTAAAAGAGTCTCTGAAGGGGGTGGGGCGGGGGGCACTGAAGGAACACGAATTCCCAACCATCTCCAAAGTTTTACTGTGTAGTTTTCCTTCATTAAACATGCTTTATTGATTCATAAAATATACATTTTAGCAACGTTGATCTAAGCAATTACTTGTTTCACTTTGGAACATACAACATGGATAATTTGAGGACAGAACTTTGTTTTCTTTTCTTCCCATTTTATCCCGTCCCCCCACCTCTGGCAACCAACCAATCTGTTCTCTGACAGAACTTCTTAAGAATCTATGTCGGCACCTTTTTTTTTTCTTCTTTTTTTAACAGAGTAGGTAAGTTTTAGAATTACTTCTTTTTTTTTTTTTTTTTTTTTTTTTTTTTGCAGTACGCAGGCTTCTCACTGTTGTGGCCTCTCCCGTTGCGGAGCGCAGGCTCCGGACGCGCAGGCTCAGCGGCCATGGCTCACGGGCCCAGCCGCTCCGCGGCATGTGGGATCTTCCCGGACCGGGGCACGAACCCGCGTCCCCTGCATCGGCAGGCGGATTCTCAACCACTGAGCCACCAGGGAAGCCCCGTGATTACCTTTTAATGTGTATTCCAAGCACCTATTAATGACACAGATGGATTCAAGGCATCCTGTCAGAAAATGAAGCCAACATCTTCCATAACTTTTGAAATACTTAACTAAACATTTTTTGGAAAAGTATAATAAGTAGGATGATGTAGTGGAGCATTAAACTCAGTGAACAAAGACCTGTGTTCTTTTTTTTTTTTTTGCGGTACGCGGGCCTCTCACTGTTGTGGCCTCTCCCATTGCAGAGCACAGGCTCCGGACGTGCAGGCTCAGCGGCCATGGCTCACGGGCCCAGCCGCTCCGCAGCACGTGGGATCTTCCCGGACCGTGGCCCTATCCCGTGTCCCCTGCATCAGCAGGCGGACTCTCAACCACTGTGCCACCGGGGAAGCCCGAATTACTTCATCTTTGATGTAAAGTTTAATAGAAATAATATGCAAGACTGTACCTTACTTCATGCTGCAGTTTGACAAAGGCTGTTATGGCTTCTGTGTAGTGAATTGTAACCTGAGTTGATTAAGCATTTCAATAACTAGCCTTTTGTTGTTGTTGTTGTTTTTAACATCTTTATTGGAGTCTAATTGCTTTACAATGGTGTGTTAGTTTCTGCTTTATAACAAAGTGAATCAGCTATACATATACATAATCCCTGTATCTCCTCCCTCTTGTGTCTCCCTCCCACCCTCCCTATCCCACCCCTCTAGGTGGTCACAGAGCACAGAGCTGATCTCCCTGTGCTATGTGGCTGCTTCCCACTAGCTATGGATTTTACATTTGGTAGTGTATATATAAGTCCATGCACTCTCTCACTTCGTCCCAGCGTGAGGTGGATGGACCTAGAGTCTGTCATACGGAGTGAAGTAAGTTAGAAAGAGAAAAACAAATACTGTATGCTAACACATATATATGGAATCTTAAAAAAAAAAAAAAAAGGTTCTGAAGAACCTAGGGTCAGGACAGGAATAAAGATGCAGGTGTAGAGAATAACTAGCCTTTTACCGGAGCGCTCAGCCCTCCATCCCTCTGATCTGCTTCCCTAACCTGCCGGCTCTCAGTCTCTCTCTCTCTCGGTCTGGTTTTGTTCTTGCTCCACCAGACAGTGCTGGGGCAAAATCAAACCACCAAGCTGCGGGCACAGTTATCATGTATAAGCCCCGGGCCCTCTGTGTCACCTGGCGATTCCTTTTAAGCATTTCTGGTTGGGTCCTATTTTCACATGTGACAGAACTTACCTGCTCTCCTTGTCCTCAATTCCTTTCTTACCGGCCAGTGACCGAGCCTTTTTCTTTGTAGAGAAATAAGGACCCAAGGACAACTTAAAGACTAGCTGCTTATTTTCTTCACAAATAAGGATGGAAGTCGAATCTCTGTGTATTTACCTACATATTAGAGTCATAGATTGCAGGTGTGCTGCTTCACAGCTTACATTTATTAACTGAGCCATAAAATAGAGGATGAATTTTCCAAAACAATTAAAAAGAGCTAGGGCCAGCTGATCAAAATTGTGACTGAATGGCTTTCTTAATGGAAATGGTATACTTAAAAGGCAAATTTGGATATATTGTCATTGCTGCTTGGGAGTTGCTTTAAAATAGTTTTGAATGACCACAATTAGTGTATCATAAGAATGGAATTCAATTCACTTTCGGTGATGGTCTAATGTGAGCTCTATAATACCTAGGTGTTTCACGTTTACGCTAACGAGAAACACTGCCTTAGTTCATATTTGGAAAGAGTGTCCTTATTTTGTTATTTGTCAGAGAACTTGTCTACAAAGACTCTAATTACCTGGAGGAGTATCTTAGGGTGTGCATTCTGATTCAGTAGGTTTGGGGTGGAGCTAAAGCTTCTGCATTTCTGACAGTTCCCAGGTGATGCCACAGCTGATGGTGTGTGGACCACACGTTGAGTAGCAAGAGGCTAGGTCAGCTGTTCTCCAGTTTGAGCTCCATCAGCATCGCCTGAGGGGCAGTACTGCGTGCCCCTCTGGTCACTCTGATGTGGCTGGTAGGAGACTGTCACGCTAAAGCATGGACTTAGTTTCCCCGCCTCCAGCAGTGCTTACTCCCTCTTGCTTGCTGGCGTGTACCTGCTAACTTTCTGGCACTGTCAGTCCCCGAGGCAGAGGAAGGTAGGGGCTTTGGTGCCGTGTCATTAATAGAAAAGGAGTTGAGGTCGCCAAGCCTCTTGGCCTTAGGATAAATTGACCGGCACCATCCTGTCCTCACGTTCAGAGGAATTGGATAACAGGCTCTTTTGAAAATGGAAGAATCTTGCTCAAAGTTGGCATAGAGATGTACCGGGAGAAAAGGTCAGACTGAGCATGGGAAGATTGCTTGGTTCATTGACGGGAAACACTGCCAAGTGATGCCATTCTGGGAGCTTTGGTTTAGGATGTTGCTGGTATGGCCCGCGGGTCACAGAAGCCTGAGCACAGCTTCAGTCTTCTTTAGAATTAGTTAGGATTTTGATCTTATTCAGGGATTCTGTAATAAATCTCTTTATTAGTCTTATCCCTATTTAAAGAGCCCATTTTTGTTTGTGACAGCTCTTGACCCTGTACACTCAGGAAGTTTCTGCAGAACTGGGTCTAACTGGTTTGATCTTATGAGCAGACAGTTCCCCATCTGTTGTGGCATTAAGGGTTCTTGATACAAAGTATTCCCTCTACATATTTCACACTTGAAATTTTATCATGAAAGACACTTAAATAAGAAAAGGTCCTCTAAGTAAGAATGAAAGTGGCTTTGGGCAGGGTGAGAGGCTAGGGAGATGGAGTATACACCTTAGTGAGGATGTAGACTTTGTGTAACAAAATGATTCAGTATGTAAGAGAAAACAGCTTGTTGACAGTAATGCAACAACACATCAGTGTATACATACATGTCAATCCCAATCTCCCAATTGATCACACCACCCCCCCGCCACCTGCCGCTTTCCCCCCTTGGTGTCCATATGTTTGTTTCTCTACATCTGTGTCTCAATTTCTGCCCTGCAAACCAGTTCATCTGTACCATTTTTCTAGGTTCCACATATATGCGTTAATGTACGATATTTGTTTTTCTCTTTCTGACTTACTTCACTCGGTATGACAATCTCTAGATCCATCCACATCTCAGCAAATGACCCAATTTTGTTCCTTTTTATGACTGAGTAATATTCCATCGTGTATGTGTACCACATCTTCTTTATCCATTCGTCTGTCAGTGGGCATTTAGGTTGCTCCCATGACCTGGCTATTGTAAACAGTGCTGCAGTGAACATTGCGGTGCATGTGTCTTTTTGAATTATGCTTTTCTCTGTGTATATGCCCAGTAGTGGGATTGCTGGATCATATGGTAATTCTATTGTTAGTTTTGTAAGGAACCTCCATACTGTTCTCCATAGTGGCTGTATCAATTTACATACCCACCAACACTGCAAGAGTTTTTATCATAAATGGGTGTTGAATTTTGTCAAAAGCTTTTTCTGCATCTATTGAGATGATTATTTGGTTTTTCTTCTTCAATTTGTTAATATGGTGTATCACATTGATTGGCTTGCATATATTGAAGAATCCTTACATCCCTGGGTTAACTCACACTTGATCATGATGTATGATCCTTCTAATGTGTTGTTGGATTCTGTTTGCTAGTATTTTGTTAAGGATTTTTGCGTCTATATTCATCAGTGATATTGGTCTGTAATTTTCCATTTCTTTGCCTGGTTTTGGTATCAGGGTGATGGTGACCTCATAGAATGAGTTTGGGAGTGTTCTTTCCTCTGCGATTTTTTGGAAGAGTTTGAGAAGGATGGGTGTTATCTTTTCTCTAAATGTTTGATAGAATTCACCTGTTAATCACAGTTTCAATTTCATTACTTGTGATTGGTCTGTTCATATTTTCTATTTCTTCCTGGTTCAGACTTGGAAGGTTATATCTTTCTAAGAATTTGTCCTTTTTTTTTTTTTTTTTTTGTGGTACGCGGGCCTCTCACTGTTGTGGCCTCTCCCGTTGTGGAGCACAGGCTCCGGACGCGCAGGCTCAGCAGCCATGGCTCACGGGCCCAGCTGCTCCGCAGCATATGGGATCCTCCTGGACCGTAGCACGAACCCGTGTCCCCTGCACCAGCAGGCGGACTTCCAACCACTGCGCCACCAGGAAAGCCCGAATTTGTTCATTTCTTCCAGGTTGTCCATTTTATTGGCATAGAGTTGCTTGTAGTAGTCTCTTAGGATGCTTTGTATTTCTGTGGTGTCTGTTGTAACTTCTCCTGTTTCATTTCTAATTTTATTGATAATTTTATTGATTTGAGTCCTCTCTCTCTTTTTCTTGATGAGTCTGGTTAATGGTTTATCAATTTATCTTCTCAAAGAACCAGCTTTTTGTTTTATTGATCTTTGCTATTGTTTTCTTTGTTTCTATTTCATTTATTTCTGCTCTGATCTTTATGATTTATTCCCTTCTATTAACTTTGAGTTTTGTTTGTTCTTCTTTCTCTAGTTCCTTTAGGTGTAAGGTTAAATTGTTTACTTGATATTTTTCTTGTTTCTTGAGGTAGACTTGTATAGCTGTAAACTTCCCTCTTAGAACTGCTTTTGCTACATCCCATAGGTTTGGGGTTGTCGTGTTTTCATTGTCATTTGTCTCTAGGTATTTCTTGATTTCCTCTTTCATTTCTTCAGTGATCTCTTGGTTATTTAGTAATGTACTGTTTAGCCTCCATGTGTTTGTGTTTTTTACATTTTTTTCCTCTCATTGATTTCTAATCTCATAGCATTGTGTTGAGAAAAGATGCTTGATATGATTTCAATTTTCTTAAATTTTCTGAGGCTTGATTTGTTACCCAAGATGTGATCTACCCTGGAGAATGTTCTGTGCACACTTGAGAAGAAAGTGTAATCTGGTGTTTTTGGGTGGAATGTTCTATAAATATCAATTAAATCTATCTGGTCTATTGTGTCATTTAAAGCTTCTGTTTCCTTATTTATTTTCATTTTGGATGATCTGTCCATTGGTGTAAGTGCGGTGTTAAAGTCTCCTACTATTATTGTGTTACTGTCTATTTCCCCTTTTATAGCTGTTAGCAATTGCCTTATGTATTGAGGTGCTCCTATGTTGGGTGCATATATATTTATAATTGTTATATCTTCTTCTTGGATTGATCCCTTGATCATTATGTAGTGTCCTTGTCTTTATAATTGTTATATCTTCTTCTTGGATCGATCCCTTGATCATTATGTAGTGTCCTTGTCTCTTGTAACATTCTTTATTTTAAAGTCTATTTTATCTGATATGAGTATTGCTTCTGCAGCTTTGTTTTGATTTCCATTTGCATGGAATATCTTTTCCCATCCCCTTACTTTCAGTCTGTATGTGTCCCTAGGTCTGAAATGGGTCTCTTGTAGACAGCGTATATATGGGTCTTGTTTTTGTATGCATTCAGCAAGCCTGTGTCTTTTGGTTGGAGCATTTAATCCATTCACGTTTAAGGTAATTATCATTATGTATGTTCCTTTTGTATGTTCCTTTTGTATCGATATGTATGACCATTTTCTTAATTGTTTTGGATTTGTTTTTGTGGGTCCTTTTTTTCTCGTGTGTTTCCGACTTAGAGAAGTTCCTTTAGCATTTGTCGTAGAGCTGGTTTTGTGGTACTGAATTGTCTTAGCTTTTGCTTGTCTGTAAAGCTTTTGATTTCTCCATGGAATCTGAATGAGATCCTTGCTGGGTAGAGTAATCTTGGTTGTACGTTCTTCCGTTTCATCACTTGAAGTATATCATGCCATTCCCTTCTGGCTTGTAGAGTTTCTGCTGAGAAATAAGCTGTTAACATTATGGGAGTTCTCTTGTATGTTATTTGTCATTTTTCCCTTGCTGCTTTCAATAATTTTTCTTTGTCTTTAATTTTTGCCACTTTGATTATTATGTGTCTCGGCGTGTTTCTCCTTGGGTTTATCCTGTGTGGGGCTCTCTGTGCTTCCTGGACTTGGGTGGCTATTTCCTTTCCCATGTTAGTGAAGTTTTTGACTATAATCTCTTCAAATATTTTTGCAGGTCCTTTCTCTGTCTCTTCTCCTTCTGCGACCCCTATAATGCAAATGTTGTTGTGTTTAATGTTGTCCCAGAGGTCTCTTAGGCTGTCTTCATTTCTTCTCATTCTTTTTTCTTTATTCAGTTCAGCAGCAGTGAATTCCACCATTCTGTCTTATAGGTTACTTATCCATTCTTCTGCCTACGTTTTTCTGCTATTGATTCCTTCTTGTTTAGTTTTCATTTCAGTTATTGTATTGTTCATCTCTGTTTGTTTGTTCTTTATTTCTTCTAGGTCTTTGTTAAACATTTCTTGCATCTTCTCGATCTTTGCCTTCATTCGTTTTCCAAGGTCCTGGATCATCTTCACAGTCATTATTCTGAATTCTTATTCTAGATAGTTGCCTATCTCTACTTAATTTAGTTGTTTTTCTGGGTTTTTTTCTTGTTCCTTCACTGGTACATAGCCCTCTGCCTTTTCATCTTGTCTCTCTTTCTGTGAATGTGGTTTTTGTTCCACAGGCTGCAGGATTGTAGTTCTTCTTGCTTCTTTTGTCTGCCCTGTGGTGGATGAGGCTATCTAAGAGGCTTGTGCAAGTTTCCTGATTAGAGGGACTGGTGGTGGGTAGAGGTGGCTGGTTGCTCTGGTGGGCAGAGCTCAGTAAAACTTTAATCCTCTTGATTGCTGATGGGTAGGTCTTGGTTCCCTCCCTGTTGGTTGTTTGATGTGAGGTGACCCAACACTGGAGCCTGCAGGCTCTTTGGTGGGGCTAATGACAGACTCCGGAAGGGCTCACGCCAAGGAGTACTTCCCAGAACTGCCGCTGCCAGTGCCCTTGTCCCCATGGTGAGCCACAGCCACCCCCTGCCTCTGCAGGGTACCCTCCAACACCAGCAAATGGGTCTGGTTCAGTCTCCCCTGGGGTCACTGCTCCTTCCCCTGGGTCCCGATGTGCACACTACTTTGTGTGTGCCCTCCAGTAGTGGAGTCTCTGTTTCCCACAGTCCTTTCAGAGTCCTACAATCAAATCCCACTAGCCTTCAGAGTCTGATTCTCTAGGAATTCCTCCTCCCATTGCCAGACCCCCAGGTTCAGAAACCTGACGTGGAGCTCAGAACCTTCACTCCAGTGGGTGGACTTCTTTGTTATATGTGTTCTCCAGTCTGTGAGTCACCCACGTGGCAGTTATGGGATTTGATTTTATTGTGATTGCGCCCCTCCTACCGTCTCACTGTGGCTTCTCCTTTGTCTTTGGATGTGGGGTATCTTTTTTGGTGAGTTCCAGCGTCTTCCTGTTGATGATTGTTCAGCAGTTAGTTGTGATTCTGGTGTTCTCGCAAGAGGGAATGAGTGCACATCCTTCTACTCCGCCATCTTGGTTCAGGCTCTGTGTTCTTTTAAATGGGACACTTTTTAGAAATGTCCTTTTTTTAAAAAAATTAATTAATTTATTTATTTTTGGCTGTGTCGGGTCTTTGTTTCTGTGCAAGGGCTTTCTCTGGTTGCGGCGAGCGGGGGCCACTGTTCATCGTGTTGCGCGTGCCTCTCACTGTAGTGGCCTCTCTTGCTGTGGAGCACAGGCTCCAGACACGCAGGCTCAGTAGTTGTGGCTCACGGGCCTTGTTGCTCCGCGGCATGTGGGATCTTCCCAGACCAGGGGTCGAACCCATGTCCCCTGCATTAGCAGGCGGATTCTTAACCACTGCACCACCAGGGAAGCCCAGGCTCTGTGTTCTTTACTGTACAAGTATTGTAGCCAGCTTCTAAAGTGGTCCCAGTGATTCTCAGGTGATAGTTACTCCCTTATACCTATAAATTGTACCTAATTAACTAGATGCTCTAGTTGAAATGATTTCCAGGTGGAGTGTTAATGTGCTGCCTGGCTTCCTCTTGCTGATTATAGTAAAATGTGAAAGGTAAAGGGACAGGTAGCATAGTAAACACAAGGGGTCACAGGAATTGCTGGTCTGGGGAATATCAGTCTCTTTATGTTAATAAATGATGAATTTTTTTCAGAAAAAAATCAAGAGAATTGAGAAATGGGTTTTTGGCAGAGATCAAATTCAGAGCCTGGCAGGTAAACAAGATGGTCTAAAGATGAAGCTGAGGGTGTGGCTGTAAAATCACTTAAGATCTTAGAAAGATACAAAGTGGTGCCTTGGAAATCTGTCTGGTCTAGCAGTAGGGCTTCTAAGAAGCTTAAGGGTGGTATGGTGTCCCTCAGTCATCTCAGCAGATGAAGAGAAGGGCTTGTCTTAAAGGAATTTGTGGTTGTGGCTTTTGTCTAAGGGAGTGCAGTCCAATAAGATTCACAGAAGACATATGGTATTTTTGAGGGAATTGTATTTGCAGAAACTTTGTAAACTTAGACTGAAAGGGACAGAGGATTACAAAATAAAAAGACCTTTAGTCCTGCAAACTTCTGCAGCCAGGAAGCCAACTGAGAAAGCTACACATCTGCAAACACAAGCTACTTTCCAAGGAAATGGAAAGATAATTTTTAAGGTGGAACCAAGTGTCTGGAGAGTGAAGCAGAAAACCATGAAGGAAGTGTTCCCTGGCCTTGAATCCTAGTGAAGGACCTGCCAACCTATGCTTTGCAGGACTTCAGAATTTCTGTGGATCAGTGACCTTTCATTTCTGCGCACATTGAACTGGAGTGTGTCTATTGGTTACCCTACACCTGTCCCACCATTGTATGTTGGGTGTATGGGGCAGGTACTTGTTGCTTTAGTCCACTGGCATTCAAGTTGAGAGAACTATTCAAGGGCTGTTTTTAAGGCACTACAGCTGAGGAGCCTCCTGCTCCTCAGATTGAATGCCTTCCATTGAGCTGTTCAACTTTTGACTTAAGTTCCTTTAATCTTTGACCTCTATTCAAAATGAATAAAATGAATCATGGATTGCCGCTTTCAGCTAGGTAGTTCACGCTGCCTTTTACTGATAGTACGTACACTAGACTAACATCCTAACGCTACAAACAGGTTTTTTTCAATGTCCCTGAGCTCCCTAACAGCATTGCTTTTCTCTGCCATACATTTGCTTCCTCTTTCCCTAAGTCCTCTCACGTGCCAGGAACCCAAACTGTTGAATTTAGCCTCTTCACCTTCCTTCATTTCCCTTTCGATCATTCCCTCCCACTTTGCCTTTGCAGCCTGCCTTTTCTTCCTGTGGAGATGAGCTTCCCAGCATGGGAAAAGAGTAACTGCCTCTCTCCACGTGGCAGAGAGGACCCTCACGGCCACCAGTTAGGGAGTGAGGTGAGGTTTCAGGGGGCCTGAGAGGCTCACCCATCAGATGTGGCGTTGCCAGCAGGTGTGAGGGGACCATCCTGTGCTGGAATGTGAGGAGGCCATTCTCTCGCCTGAGAACCTAACAAAGTGAAGGTGAAGAGTCGCATGGCATCTGCACAAGCTCAACCCCATAAAGGGTTTTCTTTCTCGGACGTGCAGGCCCAGCGGCCACGGCCCATGGGCCCAGCCACTCCGCATGTGGGATCTTCCCGGACCGGGGCACGAACCCGCGTCTCCTGCACCGGCAGGCGGACTCTCAACCACTGCGCCACCAGGGAAGCCCAAGGGTTTTCTTTTTTGAAGCGGAGTAAAGCTAGAAGCTCCAGCTAATTCTGCTCACCCAGTGTGTCTCTACTGTTGTCAGTGTTGGTGCAGCTGTTTACGTGAATGAAAAGCCTTGGTTTGTGAATGGAGGATTTGGGTTTTGAAATTAGAATGTCAGGGCAACCTAGATTTTCCTGCTGTGGAGGCACTTCCTGAGGCAGGTGCAGAGCGTGAGTAACGACCACACCTCAACTCTGCGGTTCAGCCGATGGTCACTGGGCTTCTCCTGGGTCCTATAGTGTGGTTTCCCTGTCTGTCAAGAGCCGGAGAAGCAACCAAACCCAGATTCCAGGTGTGGTATTCCACAGTCGTTCTGTAATCTGTGATCATAGAAACAGAATGTTCCTCCTCTTTCTTCTTCCCTGCCAACAGTTTCTGGGTGGGTGAATGTCGGTAGCTGGAGTTATTTTTAAAGAGGAGAGGTGAGGCTTGTCGTGCAAAGCTGGGAAGAGGGCGTTTGTTTGCAGAGCAGAGCTGACATCCAAGTGTAGATTACTGCTCAGTGGCCAGGCACTTGTCCTATAACAGGTAATGTTTAACGTGCCAGTCACAAAGATCACAGGAACAGCATATGCCTGGCATAAGAGAGCACTGCCGTTTATGCTTTGGAAAACTGAAAGGCTATACATGTGCATGTATTAATATTATTTATTTTACATACATGAGTGGCTTGGTCTTGCTTCCTCCTTTTTTGCTGGCTGTAATTGGACTTTGAAGCTTGGAAGTTATATCATAAAAATTGGTAACCTTTGAGAGAGAGAGAGCTCGGCTAAGCAGTCACTTTCCACTTCTTTTCACAGGATAATATAAACGTTTTTTTGAAAGCTTGTGAACAGATTGGATTGAAAGAAGCCCAGCTTTTCCATCCTGGGGATCTACAGGATTTATCAAATCGAGTCACTGTCAAGTAAGTTTCACTGGTTTGTTACATGTTTTTTAAAACTTAGGGCTTGTAGCTTAAGTGTAAATAATTCCTGAGAGCTCCGATTACAGAAAAATTGTCCCTCTGTCTTCCTCTGTTTGCATTCCAAAACAGACCATTTAAGAAATAGCTTAGGGATCGTGAGTGTGAAGCTGTCTGTAACTGAGACCATGATATGTTATTATTTTAAATTCCTGTATTAGCCAAAATGGTGGTTTATATTTTAATGCTTGTCCGACATCATAGTGTTTGGTTGCTAATGGTGAGGATGCTCATGATATTGATAAAGTAAATGGAGAAGGTTATATGTTAGCTTACAGAGTAAAAATTATTTGAAATTAAGACATGATTGCTAACATAAAAATGACAGTGGGACAGTGATAAAAGAGACTTAATATTTGGAAAGCAGCGGTGCTTGGGACCAACATGTACCGGTAATGACTTTTGTCAACTGGCTGATTTCTAAAAATGAACTGTTTTTCACTCTTTTAATAGTATGGATGAGAAAGTGAAAGGGGAGGGGGGTGAAAACATGTGCGCAGGTGTTTGTGTTGTGTTTTAGATGGAAAATGCCGTTTGTGTTTGAGTATATGGTTTCAGGAAATCTGGTTTTAAACTCTTGTAAGATTTTTCTCTCATAAATCTAAATTTGCTTTCAGTGAAACAGAATAAACTCATGTTACCAGATCAATGTGACAGGAAAATGATTTAATTTTGTAATAATGACTTCCTCCTTACCATGGCTCTTAAACATAATTAGCATTTTTCCACTGGAAAAAATAAACACCTTATTCTATCTATAGAAATAATAGAAATGAAAAAATTAGCTTTTACCAATTCAAAGACTAAGTTTGAAGAGTTAATATACCTATTGTAATAGCTTTAAAGTTATTTTTAAATGACTGTAAAATATTAAATATGGCCAAGATTTTTTTCTAAAGAAGAATAACCCTGTCTATAAATATTTTTTATAGTAAACATTTTCTTTAGCCATATAACCTAAAAACCTGGGTAGAATTAATCTTTTAAAAGCAATGATATATTTTTAAATGAACAAGCCATTTCATATCTATATGCTTCTAGTTCTGTTGAACAAGCATTTCTAAATGACACAGCAGTGATACGTGCATAGCAGGGATAGGTCTGTCAGCATTTCTGATTTATTGAAAGATTGTTGAGAGATCCTAAGTTTCAGCACCAAAATGGCATGTTTACTTCTGCAGTATTCAAGGTCATGTTTAATTTCCATGAAAAATAACTATGGATGAATTTATTTTTCCTAATCAGCATTCTCTCATATGACCTATCTGATGGGCAAAGAAATTTTTAACTTTCAAAGTGTTTTTCTTCAGTTGTTGCTGTCTGTTGAGAAGAAATGTCTTTTCCCCTTAAAATCATACTGTTTTGAAACTCTGTAGGCGATGTTCGAGGAGGCTATGAACTTAGTAAAACATGTTTGTTGGCTTCTAATAACAAGAGTGCCCTGAGCGAAACTTGCCTGGAGCCTGTTTCATGAGACGCTGGGTCTAAAGTGTTCAGGAAAAATCAGCATCTGGGCTCAGCCCTCAATGAAATTAAGTTAGTGACAAACTGAAACCGGGAGGTCACGTAGTTACAGCCGTAATAGGAAGTATGCAGAACAACTTGTTTCAGTGGAAACCACAGGTCCATAAAAGCAAGATGTGTCCAAGTAGTCCTAGTGAGAACATCTGCATGAGGACCTCGACCCTCTTAATTAAGAGCATTGCCCCGACAGTTCCGTCTTGTTGGACCAAAGAGCACAGGGGTCGATCATGGGGCTGCTGCAAAGGAAGTGGAGGGTGGAGAGTGAGAAAGCTGGCAAACGGCTTCTTTAAACGGTTGGCCAGAGCTCTTCTGCCCTGAGATAGAATTTTTTTTAAAAAAAAATTTTATTTATTTATTTTTGGCTGCGTTGGGTCTTCATTGCTGTGCACAGGCTTTCTCTAGTTGCGGCAAGCAGGGGCTACTCTTCGTGGCAGTGCGCGGGCTTCTTATTGCGGTGGTTTCGCTTGTTGCGGAGCACGGGCCGTAGAGCGCGGGCTTCAGTAGTTGTGGCACAGGGGCTTAGTTGCTCTGCGGCATGTGAGATCTTCCCACACCAGGGCTCGAACCCGTGTCCCCTGCATTGGCGGGTGGATTCTTAATCACTGCCCCACCAGGGAAGCCCCGAGATAGCATTTTTATAGAAGGAAGGGAAAATGTGAAGGAAAGCAAATAATTCCTTACGAAATAGTAATGCATTTCTCTTTAGTTTCAGTTCTTATGCAACGTGGAGGCTTCTGTAGGTCAAAGGTCTTGTCCTATATTTACTGTAGATTAAAAGCCTTGGTGTTGGTTAGACTGGTGGTTCTCCGCTGGGGGCATTTGGCAACGTCTGGAGATACTTTTGGTTGTTATGGCTGGGATGGGGGTGCTACTGCCATCTTGGGGGTCAGGGATGCTGCTAAATACCCTTCAGTTCAAAAGGGTATTTCGTGGCCTCCATAACAAAGAATTTCTGATCGCAAATATCAGTAGTGCTGAGGTTGAGAGGCCCTGACTTCAAATGTTTAGATTTCCACTCTGCCAGCAAGATAAATCGTGTGTAGAAGGGAGAATACTGACATAAACTTTCAGCTGAAGTGTGACTTTTTACTTACTAATATAATAACATGTATTTCTGTGTTAGTATGTTTGTTCATTTTACGGAAAGGCTCATTGTATTTGGAGCATGCGGTAAGGTGTGAGCACTTGGGCATTATCTTGCCCATCATTATACATTAATATTAGCAAAAGTGTGGCAGACTATTTAGTATTTTAAATGCTCTATCGAAATTCAACCCCTAAGATACTGCCTTAACAGTTCACAGACCTGTTGTTGGTCTTCCTGCACATGTAATCTAAGATACATGTTTGCGGAACATACTGAGAGCAAAGAACTACATGTTGGACAATGTGAGGTATTTTTTTTTTTTTTTTGGTTAGTGGACAACAGTGGTTAAAAGCACAGATGACACACAGAGCCTAGGAGAGTTGTGTGTGGTGAGAATGAGTGTCAGTAGAAAAGCAATTAATTTAAAGACACGCTGCTGTTGAATCACTTCAGTAATCCAGACTGCAAGTACAAATCTTATTTTCCAGTAGTTTGAGATTCCCCATTTACTTTGTAACAATTTTCACTAGTCAAACAAGCTAGGGCACTCCTTATATTTCTGTCATTATACATATTAATTTTCTAACGGAATTATTTTATTTGAAGGAAGTAATGGTTTGAACTTTTCCAAATATGTTTGAATTATTCCACTTATTTGGGGACTACATATATGCAAAAGGCAGTTCATACTTTTAATTTTGACATTCCTGACTTTGATGGACAGGGTGTATCTTTACTCCTTTTCTTCCCAAAAGGGTAGTAAGCAAACTGGGAACTTAGCCTCCATGAATGGTAGATTGAGGTTGAACCTATCCTAGTTGAGATGTTTACTGAGGCCATGAGATTTAGCTTCTGCACCAATGATTAACTGCACCGTATTATTAACCATTTACCAAATATCCATACTGAACTTAGAAACACACACAAGCTGCAGAGAAGTGGGGGTGCGACTCCCACAGGGCCATGTCTGCACACTTTCTCTAAAAGGCCTGTGGGAGAGCAAGCACAGTGACGGCAAGGCCATGCCACAGCGCACTGCAGAGCTCCTACAGCAAGGGTCATGGTCTTTGTGGTGGCATCTGGTCATTAAGAGGCACAGAACAATGACTCGTTGTGGAAAGCAACTCAACAGAGCAGCCCAGACGTCCTGTACTGGAGGATTGAAGTTGACAGAAAGGTAGAGTTGAACATTAAAAGTTTTAATTTTGTGTCTAGCGTTTTGACTCAGACTAAGTCCTGCATTGAAACCATTGCTCTCAACCAAATTATATATTGATATTTTTAAGCTGAGAATTTGAACAGATTATAAACATGTTTTTTCTTTCCACCCCCTTACCATTCCAATGCAGTTTTTCACACTTCCTTAGATACATTCTGTTCATAATACAATTATAGGATGGCGATGCTTTTGAACACAATATTTGTCATGCAAAGAAAAAGTATTTTTTAGTGTACACTTACTCTTTTGTTATTTACGATATTAATATTTTAGGTCTAAAATGTGACTTGAAATATTATTGACTGAGTTTTTTAAAAAGGTCTATTTATCAAATGGAGGGTGGAGAAATCAAGGATCTGTTATTTTTCCATGTACTAGTTGCCAAAGGAACAGTAGTTGGAAGCAAAATTAGTGTTAACATATTTCCCTTGTGACAATAAAGGAGGCTCGAAATGATATTTTAAGGATTTAGCTGATCTCTAAAGCTTCAAAAGGGTGCTTGATTTTGCAGCAATACTGTAAGGTCATGTCTTAGGAATTAAGTTCCCAGATGGCTCTCTTTTACAGTCTGCCAAATTTGACTTGAGATATGAATGTGTATGTGTTTTTTTAAAGGTTATTATTCATGTAAGTAAAAATATACCTACTTTGAATTGTATAATTTTCAACTTTCTTTTAAACCTGATATTACTACTTTTTTTTCAGATGTGTCTTTCAAATGAGTTTCTCAATGTCTTAATCTGTTTAAAAAAAACGAAAAGGAAAAAAGCAACCTTAATGGTATCCAAACTTGGATCTGTAACTTGAGTATGGGGACTTCCACCTGTCAATTCATGTTACTATTTTAAAATGTTCCCTCCCTTTCTACCAAGTAATTAGAACAGAATAAAAGAGAAAGGAAGTTTACTGTATCACATACATCTCTATCCCATTCATTCTCTGGTGTTAGGTAGTTACTGAAAGGGGGACATTAATTCTTTTGGGTTGCTGAGGTCCTGTTTAAGGCCAGCAGCAAAAATATATGGTCACATTTTTCAAATGATCTTTAATTGCAAGGTTTGAATTTCTAAGAGTCTGCTCAGCTGCAGAGAAGGTGGTGGGATATGAGCTGCAGGGACAAACTGTAGAATCACTAGCAGTTTTATCTGGCATTTATTTCTCTCCATTTCTAGTTCTTAATTTATTTCTTCGATAGATCAACACTTTCTGGATGCCAAGTCTCCTTCCTCAGCTCCCCACTCCCTCAAATCCAAAGAGCCATGGGGTCTGATTTTGTCTTGGTTTACTGGGTGAGACTTCATGTTATAGACTTTTATGGCCAGGATCTTTATCTACAAAAGTAACCCATCCTAAATTCATTGCTCCAAAGAATCTCACTTGGTGGCTCATCTTGATTAGCAGTTGTCATGAGTCAGTTCATGGGAAGGTGGTAGAATTTGCTTCCCCTGTCAGATAGCATTTGATCTGATGGTCCTTCAAAGGGTTAAACCAAAGAGATATTTTTGTTGAAGAGATTCTTTTTTCACCTGATTATCTGTAGGGCTGCCTATGTTGAATTAATCAAACTTTTACAGTTACATGCACTGTAATATCTGTAGTCCTGTCAGTCATTTTTGAAAATGAGAGCTTCAAGAGTCACTGGAGATGTTAAGCATTGTTTTTCCCTGAATTTCATGCTATATTCTGGTCTGATTTAACTGAATATTTGAGTGAAGGGTGTACATGTGAGGTACGTGTGCTTACATCTGTTTCTGGAGTTACAGAGTAGAAAGTGGCAGTTAATCCAGCTAATGGGGAAATTTTGGTTTCATTCACTTGCCAGTCATACAGCAAGCATTGATTCAGCATCTTCTCTGTGGCCGGTACTTATACAGACATAAATAAGATGGAGTCCTGCCGTTAGAGGGGTTCACATTATAATCGAGGAAATGTCCTCATAAGTTAAGTTAGAATACATTGTGTTAAATGCACAGGGCTCTTTGGAACTATAGAGATGAGCAGTCATTTCAGCTTTTTAATCAGGAAACACTTCTAATTGAAGGTGACGTTGGTCTCTCTTCTGGGCTTTCAAAGCATTTCTTGTTTTTACCTACATCTAATTTTTCCCTAGACTTGAATGTATTTGAGGGCAGAGATAAGGCATTCCCTCCTCCCTTTAATCTCCTCCTGACACCTTAGGTGTTAAATACTTATTTGAAAATCAGATTTTAATTATGAAGATATCATGGAAATCTTAAAAGCAGGCTTCGAAGATGAGAACTGAATTTTTCTTTGCTAACTGCTCCTCTCTTTCTTCCTCGTCTTTCAAAATTGCAAAGCAGATCTGGGAAAGCAGTCACTAAACCTTTGGTTTGCTGGGTGAGACTTTTACTTATCATTTCAGAATATTACAACACAATCTGAAACTTATACCATTTAAAAGAAGAATGTGTGTTTCCTCTCAGTTGTGTGGGTAAAACTAAAATTGGAATTTTGGGCCATGTACTTTCCAAAGTATTTGGTGGAAGTTTTAATCCTTATGCTGATGTCAAATGGTAAATGCTAGTATTGTTTTAACTGACATTTGAGGGATGTTGTTCCATGCTTATATTTATATGAAGTTTTAGAAACATTTTAATGTTCTCATACCATCACCAATCTAAATGTATGCTTAAGACTTGGGTGGAAAAGTATAGTAGTTACATAGGTAGTTGGAATATCTTGTAGAAGCTCAAGGGCAAGGGACAGAAAATTTTAAAAGCAGGAATCAAGAGTGGAGAGGTAACTTAACGGGAAGTCATTGAAGTTACTTTAATAAGAAGTTTTACCAACAAGTTTACAGGAAGCCTTGTTTCTTCCAAAGTCAAGCTATCTGCCTTGGTACCTCTTACCTTTGCCTAGCGTTAAACACCAAAGCCAATTTGAAAAAAGTCACAAATTGCCTTTGACTTTGGCATGATAAAAACTAGTTGAAGAATATGAGCACACCGAAACATGAAGATTTCTTAGCAGTTCATTTGAATTGTTTCTACTATACCCCAGGCTGAGTTTCTTTCTCACCCAGGATGGATGTGCATCAATTGTCATGAATAGATAATCATCCTAACAATAGCAGGGACTTTAGGTGCCTGACATGGGTTTAATCCCATCCCATTCAGTCACCTGGTGGCTGAATGACCTTAGACAGGTTAGTTTTCCTCCCTCTGATCACTTTACTGCTCAGTGAACAAGAGAGATGGAATTGCTAATATCCTAGAGCTTAGTAAATAATACCATTTGGGGGATAGCCCTACCCCGCAAGGACATTGTACTGATTTTCATAAAGTCATGTATGTAAAGTGTATAGTGCTTGACATATAGTAGTGCTCAATAAGTGGTACTGAATTATCAATTGTGATCATTTATTTTATTTTATTTTTTTAACATCTTTATTGGAGTATAGTTGCTTTACAATGGTGTGTTAGTTTCTGCTTTATAACAAAGTGAATCAGCTGTACATACACATATATCCAGATTCTTGACCCTATGAAATGAAGATATGTGTGCCCTGTAGAAGAACATGGAGGGAAAAATTCAGCCCCCAGCTACTTAAATTGTGATGATTGGCTATAGGCTCTTTGTTTTTTTATGAGAATTTTAGCCATTTTAGACTTATCTCTTCTTTCAATTAAGAACAGCTATTAAAACAGATGTTTTTCTGACATGTATGTTTAGTCAGCTTTTTACAGTTTATCTGTTTTGTTAGAATAGCAAAACTGGAAACCAGAGAACATATATCTAAGTTATTTACTCTTTCTCTAGTTTATGTGGGACCAACATAATTTTATTAACTTTTTGAGACCTCAATTTTCTGTGTATTTTATGAAATGTTAGAAATATTGTAGTTTGATTTGGATTTGTTTCCTTAAAAAGTTTCTATTTCCATATTTTAAAAAGCAAAAAAAAATACATAAAACCACAAGCAGTCTACAACACAAATCCAAATTCAAAACTTAACTTTGGTGATTGGTTTAATTCTTTCATCCCATTTTTCCTCTTCTGTGAAAATTCTTATTGTTTTGGTCATTAGGAGAGGAGAGGTGGTTATCCTTTGGATAGGCAAGATCAGATCAGATGCTGTTCTCTAAAAGGCTTTTGTAGGCCTTATGAATTTTTGGGGGGGTTGCAGATAGGTGTTCATAATGTTTACAGAATTCAAATGCACACTGCAGCTGTGTTTTCCCCCAGACAGAAAACAGCTGTTCCTTTTGGACATCTACCATCTGTGCTGTCCATCAAAAGGCTACTGTACTGATAGCATAAAGGTCTTGATTATATTCTCTAAAATATTTGTAGTTTTAACTCTGGACGTGAACAGTCATAAATAGCAATAGACACTGTTTGTGAGGTCATAAGGCTTGGTTATTATTTACTTCCAGTTGTACATGGTGAAACACATCAAGAAACTAGGAAGTACACTTTCATGTTGATGCTTTGACATAACATTATAGCTTGGTTCTTTTAGAATGAAGAGCCTCGCTCTCTATGTTGAATAGGTATAAAAGTTGTATATTGATCACTTATTGGTTATTTTAAAGAGTCTAGATTAATGGGGTAGTTATATTTTAGGGGTAATTGCCCTGGTATAATTTGTCATGCTGAGCAGCCGTCCCAGGTGGGATTGGCTGCTGATGGACTGATTCTCCATTTTTTCAGAGACATACCTTCTGCGTATCCCTACTGAACTGAGAGGCAGGGTGATGGCCACTTTTTCTTAAGAGCTTAAAAGCACTGCTTCAGATACTACTACTGACTAAAATATACACAGTAAACTTAAGAAAACATGTTCCAAAAGTGTTACTGAGAAACCTTTAATTTTAAGGAAACGGTGTACACCTGCTGTATAAATTAAGGATACTTGCCACATTAAATGCATATGATAGTGTAATAAAATTCTATTCAAAAATAAGTAGGTTAAAAACATACTCTGAATGAATACACTTCAGGTAAGCCAGTTTTTCTTAAGTTAAAAAAGGAAAAAGTGGGGGATCTTGGTGGCCTGGAAAAAGCAGCTGCTTTGAATTAAGCTCTGTTTGCATTAACCACCATCAATTTAAGAAGGGTTTGTGCTGTGTATTTTGAGCACTTTGGGGAGAAATCCCTAAATATCAAGTATCACTGTTATTACATTTCACCATTTCATTACATTATAATAACATTGATGGCTGCTAGACTTTGTTGAAATGCTTTTGTTCTGTATTTTTTTTTCACATTTACTGAGATAAATGGAAATAATCTTCAAAGGAATCTAAGTCTGGGTAGACAATTTGGCTGACACGTTACTAGGCTTCTTTTGACTCAATATTGAGAGGAAAATTCTCTACTTGGTGGGGAGCTCAGACTTTATTTTGTGTATAATGTGTATTCATCTCAAAAGTGTGCAGTAAAGCACACACGTGTACACACACTAAGAACATATGTGAAAATTTGTAAAAGGCTTCAAAGAGTGAGGCACCAGACCCTGAGGGTCCCTAGATCCTTTTTTTATTTTGGTCAAGAATTCATTTCACCAGAAGGGCTTGGTCCCTGTCTTGGAGGAGAAATAGGAATAGTATGATGAAATATTGGTGTCTAAAGCATGCTGATCCCAGATTAAGAAATAGAGCTCTATGTCCTTTCTCATATTTTTCATTCTCTTTTTCATTCTGCTTACAAGAAAGAGGGTAAAAAATTCCCGTAAAGACTGATATCCATTGATGTAAGCCTTGAGCTGCTAGAGCCAGAGATGACTGCTGCTGTATCTAGAAGCAGCACGGTCCTGATGGGCTGAAGAGGGAGGGTGGGCAGGTACGTGAGGCTTAGCCTAGGGGTGCTGAGTTCGGTCATCTGTACACCTTTTATCTTGTGGCTTGTCAACCGCATCCATTGAATATTTAATATGTGCTGTGTACAGACCCTGAATCCTGGGTGGGTAGAAGAGGAAAAAGACCTACTCTTTCTCTACCTCATTCTTAAAACCATAAATGGGGAAGATGCAAAAAGCATTCTTCAGACTTAATGTTTGCTTTTGTGTCTTAAAGAACATTGCAATGGTTTACAGTTTACAGCTCTAAGGGAACGATGGATTTGGACTGATGAATATCAACTAGGTGAGGGCATCACTGTACTAGAGTGTCTGGAATATTTCATAACTAACTCCATCAGGTTTAGACACCTGACAGACAGCTAGCTATCTGTCAGGTGTTTTACATTAGTTATTTCTAACCTAGTAACAGCCCAGCCAGCCATTTTGCCTCCAGTGCATGAAATGAAGGGAGTCAGAGAGAAGAGTAACTTGCTTAGTTTATCTTGGGCAAATAACAGAGCTAGGATTTAAATTCAGGGGGTGTATTAGCTTTCAAAGCTTGGATTGCTTCCACTGTATTGTCTAAACAGACTTGAACAGACTTTAAAAACGTGCTGATATTCTTTCTAGTGCTATGGGACTGAAATTGTCTGAGTTGCTGCTTAACCAGGCCAGCTATAGCCCAGATGGATTTGTGTGTATGACTGATATTACCTCATTTGATACGTGGCAAATATCTTTATATTATAATTAAAATTTCCCCCTATTTTGTGAGCTAAGTAACTTCAAATAGATATAATATTACTATGTGCCATTAAATCTAAGATCAGTGCTTTTAAGATCTCCTTATTTTAGAAATGTTAAATAGACACGTGTGCCTTAGAATAGAAGAAATATGCTACATGTGTGGTCTTTTCACCCTGTCTAATAGAGAAATAATAGAGTATTTGGATTTTATTGATATGCACACATAAAGGCCTTTGTAGGTTTTATGACTGTCACACAGATAGTTATGAATGTTCAGTTGTATTTGACATTATAATGGAACATTCCTGTTAGAGGCTGTGGATTGTAAAACCTTACTAATCTAAATTGCTCAGGATCATACTACCACACTTTGACCTTTACAGCATTGGCATGAAACCTATATTTAAAAACAGAACTGGCAGGAAATTATTCTAAATAAGTTATTTATTTACCAATTTTTAAAAAATAAATTTATTTACTTATTTATTTTTGGCTGTGTTGGGTCTTCATTCCTGTGCGAGGGCTTTCTCTAGTTGCAGCGAGCGGGGGCCACTCTTCATCACGGTGTGCGGGCCTCTCACTATCTTGGCCTCTCTTGTTGTGGAGCACAGGCTCCAGATGTGCAGGCTCAGTAGTTGTAGCTCACAGGCCCAGTTGCTCTGCGGCATGTGGGATCTTCCCAGACCAGGGCTCGAACCTGTGTCCCCTGCATTGGCAGGAGGATTCTTAACCACTGTGCCACCAGGGAAGCCCTATTTACCAATTTTTGATGCTTCATTTTACTTGTTAAAACCAAACTAAAAAACTCTCCAGAAAGTGGGCATAGAGGGAAACTACCTCAACATAATAAAGGCCATATACGACAAACCCACAGCCAACATTATTCTCAGTGATGAAGAACTGGAAGCATTTCCTCTAAGATCAGGAACAAGACAAGGATGTCCATTCCCGCCACTGTTATTCAACATAGTTTTGGAAGTCCTAGCCACGGCAATCAGAGAAGAAAAAGAAATAAAAGGAATACAAATTGGAAAAGAAGAAGTAAAACTGTCACTATTTACAGATGACATGATACTATACATAGAGAATCCTAAAGATGCCACCAGAAAACTACTAGAGCTACTTGGTGAATTTGGTAAAGTTACAGGATACAAAATTAATGCACAGAAATCTCTTGCATTCCTATACACTAATAATGAAGGATCAGAAAGAGAAATTAAGGAAACAATCCCATTCACCATTGCAACAAAAAGAATAAAATACCTAGGAGTAAACCTACCTAAGGAGGTGTAAAAGACCTGTACTCAGAAAACTATAAGACATTGATGAAAGAAATCAAAAAAGACACAAAGAGATGGAGAAATTTACCATGTTGTTCTTGGATTGGTAGGATCAACATTTTGAAAATGACTCTACTACCCAAAGCAATCTACAGATTCAATGCAATCCCTATCAAATTACCAATGGCATTTCTCACAGAACTAGAACAAAAAAATCTTAAAATTTGTCTGGAGGCACAAAAGACCCTGAATAGCCAAAGCAATCTTGAGAAAAAAAAAAAACAGAGCTTGAGGAATCAGACTCCCTGACTTCAGACTATACTACAAAGCTACAGTAATCAAGACAGTATGGTACTGGCACGAAAACAGAAATATAGATCAGTGGAACAGGATAGAAAGCCCAGAGATAAACCCACACACCTATGGTCAACTAATCTGTGACAAAGGAGGCAAGGATATACAATGGAGAAAAACAATCTCTTCAGTAAATGGTACTGGGAAAACTGGACAGCTACATGTAAAAGAATGAAATTAGAACACTCCCTAACACCATTGACAAAAGTAAACTCAAAATGGATTAAAGGCCTAAATGTAAGACCCAACAATATAAAACTCTTAGAGGAAAACATAAGAACAACACTCTTTGACATAAATCACAGCAAGATCATTTTTGACCCACCTCCTAGAGTAATGGAAATAAAAACAAAAATAAGCAAATGGAACCTAATGAAACTTAAAAGCTTTTGCATAGCAAAGGAAACCATAAGCAAGACAAAAAGACGGCCCTCAGAATGGGAGAAAATATTTGCAAACGAATCCAAAATATATAAACAGCTTATGCAGCTCAATATCAGAAAAACAAACAACCTAATCAAAAAACGGGCAGAAGGTCTTCCCTGGTGGCGCGGTGGTTGAGAGTCCGCCTGCCGATGCAGGGGACACAGGTTCATGCCCTGGTCCGGGAAGATCCCACATGCTGCGGAGCAGCTGGGCCTGTGAGCCATGGCCGCTGAGCCTACGTGTCCGGAGCCTGTGCTTCGCAGCAGGAGAGGCCACAACAGTAAGAGGCCTGCGTACCGCAAAAAAAAAAAAAAAAAGAAAGGACAGAAGACCTAAATAGATGTTTCTCCAAAGAACACATACAGATGGCAAAAAAACACATGAAAAGATGCTCAGCATCACTAATTATTAGACAAGTGCAAGTCAAAACTACAATGAGGTATCACCTCTCACTAGTTAGAATGGGCATCATCAGAAAATCTACAAACAACAAATGCTGGAGAGGGTATGGAGAAAAGGGAACCCTCTTGTACTGTTGGTGGGAATGTAAATTGATACAGCCACTATGGAGAACAGTATGGAGGTTCCTTAAAAAACTAAAAATAGAATTACCATATGACCCAGCAATCCCACTACTGGGCATATACCCAGAGAAAACCATAATTCAAAAAGACACATGCACCGCAATGTTCATTGCAACACTATGTACAATAGCCAGGTCATGGAAGCAACCTAAGTGTCCATCGAAAGAGGAATGGGTAAAGAAGATGTGGTACATATACACAATGGAATATTACTCTGCCATAAAAAGGAACGAAATTGGGTCATTTGTAGAGACGTGGATGGTCCTAGAGACTATTATACAGAGTGAAGTAAGTCAGAAAGAGAAAAACAAATATCGTATATTAACGCATATTTTTGGAATCTAGAAAAAATGGTACAGAGGAACCAGTTTGCAAGACAGAAGTAGAGACACAGATGTAGAGAACAAGCGTATGGACACCAAGGGAGGAAAGGGGGGTGGGATGAATTGGGAGATTGGGATTAACATATATACACTACTATGTATAAAATAGACAACTAATGGGAACCTGCTGTATGGCACAGGGAACTCCACTTCACTGTACAGTGGAAACTAACACAACATTGTAAAACAACTAGACCCCAATAAAAAATAAAATAAAATAAAATACACAGAATCACAAGAGAAACCAATTACACTGAAACATGGTTGTCAAAATAGTTCTGAAACTCATATATGAAATATAATACTACGTGTTTTTATTAATGTATTAAATTTTAAAATACATTAAAATACAAACAAATTAAAAATAAATTTATCCTTAAAGACTTAAAAAAATTAAAAATTAACTTCTCTTAAAAAAAAAACCAACTAAACCATGACTCCCTCCTCCAAACATCCTTGGCTGGGAATAAGTGCTTATAAATTATTTACATATATACATATAATATAAATATATATAATATTTTCATTTCAGTTTAGGTTATTGTATATTAAATCTTATATAAAACCTTAATGCTTGATAATTTGCAGTCCTGTCTGAAAGCTCAAACTAAAAGCAAAAAGATAAATTTTAGTCATATTACCTAGCTTATTGAATTAAAGACGAAGAATTACTTCAGTACATCACTGCACGTCCCGCTATCAGCATAGCCATTGGAGGGTTTGAAACAGGTGGTAAGTACAAAGCACCAGTGTAACAGTAAATAACACAGTCTAATTTCAGTAAGATGAAACTCCTGGGGGATCAGATAGTGACTCAGAAAACCAAAGTCCAAGAAATGACTCAAGCACAGAGACACTTTAAGAATTCCTTTACTAAGACTTATGACAAGTGGAGTGATCACTTCTTCTACCAAATCATTAGAAGTTATTTCTTGCTAGTTGTTGAATGTAAACCTTTCATTCATAGGAAGAAATATTAAACTTTTATGTTGTGGATGTGATGTTTTTAGAGAGCCAAAGATAGATGAAAATAATAGTAGCCTAAGATACACGTATAGGAGAAAAATACAAACAAGGAAAAATTTCCTTTTAAGTAACTAGTGGGATGGGTTAGATGCAATAATAGAAAACACTTGTTTTAAGGCTGTTGAATATGTAAAAGGAGGAAAAGTACTGCTTTTGAGAGACGGATTGGAGGAAAGTGGAAAGAAAGTAACTTTCTTGCTTAATGCTTTGTCTAATCTTACAACCTCTTTATTAGAAAGTGGCTGCTTGAGTATACAGGTATGGAAGCTGAGAGGTTTGGCCTCTCACTCAAGGTCATGGGCCTAGCACAAGTGGGAACCCTCATTAGGACTCCAAACCCAGATTCTCTCCATTTTAATAATTCTGCTTCCAAGTGTATCCTATGGAAAGATACGAAGGTCAAACAAAGGAATTTTGAACGTGTTAACGTGTATCTGTCAGACACACGAGCTCTATGAAGTTGGTTGGATAGGAGGGAAGTTTTGGAGATACAGAGGAATTTGTAATGTCTAGAAGCTGTGGGTAAGAAACTACCCAGACTTTACTGAGAGTTAGAGTGCTTTAAACAAGTGCTTCGCAAACTTCAATGTGCACGTGAAACACCTTGGGCTCTGATTCAAATGCAGATTCTGAGTCATTAGGTCTGGACAGGGCTGGGATTCTGTCTTTCTAGCAAGCTCCCAGGCCCTGCCGATGAGGACCACACTGAGTTACGTGTATTTAGGCAATTCATGTTAGTGATCACATACTGGAGTGAGTTTAATAAAGATAGTGGGGCGGATGTAAGGCTTTAGTGTGGATCTGGAAGATAAGTTGGATGTGAGTGAGGTGGGAGAATACTACAGGAAGACTGGTACATGCAAAGGCACAGAGGCGAGAAGTTCTAATCAGTCATTTTAGAGAGCCCTTTAGATGCAAAGCAATGAGTAGAGTTGAGTAAGATCTCCGCTCTTGAGGCCTGCACTTATTTGCGGAGAAGGGTGGGTATGCAAGGCGTGAGTTTCTAGTCTAGGTTGGCAGACTGAAGGGAGGATGACAGGTAGGTTGGGACCAGCTTGAGTGGTACCTCGAGTATCCAGGCTGGGGGAGTTTGAGGTATCTCTTAGGGAGTGGGATTACTACCAAAAGCTTGGTGCAGAAGGTTTCAATGTGAAAATCAGAGATTTAGAAAGATGGGGTAATGAAGTAGTATATAAAATGGATTGACTGGGAACTAGCTTGGAGGCTGGGACAGATGTTGGGAAATTGTTGCAGTTCATGGGTGTTTTGATAAGGATGCAAACTGCTGAACGCAGTAGAAATGTAAAAGAGAAGAAGATATTTGAAGTAGACACGATGGGGGTTGATTGGAATGAGAGAGCAAGAAGGGCCAGCGTTTGAGCATGTGCACCTATTAGCAGAAACGGGAAAGGTAGCCAATTTGGGGGCAAGATAGAAATGAGGTCTTAACACATTGCACTGGACATGACAGTAGAGTATCCAAATGGAAACGTAGGAGTTGCTCATGCATTTAATCAGAAATTATGGTCTTTTTTCCTTCTTTTAAATGCCAACAAAAAGAAGGAATTATTCTTTGAGTCCAAAATCTCTTTTCCGTAGTGCCTTCTGGAAGTGTTAGGCCGGATTTCTTGTCTAGGAACTACTTTGCTTTTGGAGTAAGGGCAATGGGAATGTCATGCCCTCACAGGAAATGCTGTGGGCTTGGCCTCTGGGCTCCGGTGGATATTCGGGGTCAGTTTAGAGAATCCAACATCACTGTGTGTCCTGGCCTTGGGGTCCTTAAATCATAAATACCCCTGTTCGCGTGGTAGCCACAATCTGGGCCAGTGTTGGCCACACTAACCCCACTCACTTGCTTTGTATGTTCTACAACCTGAGCAACTGTTGTCCCTTGTCTTTCTTGTCAACATCTTTTAAATCTAAACTCTGCGTCTCTTGTCAGCAACAGTTCCAGACAAGAATATGTACACCCCCCCGTAGAAGAGACCATTTCAGGCACATTGTGTCCAAATTCGTACAACAAAATGTACTTATCTCCTTGTTTTTGCTCCCACCCATGAAAAACCCTACTCCCAAACGACAGCATTGAAAAACAAAACTATGGAGTCTGCAAAACATCTCATTCAGCCTGATGGAATTTTATAACCCAAAACTGCTTCCACTTCTGTTCATCAAGTTTGGAAAAATAACAGTATTTTAGGGCAGGTGTAACACCAGGGAATTTGATTCAATAACTAGATGGCTGGATAAAAGAATGAGTTTAACAACTATTTATTGTGTTCTTACTCTGTGCATGCCACTGTTCTAGGGATTGGGGATCCAGTTTTGTGGTGAAAAGGACAAAGCCTTGCCATTCTTAGGCATAAATTCTAATAGGGAGGACAATAATGAATAAAAATATAAGGTGATGGGAGGTGGTGATAGGACTCTGAAACAAAATAAATCGGGTGGAGAGAGCACGTCAGGAAGGTTCGTTTTGATATGATATTTTAAGCATAGTTTTAGATAAAATTCTACATTCAGTAGATTTTAAAGGTACTAATAAAACTAGCTGTTGGGATTAATGTTACATTTTATTAGAATCATAAAGAGTTTTGGTAAACTTTTCTCCGAAAACAAGCTCACCGATTTGAAGCTTTAGTGTACTTTAAAGTGAAGCATCAGAAAGGAGGCCCATTAACTTCTGAAGGTTGGGCTGCAGGTTGGGGTGCGTCTGCCCACGAGGCTTCCCCTCCTCTGCACCTCAGCCCCATCTGGCAGCCTGCTGGCTCGCAGGGCTTGTGTCTTTGCATTTAGGTTTCACCCTCGCAAATGAATTAAGGGTTCATTTTTTGTTTTAAGGTTTTATATGGTTTGAATTCAAGGAAGCTTGCTTTGATCAGATAATTAAATACTTATGGTATTTTGACTCCTGCTTTTCATAAAAGATTTCGTATTTTGTCTGTTAGGCTCCTCAAGTCTCATATGTGTACTTGAATCATGTATTCCCACTCATGAGCCCATCATGGCTCCCACTTACCCACAGGTCAAGTCCAAGCACACTTGAGACTTCAATGGAGTTCTACTGTCTAATCATGTGTGGCTTATTTACTTGCATTTTTATTTCCCTTCTACGCAAGCTTTGTCAACCAGTCAGGCCAGCTTCTTCCCCTGGACAGCCATTCTTACAGGCCAGGCACCATCTAGCCTCATCCCGGAAGCCCTTCCTCCCTCACTAAGAGAGGAAGCCAGATGCCTGGTTATTAGTCCCAGGCGGCCAGTGCTGACTGTGGTCTTTGGCCATCTCCCTTACCCTCTCTGTCCTTCCATGTCTTTACCTGAGAAATAGAGGACAACACTAGTACCTACTGCACAGGGACCATTGTGAGGATTAAATGAGTAAAGGTAAAGAGCTTAGGTGCCTGACACATTGCATACATTCATTATACGCTGGCTGTCAACTGCTATTGATACTTTACGATAAAATTTTAGACGACTGTGTTCTCTAAATATGGTGTGTATAATCTACATGATAGCTTTCTAAATTTCCTACTCCATTTTTTTTTACCTTTATGGTAGCTTTTTAAACTCCTAACTTTTAATATATCTAGAGCTAGATTGAATTATAAAATATTTGGCGATTGATGATCAGGTAGGAACAGGAACCCTATGGAGAGAGCAAAGAACGCTTAGGGACGGTTCTTGTCTATTGCCCTTGTCTACTTAGAGGAAATGCTCGAGAGGAGGGGATGGACCCAAGGTGCTGAGAGAAAGTACTGCTGAGTTGCTGCCTTTTTTCTTTCTTGACTGTCTTAGATATGAGTTAATTTATGAATTTTCTCATACTAATTTCTTTTTTGTTATGGTAAGAACACTTAACATGAGATCTATCCTCTTGACAAATCATTAGGTACACAAGACAGTAATAACTATAGTCATATAATGTATCAGCAGATCTCTAGACTTATTCATCTTTTATAGCTAACACTATATACCCACTGAAAAGCAATTCTCAGTTTCCCCTTCCTCTATTCCCTGGCAACTACCATTCTATTGTCTGTTTCTATGTCTGTTGACTATTTTAGATATCTCATTTAAGAGGAACCATGTCCTTCTGTGACTGGCTAATTTCTCTTGGTATAATGTCCTCCAGGTTCATACATGTTATTGCAGATGGCAGGATTTCCACTTCCAGGTGTATATCCATAAGAATTGAAGTCAGGATCTTGAGGAGCTCTCTGCACTCCCATGTTCATTGCAGCATTATTCACAATAGTCAAGATATGGAAACAACCTAAATGTCCATCGATGGATGAATAGATAAAGAAAATATGAGACATACATGCTATGTACAGTATTATTCAGTCTCATAATAATCTTAATTCTGTATGTTTTCCTCAGTTTAAAACCTTAGTCTCCAATGCCCAGTAATATCTCATTTAATAAGATGCAGTAGAGATGACTTTGTGGTTAAAAATTGTAGGTGAGTCTTTTTTTTTTTAAATTAATTTATTTATTTTTGGCTGCGTTGGGTCTTCGTTTCTGCGTGCCGGCAAGCGGGGGCTACTTTTTTTTTTCTGATTTACATGTTTTTTTTAAATAAATCTTTATTGGAGTATAATTGCTTCACAGTGCTGTGTTAGTTTCTATTGTACAACAAAGTGAATCAACCATATGTATACATATATCCCCATATCCCCTCCTCTTGAACCTCCCTCCCACTGTCCTTATCCCACCCCTCTAGGTGGTCACAAAGCACCGAGCTGATCTCCCTGTGCTATGCTGCTGCTTCCCACTAGCTATCTGTTTTACAGTTGGTAGTGTATGTATGTCGATGCTGCTCTCACTTCACCCCTGCTTTACTCTTTCACTTTTTCTTTTAACATCTTTATTGGAGTATAATTGCTTTACAATGGTGTGTTCGTTTCTGCTTTACAACAAGGGGGCTACTTTTCATTGTGTTGCATGGGCTTCTCATTGCAGTGGCTTGTCTTTGTTGCGGAGCATGGGCTCTAGGCACGTGGGCTCAGTAGTGGTGGCGCATGGGCTTCATTGCTCCGCGGCATGTGGGATCTTCCCGGACCAGGGCTTGAACGTGTGTCCCCTGCATTGCCAGGCAGATTCTTAACCACTGCGCCAGTAGGTGAGTCTTAAGAAAGGATTGTAAGGGTGTGTTTCTTAAATGAACCAAGCAATATGATTTTACCCTTGGGGTAATAAGGCAGAAGGGAAAATAAAGGATCTGTCCATATAAGGAGATAGAGGAGGGAGAAAGAGCTGCATGTATGGAGAAAGAAGAGGTGTGACAGAGGGACAAGAGAGACTCCCTCTACCAGGAGAGAAAAGTGTGACCCAGGTGACATTCCTGTAGACTCAATCTATGCAACAAACAATAGTAGGAAAGGAAGGACCTCTACTCTTACCCTTAGGTGTGAAGAGGATAGTTTTTCTTTTTCTTTTTTGTTCTTTGATATTTAGAGTAAATGGAGAAGTATCTACCAACTTAAATCTTAAGAAATGTAAGACTACAGATCTAGGGATACCTGATGATATCTCCATAGTCCTTGGATATTTTGATTACTATGAGAACAACTATAAGCATTTGGATTTATTTTATATAAACAGATAATATCCAACAGTGTTCTTAGGATGAAAAAGTTGAAAGCAAAAATAATTGAATAGCCTGCTAACAATTTATTCTTGCTTTAATCTTCTATTTTTAGGAATGATTGTTTTTACTCTTTCCTTAAAGACTTATAAGTGGATAATTTGTCCTCTTAATTTGGCTAACAGTTGTGTTAAAGAAAACTGTGAAAGTAAGAAGGGCATTATCTCACCAAGAAGTTAGTAGTAAATCATTTTGCTAAAGGTCTCAAGTCTTACTAGTTCATTCATAAAACAGAATGATGCAATCAGGAAGAACTTACCTTAGTATACTTTTACACTTCTAAATATTCATCTCCCTCCCAAATACATTGTTCATGATTCTCTTCCTCCTCCCTCACTTCTAAGTAAATAATTTGACAATCTGGTGTTTGATCCCTTTTTTGTGTTCTATTGAAAGTTTAAGACAAAATTTGGGGTTACATTATTTGAAAGGTTGTTTTTTTATTATGTCTGAGAATTGCTTTCAGGGAATGACTTTGAAAACTTACTAATTTTCTGCTATCAATCAACTCACTTGTGATTTCAAAAGCATTTTTAATTTCATAGGCCTTTAAAAATTGACATATAGTTATGAGGAGATAAATACTGTGTTCAAAAGTTGTCAGCCTTCAACTCTGGAGCACGTTATCCCACAATTGTAATCAAGGTAATACATGGGAACATTTATTTATATTGGTTCAAAATGCTTAGTCACATCATGCAGTTGATGTGAGTGTTCACTGTTTTATTTGAACTTACCAGAAAAGCTCTCTAGGGAGTCTGTCTCTCTGCTGTCTTTCATATCAAGTTAAAAATTGTGGTGGGAATATTCCTTTATAAGAGGTAAGAATCAGACTAGCAGAGCTGGAAGGTACTAAAGAGACAGCTCCATCCAGTGCAGTCCTCCTTTCACATGAGGGGGAAAATGTGGCCCAGAAGAGGTCAGGATGCTATTCCAAGGCCACTTGTGAGCCAAGACATGTATCCTGACTTCAGTCTCACCTTCAGGTTTGGGTGTAGTTATTTCCCCCCTGTCTTATGCCCAGCTTACCCAGGGCAGCAAAAGAATATCATTTAATTTCACCTGGCTTTAACCTTTTCTTATTTCAGTGAGTGACTGTCTATAATATTGACACTTTGTCTACATTTTAGTTTATTATTCTACTTCAGATTTAGTAGCTTGAATAAGATAAGGGCTATACTTAAATTTCAAAGGCAACCACCTTCTTTAATCAGTAGATCTGAATATGTTCACATTATTTCACATTTTAGAATATAAAGAAGGAAATTTACCAATGGCAGTTTAATTGGTCTTTGCAACCGCTATCCACTTTTCTTTATCCATGTTTTGTACCTGTTTTCAACAAGTTGGTCTGTGTTGGTGTTTGTTAGTGGTGCCTTACAACCCTAATACACACACCTATTTTTATGTAAGCTACTTTGGTGTTATAATTTTGTGTGTAGGATTTTCTAATAACGTGGGCTTAGATTCATGCTCATTTAATCTTTCACCAGATGCATTATTCCAGTGTTACTTAATCCAGACTTTCTTCTTAACTGGGGAAAACAAATTAGAGATTAGGTAATACAAAAATAGGTCTAGGCCAGTTTCTCACCAATTACCCTTTTTCAGAGACATATAACAGGAATGTATGATACTATGAGGAAATTACAAGATGACTGTAACAAAATTAACTTATTTTAACTTTCTGAATAGCATTCATTCCTTTAAAGCTGACAGTGGTTGACTTTTCAGAAAACTTATAGGAGAAATCATTTCTGTCCTTCTTCAAACATTGTGTTCTGTGGACATGGTGTGTGTGTTTTTACGTTTGGGTGCTCTCTTCTGGATCCCATGGAGTGTTGGTGCTTATGGAGTGTTAAGCAGTGAACTCAATGACCTTCCCTGTCTTTTAGATCCCTGGACCAAGACATCCTAAGTGACAGCTTAGTGAGCAGTGACACAAACAAATCGAGTGCATTTTTATGGTGCTCTTTTAAGCCCACTCAAGCCCAGGGAAACACATTGAGGTTTTTCAGTCAACACTTGAAAATCATTGGCAGCTGTTCCAGGCTTTTCAATTAACTCTGAGTTTCTTTGTGCTTTTTATTGTTTGTTTGTTTGTTTTTGCGGCACGCGGGCCTCTCGCCGTTGCGGAGCACAGGCTCCGGACGCGCAGGCCCAGCGGCCACGGCTCACGGGCCCAGCCGCTCCGCGGCTTGTGGGATCTTCCCGGACCGGGGCACGAGCCCGCGTCTCCCGCATCGGCAGGCGGACTCTCAACCACTGCGCCACCAGGGAAGCCCCTTATTGTTTGTTTTTAATTCTAGTTGGGTAAGGCTAGAGGAATTATGTTTCGGTTTAACTTCCTTTTTCAGAGAAGTAGCTAAACTAGTTGAAGCTGTAGCTTCAGTTAAGCTGTAGTTTTAACTTTGGTATATTTCTAGGGCACTGACTCTCAATCATTTGCATGCATCAGAATCACCCAGAGGACTCACTAAGACCCAGATTCCTGGACTCCTAACCCCAGAGTTGCTGGTTCAGGAGGTATGGAGTAGGGTCTGAGGATTTTTATTTCTAACAAGTTCTTTGGTACTGTGAGTACTGATGGTCTGGAGACCGTGGTTTGAGAACCTCTGTTTTAGGGGATAAATCAATGGGAACTACTCAAAGAGAAGGTATGTGACATTATTATCCTAGGAATATTTTTACTTCATCTTGTATAGATATTCAGCAAAACCCCCAGTACAGTTGACCTTTGAACAACATAGGTTTAAACTGTGAGGGTCCACTTACAAGTGGACTTTTTTCACTAAATACATACTATGGTATTACATGTTCAGCACTGTTCAAAGGTCAACTGTATGTGAATAATGTTTGTGGAAAGAAAGTAGTCCTCAAAGGTCCTTCGGAGGTAGTGAGAGAAATACACAAAATGTGTTAACGTCAGTAATGGATGTAAGTGGATGAATAATGGTATGGTTCTATATCTGTATGAGCGATTGGGACTCTAAAGTGATGGTGTTTCAGGGACTTGGCAATGTCCTATGGGAGTTTCCTGGAAATTGACATTTAGGAGTTAAATGTGTGACAGATTCTGGGTATGTTAGGCTGAAGGAATGGAATATATAGCTCTGGAGTGAGAGTAAACAGGTCCTGTTGTGTTAGACTGGTTTGATTAAAGTCAGAATAGAGTGGGATGCAACAGGAAATGGCTGAAAGACCGGAAATGGGGATGTAACTAAAATTAAGTTCAAGATAAAGCATGAGGAGCCCTGTGATTTAGTGGGGATGAGAGGGAGTAAATGGCCCCTTAAAAATGATTCTAGATCATTGGTAGGATAGATTTTTAGAAGAGGCTGAAGATTAATCTCTTCTTTCTGGTAATATTTTAGTGCCTATATTTTTAAGTACTTAGCCAGAGATGAACAGCATTCTGTTTCTGAATTCATGGAGTTCACAGTCCAGTGGGAGAGACTAGGAAGATAATTTAATGGAATGCTTTAAAAGCACCCTGTGCAGAACACCCATGGGCTCACATGAGAGAGGCCTCTAGAAGATAGGAATGCTTCAGAGGCTGGTGACATTTGAGTTTAATCTGAAAGGACGAACAGTTCAAAACTGGGGGAGAACAGTCAAGAGCCTTCTAGGAAGAGAAAACCACCTGTTGTCTCTTATGTAGAGGTGGGAGAGATCGGGGCTATTGAGACAGTTCTAGAGCTGTTTTATAGACAGAGTGTTGGGTTTATGCTGGGGCAAGTCAAGAAACGAGGTGACCGAGAGTGGGCAGATGATGAATGTGAATGCTATGTTTTGAACTTTACTTGAGGGAAATAAATCCTAAGAGGTAAGAATGTCAAGATAGGAGACATGGGGCTTCCCTGGTGGCGCAGTGGTTAAGAATCCGCCTGCCAATGCAGGGGACACGGGTTCGAGCCCTGGTCCGGGAAGATCCCACATGACGCGGAGCAACTAAGCCAGTGCGCCACAACTACTGAGCCTGCACTCTAGAGCTCGTGCGCCACCAGTACTGAGCCCCCGAGCCACAACTACTGAAGCCTGCGCGCCTAGAGCCTGTGCTCCGCAACAAGAGAAGCCACTGCAATGAGAAGTCCTCTCACCGCAAGGAAGAGAAGCCTCCGGTCACTGCAGCCAGAGAAAGCCCGCGCACAGCAGCAAAGACCCAACGCATACAAAAATAAAAATAAAAAATAAATAAATTTATTTAAAATAAAAAAGATAGGAGACATGGAGAGGATTTCATTTTAGGATGATTCTTCAGGAATCTCTGGGGAGGAGGAGGATCAGTGGGGGAAGACCGAAGACAGGAAATACATCTGAGAAAGAAGCAAGGAATTCCAGAGAGATTTAGGGACTAGAATTGATAGGATTTGTTTGGTGGGGAAGTGAGTGTTTGAGGGAGATGTTGTTTGGCTTAGGCCTTAGTTTTCTGACTCTGAAATCTGGGGCCCTTCACCAGTGCAGAGCATGTGGAAGGATGAACAGGCTCGGGGATTAGAGGATGCATGCACTTAAGAAGACTTATTCAGTTTAAATTCTGAACTGGTGATAGTGGGAATCTAAAGGGCATATCTGAGAAAAGTTGCCTGGGAAGTATTATTTGAATTTGGTTTAGATTAAATATGGTGAAGGGGAGAAAGAAGAAGAAAAAGCTCATTAGATTCATTAGTCTTGGAAGTTTCAAAAAGGTATTCACAGAAAATGGGAAAATTAAAATTGATTGCAGGAAATGTAAACTACTCTGAAGGACATCGGACTGAATGTGTATTGAACTTGAAAGCTAATTGAAGAAGGCAGTGTTATATTAATCTGAATTTGAAAACCAATTATGTTAATCCTTTGAAGCATGTCCATTCGTTTTCAATGACTTATACAGAGTGATTGGTGATACTTTGATAAGATCCTGAAATTTGAAGCATTATGTGGAAGGCTAAGAAGGAAACGGCACATCTGTGGAAGGTGGTATATGTAAATGGAAAATTTTAAATGATGCGTGGTATTAACTCTCTAATGAAAGACAGGCAGCTTTATACAAATTGCAAGGAAAATAAGACATAATATGTTTTAAATTTAATATTTGATCATTCTTGGAGAGTGAGTGAACTCCTCAGACTTCATTTACTACTCATGAGATTGGTTTCGGTTTCAGCTAATTTTAGGCCCGTGGAACCTTGAGTATACTTTATGAAGAGGAATTAGTTAAATTCTTAGATCCTCTAAAACAGTGGTTCTCAACGTGGAACAATTTTGTGCCCCAGGGTATATTTGGTAACGTCTGGAGACGTTTCTGATTGTCTTGACTAGGGTGAGGAGAGGTGTCTAGTGAATAAGGCCGGGGGTGCTGTTTAACAGCCTGCGATGCACAGGGTAATTCCCCACAATGAAGAATTGTAAGGTCCAAAGGGTGATGTTGTCAAGAAACTCTGTTCTAAATATATATTGCCCCTGTGAACCTTTGGATTAAATATAGTTGTGAAAAGTTTGGTGTTTTTTTTAAAAACACTAAGATAAGAGAGGCTAATCTAGAACAGGCAAAATTTAGGACTAAAAATGATTTATGAAAAACTTGGGCTAGGGATTTTTTCGAGGGGGCCGTGGTGTTGATTTTTCCGGTGGAATTAAAATTTTGAAACAAGTCTCACTTATAGGCAAGGGAGAATAATGTACTTAAAGCAATATGGAGACTTTTGAAGGTGTAGCATGAAATCAGTAGTTTGGTATGCACTACTTTGTCAATACGGGTTTGTACTATACACACATAGCACATTTAATATAAACTGCAGCTAAGGAAATGGTGTAACGATATAATAACTTACTACTAATAATTTATACCTTATGCTTTCATGTTCATCAGAAAGAAAATAAGTATTTACATGCTAGGCACTTTAAATATATTTTAATTTTCACAAACCTAAAGGTAGATTTATCTTTCTTTTTTTTTTTTTAAGATCAGAAAATGTACCTTCAGGAGACTAACCAAAATATTTTCCCATTTAATCTTGTTTGTGCTTAATTTATGATCTTTTTATTTATATTCGATGGGTACTTGCCTTAAAGAAACCATACTCATAAAGGCTTAGCAGTGATAAGAACAGGTAATCTCTGCCTTGCATTTCTCTCACCACGAGAATTATTGTGATATATTTCATTTACTTAGAAGGAAGTCCTTTAAAAAATCCTTTGGCAATTTTCCATCTGCAGAATCCCATAACGGGTTGTGTGTGCAAGATAGTACAATACAAATCTAAATTTTGCCAGAAAAGGTAAGGGGGAACTTCTGCCATTGTCTTTGAGAGACAGATTTAGGCAGGAAATTATTGTTGCCATAGATAGGTTTTGAACCAACACTTGGAGAGAATATTGAGAGACATTTATACTTCAGGATATTACAGACAATTATTTTTCAGGATTAAGAAATAAGTAAACTATTAAAAATATATTAAGGTAGAAAGGGTGGCTGCATTAATACTAAGACAGGGTCTTAGTCCATGGCTCTTAGTGTATGGCAAGTATGGATCACATCAAGTCTTAATAGTTTTGTGACCTTGGGAAAGTTTTTAAGCCTTTGGAGTCCCAATTTCCTAATCTATAAATCATTAGGTTGTTGTGTGGATTAAAGGAGATAATAATGCAATACAGTCAACGTAATGATTAATATAAAGTGCTTAATAAAGGTAATTAATATTAATATACATGATACAATTAAGCATAAAGTGGACTTAAACAGAACACAATTGGGAAATACTTCATTGATACCAGAATTCCTTAAGATTTTAGTAACTGTTCTGCCAAAAACTATGAGAAAATGAATTTTTCAAAGTGTAAGTAAAACGGATCTCTTGTAGGGCTTTTCACAACTTCAATTTTCTGTTATGTGTTAAGGAGAAAATATGCAACACTTTGTAAAAAGTTTTGACCTTGAGCCCCATTCAATCTGCCGGTTTCTCATGCTTCATGTTACACAGTTTGACAAATACTGACTTGAAAAATTCCTCACCTGGCATATTATTATTCCAATATCATGATGCTAAAGACTAGAAGATTTATACCTACAGTTGAATTTCTTGTTGGCTTTGCTAAGTGTGGGCTCAGAAGTCTGGAAGGGCACCTGAGCCATCTAGCTCAGAATTCTCCTAAATTGTATGTTTAGGAACATCGGTGGTTTTGACGAGATTTTTGTTGATGTTAATACTTCTTTCTTTTTCTCCTTTGAGGAGAAGTAATTAGTAATTGAGTGAGTGTGTATTACACGTGTGTAAGATATTATAAGGGTTAAGAAAAGAATACAGCAGTAATTCCTCAGCGCACATCCTCATTCCCCTCTCAACAACATTTTTTTTTTTTTTTTTGTGGTACGCGGGCCTCTCACTGTTGTGGTCTCTCCCGTTGCGGAGCACAGGCTCCGGACGCGCAGGCTCAGCGGCCATGACTCACGGGCCCAGCCGCCCCGCGGCACGTGGGATCCTCCCGGACCGGGGCACGAACCCGCGTCCCCTGCATCGGCAGGTGGACTCTCAACCACTGCGCCACCAGGGAAGCCCTCAACAACATTTTTAACTGTTCCCTCCATCTTGCTCTCCTTCTCTCCGGCGTGCCACTCCCATTACATTGGCCGGTCCTTCTGTGTCTGCTTTGCTGGTTTCTCCTCCACCTCTTAGCCCTATGTGTTGGGTTTCCCAGCCCTCAATCCCTAGACCTCTTCTCTATCTACACTTATTTTCTAGGGGGGGGTCTCATTGTAGCTTCATGACTTTACACTTAATCTCTACGCTGACAACTCCCCAGATTATATCTCCAACCTAGATTTCTAGCTTGAACATCCTACTTGTATGTCTAATTACCAGTTACCTAACATTTCTACTTTGTCATATGTCTCAGACTTCCCATGTCTAAAACCAAGCCCACTCTTCGCATTGCTGCTGCTACCTGACATTGTTACCTACAGAAGTAAAATGATGGGTAGGCCTGTAATTGACACCCCCTGTAGTCTCTCCCCAGCACATTTTATATAATTGAAGGTCATAACTCCATTTAGTACGTGGAGCATATATCATGGATATTAAATTCTGTATTCAGGAATTGTCTGTTTCTGGGTTACCATCTAACAGGGGATATACATGTGTGAGTCTCAAATTGTGAAATCAGTTTTATGTAATAGCAAACATACTCCAAAAAGTAGAAAAGAAGATTTGCAAAAAGTCTGTTGTTGAAAGAGTTAGAAACAAAACCCACTTTTCAGCTCCTGCGGCAGCTCTTCAGGTTCATTATTTAAGTGGAAGTGTGTGCCAGTGTTTTCGAATGCATGTGGGTTTTTTTTTTTCCCTTTCTCTTTAAGTGAAACTTAGCTATTCTTAGTACTGTGTGGGAGGGGTGTGAAATTTAATAAGAAATGATTTTTAATGAGAGGGTACTTACTCATTTGTCACGTTTGGAATAAGCATTATGTTCCTAGGGCAAAAACTGTTGAATTTCCAAGAGTTTTGTCTCACATAGGTAAGTACAGAAATCATGGTTTATCTATTTTTGCTCACTAATTGTCTCCAGATTTGGTATTATTTTCTCAAGTGCCATTTTTACAATTTCCAGTCAGGTAGAGCTGCATTTTGTAGCAATGGCAGATTAAAAGCTGAGTCACATGTATCTCACATTACTGGCAGATTGTCAAATGGAATACAGTTTCATTTTTAGGGATGAAGGTGGGAGGAAAGGAAGAATTTCAACTTCATTTTTTAAAATGCAGCTTACTTTTTGAGTGCAGTATTCCAAGAATTCGCCTTTAACTTTTATCCATACATTTCTTCCTCCTTCTATTTGCCAGTCATTAGAGAAAGGTTTGCTCTATTTTATGTAATGCAGTGGAAGAGCTTCCATGAATAAAAATGTCTGTTATTAGAAAAAGGAGCCATTACCTGATAGATTCTTAAATTCCTCCTTCACTTCCTGCAGTTGGAATAAAAACAGGCCCTTCCCTCAGAGACAGTAGCGTCAGAAATCATTATGTCACTATGCTTCTTAAAATTTCACTCAGTATCCTGAGCAACCCTTTCCTCCCATTTGGAGGCAGACTGTCTTGTCTCTTGTAGAAAACAATGCCGCTGCTGTAATGAGAAGGGCATCTGCTTTGATTGGTCTCAACCATCTTCCCTGGCCACACACACGCCTCCTCCCTAACCTCATGCATACCTGACAGATTGAAAGCAGATACGGTCCACACACTTTCTTCTACTAGTGACTGCTTATGAAATCATGATCCAGGACCTCATTTCTTGACATTTTTTAAAAAGTTGTGAACAGGTGGCCAGACTACATAAGCAACAACTGGAGGGCAGGGATTACTTAGTGGCTTGGAGGAGGACCAAGTATTGTGTGAGCCCAGCTTCTCTAATGTCAACCCCGTTTCCCAAGCAGCACATCCTGGTCAGCTGAAGCCGCCCAGGGCAGGGCAGGGCAGGGCTAGAACTGACTCGGGAAGGGTTGGGTTCTCGCTGTACTCTGGGAAGTAGCCTCAGGAAGTGGATGCTTGGGGACGTAATCACCCAGTGAGTTGCAGTTGTTCTGAGGAACAAAGGTAAAAGCTTATTTGAGGCCAAGAAAAGGGCATGATCGGGGCTGTAGGATTAGGGATAGAAAGAGGGGTGAGTGTGTATGGCAGGGAGGAGACCGGATGGGGTAGGAAGTTATACTTGAGTCTCCTATTGAACTCCAGATTCCTTGAAGCCAGAGAAGCTTGGGGTAGTGGCAGGTGGTACCACATGTCTCATCCTGTTAGGATGTAGGGAGTCTTCCCCCGTCATATCTGGAGCAAAGATATTCCCACTGTATCAGAAATTCCAGCATGAATTTTTCATCACACGCTTCCTTGTATGATGCTTCAGTAAGACAACTGTATTTGATCTTCACCGAGGTTGGGTTGTGCAGGGTGCGGGCTTGGATTTAGGGAGGAAGGATGATTTTGGAGGATGGAGAATTCAGTGCTAGGGGATTTTGATCTTAGGGCAGAACATGACAAGATTGAGCTTACGGTGCTGCCAGTGAAGAAGTTGGTACCTTGAGGAAAAGGGGTATCAAGATATGGAAGAAGAAAAAAAAAAAAAGGTATGGAGGAAGAACATAAAGAGAGAATTGGGACTCGGTTTCAAGCTCTGTGAAGCTTTCTCTTATTTGGGGGGAATTTTCCTCCAACTCTTTGTCCTTGATCTGCTGGACTGGCTCTGTGAGTGGCTTTAGGTGACTTATATATGAACATTGGAAGCTTGGCAGCTCTTAGCCAGGCCTGTGGTTGACTCCAGGGGTACAGTCGTGAGTCAGGTGTGGTTCCAGCTCTCTGCTGTCCACCAGGAGAGATTCTATGAGAGGCTGAGGTGGGTGCATGCATGTGGGCCCAGGCTTAGCTCTTTGGATAAACAGAACGTATTTGGAAATATTTTTGATGAAGCCCTAGAATACAGCTGGCTGCACCTAGAATCTCATCCTTTAACACTCTGTTCCCAAACTATCCTATCAGATATGAGAGAGATGGACTTTGGCCATGTAGGCACATTTTTTTTTTCCCTCAGATTTTGAGCTTTTGGAAAATTAAAAGGTGTTGGCCTAGGCAGTCCCCGGTAGATAAAGGGCGGGTGAGGAGGGCTGGCTTGGGGCCAACATGGATGTTTGGCCAACAACGGTCATACCACACTAAGTTTGCCTTGCTCTTTGTTTGACCTTATTCTAGAAACAATTTCTTGTTCAAAGCCTTTCAGAGAAAGAGGGAAAGGAAGTCCGAACATGAGAGAGTGTCTTGAATTGTGCTTCACAGAAATGTCTCTTCTAGGGGGAAAATACTATGTATGGGGAAACTTGCCTGTCCTCTCGCCCCTTCCTTCCACCATACTGTGTGGTTGAGATGGGTAATTGGAGGATAGTCGTGAAGTGTCTCCTTTACTTGATCTTCTTGGGTTCAGTACTTTTCAAATGTCTGTCTTAAGCCCAGTGAAATGGGTATGTGGTTTCCAGGTGAGACTGTGGAGACACAGAATTAGATAAGCATTGCCACATTCTCACAGCTCCCAAAAGTGGAGCCAGAAATCACACCCAGGAGGTCTGACTCCAGAGCCTGCCCTCTTAGCCACGCTGCTGCCTCCGGGAAGAATGGGGTCTCCTAATGAGAGCCAGAGCATCCACATGGATTTTATTTCCCTGGTCCTTTCCTTAGAGATGGTGCTCCTTGATGGAGGATTTGTACGAGTATTTTAAAACATCTTTGAATAAAAAAAGGATAAGACCTAGAGTTTCCTGGCTCTAAGTATACCTTGAAGTTAGGAGAAGGTGGTTACTGATGGATCTTGTTCACTGTTAGGCTTACTTGAGGGTTTATGGCTCTTTTCTTCCTGGCCTCTGGCAGAAAGTTTAGAGCTGTGTGATGAGCACATGTTTTCTGGTCCTTTGTCAGGTAGTGAAGAATTACCAGAGCTATTCCATTAACAGAGTGGAAGATGATATCTATGCCATACTTGCTATTTCTTGAATATTAAACAATTTTTAAATTAGCATGTAATACACGAGAGAAGGCTAGCAACATATTCAACATAGTCATTTTTTCAAACTATTAACGTTTTATCTCTGTCCCTTTTTATGGTCAATTTGGGTTTCAAGGAAGGTTTGGATTCTTTGGCCTTTGTCTTTCAGAGCTCTGCTGGGAAGCTTTTTTATCCCAGAGACCACCACTTAATCTTTGTACTCAGCACTTTGAAGCTGCCCGTTGTTTTTGAACCTGTGCCTTTTTTGGGTTATTGATCTATGATTATAAAGAATTCCTTTTATTGCAATTTTAAAGAAAACAGCTTTAAAAAAGAAGCCCAGTTATGAGTATCAATACAGTTTGAGTCAAAATTGGATGTTTTAAGTAAGCTAATGTAATTTAACTGTTCTTTGACATCACATAGGAATCTCCTGAGCTTTTATCATTTCAGGCTTCCTTTTGCTGACTTACATTTCTGTAAGCTAAATAAATGTGTTCAGATTAGTATTGGTGAGCATCTGTGTGCCATGCACTGTGCTAGGCATTTTTTTTTAAATTATGGGAATAATTAATTTAGAAAACTTCAGGAACTCAGAGGTTTTGTTTTGGTTTTTGTGTTTTTTGGCTGCGCTGAGTGGCATGTGATCTTAGTTCCCTGACCAGGGATCAAATCCACGCCCCCTGCATTGGAAGCATGGAGTCTTAACCACTGGATCACCAGGGAAGTCCCATGTGCTAGGCATTTTTAATAAAATATTTTAACGTACTTGTCAGGTGGTAGACCCTGTCTTAAGACACTTGGGATATGACAGCACATAAAATCACAAAAATTCCTTTTGGATTATGAAGAGACAGATAATAAATGAATGCATGCAGTTGATGGTTATAAATACAAAAAATAAAGCAGGGATGACAGATGGGGAGTGTCAGGCAGGCTGGTTGCAACTTAAATATTGGGGTCCAGCATGGTGTCACTAAGAAGCCTGTGTGGGTAGCTTGGTAAATAAGTTGGGCCCTGCCCTCACATAGCTTACAGTCTAGTGATAACTGCTGCTTGATAAGCACTTACCATGAGGCTAGGGACTCTGCTAAATACCTGTGTACTTTTCTTATGATGTCCTGGAATAAGGGCCATTATTTGCAGTTTCTCCAGAAGGAGATGGAAGCTTCAAGAGTTAAGTAAATTGCCGGGATGAACATAGCTAGTGGGACCTACATCTGCCCCAAAGACCATGCTTTTGAACATGGAATTATACTATGTCAACTGTTGAAATATCTGTTGTAAGGGAATTAGCCTATTTGTAGATAAGACTGTCTTATTTTTGGTTCTCCTGAGTTAGGCAATATCTTGGATGGCTCATAGAGAGACTGATACCATGAGCTTCTCCTCTGCCCTCACGCTTGCTCTATTTGGAAGGCCTTGGGGTTGTGCCCTGTGGCCGCAGCAGGCAAAGGAGCCGCCTGGTTACTGACTTGCTTACAATGAGATGTGTTTGTTGTGTGTCAAAAGTTGACCTCTGTTGACTCCAGTAAATCATTGACTACTTGAATTCCTGGCATTACATTTCAGTGATAGAACAGCAGTTAGGCTGGCATGTGTGTCCCTGTGTTCAAGAGCATGTTATAAATGCTCATATTCAGAAGGGAATGTGAAATGAGGGAAAGGTTATAGTGCCAAGGTCACTGCTTATTGTGAGTATTTATTCCAAAATAGGCCATAGCTTGTGTTTACAATTATTGCTTTATCATAATACAAAGTAAATGAGTGTGTTGGATTAAAAACCTTTAGAGAGGGCTGTGGAAAGGAGGTCGGGGGTTCAAGAGAGCTCTGTTCCTCTATCTGCCCTCGGTGTACTTATGAGAAAAGTGGGGTGGTTTGCATTGACTGTTAAGAGTGTGGTGATTTTCAGCCTAATGTATCCTTTTCATTGAGTACTGATGGTTCTTTGTGCTTTGGTTAATGCCTGAAGTGTGTTTGTTGGTCATTAATATAAAAAGAGGCTATATATTTTATCACTTTTTTTTTTTTTTTTTTTGCCCATGCTGTGTGGCTTGTGGGATCTCAGTTCCCCGAACAGGGATTGAACTCAGGCCATGGCAGTGAAAGCGCTGAATCCTAACCACTAGACCACCAGGGAATTCCCAATATAACTCTTATTTTTTTTAATTGTCAGTTTCTAGTGATTTTTCCCCCCATTTCTTTGAAAAATGTTGATTTTGTTTTTACAAGATGATTTTCTTTTTTACTTAAGAGATAAGCTATGATTTAAGTACTTGGGCTGTAAAATTTATTTGCTTCTTTGAAGTATGTATCTTTTTCTATATGTGTGTTTTAAGTGTACAATTCACAGGCTTTAGAGATGGAACTCACTTAAATAGCCAGCTTACAGATCAAAATATAGGAAATTTTCAGCGCCCTAGAAGCCCCTCACCTTTTTCCAGTCACTTGCATCCTCCCCCACCAGGGCAAACAGTATCCTGACTCCTAACATCATATCTTTGTTATGCCTGTTTTTGTTCTCAACTTGAATGAATAATACAGTCTGTGCTCTGTTTGGCTTCCTTTACTTCCCATTGTTTGTCAGATTGAACCATATAGCTGCAGGCTGTTTGTTCTCATTGCTATGGAATATTTCATTGTGTGGATATTCCACAATTTATCCATTCTACTGTTAAAGACATAGATGTAGCTCCAGTTTATTCTATTACGAATTGTGCTTCTATAAAGGTGCTCATGTATGACTTTTGGCGAACATCTGTAAGCATTTCTGTTGGGTATATATCGAGGAGTGGAAGTACTAGGTCACAGAATATGCATATACTGTACATTCAGCTTGAATAGATGCTACCAAATGTATTAAAGTAGTTGTACCAATTTACGTTTCCACAGTAGGGTGAGAGTTTGTGGATTTTATTTTCGTTACGCTGTTTTGGGGGTAGGTGAGAGGCAAATGTTGTTCTTAAGTTCATTTCAGTTCACGTTTATCTTATGGAAAGGAATGGTCATAGCTGTCTTCATGGATTCTTTGAAAGCTAAGTTAAATGTTTGTCTCCACTTGTGTGCTCGTTCTCTCCCCCTTTTCTTTGTCTCCCTGTGTATATATGTTATATATGTGTGTTTTATATGTCTTACACACACGATGTGTGTATATACATATATATTTTCTTATAAATGTACTACTTATGACTCGTAGACTGAAAAGCGACCTTGGAGGTCATCTAGCTCAGGCTCCTGCATCTCTCTGAATTAGCAATGATCCTGCTTAAGTCTCTGATGGAAAGCACCAATAGTTTAGGGTCATCCATCCCTTTGTTAATTAACTTATGTTTTTTTGTCTTCAACATTGCGGTGACATCTGCCTCCTTAACTTTTCCCACAAATATCATGCCCTTTTACAGGTGGGGCGGAAACTCATGATGCTTATAATAGAGTGAAATCTCTTTAGGCAGAGCTTCATGGCTATTTTTTAAACTGCACTTTTCAACATCTGCAGGACTTGGTCTCTGAGCAATTTTCTCTGGGGAACCTGAGTGAAAAAACCCTCACGCAAAGTGGAAAAGAAAACTCAGGGCAAAATTACTTTTGTTTTTTCCTATTTAAGGTTTTTATCCCTGTTTCCTGTTTTTTTTTTCTGCCATGAGCACACATTGATTTTTTCCCCCCTTTTGATTGGGTTTAAACATTGTTTAAAATGAAAACATAAATGCAAATAACACATTTAAACAATCAGACTGTAATGAATTAAATAAAGAAAAAAGACAACTTTGCTTTTTATAGAAAACTGACCATTATATTTCATGAAATCAGTGAATATGGAAAAATCTTTCTGATGGATAATATACTAACTAAGGTTTCTGAACTTCCAGGTGGTATTAATATTCATAGAACTTTAGAATACAAATGAGTTTTTTCTAGTTAATAATTAACAATTTAAGGTTCATAGATATTACTAAGGGATATTTTCTTTTTTCTTTACAGGCAAGAAGAGACTGATAGGAGAGTGAAAAATGTAAGATATATTTAATGGGACATTATAAATGGTTTTTTACTTACATGTTCTATGAAAAGGTAGTGAGATCTAAAAATATCTGATATATTCTCTATCCTTTTTCTAAGTTTTGCTAGAAACAAATTCTAAATGTGTTTAAATATGGTTGAAACATGTATTTTCTGACCTCATAGTATATAAGAAGGTGGGTTAAATCTAGGGAGTGGGTCCTTACATGTTAGTAATGTGGTAAAGGCAAATAAATAGGCTCTAGGATTTTTAGGAGAGCAAGTCAGAAACCACCAAAATCAGACTTTAAGGAAAAACACTAAATGTTTAAGGACTCTGGGTAATTGCCCAATGTAGACTTATATCTATAATATTCTGCATATTAGAAGAATTTCTAAAAATGTGACAGCTTTATTGAAAAATATAAGAGCTCAATATCATTATTAGGGAAGCTGAGAATTTTTGATTTTAAGTGTGCAGTCTGTAAGATTGTTGGAAAAATATTACTTTAAAAGTTTAATTTATGTTTTCTTACTGTAAATTTTTTCCTTCTTCATGTGTACCGGTAGAGTATAAATACCTGTTGGGGTCTAGGCTTTTGCTCTGAGAATGTGCTCAGAGATGGAAATCTAAGAAGAATAACATTTTTAGTTACCCTTCTCCTTTACATAATTTAAAAGAAAATCTACTTTTCAACCATAGATACTGTCTTTTATCTAGAGTGCTCACTTGCATTTGAGCTTGCCATTAGTTACTAAGTAGACTGATCTGTTGTTTCATGGAATTTTTTTTTTAAAGGTTTTGATAACTTTGTACTGGCTGGGAAGAAAAGCACAAAGTAACCCCTACTATAATGGTCCATATCTTAATTTGAAAGCGTTTGAGAATCTTTTAGGACAAGCTCTGACTAAGGTAAGGAAACTCTATCTGTATGAGACAACTACTTTAACTAGTACTACTTCTCGTCTTCCCTTTTCCTCTTCGTCTCTTTTTTCCACCTGCCCTCTGCCTTCTTCTCCTCCCTCTATGATATATGGCGGCTCTGCTTGGGATGGGTGGAGAGGATCGTTACTCATTTCCTGGCTTTGTAAGCCACCACAAGGGGTGAGTAAGTATTTCAGAGCAGTTTCCAGGGTATATGATATAGGTATACATATTTATTTCTTAATTTTAGGTAACTCAACAAAATACTAATTTACTTTCTTTCTTAGACACTTTATATAACCTAACTCTTTCTATATTCATTATGAACTTAACCTGTAATAGAGAGGTGCTTCAGGGCTATTAAAAGGTATGGAAGTTATTTATTTATCTTACTGTCTTGCCACGGGTCATTATATCTCAATTGCCAGCCCTGACCAGAGTTGCCCAAGTCTTCACTCATAATATTCAAATGGGAAAATTAACTTCACTATGGGGGTATTTATGCAGGAGAATCTGCTGTGTGCAGAAGAAAATATGTCATCAAAATCATATATGATCATCTAATTAATAGTAGTTGCTTGATGGGTCTTTATGATGATTAAAGGATACTGTACCAATCAGGCATTTAACATTAGTCTCTGGCACACTGTAAGGATGTAATAAATGTTAGTTACTATAATTGGAAGATAGAAGTTTTAGGATGAAATGATCACTTTGCCTTATAACTACTCTGATCTCTAAATAGTTTTGCCTGAACCCAGCCACATACATTATATGGAGATGGGATTATAGTCTAGAAGGTTAGGGTATTCCTCCTGGATTTTTATTTTCTAATTGTAAAGAGTTGATAATACCCTATTTAAAGTCCTTAAAACATTTAATTCAGAGAACAGTTGAGATAATACCATGCACAAGCATTGTACTAGTTGTTGAGAAAACACTCATACAAGGCTGATGACCCATCCTTACAGCACAGCCCTCTGATGTAGACAGATGAACAGGTAGGTCAGTGCAATGGAGGAGGGCAAGGCTCTGAAGGATGAATGTGGCAGGGCCTTGAGCAAGGGCAAAGCCTTGCCTTACAGGTATTTCAGCTAAGAAAACATCCAGTTAAAAATAACATAGGACTTTGGCTCTTGCATTAGTGTTCTCGTTCCAGCCTTTGGTTCTTTTTATGGCAGTCTGACTCAGGTTGAATCATCCTAGTAGAGTGTTTGTGCTGGGAATGCTTTATTCGAGGCTGCTTCCTGTCACCAGTGTCAAAATCAGAGTAGATAAAAAAGAATTTTCAGGGACTTCCCTGGTGGTGCAGTGGTTAAGAATCCGCCTGTCAATGCAGGGGACACGGGTTCGAGCCCTGGTCCGGGAAGATCCCACATGCCGTGGAGCAACTAAGCCCGTGCACCACAGCTACTGAGCCTGCGCTCTAGAGCCCGTGGGCCACAACTACTGAGCCTGCATGCCACAACTACTGAAGCCCATGTGCTTAGAGCTCATGCTCTGCAACAAGAGAAGCCACGGCAATGAGAAACCCATGCACCACAACAAAGAGGAGCCCCCGCTCACCACAGCTAGAGAAAGCCTGCACGCAGCAACGAAGACCCGGTGCAGCCATAAATAAATAAATGAATAAATAAATAATAAATAAATCTATTTTTTTAAAAAAGAATTTTCATAGGTAAAACTATAGTTGTGGTTCCATTCCATTATTTTGGAGTGTGGAGAGCCATAAGAGGTGTGTGAATATATTAGCTGTTTTGCATCTGTTCTGTTAAAATCAGAATCATTGTGTTCATCAAACTTTTCTCCCTTAACTAGATAATGCTTAATGGCCAATCCAAAATATATATTAAAAACAATACTTGCAGTAAGCTGTTGACCCTTAGTCATCCTGTAAGTTGTAGGTGACTCATTTTAGGTGACTTGTTGGAGTAAAGTCCTTGGTGGAGGTTCGGGGGAGGAACCAGGCAACGGGGCCAAACTTAGGTTCTTTTATGACCATGGTGGCATATCATCATCTTTAACACTTACGAGGTCAAAAATCATCTCCTGTGAGTTGAACTCTAAGGCTTCAACAAGTGTGTGTCTAAGAAACCTGGTAAATCTAAAGATTTACTTAGAATTTTAAAATCTACCATTTTTAAGAAGTATTTTGGTGGTACCAGCACTAAGCCCAGCTTCCCTATCCTCTTGGAAATAGGGTACAAAGTAGGCACTTTCATTTTCATGCTAGGATGTCAACTCTAATTCCAGGGTGTGTGTGGTGTCTAAAATATATGAAATCTCACATAAATCTACTAGACCCTACTGGCACTTAAACACTTGTCAAACAATTCAACCATGAATTAACATCCAGGCTTAGCCAAAAGTATGCCTGAGACAGCTGCTAATTATTCATTGTAAACATTCTTTCTTCAGCTTTTTCATATCTTGAGAATGTTCCTAATTAAAAGTTGAAAGAATAGTACAACAAATACCCACCTGTGTTCCATCGGATTTAATCATTAAACATGTCCCATATTGGCTTTATTTAGGTATCCATCTGTGTTTTAATTAATCATTTCAAGGTAAATTGCAGACAACTCACCCCTAAATACTCAGCATGCATCTCTTAACAGTAAGAATATTCTTCCATATACCTATGATGTCTACTAGACCAAAGAACGGTCATGAATTCCCCATTAGTTAATATCCATTCTATATTCAGAACATCCCAATTGTCTCCCAACTCTCTTTCATAGCTTTTTTTTCTGAATAATGATTTAATGAAAGTTGACATATTACATTTGGTTGTTAAAGAATCTAGGAATTCCTGGGGCTTCCCTGGTGGCACAGTAGTTAAGAATCCTCCTGTCAACACAGGGGACACAGGTTCTATCCCTGGTCTGGGAAGATCCCACATGCTGTGGAGCAACTAAGCCTGCATGCCGCAACTACTGAGCCCGCGTTCCTACAGCCGTTGCTCCGCAACAAGAGAAGCCACCACAATAAGAAGCCTGTGCACTGTAACAAAGAGTAGCCCCCGCTCACTGCAACTAGAGAAAGCCCACGCACAGCAATGAAGACCCAAAGCAGCCAAAAATAAGTAAAATTAAAGAAAAAAAAAAAAGGAAAACCCTCTGCTTTAAAAAAAAAAAAAAGAACCTAGGAATTCCTATCTCTGTATTAGTATCATCACCTGAAAGTAACATTTCTGATTTTTACTATAGTAACAAAATTACCTTCACCATATTAAAATAAATTATAGTTACTAGCTATTCATTGAGTACTATGTATTAGAACTATGCTAAGGCTTTATAAATGCTACTTACATGCTAATTTTTAAAAGTCCAGTTGTATTTTGCTATTAACTTTCCTAGAGGAATGTTAGTGTAAAAGGCTTATTTTAGTACATTCTGTATGATTTACAAACCTATGGTTAATAACATTTACATATTTCTATATAGCTGTTATATGAGCTAAACAAATATTTCATTTAGATCCAAGGAAAATGTTTTACATTCAACAAACAAGTCTACTTGGTTCACATCTAGGTTTTGAGTGAAAATAAATGAATTTGTGAAGTGTACACCTGCTATTCTTGCCCCTCTCTATTTTAAAACTTTTCTTTTTGTTAAAGAACTTTGTTATGTTTTTTTTTGTTTATTTAATAAAAATGAGCCCTAATATTTCCTGGAGGTAGGCTGAATATAATCTTATTAACTTTTCTCCTTTTGGATATCAAAATTAAGATTGTCTTTTCTCTTTGCCTCCTTTCATGCTTATTGCCAGAAAACTGTAGATAATAATTGATTTTAGCCTTTGAATGTTACTCTAATTATTAGCTTTTCTTTTATTAAAATTTCCCCCTTATTATGAAATAGACTATATTACCTTATTAAATAATATTGACTACCTCCATATATAGTCACATGAGTGCCAAGCATTAGTTGTGGGAAAACATTTGCAGATTTATATTCTGATTTTTGTCAGGTTTTTTTCTGATATTTAGTGGGGCAGTCTCATTGCCTCACCTATCAAATGCAGCACAACTTGAGCTATTGCAAATAAATAAGCAATAACTGATTACATTTTTGGAAGTTTATGCTAACTTACTAGTCTTTAAAAAAATGTTCTTCAGGCACTTGAAGAGTCCAGCTTCCTGAAGAGGAGTGGCAGAGACAGTGGTTACGGTGATATCTGGTGTGCTGAGCGCGGAGAACTTCTTGCTCCTCCAGGCAACTATAAGAGAGAAGATTCATTTGAAAGCTTGGACTCTTTGGGGTCTAGGTCATTCACAAGCTGCTCCTCTGATATCACGTTGCGGGGGGCACGTGAAGGTGAGTTACGTTTTGGACTCGACGGTTTATTTTTATTTCTTTGCGTATCGAGAGAAAATTGGGAATTGGAGAGAGTAGAAAAATGGAGTGAAACTACTGAGGCAAAAATTTCACCAAGAAGTATATTTTTGTAGAGATGGAAATATAATTGGGGGTGTCTTTTCTTTCCTTCTTTCCTCCCTCCCTCCCTTCCTTCTCTCTGTCTCTCTTTCTGTCTCTCTGTCTCACTATATTGCCACTAGAGGGGTGATAGTTTCACTTCTTTTAATCTTCTGTTTTTAGAGGAGTTTGGGGAAGAGACAGTTAACTATGACCTGTTTTATCAGCGGTAATCTATCCTAATTCTTTTCTCTCCAGATTCAGGTTTAATAATCTCTGCCTCTGAGGCCTAATAACTGATATCTCTAAACATAAAAAAGAAAGTAAATAAGATTCCATAAAAGTCTGTTCTAGTTCCTGAATAAGCTTTCTTCCCTTTTCTTACTTTCTGCAAAAGATTTTAAAAAAAAGAAACTTCTAAGAAAAAAACAGGAAAATATTTTAATAATTATCTCTGTCTAAGAATAGAAATGATTGAGATCTGTCATGATAGAATATTATGCTAAACTTTGATTAAGTAACAACACTGGCATTGTGTTAGAAAACATCTTTTGCGTCTGTCAGGGTCAGAGTAAACCCAGGACAAGTGTGAAAGGAACGTGTTAATGAAAGTCTTTCTGTTGTGGGAAGGACTTTCTTTCAAGAATCCCAATATTATGGTCAAATCTGTTATGTAAATGCAAGTCTTTTTCCTCTGGCTACTGGGTGGTGTCAGAAATTTCTGACTGTATGTCTCTCGCAATTCAAATTGACTAGATTGAAACCACAAGTGAAGTTTCTTGAACTATTTCTGTGCTTCCATCATCAGCATGAAAAATTGAGAGTTCTGGTTGTGAGTTTTTGCTGGATTGTTAGAGAGTTTACTTTGCTTGTTTATGTTGATTATTATTTTTTATTTTAAATGTTTTTATTATAAAAAATTGCAAACGTCAGCAAAGTTGGAAGAATTTTACATGAATACCCATGTACCTGCCACCTAGGTCTACCATAACATTTTACTGTGCTTGCTTTATCACATACCAAGCTCTCATTCTCTATGCATTAATTATCCATCTTATTTTTTGAGGCACTTCAGAAAATTAGAGAACATTACACTTGTCCTAAATGCTTCATCATGCAATCATTAGCTAGAATTCAACCTTTATTTGCTCTTGTTCTTTTAATGTAAATTTGCATAAAAGCAATGTACAATGAATTTGTTTTTCAAAAATAGAATGAATCAACAAATATTATAACAAAACCCCAAATTCTTTAGCTTTTTGAGTAGTCGTGGCATTTAAACGTTTAAAAAGTGAATGGCTATTTGAGTTAACCTTTACAATTACTGCTGTATTTGTTGGCTGTTTGCTGTCTAGGTTTAATGTTTTCATAGCCCAGACGACTCTTATAATAGTTTTCAGGAAATGAATGTGAGTTCATAATTCATCTGAGTGATTAAAGCTGTAAAAACAGAGGTTGAAATTCTCAGCCCACTATATTACTTTGTCCTGACTGAAGAACCTAACACATGTGACGTTGAAATGTATATCTGACCAACAAAAATAAAAGGAACACATATTGAAGGCATGTGGGAGTATACAGACTGCAGTCAGTGCAAAATGCAGTGGTCCAGTGGTGTGACTTGAATCACTCTCCTGAGATACTTCTTGCGCTGGGTGCCTCACCCTTGTGAGGAAAAGCAGAGGGTTACTGTCACGCTGCTTCCTGATCTTGGGAAAGGAGTTGCAGACCATGTTTGAAGAGGGTGGAAGTGAAGACTTGGTAATTACAACTAAGGAAGAAAAAAAACCGAAAATCCTGGGGGCCACCAGGATGATAAAACTTTTTTGTGATCAGTACGTTGAAATTCTGCTAACCTACCAGATTGTCGTCCCAAATTGATGATCAATATAATATTGATGATACGATAATATTTTTAGGTTAACAGAATTGCAAAGTCATATTCCTTAGTTTTATATGAAGCCTCTGTTGACTGGGGAAAAAAAAGCAAAAACACAATCTAAAGGCTGAGAATTATGTTTATTCAGCAGACTTGCTGAGGACTTTAGCCCAGAAGACAGTGTCTCAGAGGAGTTCTGAGGGACTGCTCTGAAGAGGTAAGGGTGGAGCCGGGATAAATCGGAGTCTTTGTAAAACAAAACAAACAAAAAAACAAACAAAACCCAACTCACTCAGGTAGTCAGAACATCAAAAGATTACTGTTAATTAAAGAGAAACCAGACATCTCAAGTTAATGAATTTCAAGCTTTCCTATGTATGGAAAGATGAAAGAGTCTGGGCTCACTGAAATCATTCCTTCGACATGCACCTTAACTGTATGGGGCGAGTAGCCTGCTTTTCTCCATCCTGAATCCCCTCAGGGTGCACAGTTGGAGACAGGTGCAGTGGCTGCTGGCTGGATGGCTGCAATATCCTTTGTTTACTGATATGGCAGGTGGCATCTTTCATCCATATCTCTTACCAGGTCAAGAATATTTGCCTACTCTGCAGCATTACTGTACTAGACTAAAAAAAAAAAAAAAAAGTAGCTTAAAAAATTCCGAAGTAGAAGGATCTTTTGTACAAATTTCACATGTACAAAATTTTAGCAAGAATCCTTGACATTTCTCTCTTATTTTCAAAAAAAATGTACTAATTTAGGAGGCAGTAAAAACAAAGCACGAGATTATTGACTATTGATCCTTCTGGTCATAGCTGCTATACTTCCTCCTTTTTTGCCATGACTCCTTTCCCTGTTCCTGTCTCAAGGTCTCCTAGCTGTGTGTTCAACCGCTGCCTGTAGCCTCCTCTCTGTTACTACTGTAGACTCCTGCCAGGCACGGCGGGAGGGGACGGGACTGCCTTTGGCTCAGGTTTACCCTGCAGGTGTGCTCCTGCTGAGAGCCCACAGCTCCCAGGTCCTCAGGTACTGTGCACAGCCAGCCTCTGGAGCTGTGGCGGGAAGCATGCAACATCTGCAAAGTTTCTTAACAAATACACAGAGGCAGGAAGAAACGGGCAGAATGGGAGACAGCTGACGCTTGTATCTATCGTATCTATATCATATCTATTGTAATGTTTTGTACCCCCATTTCTTCCCATGTATTTAAAAGAACAGACTGCCTTTTTTTTTAATGACAACAGATTAGTGTTTGTATCTATCTGACCTTGAGGTGTATCAAAGTGTATTCTTTCAAATTTGTGTGTAAATGATGTTGAATCAAAATACAAGGTTCCCAATATTTCCGTCAGAAAAAGCCTCGAGTTCTGTGTTCTCTTAATATTTTGGGGGGACATTGGAAGTCATTTGGTCCAACCTCATATGTAATGTGTGATTCTCGCTCATAGGGGTCTCACAAGGATCTATCAAACTTCTTTGTGATCTTGTGCTTTCTGCATCTCTTTCTTTGTCTTCCCTTGTCTCTCGCCTCACAGAAATTTTGGATGACTGTATGATTTATTTTAAATGACTGAGTTTCCCTCGAACTACATTCAGATCTCATTTTAGGCATCTTTGACTTGATTGCTAGATTTTTTTCACGTGTATTCCATCAACAAATTTTATGAAAAATCGTGAGGGCAAGGAAGACTGGGAAGAAAAGGGGTTCAGCCATAAACCGGGACTTTTTCTGCTTAGAATGTGCAACAGTGAAAGAATGTATTGCATGCATCTCCAGTATGCAAAGCAAGTTCCTCCTGATGGGTCTTATCACAACTTCATGACAAATTTCTAAAAATATTCCCTGCAGTTAGCAGTAGAGCACTGGGTTTCCAAGGAAAGACAGAAGCAGTCATGCTGTGTGGGTTTCAGTTAGACGAGTAATCTGGAGAGTAAAGCAAATTCTTGTGCCTTTTTTTTTTTTTTTTTTAATAGGTTGTGAAAGTGACACAGATTCTGAATTTACATTCAAAATGCAGGACCATAATAAAGATGATATGTCATATCGAAGGATTTCGGCTATTGAACCAAAGTCTGCTTTACCATTCAATCGCTTTTTACCCAACAAGAGTAGACAGCCATCCTATGTGCCGGCGCCCTTGAGGAAGAAAAGGCTGGACAAAAGTGAGGATAACAGAAGAAGCTGGGCAAGCCCAGTCTACATAGAAGCCGATGGAACATTTCCAAGGTACTGGGATGCGAGCTGATTGTTGAATTTTAAAATTCAGTCTGCTTTGTGAGTTTGCCGGGATATTTAAATTTGGTAAAAAGGAATGGTCCTTAAAATGTATTTCACAGGTAACACAAAATTCATTAATGAAATATTTCTTTTACTTACCTATAGTTTTAGTCATCCGTATCTTGAAGAGATTTCTTCCATTTTAGAATGTCAGCGTATGATTTGCCGGTTCTTTTTTTAGATGCATGCCTTTAGCTCACTGGTTATCTTTCAGCTCCCTGGATGACTTGACATTGTTCATTGTGAGCTCTGCTGTGTAGCTTTCTTCCTTTTTTTTTTTTTTCTGTGTTGACTGAGCTCCGTGGACACACAAAGAATCCTTTAATTTCCCATCAAATCAGCAGAGCAAAGCATGATTTTCCGAATCCAGCTTCCTATCAGAAGGAGGTGTATGGTTCTGAAAGTGGATCAGACTCAGAGGAGGAACGGAGGTTGCCGGATTTAGTTTTGGATGACTTAGCCAACCGTAGATTCCAAATGAAAAAGAGGCCCGAGGGGTTCATCTCGAAAAGCATCTCTCCTAAGTCTTGTTCACCAGTCTTCTCTACTGCTGACCCATTAGCCACTGGGCTATACAGAATGACGAGGTCAGAAAAACTTCTCTTGGAATGGAATGGCTGTTATGCTCTTGGCTTTTAATATGTAAAAGTAACACCCCAGATGGTTTGCAATTTGCCTCTCTCTTTTAACACATCTTATAGTTGTCTTTGGCCCTTCTGTATCAAGCTCTTCTCTAATTAAAATGAGATGCTATTATAATGCCTTAACTTTGTTGTAGGAGCTGGAATGATGAGACTGATGAATGGGAACTAATTGGCTGCGTTCACAGTGTAAACTTTGTGAGACAGAAAGCACGCCTCTTGTGTTCTGTGTCACAAATTGCTCATGCAGTGTCTTAACTGGTTGGATGTTTTGAACAGTAACGAGAGGAGAACTTGGGGCCCAGACGTGGAGGACTGGCCAACAGTACAAGAAACTTCAGACCCCTCTTGTTATTTGGAAGAGGCAGAAGAAAAGACAAGCGTACCCAACACTGTAAAGGATGATCTTTATGTGCGAAAGCTAAGCCCAATCATGCCAAGCCCAGGGAATGCTTTTGATCAGTTTCTTCCCAAATGCTGGATCCCGGAAGATGTGAACTGGAAACGAATAAAAAGGGAAACTTATAAACCATGGTATAAAGAATTTCAGGGATTCAGGTTTGTCTTTGTGCATGTTTCTTTTATTCTGGTGTCCATTCGGTACCCTGGCTGGGTACATTCTATGTGTGCTTTTTATGAGAGAGGTCAATTTCCCTTCAACATCTGTAGAATTGCTAACCGAAAAAACTCCTGTTTAAATGTAAACTTTAGGATCTGGGTCTTAAAAAGTCCTCTAGATAGCCAGAGCTTGACATTATTTTTAGTTGCATCGTTCTCCAATTCTTTGTCTTCTTTTCTCTTTCCTATCTCTATGTCACTCCATGGTAGAAGGAATTCAGACTCTGACGATGAGGATTCAGGCTCTGACAGAAGCTCTGCCATTTTTAGTAGCATACAAAAAGCGGATCATAGGCTAGACAGCAACTGTCAAAGGTGTTCACTCTTGCTGGAACTGGCTAAGCAATGGGCCAGAAACTCCCGGGACACCCATGCAGCCAGGAGAACTAGTGGTGCTTCGGATGAGCCCAGGTGGACCTGCCTGCATGAGCCCGCCTGCTTGGAGTCTGGCCTGTGACACTTGTGCCAGCTTCTGCTGCTACTTTAACCTCTGACCACGATGTGCTGAGTCATGAACACTTAGGCACTTAATGTTTAGTTATAAAAGCGTAACATATGACATCATGCTTCCTGTACAAGCATGTGAGCTTGAAATTCTATAGGATTAAATATTCTTTAGCAGAGTCACGTACAAGAGAGTATATAGTTACACGTGGCATAGACAGTCCTTGGGAAAACCGTTTTTAAAAGGCTTTTTCGGCAGTTGACCTCATTTTACAGTTGTGCTATGTGTGGAGCTGTGGAGAAAGGAAATAACTTACAGACAGACACTGGGACAGGCAAGACTGGTGGGAAAATGCAAAGAAAAGCTTCATAGGAGTCTCTAATAAAGCTTCAGAGCGTTTTATTTAATCTGCCGACTCCCTGTGCCTGTTGCATAAAGTGCTTATTGCTCAGCTCTTGAAACCTTCCAAGATCATTGCTGCTTCTCTGGGAGGGGGCTTAGGTCGTTGTGGCCAATGGGAAGAGGAAGGGGTGGAAGGGAACGCTGTGTGTGTATCAGGGGGCTTCACTCTCTTCCCATTCTGGCCCCATCACTTGGTCTCAGTGGTGCCCACTGAGAGATACACTCTGCTCTTATCCCTTTAAATGGTATCCAGGAAAGTCATGCGTTACGTACGGCATTAAATGCTAGTCTTTCCTCCCAGCAAGAGTCCCTCCCATGGCCCCCTAAAATAACTCACCCACAGTGGCTGGCTAGTTGGTCTGCTACCTAATTACCTTTTCTCCCTCAATTTAATAAGATTCTCCCTTCCTTTTTCTTTTCTATGCGTCAGTCAGTTTTTATTACTTCAGGCCCTCCAGACATATTCTGATGACGTCTTGTCTTCTGAAACAAATATCACAATTGACCCCACTGCTGGGCCAAGGCTCATAACACGCAGAAGGAACCTCTCTTATACACCAGGATATAGACCAGATGCCCTGGCGATGCCAGCCCTGGATCCTGACTTAGAGAACGATGACTTCTTTGTCAGAAAGACTGGGGCTTTCCATGCAAACCCATATGTTCTCCGGGCTTTCGAAGACTTAAGAAGGCTTTCTGGGCAAGGCGATCCTGTAGAGCAAGATATAATTCTGCAGTGTAGGGAAGGTGCACTTGTACTTCCAGACCTAGCAAAAGATGATATGATTGTCCGCCGCATTCCAGCACAGAAGAAAGAGGTGCCTCTGTCGGGAGCCCCAGATAGATACCAGCCAGTCCCTTTCCCCGAACCCTGGACTCTTCCTCCGGAAATTCAAGCAAAATTTCTCTGTGTACTTGAAAGGACATGCCCACCCAAAGAAAAAAGTAATAGCTGTAGAGTGTTAGTTCCTTCCTGTAGGCTGAAGAAAGATGACATGTTGGCTCGTAAGATCCAATCTTGGAAGCTGGGAACTGCTGTGCCTCCGGTCAGTTTCACCCCTGGTCCCTGCAGCGAGGCCGACTTACAGAAGTGGGAGTCCATCCGGGAGGCCAGCAGGCTTAGGCACAGGAAGCGGCTGATGGTGGAGAGGTCAGAGTGTGTTTCTGCAAGGATTTGCTTGTCGTGGATGGTCTTGTGTGTGAGAAAGTGGCATCGTATTGCCCAGCTCTGCATGTCACGAGCCATTTGGAAGCATCCCGTAAAACATTGATTTTGCTTTGAGAAACCTTTAGTCTTTGTGTGGAAAAAGTGCAATTCCATATTTGCACATCTCAGCGTCACCTCTCTGAGACCTGTTTAAGAAGGTGTATACGCAAATGTTGCCCTTGGCCTTAAGGATGACTATGGTACTATTCTGCCACATTGACGTTTCAGGAAAATGTTTTCCAATTATATTTTACAGACTTTTATTCTCACGTCCAGGCATTTCTGAAACAGTCTGGTTGTTTGGTTTTATGTGTTTCTCATATTTCGGAGTATATGATTTTTGTGTAAAAATTTCCCTTAAAATATGGCATTGCAAGTTTCATTTACCTTGATTTTTTATTTTGACCTAGACTTCTTGGACTGTCGATGTGCGACTTTTTAAATTTATGGTTTAAAGTTCAGTGCAAACATTATTAAAATGCATGAATGTTATTTGCTGTCTGCTACACTTTACATGTATGTAATTATGGCCATTTTGATAATGAGTCTGCATTTATGTGTTATGCAACTTGCTGTCTGGATGACTGACTATTCAGTTTGTTGAACTCTGGGATTGACAAATATTGGGTTAAATGAAATTAGTAGATCTAAATCTAACTTATTAGTTCCTGGCAACAGGAAACTTTTTAAAAAATGGGTTTGTTGGTTCAAAGGAAATCAGGAAATTCTTTATCTTAATCTGAATTCCTTGAGATATGAGATCAATGCGATTTTGAGACACGATCGAGAATGTGACTGAAGAAGCAACCTTTTGAGATTTGTCCATCTCTAGTTCAACTCTTAAAGATGCTGATTTAGAAACTAACACAACTAGAAAAAATGACTTTTAATTTTTGGTTTTCTGATTTCTTAGACTCTTTCAAAAGATTTATGGTGAGAACGGGTAAGTTTTGTGGTTCACAGTAAAAAAAAAAAAAAAAAAAAATCTGCATTTTGTTTGTCCTTTGTGTAATATGTCCTTGCACTTCTATCCTGGCATGTCACTAAATGGGGGTGCTCTGTGTGTGCTGTGCATGAGACTTAAAAAATGGGAAATCTTTCTTAATTCTGCAACCAAATGGTAATATTTCTGACTGAGTGCCCAGTGCATGAAGTCCTATAGGACAGCAACAGTTTGTTTTATTAGAAGTCGAAAATTCAGGTCCTTTTTTTTTTTTTTTTTTTTTTCTTAAGGAGTTGATTAAAAGTCACAAAAACATGCGCCTGAGATTAAGTGTATTTATTTTGGTATCTGATTGCTGCATAGAGCAAACCTCTCATTTTTGGATGTTGAAGCCCAAATAACTACGTTTTAGAATATCTATGATGGAAAGAGAGTATTAGCATTTACTTTGAGGTTGGAATGCATGCAGTTGTTATTATCTGTCTACTCTTAGTTCAGGGGGAGCTTTGTTAGTTGGGATGGTGAGCGGCATTAGTCTTCCCTTAGTAGGATTTGGAAACGTTTTCAAGATTCCTGATTAGGGTAAAATTGTATAACATGGCTGTATTATAAAGGCAAATCAGACTTCCAAAACTGCAAAAAAATTAAAATATTGGTAGTTTCCAGTATAGCTGCAAGGACTAATATTTATAACTAATTCCCAGTTTTTGTTTCCATTGGTCCTCTGTATCTGAGGATGCAGATCCTGGAACCAATCCGCCTCGGATACAGAGGGGCGACTGTCCTGTTGTTTAACTCTAGTCACCTGGTAGACATACAATATGATAAAAATAACTTTCTGGAAATATTTTCCCTTTCTAGAATAACTGAGTTAAAATAAATACTTCTTTACTTTTAGTACACACTGTGTAGACTTAGTCATTCTTAGTGCAGAATAACCAGCTGGCTACATCTTTTTTTTTTTTTTTTTTTTTTTTTTTTTTTTTTGTGGTACGTGGGCCCCTCACTGCTGCGGCCTCTCCCGTTGCGGGGCACAGGCTCCGGACGCGCAGGCCCAGCGGCCACGACCCACGGGCCCAGCCGCTCCGCGGCATGTGGGATCCTCCCAGATCGGGGCACGAACCCGCGTCCCCCGCATCGGCAGGAGGACTCTCAACCACTGCGCCACCAGGGAAGCCCATACATCTTAATATTTTATATCAAACTCTGTAACTTTGTGAACCTAACTGCTAATACTTTTTGATCAAGAAGAAAATTTAAGTATGTCAAATATTTTAATCTGTCTAAGCCTTTTCATCTCTAAGTTTCTCTAATTTTAAAATTATTTATTTATTTATTTTTGGCTGTGTTGGGTCCTCGCTGCTACGCATGGGCCTTCTCCAGCTACGGCGAGTCGCGGGGGAGGCACTCCTCATTGTGGTGCGCGGGCCTCTTGTTGTGGTGGCTTCTCCTGTTGCGGAGCACGGGCTCTAGGGTTGCGCGGGCTGCAGCAGTTGTGGCTCGCGGGCTCAGTAGTTGTGGCTCGCAGGTTCTGGAGCACAGGCTCAGTAGTTGTGGTGCACGGGTCTACCTGCTCCGCGGCATGTGGCATCTTCCTGGACCAGGGCTTGAACCCGTGTACCCTGTATTGGCAGGCGGATTCTTAACCACTGTGCCACCAGGGAAGTCGCAGTTTCTCTACTTTTGATAGCTTTGGATAATTTTGATAATGTGGAGATCTTGGAAGGTACTAAAAGTTACTGTTTAAAGCAATATAGCCATTCTAGATGTCAAAGATGTAAAGGAGCGACGGGCAACTAATTTCAAGTACTTCTCAGCCACTGATTTCAAAAATCAGGCTCCCAGCATGCTTTAAGTGTGCCTTGCAAAGGCACATTATCTCCTATCCAGTTCCTCATGTGTGCTTAACACGTTTCCATCAGGGAGGGTGAACAAGGCAAATTTTAGCATGACGCTTAAGCATCTGCTAATCTCAGTTCATCATGGGAAAGCTGTTTTAACTTGATAAACAAATCTTTGCAGTCTCAAGCGTTTTGAATGATAACTTTCAGAGGAATTTTCTTTGGTAAATAAGGCTTTATAACATAAGCAGGTTGTTTTTCTTAAAGGGGATACGAATACACTGAGTACAAGTGCTTCATGCGAATGTAAACCTGTACAGCTATTCCAATGGCTGTACCTGCTTCCTCTTAGGAACACACTGTATGACTGAGTTAAGAAAAGAAGAGAAAAACCCAAATGCTGAGGCTCAGCAAGCTAAGGGTTTTCCTGGGCCAGAGCCAGCAGCAGCAAATGCCTTCCGTAGACCATTTCAAGATTGCTGCTTGCATAGTACACTATTTGTTTTAAAGGCCGTTCCCCATGCCATTTACTGCCAAGGTAACACAAATAAAGCAAGGTTGTCTGTAAATGGAGACTGATGAATAATGCATGACTTGTCAAATAATGGAAAGTAATACAGATACATCTTCAGAAAACTGAAGTGCATTTTAGACCACTTGCGATCAAAATATATTATTGGGGATTAAAAAAAATTCTCTCAGTTACCAATGTTTTTCTTAAATTGATCTGCAGTGAAAACAAAAAAAGATTTAAATTGGATTGAGTATAGACATTTAATCTAGAATTCGTCTCATGTTTGTAAATGATTATAAACATGAAACAAGTGATATTTCTGGGTGGTCTTCCTCTGGACATCATGTATGTTGTCAAGCTTGGAACACTTACCTGGAAAAAATCATTATTGCTCAACATCCTGTGATGGAAAAATAACTGCCTATAACATGAATGGTTTCTTTTTGGTAAGAACAGGTTAAAGAGAAATGTGCCTCACCTTTTGCAGGCTTAGATTGTTCATTTCTGGCTTGCTATTTATTTGGCATTTAACACTTCTCACTTTATTTTTACTAAGACGCTTTGTATGTGGCAGTCATTTTCTCACATGTGCTTTTGTGTTGCATGATTTGTCTTATGGTTCTGTGACATTTGAAAATTTGGTTACGATGCCTCTTGGCAGAAGCTGTTAATGACAAAGAATTTGTAACGGTATATAGCTATAATTTTGTAATATGATTAACCCATTGAGTCTACTGCCAGTATCAACAGGAAATGAACATTGATTCAAGGTGAAGTTGTAATCACAGACAACTAAGACACTTATATTTTACTTATGGAGTTCTGGCCAAAAAATTCTTTAGAACTCTAAGACACCTAAGACAACAAGGAGGGAAAAACAAAGTTGATGTGAGTTACTTTCTGAAGATTTTGCCCCCAGGGGACATTCAGCAATGTTTGTAGACATTTTTGATTGTCACATTGGGTAGGTTGAGAGGAACGTTGCTACTGGTATTTAGTGCCTTTATAGCCAAAGATACTGCTAAATGTCCTACAGTACACAAGATTGCCCCCTACAATAAATAATTTTCAGGCCCCAAAATGTCAATAATGCAGCTGTAGAGAAACACTGATTTAGACTCTAAACCTATAAAGGAAAAGTCTCTTATGTTATCTTATCATTATAATTTATGGTAATTCTAAAGCCTCTCACCCTGGTTTTAGCATTAATTACTCTTCAGAGAATTCCTACAATTCCTAATGGAAATATATTTAGAGGTGCATAAATAGGTATATTCTTATCTTCCCTTGAAAGTTGGGGACCCCAAACTTAGCATCGTGAAATTTCTGTTTGCCATATAAGGTTATCGGTGATTTTATATTTAGGAAATTTTGCTACATGTTGTTCCTTTTTGATCCCTTAGGTCCTAGATATTCATCTGTAAATTTCCTGAGGTTGAGTTCTAAAAAAATACTCATCGTAACACTAGTCCCTGCACTGTGGGAAAAGAAAATAAGATTTTAGTGATCTTGTTTTATAATCTACTCCCTTTTTCTTAAACTTCCCCTTCTTTCTCTCTTCACCCTACATGCTGTTTTAAAAAAAATTCTATTCAACTGAAAATGCAACATGATAGACCTGTATTTTGGGGGGAAAATCCAAATGCAGTTTTACATTGGAGCTTTTCCAAATAAGGAAAACAAGGGTAAATGAACTGCAAGGGAATTATTTGTCAGTGAATAGTAATTCATTCTACAAAACATTCTAGAGCTGTGTAGTCCTTTCAAGTTTTCCCAGTCTTCCTGGGAGTAGCTCTGGTGCTTATCTCAGTTTGCATAACAACTAGGTGTTATGTGCATTTTAGAGATGTGGAGAAAGAGAAACAGATGCCACAGCTTTCCCAAGGACCTGCAGCTCCTGAGTTGCTAGAATCAGACTAGGGTTCCGTACAATGAGGTAATCCATGGAGACTGCTCGGCAGTTGTTGTTGGCACACAGTAAGCCCTCAGAAGTTTAATATTATGCTGTTAACTCTGATAAGGAAGGAAAGAATTCTTCATGATCTGGCTGAAAGACTCCTTCCTACACTCAAAAAGTTCTCGATTTTATCAGTGTGGCCTGGGCTGACCTCTCTAATTTGAAACTGCTTTGGGAGTTAGTTTTCAGTAGATCTCTAATGATCATATTTGCCTTAATAAGAATAGTTGGTGTATAGCACCAGATGGTTATTGAAACGCCATCAACATAACCTGACCCATTATTTCTCCTAACGACTCCTTCCTGGCTTAGCAGACAAGGAACTGAGACTGAGAAAAGTTAAGTAATGTTAAGTGGGAGTGAAAATTGGTGCTTCTGCTGGGTCTTACTTCCTATCTCATTCTGGTGCCTGGCTCAGCCTGTATGGAATGTGCCAGGCTTTCCAGAGGTAACTTTATCGATCCCAGGGAACACAAGGGGCTCACATTCCTGCCTTCCACAGGGACTTGTCTACTCTTGCCATTGTTTGGCTCACTTTGTTCATATTGGGGGGACCTCCTGTGTGGCAGGCTCTGTGCTTTGGGCTCCCCGGAGGGCGATGCAGCCTTTGCCCAATGGTGATACCGTGTTTTCTGAAAAGACACATGTTAAGGTTTCATAGTGCAGGAGGGTGAGGGCTGAAAGGGTCTGGGCCAGTTGAGACTGTCCAGCCTTCCTTCTACCAAAAGATTACTTAAAATACTTATATTTCCAATTTTGTTCTGGACTTTATGTAACCTCATGTGTTGGGCATCCAGATTCCCCTCATACCTTCATCCTGAAAAAATGTTCTTGTTAGTGAGTCTGTTATTGTATTAGCTCATATAGCCTTATTCTTTGCAATTATGACTTAAGTGAGTTCATATTCTCAAATCATATGACGATTTTTATATAGTCATACCTAGTTAATTATATATGATGTTAACAGCTCAATATATAATTTCATATATGTACTCATATATGTAATTCCTTAATATTCTTGAATAAATCCTATAAAGCTTTCTGTATAAAACTGGGGAGGAGCCACAATTTCTTACAAAATTAGAAACATTTCATAGCTAGTTTATTTTGCATGATTAAATATGCTAAAACATACCTCATTCTTACCACAGATGTTAAATGAGTGTGTCCTGCATGCCTTGTGCTGTGTTCATGTGTTTTCCTTCCAGGCAGCATGTGAACTTGTGAGGGAGGAAAGCTAAACACGCATGCATGCCTGCACACTACATATGACGTAATGCTGAGTGTTCAGTGCCACAAGAATGGTGTAACTAAAGCATCACTTTCTGCAGGAAGACTTTATCAAAGTGGGAGAAGATTATCTAGATCATTAGGACATTTAGGAGCACCTACCAGGGGCTGGGCACTCTTTTAGGTGCTGATGATAGAGCAGCAAACAAATCAGACAAAATTCCTGCTTTATAATCTTACAAGGCGAGACAGGTGATGTGTAAATAATCATACAATTCAGATGGTGATAAATACTATGGAGAAAACGAGAGGGAATGTGAGTCAGGGGAGAGGGGCATTAGCTCTTCTTGTAGGGTGGTCAGGGGAGGAAACCCCGAGGTAACATTTAAGCAGCTGATGGGAAGTGAGAGATAAACCATGTGAATATTCGGTTGAAGAGCATTCCAGGCAGATGGAAGAGCAGGGAGGGAAGCAAGAGGTTGGGCCTGAGCAGGGAAGCCAGTTGGCTGGAACAGAGTGTGTGAAAGGGAGCTCAGTGGGGACAAGAGCAGAGAGGTAGGCAAGGGGCCAGGTAATGTCAGACCTTGAAGGTCTTGGAAGAACCGGCTTTTAACTCAGGTGAGATGGGAAGAAACTTGTGGGTGCTGAGTGGAGCCATGTCATGACCTGAGTGCAATTTCAAAAAAGTCCTTCTGGCTGCTGTGTTGAGAATACACTGTTGTGCAGGAAGGGGTGGAAGCAGGGAGTCCTAATCCGGGCAGGAGATAGGACGGCCTGGATCAGGATGGCAATGGTGGAGGTGGTGAGAAGTGGTTGCCCCTAGATATATTTAGAAGGTAGAGGGACAGGATTTCCTGATGGGATCAGTTATGTATAAGAGAATGAGGAATCTGGGATGCCTTAAAGATCTTTGGCCCATAATATGAAAGGATGCAGTTGGCTTTTATTGAGATGAGGAAGATGTGAGACCATGATTTTGGTCTGTCAAGTTAAGCTTGAATTGCCCGTGAGACTTTTAAGCGGAGAATGAAGAGGAGGTTGCATACACCCAGCCAGACTAGAGTCTTGCAGGGATCCTGAGGGATGAGTGGCATTTTAAACGGCATATATATACTGGTGAAGGGTTTCTAAGTTGGAGGGAAGAGTTCAGGAGAGACCTTCGCTGGATTTGGAGCCTGGGTGATAATTTAAGAAGCTTTTTAAAAAGTCTAGGTAAGAGTTGACTGTGCTCTGATCTAGGGTGTTGGCAATAGAAATGGAAAGAAAAAGACACTGAATAAGAGGACTCGATAACTAGGGAGAGAGAAAGGTGAAAAATGGTTCTTCGGTTTCAAATGTGGGTAATTGGGGGCAGGTAGCATCATTGACAAGAGGAAAAGCAGGTTTGGAGACAAAATGGAGTTTGGCTACCTCAACAGTAACCACGTGTTTAGTAAGTTACCATTTACAAAATCCTTTCTAGGTGTTATTTCCATTGATCCTTTTACGGTGGCCATGCAGAGATGTTTATTTAACAAGCAATTGGAATTGAGTCAGAGAGACTGGTCCTAGGCCATCGATTTGGGGGAGTCATTTGCATGGAGAATGTAATTGAATTCCTGAGCTGGCTAAGGGCAAGCATGTTATTAAAAAAATGTGGTGATGGCAAAATCTTGGGGAAGGCAAACTTAGGGGCTCAAGAAGGAGAGGGAGAGTTACTTAAATAACTGAAAGTAGAGTCAGTTACAATGAAATAAAAATTCTGAAAGCTTGGTAGGAGAGAACATTTTGGGCACCCCACGTTCGAAAGCTCTGTGTCTCTCCCTTCTTCTCTCGTTCCTCCTAGCTGCTACTCAGTATTCAGATCTGACACCTCTCCTTCCGGGAGGCCTCCCTCAGTCTCCCTTCTCTGGTGTAGCTCACCATGCCCTTCTGTGTGCGTGTACAGCACACATGCCTCGTGGGCGGCACCCCACTCTGCTCAAACTACCCTAGCCTGAGCTCTCTGAGACCTAACCCGCAGTACATCCTCACGGCAGGGGTCACGCGTGGACAAAACGAAAGCTGCCTTAACGAAAAGGAGGATTATAATAGAGGCTATATTGTAACTGGCTATTGGAAACCACCTGTGGTCTTTGAGACCAAGCCCAGTGCAGTAGTGGGGCAGATGTTATAGAATCTTTGAGAAGCAGTGGCACATTTATTCCTGGTATTGAACTTGAGGAGAAAATATCAGGTAATCGTTAAATTATTTAATAAGTGCTCAGAAAAGGCAGCCAAACCTTAAAAGATTATCTCTGGGGGAGATAGAAAAATAAAGACAGGTGATTCTACGGACTAATAATTATTTTTTCCTAAAGTAATCTTTTCCTGCGTCGACTACCTAAATATGAACATTGGATTATTTTTTCAGACTTGTTCAGGGTTCATTTAGCCATTTTGTGAAAGAATTCATGCTTGACTAGAGTGCTAGGCTCTTGTTTCTGCGTTTTGGAAAAACACCATTTATCTCTGTAGTGCTATTTCTGTGATATTATCACGAAAGCATCTAGGTAGTACTGCAGAATTTTAGATGGAATTTCCAAATATAAGCCCAACCTTCCAGTTTTACCTTAAATCCGGTCACATGAACCTTGGTTACCATGGGTATTTTTGTCGTAGGAGCAAGTCCATGAGTGATGTCAGCGCAGAGGATGCTCAGAACTTGCGTCAGCTGCGTTACGAGGAGATGCAGAAAATAAAGTCACAGTTAAAAGAACAAGATCAGAAATGGCAGGATGTGAGTATTATTTTTATTGGGAGATGGGGAGCAGGGAGGATGTGTTTCTTTGACTTTTCCTTCTTTAAAAAGAGTCAGTATACTCAGGGATGATTTTCCTTGCTATTCCAGATTTCAGTTCTGTAGAAAATGTGATGTTTTAACCATTTTGGTCTATTACTGCTGTATATCTTAAAGGCCATTGTGTGAAACAGAAGCTGTTTGTCTTCTGATATTTTCTGTGAGTTCTCAAAAATGAGAAGCTGCTTCCGTGCAGTATAGGTAACTTGTTTACTTGCTTTGGTGGTTGAACTTGACGTATGACTGTTGCTGATGCTTATGAAAGGAAAGACTTTGCTCAAGGTTTAGGGAGAACAGGGGAGCAGGGGGTCCAGCTCAGAGACTGGGTATCAGCAGGGAGAGAGGAAAGGGTTCTTAGAGTTAATAGAGGAGGTTTGGGGAGAAATACGAATTATAACTCAGTAATATTTTGGTTGAGAAAGCAGTTACCTAATGTGAATCAAAATTAGGTGTTTTTACAGCGCTGACATATATCCAGATGTCTGTTTGGATAAAGATTTAACCTTTAGTTTTGTCCCCGGCCGAAGGGAACTCTACCCTTTAAAAAAGCGTTAATTGTTTTACACCAAAGGAGTGTAAAGAAATACAATGGATAAACTACACAGAGCAGACCCAAAGAAGTCTGAGGACAACCTTTTGTAAGAGGGTTGAGAGGTAGCATAAACAAAAGGGCTAGAGATAGTAAATCTTAATTTTCCAAGAAGTTAAAGATTACATAATACAGATGAAACCTCTGCCTTGGCTTTGTTTCTAAATTCCAGTTCCTCTTTTATTTGGGAACTCATTTTAATTGTCAAGAAACAGAAATTCAGTGTCAGTTTGCCAAAATACATGAGAACTGAGGCTGAAAATGAGAGGTATGGAGGGTTTATCCCTTAGGTTAAGTCAGATGAAAATTCATGCTGGTTACCCTGTAGGACTTATGTGCGCTGCTTTTGTTCCTTCTGAAAATAGTTCATAAGGATTTCAGGCTGTTTTTTGAAGCAGGAATGGCCGTGTCTGCTCCCAAAGGGTATACACCAAACCTACTTTATGTGCTCTGGGGTTGAGGTTCCTCTCAGTTTGAGAAGCTTACATGAGCTTCTGTCGGGGCTGCAATGCCACTAGGAGTTCTTAGCGTGGGATTTCTCTGTTTTGATGACATAGAAAAGTTGGTACCATCCAAACTGTCTTGACCCCTGGGTGTCAGAACCAGCTTAGGCTGCTAGGACTCATTTTAAAGGTGAATTAGGTTTATGGTCCTGGGATCACCCAGCTAGGTGAGACTTAGGTTCTTGGATGTATGGGAAGCAGATGTCCACTTGTTCCTGTGTGATCCTCCTTACTGCCCTGTCCTTATGGGGAGCTGACCTGCTTTGAAATCACCTACTTGAAGCTGGCTTCCCCATGAAAGCCTTTCCAAACTCCGCCTTCCCCTGCCTGGGATAGAATTGATCACTTTCTCCTTTGGATCCCTACTCTCTCACGCAATCCAATCACACTCATTGCTGGACTTTATTTACCTGTCTGTCTGGCCCTCTAGACTGAGAGTTCCTTGAGGGGAAGTGCATCATTCATCTGTGTGTTTGTGGCCCCCTTGTCTCAAAGTAGGGATTGAACTCCATATTTGTTAAATGTATGCTTCTGTGTTTAGCCATTTTACAATGATGTTTCTCTTCCAGTCTGACTCGTGAAGCATGTCATTTTGTGTAAGAGCCAGATTATTGGAGTGAGATGGAAATGAATTTAAAACAGTTCCTGATCTTTTCTGACCTGGCATCTAATTACAGGCGTTTAGCATTCTTTGTGAAGTGGGCAGTGAGGCAGGCTACCTGGGAAAACAAAAATGGGGTCTATCTTATTAGGTCAGGGCTTTTCGACAGATACATGAGATAAAAGGCTTGGTACAGAAACGCTGGCTATAAAAAGCAAAATTAGGGCACCTTGGCATCAAAGTTCGAGTGAATAGTTTCAGCGACGTAATGGGATCCTCTGGCATGCTCTCACTGCTGGAGAGGGTGTGTAGAAATTCAGGTGTGCCTGTGCTGATGTGATTTTCTTCTGTCAGGACCTTGCAAAATGGAAAGATCGTCGGAAAAGCTACACTTCAGATTTGCAGAAGAAAAAAGAAGAGAGGGAAGAGATTGAGAAGCAGTCGCTTGAGAAGTCTGAGAGAAGATCTAAGACATTTAATGAAATGCTGCAGGACAGGTAATGAGGCTGAATGCATCTCAGGGTTGGAGATACCAGTGTTAGATATTTTGTGTAAGTGTAGTGGGATGTACATGTGCACCAATATTAAACTGTCATCAAATGTGCATAACCTTCGAGCATTTTGCTCTGCATTGAAAAAGCAGAGTATTGCTGTAATAAGTAGTGACTTGGATTAATGAAAGAAATGAGTACTTAAGAGTGGCGTACGTAATTTCTTCATTTTACATTCTATATTCACATGCAGGATTGGCTATATATGCAGAAAATAAACAACATTTTCTCCTTTTAAAGTAAGTTTAGGAATGGAACGGTTGGATAAAACCAGCTCTCACTCTTAACTAAATTGTGTAAAAGTATAGCGAAGTTCTTTTTCATGTCTTCGTGGTGCAACTAAAATTGTATTTTTAAAGGAAGACTATATAAACATCAATGTGAGGGTTTATTTTTTTTCGTTGCAACATAACAGGATAAAGGTCTAATTTAAACTTGCCTGTGGAGCAGTTACTGTGTGAAACCTTGAGATATTTACAGGACAGGGAGAAGGCAAATAGGCTTTAAGGATAATGTCAGAAAGGAAATGTGCTGTCAGGTGAAATTAAGCAGAGCTCCTTTGTCCCCTAGAAGCCAATGGTAAACACAGTTTCATTCACTTAAATGCAACGCAGTTGGCTTGAGAGGTACTCCTTACTAAATGGTAGCCAGTGAGACTGTTTCATCAACCTCTCTATAGACAGGAATGGTGACTCTTAATCTGCAATAATTGTCCATGAAAATTCTATCAAGCTGTATGAAATTATATACTAACTTGATCTTAATGAAAGTCTGAGTCTTTTGTGGTCTTCTGTTTTTACGAAGCTATTATAAATTGTGTACAAGAAAACTCTCAACCCTGTTAAGAAATCCACATCTTTGGAGGGTTCAAATTGGATGTCAATTAGTTATCGTTACAGTGTGTTAATTTTGGAAGCATTATACACTTGTGGATGAAATTTTGAATAATCCCTTATTAAAGTTTTCTTATTTTCTTATTAAAGTCTCTTGACAACTGCATATACTTCAGGGACTTTTTTTTTAACCTCTTTAAGAAAAAAAAGTCAAGCTCTTAATCTTTCTTAGTGTGACATTAAAAAATTTGCATGTATTTATTCTCACATTCTCTTCATATTGTGTTGTTATATGAAGTCAGCAGTCTTTTTGTTCCCACCCATTTTTTTATGTTAATGACCCAAATAACATCTGTCTCTCCACCTCTGTGTGTCAAATGCATAACTTTGTGGTTTTGGCGTTTCTTTCTGCTAAGGGAATCCCCAAATCAGATGTCTACAGTTACATCGAGGAGGAGACTGTATTCTTCTGATGATGGAGTGAATGAAGAAAAGCATCCCCCTATGCTGACTATGTCAGAAGCAAGTTCCCAGAATGAGAGAGTAGAAGAGAAGGGAACCACTTATCCGACGGAAATTCCTAAGCAAGATTCTACAACTTTTGCAAAGAGGGAGGCTACTATCACAGCTGAAGTTCAGCTTCCTTCGAAAAGCCCCATGGAAGAACAACGCCCAATCTCCTTGTCTTCTCAGCATTCACTGAATACACAAATGGAGTTGACTCGAGTTTCAGCTACTCTCCCCAGAAGTTACCAGAAAACTGATGCGGCCAGGTTAACGTCTGTGGTCACACCAAGACCTTTTGGAACTCAGTCAAGGGGAATCTCCTCACTCCCGAGATCCTACACGGTAAACATGTTCCTAGTTCACTTAGTCTGTTTGCCAGCGCAAAATACCGGTGAACTTGTGCAGAGGTTTGAGTTACAGATACTTGATGGGTAAAATGTATATATAACTTGTATATAAAGCAATTGTATTTTTACCAATTTAGATTCAATAGACATTTAATGCTTAAAATATAGCAACGATGCAGAACTGATTAAACTTTAAGTTCAATGAAAGTCGAGCTGATACATTTTAAAAAATAAGTAATCTACATTCTAAGGCAGAGCATTTATTTTTTAGTGTCATATTTTCTCAAATATATCTTTTGTAAAGTATTAGGTTGTACTGTATGAAATTGCCAAGTCAGTTCTTTTTGACCTACAAAACAGCAATTTCATGTGGTTTAACCTAAATATTTTCAGGTGATTATGCACAAAGTTCTATTTTTCCTGATTTCCCACTTCATTAGAACTTGATATATTTGATTGTAGTTATTAAAATGTATCTTCATGGTTCAAAAAATACGTATTTTTATTGGGGTTTTAAAGGGCATAGAATCATTTGCCCTGAGAATGAAGTAGGGCTAAAAGTGAGTGTATTATTTTGAATTATTTAAAAGGAAGCAATACAGTCTTGAGCACATTGGTGTTCAAATCCCTTTTACCTCTGCCAATGAGGAATCCTAAAACTCAAAAATAGAAAAAATTTGATTTAAAAAATTCAAGGTGAGGGAAACCCGCCGAAACTAGCCAGAAAAACCGCTGACCATTATATTAAGTAAATACAGGCATATTTGACAACATAAAAATTAAATTTATATGATAGACACCATTAACGTAGTCCAAAACACAATTTATATAGGCTCAGAAAAATATTAGTAAAATGTATTTTATATATAGGTTTAATATCCCTAAGATTTAAAATGCAAATTGATAAGGAAAGATAAACAGTAGAAAAGTGAATATAGAAAGGAATAGTTCAAGGGAGAGGGAATTTAAATGGTTGGTAACATAAAGTACATAGAGCAAGTCTCATTAGAGCAAAGTCTCATTAGAGCAAAGTCTCATGAGAGCAAGAATGAGGTGTACAACTTTTCACCCATGAGATTGACAAAGATATAAAACATTCAAAACGTCTAGCGTTGGCAAGGATGCAGGGACAGAGGCATTCTCATACATTACTTTGGGAGTGCATTGCTACAATTTTTAAAGATATATAAATAAATAAATAATTATATATATACATATAAATTATATTTCATACTACATACATAAAATATTCTTTGGTCCAGCAAGTCTACTTTTGGGAATCTATGCTATAAAAATAAACATGCTGGTTATAAAGAGATGTGCAGTATTTTTGGTACACTTTAAATGAAATTGAGTGCATATCAAATGAATAAATTGTAGAGACCCATAGTGTGAAGTATTCAGTTGATCTAGTTTAGATTTCTGTCTGTTGACCTGGAGTGATGTAGACGGTCAAAGCAAGTTTCAGAGGTCTGTTTATAAAATAAACACTTTCGTAAAAAGTAACGACTCCTACCACTTCATACATACAGATCTGTTAGTGTGAAAGAACATGCTCCAAGCTTTTAGTAGTAGTTACTTTGCTTTGGGAGGTATATATTACTTTCATTACTTTAAAGTATTCATTTAATGTATACGTTTTTTAAATAGAAATCTAACAGAATACGAAGTTTAAAATGGTGTTTCCTATTTAGATGGATGATGCTTGGAAGTATAATGGAGACGTAGAAGGCATTAAGCGAACCCAAAGCAGTTCAGTCAGCATCTCTGTGCAAAGACCTGACACGAGCCAGCTTGAGTCCAGGTCATCCAGCGAAAGAGAGGCAGCAGCATCCAGAGAAAGTGTGATGAGGCTGCTCTCTCCTACACCCGCCTTCTCATCTCCTTCCCAGGGCCAGGCTGCCACTTCAAAAGACACATTATCTTCCACATCTAGCCCTGATTTGACGTCTGAGCTTGGAGAAGGGAGAAGCTCACCACAGACAGAGGTCTCCAGATCACAGGTGAGTTTGGGAAGGCTTTTTAATCACCTGCCTCCCAGAAACATAAGTATTTAAATCAGGAAACCACGTTTCTAACCTCTAGGCACTACAGTCTGAGCTGATAATACAGAAAACGACATTGCACTTTATTTGTAACAGATCTTGGAGGAAGTAGATCTCTTCCAACTCTGAGTTGATGGGTCCAGATGACCCTTGTGATATGGGTGTATGGAGACTTTTTGGACCAGTCTCCCTGGAGTTGGCTGGCTTTGCTCTCTAGTCCCCACTTCACCAGCTGTTGCCTTGCACTGTTAGCACTCAGTAGTCCGCGTTCAGGTGCAGGAGTCACTCAGGAGGTTTTAGATGCAGGTCTAAGAGAAAATGGGTAATAAAAGCCCCTTCTCAGGGAAGTGAACTGACCACAAGGAGAAACTGGTACACATGAGAGGGGCTGGCCACTAAGGACAGGGAACTTCTTTCTCTACCATATGAAAAGTCTAGTGACTTTCGATACTGATTTGTACTTTGAGAAGCCTAGGATTTTGTACCACTCCTTGTCTTTTAAGGGGAATATTGAGCCTTAGTTACAGTATGACAATTGCATTCTTTAACATTTGGAGTCCAAATAAAATATACCATCAGATGAAGAAGGACTGGGGGCATTTGTAGTTTTTCCTACTTAAAATCCCACAGATGACTTTAAGAGAATTATTAGGTAATGAATGTTCTTTTAGTTATGTTTTACACATAGGCTAAAAAGTTGTTGCTTGTCTAGAGAACAGAAAGAAGCTTTTCTCTTTTAGAGAAAAACCTTCAATAAGCAATTTGATAGTTGTATGAACCCCTTAGTGTGGAGATGCTTTTATGGTTCTGTGGCTTAGTCTAGCATTTTCTGATGCCTTACTAGAGTGTATATTTTTCCCAAGGCACAACATTAAGTATATAACTTGGCCCAAGTTATATTAATGAAATATCTTTGTGTAAAATATGATACAGCATATTTTAATATCGTTAGTTTTTATTAGTACAGGAAAGCTTCACAAGTTTAAAGTAAGCTTTTTTTCTTTGTGATTATAAAGTACTCTGTGCTTGAGAAGACTTGGAAATGCAGGGAAACATACATAATAAAAATGACTTGGTAATCCCATCATTTAGAGATATTCTGTAGCATTTAGACATATTTCTTTCAGTTTTCCCATGTATATTTACAAACATATCTAAATCCAGTCTCTTCAGGTTGCTAAAATCATTGGTAGTAAATTATTTTTTTAACTTCACTTTTAAAGAATTGGGAATACGTAATTAGCATCATAAGCCTCCGTGGATGAGAACAGTAGCCTCTGGTATACTTGGGGAACGTAAGGTACCCGTGGATGAATAATAAAGAGAGAAGCAAGGTGTCTTTTGTTTTATGGACTTGCCTGTTTGCCTTCGTCTTTTCAAATAGCAAATCCCACGAAACAGCCTGATTATTGTACTGTGTGCTCAGTGGTGGTAACTCCTTCAGGGTGGCAGTTGACTAGCTGCATCAGTGGATTAAGAAAAAGAGGCTAAGTGTGGGTGTGGCTTCCAGGTTAGAGCAGTTCAGAGGAACGTGAGTTAACGTGGCGTGGTTTCAGGTTTTATCATTAGTGGATTTATGCTCTTTAGTCACCCAACTTGAAATGGAATGCTACCGGGCAAAATTAGGCTTGACTTAATAAGTGGAGCAATTGGAATTCTTGAACAGATGTATATATCATATGGTGACTTGCCTATCCCTGAGATGTTTGGTGTGTCCACTTCTGCATTCCGAGGAAAGTAGCTTATGTAGCATCACCCTGCTCTTGTCACTGAGAAGGAGCTTACTGACTTGGGAAAAGGGCTGGGAATGCACAGAACAGCCTAGGACCAGTATGGCCAGGGCATATGCAACACTCCTCCAAACCACCTAATTCTAGGAGTTCAGAGTACAGAAAAATATAAAAAATGGTGTCTGGCTGAACATCTAGATGTCTTTCTCTTTTAGTTGAAGCGTACTTGATTGACAATATTATATTAGTTTCAGGTAGACGTCTTGGTAGCTTTGTAAAAGATCGTTCTTCAGGTCCTCTTCCTTACTCACACCTGTGCTGGCAGTGTCCTTTCATTTCTTCCTACAGCATCTCGCTTGATGTTGTTACCCTTTTCTATCCCTGCTTCAGCTACCCTAATACCAGCCCTTTCGCTCATCCGTGCAAACACTTTGTAAATAGTCACGTCTTTGTGCATTCTACACAAGGCTGGCACCAGATTAGTTTGCATGATGCCAGGCTGGACTGGGTAGTTTCTCTGCTTCAGAGCCCCCAGTGGTCTGTTCAGTGAAGTTCAAAGCACTCAGGGGAACACCGAGGTCTCCATGACTGTTCCCAAACTCCCTTTGTGGCGCCAAAACGGCTAATGTTTACTGAGTAGCTGCTGTGCCGACCAGGCTTCGCAAGGCATTATTTTATTTAATCTTCACAGTGACCCTCTTATTGCTGTTTTGTAGCCATGAAAATTGAGGCATGAAGCGGTCGTGTTACTGGCCCAAGGCCATGCAGCATACCGAGTGGTGGAGTCAGGATTTGAACTCAGTTAGTTTGTCTCAGGATTGCCTACACTGCCCTGTGTTGTGAGAAAGAGAGTGGAAGTAGGTGATATCTAGCCACATGAGACTGCTTGATTTTTCTGAAACATACGCTATACTTTCATGAGCACATCATATATATTTTTATTCTTATTGTTGCCCTATTTAAAAATGTTCATTTCACCCATCTCTGTATTTTGAAGTCCTCCTGTTCCTTCAAAGCACAGGAGGGTCGTTTCCTTCCTGTATCAAGAGATCGCCTCCCCCTTGTTGGAACTGAACTTCCTACCCTTGCAAGTTTCATTCACTGAATGTTTCCTTTTCCATATGTTGGTTTCTCCTTCACTGGTATTGTTTATACCCTCCATAGCCTTTACCCCTAGTTGGCACTTAAGTATTTACTGACTTGAATTGCATTCAAGGCCTTGATTCCTAGACTGAAGTATGAACTTGATTCAGCAGGTAATTTAGATCTTTATAGGTTCTTTAAGATTAAGGGGTGTTTTAGGAATGTGAGCACTGTGATGCTATATAGAATTATTTTAAGGAGGCGAAATCTGGGGGCAGAGATGGGCTGGGAGCCTCTCACAGAATTGTGGTAAGAAGGGAGTTCACGGCATAAAGAAGCAAAGACTTAATAGGGAAGAACTTAAATGACTTCATTTTAAAATCTGCCCAGGAATTTCTTTCTCACCTCCATTGCTGGTCTGGAGTTCTGTTTCTCACTCTTCCCTTTTCTCACAGACTTCTCTTATGGTACTGCTTCTTTTCCAGCCTCCCCTGCCAATGTGGGCTGCCAGGGCAATTCTTGGGGCACCCAAGCAAGGGGAGGCAGTGGGGCTCCGAGAGTCCTCCACCCCACTCCAACTGCCTCGCAGATGTGCCTTTCCCCCCAGATTGGTGTTGCATACAGGGTTTGGTTTGGTTTTGTGTTGTCCAAGCCCTCTGCACCCAGATCTCATCCAAATCCACATTTCAGGACCTTTGCCCCAGATTTTTAAATCAGAACCCAGAAATAGGATGATACGTGTGGAAGGAAGGAAGCTTTTTACACTTCCTAATGCCCAAGTCTACGAGAGTACCTCTTTTAAGCGTAGCCAGGGTTTACCTTATCACATCTTCCTCCTGTGCATTTTACCTGCTTGTCACCTTCACTAGACCCCTACCCTATCTCAGGGTAGGAAGCAAGCCTCTTGTGCTCACTGTTAGTACGGTGCCTGGATCTGTAATTATACTTTGAATGCCGACCGAGTTCTATTAGCTTTAGAGCTACGTGCGTTAGAGTTAAATAGGATTTTCTTTAGTCGATCTGGAAACTGCCTAACCAGCATATATTACCATGTATAACATGGGAAAAAGAAGATAATTACTGGGCACCAACCATGTGACTTGGCACCTTTTAAATGTTTCATTTAATTCTCTCAATAACCTAGCAAAGTAGGTGGTATTATCCTCACTTTCACCAGTGAAATACTTGAGAATTGAAAGTTATGTAACACGCCCCAGGCTAGTTAAGTGCTTAGGCCACATTTGCAACTTCTCTGACCCCAATTTTGTTGGAAATGTGACATGCTTAAATTTGAGAACTGCCTTAAAACACCAAATGTTGACTTAATTTAACTTCGCCATGTCTCTAGAATTTTAGAGCCAATATGGACTGAAATATCTTCTGGTTCATGAAGAGAAAATCATTCTTAAAATTATTTTGAGGAAGGGTAGATATTTATCAAAACTTACCCAAACTGAATCTAATTCTGAGGTGCAGACTTCAAACTGTACCCAGCAGGCCATAAGGAGTTACCAGCAATTTTAAAACAGGGTATGATATAATAATTGGTATTTTCTGTAACTAAAGTTCTGGTAGATGTGAGCAAGATGGGGGGAAAGAAGGGCTGGAGGCGAGAGAGCCATTTAGGAGGTGACCCACAGCAATTTAGAGGGGAAACCATGACCTGAGTTATGATGAGAGCCTGAAGGAGAATGGAAGGATGGGATGGTTCCAGATAGATTTATGGCTTGTGGACTTGCTAACACTTTATTAAGTGCACGTGTGTTGTGGTGCTTGGGAGACCATTGTGTAGAGGTGGGGTGGGGGGCACTTAGGGGAAGGAAGGAGGAAGAGGCCCAGAAAGAACCTGATGTTTCTAGCTTGGGTATCTGGTTAGACAGTGATGGGATTAACCAATATGTGAAAAACAAGAGGTGGAAGAGCAGGTTTGGGGAGGAAGATAATGAATTTAATTCTGAGTATGTTGGGCTTAGATAGTAGTTGATGACAATGCATGAGGTTTACTCAGGAAAACATGAGGTCAAGAAGGTGGGAGACTGACTAGGGGTGAAGAAGAGCAACAAAAAGAAAATAGAATAAAGAGGAACACACTAATGAAACTGAGAAGTGGCCAGAGGGATAGGGGAAAAAGGCAGGAGAAAGTGGAATAATGGGTGACTTAGAAGACCGTTTCCTGTCAGCAAGAACAGTTCGTAGTGCCTGATGGGATGAGGGCCGAAAATGGATTTGGTAGGTAAGAGCTAAGCTGGGGAATGGATTGGGTCAAGTGGTAGAGCTGGAAACACCACCTGCTTCTTTGGAACGGATAATGGAGAGGGGAAACAAGTAGGTATAGACGCATCTTTGGTGAAGGAGAGTAGCTCCAGTGCCAGAGCTGCACCATGAGTTGAGGGCTACTCACTATGTTCTCATTCCACTAAGACCTTGAAAAAAAGAAACTAAAGAGCCATGTAACAAAAACCAAAGATTATATATTTCCTCTGCTATTTATGATTTTACAGCCTGGATCTACTTTCAGTGTTATTTGGTTTTATCAACTTAAGTAGGCTTTCTTTAAGGGAACATGTTTATCTAATTGAAAAAGTTTGAGGAGAATAGCCATCTGGTTGACCTTGTTGTTTATTGATTCCCATCTGTGTTGATACGAGAATCTTAATTCATCAGATCTCATAAAAATAAATCTTACCATTGCTGTGCCAGATCACCAAGTCATTGTTTAAAAATCTCAGATTTAAGTGTATATTTCTGTTTAAATTGTACCTAAATTGAGGGAAGTTATTTTTATTTTAGATGCTGATATATTGGTAACTGTATTTTATCTTTCCCAGAATAGGCAACTGTAACCACTTGGGATAGTTTGTTATCAGTCATTAAGAATCTAGATTTCTCCCAATAATTTATATTCCTGGTTCCATCCAGTTCAAAAGGAAATTCCCACAGTGTCATCTTCTGAAACATGGACCCTTTGTAGAATACTCACATGGCATATATCTTGCAAGGAAAAATAAGGAAGTAGAAATCCTAATCATTGTTGAATAGTTTATGCTTGACTATCATTATAGATATATTCACCTGCAAAGAGTCTCAAGGATAATTTAATTCAAGACCCCAGGATTCCACAGAGATGCCAGAGAGACCGTCATGGGGGGGAGGCCATGCAAGAGGGGCCTCTGGGGCCCTTTCCCTGAACTGCCGCCACCTATTTTAATGTTTTCTGTGGTGCGGGAGGGAGATGGTCTGCATTGGAAGATAGGGTTTTGAAAATAGAAAGCTTTAAAATTAATGTCACTGTGAGAGAAAATTCTCTGGCAGGCTCAGTGACATGCCTGAGGCCACCTGGCTGTTGACAGAAATAGTCCTGTAATTGCTCACATGGTTCTCTCTCCTTTGCCTGTGTGCACTCCCAGGACCCATGTAACAGGCTGCCAGGCTGTAGCCACAGTAAGGCTGACCTCCTCTATTAACTATTTCAGAGAGGTGGTTATCTGCCTTTTTATTATGTTCAAGTAGAAATTTTTCTCCAAGGTAAGAGCAGTCCTTTGGAGGACAGTTCTTCTGGTCTAATACAATTGTGACACTCTGCCATCTAGAGCTTAAGCTCATTGTCTTTTATCCTATGTTTGGTGGAAAAGGGTAACGTTCACTTGCTCTCTCCCACAAAATATTCTTTTTTTTTTTTTTTTTTTTTTTTGCGGTACGCGGGCCTCTCACTGTTGTGGCCTCTCGCCTTGCGGAGCACAGGCTCCGGACGCGCAGGCTCAGCGGCCATGGCTCACGGTCCCAGCCGCTCCACGGCACGTGGGATCTTCCCGGACCGGGGCACGAACCTGCGTCGCCCGCATCGGCAGGCGGACTCTCAACCACTGCGCCACCAGGGAAGCCCCTACAAAGTATTCTTTATTGTAGTGTGAAACTATTTATTAAAACTCCATCCTGTCTCTTATTCTTCAAGATAAAAAATACCTCAATGAGTGTCTTGGAATTTCTAACCCATCATTTGTCTCTGTGCCCTTATATAGCAATAGATTCTGCACTCTAATTGGCTTTAGGTCAGAATTTGGCGGGGGGAGTAGAGTGGGGTAAAAGTGGTGAAGATGACTGTTTATTTTCATTGAGTCATCTCTAATTTAAGTGTGTGGTGGTTTTGGTTAAGGAGTAGAACTAACCAGTAATTTTTTCTATTCATAGCAGAGTTTTGGTATACTCTGGAGATTGGTATCCATCAGGCTGATCATTAATGACTGTTCTCACTATCTACATCTGGGTTCCCATATTTTAACTGCTTTATGTGATGTCTGATGAAAACGTTTCTATATTATTAGCTACAATTTTTTTCTTAAAAAATTCCATACCCACTTTGAAGAGTCAGTAATTATTTCTTCAGAGCAAGGACCATGCCTAATTCATCTTTATTCCCCAAGTGTTTTATGCAGAACAGATGCACAATAAATGTATGTTGAACAAATGAGTAAGTGTGTATTGTTACAACACTTATTGCTCATATCCATATAATACAGTAAGTTCTTGATCCTTTATTCAGTGCCTTCCTTGTCTTCCTTCTAATTCTTATATAATATCACAGTGTTTGTTAGAATATAGTCACTTAGATTTCAAACTTGTTCTAAAGGTAGAAAAACTTATGAATTGCCCTGTTGCTCCTAGGTCTGGATTTAACTGCTAAATTAAAATAGAGGAGTTATAGGCCTTTTTCTGGGAAGTAAAGTGGCTTTAGGAAGAATTTTTCTTTTTAAACAGTTAAGTCTAAGTTCTTGATAATTATGAATCAAAGAACTGGAAACACTAGTCTGGGAAACACATGCTAAAACTTATGTCTGCTGTTTACCCAAAACAAAAAAAATGTAAATTATGGAAGTTAATTAAATTTTTCACAGACCTAGTATACTGTAAAACTTAAAATATTTGTTTTGGAAAATGGCCTAAGAAAGTCCATGAAACTGAGAATTTGTGGCTGCGGACTATAGGGATGGAGATGAAAATAGAGGTCTGCCTGTTGTCCAAGTTCAAGGGCCTGCGGGCTGTTGTTACTCCAAGGAGGTTGTGGCCTGGAGCTCAGGGTGTCTCAGTGGGGCCCTCTTGGCATCTTAGTGGTGGTTCCTCGGGCATGACCCAGTTCTGCATTTTGTAGCATATGTAGCAGCTCTGCCTTTACTGCTCAATCTTCATGCAGCAGTAGGACAAGCAAAAATGCCAAACTTTCAGATACCCATTCGGGGGTGGTACCAGTCCTAGATGAGTGATTCTGGTAGCTGAATTTTGTGTCTATGAACCCCTCAAAATTATTTGGCTAAATATATTGAATGTTGGAGGTAGTTTAAGTATTGTGACATTTTAAAAATAAATGATTTAAATCTTCTTTGCATTTTCAAAGATGCCATTTTATCACAATGTATTTGAGAGATAGTGTGTACATTTTAAAGGTATGCATGTTAATTTGATACACTTGTATATTGTCATGTGATTGCTGTTGTAGCGATAATTAACATCTCTCACATTACATCATTATCCTTTCTTTTCAGTGGTTGGAAGTTCTAGTCTCTTAGCAAATTTCATTATAATAAGATATTGTTTATATTCACAGTACTGTGTATTAGATCTCTAGGGCTCATTTACTATTCACTGCAAGTTTGTACCCTTAAACAACATCTGTCCTTGTCCCCTCACCCCCATCCCCTGGTAACCACCACTTTACTCCCTGTTTTATGAGTTTGGCTTTTAGACTACACGTATAAGTGATATCATACGTACTTGTCTTCCTCTGTCTGACTTACCTCACTTAGAATAACGTGCTCAACCTTCACCCATATTGTCACAGATGGCAGGATGTCCTTTTTCTCATGGCTGAATTCCATTGTGTGTGTGTGTGTGTGTGTGTGTACACACACACACACCACATCTTCTCACTCAGCTTCATTCCTGGGTAATAAAAAATGGTCTGTAACGTAGACCCAACTGTATGGTGGGCAAAAGCCTAAGCTTTATCAATATAAATCAACTGATTTATAGTATGCACGTGAAGAAAAATATCTATGGATATGAAGATTTCCCTGATTTTAGCAGCAAAATAATAAACTCAGAGATATTTATGTAAATGAAGGTTTTACCAAACCCAAGGGGAAAAGAATGAAGCTTCCGGTTTATCATGAAATAATTCAAGTGTACCTTGCGTGCAGCCTCCCTTCTTTCACGGATAGACTTTCCTCCATGTGGGTGCCAGGGACACTTGATCTCACCGTTTCATGTTTGTTTTCAGGATCAGTTCAGTGATATGAGAATCAGCATAAACCAGACGCCTGGGAACAGCCTTGACTTTGGATTTACAGTAAAATGGGATTTTTCCAGGATCTTCGTAGCATCAATCGAAGCAGGTAAATCATAGATTGAGCTCTACGGAAGTTTCTTCTCCTTTGTTGTCCTGTGCTGTTCAGAAAGCCCCCACAGAAATTAGTTGATTTGATAGAGGAGGAGAAAACACATGTGAAAAATGCAGCAGTAAAGTGAAGAGACGCGTCCTCTTCCTAGAGACTGATAGTTGGAGTTACAAATTACATATTGTTTGATCTTGCCTCGTTAATTTTAGTTTTGAAGAGTTGTAATTTTGTGACTTTTACAGACTTCATTTATCAAAATTTTAGGCTTAATATTTGGGAATACTAACAAACAATGCTAAATTGAAGATCCAGAAAGAACTTTCCCTGATCATTTGTGTTTGTGATGGATACATAGGTGCTATATAATCAGTACTTTCTGAGCGTCCTAATGTATCTATTGCCCAAGGACTCCTGAGGATGCTTTGGGACTTTTACAAAAGCACTGCCCCTCCTCCACCAAATCAAGCCCAGAAACTCTTAGCAAAATATTACAAGACCTAAAATTAAAATGAAAGCTATTGTGTTTATGAGGAAGGAGTTCCTCATTTACATATTTTAGCTATATAAAAATGCATGTGAACTCTGGTTATTTCTTTGAAATTTCAAGGCTGCTTTAATTAGGTAATGGTAAGTAGTAATTTAAGCCATTTTAAGCGGCCCTGTTTTTTTCTCCATTCTAGACTGCATTTGGCTTTGGAAGCTCAGCTAAAGCGGAATATATATTTCACATTTTTAATTTAAAAATAATTTAAAATTTTCTTCTTAGGAGGTTAATAAAGAAATTTTATTGAACAGATTGGTTTATCATTTCTCTTTAAACGTTAAGGAAGATACATTCTGTAGGATTAAAAATGCCTTTGGTTGCTTTGTAATGTTGTAGCTACTCAAATATTTGATAACTTTAAGAAATTTTGTGACTCCTCTGCACCTGAAAAAATATGAGAAATGATTAGGTGAGATTAAGAAGTCATTTTTTCTCTTAATTTAAATAAGCAGTGACTAGTAGAACATGTTTTTATTTTTTATTGGTAGTTTAATTTATTTTGCTTTATTTAGGTAGCCCAGCAGAATTTTCTCAGCTACAGGTAGATGATGAAATTATTGCTATCAACAACACTAAGTTTTCATACAAGGACACAAAAGAGTGGGAGGAAACCATGGCTAATGCTCAGGAAACTGGAAACCTAGTAATGGATATCAGGCGCTATGGAAAGTCTGGTGAGTTGGTTATACCACCGTGTTTGGCTTTCTAAATTGGGAACTGGTCTTTGGCAAGTGGTTATAACAGCTTGCTTCAATAACACTTTCTTCTCTCTTCGTTTCACTTTTTTATTTTTTGGCTTAAAGATGTTTTGTGGTTATGTCGAGACAAGTCTTGAATGATGTTTCTTTGGATGTTCTGTCTGAAAGCTTTTAACTAGCAAATTTACTGAATTCTGCATTATTTATTGACTGATCTATATGCTGGACTGGCTTTGAATGCACATATCAGCTGAAGCTCTTGTAATTATATCTGCATTTGGAAGTCATATGATGGTGTTGAATATTAAGAATTATACCATGGTTTCACTTCCTCTACAGCATCATGACTGTAACTGGTATAAGAGAGAGCACATTAGGTCAATATCCCAGTTGTTCATTCTCGAAGAACTTTCGATGTACATTTCATTATTGTGTTGCTTAATTGTTGACGTTAGATGGGGAAGGGTGTTAAGCCTTCCCAGACCTACCAACTTATGATATCAAAATATAATGCCCAGTCCTGGTTTACAGAAAGATTCAGCAAATTTGCCGGTCTTTTCACTATTAACATGTTCTAACCCTCTGTTTTGGGAAGGTGATCTGTTGGTAAAAGGCCTAAACTCTTCATTTCTTTCACACACTATCTGACTTGTTTGTCTTCTGTGTGTGTATTTTGTATATGTACATTCAGTAACTTTGTTCTTTCAACTTCAACATTTACGTGTACTCATTTCTTGATCTTCGTGTGCCAATCAGACTGGGGCAAAGACCAGCCTTCCCTGCCATTTACACGGCATAAAACCCTCAATCTCACCAGTATGGCTACCAAAATTATAGGTTCACCTGAAACAAAGTGGATTGATGCAACTTCTGGAATTTACAGCTCAGACAAATCTTCAAATCTATCAATAACAGCTGATTTCGCAGAAAGCCTTCAGAATTCTGTAAGTATTTTGAGAAGTGGGGGTATGTGGGTAGAGCAAAGCAACTGTAGGAAGTGTGTTTGTGGGGGGAAAGAATCTACTTTCTTTGAACAATTTTGATGCTGTTTTAAAAACATAGATAATTGAATAAGGTAATTTATAGTAATAAGAATAGAATATATTTTTGAAAATCGTAAGGCATTACTCATTAATAATTTAGAGTAATAGTGAGTTATATAATGAAAAAAATCAAAAGATCCCAGTGATGTTTTGCAGGATTTTTTTAAAACATACATACATTTATTTATTTATTTATTTATGGCTGCGTCGGGTCTTAGTTGAAGCGGGTGGGCTCTTCGTTGCAGCGTGTGGGCTCTGTAGTTGTGGTGGGCGGGCTCAGTTGCCCGTTGGCATGTGGGATCTTAGTACCCCGACCGGGGATCGAACCCACATCCCCTGCACTAGAAGGTGGATTCTTAACCACTGGACCACCAGGGAAGTCCCTGCAGGTATTTCTTACCAATCTTTCATCATTATACCCCTCTCTCAGATCTTTGTGAATGTGAAGTAGTTAATTATGTAAAATTATACACTATAACTTTTCTATGCTTTCCTTAGTCTTTACTGGTAAAATAAATGTAGTAATTGTGTGCAGTTTTAAAACCTCATGAAGCAGTTTTAGTTCTTGTGTGGGTGAATGTGATGGGTGGACTTACATATGTGGGTAAGAGATACACAGTTACATTAATTGATTTAAAATAATTATAATTAGAAATTTTCTAATTATCAAAGTAATAGTTAAATTTAAATTTGCAAATAAATGTGTTTATATTGACTCCCTAGATATAATTGCTGTTATCCCAAGTTGCTCCCTTTCATGTAATAAGGAGATCCTGCTACCTTGTATAAGAAAAGTTTAAATGTTAGAGAATCCTATATGACTCTGTTGCTTACTCATAAATATAAACCGAATGGACCAATGATTATTTGGCCCATCATGTTTCTTGGAAAATTAATGACTGATTGAACTTAAAGCTATTCCTGCTTACAGTTGGTCATTAATTCTTCCACAAATATTGTAGAACAATGAAAAAATTATGTTTCTATTATATGTAAAAGGCTGTAAAGAATATATTAAAACTGTGAAAAACTCATCTCATTAGAAAATATTTTCACTAATGAGAAATGCATTATTTAAGCCTGAAGTCCAATTGGAGAGAATGTTGTAAACTGGCATTTTTATCCTTTCTAGAATACTGAATCAAAGGAAATTAATGGAATTCGTGATGAAAGCAATACTTTTGAATCAAAAGGTAAACATTACCATTATAGCTTACATTTATAATATAGGAGAAGTCATTGCACTCAAGTTCTGCTACTATAAAAATTAATATCTGTGAGTGAAAGCAAAACTGATCCACTGCAAGCTGAAACTCAGAGGTTAGCACACAGATCCAATTGCAGCCAGGTGGAAGGGCATTCAGTTCCAGTGTTGAATAGTCCAGGAACTGCAAACAAAGCTTTGGCAGCCTGTCCAGGAGCTTTGAGTGCCTGTGTTCTAATCCAAATAAGAAAGACTGGTTTTCCCAAGTCCATCAGCCTTCTCGCTGTGGTGTGCTGGCAAAGGGAATTGTCGTTAAATACGAGGTTTCCTTTCTCCCTTTTATGTTGTGAAAGGGACAAGCCTGGAAGCAGCTAGTAATAAGGAAATGCCAGTGGCAATAACAATTGTTAGCAGAAGTATCCATCTGTAATGAAAAAGCAGACATAGCATCTAGGGAAATTTTGTATTATGGAGTCATCACTCCCTTCTTTCTGGTGTCTATCTACAAATAATTGAGCTACCACATGCTGTGTGCTATGGCTTAGGCATACAAAATAAATAAGAAAGATCTGGTCCACATAGGCAGGGAAAGAAACCCAAAGAAGATGAAGCTTCTCTTAGCATGAAACTAGACTGCCAGGCACAGGTCTAGGTTTTCTCATTGGTTTGGTGGTTTTGAATCTGCGTTTGTCAGTTCATAATACCTTATGTCAAAATCAAACCAAGTTTATAAATTTCCCTTCCTTTGTTGATTATTTATGTATTTAATTTCTGATAATTATAAGTGACTATATTTTAACAGTTTGATATTGCATTCTTTGTCAAAGGAGTTTTTAAAAGTGAACATGACTGCTCTTTTCTTCATGATATTTTAATCTAAGATGTGCCGGTCAGTGACTCAGCAGAGCACTTGTTAGTGAATGTGGGGCGATACACAGGCCCTGTCATTTGAGGGTTTTGTTTAGATAAGTAAATATCAACTGGTGTCAAATAGTAATTACATTTTCATTTTATGAATAACCTGAAGTATAATAATCATTTGCCATAATCTTGTGACAGATCTGTAGAAGTCAGAATATTTTCTTTTTCTTTTTTATCTGATTGAACTCTACTTGCTTTATGTAAAGTTAAGGGCTATAAGGTCTTGGAAACTAGGGCAAAATAGTCTAGTTAGAAGAATATTTTAATTTTAGCATTTGGGTTTTTTTTAGAATTGTTCTCTGGATATTTATTTTCTTGTCCTCCTCCCCATTATTTTTTAGTTCCCTTTTTACTTACTAGTACTATGAAAAAAATCTTACTTACAAACAATTCTTCCTGTACCAGAAAAGATTTTGAATTGATTAACCTAAGCAAAAACATTTAAATTTCCACTTCCCTAAAGGGGTGTGATCTATCACGGAAGATGATACTTCAGCTTCTATGAAACTGTGATGCTACATGCTAAAATGTATTAATCAAAATATTAGTTCCTTTTACTAATTTGAATGTAGTGTAGACTACTAAAACTATGTGTGTCTTTGTGCATTGAAATAATCCCTATCTTCTATGGCTATCAGTTTTATCATTTTAAAAATAGTATTGCTACAGAATAGAAAGATGTATCAATTATCGTTTAGTTTTCCAGTGGTGAGAGATTAAAATGAATGACATGGTATTGATGTGTGTTTTTTTTGTGTTTGTATTTTTCAACTAGCCTCTGAACCTATTTCTTTGAAAAACTTAAAAAGGCGATCACAATTTTTTGAACAAGGTAAACTGCCAAGCTAACAATTCATGTACTTTCATGGAATTGTTCCCACTCTCCACTCTTTTCCTGATAGTCTGTGCTACTGGGCACTGAGCCTCTTCTATTTGGCCATCATTATGACCAAGCAACATAACCCATTTCCATTCTTTCCCTAGGGTCATCAGGCTTTTCTTACAGTTCATGGGTCTACCTCTGTGGTAATGGGTCTTTGTGTGTCCTTTGTATACCTCTGAAGTTTTTGTTTCTTTTTTAATTAAAAAAATTGAGATGCTGTTTAAACACACACTACTTGCCACTGGGTGACAGTAAGAAATGAGGAATTTCATTTATGCCTTACTGCTTCCTACAAATTGCATAATAATAGATTACACCAACATGCAATTGGCCAACTTTTAGAGTCAAATTTTGGGTTTTGGAAAATGCTCTGAATAAAGAACAGAGTTGTTGATTGCTTTTGGGATGATGGCTTTGGAGTGTTAATAGGACCGCTCCGTAAATTTGGTCACATCTGTAAACAAGTACATTTTGAGATTCTCTGTGTTGGTGTAGTCAGGCAGTGCTGCGTTACAATGTGCCGTGCATGTGGCATTTCCTCCCCTTTCACATTTGTCTAATGCTCTGTCTTATGAATGCAGTTTGAACTCTGTGCTTTGCAGTCAAGAGCTTAAAAGTAATATCCAACATTTGAGATGCAATGGCACAGTCAGTAGGGGGTGTGCTGTTGTTGTCTAAAATGTTATTATTTCTTACTTTTAAGGTTATCAAAAATATTTCCAAACTTGCCTTATAACATGGTACTTACTGGATTTGTGTATTTTGTGTTAATCTATTCGTAGTCTCTTTTGGTGAATTAAGATCTCTTTTTGACCGTAAATCGAAGTAGCCTACCAGCTCTGCATGTACAAGGGTCCATTTGTGTCAGTGTCCTTGGTGTTTTTGATATTTTTTGTTCAACTCTTGTTTTTCTATGGTAATTTAATTGAAACCGTGTGATACTCCTAGCTCAAATTGGCTAAAATAAAGCAATTCCTTTTCTTTCCCCATTTTCACGCACTTTTCTTCAACAGACTATTATAGGGAAGAATATTTTATTAAATCTCAAAGCAGTTTTCTTAAAAATATGATTGTGTAAGTGAATAATTTATTTGACAGCTGAGGTTTCAGGAAAATTTTAAAATACAGTATGGTAGTGTATTTTATGAAATTTGCTTACATGTTTATAATCATTGTACTATATACAGGCACACACAATTATGTAGGCCCCCTAAGAATAAAAAGAATAACATTCTGCCCATACGTTTACACAATGAAGTCTGAATATTTTGTGTTTCAAATAATAGGAGTGGAAAGGGAAATGTTTCTTGAATATGTTTGTTGGTGGCTTATTTCAGAAAAGTAGCTCCTTAGCAATAAGACCTGAAAAATGTGACTTACACCTGTCACAATGTAATTGAATAGCAGCAAGTAAAAAAATTGGGTTTGGTAGATGTTGTAATATTTAAAATTCAATTTTTCTTCTATTAGGTCAAGTTATGAGAATACTATCCACTCTATTAATAAAAGAACCCTGAACCCTTAAAAATAAGTACACCAGTATCTCAGCTCTAGCACCTAGAGATAAGATGAAACTTTGGCATCCACTGTTTCTCTTCTTTTTACTGACTTTGAATTTGGAAGATAAGTAACAAACAGACGGAACTAAAGAGAGAAATGTACTGTTGTTTGAAAAAACTGATGTCACTTAGTATACTGGCATAGAGACAGTGATACAACTTTCTGAAAGGAATTATTTCATAGAAATGAAGATTTATATTGTTTTCTTTTTCTTTCCTTGCTCACATGGTATAATATAGGGAGTTCCGATTCTGTGGTGCCTGATGTAAGTAGTATTCATTTGGTTTTGGAATAAACAAGGAGGCCTGGGTGGGACTGAATTAGCACACAGTAGCATCGCTTACCGTTATTTTAAGCTGCATGAGAGTTTATCCAGGAGTATCTTTACAATGTTGTGTTAGTTTCTGGTGTACAACAAAGTGATTCAGTTATATATATATATATATATATATATATATATATATATATATATATATGTATATTCTTTTTCATATTTTTTCCATTATGGTTTATAACAGGATATTGAATATATCAATAGTTCCCTGTGCTATACAATGGGACCCTTTTGTTTACCCATTCTATATAAAATAGTTTGCATCTGCTAATCCCAAACTCTCAATACAACCCTCCCCTGCCCCTTGCCCCTTGCCCCCTCCCCCCTCGGCAACCATGAGTCTGTTCTCCATGTTTGTGAGTCTCTTTCTGTTTCGTAGATAAGTTCATTTGTGTAAGAGACCTATTTTGATATATAAAGCCCACCCTCCTTTAGTACAGTGTAGGCCAAGGGTGGTATGAATAAGTTATGTATGCAGAAGTACTTCAGTAGATGACTTAATGAAGTAACATTTTCTTCTCTGTTCTCACCTTTTCTCTTGCAACTTGGCAGCTTCCAGTCCCGACCATCAGTGCCCCGAGTCGCTGGGCATGGGACCAGGAAGGGGAGCGGAAGCGGCAGGAGAGGTGGCAAAAAGAGCAGGACCGCCTGCTGCAGGTAAAGCCAGAATAGTGCGGGTCAGCGGGAACAAAGGTTGCTTTAACAGCTTTTCCTGCTCAGTGTCAACCTACATTAAGAAGCAACTTTTAAAAAATTAAAGGCCAATAACCTCATAATTAACAAATCTTTTGATATGTAGCGCATTTTTTAAAAAAGAAATTTATTTATTTATCTTTGGCTGCGTTGGGTCTTTGTTGCTGTGCATGGGCTTTCTCTAGTTGCAGTGAGCGGGGGCCACTCTTCGTTGCAGTGCGTGGGCTTCTTATTGCGGTGGCGTCTCGTTGCGGAACACGGGCTCTAGGTGTGTGGGCTTCAGTAGTTGTGACACGTGGGCTCAGTAGTTGTGACTCGCAGGCTCTAGAGCGCAGGCTCAGTAGTTGTGGCACACGGGCTTAGTTGCTCCGCGGCATGTGAGATCTTCCCGGACCAGGGCTTCAAACCCGTGCCCCTGCATTGGCAGGCGGATTCTTAACCACCGCGCCACCAGGGAAGCCCCTGTAGCACATTTTTTATGGAATACTTTTCCAGTTTGAAGATTTCCGGAGTCCTCCTTTTAAAATTATGTATTAGACCCTTTGTATATTTTTGGAGTATGTGGCACCATCGTTTTATGGATTTTCTTATGCATGAGAGGTGTCAAGATTTGGTCAGGACCTCCACCTGCATAAACTGTGTGCCTGGTCCATTGCAGAGTCATTCAGTGCCCCTTCCAGTTAACTAGGGGCTTCGATGAATTACAGCCACAGTAAAGAGTGGATATGGGTTCAATTGTGAATGTCTGCCCTTTCCCAAGTCTGCATGTTAGCTCAGTATAAGCTATTATCTACTTTAGGGGTGCAAATCTGATTGGTTAAACCAGTATCTCTGTCTTTAAAGATGGAGGTAGAGGGTAGAACTGGCAAAATGCAAATGAGAGATTAACATCATTAACCTACTCACTGATTAATATGCCATCTCATCTTGTAGGAAAAGTATCAACGTGAACAGGAGAAACTGAGAGAGGAGTGGCAGAGGGCTAAGCAAGAGGCCGAGAGAGAGAATTCCAAGTACCTGAATGAGGTAGTGTTGACCACGCCCCCTTCTCCCTTCTCTACCTGGTTGGTGAAATTCGCTGTAAAATGGAAGCTACCCCATTTCACCTGGCTTTTGTCACTCATTTACCTGTGTAGTTCTCTGAAAATCCCAGGCTCTGGTTTGGCAGAATTTCACTTTGACGTTTCAGCCTTTCTCCTAGTTTCTCTACTGTATCACTAAATAATCCTATCGGTAGGCCCTAAGTGCATCTTGCTCTTCTGTGTTACAGCTCCACCACCCATGTGCGATTTTTGTTAATGATAGAACTTTTGTTTGTTTGTTTGTTTTGCGGTACGCGGGCCTCTCACTGCTGTGGCCTCTCCCGTTGCGGAGCACAGGCTCCGGACGCGCAGGCTCAGCGGCCATGGCTCACGGGCCCAGCCGCTCCGCGGCACGTGGGATCTTCCCGGACTGGGGCACGAACCCGCGTCCCCTGCATCGGCAGGCGGACTCTCAACCACTGTGCCACCAGGGAAGCCCTGTGATAAAACTTTTAACATTATTTCAAGTGGAATTCTGGGCCAACTACAATAAGTATCATTTAAAACTGAATATAGACATATCTGGGCATATTACAGAAATGCACAGATTTAGATGGGTTTCTTTTTCTCCCTGGTCACGTAGGAGCTAATGGTCCTAAACTCAAACAGCATTTCTCTGACCGCACGGGAGCCTGCTGTGGCCACCCAGGGCAAAGAGTCCAAGGCACCTGACAGGGAAGGAAGCCCGGCAGAGGAGGAAACGAGGCAGCAGCAGCAAGAGAAAGGTGTGAACGAGGACCAAAGGAAGAAGCTGCAGGGGCAACTGTCTCTTGAGAGGGAGAGGAAACTGAAGGAGCTACAGTATCAGGAAGACCAGGAGCAGGAACGGCGCCAGGGAGAGGCAGAGGCAGACGGGCAGAAACGCCAGGCGGAGAGCGAGAGGGAAACTTCCATCAAAATATACCAGTACCGAAGGTCTGTCCCCGCGGCCAAAGGGCGCGTGTGCTTTTGCAATTGATTTGGCTTAGGTGCCTCTGAAGTGGGGAATGGATACAGCCAACTGGGCCTCCTGCTCCCCACCATCCATCCCCTATGCAGGGCAACACAAGCAGAGGGGAACCTTTTTCACTGTCAGTGATCCTGTCACCTTACTTCCCTCCTCAAAGTGTCCATGTGGCTCCCTGTCCCGTTAGAACATCATTCAGAGTCCTCGCCGTGGCCCCGATGGCTTGAATGAATTGCACCTCGGCCTTCTTGTCCACCCGGCTTCCAACCACTCTTCCCCCGCCTTGGTCGCTTACGGTCACGCCGGCCTCCTTTTCCTTCCATGAAAATGTCTGTGACAGACTCTGCCCCAGGACTTTTGCATTTTCTAGTCCCTGTACCTGGAGAAGACTTCCCTCACGTGTTTGTGTGGCTTACTCATTTTCTTTAAGTCTCTGCTCCAATGTCACCTTCTCAGACTTTCCAGAATACCTCACCTGAAACACATCTCCCCCCCCCACCCTTTCTCTCTAGTGTGCACTTGCCTGCTTTACATTATGCATTTATTTGCTCGTCTGTTAACCTGCCCCATCCCACTAAAATGTATTATGAGGCCAGTAAATTTGTTTTGTTTACTTCGGTAGCCCAGCCCTGGAATAGTACCAGAACATAGCAGGCACTCAGTGTATATTTGTGGAATGAATGAATTGCGAATGTCTGTTGGCGGTAGTAGGTCTGTTTTCTGTAGGGATGGATTGAAATACTTCTGTATGTTTAGTTTTCAACTCAGAGACCATTCTCATAAAGAGGCTGGAATAACATTACTTTGATATCCATTTCTTAAACTCTGGGAAGGCATTAAATTCTAATACTTTGAGCATAAACTCTTTTTCCATCTTTTAGGCCTGTTGATTCCTATGACATACCAAAGAGAGAAGAAGAATCTTCAGGTTTGCTTCCTAGTGACAGGTGTGTAGAACTTTAATTGTTAATTTGGTTGGAGTAATTGGCTTCAGAAGAATATTCGAGGTCTTGCCTAGATGTTTCGTAGGACTGCTTTAGCGCCTGCTCTTTTGTGGGATGCAAAGATAGCCTGCTGGTTGATCTTTGTATCAACTGGCTTTTGCTGTGTAACCAACTGCCCCTAAGCTTAGTGACTTGACTTATGATTTCGTGGGTCAGCATTTTAGACTAAACTCAATGGGTGGTTCTTTTAATTGATTGGGTGTAGTGCATCTACCACCAGTTTACTAAGCAATTCTGCTTTGGGGAGTTGACTGGCTGTCAGCACGGACAAGGAGAGCAACTAAGCCATGTGTCTTTCAACATCCAGCAAGCCAGTGCAGTCTTCTGTACATGGTGGCTGGACAGAGAAAAGAGAGAGAATTAAAGAGAGAAAGTGTGCGAGGCACCTTGCAGTCTAAGGTCTGACCTGGTACACCATTGCTTCTGCCACTTTCTGTTATCTAAAGTCACAAGTCCAGCCCAAGTTCATGGAGAGGAGAAAAACCCTATCTCTTTGTGGGGCGGGGGGAGCCACAGTGCAAGGGGAATGGACACAGAATAAGACTTGTGTTCATTTTTGCGATCTTCCTGAAGCTTTATTTTAAAGAAGTTATAGGCAATGGCATAAGCTTACCAAAAGTTCCATGCGGACATCTGAAATGAGAATTGTAGCCTTTCTCTTAGTTTGATTAGAACTACTAGTCAGTTTCAGGGAATGAAGATAGGATTTCAGACACCTGAAATGTTATATATTTCCTAAAATATTAAATTTAATATTTTAAAGGAATTTTAAAAATGCTTTGCACTCTTGAAATCACTAAGGACTTCTGAAAAGTCTGTCTGTATATATATCCAGCGTATGACCATTAATCTGTGTTTTCACCGCTAAAATTTCTCCTTTAGGAAATTCGCCTTAGAAATAAGGAAAGGCTCATCTCTATAGGCAATCAGGATGACTAAATAGGGCTCAGAGTAGATAGGGAAAAGAAAAACAACATACATAAAGGTACTAATGGGCTGACATTAAGCTAGACAAAAAATTCTAGTGATGGATAACCTTATTTATAGTGAATGTTTCTGGGTAACTTTAGATCATTAAAATGTGTCTCTCTCTTATTTAAAGCTATGATTTATATATATATATATATATATATATATATAAATAAGCTTTATGTATGTAGCTCATTACCTTGAGAAAATAATTAGATTTTAGGGAAAGGAAACTTAAGGAATCCTGGAAAATATGAAACATTCGTAGGTAGTTGTGATAAAGCATGCCCTAGAGGCATTAAGGAGTGTAGCTAGACATCATGCATTAAAAGTATTTTCTTCTATGTTAATACAAATGAAACCATTCATGGATGTTGCTACCAGTTGTGATATATTGTATGTTACACATAATTATAGGTTGTATTGATATATTATAAACGTCCGCATATACCTATGTATGACCATGTATATTATTATTATATTAATATATTATTATTATTGCTAGTATTTGAAGTTATTGTGCCTAGGAGAATGAGAAAGAGATGAGCATGTATTGGTATATGGACCCAAGGTTTGTCATTACAAAGTCAGGCCTTTTCAGAAGTTGCCTATGCCAGTGTGCTCCAGTACCTCTTTGGAATGCTGGGATAACACTTGGTGAGTTGCTGTTTCAGAGTAGGACCCTAATGCCCCCAAAGATGACTTCTTGACCCTCGGGCAGCATGAAGGAAGTGCTGACAGTCTGATGTTAGGTGATCTGATGACAGATGCTTCGTACAGCCTGGTAAGATTGATGTCTGGAAGAGAAGAGAGTCAAAGCATTCAAGCTGGTCAAAAAATCATAGGCTTTAACTGACATCAAATTGCAGAGGATTTTCACATGCTTCTGTTTCTAGCATCAAGCTCTTTTCTCTTTAGAGATGTCTTGTTTTCCGCTAGTTTGTGCAACATGAAAAATGCCTTGGTATGAAAATAAATACGGCTCTCAACAGACATGGGAAATAAATCAGCTGCTTTAAAAAGTAATCTTTTGGGGGTTCTTACTTCATAAATATGAAAAGGATGTTCTTAATGAGATGTATGTAATCTGTTCTGTGTTTTAGGAATAAATCCAGATCCACTACTGAACTGGATGATTACCCCACAAATAAAAATGGTAAATGTGAATTTTTTTTCAGAATTCTTCAGCGCAATTGCTTAGTTATGCTATCATACCCTATGATCAGTATTTTTAAGGTCAAGATATTTCAGGTTGATTAAGATTACATATTTAAAATACTACAGATTTTTAGCACCCCTTCCCATTTGTGTATAAGAACAAAATTATCTTGTGCTTATTTTGGCTTTATTTTATGATGGAGGGAGTATTGCAAGATTAAAATGACTATAAATAGCTAAGGAAATCTGTGGAAATTTTGCAAAGTGATGCTGATATATGATTTTGTATAGTGAATTTCATCTTGCCTCCAAAGAATTGGGACAGAAAAGTTTTCTGCAAGAGTACCGGGAAAACTGCATATAAGCCTGAAATTGGACATTTAAATGACAAGATTCAAAAAATTCAAAATGATGACTTCACTAACTTGGCAGAAACAATTTGGAGCCTGATATTTTTAGCATAAAGTGTATTTCTAGGAACACATGTTAACTGAGGTTATGTCACTAAGGGAAAGAAAACTATTGAAAACCCCATTTTAAGCAGGGTTTGCCTACCAGGCTTTGAGTAAGTAGGGTGCTGGTCAGTTAATGTAAATGAATGAAGATCCAGATGAAGACTGAGGTGAACTTAGTGGTCCCGCCTATTTAAGTGGACAGCCACACTGGCTCCAGCTTGTCCCTGCCACACGGGAAGATAGAAACCTGTGATTGCCAACTCTTTCTGTTGTAAAATAGAAGTAAAAAAAAAAGTCTGGATTTTTATGTTGTCTTTTAAGGGTTTGACAAGGAATTTAAAAAACCCTCTAACGCACCATTGTAAAGCAATTATACTCTGATAAAGATGTTAAAAAAAACAATTACAGCCCTCTGTGAACAAGACAACATCCAGAGGCCCCAGTGGTCTGGTGGCAGCTCTGGTTAAAGCTTGTAGAATTTACAGTTTCTAATAGGTTCTGTGATCACCCCTTTTCCCTTAACACAGAGGACCTTCCATCATCTGGTCCTAGTTTAACTTTTCAGCCTATTTTTCTGTTTTCCCCATTAGGGGACCTTAACTATAACCAAATTGTTCTCTCTCTCACTTTCCAACTTATCAGATGCTTTCTGATCTGGTTCCCCTGCTCTCACCTGTTTGGATTTCCAGTTTCTTCTCCCCTGAATTTGCCCCTAAGCCACCACTAAAGTTAAAGTTTAAGTACTCGATCGGCCATGAAACATTTTTAACCTGCAGTGATCATATTCTCTCTTGGACGTAAACACGGGACCTGTTAGTAATGACAAGTGTGACTCTCAGAAATAGTTTTGTTAATATTTGTGGCTAGTGTTATTAATCTGGCTATTTTTCTATGTATGTTTTCTCCCCTTTACGAACTGTAAACTCTTGTATAGCACACGGTAGACGTTATTAAATATTTTATTGAAAAACTTGGCTATGCCAGTAAAGCGTCTTTAAAATAGAAAGCATTTTATTCCAAATCTGACCAAATTGATAAGCTGTGTGCATACACCAATGTAAACATAGGCGTGTATAAGAAACCTTTGGTGGCCTTGTTCATTGCTTACTGGAAGATAAATTAAGCAGAATGAATTTTGAAAGAAAGACAATAGCAGTGAATCTGGAGAGCAAAAGAAAATAAATCCTTAGATGAAATTTTCTAATCCAAATTAAGACGGGGAGGATACATCAAAGTTATGGATGTTTTACCCATATCAGGAATTAATCAGCAAATCCAAGGAGACAAAGCCTTCAGGATAAAACCTGACTTAATTGTCATTCATCCAAATTATAGTTCTGTCAGTTCCTTTACAGGAGATACAAGTCGGATAACATTCCTTGGTTATCATTTGGATTACTTGGCTATTTTTCAGTTTCACAAAAGCCATTTTGGTCATTGAATATGCTCTCATTCCTATGATTTGGTCATGACTTATTCTGTGACTTATACCATGAAGACTCGAGCCATGTTAGCTGGAGATGCATGCGTTTATGTCTTCGCTCTCTCCCCAGGGGGAGTGTACGTTTTTTGAAAGAATAGAGTGCCCTGTTTCCTTGCAGAGTTGCCACAGCAAGCATCCAGTGAGCAGGTGCTTGATTGATTTTAATTTAGGAAGGAAGGAAATAGTGGAAGAGAAACTTTCTAGATGAGCAGTTTGTAATGTAATACTGCTGAAATCAAGGCTGGTTGTTTCCTTTTCAGGCAGCCCTCTGGTATGCCTCTGGGTGTGGAATTGGAATTTCTAGGGACAGGAGACTGTTCCTTTATGTTCCAAGGCAGCAGTCTCATTGAGAATTGATAATGTGAGCATATGTGCCCAATGTCACTTTTTTTTTTTTTTTTTTGCTCCACTGTATTTGGAGATTTATCCACTACCCCCTTTTTTTTAATGTGCTAATCCCAGAGCTTTTGATGTTTTTAATTTAGGAAGCAATAGATATTTAGACCGAACTGGGAACAGTAGCTCATCGCAGAAAAGCTCCAAGAAGGAACAAGTCCCATCAGGAGCGGAGTTGGAGAGACAACAAATCCTTCAAGAAATGAGGAAGAGAACATCCCTTTATGATGACAACAGCTGGATCCGACAGCGCAGTTCCAGTGTCAATAAAGAGCCTATTTGCCTGCCTGGGATTATGAGAAGGTGCGAGACATCTTTGGAATTATTTCTCCTTCTGTACTGAGGTGCCAATATTTAATTTCTAGATGTGCTGGCTGCTTTGGACAGAAGAGATGTCGTCATTTCTTTTCTTAATGTAAGATTTAGTGGGGGAAAGAGAAGGAGAGCAGATGTCATTGGGCACTTGTCACGGAGCACCGATTAGTGCCAGACACATGCCAGGTGCTTTGTCTACATCAATCTCACTTAATCTGGAAAGAATGTCTTGAGGCAGGGATAGTAATTCTGCTTTTCCATACCAAGAAGCTGTGACTAGAGCAAGGAATGCACTCGGGCAAAACCACACGGCTAATAGTTTGCCAGGCTGCATGTGGAGCTCTGATGTGTGATCCAGGTACTTAAATAATTGATGTGGCTCTTAGTGCTTCCTTGGATGCTGAACCAAAAAAAAAAAAAAATTAAACCTCTGTTTATAATGAGATAATGGTTAGATTGGAATCATGAAAGTAGTGTTCACAAAGTGTGGGCACCTAATTTTTGTAACTTTAAGGAAAATACAGAGATATAAATTAATTACAGATGAGAGGATGAACTAAACAGATGTATCTTGGGTAAGTGAATACTGAAACTACTTTTATTTAGTATTTCCACAGCTGACAAACTGAGGAAAATTACTCTGACAACACATTACAGACAAAGGGCTAATTACCTCAATGTAAAAGGAACTCTTGAAAATCAGTCAGTAAACCCTGACAACTTTATAGAAACATAGACAAGTGATATGAACAGATAGTTCATAGAAAAAGAAACAAAGTCAGTAAGCATATGACAGATCAACACTCCTCCTAAAACAACAGTGGTGTATGCCTTGCTCGTGGGATTTGTAGAGTTAAAAGGTTGATTAAATCTAGTATTGGTTAAATTAACTTAAAGCTAGTATTGATTGAATCTAGTATTGATTAAATCTAGTATTGACAATTGTATAAGGAAACAGGAATTCTTGTTCCCACCTGGGTGGGCAATATTTTCAGTGTTTATTAAGCGAAAGCTTTTACGTATACCCCGTGAGCACTTTAGTTTCTGGCACTTTATCTTCTGGGTATATTTGGATAAGTATGCAAAGATATCTCAAAGGATGTACACTTAAATAGTATTGGCAGTAGCAAAAAAGAGAAATAATCAGAATATCTACAAATAAGAGTGTATTTAGTGCTCATGAAATAAATAGTGGCACCCTGATAAGTAGAATACTATACAACTATTAAAGAATGAAAGAGACATCTCTCTGTAATATACCACCTCAACAGTGAGTGGGTTAAAATAACAATTCACTACTATCAAAATTCTGAGCGTTGGCTGGGCAGGTCTTTGCATGGTATGGTTGGGGCACTTGGCAGCTGTAGTCATTTAGAGCTGGGGTTGGCAAATTTTTTTGCATGCAGGACCAGATTGTAAATAATTTAGGCTTGTAGGCCACCCAAGTCTGCGTCATGTATTTTTGTTGTTGTTGTTGTTTTAATGACTGTTTGAAAAGATAAAATACCCTTAGCTCATGCATTTTACATATCCTGGCAGTGAGCTATAACTTACTGACCATTATCTGATACTCCACTGAGAGCTCAGCTGGAGCTATTGGTTGGGAGCTGCTGTTCTCCAAATAGGCCTCCCCACATAGCTGCTTGGGTTGCCTCATAACCTGGCACCTGGATTTAAAGAGGAAACCTTATGCAAGAGGTATAAGCCCTAATGTGCAAGTGCTTATCAAACCTCCATTTGTCTCATGTTTGGTAATGTCCCACTGACCAACATGTCACATGGCTAAGCCCAGAATCAGTGGGAGGGAACCACACAAGGATGTGGATACCAGGAAGCTGATCCACTGGGGGCCACCGAAGTACCTTCAGTCACCTGAACTGACAAGAAGATAGTTCTAAGAAAATGTATATTACATGGAATAAAGCAAGTTAGTGAAGAATATGAGCTGTAGAATAATCCCACTTGTTTAAGCATGTTAAAGGTATGAACACATTACATATGTATATAGACATGGTTATACGTACACATGTAAATTTGGATATGTATGTAAATATATACTTGCATGTGTGAGGAAAAAGTCTAGAAGGACACACAGTTAACAGTGGTTACCTCTGGGGATTAGGGCAGGTAAATTGTAAGTAAAAGTTTATATACCCTGCTATATTGCTTGGGTCTTTCTCATCATGATGATATAATACTTTTATAATTTGAAAAAAATACATATTTCAAACTTGGGATAAGAGAGAAAGTTTTAAAAGTAATAACAGTAAAATTGACCAGGTAGGAAAAATCCCTCATAATTTGGAGCCAATCTTTGTAGATCAGAATTAATGTCAAGTACATAACGATCTTATTTACAAAGCAGAAATAGAGACACAGACATAGAGAACAAACGTATGGATACCAAAGGGGAAGCGGGGATGGAATGAATTGGGAGATTGGGATTGACATATAAACACTATTGATACTGTGTATCAAATAGATAACTAATGAGAAGCTACTGTATAGCACAGGGAACTCTACCTAATGCTATGTAGTGACCTAAATGGGAAGGAAATCCAAAAAAGAGGGGATATATGCATACGTATAGCTGATTCACATTGCTGTACAGTAGAAACTAACACAACATTGTAAAGCAACTCTACTCCAATAAAAATTTTAAAAATTAAAAAAAAAAGTAAATGAATGTTAATTGAATATGAAACATCATGATGTCTTTGATGAAAAGGAACTTTAGCTGTTAAAGGTAATTTTATATATAACTGGCCTTATTAGATTCATACCTGCTTATAAAATACATGGATATTTTAATGACTGTAATGGCGTTAAGTGGATTTCTAGTTGAATGTGTTATATAACTTGGATATGAAACCCTTTCCGTGTTTCAGAGGTGAATCTCTAGATAACCTGGATTCCCCGAGAGCCAGTTCTTGGCGACAGTCCACTTGGCCCAACCAGCCTTCAGGAGTCTATGCCACTTCCTCTGTCCAAGATTGCAGTCGCCTCCCACCTCAGCTGCTGTCCACATCGAACCGTGCCTACATGCGGAACCCCTCCTCCAGCATACCCCCTCCCTCAGCGGGTTCCGGGAAGACCACCGCCCCGTCCCCCATACCGCGCAGCCATTCCCCTGCGGTTCCGCAGCCCGGCTGCCAGCCACGCAACAGGTGAGGCCCTTTGGGTTTTCCCTCCTCTTCCCTTCATCTCAAGGGGTAGTTTTTCATTAAAAATTTCCCAAAACATAGTCCAGGCTTTCCAGTGAAAAACAGGCCTTTCTGAGTGTGTTAGATTCAGTGTTCCTTTCCCAAATCAGTTCCTTGCTATCTTTCCATGCCAACCCAAGGGCATGTGTGGACGTCTTATGAAGCCACTGGAGGCCTTTAAAATGTTTACTTCATTGTCACTGCCTCGTTTACTTGGGCCTGTGGTCAGTGTCTTAGATGCAGATGGACCTGAACAGTTCTCACTGTGGAATCATAAAAATATACAGTAGCTCAAGAATGCATGACAAATTGTTGAGTAAAAGCAGTATTGTAAAATGTTTGACTGTTTTGATGAGACTGTAATATAAAATCGTCTTATAGGAACTGAGTATGAAAGGAAAGCATTATAACCCAGACCCATCGTCTGTGGAACGTTGAACAAGCTGGCTTTAAAAATTCTTAAGTTAGATATGGCATTTTGGGTTTTTGATTTCCAAGACCGTTGCTTGTCTCTTATCTGGTTTTCCAACATCTTGCTCAGACTACATCAACTGAATTCTGCAGGTCATATGCTGCGGGAACTGTGTGAGAGTTACAGTGGTGGGTCTTGACACTGGCCTTTCGGTGTGGGTTAAAGCTCAGATTATCAACATGTGTTGGGGTGTTATATCTGTGTAGCTTCTCCACAGATCACTGATGCTTCACAAAGCCACGTACAGCAGTGTTTCTGTTGAGACCTGAAGGGAGTTCTACTGGCCTATGATGCTACTTTTCATCACTATTGAAATACTGAAAAGTAGAAACACAGTGATTAATATTGGGATTGTTTTTAAGCTATCAACTAAAGGATTTCATTCAGAGAAGGTATTTTTATCTAGCTAAAATGTTGCTTGTGCCAGGATTTATAAAATGTGTATCAGGGAGCTTAAATTAAGAGAAGAAGAAATGAGGATTTTTGGTAAATTTGGAGGGAAGATAGGGACTGCAGAGGGCGGGGGAAGCCAGAGGAGAGAGTATTCTGTTTCCTTACTGAGAACCCTGCCCTTGGAAAGGAAAGCAGAAAGGAGACACGGGGCTGTGGACTTCTCTGCCCTGAGAAGGTCTCTATCTAGAGCACGTGGTGCTCTAACGTGAGGCACTCAACAGCCATGCCCTTTCCAATGTCACTGAAGTGCTGTGCCAGTCCTGTGGGATGCAAAGATAAGAAGTAGCCTTCACCTTTCGGCCTGGGAGAAGAGATAAGCCTTGCAAACAAAGCAAAGTAGAAACTTGCCTTACCTGTCTCAGTGGTAGCTGTCGGGCAGTTTTCGTGTCGTTCTCCGCAGAGGCAGCCCTGTAAGCCAGAGGCACAGTCAGGAAAGCACTGATACTTCTGTTTACCTAGAGTATCGGGTGAATGAGAAAGAGGTTGAGAAAATTAGGTTGAGGCGGTAGGTTGAATAGACTTGCAACACCCCTCGGAAGCGGGGCTGCTCTTTCAGTGTTCGATGAGCAGAGGACAAGATCAGAGCTGTGCCTTGGAGGGTTTACCTGGCAAGATGATGTCGGCTGCATTAGAGGAGGGGGCACTGTTGCCGAGGACAGATGTGGTCTGAGGGCGATAGCATCGCAAAGTGCAGAATGGACTGATTACACGGAAATCGTTCATGTAGGTGTCCAGGGTTCCAGAGCCGTCGTGGAGATCCATCAAGGTACAGTATAATCAAGGCATACTTTGGTTGGCTGGTGAAAGTTTTCCTGCCACAGGTATATAAAATAAAGAGTTTTGTAAACTATGATTCACGTTAATATCAGAGTGTGATTTTTAGATAAGAGCTTTGAGCCACTCGGATGAAAGCCACCCTTCCATTCTTGTTCTACGTCTAGGTCGGTCAGTGGGAAGCGCATGTGCTCCTATTGTCATAACATTCTGGGCAAAGGAGCCGCCATGATCATCGAGTCCCTGGGTCTTTGTTATCATTTGCATTGTTTTAAGGTGAGACTGAGCCAAACAGCCTGCAGGGCCGCATCGCTTTGCTTGGAGAGAGCATGGCTTCTTGCAGCGCTGGGTGTGGACCTGCCACTAACAAGCTAGGTGCTGCCTCTGTCGGTCTGTGCTGCACTTTGCATCACAAATGGCCTGCTACTGCTACTAGGTTCTCAAACCTTGAACCTGGCTTCAAAAATTAAAGCCAGAAGCACTATGCACTTCCTATTTCCAATCTAAGATTCTATAAGTAAAATTTACAGTGCGTAAATGCTTTCTCTAACATGCTGCCACGGTTATTAACAGCATGGGGACATGAATTATAACAGTGTCTAAAGCCTAGCTTTGAATAGGGAGAGTATGAAAGGAAAAATGATGTATTTTTACTGTTGCACAGTCTGCTTGTACCTAAGGGGTTCTTGCACATGAGAAAGAAGTAGGGCTCTATGTCTACCTTATTTTGCAGTATCTGTCTTTAGAGACACATCTGTTTGATTCTTGAGCTTGCATTGGGCCAGCGAGAGAAATTCCGGTGGTTGATCCTAGAGTCCTTCAGAGCTCAGCTTGTTTAAGCTTGTCTATCTCTGGCTTGGGTTGTTCCTAGGCATAGCAGAATGAGTCAAAATTGTTAGTGTTTGAGTACATGGAACCAAAATACCCAGCCTTGAAGGGAAAGCACCATGAGTGTACCTCACCGAATTGGTGCCGGGGGGAATGCCTGGGGTGACCCACCCCAGGGCAGAGAGCCAGAAACCCAGTCTTGGTGCCCTTCACCCGTTCCTTCCTGTGGTGCTTTATCCTCTCCATTCCGCTGGGAGAAAGGAAGACGGAATTTCTTTAAACCAATCAATGAATCATTTCTATTCTTTTGGTATATTTAGAATGATATCTTGGCTCTTAAAATTGGCTTTATGAATTCCTTAATGTCTCATCTGGCAGGCTTCCTTTTAATCTAATTATCTTTGGGCCTTTTTTTTTTTTTCCTTTGCTGAAATGTATCTAAGAGCTTAGAAGCTGCATTTTGCTCACTTTTTTTTTTTTTTTTCTGGAAGTGCCCCAAGCTTTCTTGAGCTAAGTGTGGATGTTTCCTGTTTTTGCTTTTTTTTGTTTGTCTCCCAGTGTGTGGCCTGTGATCGTGACCTCGGAGGCTCTTCCTCAGGAGCCGAAGTCAGAATCCGAAACAACCAACTGTATTGCAACGACTGCTATCTCAGATTCAAATGTAAGAGAGCAAATCAGGGAGAAAATTTCTTGTCTTTTACAGAGACCACGGGTTCCCATGCATTTCCCTGAACCTACCACCAGCTCCCCTTCAAGCTCCCTGCCCCAGAGCTCCAGGCTTTAGGAATAATCTCAGAGTATCCCCTTCAAAGAGGGTCCGGTGAGCGGGTCAGCGGGTCAGTGTTCAGGATTCCAGCCACACAAGGGTGGGTGTAGGACCCAGGAACCAGAGAGGGATGCACGCCGGGAGTCAGGACGGTGTACCGTGCAGTCTGTTCAGAGTCTGGAGAAACTTCTGATGACTCAAGCATACAAATCAACCAAGACCGACAGTTAAAATGAATCTTCTGTATAGACTCTCATCAGTTTCTTGGCTAAGAAGCTCTCGTCATTTTAGCTGATTTCTATTATTTACCAGTGGGGTCTGATTATGTGATTTAGAATATGACCATCTTTAAAAACTGTGGTTTAAAAAGGTAATAAAGAATAGTCAGTGTATGCTCTGTTACTCTATAATCATATGCTATCAAATTATACAATGATTTAAGCATTAATTCTGATGACATAGTGTTTCAGTGTCATTTTTGGAAAAAATGAGTTTTTCAAAAACTTCACATGCTATTCTGTGTCTAAGCATGTTTTTGCCTGTAAGTGTGTTATAAACATAGGGTAGCGTAAGTAGATTGTATATCGTTTATAGCTACATAAAGACAACCAACCATTCCTCCTTTTTATATTTTGAGCCTTGATGCTGGTAACATGTGTTTCTTCCTTATTGTGAAAGGGTGTTTGTTACAAGTGGTATCAGCCAAACCATATGCTTTTGAGCTCTGAGGTATTTATATGGCCTTTATGTGAAGAGTGCTTTGGAAATGGCTTCAGCCCAGTCAACTCTCTCTTATCTGTCACCGTGTTTTGAGCCTTCTCACCCCGTTGGTCCAGGCCTTTCCTGGATGCCAGCACTGAGGTTGGAGAGTGTCAAGGCTGGGCATGAAATGGGGTGGGGGGGTGTGTGTATGTGTGTGAGCTTTTCTCTCTCTAGTCAAAATTCCAAAGCCAAATATAATTGATTTTTGGACTCATCATGGAAAAATTGCCCATGCCTTTTCTCTCCTCCAGTACAAATAATAGAGAGTTGAGTGTAACTTGTTTCTATATCAGCAGTTAATTTTTACTCCATTTTTTGCAAAGAAAGACTTGTAGAACCCAGAGGTGTGATTTGCCCAGCTTTATTTTATCCTAAGTGAGTTAACAGGATAACTCTTTCTACCTCATGGGGTCATTCTCTGAGCGATTCCTGCTATGTATCCCAGGTGGCGATAGTCGAGTGTTTCTGAATCTAAGCGCTTTTCTTTCTTCTCTCCTTGCCTGATCAGCTGGACGGCCAACCGCCATGTGATGTAAACCTCCACACGAAAGCACTGTTGCAGATAGAAGAAGAGGTGGTTGCTGCTGATATAGATCTATAAATATACGTTGTATGTCCTTTTGCTCTCTTTTTTAAAAAGAATAATACTTTTTCTGGCCTCTTTAGATTACATCAGAGCATTATAGTCTTGGTAGAACCTGTATTTTTGTTGTTTATTTATAAGAAGGTAATTGTGTGTGGGGAAAAGTGCAGTATTTCCTTTTTGAATTCAGCATTATAAAAGCACAAGGGAAAAATAAGAACTTCAAAATATTTTTTTGATGCTGATAATCTAGTTTGACTTTCTGGTGGTGTTTTGAGGAGGGTTATTTTATTGTGTTTTTTTTAAAGTTTTGGAAACATTATTTGAAATAGTTAATATAAATATGTAATTGCCTTTGCTCTGTTTATTATAATGTATTCTAAATTAATGCAGAACCATACGGAAAATTTCACTAAAATCCACCCCCAAATTTGCTTTCTGTTTCCTTCTTTTCATTTATGTAATATTATTAAAATTTTTTTTAGCTTATATGACATTTTATTTGCTTGATGAGGGGAGCTCTGTTTTCTTCACCAGAATTGTCACCAAGCAATTCCCAGTAGAAATTGCTTCTTTTCTTTCGTGGAAAATCATCATGGTTTGTATGCCAGAAGTTTCCTCCAGAAACTAGTGGGCCTTTCTGTTCAACTGCATTTGTAAATAAACTTGCTGATGCATTTAAAGAGTGGTTCTTTTTCTTCAGTGTGTGTCTGTGTTTGTCTACCTTCCAAGCCTTTTAATTATGTTTCAGTGTGTGGCTTTTCTTGATACTATGTTTTATTTAGCATATTTACTGAGGTATAAATTGACATACAATAAAATGCACATATTTAAACTGTACAATGACAGGTTTTGACATGTGTATATACCTATGAAACTATGACTACAATCGTGATATTGTTTTTCCTGAAAAATTTTAACAAGAAACTTTATTTTTATTTTTGATGGAAAGTTGTTTTTGAATGCAATACGTTTTTAGGGCGAGAGGTGAAGTGAATGGTGAATTGTTGGATGATTTGCACAGAATCTTTACATATTCTTTTGCTTCCTCAGTGATAAGTTTAGAAAATCTATAGGATAAAAAAAATCTATAATGTTTTAGAAATCTGGAGTGAGAGTGCAAGAACGCAGGACTTTAGCATGTTTTGAGCAAAAATATAAACTTTCTTGAATCCTTTATAATAAGGAAACTGGAGTGATTAATTCTAGGATATGAGAACTGTACTGGGATAGGTTAGAAATATATAAGAAGCTGTAATGTGGGAGAAAATAAAAAATTTAGTTCCAGTTTTTATTTTTGTTTAGTATTCTTTATTTCTGATTATTAGAGTAATGTGTGTTTTTTGATGAAAATTTATCAGGTACCTAAAGTGTAAGGAATATAATTCTCAATTCCAAACTTCAAAGATAAGAGCTCTATGTTTAAACTCAGTCTGTACATAGTTATTTATCCTGTGTTCCTAGTTAACATTGGCGTGTGAATTTTTCCATGTTGTTAAAACCATTTCTCTCTCTTCTCTCTCTCTCTATATATATACATATATATACACATATATGTATGTATATCTATATATATATATTTTTTTCTCGGTATGCAGGACTCTCACTGCTGTGGCTTCTCCCGTTGCGGAGCGCAGGCTCCGGACACGCAGGCTCAGCAGCCATGGCTCACGGGCCCGGCCGCTCCGCGGCATGTGGGATCTTCCCGGACCGGGGCACGAACCCGTGTTCCCTGCATCGGCAGGCGGACTCTCAACCACTGCGCCACCAGGGAAGCCCCATTTCTAAATATTTTTATTAATGGTTGCATAATGCTCCATTGTTTGGTGCTGTTAATACTTATCTGATAGTTCCTCTACTGCATGCATCTCAATTGTTTCTAATATTTAACACTGTTTTTTAAACAAATAGATTTTATTTTTTTTAAAGTGATGTAACAGTTACTTTTATTTTTTCCCCATTTTTATTTTTTATTGGAGTAAAATTGCTTTACAATGTTGTGTTAGTTTCTGCTGTACAATGAAGTGAGTTAGCTATATTTATACCTGTATACCCTCCCTCTTGGACCTCCCTCCCCCCCCTCCTATCTAGGTCACCACAGAGCACCGAGCTGAGCTCCCTGTGATATATATAACATGGTTATATATACTATATGTATGCATATATTTCTAGTATAAAGTCTGTGATGGACTCTCCATAATCATATCTATTTCTTTATATTATTTTTATAGACATGAGATTATTGGCTCAGAGGTTATGCATCTTAAGGCTGTCATGATACATATTGCCACAGTGGTTTCCAGAAAGCTGCTACCAACTTAGACTCCCACTAGCACCACACAGGAATTTCTGTTGCCTTGTTCTCTGCCTGACATATAGTAGCCCTCAGTATGCAGTAGCTGAATAAATTAATAAATAAACCACTGCTACAATTTCTGTCTTGTTAATTCTGCTTGTTCCTGCCTCTAGTACAAGCTTTAATTCTTACCTCACAGTTTTAGTTTTCTCATCCAACATCTTTACTGATCAGTACTCCTTTTCATCTAAATCCTTTGTCTTTTCATCTTAACCTTGTATACTGTTTTTTTTCTTCTCTGTACATTCTTATGACTTTTTTCCTCATCTCATATTATCTTGTTAAGTGATAATAATTTTGTTAGTACAAGTTGTTAGGACAGCTTTCAGAGATTTTCTTCTAAGACAGCGGTGTTATAGCACCTTTGTATATGCCCATGAGAATTTGTAACTTCATTTAGGAACAAGGAAAGATTCAGTCATTCAACATTCTTTATTCAAGCAGAAGGTACCAGGCACAGTTTTAGGCACTGTAGATAGTGCAATGAAGAAATACAAAGTCTTGTCTCTGACTGGGCTTAGATTTCCAGTTGGGGGAGACAATGGTAAATGCAATAAAATGTAACATGCATGTGGAGATAAGGGCGTTGAAGAACAAATGAGCAGGGCAAGGAGGCTCCATGAGTGTTGGAAATGAAAGTTCCGTGGCGCCTTTTTATATGGGTTGTAGAGACAGCCTCTCTGATATGTGAGCCAAAGCGTGAAGGATTGAGGGAGCAAACCTTACAGATATCTGAGGGGAATGCATTCCGGATACAGAGAATAGCAAGTTAAAGAGTCTAGAGGCAGGAGAATATTTGGTGTGCTCGGGAAGGGACCATGTGGTTGGGACGGATCAAGTGAGAGTGATATGAGCAAGGATGTGTGGGGAGGAGGACGCAGGTCTGCTGAGCAGGACAGAGACATTGGAGGGTTGAACTGAGGAGTGAAATGAACTGACTTATGTTTTTATTTTATTTTATTTATTTTTTATTTTTATTTTTTTTTGCGGTACGCGGGCCTCTCACTGTTGTGGCCTCTCGCCTTGTGAAGCACAGGCTCCGGACGCGCAGGCTCAGTGGCCATGGCTCACGGGCCCAGCCGCTCCACGGCATGTGGGATCCTCCCGGACCGGGGCACGAACCCGCGTCCCCTGCATCAGCAGGCGGACTCTCAACCACTGCGCCACCAGGGAAGCCCCCTTCAATAATTTTGAGAAATCAAGAGTTTTTATTTTATGGGTAGGCATGACTGGTAGAGGAGAGGAGAGGATGCTTTTATCCCCTGTAGTCACTAAAACTCAGAGCCTCTGCAGTGCTAGATTCAGAAAGGAAAGTAGCATGAAAATTAAATTTATTCTATTCAAGAATGTAATCTAGGCATTTTATTCAATACTTAATTTTCATTTCTACCATGGTGTGAGAAGTAGCAAAAAAAAAAAAAAAAAAAAAAAAAAAGAAAAGAAAGAAACTAGCTGGGTTCCAAGGAATAGGCCTGGAATAATAACTACTGCCTGATTGTTAGTTTTGAGAGACATCTCTAATAGTGTATATGCCAGGGCTGGGATTTTACTCATTTTATTTACCGCTCTAACATCAATCCTTGCAATCTGGAAGAGGTGTTAAGGTGTGCGAATGCAAATCCCAGTTTATACTAGTAAAAATGGCATAAAAAGAAATTGAACTGTTTGTAGTGAGGTGGATGGACCTAGAGTCTGTCATACAGAGCTAAGTAAGTCAGAAGGAGAAAAACAAATACTGTATGCTAACACATATATATGGAATCTAAAAAAAAAAAAAAAAAAAAAAAAGGTTCTGATGAACCTAGGGGCAGGACAGGAATAAAGACAGACTAAGTGAGAGAGTGCCATTGACATATATGCACTACCAAATGTAAAATAGCTATTGGGAAGCAGCTGCTTTGCACAGGGAGATCAGTTCGGTTCTGTGTGACCATCTAGAGGGGTGGGAGGGAGATGTAAGAGGGAGGGGATATGGGGATATATGTATACATATAAGTGAATCACTTTGTTATACAGCAGAAACTAATGCAATATTGTGAAGCAATTATACTCCAATACAGATGTTAAAAAATGGCATTCAAAAACCCTAGTATGTGTTTAAAATCCATGTGTACAGGACAGGCAAAAAGCAATTTTCAGATTAATGTCATAAAACATGGAGGGAGTGTATTTGATGAATACAAAGGAATCCTTATTCTCATGGAGGGGAAAGGCACATACCCAAAGGATTCTAGTGCCTGGTAGAAAAGCCCAGGGCTACGAGAGAAATCCAGTGTGCGAGAATCCATGAGACATTTACATTTACATTTACTCAGTTGTGAAGCAACTTCACAGCTGAGTTGATATTTGAACTGCATCTTTAAGAGCAGTCATAATCTTAGCAGATAGAGCATGTAGAAGGAACAAAATACCATTTCTGAGTTGGAATCAGGTCCCCAGAGGTGCCTCCCTTACATTGTATTCACTCAAAACCATATACACACTTTGGCCTCTCTCGCAGAGGAATGAGGAGATCCTCAGATACACTGTGGGATCATGTCTTCATGGAGTGGTGAAGATCTGACGTAGGGTGGTGAGACCGCAAAAAGGAGTTAAGTCAATGGACGAGAGATCATGACTCAAAGACATGACACGGCCAAAGGAGAAGCAAAAGAATAACTGTAGGACCCCAAGCCTGGGTAGTGTAGAGACTGATATTGTTGAGAAAGGAAATTAGTTCTGTTTTGGACATGCCACAGTACTACAGGGTTGACTTACATGGAGAAGAAGTAGGTGAAGGTAGCTGGAAATAGGGGTTTGGGCTGAACTAGAAAGAAATGACATCCATTAAAGTTAGTTCATTTGCAAGCTCAAATTGACTTAGATATAAGTTTATTTCCTTACCTGAGAGAAAGTCAAGAAGGTCAGTTCATCCAGCAGTTTAATAATGTCATCAAAGACCCATATCAGGGCTCCCCTGGTGGCACAGTGGTTGAGAGTCCGCCTGCCGGTGCAGGGGACGCGGGTTCGTGCCCCGGTCCGGGAGGATCCCACGTGCCGCGGAGCGGCTGGGCCCGTGAGCCATGGACGCTGAGCCTGCGCGTCTGGAGCTTGTGCTCCGCAACGGGAGAGGCCACAACAGTGAGAGGCCCACGTACCGCAAAAAAAAAAAAAAAGAAACCCATATCATTCATCTCAGGCTGTTTGGCCATCACAACGCTGGCTGCTCCTAAGGCTGCTTATTACCACGGTTGCAAGATGGCAGCCAGGCTCCCTGCTTCTTTTTTCATATTCACTGGAAGAGATGCTGAGCTCTCATTGCTCTTCAGCGTATAAGGGACCTTTTCCAGAAGCCATTAGCCAAACGTCTGTCTTCTCATAGGCCAGCCTTGGGTTATTTGACAATTTCTGAACCAGGGGGCCCCCTTACGTGAGAATCAACTTCCTGGTGATGCTATTGCTAACTAATGGGAATTTGGTGGAGTAAATGTTGGGGGGTTAACCACAACGTTTACCATAGTTAGCCTTTATGAATTCTCTTAAAATTGAGTACTTGTATCAATATTATGTGAGACCCTGTCTTTCATAATTAGAACCTTGTAAGTCAGCGAGTTTCTTAAGGAACAATATAGAGACAACAGGGGAAGGGACAAGAATATTTCCTTTTGTCGTACCCACCAAGGATCATGTGAGGGAGTACTTGAGAAAATTTGATCAAGCAATCATGAAGAGATCACGGTGATGATGAGGTGAAAAATTGGTAACCTGGATAATTTGTAAATACTTGTGAATACTTTGTGAATATAAAGTGTGAAAAATAGTCTCATACTTTTTCCGGTTTCTTCTATAAAAATTCATGAAAGGGAATGGTGGGTTAAATGCTCATCTTCTTATGATTAAACTTTAAACTTAAGATTCTGGGTTTTAGGTACTGTAATCCCATGATATTGTTTAATACATTTAGCTGACCCAGTAATTCTCTTTATGATTCTGTTTGACGATTCTGTGTGAAGCTCTTTAATGCTTACAATGTAAAGATCCTCAACGCTCATCATGGAGAGTATTTTTCAACACCAGTTTTATAACACAATCCTGTGAAAGATTATCGAAACTCCTTGCTATTAAAATTAGATTGGGAAAAATAGGATTTATTGAAAATTCCATAGGAGAGACCTATTAGAATCAGGAAAAGGATGGAGCAGTGCTTTCTAGGTTACATTCAGGCTTTTAACTTACATATTTTTGTGTGCTACTTGCTGTTACTTAATATTTTTTTTGGTATTTTTGATAGCTAAGGTGCTTTATTAGATCTGTAATGAATTCAGTGTCACAGATCTGCATGGGAGGCGTTGGTCTAACTGTTGCCATTTCAGGCTAAATAGAGAGTTCTCCTTACATTTGTCAGAAGCTCATTTGCCCTTTCAACCTGTTCTACGGCAGCAGGAAAACATCCATCACAGATGGCCAGGAGAGCTCCTGGGTCAAGCTTGCAAGTCCTCTGTGTTCTTAAATCCATTTCTACCTCCAAATCAGACTAGCTTCCTGGGAGCCCTTAGTCGTAAAATACTGACTTTGTGTCAGTTTCAAGTTCGGATGTATAATGAGGTTTAGGATATCCATGTTGCCTTCTTTCTGAGTACATTTAAGTTCTAGTGTCAGGAATATAGCTCACAGCTGAAGAGGAGGCCAGTGGAAGCGCAGAGAGAAGCCAAAAAAGAGCCTCTCCCACGACCTGAGTTCACCTTAACAAGTCTTTATTGAGTATTCACTGTATGCCAGGTGTATAAGGGACACGGTACAAGTGTGGTATTTTCATACTATAAAATAACTATGAATTCAACTATGAAAATTAACATTTTTATAATTAAAATTATTTACAATTTTATAGTCAAAATTAATATCTACTTAGTGCCCCCTTCCACCTGAAGGCAAGAAAACTCAAATCTAGTCTTGCCTATTTCTTCTCTCCAGGTTTTTCAGATTTAAGTCCAATCAAATCAGGATATTCCCTAACCCCTCTTCTGCCCTATAGTTGTTATCTGACCTTGGCTTGGTTTACATGGTGACAGAGTCATGGCCCCGTGGTGGGCCTGTGGAAGCACCTTGTTCTATGCACCTAGTTGCTATGCCAGTGATCACAGCAGCACCTAGCATCCTGTCTGGCCTTTCTACTTGGTTAGCCCTTCCATGCTTGAAGGACCATGCAGCACAGGTCACCCAGTGTTCAGCTTCAGCCCTCATCCCCTCATCTCGGGCAGGTCATCTCTTTGGGTCAACAGGTCTGCTCTGTCAGCCAGAGGTCCTCTCTGCCCCTAGATCCTGAATCAAATCTGCAAAGTCCCTCTTTCACATAAGGAAACATGCAGCTTCCAGGGATTCGGGTGGGAACATTATTTGGCATACCACAGTCCCTTTGACATTTACCAACTAAAACTAGGAGTTAGTATTCTCCCCTTTTGCCACTGTTTAAAAAGAGATCATTAGGATGATTCTGACTAAAAACGTTAAAGTTTTTTCTCAATATTTATAAATGTGTGCTCATCACTAAAAGATGTAATAAAATGACATTTGTCGTCTCAGTAGGCTTAATTTTCAGTGGGCTAGTGGTGGTTTCAGTGACCTCTGTGTTGCCCGTTTTGCCTCATTTCTTTGGGAGCAGTCCCTAAAACGGTGGGCGAGATGATCCATTGTGCTGTATGAAGAACATATTAGAAAATTTATATGTGTTTTTATATTTGAAAAGGAACATTTGAAGCATTTCTGGTATTTTATAGAAGGGTTGGCACAGACATGCTTGTCTTTATGGCTGTGTTAGTCACGTGTAGTGCAGAACGCGTAGTGTAGTACGTAGATGTCCTGAGGGCTGAATGGGCACCCCACCCTGTGCCGGGGTGGGCAACGGTTTCTTCATTTGGCATGTTGTGATGTATTACAATTTATTTATGTCATCACTTTGCAAGCAAGATTTCTAGAAACATGAGGAACATGAAGAAGAACATCTACAATTTTTCCAGTGATGCTTAAAGTCAAGTAAGATTTAATCTCTCCTTGACACACTACATACAGTAATAAATGTTTACAAGCATCTTTTGAGCTTGCATAATAGCAGATGCATATAATGGCATCCTTGCTCTTCCTACTGAGTTAAAATGGCTGAAATAAAATACTGGAAATAACATGGAAACTGAAACAAGTATATTCCTTTGTCAGCAAATATTGCTGGAAGAGGCACAGAGAACAGCACTGAAGTAGAGAAGAAACAAGAATGAGAACAAATAATTCGGTGTGAGACGTTTGCTCCATAATACAGGTGTCTCCATCGTATCTCAGCTTGTGGTATTTGCTAAATTGTTTCAATGATGAAATAGAAAAAGAACTATTTATGAGCCATTAAAATGTTTTAGGAGACTGATACTCAACAGTAAGTTACTTCTTTATTAAAAGCAAGGGACTTCCCTGGTGGCACAGTGGTTAAGAATCCCCCTGCCAATGCAGGGGACACAGGTTCGAGCCCTGGTCCGGGAAGATCCCACGTGCTGTGGAGCAACTAAGCCCGTGTGCCACAACTACTGAAGCCCGCGTGCCTAGAGCCGGTGCACCACAGCAAAGAGTAGTCCCTACTTGCCACAACTAGAAACGAAGACACAATGCAGCCAAAAATAAATTTAAAAACAACTTATGGTAAAACTGGGTACATTTACCCATTGATGGAATGATTATTTTGGAATAAAAAAGAGATTCCAGAATATAGTTACAGAGTCTCTATAATATTACTATATTATTTTTACTGCATCATTTATTGCAAGTTTTAGTGTCAAATTGTGGTCAGAAATTAGCAAATTTTCATTTTATAAAAAACTGGATCTTTTTTCAGCTTTACTGAGGTATAATTGACGCATAAAATTGCCAGATATGTAAAGTATACAACGGGCTGATTTGATACACACGTACATTGTGAAAGGATTTCCCCCATGGAGTCAATTAACACCTCCATCACCCCACACAGTTATCCTTTTTATTTGGTGAGAACGTTAAAGTTCTACTCTCTTAGCAAATCTCAACTATACAATACAGTGTTATCAACTATAGTCACTATATTATACATTAGGTCCTCAGACCTTACTCATCTTATAATTGAAAATTTATACCTTTTTACCACCATCTCCCTATTTCCTCCACCCACAGCCCTGAGCAACCACTTTGCTACTCTTTAAAAACAAGATCTTGCTCCAGTGTCTCGTTTGCAGTCGGTTGCGTGGAGGGAAGCGTCTTGGTCCGTAGGCACGAGGAAGGGAACAGCAATCTATTGTCTGTGTTTGACTCCGTAGTTTAGTCCGAGGCCTCCCGGAGCTTATCCGGAGCGGTCGGCAGAAACCGCCGAGACCGCCCCGCCCCTCCCCTCCGTCGCCGGGACCGGGAGGGACCCCGCCCGCGTCACGCCCCTCGGGCGCTCCCCTTTCCCTTCTCTGTCGTTGCGTCCGCATCGCGCCCCCGGAATCAGACGGTGCCCCATAGGTGGCCAGCGTTCCCCCGAGGGTCAACGAGTAAGAGATAGTGAGATCACGTACTATAGGTGAACTTTTAGCTCCTGCAGCTCCTTTTGACAAGAAATGTGGTCGTGAAAATTGGACTGTTGCTTTTGCTCCAGATGTTTCATACTTTGCTTGGTCACAAGGACATCGTGCAGTAAAGCTTGTTCCGTCGTTCCAGTGCCTTAAGAACGTTCTCTTGCATGGCACCAAGAATATCACCAATTCAAGCCGTTTAAGATTGTCAAGACAAAACAGTGATGGTGGGCAAAAAAATAAGCCTCGTGAACATATTATAGGCCGCGGCGATATAGTCTGTAGTCTTGCTTTTGGATCTTCAGTTCCAGAAGAACAGAGTCGCTGTGTAAACAGAATGGCATCGATTCGGATTTGCACAAGATCAGCTACTCCTTGCCACAGGGTTAAACAATGGGCGTATCAAAATATGGGATGTATATACAGGAAAACTCCTCCTTAACTTGGTAAGTCATACTGAAGTGGTCAGAGATTTAACTTTTGCTCCAGATGGGAGCTTGATCCTGGTGTCAGCTTCAAGAGACAAAACTCTGAGAGTGTGGGACCTGAAAGATGACGGAAACATGATGAAAGTATTGAGGGGCCATCAGAACTGAGTGTACAGCTGTGCATTCTCTCCTGACTCTTCTATGCTGTGTTCAGTGGGAGCCAGTAAAGCAGTTTTCCTTTGGAATATGGATAAATATACCATGATACGGAAACTAGAAGGACATCACCTTGATGTTGTAGCTTGTGACTTTTCTCCTGATGGAGCATTACTGGCTATGGCATCTTACGATACTCGAGTTTATATCTGGGATCCACACACTGGAGACATTCTGATGGAATTTGGGCACTTGTTTCCCCCACCCACTCCAATATTTGCTGGAGGAGCAAATGACCGATGGGTGCGATCTGTCTCGTTTAGTCATGACGGACTGCATGTTGCAAGCCTTGCTGATGATAAAATGGTGAAGTTCTGGAGAATTGATGAGGGTTCTCCAGTACAAGTTACACCTTTGAGCAATGGTCTTTGCTGTGCCTTTTCTACTGATGGCAGTGTTTTAGCTGCTGGGACACATGATGGAAGTTTGTATTTTGGGGCCACTCCAAGGCAAGTCCCTAGCCTTCAACAGTTATGTCGCATGTCAATCCGGAGAGTGATACCCACCCAAGGAGTCCAGGAGCTGCCGATTCCTTCCAAAGTTTTAGAGTTCCTCTCCTACCGTGTTTAGAGGATGCTGTCTTCCCTAGTATTAGGGACTGACAACACACTTTACACAAACCTCAAGCTTTACTGACTTCAAGGTTTAGGAGATTTATTTAATTTGATACATTCTTGTATTGCATTTTGATCAGTTGAGCTTTTAAAATATTATTTATAGACCTTAGGAGAAATATTTCTGAACATATCAAATGTAAATTTTTTTCTAAAATGTAACTGTGAAAACAGATACATACATGTATATATTTCGATATAAACTGCTGTGTGTTAAATGGACCCTTTTGCTTTTCTAATTTTTAGTTCCAACATGTATATATTGCTTCAGTAGAGCCACAATATGTATCTTTGCTGTAAAGTGGAAGGAAGTTTTTCATTCTGGGACACTGAGTTAGATGGTAAATACTGACTTAAAAAAGCTGAATGCCTCATAACAAAATGTGTATTTGGTTGGGGGGTGGTCAGACAACTGACCTTCAGGTAAAACAGCTTTTGTCTAGGGAAGGATTTTGTTTTCCTTAGGAGTGGCAGCTGAGAAGTAGAATTTGAATGTGACATTATTAAATGAAAAATAGCCAGGATATAACCAGGAAAAAAGGGTGTCTTTTTTTTTTTTTTCCTAACTACTGCTGTGGGCCTTAATTTTGGAAAGCAGCTTGCTACTTTAACCCCTGTGGTATAAATAAAGTATTATAATAAATTTTAGTCAATTTGAAAAATCCATCTACTGTATTATTGCTAAATATTTTGTTGTTTGTACTAAGGGACAATTATTTTAAGACCGTGGTGGGGTTTTTTGCTTTTTGTTTATTTTTTACACATATACTATGTTTCTGTAGGGGATAATATTGGTGACTTGCCAAAGAGAAGCAATACAATTAGTATATCTGCTTTTGCCTTCTGTTATTTATCTTACCTGCAGATATTAAGAATGTATGCATTATGTAAAATGCTTGATTATATATTTTTGTTGAGTTTTTAAATTAAAGACTTGTAAAAAAAAACCCACAAGATCTTTACTAGAATAAAATAACATTTTGTAATGAGTTAGGGAATGACCATGAAAATATTTTTTTGCTACACTTGATGGCAACAATATTTGATGGCTTTGTTTCCATTACTTTGGCAGTGGTTGAAGATATTCTGCATTTTTTCTTTTGCAAAAAAAAAAAGGGGGGGGGTTTCAAATTTGTTGACCTTTTCCTGAAGTGGCTGCCTGTAGTTTTCCTAGTAGATATTTAAAATACAAAAACAAGCTTAATAATCTTCTTGTACAATAAAGGTGATAAAAAACAAATACAATGCATAACCCCTTTTGAAAGAAACATGCTATGAGAGAACAGTTTGAAAATTAAATGTGTAAAAAGTTTCCATTGTTATATGGCTTTGTTGCAAAAAAAACCCCTAAATATCACACACATAACAATTCTCATTAGAAACTAAAATGTTTAACAGTATTTTCAAATGATATATTTTTAGCAGAATTTGAACCAGTTTGTTTAAATATACACAAAAGGCAGAGGACTCAACGAGTGAAGGTAGTGGGATGGAAATTAACTAGTTCATCTTTTTTAAAAAATAAATTTATTTATTTATTTTTGGCTGTGTTGGGTCTTCATTTCTGTGCAAGGGTTTTCTCTCGTTGCGGCGAGCAGGGGCCACTCTTTATGGCAGTGCGCGGGCCTCTCACTGTTGTGGCCTCTCCCGTTGCGGAGCACAGGCTCCGGACGCGCAGGCTCAGTAGCTGTGGCTCACAGGCCCAGTTGCTCCACGGCATGTGGGATCCTCCCAGACTAGGGCTCGAGCCCGTGTTCCCTGCATCGGCAGGCAGATTCTCAACGACTGCGCCACCAGGGAAGCCCCAAGCTCATCTTTAACAAAACGTCTGCCTACATGGTAGATGGCATTGAGCAATGAGTAGTTGCTTAGTAAATTACTAAGTGTGACACAGTAAACCAGCCAAGGACAAACTCCTTCCACCTGTCCGTTTGTTCCAGCCACGCACACCAAGGATGCCTGTACATTAGTCCACAACAAAATCTTCCAATCTTTGTATCACCAATCAAGATATTTTGTAAGATCAGAATATTCAATCATATTGTGTTCATAAAAATATCTAGAAAAATAAACATTTTGAGGGAGGAAAGGCTTCATTTTCGTGCAGCAACGAAGACCCAATGCAGCCAAAACTAACTAAATTTATTTTAAAATAAATAAATAAATAAATAAAATAAAAATGTTTACAGTTCTGGCAACTGAAACCGAAAGAAGTAAAGTATCTCAGATCAGAACTGGAACTTAGGTCTTGTCCTGTTTGGGGTTTTGCTATCTCAAATCTTTTAAATGTATTTGTTTTCTTTTCTAACATCTTTATTGGAGTGTAACTGCTTTACAATGCTGTGTTAGTTTCTGCTGTATAACAAAGTGAAGCAGCTATACATATACATACATCCCCATATCCCCTCCCTCTTGCATCTCCCTCCCACCCTCCCTATCCCACCCCTCTAGGTGGTCACAAAGCACCGAGCTGATCTCCCTGTGCTATGAGGCTGCTTCCCACTAGCTATCTATTTTACATTAAATGTATTTTAAAAATTACTCTAGGTGAAGGGAATTGCACTTAAACACACATCTGTTGGAGAATTGGAACATTAGCAGTGGGACAAATCTCCATGTGAAAAGCCTTTAGTGATCAAATAAAGCACTCGGTCTCATCCTGAATTTTGCATTTTTCCATTAAGAGCTGTATTTACTTGTCCCCCAACTTGTTGATGGTTGGATCCAAGTTTTCTAAGTATTTTGTAACACCTTCATGGCAATTAGCACTTAGAATGAGGGGCAGGACGACGGTTAAGACAACAGTGCTGAGTCACGGGGGTCCGTGGCTCCCTGCTCACCAGAGGTGTAACCCTGAGTGACCTAACTTTCCCTCTCCGTGCCTCACTTATGTGTAAAACAAAAATAATATGGGGATTACTAATAACCTATATCTCATGAGCTTCTTGGGACCAAGAACAGTCCCAAGTCAACTCATGTAATGCTCTTAGGAAAGTGGCTTGCCAATAGAAACAGATAATGCACGTTAGCTCTTCCGCTGAATGGCAAACGCTGAATGTTGGAAGAAAGAATAAATAATCAATCTTCTAAAAACTCGATTTCGGCTTTTGAGATGATACAGGGTTGACACAATTTTAGAAAATCAACAACAAATAACAGCTGAGCGTGCAACTGTGTTCCGAATTCCCCATTTCTTTGGAAGGATTTACTTGCAGCGTTCCTTTTATGTATTTTCAACAATAGGTGGCAGTGTTGGCACAAAATAGGGAAAAAAATCCACCAGGGTTTTTTTTTTCTTGGTTTCCATTCCCCTTCATGTTTGATAACTTTCTGATTCGTTTTTTTTTTTTTTTTTTTTTTTTTTTTTTTTTTTTGCGGTATGCGGGCCTCTCACTGTTGTGGCCTCTCCCGTTGCGGAGCACAGGCTCCGGACGCACAGGCTCAGCGGCCATGGCTCACGGGCTTAGTTGCTCCGCGGCACGTGGGATCTTCCCGGACCGGGGCACGAACCCGTGTCTCCTGCATCGGCAGGCGGACTCTCAACCACTGCGCCACCAGGGAAGCTCTCTGATTAGTTTTTGAATCACCGATCAGTCCAGTATTCGTAGTCTGGGCACACCCCAAGGCTAAGTCCAACAGGAGAGTGGCTTAACAGGAAATTTAAATGATCATTGCTTCATAAGGAGAAAATCCGGGCTGTTGCCATGTGGAGAATCTAGGTCCTTATTTCTCCATCAGATGATTACACCCTATTTTAGGGCTTTTTTTTTTTTTTTTTTTTTTTTTTTCTGTGCGGGAGTAGATTTAGGAATGCTTCAGCTCACTAACCGGCAGCCTGGAGGTGTCCTGGCTTGCGCCGGCCGCTTAGAGAAGCTGTCCTGTCTCAGGCATCTCCAAGTTTCCTCAGCTAATGAGCCACCTACAACCTGCCCGGGGGATTTTGTTGCAACCATTACTGACCCTCTTTGTAGGAGAGGCGAGTGACTGCCAAGACATTCGGGTCTTGTCTTTAAAAATTACCAGTTTTTGAAATAATTCTCATATTGTTTTAAGAGTTTTCACCTGGAGCCTCTCTGAGAAGGGTGAAGGTAGATTATCACCTGTTAAAATTAAAAAAAAAAAAAAAAAAAAGCAACTGACACAACTGGGCAAAGGCATGGGGCCCACAGAAAGATGAGGATTCCTCCTCCTGCTTTGAATTGGATTTTTACAATGTTCATTGAGCCCAAAGATTTCCCATCAGGCAGATGAACCCTTTAATGGATTTGGGCATATATCTCTGTCTTTATATCCACACACATACACAATTTTTATTCATTCAATCCACAAATATGTTTTGATTGCCCACTATGAGCTAGGCATTGTTTACTGAAAAGCAATATATGACGTAAAAGTTGAGAATTGTTTTATTTGGTGGACAAAATTGAGGACTTAACCCTGGATGGCAGCCTCTCAGATAGCTCTGAGGGATTTCTCTGAAGCGGTAAGGGAGGAGTCAGGGTTACAGAAGTTTTGCGACAATAGGATTCCGGGCTTTCACTGCCATGGTGGCCTGAGATCCTGCAAGATGTGCAGCGTGACCAAAAAAAGAAAAAAAAAATTACTCTTAATTAAAGAAAAAGCAGACATCTTAAGTTAATGGATTTAGTGCTTTTCTCTGGATGGGAAGATTCAAGAGTCTGGGCTCATTGAAATCATTCCTTTGATATGCACCCTAACTACTAGGGCCAGTAGCCTGCTTTTCTCCATCCTGAATCCCCTCCCGGGTGCACAACTGGTGGTGACTGCAGTGGCTGCTCGCTTGATGGCTACAACATCCTTTGTTTACTGATATGGCAGGTGACATTTTTCATCCACAGCACTGATATCAACAATGCAGATAAAGCAGCGAATGAAACACGTAAGTCACCTCTCTCGTGGTGTTTATATTATAGTACACACAAATGTGGCAGGTGGTGAGTGCTGTTAAATCCTAATGCCCGACGTCACGATATTTGGAGATGGGGCCTTTGGGAGGTAATTAGGTCGTGAGAGTGGAGCCCCCCACGAATGGAATTAATGCCCTTGTAAAAGAGACTCCGTAGAGATCCCTTGTCTTTTCTACCATGTGAGGACACAGTGAAAAGACGGCCATGTAAGAACCAGGAAGTGGGTCCTCTGCAGACACCAAATCTACTGGCACCTTGATCTTGGATTTCTCAGCTTCCAGAACTATGAGCAGTAAATTTCTGTTGACTAGAAGTCACCAGCCTATGTTATTCTGTTATAGCAGCTCGAGCAGACTAAGACATGAATGAAGTGAGGGAGTGAAACAGGCAACGTTCTAGGGTAAGACTATTCCAGAGGAAAGGGCATATAAATGCTCTGAGGAAATTGGGTGATAAGGCACTGAGACAATCAGGGGAAGATGCAGATTGATGGGGTCTGAAGCTTATGAAAGTTCGCCACCCGCTTTAAGAGAGAATATAAAATTAGATACAGGGCTTCCCTGGTGGCGCAGTGGTTGAGAATCCGCCTGCCAATGCAGGGGACACGGGTTCGTGCCCCGGTCCGGGAAGATCCCACATCCCGCGGAGCGGCTGGGCCCGTGAGCCATGGCCGCTGAGCCTGCGCGTCCGGAGCCTGTGCTCTGCAATGGGAGAGGCCACAACAGTGAGAAGCCCGCGTACTGCAAAAAAAAAAAAAAAAAAAAAAAAAATTAGATACAAAAGGGAATATGTGAAAAAAAAATTCCAAGAAATGACAAAATTGTAAAAGTTGACACATTTTGTAAGCATCAAAGTCCAATAAGGACATTAATACTCATTAACTGCCCGACACACCTATGAAATAGTTTTTTCCTGTAGTTTTGGCTACATACTCTTTGATAACTTCTTCATACGACTCTGGTGGTATAATACATTTTTATAGAGATAATAGATAATTTAGTCTTTCCTTTAACATCGTTGAGCAGAATATTATTGACAGTTTATAAATTTCTTTCCACTTCACACTTCTTTTTGGTTATGCCATGTAAATTTTCAAGATTCTCAGAGTTGAGAAAAATCTCAAAAATTTCTTTGAAAGATGAACGGTAAGATTTGGAAGAATCTTCCACAGAGAAAATTCTGGTTTTGTTCATTTCCACTATGAATACTTTAAAAACTGGATGCTGTGGAACCACATTCATATCTCATTTGACTTTTGCCCTCCCGTCTTCACATCCTGACATTGGAGGGTGGGCCAGCGTGGAGAGGGCCGGGCATTTCCTGGAAGTCCTTCGTGAACCACAGCAACTACCAGCCAGATGCCCACGGCCACGCCACTGCCCTCTGACAAGAGGGGAGATGTATCGGAGAGAAATTAGGACTGGAAAGGAGACAGAGGCCTTAACTGATGGGGGTTGAACGATTTTTCTTTTGCAAGCTTTACGAATCTTATGACCACATTGACACATTACCGTACAGGTAACGTACAGGTGGAAAACCCACCTCTCGTAGCATGTGAAGATATCTCTGCCCTACCCTGAGGTCATTGAAGGGAAAGGAGGAGGTCCAGCAGTGTGGGATTTGTCTGGGAGAATAACTTAATATAACAGAGTTCCAAAACATACCCAAAAGCCATGGCAGACAGATTTCCTATCTTGGGCAGTTGTATTTTCCCAACAGGGGTGACATGAGACCATGGGATGAACACGGCAGCGTCTGCGATGGTGACTTCATTGGATGTCTGGTGGTGAAGAGTGAAGGGGAGGTGGGTTTGGTAGTTTCACTGATAAGTTACTAGTCATTTTAATTTTGAAATAGTTTTAAAAATATGTAAATCCCATTTATAGATTATGCTGACTGCATGTGAAGTTTTAGGCTAAAACAAGCTTCCAGAAGAACTTCTCCCTTGCAGTGGCCCGCTGTAGGGACAGCACGATAGCCTTTTCACAGTTAGGGCTTCCTCAGTAGGAAGTTTAGGGAAATGTATTCAGACTGAATGTTCCATCCTGTAGTGGCCTATGATCCCTCATTTACCAATGGGACACTCCTGACAACACTAGAGCTGATGGTCTTTCTTTATAGTTTCGGTTATTCACACGATCTATTTGTATGGTTAAGCAATACGGCACAGAGGTTAAGGGTGCAGATCTTTGGCACCAGAAGTCACAGAGCTGCTATGAGCATTAGCTGAATTAATTTTGGGCATTAGTCACTGGTTGGCACAAAGTAATAGAGTGCATGTCAGCTGCTTGACTGATTTCTCCGGGGGACTTCTCCTCAAGCTCTTTGCCTCATCAGTCCTCACTGATTAGACCACATTGGCATTTCATGGTGCCACTTCTGGAACATGTCAGAAGGCCTGACTAATCAGGATGGGACCTGCCACCAGGCCTTATGAGGGCCACGGTCTAGCCTGGTCATATATTTTAAGTTGTCTTAAAGCAGAAACTTTCCCTTCCAAATAAAATCTTATAAAATGCAACTGTTGAGGTTGAACCACAGATGGGGGACACAGAAGCCCACCTCTTTGCCCTATATTACCATCCCTCCCTTCCAGAGCCCTGGGAACCCTCCAAAATCGTATTGTTTCATAGAACACAGTTTGGAAACCCTAAAAATCAGCAACTTCTCTTTCCTAAATGTCAAAAGAAAAGGCAGATATTTTTCTAAATATAGCCATGACTCCTTGTCATGTCAATGGAGCCAGGCTTACTGAGGGCTGTTTATCTACCTGTAAATCCAGAGTGGTAATCTTGTGTCTCAACCAAACCTTCTAACCAAACTGTTGAGTGGACTGACTTGAGTTCCTTTTCTGGTTCCTGCTCTGTGTATTTTATGGTTTGGGGGTGGACAATGGCAGAAAGAAAATTGAGGGTTAGCTGTTTCCATTTTAGATTCAACGAACATTTATTGAACATCTAGATATTACGCCATGAACTCTTATTATTAACCTGTAAAGTATGTTTTCAGATGAATAAAGCGAGCTCAGAGAGGTGAAGTGCTTCCCTCACCTCAGAACCATAATGACTTAGAAGCATTTCTTTAAAAGTTGTCTATTTTATTTTATTTATTTTTTCTGTGTGTGTGGTACGTGGGCCTCTCACTGTTGTGGCCTCTCCCGTTGTGGAGCACAGGCTCCGGACGCACAGGCTCAGCGGCTATGGCTCACGGGCCCAGCCGCTCCGCTGCATGTGGGATCCTCCCGGACTGGAGCTCGAACCCGTGTCTTCTGCATCGGCAGGCAGACTCTCAACCACTGCGCCACCAGGGAAGTCCAAAAAGTTGTATATTTTATACAGACAGTCCAGCGTGATGTGAAACTGGTTAACAACTTGCATTTATTTGAAGCTCTATTATGTGCAAAATACTCTGACTTTTGAAAATTTTGACATGTGGTTCTCAAATATAGTTTCTTTCCCCTCAATTATTGGTCTCAAACTAGGCGTAAAGACTGAAACCGCACAACTCAGATTGGGACTTGAACCCACTGCCTCTCTTTTATTTTTAATAAATCTTTATTGGAGTACAATTGCTTCACAATACTGTGTTAGTTTCTGTTGCACAGCAAAGCGAATCAGCCATATGTATACACATGTCCCCACATCCCCTCCCTCCTGCATCTCCCTCCCTCCCACCCTCCCTATCCCACCCCTCTAGGTGGTCACAAAGCACCGAGCTGATCTCCCTGTGCTATGCAGCTGCTTCCCACCAGCCAACTATTTTACATTCGGTAGTGTATACATGTCGATGCTACTCTCACTTCGCCACAGCTTCGCCCTCCCACCCCACGTCCTCAAGTCCATTCTCTATGTCTACCTCTTTATTCCTGCCCTGCAACTAGGTTCATCAGTACCATTTTTTTTAGATTCCATATATATGTGTTAGCATACAGTATTTGTTTTTCTCTTTCTGACTTACTTCACTCTGTAAAAATCACACACCTGGTGTCAGGACTTACTGAAGCTCAGGTTCTTTATGTCTCAGCACAGAAGTTATTCAGCAAGAGGCAAAGTGATAGGTAAGAAGTAGATTTATTGAGAGAGATACACACTCCACAGACAGAGTATGGGCCATGTCAGAAGGTGAGAGGGCGGCCCCGAAATATGCGGCGGTTAATTTTTATGGGCGGGGTAATTTCATGGGCTAATGAGTGGGAGGATTATTTCAACTATTTTGGGGGAAGGGGCGGGGATTTCCAGGAACTGGGCCACCGCCCACTTTTTGGCCTTTTGTGGTTGGCCTTGGAACTGTCATGGCGGTGCCTATGGGTGTGGCCTTAAGCATATGCTAATGTATTACAATGAGCACATAATGAGGCCCAAGATCTCGCGGAAGTTGAATCTTCCGCCATCTTGGGCCCAATTGGTTCTAATCAGTTTTTGCGTACCCTCATGTGCTATGTCATTCTTTTAAAGGTTGTGCCCAGCCCCCTTCCCTTGGGTTAGAAGAACACAGAGCAAGAAGAGATACAATTCGGATTCCAACCAGTTCATCTGGCTACGAGCCCAGCGTATCACCCAGGTGAGAGGGCTTTCATCCCTTCTATCCTATCCTGACCGGTTTACTGGTAGAAAATGTTTTTGGTGATTCTAAGTCAGGATTTTCTTAATATGCTTTGACTTGGCTGCTTCTGACCCTGGGAGTCCAGCCCCACCTGAAGCACTGCAGGCTTCCTTTTCTTTTTTTCAACAACAATCGTACCTGACGCCATGGAAGATTAGCCAGGTGGCCGGAGGGCCTGGCAACTTAAACCCGTTCATTACCAAAGGAAAATAGCCTTATTGCCTAAGAGAGGTGAAGCGAAGGGAGACCACTATGTTGTATTCATTCAACGTCCAGCTTAAACTTCCCTCAGCCCTCTCCAGCCCTGCGGTGGATAGAAAAAAACATGGAGAGGAGTGACGAGACCTGGATTCCAATTCTGCCTTTTAGTACTTAGTGACCTTGGCGAGGTCGCTTTACTTCTGCAGCCTCTGGTTTCTAGATAAAGAATAAAATGAGGTATTTTGCCTCATATCTGAAGTGGGCTTATCTTACCACGAGGGGGCAGGCAAACACTACCCGTGAAGTTCTTGCAGATCTCTCTCACACGCAGGAGTATACAACGAAAAGTTATAATACAAATAAATTTGTAGACGTTTTAAAAATTGGTACAATAATATACGGATTTTCTGATACGGTGTTTGAGGACGCTCAACTGTAGGTTACACCCTTCATGTTGTTTGGGTTTAGTTGCCTGTATTGTACGTTGCAATAATGGCTAGCATTTATTGAGTGCTTGCTGTGTGCAAGGTGCTGTGTTGTACATGTTACCTGTAATCCACACAACAAACTTTGCAAGGTGGGCATTATTCATGCTTTACCCAGAAGGACCCTAAATCTCAGCAAGGTTAGGTGGCTTGCCCAAGGTCACACAGCCAGCAACTGGCAAAGCTAGGATTCAGATGTAGGTCTGATTTCCCCTCAGCCAGACCCTGCTTTTATTCCCACAGTTAACCTCCTTCCACAGCTGCATGAGTGTGTGCACGTGGCCTAATCCATCCATTCCTGCAGGTCATCCAGAGGCACAGTGATGTCATGGAAATATTCAATATTTCTCTCTTTGAATGAGTGACTCTGATTGCATAAAACCACAGAAATCGCTAGTATAGAAAAGGTTAAATCGTGACTATGTCTGGAACATCATTGGATTCACCTGTTCTGTTTCCATGGGTCCCACAGAGCTCCGAGGCCCACACTCCACATTCCCACACAGCCTGCTGTCCCCTGGAGGCCTTCCTTCTCCAGCTCCTCTCCTGTCCTCTCTCCTCGTGGTGCCCAACAGGAGGTGACAGCTTGTGGCTCTGTACGCTCTCCGTTGGGAGCCTATAGACGCAAATGCTGAAGGATTCTCCCATCAGCCGTCACTGTTCTCCTTCCACCCCTCCTCTCTCACCTTAGCTTAGGACCTGCTACTTCCAACTATGCAAATAAATGTATGTTTCCTAAAAACACCCAGCATTTCAGATACCTTCTCTCTTACTTGCTGCCTATCAGGGTTGTGTGTGTGTGTGTGTGTGTGTGTGTGTGTGTGTGTGTGTGTTTTCATTTTAACATCAATTTCAAAATGTCTGCTTCGAAATGCTTTCCTTGAATATCACTACTCCACCCTGAACGTGGCTTTGCTTAGCTTTCAGTTTCCATTTTGTTAATTTTGTCACCTTGTACATTGCTTCTCAGATCTCCCCTTTCATGAGTTGGTAGTCTATTTCTAACTGCACTGTAAGTTCCTTGAAATCACTGGAAATTGATTTCTCTCAGGATTTAACTGAGTGTTAATAATAATAAATACTGAGCTGGATTCCATCCCTGATCCTCATTTATGAGGCAGGGATTAGGGGGCATCATTTCAGTAGCTCAGGGGATCATCAATATGCCCGCTGGGGGATATGTACAAGCACCTATAATGTTCTCAATTCTGTGTTTTGTGCTTTAAGCCATGGTCTGGTATCATTTACTCAAAATCCCAGTGAGGTAGCCACCATTATCATTCCTGGTTAACAAATGACATCTCTCATGGTCAGTAGTCTGGTCCAGAGGCAGAGTGCTGACCAGGGCAGGATTTGAATCCAGGCAATCTGACACCGAAGGTCATGCCTTTAACCACTGCTCTATCTGCCTCATGTCCAGACTTTGGTACAGTTTGGCCTTCAGAGCTGGGTTGTGAGAGGGAGGACAGGAATGATAATGGAGGAACAGGGTAGCTGGTGGAAGTCTCTATTCCACAGTGTGACTCTCCCTGTGACCCCGAACATCTTGAGTAAACTCTACTAAAATTATATGAAACGTTTGAGACCAGAGTTCTTGCAGAAACCCTGGGAAAAGGCAAAGTAGCTTGACAAGATTCAGGCATCATGGTGAGAATGCCGATTTTATCTAGATCTCTAAAAGGAATGGGCACCTCAGCTGAACAAAAATGACTATTTTGGCACTAGTCTCTAAAACAAACCAAAACAAACAACAAGAAATATGTATCACCTTGAGCTAAAATGACTCAACAAGAGGCCACATCTCTGTCAAGTGAGAGAGAGTTCCCAGCTGGTCATCACTAGGCTTCCAGCACTGCTGCATGGTCACTGTGGGGACGGCCTTGGGTGCAGACAAGAGGGGAAAAGCAAAGGCTCCCTTACCCTTTCTTTTGTTTCTTTGCGTCTGTTACAGTTGCTGCAGGATAGCAATCCCATCACTCAAAATGGCTCCAAGTCCCTTACTCATCTGTTAGTATTGGTGTTAACACTGAAAATATTGAACACCTGGACTGGCCCAGGTAGTGACCCTCAGAACAGATGATAATTATAAAGAACTCATGTAGTTAGGAAGTGTCAATTAAATGTTAGATACGGTTAGCCTTAACATCGGCTTTACTGTTTCTCTGATTGCAGGCAAACAAGGAGGAGGTGGTAAAATGAGCGCTTGCCTGGACATCAGGTAGCAGAGAAGATTGGGATTGGCTGTCACCATCGGCGACTCTGGTGGGTGTTCAGGAAAATACTAGGGGGTGATGAAATTTTACGTGGCATCGCAAGACAGAAGGTCAGGTAAGTGGTACCCAAACTTGGCTGATTATTGGAGTTACTTTGTGAGTTAAAAAAAATACAGATCCCAGGTTTTGCTTAAGGCCTGTTGAACTTTTAGCCACGGGGCTACATTCATAAAATAAACATTCCCCAGATAATTTCTGATAATCAGTTTGATCAATAACTTATTGGAGGGAACATTCCATTATTGTTATTTATTTTTTCTTGAGACGCCTCCCTTATTTCCTGTTTGAGATCCAGAACTCTTTCTCTGGTTACGAAGGTCAATTATCTGAGCAAAGTGATATGTGGATAGGGCATTCAGAAGGATTTATGCCATCCTTGTGTGTGTGTGTATGTGTCTGTGTGTGTGTGTGTGTGTGCATATAATGCATTTGAAATATGACTTTTAGTCTATAATTAAGCCCAATGAAAATGTGATATTTTAAGCCTTGGTTTCATTATATGTAAAATAATAACGATTATAGTAAAAATGGTGATCTATGTAAACCATCTCAATGGCATCCGTTGGGCATCTCTGCCTAGTACATGGCTGTTGCAGGTAGAATTTTGCTAATCCCACAATCAGCCTCAGGGTTTTATTTTTTCTTTTCTTCTCATTTAAGAGAATTATGATTTCTTCTCTCCCTAAAGTTTTTAGTCTCTCATAGACTTCCCAATGATAGAAAAAGACTAGTACAATTCCCTTAATGACAGTTGCCCTTTTCTCAGGTTTTCTAATGTAGGGAAGCAGTTTTTGAGTCAATAGATTGGCCAGTGGGAAGTCTATACTGAAATCAGCATCATGCCTATAAGTTTGCTTGGGGATTACTTCAATAAACTCTGGGAAATAAAACTCTTTCAGCAGAAGAATCGATCATACTTATCTGGCTTGGAGCCAGTTCTGAAACAAAGGGCTCTCTCACTGGATATGGTACTGTTTCTAAACTAAGTGATACAGAATGTTCTTCATTGTCAGAAAGTGATAAAAATAAATATGGTGATTAGATACCCATTGTGTTTATCAGGAACTCCAAAGCAGAAAAACCATTGTTGGAAATTCTGTGATCGCTATAAAAATAAACTCAAAATAAATTAAAGAATTCAAAGCTGCAATTCTCAATCAGGTGTCTCTAAATAATGAATGGGGAAAGAGACTTTTCATTAAAAAATTCTAATCAAAAGCATATGTCTACTATGCAAAGACCAAATTATTTGGTGGATATTTCTTGGGAAACAAAACTTTTAAAGATTGGGCACATAAAGGTACAAATGGAAATAATAAATGTAGAAAGGTTAAAAATGGTAATAAGTTTGCTTCAAGGTGTTCATTATTCAAAAAGAAACTGGGTTGCTTGGATCTAATTGCATTTTATAAGATAGACTTGAGCATATCATTGAGGATAGTGGACCCCAACTTTTTAAATGCCCCAAGCTCATTTTTTCCCCTAATACACTCAACACAATATTATTTGTAAATTTATCTTAGAGTATTTGTGGTGATTCATAATTATAAGACCACAATAAATAGCTTTTCATATAAGTGGTATTTCATAAATCAGAGCAGCACATATAAACTATATAAGATTAAAAAATAGTAGCAGCTATATGTGTAAGAAAAGTATGTCATCTACAGACAATGTTTGAGGACATATGCTTGAAAATATAGATTCTTCTACCCCTCTTTGTATTAGCTCTCCAAATCTCTAGGTGATCCATGGTCTGCATATTTGGGATCACTAATTTATGGAGTGAAAACAAGAACAGTGGATGGTTTAAACTCTACCTCAGATACACTGTCTTGAAAGACTTTTGCCTGAAATGTATTCTTTCCTGCTTCTGTCTGTGCTGACCACCGTTCACATCTGGTGGTACCCATCTTGCTGACTGTGATCCTTGGCAATTTTAGCCTGTGTCTCAACAATAAGGTGTGGGACTAGAAAAAAACTAAGGGAGAGCGTCCAGATTCTAGCACTGGGTTGGGACTTGAGGTTAATCATTTTGACTCCCTTTTTATATGCAACATAAAGACTCCAATGCTCCTGTTATTAACCCAGCTCACAGGGGACCTAGAGGAATAAAGTTAATACGAAGGAACAATCTGAAAGCTTTGTCTGAAAGGTATTATTTAAGCCACTGGAGAAAACTGTCCAATTATGGATAAGAAAGTAGTACAGATGTGAACTTGTGGGTTTTTCCATTTATGTAAATTAATGGTAAAAGGTCTAGAACATACGATTTTCTTACGTATATTTTATTCCTTCACTAGTAGATAGAAATAAAGGCACCCAGCCTGCAAGAGAAAGTTGGGAATAGTGGGGCTGAAATGGCTATTCTTGTTATTTTCCCTTCCCTGGAGCTAGCTTCATGCAATTCATGCTTCAGGGTCTGGCTGAACCTCCCAGGGCATTGCAATGCCTAATACTCAGTGGAGTGTAAAGATTCTTTGGAAGTTTTTTAGATGAATACATAATAACTTTTCATACACTCACAATACCTCTTATTCCTTGGATTCACAAGCGAGAAACACTAATCATGGCAATATTAAGTACTGTAATGAACGCAAGGTAGCATATGGGCCCTGGGGTAAACAATTTGTGTATTGTTGATGTACTTATTTGATTTTCCTGTAAAACGTCCACGACCTGAACCATTGCTGCAGAATACAAATACAGGTTTTCAATCTAAGCCACACATTAAGATTCTTTCTTTAAAAGAATCCAAGTGTTCTCTGGAAAGACAAAGGAAGGCTAATTAGTGTCTTGGGCCCTGGAAACCAGTATTTTGCAGTTTAAGTGAGTTTTTGAGGATGAATCCTCTATAAAGAATGCCACAACTTCTATCGAGACACCACCAATATGATTTCATTTCCAGATGCTTCTATTTAGAGTTCAATATCTGTTGTATATTATCACATCATGGAGGTATTGAGGTATGATTTCTTGTCTTCAAAGAAACACATAATATTTACAATATTCATATAATTCCTGAGAGTTCACAGAAGACGTATAAACATATAAGATGCAAACTTAAATGCCTCAGGGGCCAGGCACATAGCGTCAATGTGTGGTGCTGCCTGGTATAAGACAGTAGGGTGTGGTGGGGACTGTGGCCAAGTGGGAGATGCATTACCTTCAAGTTCAAAGTCGCATTTAAAGAAAACTGCTCTGCTATTCAAATGAAACATATACGTGGGCTACATTTACCCTGTTGACTTCTTTTCAGATACACACAATCTCTTTTGAGCCTCCAGCAACTGTTCAAAGTTGACTATAGACACCATTTTGCAAAAGAGGAAACAGAGGCTCTGTGAGGTAAAAGTCTTGGGCCAAGTAACTCAGCGAGTAACTGGGAAAGCAAGAATAAGAAATTGAAGTTCTATGGACCCAAGCCCAGTTATTTTTGTAAAAAACTAATAGAGTCGGAAGGGGCAGAAATTGCTATTTACTTTGAGATTTACTCACTCTTCTCATATCTAACTCATTATCCAAGGGCTCCTCCACTGATTTTGGTTGCCCTTTCCCCATATTTTTGTACAACATTAAAGAACACAGTGTAGTGTGTGTGTAGTACCCTCTAGTCAACATGCTTCTGATTTGTCAGAGTCTCTGGGCTGCTTTCAATACATTGATTTTCTCTCCAAAGACAAGAAGAAATTGCTGAGGAAAATAGCTTGATGCAAAAGGTTGCTGCTGTCATCTGAGCAGGCTGGTCAATCCAGGGTGGACCCAATGCAGAGCTGCAGACCTCACTAGGGCTGACTGTGTAGGATGTCTCAGAGCATGGGTACACATCACAGACATGAAGAACTATCCTTATAGCCAGTTCAGGTGGCAAAATATAGGCTTCAGAGTCAGAAAGAGTTGGGTACAAAACATCTTGTCCTGGGTGGCCAGGGCAATCTAATTAAACCTTCACTATCACTTTTGTTGTTTGAAAATGAAGGAGACAATTATCGTGGGACTACATAGGTGAACGTATTTGGAACAGGCGTTGGGCAGTTGTTACTGAATACTAGATGCTCAGTAAATTTTGGTTCTCGTCTTTCCCTCTTCCTTTCCCCTGGCTTCATGCCCAGTGCAGGAGGCTTAGGCCATGCTGGTAAAATGAGAAGTTGGGAGAAGATGTGCTTTGGGAGCCGGAAGACCACAATCCTCATTGCCATGACCCATACAGTGTTGACAGGGACAATATCTGCCTTGGGATGCTCCAAATACTTTGTCACTCTTAAGGGACAGTGAGTAGGAAGTAAGTTATGGAAAGTGAAGTAGAATTTCTGTAAACTGCTGGCCTAAAATCTCTGACAGGGTCACATGCATATTAGCATAATTTTTGTTCTATTTTTGTCCTGTGAGATACTTATTTGAGTTTCATTGTGCCCGTTGTGCGGCTTTTGTTCTGAGGCTATGGGTTTAATTATTTAGTTATTTATGAGTGCATCTGGGCATAAATGCCACAGTTTTATTTCAGTGACAAATTTATGGTCAGTGAATTTTAGTAATGAATGAATAAATTATTTCTCTTTCATAAATGCCCCTGCAATTTGTGATTTCCATGACAATTCATAATACTTAAGAAAGGTTCTTTATTAGTTGAAAAAGCCAGTGCTAATGGAATCAGGAAAGGGGAGATTTTAAATTGCTTTAATTAACTGTGTTAATTAATATCCAGCATGTGTAAGATATTGAATTGGCTGGTTGGCTCGATTAGAATTTAGTTGCTTAAAATCTGTCTAATATATAAATGTTCTTTGTTAAAGGACATTCTAATTCTTTTGTGAAGTAAATGGCAGGAATAAAAGGATTTCCTCTTCTGTAATCTTTGATTCCTGGTATGTTATTGAAATAACGAAATGACTGAAATTTGCCCAAAAAAAAAAAAAAAAAAATCAGCACAGGCAAACAAATCCACATCTTGGCTTTCTAATAAAGAAACCCTTAAAGCCACATTGTGCTGTGATTTGAAGGAATTAGGGAAGCTTATGACTCATTGCATATTTCAAATCTTTTCCAAGAAGAATCAACACAAACAAAGACATTTAAATAAACCCTATTCTCCACAAATCACTGCACTAAGTGGACCCGGGCAAAAGAAAGGATGAAGAAGGCTAATCCCTGCTCCTATGGAGCACACAGCTGAGTGAAGATGGGAGACTCAGAGTTACTCAAATGAGGAGTTGGGAAGAGTGTTTGAAGAAGGAGGAGATGCTGAGTATGGTTTCTGTGCAGAAGGAACAGACTGTTTCCTTGAGGATAGTGAATGCCCTATTTTTAGATCCTCCTAGGCTTAGCATGTTTCCTCAATGGACAACATCAAGACTCATTCTTGATTTTTCTTTTTCTTCACACTCATCCATTTCATCAACAATTCCCATCAGCTTCACATTCAAAATATGTATTGAGTCTACACACTTCTTTTCACTTCTACCAATACCACGTAGTCCAAACCCCTGTGCAGATTTCCTATTTCATCTAACTCTTCCCAGGGCCTGGAGAGAGTTAGCAAGTGCAAAGTCCCTGGGCCCTGGATATTCCCTCCGCTGGAAGAATTTCCCTAAAGATATTCTCAGGACTCATTTGTTACCTCATTCAGGTTTCTGATCAAATGGTACCTCCTCAGAGAGACTTACGTGACTACCCTATCTAAAATAACCTCTTGCTATGTACTTGTGACTTTTAAAAAATCATGGTACCTGTATCAGTCAGGGTTTAAGCACAGAATTACATATATATATATTATAGATATAATATTATATATAGTATTTGCATCTGGCACTTTGTGTCCCCAGGGTGGTGGTCAGGAGGGGATGATGGATGTGGAGTGGGGAGATCAAGGGTTGGCTGGAACCCACCAACATGACCTGGAACCCCATGGGGATGGACTAAAACCTGTATCCATTTTTTTTTTTTGGTCACTGGCCTTGCGGACAAGGGTATCCCGCAGAAGCCAAGGTGCTTCATCAGGGAGCTAAACACACGCACCTGGCCCAGGAGTCACTGGCTCAGGTGTTAAAGATGCGGCAGGAGGATAGGGAAAGGCGGTGCAGCTACTGCTCTATGCTCCTGGGGCATCTCAGCAGATCTGCAGCAATGGGTGTGAGCTACAAATAGGCAGCAGCTTCTCTCTGCACTCTACATCTCCTGGAATCTTCCTGTGCTCTAATCAGAAAGACACAAGAAATGGAATTCTAGAAAATGTAATTCAGCCCAGCCAAACCGACATGTTACAAAGCCATCATGGTATCTATAGTACCTAACATTATGCTATATATTTATTTGTTCCATGAAAGCAATTATTTTTTTCTTCTCAACAGAACAGATTCAGATATGTGATTTATAACAGAATCTTTCTAGATTGTTACCTAATTTCCATACATCTCCCCCAATCAGCCTGTTGCTACTGTCTAAAATAATATTACTGATTCTTTCCTTGGTGTTATTAAGAATTCATCACCAATTTGACAATGCCCAGATGACCTCCTCATTCAACTGACTAAGGAGACAATTTTGTGCTAAGTGTCTAACAAATACTTCATTTAGTCCTCACAACAACTCTGAACGTAGATGTTGTTACCTCCATTTTACAGATAAGGAAACTGAGGCTTAGGGAGGTTAATACCCCAGTGAGGTCACATAGTTAGTAACAGAGCCCTGCAGGATTTGAACCCAGGTCTCATTGATTGGGAAGTTTGTTCTGTTAAACTCTATATGTGGGTAATTATAGTATAAATGGTGGACTAATTGAGATCACTGTTATCCTTTTGAGAAGTGGGAATCAGCCACCGGTGTCTGGGTCTAGTATTCTACGGTGTGAGGCAGGATGACAACCGCTGGTCGTTGCATTGTATTGATCTAAAGCTAAAGTAGTTAAAACCAAATGGGTGGCAAAATCCAGAAGATGGACTAATGTAACACGTGAGATCAAATAAAATCAATAAAAATGGTTCAAAGGATTGGTCCCTGACAGGAATTATTGATTTAAGTGGGAACAAGTTAATATGGATTTGACAGCAAATCTAGGTTCTAGGCAGCCCTTAATGAATGGACTCTTGGATGATGGGTAGAAATTGCACATCTTAAATATCTATGTTTTTCCTCTCTTTCCCAGTCACATAGCTGAACTACATTTCCCAGATCCTTAGCAATTACTCTGGGGCCATTTGACCAAGTTCTGCCTAATGGAATATGGGTGAAGTGAAGCCTGTCACTTCCCTGCCTGACTCATAAAAAGGTCTATGCATGACCCTCATCTCTTCTTTCTGTACTGCCGCATCCTCAGAAGTCACTTTATTTTTTAAAAGTTTTAAAAATAAATTTATTTATTTATTTATTTATTTTTGGCTGCATTGGGTCTTTGTTGCTGTGCGCGGGCTTTCTCTAGTTGCGGTGAGCGGGGGCTACTCTTTGTTGTGGTGCACAGGCTTCTCATCGTGGTGGTGTCTCTTGTTGCGGAGCACAGGCTCTAGGTGCGCGGGCTTCAGCAGTTGTGACACACGGGCTCAGCAGTTGTGGCTCATGGGCTCTAGAGCACAGGCTCAGTAGTTGTGGTGCACGGGCTTAGTTGCTCTGCAGCCTGTGGGATCTTCCTGAACCAGGGCTCAAACCCGTGTCCCCTGCATTGGCAGGCAGATTCTTAACCACTGCGCCACAAAGGAAGCCCCAGAAGTCACTTTAAAGTCAATGTCCTTTAAGAATAAAGGAGTCTGGAAGCCTGGGTCCCCCTATTATTCACTGCTTCTCGCTCTCCACTCCTCACCCTGCCTCACTGACTTATGCTGGACTGTGGCATGAGAGAGGAATAAACCTTTGTTGAGTTAAGCCACTGAGAATGTGGACTTTTGGTTATATAAGCCAGTGTTATTTATTCTGTAAGAAGAGCATGCCCAATGGCTCAAGCTCACTTCTCCTTGAAGTATCAGGGCTGCTACTGGATTTTCTGCCTGTTCTCTCCTATTACTTTCAATACCAGAACTCCAAGGTGTCTAAGCGCCTAATGATAATCAGACCTTAGATGCCAGAACCAGGAGCTAAAGCACAGGCTCCCTGAGTCTAGGTCAAAGCACAGCTCATATTCAGCATTTGTGTCTGCTTGGGTCCTTGAAAAAAATAGCAGGCCTTTGGTAGGAAAAAGGATTGTAAATTATGAGAGGTTGCAAATCACGTCACATAAGGTTTCATATCTTGTGTTGAACTATGCTGGCAGGTGAAGAATTGTTGAGATAGAAAGGAGGGAACTTTTGTAGTTTTGGAAAAGAAAGGCCACAATAAATGTGGTGTATAAAATGAGTGGACCCTGAGAGGCAAGTACAGACAATGGAAGAATTAAATTGTGAGTTGAAAGATCAAAAGAAAGCAGTGAATGCAGAGAAAGGAATAGATGAAGAGATGCTTTGAAGGAAATAAAACAAAGTTGGTGATGATAAGCATTAAAGATGGGAGGGAGGTGAGTCAAAGATAACTTAAAAGTTTCAAGGCTTGAAGATTTGGGAAAATAAATGGTAGTGCCCTTGGCAGTGACAGCAAATATTTGGAAGAGGCATAGTTGTTTTACTGCCATTTAGTTGACCTACGATGATGTTGGTTTCAGGTGTACAACATAGTGGTTCAATATTTCTATACATTACAAAATGATATCCATGATAAGTTAGAAACCATCTGTCACCATACACTTACTATTACAATATTGTTGACACTATCCCCTATCTTGTACATTACATCTCCATGACTTATTTATTGTATGAATGAAAGTTTGTAACCCTTAATCCCCTTCACCTATTTTGTTCATTTCCCCACCCCCTTCTCCTCTGGCAACCACCAGTTTGTTCTCTGTATCTCCAACCCTGTTTCTGTTTTGTTTGTTTTGGTTTTTAGATTCCACGTATAAGTGAAATCATACCGTAACTGTCTTTCTCTGTCTGACTTATTTCACTTAGCATAATAATTTCTAAATCCATCCATGTTGTTGGCAAGATTTCATTCTTTTTAAAGACTGAGTAATATTCCTTTGCATATATTTACCATATCTTCTTTATCCATTATTCTATCCTTGGACACTTAGGCTGCTTCCATATCTTGGCTATTGCAAATAATGCTGCAGTGAACATATGGGTTCATATATCTTTTTGAATTAGCATTTTTGTTTTCTTCAAGTATTTACCCAGGTGTGGAATTTCTGGATTGTATAATAGTTGTAGTTTTAATTTTTTGAGGAAACTTTATACTGTTTTCCATAGTGGCTGCACCAATTTACTATCCCACCACCAGTGCAAGAGGGAGTCCCCTTTCTTTACATCCTCACCAACACTTTTGTTGTCTTTTGATGATGGCCATCTGACAGGTGTGAGGTGATATCCGTGTTTTTGATTTGCATTTCCCTGAGGCTTATTGATATTGGAGCATCTTTTCATGTGTCTGTTGGTCATCTGTATGTCTTCTTTGGAAAACGTATATTCAGGTCCTCTGCCCATTTTTCAGTTGGAGTTAAACCCTTCGGGTTTTCAAAGCCAGAAATTTTGTGGGCTCGTCTTCCTTGTGCAGCACCCCCAGGCCGGGGAGCTCGATATGGGAATCAGATTCCTGGCTCCTTTAGGAGAACTCTGCAGTTGTGATTTTCCTCCCACTTTTGGGTCACCTTGCTGGGGGCGGAGGTCCAGACTAGATGCCCCTTTTGTTGTTGCTCCTTTTTATCTTTTGTTATGGAAAATCCTTTCTGCTAGTCTTCAAATCACTCTCAAATATAGTTGTTCTGTAAGCAGTTGCAATTTGGTGAGTCCATGGGAGGAGGTGAACTCAGGATCTTCCTGCACCACCATTTTGTTCCAGATTCCAGGAGAAGAATGATTTTTGATGGAAATGTGATGATGTTTTTCTTGTGTGTATGTAGAGTTTCAGTGACTGAGACATTTAGAAATGTCCAGTAAGCAGTTGATAAATTACTTTCTAATCAGGCTGACTTTTCTTTTTCTTTCAAGTATAGTAAAAACTAGGCTTCTGATTATTGGAGTCTTTTTTTTCAAAACTGAAGTTAAACTAATAGTTTCCAGGCATTTGATATATACCTTTATGATGGTGACAATGCTTAATAACTCCATCATTTTGCTGCTCTCTTGTTCTATTTCCCTTCCCACCACAATAATTAAGGATTCTATACTTTGCCCACACTGCTGATGTATTTATAAAGCATAGCCCTTGCTGCTCTTTCATGCCCTTGCTAGTTGCAATGTATTTTGTGACGTGGCCTTTTGACTTGGCCTATGCTTGTGTCAAATTGTCTTATACACGTCCTTGATCTTTTGCCCTGCTAACATTTTACACACTATTACATTTCAGAGTTTGGAATCTTCAATCATTCAGTAAACACTGATGCTGCATTAATTTTAAATTCAAGAGATTGAAAAAGAGGGAGATTGAAAAAGAGGTCATCTTGGATCTAGAGATTGACTGAATTTCTGTAGGAGGCAGAGCACCTTAAAAGCCTGCATTTCAACCAGATGATTTGTGAGTGACCCTTGTGGCTGATATTCAAAGAAAGCAATTACTGCTTTGGAGGTGAGAGCCAAGATAGTGCCTCACTGCTGGTCAGTTTCTCATCATCTTTGGAGAATAAAGGTAGAGAATATTAAGGACTGTTTGGACCAGAAGAACCTGGTTGGTTAGGACCCCATTGGATCTCCAGATTATGCCAGGAGAACGGGAAAGTGTTCTGTGAGGAGCCAGTTAGTGCTTTTTCATCTCCCTACACATAGCAGAAATATTTGGAAATAGCTCCATCCTCTCCCTGAACTCAATTTCACTGGCCTTACTGCTCAACGCTTTCTTTTCTTCAATGCCTTTCACATGAACAGTGCAGATCCAACAGAACCAACTGTCACTGAGTTTGGTGATTGTCAGCAAGCGGGGTAAATGTCTCTTTGATGCGTGTTTTGATGTGCTTGTTTAAATGTGCCCTCTGTCCACTGTTGCTTGTGGAATGACCTCTTGTTGTCTCAAAGGCTAGCCTCTCTTATTTCTGCATGGGAGATAGATGTCAAAGCAGACATTGAGATGAATATTTGCCCTTTCCTCCATTCTCAGGCCAGCTCTGCAAACTAGTAACATTATTGACATGGACTAAATAGATATAAAAACAAAGAGATAAAATGATACTTAGTACTAATGAGCATAGGGTAAAATAATATATGTCTGCAATATGACCTGAGCTGTGCACAAACAAATGCACAATGATATTTTTCAGATTATCAGTGGACAGAGGGCATATCAGAATAAATTGGGGGACCCTTCTTCAAATATACTTACCAAGGATACATCTCCTTTGTGACAAACAATGACAGATGATACAGCTAGAAATGCACTGTGTCTGTGACCAGCATAGGGGAGAAAAAAGTTGAGCACCAAATCCTGTGTGATTGATTAGAATAAGATGAGAAAATCTTTGTTCAGGTTTCAGTCTTTATTGATAGCAGATCAGAATCTGAGTATGAAAATCAGACCAAATATACTTGTAGAATTCAACATTTCTATGTATATGGACTTAGAATTAGATTAGGCTTCTTTATGCCTCAGGTTTAATGAGATTAGAAAATCATGTTGCAATTTTGCATGTTTAGATGAGAAGGGATAGTATTACTTCCCATGTGGCTCAAAATCCTCATGTCACGGAGGAGAGTTCTGAGGCCTAGAGAAATTATGATTGTCCATGGTCAAAGTGGTGCAATGGCAACAACTTAGGCTTTGGAGACACAACAGTCTGAGCTTGATTTCTTGACTTGCCATTTGACCTTGAGCAAGTTTCTTAATTTTGCTTAGTCTTAGTTCTCTGATTTGTAAAATCAAGATGTTAATCCCTGTCATTCAAGTTTATTGGAAAAAATAAATAAGCTAAAATCTCCGAAACAGTTATAGGCATGTAGTAGGCTCTGAACAAAGGGGGACTGCTAGTATTATTATACATGCTGAGAGAAGACAGATTTGGGAATTGAATCTTTATCAACATTATAGGATACAGCTTTTGTTTTTCTACCTCATATAGCTCATAAATCAAGTTTCTATCAATGAAAACTAGCACTTATGGAGAATTTGCAAACACTTTCACATCTGCTACTCATGACTAAATGGAGGGGCCGGTATTACAATCCAGCTGTAATGGTAGGGAACACTGACTTTTAACTTTAGGTTAAATGACTTTCTCAATCATGCTAATAAGGAATAGAGTTGGGACTGAGTCAAAACTCGGGTCTTCTCCTACCCTGAACCATTCCAGATTTGCTCCTTTATAATCAATGTTTTATGGCTCGCCATTTCCTCCATTCCCTAATTAAAGTGCTGTATCAGTGCTCCACAAACATACTCTATTTCTTATTTTATATATATATTTGAAATGGTAACATAACTGGTATATTGAATTAGTTGAACACTATAGGATGCAAGTAGAAAACAATTTTATCTCATTATCTCAAACATTGTGGATATTTCACTCCTGTAACTAGGATAAAATCTCAGCCAGCCACTGATGTTTCCAGGCAATCTTAGATAATAAAATTTCAACTGACCTTCCAGCCATGGTGGTAATTGGTACTTGACTAGCTCTTGCAACATAAACAACTATAAAGCTAGACAAATATATATGGAACAACTGTTTTCAGATGATGGACGACAGGCAGCAAAGTGGGCTGTAATCCCTAGAAAAGGGAAACACACGATCCTTATGATTACCCCAGATTTTTGACTGAAGGCGCTTTCAGACCATGGCACAGGAATTTGAAACCCTAGCAAAGTATGACAGTCTCGCTGAATGGAGGAGCCAGAGTTTGGGGCTGCTGAGGCTGGAACTGGTAGGAATGGATATCTGAAAGAAGGCAGCTGGTCAGAAAATAAGCTTCAGAAATCTGCCTAAGGGGTCCCCTTGAATCGTTGGCCAAATACTAATCTGCATGTACAGGGAGAGACACGGCAAGGCTTGACAGCAAGCAGCTACTTAGGGAACTGTGAACTGACCTGAGATTTTTGAGATCACAGAGTTCAAGGGAGCATTAGAATTCTGACCAACCAAAGCAGAGAGGTCTTGCTGAAACTTCAGGTATTCAATTGAAACCCCATAAAGGCCACATCTCAGATGTTGGGCTACTCTGGCCTTAGAGAAAGAAGGAAAGTGTGCCTTATACCTATAGAAAAAAAATGATCAATGGAAGCAGACCCAGAGATGACAGAGTTATTGGAATTAGCAGGAAAGAACTTGAACAGCTACTATAAATATATTCAATAATTTAAAGGAAAATATTGTCATATTTAGTGATGAACAGATGGATAATCTCAGTAGAGAAATTGGAATTATAAAACAAGAACCAGGGCTTCCCTGGTGGCGCAGTGGTTGAGAGTCCACCTGCCGATTCAGGGGACGCGGGTTCGTGCCCCGGTCCAGGAAGATCCCACATGCCACGCGCGGAGCGGCTGGGCCCGTGAGCCATGGCCATTGAGCCTGCGCATCCAGAGCCTGTGCTCCGCAACGGGAGAGGCCACAGCAGTGAGAGGCCCACGTACCGCAAAAAAAAAAAAAAAAAAAAAAAAAAAAAAAAAAAAAACAAGAACCAAATGAAACATTAGAACTGAAAAAAAAAAGGAAATGAAAAATTCACTGGACTAGCTTAACAGAAGATTGAACACTTTGGAAGAAAATATCAGTAAACTATCCAAACTGAAAGGCAAGGAAAAGAGCCTGAGAAAAGGAACAGTCTCAGAGATCTGTGAGGCAACATTAATTGGTCTAACTTATGTGTAACTGGAGTTCCCAAAAGAAAGAAGAGTGAGACTGAGGCAGAAAAACGAGGATGAAATAATTAGCAAAAAATTTAAATTTGATCTTTAAATTTTGGAACAGGGGAAGGAAGTTCACTCGTAAAACTTCTTTTCAAAATTGTACTGGATGTATTAGAACTAGTAAGTGAATTTAGAAAGGTTGTAGGATTCAAGATCAATATACAAAAACAATTGCATCTCTATATATAAGCAAGAAACAATTGGAAAATGAAATTAAAGGTCAATTCTATTGTCAATAGCATCAAAAAATATAAAATACATAGGAATAAATTTAATGAAAGAAGTGTAAAACCTCTATACAAAACACCAAAAAAGATTGCAAAAAGGAATAAAAGACCTAAATTCATGGTGAAATATACCATTTATGGATCGCAAGATTTAATATTGTTAAGAAATCATTTCTTTCCAAATTGTTCTATAGATTTATACAATGACAATTGAAATCCAAGCAGTTTTTAAAAAATAGAAACTGACCAGCTGATTTATATGGAAATGCCAAGGACTTAGAATAGGCAAAACAATTTTAAAAATAAAGAACTTAGACTACTAGATTTCAAGATTTACCGTAAATTATTATAATCAAATGTTATTATTGATGTAAGGATAGACAAATAGGTCAATAGGATGGAAGAAAAGAGTCCATAAATAGACCCACAGGTGTATGTTGTTATGGTTTTAAAGATGACTACAAATTCTTAGATACACCTCCCATCAGGATGTGGGGTTCTCTTGAATCTAGATGGGACTGCGACTACTTTGACCAAAAGAATATGATGGAAATGAAACTGTAAAATTCCTGAGACTAAGTCGTAAGAGGCAAAACACCTTCTGCCAGGTTCTCTTGGGACACTCCTGTGGGAAGCCAGGCTTATGTAAAAAGTTTGACTACCCTCTGGCTACTATGCTGGAGAGGTCATGTGTAGATATTTTGATTGACACTCTCAGCTGAGCCCCTGGCAGCCAGCCAACATGCCAGTCATGTGAATGAGCCATATTTGACCCTGAGCCTAGCTGAACCTTCAGAATTCTACAGCCCCATGCAACACCTAAGTGTATCCACATGAGAAACTCCGTGAATAAACTCCAGCAGAGCCTTTCTCAGATTGCTGATCCATAAAATAGCAAAGTAAAATCCTTGTTCTAAGCCAGTCATTCCAGTGGTAGTTTGTTATGCAGCACAAGTAATTGGATAATTTAGTGGGTAAATGAGACTCTTTTCAAGAAATGGTGCAAGGAAAACTGGATATCTGTATGGAAAAAAAGAACTTCAACACATACTTTGTACTATACATAAAACAGTTCAAATTGGAGGATTGACTCAAATGAAAGAACAAAATATGTAGAGCTTCTAGATAAACACATTAAACTATATTTACATAGTGGAATATACTGAGCAATAAGGAAGAAAAATAACTCACTGATACATGCAACATCAGGGATATATCTCAACAACATTACCTTGAGTAAAATAAGCCAGACATGAAAGAGTACATATTATATGAATTTGTTTATATAAAGTTCTAGGACAGGTATTCTACAGTGATATTGAACAGTAGTTGCCTCTGCAGAAGGGATGAAATTCTGGCACTGGTTCCCTCTGTTTATGGCAGGTCCCTAACAGTGATTATTTTTCTTTTAGGTGCTTTTGTGACTTCCACAGAAATACTCCTGCTGGGGCTCTCTAATTGTCATTGTCATGGTTTGAGTCTCAGCCTTTGTATATGCAGTGACCCATCCCATGCTAAGTCTCTCTTTAGGGTTCCATCATACATTCAGGGGATCTCCTGAGTAAAGTTTACTTTAAGGCAGCTCCAGGTCAGCTTTCTTCCCCATGTGGTCCACATCTCACCAATGAAAATTCTCACAAATATTTGTCCCATCAAGAACTGCAGTTTGTTTCCGGTGCAGGGCTTTAGTCTTCAGCCATGGCCTTCAGCTTCTTGCCTCAGGCTTTTTCAAGCATGGTTCTGAAATCAGTCTTGGACCCCAGATATGTCAGGCAGTCAAGGTCAACTGCTCTTAGCCATTCACTAGATGCTTCTCTTACTTGCCCTCTTCCCCTCCTCTATGATGGGAAGAGAAAATATTATAATCTTCTAGAACTGGCTGCAGTAATTTTGCTTTGCAATCCCTTTAAACCTCAATCCTTTTATATCCCCAGGAGGGTTGCTGAGCGAATCACAGCAACACTGATTTATTATCGTTTGCTTTGGAAGCTCTGCAGAGGTGGTCTTACCCTACACTTTGTAATGTAGGGTACTTAGTACCTATTGTTTGCTTTCTCCAATTTTAGACTGAGGCAGAAATAGTCGAATTTTACTTCTTATTACAGAAAGGGGGCATTTCAAAGCCCTAGAAGCTGACCTTTAGCTGACATTCTTGGCTTTCCAAAGCAGAGCACTTTTACTAAATTATTGGCTGCAGAAAATCTATCAGAAGATTCAGTTTGTCCACAATTAACATTAATGTCAAGTGTGACAGCTATTTTTGTGATGATTTCAGCGGTGAAAATTCTCTTGTCTCACTAGTGTTCCTGCCACTCACAAATTTAAAAAAGCTCACTGTTAATGGGTCTCAGTTAGTTCTTGTGCCCTGTTGAATAATTCTATGTTCTCACTTTATAATTTTATTTTAAAATAAAAGTCACTACATTTGAGGGCGACCTACAAGATGGCAGAGGAGTAAGACATGGAGATCACCTTCCTCCCCACAAATACATCAAAAATACATTTACATGTGGAACAACTCCTACAGAACACCTACTGAATGCTGGCAGAACACCTCAGACTTCCAGAAAGGCAAGAAAATCCCCACGAAACTGGGTAGGGCAAAAAAAAAAAAAAAAAGGAAAAAGAGAGACAAAGCAATAGGGACGGGACCTGCACCTCTGGGAGGGAGCTGTGAAGGAGGAAAAGTTTTCACACACTAGGAAGCCCCCTCACTGGCAGGGATGGTGGAGGGAGCTTCAGAGACACAGAGGAGAGCACAGCTACAGCGGTGCAGAGGGCAAAGTGGAGAGATTCCTGCACAGAATATGGGTGCTGACCAGCACTCACCAGCCTGAGATACTTGTCTGCTCACCTGCTGGGGTGGGCAGGTGCTGGGAGCTGAGGCTTGGGCTTCAGAGATCAAACCCCAGGGAGAGGACTGGGTTGGCTCTGTGAAGATAGACTGAAGGGGGCTAGTGCACCAGAGCTAGCTGGGAGGGAGTCCTGGAAAGTCTGGACCTGATGGAGAGGCAAGAGACCATTGTTTCAGGGTGCAAGAGGAGAGGGGATTCCTTCTCTGTGTGCCCACAGATGGCAGAGCACCGCCTAAGCAAGCTCCAGAGACAGGCACGAGCTGTGGCTATCTTCTTGGATCTCAGAGGCGGGCATGGACTGCTACCACTGCCACCACTGCCACCAGAGGTCCTGTGTGCAAGCACAGATCTCTACCCACACCCTCCCAGGAGCCTTTGTAGCACACCACTGCCAGGGTCCTGTGACCCAGGGCCAACTTCCCTGGGAGAACACACGGCAGGCCTCAGGCTGTTGCAATGTCACGCCGGCCTCTATTGCTACAGAGACTCCCCGCATCCCACTTATGACTACCGTACCCTTCCCTCTCCCCAGCCTGAGTGGGCAAGAGAGCCCTAATCAGCTGCTGCTTTATCCCCCTCCTGTCTGGTGGGGAACAGATGCCTGAGGGCGACCTACATGCAGAGGCGGGGCCAAATCCAAAGCTGAACCCCAGGAGTTGTGCGAACAAAGAAGAGAAAGGGAAATCTCTCTGTGCAGCCTCAGGAGCAGTGCATTAAATCCGTGCATTCAGCTTGGTAAACCCTGCATCTGTGGAATACCTGAATAGACAATGAGTGTTTCCAAAATTGAGGCAGTGGACTTTGGGGGCAACTGTGGACTTGGGGTTTGCTTTCTGTGTTTGATTTGTTTTTTGGTTTTATGTTTATCTTAGTTTAGTTTTTAGTGTTTGTTTTCACTTGTGGGTTTGTTTGTTGGTTTGGTGCTCTCTTCCTTTCTCTTTTCTTTTTTTTCCCTCTTTTTGTTAGTGTGTGTATGTTTCTTTGTGTGACTTTGTTTCATTTTGCTTTTACCCTTTGTCCTGGGGTTCTGTCTGTTTGTTTTTCTTTTCTTTTTCTTCTTCCTTTTCTTCTGTGCCTTGTGGCTGGCAGCGTCTTGGTGCTCTGGCCAGATGTTGGGCCTGAGCCTCCAAGGTGGGAGGCTCAGGATTTTGGACAACCAGAGACCTCCTGGCCCCATGTAATATTAATCAGTGAGAGCTCTCTCAGAGATCTCCATCTCAACACTAAGACCCAACACCACTTAATGGCCAGCAAGCTCCAGTGCTGGATGCCCCATGGCAGACAACTAGCACACCAGGAACACAATCCCACACATTAACAGACAGTCTGTCTAAACTCAAACTAAGTTCACAGACACCCCAAAACACACCACCAGATGCAGTCCTGCCGACCAGAGGGACAAAATCGAGCCCCACCCACCAGAACACAGGCACCAGTCCCTGCCCACCAGGAAGGCTACACAAGCCACTGAATCAACATCACCCACTGGGGGCAGACAACAGAAGTAAAAGGGACTATGAACCTGCAGTCTGCCAAAAGGAGACCTCAAAGTTAAACAAAATGGGAAGACAGAGTAATATGCAGCAGATGAAGAAGCAAGGTGAAAACCCACCAGACCAAATAAATGAATAGGAAATAGGCAGTCTACCTGAAAAAGAATTCAGAGTAATGATAATAGAGATGATCCAAAGTCTCAGAAATAGAATGGAGAAAATACAAGAAAAGTTTAACAAGGACCTAGAAGAACTAAAGAGCAAACAAACAATGATGAACAACACAATAAATGAAATAAAAAATATGCTAGAAGGAATCAATAGCAGAATAAGTGAGGCAGAAGAACAGATTATTTACCTGGAAGATAGAATAGTAGAAATAACTGCCATAGAGCAGAATAAAAAAAAAAAAGAGTGAAAAGAATTGAGGACAGTCTCAGAGACCTCTGGGACAACATTAAACACACCAACATTTGAATTATAGGGGTCCAAGAAGAAGAAGAGAGAAAGAAAGGGTCTGAGAAAATATTTGAAGAGATTGTAGTCAAAAACTTCCCTAATATAGGAAAGGAAATGGTCAATCAAGTCTAGGAAGTGCAGAGAGTCCCATACAGGAAAAACCCAAGGAGAAAAATGCCAAGACACATATTAATTGAACTATCAAAAATTAAATACAAAGAAAAAATACTAAAAGCAGCAAGGGAAAAGCAACAAATAACATACAAGGCAATCCCCATGAGGTTAACAGCTGATCTTTCAGCAGAAACTCTGCAAGACAGAAGGGAGTGGCAGGACATATTTAAAGTGATGAAAGGGAAAAACCTACAACCAAGATTACTCTGCCCAGCAGGGATCTCATTCAGATTTGACAGAGAAATTAAAATCTTTACAGACAAGCCAAGTTTAGAGTATTCAGCACCACCAAACCAGCTTCACAACAAATGCTAAAGGAAATTATCTAGGCAGGAAGCACAAGAGAAGGAAAAGACCTACAAAAACAAACCCAAAACAATTAAGAAAATGGTAATAGGAACATACATATTGATAATTACATTAAACATGAGTGGATTAAATGCTCCAACCAAAAGACACAGACTGGCTGGATAGACACAAAAACAAGACTTATGTATGTGCTGTCTACAAGAGACCCACTTCAGACCTAGGGACACACAGACTGAAAGTGAGGGGATGGAAAAAGATATTCCATGCAAATGGAAATCAAAAGAAAGTTGGAGTAGCAATTCCATATCAGACAAAATAGACTTTAAAATGAAGACTGTTACAAGAGACAAAGGGCACTGCATAATGATCAAGGGGTCAATCCAAGAAGAAGATATAACAATTGTAAATATTTACGCACCCAACATAGGAGCACCTCAATACATAAGACAAATACTAACAGCCATAAAAGGGGAAATCGACAGTAACACAATCATAGTAGGGGACTTTAACACCCCACTTTCATCTATGGACAGATCATCCAAGATGGAAATAAATAAGGAAACACAAGCTTTAAATGACACATTAGACCAGATGGACGTAATTGATATTTATAGGATATTCCATCCAAAAAAAGAGAATACACTTTCTTCTCAAGTGCTCATGGGACATCCTCCAGGATAGATCATATCTTGGGTCACAAATCAAGCCTCAGTAAATTTACAAAAGTTGAAATTGGGCTTTTCTGGTGGCACAGTGGTTAAGGATCCACCTGCCAATGCAGGGGATGTGGGTTCGAGACTTGGTCCGGGAAGATCCCACATGCCGTGGAGCAACTAAGCCCATGTGCCACAATTATGGAGCCTGTGCTCTAGAGCCCACAAGCCACAACTACTGAGCCCGTGTGCCATAACTACTGAAGGCTGCATGCCTAGAGCCTGTGCTCCACAACAATAGAAGCCACTGCAATGAGAAGCCTGCACACTGCAACAAAGAGTAGCCCCTGCTCGCCACAGCCAGAGAAAAGCCCATGCACATCAACAAAGACCCAATGCAGCCAAAAATAAAATAAATAAAATTTAATAAATTAATTTTTTTAAAAAAGTTGAATTCATATCAAGTATATTTCTTGATCACAATGCTATGGGACTAGGTATCAGTTACAGGAAAAGTTGTAAAAAAATACAAACACATGGAGGCTAAACTATACACTACTAAATAATCAAGAGATCACTGAAGAAATCAAAGAGGAAATAAAAAAATACCTAGAAACAAATGACAATGAAAACATAAGACCCAAAACCTATGGGATGCAGCAGAAGCAGTCCTAAGAGGGAAGTTTATAGCAATACAATTCTACCTTAAGAAACAAGAAAAATCTCAAATAAGCAACTTAACATTACACCTAAAGCAATTAGAGAAAGAAGAAGAAGAACAACAAAAATCCAAAGTTAGCAGAATGAAAGAAATCATAAAAATCAGATAAGAAATAAATGAAAAAGAAATGAAGGAAACAATAACAAAGGTCAATAAAACTAAAAGCTGCTTCTTTGAGAAGATAAACAAAATTGATAATGCACTAGCCAGACTAATCAGGAGAAAATGGGAGAAGACTCAAATCAACAGAATTAGAAATGGAAAAGGAGAAATAACAATTGACACTGTAGAAATACAAAGGATCGTGAAAGACTACTACAAGCAACTATATGCCCATAAAATGGACCTGGAAGAAATGGACAATTCTTAGAAAAGTACAACCTTCCAAGACTGAACCAGGAAGAAATAGAAAATATGAACAGACCAATCACAGGCACTGAAATTGAAACTGTGATTAAAAATCTTCCAACACACAAAAGCCTAGGACCAGATGGCTTCACAGGTAAATTCTATCAAACATTCAGAGAAGAGCTAACACCCATCCTTCTCAAACTCTTCCAAAATATAGCAGAGGGAGGAACACCCCCAAACTCATTCTGTGAGGCCACCATCACCCTGATACCAAAACCAAAGATGTCACACAAAAAGAGAACTACAGGCCAATATCATTGATGAACATAAATGCAAAAATCCTCAGCAAAATACTAGCAAACAGAATCCAACAGCACATTAAAAGGATCATACACTATGATCAAGTGGGGTTTATCCCAGGAATGCAAGTATTCTTCAATATATGCAAATCAATGTGATACACCATATTAACAAACTGAAGGTTAAAAACCATATGATCATCTCAATAGATGCAGAAAAAGCTTTCAATAAAATTCAACACCCATTTATGATAAAAACTCTCTAGAAAATGGGCATAGAGGGAACCTACCTCAACATAATAAAGGCCATATATGGCAAACCCACAGGCAACATCATTCTCAATGGTAAAAAGCTGAAACCATTTCCTCTAAGATCAGGAACAAGACAAGTGTGCTCACTCTCACAACTATTATTCAACATAGGTTTGGAAGTTTTAGCCACAATAATCAGAGAAGAAAAAGAAATAAAAGGAATCCAAATTGTAAAAGTAAAACTATCAGTATTTGCAGATGACATGATACCATACATAGAGAATCCTAAAGATGCTACCAGAAAACTATAAGAGCTAATCAATGAATTTGGTAAAGTAGCAGGATACAAAATTAATGCACAGAAATCTCTTGCATTCCTATACACTAATAATGAAAAATCTGAAAGAGAAATTAAGGAAACCCTCCCATTTACCATTGCAACAAAAAGAATAAAATACCTAGGAATAAACCTACTTAAGGAGACAAAAGACCTGTATTGAGAAAACTATAAGACACTGATGAAAGAAATCAAAGATGATACAAACAGATGGAAAGATAGACCATGTTCTTTTGATCGGAAGAATCAACATTGTGTAAATGACTCTACTACCCAAAGCAATCTACAGATTCAGTGCAATCCCTATCAAACTACTAATGGCATTTTTCACAGAATTAGAACAAAATATTATATAAGTTGTGTGGAAACACAAAAGATCCTGAGTAATCAAAGCAATCTTGAGAAAGAAAACAAAGCTGGAGGCATCAGACTCCCTGACTTCAGACTATACTATGAAGCTACAGTAATCATGATGGTATGGTACTGGCACAAAAACAGAAATATAGATCAATAAAACAGGATAGAAATCCCAGAGATAAACCCATACACCTATGGTCACCTTATCTTTGATAAAGGAGGCAAGAATATATAAGAAAAGACAGCCTCTTCAATAAGTGGAAGTGTGAAAACTGGACAGCTACATGTAAAAGAATAAATTAGAACACTCCCTAATACCATACACAAAAATAAACTCAAAATGGATCAAAGAACTAAACGTAAGGCCAGACACTATAAAACTCTCAGAGGAAAACATAGGCAGAACACTCTATGACATAAATCACAGCAAGATCCTTTTTGACCCACCTCCTAGAGAAATGGAAATAAAAACAAAAATAAACAAATGGGACCTGATGAAACTTAAAAGCTTTTGCACAGCAAAAACAGAAACCATAAACAAGACAAAAGACAAGCCTCAGAATGGGAGAAAATATTTGCAAATGAACAAACTGACAAAGGATTAATCTCCAAAATATACAAGAAGCCCATGCAGCTCAATATCAGAAAAACAAACAGCCCAATCCAAAAATGGGCAAAAGACCTAAACAGACATTTCTCCAAAGGAGACATACAGATTGCCAACAAACACATGAAAGGATGCTCAGCATCACTAATCATTAGAGAAATGCAAATCAAAACCACAATGAGGTATCATCTCACACCAGTCAGAAAGGCCATCATCAAAAAATTTACAAACAATAAATGCTGTAGAGGGTGTGGAGAAAAGGGAACCCTCTTGCACTGTTGGTGGGAATGTAGATTGATACAGCCACTATGCAGAACACTATGGAGGTTCCTTAAAAAACTAAAAATAGAACTACCATATAACCAAGCAATCCCACTACTGGGCCTATACCCTGAGAAAACCATAATTCAAAAAGAGACATGTACCACAATGTTCATTGTGGCACCATTTACAATAGCCGGGACATAGAAGCAACCTAAGTATCCATTGACAGATGAATGGATAAAGAAGATGTGTCATACATATACAATGGAATATTACTCAGCCATAAAAAGAAACTAAATGGAGTCATTTGTAGTGAGGTGGATGGACCTAGAGTCTGTCAGAAAGAGTGAAGTAAATCAGAAAGAGAAAAATACTGTATGCTAACACATATACATGGAATCTAAAAAAAAATGGTTCTGATGAACCTACTGGCAGGACAGGAATAAAGATGCAGACGTAGAGAATGGACTTGTGGACACAGGGGGTGGGAGGTGAAGCTGGGATGAAGTGAGAGAGTAGCATTGACATATATTCACTACCAAATGGAAAAATAAATAGCTAGTGGGAAGCAGCTGCATAGTTCAGGGAGATCAGCTCTGTGCTTTGTGACCACCTAGATGGTGGGATAGAGAGGGTAAGAGGGAGACACAAGAAGGAGGGGATATGGAGATATATATATACATATAGCTGATTCACTTTGTTATATAGCAGAAACTAACACAACATCATAAAGCAATCATACTCCAATAAAGATGTAAAAAAACCCCAAAGTCAATATATTTAATAGTATAATGGGATATGTCATAGTCTAATTGATTTTAAATGTAGTCTAATTGATTTAAAAGAAATCTTTATTTTATTTTTTGTGTGCTTTTTAGCTTTATTGAGGTATGATTGATATATCAAGAAATCCACACATTTGATGTATACATCTTGATGAATTTTGATATATGCATATACCTGTGATGCCATCACCACAACCAAGGTACTAAACATATCCTTCACCTCCAAAAATGTCCGTGTGTGTGTGTGTGTGTGTGTGTGTGTGTGTTTTGTTATAAAATGATTAACATGAAATCTATCCTCATATTTAATGATGCGTCATAATACCATATCGTTAACTTTAGATACTATTTTTGTACAGCAGATCTCTAGAATTTATTCATTTTTCATAGCTGAAAGTTTATACCTATTAATCAATAATTCCCCAATAGCAATTGCTATTGGATCAGCAGTTTCTGTTGCAATGACAAGTAACTGGGCCTGAAGTAACATGACCTCTTTTTAACAAGTTTTGTCAAACAAGATGATATAGTCATGGTTTCCCCTGATAGAAATAGTAACCAGCGTGAAAAGCAAACCAGTACCCAAGAGTGTGTAGTGACTACTATGGTTTTCTTGGTGAAGAACAGAGTTTTCTATTTGGAAGTTGAATTTCCTTCTTCTCTTCCTTTCTTTTGATTGCTCTCTAAATGCCATTTTTAGTTATAGAATTGGTTCTCTTGTAAGAAGATCGAGTGACTTCCACTTAAAGTTGTCATTTCCCTCCTTTCTTTTTGGCTTATCCAAAGCAACAAGAAAAGAATGAGAAATGAAAGCATAATATCTGTCTTCAGAAGAGACAGCATAAATTTGGACAACAAAGTAGGTGAAGAAGTATAACGATGGTGGAGCTCAAACAGAGGGATGGAAAGAATTAGAAGATATCCCTCTAGAGATCCGAGAAATCAGTGTGCTTTTCTAAGGTAGGGACCTTAGAGGTGCAAAACTAAGACCCTTGCCAGGAAATTGGGAACAAAGTTCACTGACTGGCATAGACGTTTTCCCTCTGCTTGGTTTTTTTCTCAGAAATGAAAAGCAAGGCCAAATGAGGAATTACACAAGTAATACAATTTGCAAGAAGCAGTCCACCCTTGTGGTGATGGGTGGACCTTCAGGGGTCTTTATATTATAAAAATTCCTATAACTGACAGTCTCTACAGCTAGGGAAAAGTAAACTCCCAAAGAGCTCACGGATACTACTATGGTATATTAGGAGCCTTATCCTGGCTCCTACCCCACAATTATATGACCTCATTCATATAATTGGTTCATAAAACTTTACCACATTCAAATAATGAAAAATTAAAAAAAGAAATCTATATCTATATCTCTCTATATAGAGAGTTATTACTAGAAAAAAGAAGGAATGGAAATGAGAAACAAATTTCAGATAATGAATTCTTACTAGAAATACATTGCAGGTGGAAATTGTAACCAGATATTTCACATTCATTACAAAAATTAAGGAGGCAATTGCTCTAATATAGAAAACAGACAAAGCAGAAATATGAGGTCAGGGAGAGGTAGTTAGAGAGTATGAGGAGATCACTGTGAACTGGCAGAGTTCAGGAGTAAAAGCACAAAAGAAATAGAATATAAACAAAACTACTCTAGAACTAAAGGCTAAACTATTAGCTGACAAACAGAGTCTAGACATTGATGAAGATACAATAAGGGGCCTGATAAAAATTGGCACACTGAAATGGAAGCAAACAGTTTAAAAGGTTAGAGAAAAAATAATAGACAAATGTGATATGTGTAATTGGTGTCCTAAGGAGGAAAAATGGAGATAATTATTCAGAAAAATATTTAGAATATTTTATGGATAAAAGGAGAATGTACAATTTGAAAGTGCATGCTATTTCCTAGGAACATTTGACATAGAATGATAAATACAAACTTCAAGTAAAAGAAAAATTTCAGTAAAACAGAAACAGTCCAGGTTCAGACTTCTTCACAGAAAAGAGTGGGCAGCACTTAAGAATTTCATACCCAGCTAAAATATTTTTCCTGTTTTAAGACAACAGACATTCATGAACATGTTAGAAAGTAGGGAATTTTGAGTCCATGTATTATTTCAAAAACTACTTAAGGATAAGCCTCAGCCAATCAGGAGATAAGTGGTAAAATATAGAAAAATGCTGGTATATATTGAGTCTGTATAATTGCGAAAAACAAATATGGGGAATATGCCTATAGAACCCAACATAAATGTTATAAACCCTGACAAATACTGGAAAGAGATAATGAGAGAGGAGAATGTTTATAATTATTTGGCTGGTTTTCTTATCTTTTACAGTGAAATGTTAAAGATTAAGTAAAGCTGATAAAATAACTGATGGAGGCGTGCAAAGGGGGTAAGTGGCAGTGTGGTGGTCTCTCCTTATAAGAAAGAATATTTTATCACTCATTGTATTATTGGAGCAGTGTGGTAATGATGATCAGACTGACTTGGAGTTGGTTTTATTATTGTTTTAAAATTTTCTAAAGAACAATGCATGTTCTTCTTGCTAGCACTGGGCAGGAACTGCTCCTACAGACTCATCCTTGGTAATTCACTGGATAAAGGTACAATTAAATTTACCGTTACAAAGGCAAACGCTAAAAAGATAATATCAGCTAGAGGGAGTCAAAGAGAAAGCAAAAATACATGTGCTAATTTCTCTTTTGTCAAAGTGTGGAATTAATCAGTACTGCAAAAAATACGCTCCTGTGAATCTGAGTAGGCGAGAATTTATTAAAAAAGAATCCCACCACACAAACCACAAAAGAATGATATACAACCTATGATAATTATAAAAAACTTCTATTCTTCAAAATACACAGAGGACTAAATGTATTACATAACGTTAGAAATATGAATGTTATCACTAGGAAAAAACTCTTCCAAATTTTCAGAAAGAAATCAGATACGATACAAAATGGAAAACAATAGACCACACAGGAAAAGATTTAAAAAAACCACACACACAAAAGAATATTTCTCTTAAGAAAATGAGAAGTTTCTTTCTCCACAAGCTGTCACGGCCTCTTTATCTATTTTTCTTATTTTGTTGTTTCTTGTCCTGCATGTCTTGCACGCAGAAGCCATGAAAAAATACACCTTTCTTTCTTGGAAAGGCTTGTGGTGGGGTGGGATGTGTGCGGGCACTAGAGCAGAGAAACCCAGGCTTCTATAACAGTAACTATTATCAACCATCGTTGATTGTCTATTACTTTGCCTACTTTTAGTTATGCCCGGGCGGAGTCCCAAACTCCGCCCATCAATTTCATTTGCTTCAGTCAGAGGTGAAAACCCTATTGATCTGTCCATGTGGACGCTTCCTTCTCTCTGTGTGAACTCTGCCTTTCAAAGAGAGCTTGCAAGTTTCGGCAGGGATCATGGGAGCTGACTTGAAACAGAGAGCAAATGTTCAGAAGAAAGGAAGTTGCCTAAGCATGTTAAATGCATGTAAAGGACTATTTTGGGATTTGGAGATGGAGATCCTTCATCCCCTCCCTCTGCCTCAGCCTGGGCCTGCTGGCAGCATATCGTGTCGGGCTGTGGGCAGAGAGCAAAGACCTTGGCCTTCCTGTGGCTCCGCCTCTTCAAACTTCCCAGGAGGAAAAGAACCTTATTCAATACTGTAACAGATGAGCTCTTGAGTTCACCTCATTCCGTGCTGCCATCCATCCTCACACGACCAGCCTCTTTGCAGTTACGACTCTTGGTTTTCGAAGTCCCGGTAATTTATTCGTGTTGCTCAAGCACTACTGTGTCCCCATGTGGAAACAGCATTCGTTATACTGTTTGTCAATATATTTATCTCCAGTCCCGCGGCCATGCTGAGCTGGTGAAAGAGATGCCGGCGAGGCTTCATTGCTCTTTGCCTCTCACGGAGATGAACCTGGCGGGAGTGCAAGGCCAGAGCGGCCAAGGGAAAGCCTCAGGGTCCCTCCCGCAGCTGGCTCCCCAAAGGGTGCAGGCAGACGGTGTGCAAAGCTCCTCGTGAGCGCTAAGGACGGCAGGCTCGGCGCCACGCCCACGGCCCCTGCTCCTGTTTTGCCCAGGACAGTGGGTGTGAGATGAGTTGTTAAAAACCATCCTGGCTTCCAGAGCCCATGGGGAGCTGCTGCCTTTTACTGTAATTACCCTTCACACCATTGCGCTGTTTAGCAGGGCCATTTGGCTCTTTGGATGAAACTAGATTCCGAAAATAAAGCCACGTGGGCATGAAATTATGTTCTAATTGGGCCATGGGGTCATAGTCCCTGCTACCTCTGTACCTCAGTCCGCTACCCACACCCAACCAAGATGCTGTTGATCTTCCCATGTTCTTGCTGGAGTCTGAGTTCGAACAGGCTCTGAGGGATAAGGTCACACGGATAAAGCTGAAAACCTTCATAAGATGAGCCCAGTGGGTACTTGCTGGGCTTAATGCTTCCAAATGTTTCTCTTCAGTGGACAATATTTCTTTTCAAATGACAGTGAATGCATTGTAAGCTTGGGTGAGGCAGTTGTGTCCTGTTTATTAATAGTTGTGATTAAAAGAAAAACTAGAAAAAAAAACAGATTAAGCAAATTTAAAAAATCAATTCGATGAGATTGGGTGTGTTCAGGGTGGTGTATACTACATGATTCCGCTTACATGATGTATGTAAAATCGTCAAATTCATAGAATCAAAGAGTGAGTGCTGGTTGCCAGGGGCTGGCAATCTAGAAATCTGCTGTACAGTACTGTGTCTATAGTCAACAGTATGTATTGTACAGTTGAAAATTTAAGAGGGCACATTGCATGTGTTCTTACTGCAATAGAATAGAATAGAATAGAATAAAATAAAAATCGATCTAGGAGAAGTGCCAGGGGTACATTAAGAGAGAGGACATGAAGTCAAAGATGACTTTTTTCTGGAAGTGTTGGCCCTGCTGCTGTTTGATGACTGAGACCCAATGTCAGCGTGGCATGGGTGTGCTCTGCTTGTCATGTGTCAATGCAAGAAAGGTAAGGATGATGCTGTCCTTTTCACCATTGTTTTCCCCTGACCCAGAGGCATTCAATGAATATTTGTTGAAAGAACATGTCAGCGGAATTGCCCTCTGCTGAAGATAAAGAGCAGTCGATTATCTTTCCTGAAAGATCCACATGACCCTCATGGATTTCTGAGTCAGAAGGGGACCGAGGCTGTCTGTGTCAGGGAGAAGCAATGGCAGTAGCCCATTGATTTTCTGACTCCCCACATATGTGTGCAGAAGTTGGACTGACTTCTCTCTAGACTGCCCGGAGTTCTTAGCCTACTCCACAGGAGGGGAAAACCCCAAGAAGATACCAGCTTTGCTGATATGATAAGAAGAGTCTTGTGTCACCTTTGGTATGAGCTATTAATAGAAGAGATGCCCTCATATTTATACCCAACTCTCTGCAGCAGTTCATTATATTCATATGTGGAAATCAATTCATAAACTCAGTACTCTGAGTCAAGGCTTATATGAAAATGTGGACTTAGTAATAAAGGCCTGGGATTAAGAAGCAAATTCTCAACATGGATGCATGGGACAAGAACCACCTGAGACCTAGATAAGAATTTAGTCTAAAGCAGATTTAAAAAAAATTTTTTTTAAATTATCTTCAATTTCATAATAAGGAGAAATTATTAACTAGTATCAATTTTCTATGCCTTATAAAATTCATGTTTTATAACTATGAATAGTAAAGTATAAATATCAAAGATGTGGACTCAGTTATTCTCAAGTCAACTCTGAGAACATCTGAGAGTTAAAGAAACCCCTCTAGGTTTTGTTACAAATACAGACACCTGAGTCTCATGGGGGCCTACAAGGCTCTGAGTGTGCCAAACTAGGTTAGCTGCTCTCCACAAGAATTTTGTCTTGAAACAGCTGCTTTCTGGCTTCGTGTGGTAACCATTGGTTTACAACTGGGTAGGGGTGGGAGAAGTAAAGGCAGTGCTGTAATGCTCAGATGTTATTGATCTGTAATTCTTTAAGACTGATAGTACCGTCATTATCATTTCTGGGAGGACATGGAGGGAGGGAGTTAGGCTGGGGTAGATGGGTCATTGGTTTTGTCAGGGGAAATGATTTTGGAGGAGAGTTGGTGGAACGATTCTCCCTTGGCATCTTTTACTCTGTAATTTGGTCTGGATGGAGTCAATTGATATAAACAACAATAATAACACCTGGTATTCATTGACTATCCACTTTGTTTTGTAGGGACTGTGGTAAGTGTTTTACATATATCACCACATTTTAAACCTTTAGTACAACCCTGTGAATTTAATAGCACTATGTCTATTAGGTGGATGGGAAAATCTAGGAGTAGTCAGAGAGAGGCTCTCCTGTGGAGGTGTGGCTGGGAGGGGTGTGTGCAGGGACCTCAGCCAAGCAGTGAGAGGAAAGCAGAGACAAACTCTGTAAACCTCACCGGCCCTGAGGCTGCCCTTGACTGTGTGCCTCAGGCAGGTCTTCCTAGGCACCGTGTGTGTGCGCGTGTGTGTGCGTGTGCACGTGCATGTGCGTGTGTGTGTGTGTGTAATACCTTGTTGTGGTTTTAAGCACATTTGAGCCAGTTGAGGATTCACTGTGAAGGCTAAATGGAGTGATTCACAAGTGGAAATAAAGACTCGTGGGTATTTCCCACCTAGTTTGATAACTGTCAAAGGAAAGGGATTCATGCTGCCCACAGAAATGCTAGAATAACAATCTGATAATAGTACTTGGCACTTGCTTCACAGAGTAGCACTCTTCCAGAATGATTCTCTGAAACCAGCAGGATAGCAATCTTCTTTTAAGTCCACATAGGGAAAGCATGTCCTCAAAATAAGACTCTTCTGAAGTCAAGGACTAGGGGTAGAAGTGGCTACCAGCTTCACTTGCTCTTTAGCCAAGATGCCCAGGTTTGATTCCATAGTTGTTTCTTCTATATATTTTCAAAAATTTCATTGGGAAGGGAAGAAGGGAGAATAGTGAGGGATGTACAAAGCAGAAACAAACCTATGAGTCTTGTTGATTTTCCTACAAAGGCTTTGAAACCGTGGTTACTTCTCCCAGCAGAGCCTCTACATTTCCGTCCTTTGTATAATCATGCACAGCCTCTGTTACCAGGTGGCCTGGATTTGAATCCTGCTTCTCCTATTCACTAGCTGTGCGAGCTTGAGTAAGATACTTTGCCTCTCTGATACTCTGTTTACTCATCTGTAAAATAAGGAATAATTTATCTGCTGCCTTTAGTTGTTAGGAGGATTAAATGAGTAAATATTTATACTGTGTCTGGTGCATTTAGAGCACACATCTTCCTCGACTTAAGATGGAGTTACATCCAGATAAACCCAAGGTAAGATGAAAATGTCCTAGGTCGAAAATGCATTTAATACACCCAACCTACTGAATATCAGAGCTTAGCCGAGCCCACCTTAAATGTGCTCAGAACATTTACATTAGCCTACAGTTGGGCAAAATCATCTAACACAGAGCCTATTTTATAATAAAGTGTTGAATATCTCATGCAATCTATTGAATATTTTACTGAAAGGGAAAAACAGGATGGTTGTCTGGGTACAGAATAGTTGGTTATAAGTGTATCTGTTGTTTACTCCCGTGATCACGTGGCTGCCTAGGAGCTGTGGCTTGTTGCTGCTGCCCTGCATCATGAGAGAGTATCGTGCTACATCTCTCTGGCCTGGGAAAAGATCAAAATTCAAAATTCCAAGTACAGTTTCTACTAAATGTGTATTGCTTTTATTACCTACTTGGGTTCTTGGACTCTTTAATCAATAAAAATTGATGAGGCCAGACAAGAAATTCAGGTAAGGCTTTATTGGCACTGGTGCTGCAGAACGAGGGAGTGAAAACAAGTAACAGGTTTCTTTGCTCTCTCCCTAAGACGGGTTGAGCTGGTCCCTTAAATGGCGTGACATTGTGGGCGGGTCCAGGCTGGAGGTGTGGCTAAGGCGGTTGGCCCAGCCCCTTGGTGCCGTGCGCAGGGATCATGCGCAGTATGCGCCTTGCTTTTGCTTCCGGCACTTCAGAAGCGGCTGCTGGGTTTTTGGTCTTTTTCTATCTTGTTACTTATAATTTGCCCCAGCTGCCTATGCATGCAGTTATTTTTAGTCCTTTATAGTTTCTTTATATTCTGTTGCTGGAGGAGACGTTTGTCCAGTGCTGCAAGCACTGCAGCCAAGGATCCCAGGTCCCGGGTCCCAAGCCTGTCTCACCTTCACACCGTCGTAAAGTCGAAAAATCGTAAGTTGAACCATCCTAAGTCAGAAACTGTACTACATAAGTATTTGTTAAACCTATTAAAAATGTCACATTTAAAAATACGTTGCTGAGTAAAACGTAGAAGATACTCTATTAATGTTTGCTAAGTCTTTTTTTTTTTTTTTTTTTGTGGTACGTGGGCCTCACAGCTGTAGCCTCTCCCGTTGCGGAGCACAGGCTCCGGACGCGCAGGCTCAGCGGCCATGGCTCACGGGCCCAGCCGCTCCGCGGCACGTGGGATCTTCCCAGACCGGGGCACGAACCCGTGTCCCCTGCATCGGCAGGCGGATTCTCAACCACTGCGCCACCAGGGAAGCCCTGCTAAGTCTTTTTAAAATTCACATTTTAAAGTACGTTGCGAAAAAATGAGTTTAGATTTCTTCACTTAGAAAAAAAAAAAAAAGAAAGAAAGAAATTACACTTTGGCTCTGGTAAACTTTAAGGAGCAGAAATTGGCTAAATTTGCACTACAAACAACTACTTTCTTTGAAAATCCCAGGGGTGTGAGGATTGGGCACAGGGTATTTGGTGGTGGCTCTGAACACTGTGGGTGAGTTGGCAAAAAACTAAAGACCTGGATTAGCTGTAGCTTTTCACTGAGGTTGTTGATTGGTGAGTTTGAGGCAGGGAGCTTAGGAGGTCTTGGCAAAGCTTATTTGGAGCTCTTCAGCTTTTCTCACACCCTATCTCAGTGCCCTCTAGGTTTAGGACAGGTCATAAAGCAAGCCAGCAGCCGAAGAAGAGAATTCAAATACGGGAGTAAGGGGGCTTCCCTGGTGGCGCAGTGGTTAAGGATCTGCCTGCCAATTCAGGGGACGCGGGTTCGAGCCCTGGTCTGGGAAGATCCCATGCCGCGGAGCAACTAAGCCCGTGGGCCACAGCTACTGAGCCTGCGCTCTAGAGCCCGTGAGCCACAACCACTGATGCCAGTGTGCCTAGAGCCCGTGCTCCGCAACAGAGAGGAAGCCACCGCAATGAAGAGTGGCCCCTGCTTGCCGCAACTAGAAAAAGCCCACATGCAGCAATGAAGACCCAACGTACCTTTAAAAAAAAAAAAAAAAAAAAGGGGGGGGGAGTGATTTATCCCAGGGATGCTCCAAAAATTCTCAAATGGAACAATTTTCATTAGGTAAAAATAATGTTACACAAGAAACACTTAGAAGGGTGAGTTTTGTTCACAATAGAACAAATAAAAAAAAAACAGGCTATTAAAATTCCTAAAAGATTGCATTATATTTAGACATTTTTTGGGGGGAGGTGGGAGTCAAAAGATCAGAATACTAGTAGGATCATAGGAACGAGGTCAGGAACTGAAATTGAACCAGGAATGCTCAGCCCCGAATCCATTATAGAAACATTTGGCCTGATATATATTTCATAATCTGATATTTCTTCTGAAGACTGGCTCCATGTTCCCCTTTTTTTCATGATGTTGACTCAGGTTAGGAGGATGGTTAAGTTTGGGTGCGCTAAGTTACAGTTCAATGATAGTTGACCTCCAACCTTACCTTGTATCTGTGGGGGTCTTGGCTGGGTGGGAGGTTGTTCCCCCTTCACGTCTCACTGGTAGTACATCGCTGTCTTCAATGTGCGGCAGCCTGGAGCCCAGCATCTTCCCCTCCCTCCAAGTCAAAAGGCTTTTACTTCTTTTGCGCTTTCCCACAGCCCTGCTTCTCCTCTAGCTGAGACTCCTATTGCTTGTTACTCAGTGCAAAGCTCAGAGCCGAGGCAGAAAGGACCCGCTCCTCCCTTGGGGATGAGTGACTTTTGCCTCTCTCTCTCCCTAAGAAACAGCAGATTTTACCTGGCCCCTGGGGGTAGGGAGCTTTCCTGGCCCTCCCCAAGCCCTTTCAAGCTTTGGTTCTAAACTGGTTCCTGGCAGTCTGCATTTGGCCTTTGAGAATTCATTAATATTTTAGCTGCTTTTTCCTTACCTGATTTCATGGTGACTAACTCTTCCTCCCCAGCTCTGCTGAAGGTGAAAGAGTCATGCGTCCCTTCCTGTCTCACATTTTGTATTTCGCTTGGTGCCTTGCAAGCTCAGCTGTCTGATGGCCTGAAGAAAGTTTATGATTTTGTAGACTACCTGACTTTTTCTAGTTATTAGGGTGTCAAAGATGCTCTCTTACAGCTTTATACATTTGTAAGCAGAAGTTGAATTAATATTTAAGCCTTCGTCACACTGTAAACTTCTGTGCTTCTATAGCCCAGACAAGAGGAAAGGCAAGAGTTCCCGAAATTCAGGGGGACAAGCTGTAGTTGACCCAGACAAAGGAGCTAACTCTTGTTCATCTTATTAGTGATGCAGAGAGGTGGTGACTCAGTATATCCTATGATCTACCACATGTTCAAAAATTTCTCCTTAGCTAAGCCTTTCATGTGAAATTAATCACAATCCTTCCGTCTTACAAACAAGGCACTTCAATTGGTCCCCAAATGCTTTTCTCAGTATCTCCCTCCAGGCTCGGTTGCACCTTGTGCTTCAGCCACGTGGGTTGACAAACCTTGGAGTGGGGTCTGTCTTCCTTGGTTGGAATCCATAGTAGACCACTTATTAGCTCTGTGAGCTGCAGCTAGCTGCTTAACCTCTCCATGGCTCAGCTTCTTTATTTGTAAAATGTAGAAAGTAATAATTGTTACTTACATCATAGGTTTGTCACGAGGTACCAGCCTGGTCTGGACTATTCCTAGTCCTCTGAGAACCTCACCTGTAAAAGTAGAATATATAAAACACTGATGTTCAGCTCAGGTTCACATTTGTATCATGTTTCCCCTTTGCTGCCCTTAAGATTAGCTTTCGTGAGTGTGTAAGAACTGTGATCTGCCCTAGGGTAGAAGGTGAAGATTCGCAGTTTGATGAGTTCTAAAATATATCCATCACACCCAATTCTTTTCTTCTCTCATTATCTTTTTTAGCTTGTAATCTTGTTACTCCCAGTAAAAGAGTCTGTTAAGATTAAATAATAATTGACTTGAGGGTCTGTGTATCTATGGAGTTTTGAAAAATACATTAGTTCTCTGGCCAGTATATGTTGTAAGAATCATTCATTCATCCATAAACATTTATTGAGCACCTACTATGTGTCAGGAATCGTTCTAGCCAGATGTTGTCATGGCGGTCTAAAGCCTTTGCTTTATGAATTACTCAAAAGGGAGACTAGATTCAAAAGACTACAGAATTCACTGGCAAATAGAGAAAGGTATCAGCATCGAATCACATTATTGTATTATTCTATAATAATTCTAGTCACAATAGGAATCATCACACCTGATTTTGATGATTTTGATACTTTTCATGTTAGCATGGGAGCTGAGGGAAAAATAAAAAAGCCTTCTGAGATGACTTATTAAACTTAAATTATATTCTTATTCCTGCTTTATCTCAGTTATAGTCATTTTTTTTCACTTGAATGCCTCTGGATAGTTCAATCATATTCTAAAGAATTACAAACTACAAAATTATGGCTAAATCTTTATTGTAAGAACTCTTGGTCAGTTAAATGTTGTGGTTAATTGAGTTGTTACAATGAAAGATTAAATTGATAATGCTAGTTTCAAACTTTCTGCTGCAAATCATTCAGCCTTATTTTTCTTTCCAGGTATAAGGAAAGTTGTAAAAATAGGTTTCTGGGGGTTGTTTTATTCTATATTATCTTGTCATATTTTTAACAGTGTGGCTTACTCAGTGTCTCATGGTTATACTCAAAAATTTCAGGTATCATTTTCAAGCACTGAAAAGTGAGACAATTTATGGATTAAATTTAATAATGACTTCAGGATATACCTGAGGAAAAAAGAGGCTGTGCGATTTAGTGGGACATGGATCAAATTTGGGGCCTGAAAGACCTAAGTATAAATTTTGGTCACCATTTACCATTTGTGTTAGTCTAGGGAAATTTACTGACTGTTCCTAAGTAGCCTCAGTTTCTTCATCTTAAAATATAAATAATAGGTTGTATCACATATTCTTTGATCACATGATGATCAAAAGAGATATTGTGTATGGTGGGCCTGGACACAACATTTATTCAGTGAATAATTGTGGGCATGTGATTTTTGCCTCCCCTTGCTTCTGGTTTATTTTGCTATTAATTACTCTTATAAAAGTCATGGGTGACCTTATGGTTTAAGAAGGTGGATTTGTCAGTGTGTTTGTCTCCTTTTACTTTTTCCAGCCCTCACTAATATGATAGTAAGTAGGTGAAAAAAATACAAGGACAAATAGGAGAACAGACGTCAGTGGGAACAGACATTTGAACATTTTTTTTTTTTTAGACAGAATAAGATAGAGGAAGATAATTGATGGAGAAAGTACACAGGAAAATACATTTTTTTAAAGAAATAAAAATTTTCCCTCCCCAGTTTAGAGAGGTTTGGGATTTGGAAGCTGGGGAGAGTAGAGAGTACATTGTTAAAAACAGGGGATCTGGCTTTTGGCCAGCACACTTGGTGGTTAGGGAAGGATGCGACAATAAATACTGTTTTTCTTTTTAAATTCACTGCTATATAATCTTTTTTTCCTATGTGCATGAATTAGGTTGATAAAAATTAAAAAAAAAAACATTGGGGACACACATGATTTCCAGGTAGGAGAGTTTCATTATTGTATGAAATTATATGATATAATTGGGGGCATATAAATATGCATGTGTGTATGTACATATGTGTGGATATGACTTTATGGTCTTTTATAACAATATGGAAAGATACATACTAGGTTCTCAGGATGAATTTTGCTAGGGATGGGAAGTGACCTGTGTGAAGAGAAGGAATAAAAGAGGAGAAAACAATATTTGTTTAACAAACTGTATCCTTTTAAATTGCAGAACTTCAAAAAATGGTAAACCACTGTAATCTCTTAGAAAAATCTAAACAATTTAGAGAGAAAGTAACCTTTTTTGTGTGTGCTTTGCTGAAATACATTTCGTTTCCTCTAATAGGCATTATGCACAAATTTTTCTTTGCACCATTTCAGAAGTTAGCAGACTTCCATTATTAGGATTAACTCTATTGTTCTACTTCTGGTTTCATTCAAACTGATCACAGTTATTTTACACAACCAAATTGTTATTCAAGGACTGGAGAAAAAAAGTAAAGCCCGCGTATTCATGCTATTTGAATGGGTTCTTAAAAGGAATTTTACTTGTTGGGAAATGTTAAGAGTCGGAGATATGCGCCTGCCTTTATTCTCTTTTTGCAAAAAGCAGAATTAGAAAATGGGCTTTGTCTCTTAGAAATTTTCTCAGTAACGTTTTCTCTACCAGGTAAATGTCTTTTCATGATTGTCAGAATTACTTGAAAACAATTCCCTCTTCTACCATTTATCTAGTACCTATATGTTTTAGATGATGACTGTGTATATTATTATCTCCATTTTTATGAGGAAATTGTGGCTAAGAAAGGGTTAATAGTTTGCCTAAGGTCAAAGCAGTAATAGTGTCAAATTAAGAATCAAATCCAAAACGTGTGCTCTTTTTCCTGCCCTCTATGGCCGTAGAGGGCTACATTTAAAGATAGCATTAGTGATCCCTGACAGTTTTTTTCTGCAAGAGTGTTGGAGGAGGTCATTGAGAGGATGTGACTGTTGGTTGACCCAGAAGCTGGACCAGGGCAATCAGAGGCTCCTCACTCTGTCTCCTCCTTGCAATGTAGGCTCCACCCACTGTTCCCGCACTAGGAGTCCTTTCAAGGAAGAGGCTCCAGAGAGTAAAGTGTTGTTGAGACCATCTGGATGGTTTACTCCATTGAACCCAGTTAAGGCCTCTATAGAAACTCTTCCCCGCCCCCCGTCCCCACCACCACTTAAATGGCCAGACATCCTGGCAGCAATATTATTTGCAGGAAAATGAAAGTAGGAACTACTTTGCATATAATAAAAAACAACTGCTAACACCAATCTCGAAACGTTTCCATTTATACCTAGAGTAGGTATAATTTCTCTACCCTAATTTCCCTACCCTCTCTAGCGTTTAATTTTCCCCAAACCACAGACCTAATTACAGGCATATACAGCAAGTTTCATGTTAAACAATGGAACCCTTTTTCTATTTTCACAATTTTTAACTCTACCAACTTAACAAAATCTAAGAAACAATCTTCACTTGAAGCCTTGGGCTGGAAAAATTGTAAAGATTTTTAATTTCAAGATTTCTTTTCCAAGTCAATTTATAAATCCATTGAATTGGGGGGAATCATCTATTTAATTAAACTATTTCAGTTTAATAATTTTTTCCTTATGTTACTTATATATTCAGACAGAAAATACTGATTCAGTACATTACACAAGTTTGCATAATTTACTATGCACATGAGGGCAAAATGATGGACAAGACAGATATTCTACCCTCATTGATCTTAAATTCCAATGAAGGCTGACAATTATTCACATTAAGTTTGAAGAGCCCTTTGATAAAGGAAGAGTGGAGTAGAGGAGTAAGCTATAGTAAGAAACAGTCTGAGGGATGAAAAAACACCAGAGAAGTAATATATAAATTGTAATTAGTAACTTGAATAGGTGTTGATGAAAAAGGCTGCTGTTGGTAATGTCTGGTTTCAGATGTTAGGAAATTGAAGATGTTCCAGGAAAAGGAAGTTAATTCCTAGAGAAAAGATATAATGTGGCACATATTCCTGATAATATGGCTGCATGATAAATTACAGGAAAATTTAGTGGCATAAACAACCATTTATTACACTCACAGATTTTGTGGATCAGAAAAATTTGACCTATATTTATGGCCTTTATTTATGGCCTTTGATCCTGGCTGTTGACTTGGGACTCCAGTTTCTCTCTTCGTGGGGCGTTCCATGTGGTTTCTCTGTATGGACCCTTTGTGGCTTTCTTACAACATGATGGCTAGGTTCTAAAGGTGAGTATCCTGAGAGAGATAGTGAGACACAGAGAGAGAGAGAGAGAGAGAGAGAGAGAGAGAGAGAGAGAGAGAGAGAGAGACATATGAACTCTTAAGATCCTGGCCAGTGGGTTGGGAGATCTATTCCTCTTGTAGCTGCCTGAGACAAGCCTTGCAAGTAAGTTTTCTTGCTTGTTAAAACTGCCACCTACCAACCTGGAGTGCGCTGCCTGTTTCTTTGGTCTTTCCTTGCCCTCCTGTACACAGACCAGTTTCAGATTTCACCTGGGGAAGTCCCTTGAAGTTTTGAACCAATAAAGGGAGAGTGTTTCCTCCCTCAAACTGAATTCCTGAGCCTTCCTCATATACCATATACATATGAATATATTCAGTGCCACTGCAGAGCCATTAGCCTCTGGAGGTACTCCAGGTAGGAGACAGCTGGCCTTGCCCTGATGACTTCAGACCCTTTGGATGTACTTAGCCGAGTTTATTGTGAAGGAGATGGATTGATTACAAAAGGTTCCTGGTAGAGCTTTGTTCACTGAGATGGGGTAATTTGCCAAAAACAGAAAACGTACTTTAAGGCTATGTTGAAGCTTAGGCGAAGCAATAGAATTAGCCTCTAATGGCTGGAATTGTAGCCAGGTATAGGGTAGGGGCAGTAACTCTTCTGCGGTGGAGGAGATTCATGATGCTTGTTTTAAAGTCTTTCATTCAGTCCAGCCTTGTGCTGGGCACATAGCAGTTCTCTTGGTTGACATAGCATGTACTCCACAAACATGTGTTGCTTGGTCGATGCAGAGAAGAGCTGGCTTATTTTGTCCCAATAAAGAAAACCACCATAGGCTTTGAAAGTAAAGATCACAATCTAGGCTGGTAGCTGTCATTTACGGAGGACTCACCATGTGCCTGCCACCGTGCTAAGGATTTTATGTGGGATGATTCACTACTCTCAGAAGAACCTGCGAAGTTAGGTGTTATATTACCTCCTTTTTTTAGAATGAGGTGTCAGTGGTGGAGCCAGGATATGGAGCTAGTGTTCTGGTGAGGTCTAGAAGACAATAGACTGAGAGAGAGGTAAATCATTCTCACTCTACTTCTTCTTATATCACTCCAGCTCTCCTCTTCATCCTGAATAGGGAATGAGGGCCCCCATACCCAGATCAGTGGTGTAGAAGACCCAGCTCATTTACACATCACTTGGATTTCTCTTTATAGAAAAATGTATGTATCCAAGATGTATGCAAGGAATTGATAACTGTCTTTAGCTTGCTGGGCCATAATTAATTCCTGTGCCATGCTCTCTATTTTTAATGGCTAAAAAATTCATACTTTCACCAGGTCCTCTGTCTGACCGTCATTCATTAGAGCTGTTGTTAACCTGACAGATCACTTGGTACTCATCCTAAATCGTCTTCTCATTTAATTTCATCCCCTTTGTTGTTCTTAATCCTTTCTGAAAAATATCTCACTCCTGATTTCTGGACTGATCGAAGCTTCTCACTCTTTCCCTGTGGATTTTGCTTGTCCCACACACTTATTTCATTTTTGCTGGATTTCCTTACTAGCCAGCTCTTTCACTTCCTAAATTGTTTTGTGTTTTATTGTGAATGATTTCCAATGTTTAACGTACTTATGGTTAGAAACTTTCTAGAACCAAATGCAGTGTTTTCTGGTGTAGAGTGGAATGGGGCTGGGGAAAAAGCCTAAGTGTGCATCCTTCATTTCTAGCTTCTTCCTTAGGGACTGTTGTGGTTGAAAAGCTATGTTGAAGTCCTAATCCTTGGTATCTGTGAATGTGACCTTATTTGGCAATAGGGTCTTTGCAGATGTTATCCTGTTAAGGTGACGCCGTACTGGATGGAGTAGGAGGGACTCTTAACCCAAAGAGATTGGTGTCCTTATATGAACGGAAGACACACAGAGAAAAACACACAGAGAGAATGCCCTGTGATGACAGGCAGAGATTGGAGTGATGTGTCCACAAGCCAAGGAGCAGCAGAGATGGCTGGGAACCCCAGAAGCAAAGAGGAAGGCAAGGAACAGATTCTCCCCCTAGAGCCTTCAGAAAGAGCATGGCCCTATTGATTTCAGAATTATAACTTCCAGAACAGTCAAGTAATAAATTTCTGTTATTTTAAGCCACACAGTTTGTGACAGTTTGTTATGGCAGCCTGGGAACCTAATACAGGGACTAAACCATTGCCTGATTTATCATCATCCTCGTCTTAGTTGTAATAGCATCAGTATAATGGGCACCCAGTGTGTTCCTGGCACTGGGTTAAGTGTAAACAGAATGTCGTATCTCATTTAGTCCTCATAGCCACTCTGATATTTTAGCAGTATTTTCCTTGATGTAGAGAATACATCAAGAGATTGAGAACTGATGAGCTTGAATCTATTCCAGTAAGAAGTGGACCTTAATATAAATTCAAATGGATTTGACTCCAAAACCAGTACTTTGAACCAGACTACCATTCTGCCCTTCACCGAGGCACTGTGATCATTTTCTTTGTTTTCCTTCCCTCACTGATTTAACATTTTGTGGATTATGCTCTCTGTAAGGTACTCTGACTTTTTTTTTTTTTTTTGCGGTACGCGGGCCTCTCACCGTTGTGGCCTCTCCCGTTGCGGAGCACAGGCTCCGGACACGCAGGCTCAGCGGCCATGGCTCACGGGCCCAGCCGCTCCGCGGCACGTGGGATCTTCCCGGACCGGGGCACGAACCCACGTCCTCTGCATCGGCAGGTGGACTCTCAACCACTGCGCCACCAGGGAAGCCCTGACTTCATTTTTTTAACAGGATGAAATCATTGTTTTTCTTTCCCCACAGTCCATTACATTTCAAATATGTCTAACATCCTCGTCTCTTGTCATTACTGTTCACTTCCCTTCTTAAGAACGATTTTGGTCACTAGGAAAGGTACAAAAATCAGATCAGGAGAAACATGATTTTGTTTATGTCTCTGAGGAAGAGTACAGGTCAGAACAACTCTGAATCTTGTGGTTCAAGGAGATGTGTGTCTAGTTATTAGGACATAAATATGCTGTGTCTGCCTTTTCTTTAGGTTATAATTTGGTTAAAATTTATTCTTGTCTGTAACAAGGAGCAGTAAACCAAGATTCCTTGGCTTCATGCTCTGAAATAATGTTTTGAAAAGCTTCTTAAGTGACTCACCTTTTGGCATGGTTGAGAGAAAATTCTGGAGAGGAGAGGCCCCTGAAACTGTTCTCCCTTCCATTTGGTTACTTGATTTACATTTTAAGACTTTATTCTTAGGTTTCATGTTAAAAAAATGTTATAGTTTATCTTATTATCTATAGAGCACTTTCATATATATATATTTTTAATTTGATTCTCACAACACTCTTGAGATACAGATAAGACAGATACTATTATTCTCATTTTAGAGATGAGAAAATATACTTAACAGATATGATGTGTTTTGCCTAAGGTGGTATAGACAGTAAATGGAAGTAGGATTAGACCATGAGTATTATGGTTTCCAACATTCAGTTAAACTTTCATAAATCAATGCAATTTAATGATTAAAATTAACATTTATATTGTGTATTTAATCTCATAATCCTCAAAACCACCTTATAAAGTGGATTTCTAAAATTGCTATTTCACAAACCCATGATCAGAGACTCAAAAAAGAAACTTAAGAGGGTTGAATAAATTGCCCAATGTCCCATGGGGTGTAATGGTACAGAGGATTTGAACCTGTCACAGAACACACATTCTTAGCTGTTTTACTGCACATCTTCCCCAAGTCAAGCATTTTGTTAATGGGGAGGTCAGACCATGAAACGCTTTACTAAGTGATGATACACCAGGACAGTCAATCTCAGCCTGAAATTAAAGCCAGGATTTCAATTAGATAGGCAAATGGATGGGTAGTATAATTTGAATTAAAAAGCATAAATTTCTTTGACATTGAAACTTTAGTTGGGTCCAAATACTCTTAGTTCCTAACTCACATAATTTAAAACATCTGTATTCTGACATAGCATTTAAAGAACTTACTTGACTGTTAAAACGTGCACTCAGGCTTTTCTTCCCCTTTTAGGATTTGTTCAGGTACCTTGATGAGACTTGAAAAGTTGAAATCCTTGAGTGAAGACGGCTCTGTGCTGTTAGGTGACAGCTTTCAGGATCTGACAGACAATCCAATTGGTTTAACAGTGATCAGACTGTTGAGAAGTTAAAACCACCTTCCAATCACAATGAGATCTGATGGGGAAGTTTGAAAAAAAAATAGCTTGCAATAGTTATGTGTCTGACCACAATTTTTCCACAGTTAAATCTTAGAGATAAACATTTTTCCTTTTCAGAAAGCAATGCAGGGTTAGGAACTTCACCTGGGTGTTAGATATTGAGCACATTTCTCTGGACTCATTAAAAAAATAAATAGAAGTCTCTTATTTAAGAGAGATGCTTGACAGAAAATCTTTGCACAATGATCATTGATTTATCAACCTCTCTGCATAACACTTAGATTGGAAGATGTTGGAAGGTTTCCTTTAAATCATTCATTGAATAGCTTTAAAGTAAATTTAATTACTTTCACATGTACCATCTAATGAAATGTTCAGAGTAACTTTTTGTTTTTCAGAGACAACTAATCTTAAATAATTTATTCATCTGTAGAATCAGGCAGGCGTCAAACTACTTCCCAGGATATTCATAAAAATCTGTTTTCTTCCTCAGTTTCAACATATGTCAAAACCCAACATGAATTCAACACTGGAATAAGTGATAGACTAATTCGTACTACATGCATTTAAAAAGCCTAATGTTGAGAATGAGAAATATAAAATTATATATATATATATATATATAAAACATTTTTTCTTTAAAACTTTAATGACTTAACTTTTAGAATGTTTGGTGGTTTATATTGGTTGTCCTAGAAACCTGCTCTCCACATGTGCTGGACTGACTGAACATGTCTTAATGCATTGTTTCTGACAGTAGACTTCAATATAATCAAATGTAGTGTTACAGCATCTATTCATACTGAAGAATTTATCAACCATCACGGCATAGTGATGGATCTTCTGTGTCTATGTTTTGGTTCAGTCTACTTGTAGATACAGGGCCAATTTAAGAGAAGTGACACACCTTTGTATTTATTAGTGATATTCTACAGCTGTAGAAAAACAAAAAACAAATTAAGATGTCATATTCTTCATGACAACCAAACTGGAACCATATTCTGACATTTCCTTGGGACCCCTTTTCTTGATGTAATTTTCCTATTCTGCTATATAAATGTTTCTAGGTCTTTCATATGTAAAGCTAATCCAACATCACCTTTAGAGTTTAGTTTCCTCATCTAACATGGGAATCTCAAGTTGTCCAGGGTTATTCCTAGGATTCAATTGATATTGGAGGGCCTTAGTATTCTCTGGTAGGTGTTAGGAGAAAACTTTTGCCAAGGCTCTGGATTACTTGAGTTTGAACACTTCAACACAGTATATGCAATACTGGGGGTGCTTTTTAGGGACTGTAAGTGCTTACCCTAAAATGAGTTATTGCCATGCAAGCAGAGCTCACTAGAGATTCTAGGACCTTGGGTAAGGTGATTGCTTTAGCTTTTAAGCCACATTCTCTATAAAATATGTATAACACTAATAATTAAAAAAACCTGTAATTGTCTCATAAAGATTCCATGAGAATGAAATGATCTAGCAATATGCCTTGATATAGTAGGTGCTCAAGAAACTGTACCCTTGTTATTCATCTATTAGCTAAAGGGGCAGAGGGGAGAGGAGGAAGACTGAAGGTATCAGTTAACATTGTCTTCATCCTTTTCTGAGGACCCACTGCTCCTGGGACTGGAGGGCAGTTGAACATACATTCATGGGACAAGGACAGGGAGGAAATATAGCCAAATAGTAATTTATGGGTGGTCGAATTAGAAGTGATATTTTGTTTCTTCTTTGTACTTTTCTGTACTTTCTGCATTTTATACCATAAATGTTACTTTTTTAATCCTAGAATTTCTTTTTAAAAAATAATATAAAATTATGCTGCCCTTTGTGATTTTTTTTCTGTTAATAGAGCTCCAGGAATCCTAGAATTGAGTCCCCTAGAGAGATTTTGCAGAATGGTAATTGCTATTAGTATTTCAGTAAGATCCGAGATGTGAGCTACCCTCAGGAAGTGGAAACACAACTTAAGAGTCAGACCAATCTGAGCTGATTCCATGCTGTGCAGTCTGGGGAATGTTACTTCATCGCTCTGAGTCTGTTTTCCAATCTGTAAAATGAGAATGACAGCGTCTCCTTTGCCACGTTGTCGTGAGAGTTAAATCAAGTGAGAGTTCCTATGTAGTGCGCTTTACACAGCCTGACCCATAAAAGTATTCATATAATGGTGGCTATTATTATTTACTGAAAGATCATTGAAGGTCAAATTCCTCTTTTTCCTGGTGAAGCAAATGAAGTACATGGAAATTACATGACTTTTCTGGTATCTTCCAGGTAGCAAATGACAGAGCTTGGACTAGAAATCAGGTTTACTAACATGAGTAACAGGTGTTACTCTGTTCTGTTACTCTGCTCTGACAGGTGTTCTCAAAATTTCTGTCCCTGAGTACAATCTTCAGAACATTTCCCATATCCACATTACACCTAGATGTTATTTTCTTACTATTTTTCTTTATAATTATTCTTGTTCACCTTAATAAGTTTATTTAGAAATTGTGTGTCATTATTCTAAATATAAATTCAGTATCACTTTCAGCATCATAAACAAAAGGTAGTTGTAAAATAAATTCATGACCACAAACAGTTTTCTTATAGTTTAGCTAGATAGTGTTAGAAGCAAGTTCAATGCCAAAAACGATAACAGCTTGGGAGAGAAATTTAAGGAGACTAGAGCACTTCATGACATCAAGGAGCTGGTGTCCTGGTGGTAGGAAATGAGAAAGCAGAAAGATGAAAAGTTTTGGTACATAAGTGTAAGAGACTGGCCATCTGCACTTTGGGTTTTAGAACGGGTCAGAATGGGTGAGGATAATGTACAAAGATTGATCAGGGGGTGAGTCCTTAACCAGAGCGAGATGTCATTTTTGTTTCAGAAACGTCTGAAACCATCATATTGCTACTCATCAGATTTCCTAAAAGGATCTTACTTGTTTAAAAACCTGCTTAGTTTATTCCACCTTCTTCCTCAGCCATCCATCCCACTTCCATGCTGTCTCTCACGTCCTAAGATGGTTTGATATCAGCTGTTGCTTGTTACTCTTATGCTAATGAATTAAACATGTATTTTGTAGCAAAGAGGCCATCCATTTTCAGTGACAGGTTGTAGTGAACTGCGAGGGTTACACTATCAAATGCATTTCGATGGGAGTGATGGGAGTGCAGCATATTCGTCAGTCAAACAGCCAAAAATGGCCTTTTGCATGCTGGATAGGGATGTAAATAATGTGACCACAGGCAGAACAGGTGGTGTAAGGCATGTTGGCAAGAAACCTTCTCTCCAGAGGTTAAGTTTCCAGAGTTGTCTTCAGCAGTGCGTGAGTAATTGTTCTCTCGGTCAGTATTTTGGGAAAGCAATTAGTGAAGTACCCACGTGAGAACAGCACTGTATTTCTAGGAATGAGGAAGAAGTGAAGGAGATCATCCATATGACTAAGAAACAAGCAGGGAGACCCCTCTCCTTCAATTTAAAAATCTTTCTTTCCTAATCCTGTCATTTCAGTCCTCTTCCTCATTTTTCCTTTATATATATCTCTTTATATTTTTCGCTCTTTGTCCTTTAATTTTTCAAGTACCTTAGCTCTGGCCCCTTCTAATTTCATCTTATTTCTGTCTGCAGAAGGTCTCTGAAGGAGAAATTTAAACTTTGGGGAAGATAAAAAGGCTTAAGGGGATTGTAATCAAGTCCCATGAAATATATGAAAATGGTAAAGATAAAACTGGTCATCCGAAGTTCTAATATACCAGGGATAAGATTTTTCTGTGAAGCTTAAAAATAGTAGATATAAGATGAAAAAAATGGACAATTGACATTTAAGGGCTCTATCCTGAGATTTTTCAAGAGTCTCTCAAGTCATAAATATCAATGAAGTATAACTTTTCTGACATAAAATGCAAGAAAAGATACTGAACCATGTGTGCATTTTCTTTAGACTGTTAGAGTTCTTACATTATGAACTGATGCCAAACTCTGTAAAAGTGGATAGTTGGGTTGACTAATGACGTGAGGATGAGTGGTTTGATAGACATGCAATTTGGTCAGTAAGTAGGAAAACTATACAAACATTTCTGTGAGGCACTTGGTTGCAAATGAGTTGGTGAAGCTACTCAAACAATTTATAGTTTTATCTCTTACTTGATGGGTAATATTTCCCACTGGCTGCAACACTAGCCAAAACATCATGAATTGCTTTCTTCCTATTTCTCAATAGATATATCATGGATATAGTCACCTTACAGCTATGAGTACTGCTGAACTAGACATTCTCAAATTTATTCCAGAATTCTATATTGTATAATGGGCCATATTGTACTTATGAGCCATCATTTTCTTAACCTTAAAATTCTATTAACAGCACTATCATTTGCCTTTCTTTTTAGAACTATTTTTTCTCAAGGAAATAAGTGTGTGTGTGTTGTGTGTGTGTTTTCTGGGTCTGGAAGGTATTGGTGACCAGATGAATCTGAATTTCTCCACATACCCTTTATCTGCAGGTGACATAATAGTATACCTGCAAAATTCTAGAGAATCAAGGTAAATCAGACTCAAATAATAAAGGAATTCAGAATAGTAGCAAGACATAAAATCAATATGCAAAAATCAATAGTGGATATGTACAACAATAATAACTAGTTAGAAGACATAATGGAAGAGAAAAATCCCATTTGCAACAGTGACAGAAAGGTAATTTATGAACATTTAACAAATGTTCACAACCTCTATGAAACACTCGTGAAAAATTCAAAAGTATGCTGGAATAAATGGAAAAACATCTTTTGTCCTTGGTTAGCATGTCTCAACATCATTAAGATGTCAGTTCTCTGTAAGATGACATCAATTTAATGTGATCTCAAAAAATACACCAACAAGATTTTTTTCTCCTAGAGCTAAATGTGTTGATACTAAAGTTCATTAAAAATAACTTGCAGGAATAGCTAGGAAGACATTGAAAATCAAGATATATAATTAAATGTGTGTGGTACAGGTGCATAAATAGACCACTGGAATGCACATTCCAGAAATAGAACCAACTTCATGTGGAAATTAACTGTCTGATGTATTAACTCACTTGTGCAAAGATGAGCTTTTAAAATAAATGGTGTTAAGACAAATGAATACATGAAAAAGCATAAATCTATTTCTCATACAATATATAGGAATAAAGTCAAAATGTGGAGGAAGTGGTGAAGTTGAAAAAATTATTTGGAAACCATTATTTTAAAAAGATTGATTCAAACAAAAATATGGGTGTTAAGGCTAGGGAGGAAGGCTTGAGAAGGAAAAGATATTTGCATAGTCTCATTTGTTTCCTCACACATTCCTTATGTTGCAGCTGTGCTGTGCAGAAACTGGGCGGCACTGTGACCTGGTGATCAAAATTAACTACACTAATTAGTGGCAGGTGGATATCTTGTGCCTTTAGATCTACTACCCTGAGAACAACAAACATCACGTAGATGGTATTCAAGTCAGAGATGCTTAATTGACTCAGATGGAAATATTAGCAGAGGGCAACCCCACTTGAGTAACCCTCTGTAGTATTCTGTATTCTTCAAAGTCATCCATGTCGTGAAAGACAAAGAAAGCCTAAGGAAATGTTCCGGTTTGAAAGAAACTAAAGAGTCATGACAACTGATTCTATATGTGATCCTGGGCTAGATCCTGCATTAAAGGAAAAATGTGCTATAAAGTACACTAGATAAAAGTATAGTATCAATGTTAAATTTCCTGAATTTTGTAACCATACTCTGATTATGCAGGTTAATTTCTTTGTTTTTAAGAAATACATATTTAAGTATGAAGGGTAAAAAGGGGCATGATGTATGCACCACTTTCAAATGGTTTAGAAAAGTAAACTATACACATATCTGTATTTATACACCTATCTATCTATCTATCTCTATCTATCTATCATTTATCACTTACCTATCTCTCATTTATCTATCTATCTATCTACCTATCATTTATCTGTCTATCTAGAATGATAAAGAAAATGTGGCGAAGTGTTAAATTTGGTGAATCAGTATAAAAGTTAAACAAGACTTCTTACTATTCTTGTAACTTTTATGTAAGTTTGAAATTATGTCAAAACAAAAAGTTAAAACACACATATATTAAATTTTAAGAAATTTATTCCGTGGTTATACTGTCGTGTTCTACCCAAGATAGAAAATAAGAAGGAAAAGGGAAGAAACCTCCATTGTCTGAGAATATGCTGGGGTTTCAGGAGAGAGCAGAGGTAAACATGTGTCACCGTTGTCCTTTGAAGTGTCCTTGAAACACCAAACCAAATTAAAATGACAGAAAGTGTATTAAGGTGGTAATATAAAAACAAAAGGAGAAGAATGAGGAAAGCACAGCATTAGGATTCTGGAGGTTAGAAAGCATATGGTGGAGTGGTAACAGACTCAGCAGACTAGAGAAGGCTGCCAGTGAGGGAAACTTAGATGCAGGTAGATTCATGCAACAGAACCCTAGAAAATCCCTGGAGTTGGTGGTACGAGACGCCACTGAAAGTGAGGGTCATGGGAACCACAGATAGGAAGGGGCTGAGTATAGGAAGATTGGTTGCAGGTGTGCACACGAAGCTCTAGCCCCAGAAGCCCTATGCCACTCTGCAATGCTGGCTCACTGCTTCTCCCTTAAGCCAAGCAGAAGACTGGTTGTCTGCTCTCTGGAGAGGCTGAGTCAAAGGAACTCAGGGCTCTGGGCCTCCATTTACAGCTGGGCTCTGGGCAGTCACACTAACAGCAAGGGGGCCACTGACGTCTGCACACTGAATGGTGATGACCTCATCCAACTTACTCCACTTGCCTCTGAGAAAGCAGGCAGCCAAGTTTATGTAGTTAAGGCAGGGCATTGGGGTTTTCTTCTGGGGAAGCAGACTAAATCAAGAAGAAAGACTTAGAGGTATTGAACATTAAATATTCTCAGGAAGTGTTTCAGCCCAGTAATGCTGAAATGAAGGATGCCAATTGACAGGCCCTGACTACAGACACTTTTTAGGGCTTTATGGAGAGTTTCTAGTACAAAGGATAGGACAAAACAAGCACAGTAAGGGATTCAGAGATAAAAGAGACACAAGCTAAAGATAACCTCAGACAAGTATCATTAATATCTTTAGTCAGAGAAAAGGAGATACTGTCTCCATGGAATAAGAAGGTTGAAACAAAAATGGAGCAGAAAAATGGCTTCCTGAAATTAAAAATAAATAGCAGTTAAAAATTCAAGAAAAGTTTGGAAGACAAAGTTGATAAAATTCCCCAAAAAGTAGACTAAGAAGACAAAGAGGTGGAAAATAAGAAATAAAAGAAGATTAAAGAATCAGTATAAGGGGCCAAATATCCAAATAAGAAGAATTTCAGAAAGAGAGAGGAGGAAATAAGGGAGAAAATCAACAAATAAATAATTTTTAAAAATTTCCCAGAATCAAAAGACATGAATTTCCAGGCTGAGAAAATCACTTGAATGCCCAGTGAATGCCCCCTTTCAAAAATGGGAAAAAAAATCTGTGCACATTATCATGAAATTTCAGAACATATTGACTAACGGGAAGATCATAAATATTTCTAAATTAAAAAGAAGTAGTAAGTCAAAAAGAGAAAAACAGGTATCCTATATTAACACATATATGTGGAATCTAGATCTTATTTGCAAAACAGAAATAGAGACACAGACGTAGAGAACAAACGTATGGACACCAAGGGGGGAAGGAGGGGTGGGTGAACTGGGAGATTGGGGTTGACATATATACACTAATGGTACTATGTATAAAATAGATAACTAATGAGAACCTTCTGTATAGCTCAGGGAACTCTACTCAGTGCTCTGTGGTGACCTAAATGAGAAGGAAATACAAAAAAGGGGATATTTGTACATGTATAGCTGATTCACTTTGCTGTGCAGTAGGAACTATGCAGTAGAAACTAACACGACATTGTAAAGCAACTATACTCCAATAAAAATTAATTTTAAAAAAGGAGTATATTCAAAGGGTATAATTGAAAGTCACTGGATTCCTGAATAATATCACTGGCAGGTAGAAGGCAATAAAGACAGACAAGTTCTTCATTGTAAGAATGGGCACAAAGTTGTGTTGTTTTGAGAATAAAATGAGAAAAGAATGTAAAGTGTTAGCCTACCTGGCATACATTGGTTATTATTAGTAGATGGTGAGTAACTTGAAGATAAGAATCATGCTTTACTCAACTCGGGGTCTTCTAAGTGCCAACCAACCTGCAAGGCTGGGCATATGTTAATACCTACTATGTGTTTGTTGCATCCAGCGGGAAGCATGTAATTGCACTGGTGTGACTAATGGCCATAGGGAATTCCCAGAGAAGAGTAAAAGTGCTCCTTCCTGATTTTCTGTGGTAGACTAAGTAGGATCCCCAGGCTGGAGCTCTTGTTTATTTTGTGCACAGCCCTTGCAGAGAAACTTCATCATAGTTTCTGGTCAAAAGAATAGCGGGAGCTACTCTTTTGAATGGAAACCCCATATTTGTGGAGCTTTGCCTGTTGATGCTGCTAATGTACATAGAGCTTGTCAAGTTTGTTCTTTGCGGCTCCTGGAAGAAGAAGTATATGTATATTCACAAAGCAAATAGACTTAAGGAACAAATTATTTATATGGATAATTTGAAATGACCCTTCCTTCTACTCTGTACACACACAGGGTGATTAGTATTCCGTATCTTTCTGGCACTTCTAGTTAACATAAAAATGGAGGAAAAAGCAATAAGCTATATATATTAGAAAGGAAGAGATAACTTTTTTATTACATATGACTTGAAAATTAACTATTTTTAATAAGTTAATAAAATAACTTTTATCACAGATGACATGAAAAACTATTAGAAATAAAAATATTTTAGTAAATATAAGATTCATGTATAAAATCCAGCAGCATTCCCTTATTCCAGAAACAACTTGTTAGAAAATATAATAAAAAATTCTAACCCACAATAGAAAAATGCTTGGGAATAATAAGGAAACAATAGTAAATGATAAAACCCAGGAGGTTTTTAGTTTGATGTTAGCTGCCCCCTTTAGTTTTTAACCAGAGAGGGCCCCTTGCTGTGTGTGGAAGGCTACTCAGTGGTACCAAGCCGGGGTAGCTCTCAAAATCCCACTTCAAACGGTATCCTCACCAAAGAAGACATACAGATGGCCAAGAGGCACATGAAAAGCTGCTCAGCATCACTAATTATTAGAGAAATGCAAATCAAAACTATAATCAGGTATCACCTCACACCAGTCAGAATGGCCATCATCAAAAAATCTATGGGCTTCCCTGGTGGCGCAGTGGTTGAGAATCCGCCTGCCGATGCAGGGGTCACGGGTTCGTGCCCTGGTCCGGGAAGATCCCACATGCCGCGGAGCAACTAAGCCCGTGAGCCATGGCCGCTAGGCCTGCGCGTCCGGAGCCTGTGCTCCGCAACGGGAGAGGCCACAGCAGTGAGAGGCCCGCATACCGTAAAAAAAAAAAAAAAAAAAAAAAAAAAAAAAAAAAAAAAAAAAAAAAAAAATCTACAAACAATAAATGCTGGAGAGGGTGTGGAGAAAAGGGAATCCTTTTGCACTGTTGGTAGGAATGTAAATTGATACAGCCACTATGGAGAACAGCATGGAGGTTCCTTAAAAACTAAAAATAGCACTACCATATGACCCAGCAATCCCACTCCTGGGCATATACTGTGAGAAAACCATAATTCAAAAGGACATATGTACCCCAATGTTCATTGCAGCACTATTTACAATAGCCAGGTCATGGAAATGACCTAAATGTCCAACAACAGGTGAATGGATAAAGAAGATGTGGTACATACATACAGTGAAATATTACTCAGCCATAAAAAGGAATGAATTTGGGTCATTTGTAGAGATATGAATGGACCTTGAGTCTGTTATACAGAGTGAAGTAAGCCAGAAAGAGAAAAATAAATACTGTGTATTAACGCATATATGTGGAATCTAGAAAAATTGTACAGATGAACCTATTTGCAGGGCAAGAACAGAGACATGGACGTAGAGAATGGACACGTGGATGCGTGGGGAAGGGGAGGGTGGGATGAATTGGGAGATTAGTATTGATATATATACACTGCCATGCATAAAATAGATAGCTAGCGGAACATGCTATGAAGCACAGGAAGCTCAGCTTGGTTCTATGTGACGACCTAGATGGGTGAGATGGGGGGCGGGATGGGAGGGAGGTCCAAGAGGGAAAGGATATAGGTATACATACAGCTGATTCACTTCACTGTATGGCAGAAACTAACACAACAGTGTAAAGCAACAAAAAATGCCAAACAAACAAACAACAGACAAACAAACAGAAAACCAAAGGGCATCTTCAGAGAGACAGCAAGCTGGGTGGTGAGAGCATATTCTGGAGGGAGGCTGCCTAGATTTGAAGCCTAGCTTCAAGATGTAATAGGCAAATCACTGCCAAGTTCTGCTCCTAATTGTCCCATCTGTTCAATGGGGTTAATAATTAACTGAATCTAATAAGGTTCTTGTGCATATAAATAAGTTAATACATATAAAGCCCTTAAAACAGTGTCTGGGACATGGTAGTTTCCACAAAAATGTGAGCTGCCATGGGATTATCACTGTGTATTCTGCTTGACATCATCTACTGTGTGTTCCTACAGGACTTAGTTTCCACTTAAGGCACTCCTTCAACAATTATAATGAAGTTAATCTTATCATTTTCTTCCAAAATGTAGATGGAACAGGGGAAAGGTAGATGGGTGCACAGCAAAGATGGGCCACACTCTAAGTTTCAAGAGATTGAGGTATTTTTCTCCTAAATGTGCAATTCACGTTCTTACCTCACAGATCTCTGTGAAGGTAACTATAAAAACTTCCTAATGGAGAGACATGCTACATGCCAATGAGAAGATTTGATATCATGGATATTGTCAATTCTTCCCAAATTAATTTATACACTTAATTTCAGTGTGATAAATGCTCCCTGCCCTTTTTTGCTAACTTAGCAAGCTAATTTTAAATTTTGATTGGAAGGATAAATGCAACAGAAAAGCCAAAACATATTTAAAAATAGAAGAATAATAATGATGGTGTTTGCTTTACTATAAACCAAACCAAATATTATTATTTGCTGTAGTAATGGAAGCAGCCTAGTGCTGGTAGGACTATCCAGTATGGTAGCCATAGCCACATGTGGCTATTTACATTTAAATTAATTAAAGCTAAATTAGATGAAAAATTCAGTTTTTAGTCATATCACGTTTCAGGTGTTCAGTAGCTACATATGACTACTACATAAGCAGTATAAATATAGAATATTTCCATCATCAAAAATGTTCTATTGGACAGTGGAACTCTAAAAAGTAGTATAGGATAAAGGTGGAAATTCAAATCAATGGGTAAAAAGGGACTTCTTTTTTATAATGGGGGCAATTATTGATAGTTTTGGAAAAAATATTCAAATGATATCACCACTTCATAGTATAAACAAAAATTTCAAATAGTTTAATGTTTTAAAATAAAGATAAAAATAAGTATTAGAAGAAGAGAAAATTAAAAAATTTCAAGATTGAAAACATATCTTAAAGAATAACAAATTATTCTGAAGCATAATGAAAAATAAAACCAGGTTACATTAAAAAGAAAACTCTTATGTAAGAAAATATGGAGAAACTAAATAATAGGTGACAAATGGGAAAATTTTGCAACCTAATTGACAAATAAGGGCTATTTAAAGCACTCTTGGGGATTTAATTTTTTGAAAAAGGTAAAATTCAATATAAAAATGAATAAAGTACATTAAAACTCAATTCAAAACAGAAGGAATGCCCTGAACACTCAACATATGAATGGTCAATTTCTCAAGTAAAAAAATGGAAATTAGAAACAGTATTGAGATATGATTTTTTACCTGTTGTACTGTCACAGTTTAAGAAAGAGTAGACACAAAGCTTTCTTCACACTGTTGAATGGAACGGAGATGGGTACTTCATGTTTGGCAAGAAATTTGGCAAGAGTAGAAAAATTTTAAATGTGCCAACTTGTTGACCCAGAAACTCCGCTTCACACAAAGATGTACTGTACTTGTATGTAAAAGGTTAATTGCAAGACTACTTATAATTCACTCCAAGAGGAAACATAAATGCTTATCAAAAAGGAAATGATTGGGCTTCCCTGGTGGCGCAGTGGTTGGGAGTCCGCCTGCCGATGCAGGGGACGCGGGTTCGTGCCCCGGTCCGGGAAGATCCCACATGCCGCGGAGCGGCTGGGCCCGTGAGCCATGGCCGCTGAGCCTGCGCGTCCGGAGCCTGTGCTCCGCAACGGGAGAGGCCACAACAGTGAGGCCCGCATACCACAGAAAAAAAAAAAAAAAAAAAAAAAAAAAAAAGGAAATGATTAATTGTGGCATATATTATGTATACTATATACTAGGTATATGTGTATTATGTCTGTGTATATATGTGTATATGTATATAACAAAAATACTACACAGCCATGAATACAGTGACATAGCTCTGTATGTTCCTGTATGTAGAAATGCCCTCAGTGTAGATTGAAGTAAAAAGAAAGAGTATTACTTATAAATAAACATTATACATTTTACAAAGTTATAATATAATTACTTTACTTACAAATTATTTATAAATAAAATAATGAACATTATAGAGTATTACCCAACTTTTGTTAAGATATATGTTTGTATATACACACACGCTCGCTCGCTCTCTCTCTCTCTCTCTCTCTCTCTCTCTCTCTCTCTCTCTGAAACATGTATATTTTTCACATGCTTAGAAATAAGTCTGGAAGACTTGAAACCATACTATTTATAACATGCTACTTTGAAAATAAAAATATCCATGTAATATAATAGGAGAGAAGATTTATTAGATACAAAGAAAATCTTCTGGCTAGCATGGGAAAGACAGTGTAAAAGTTTTCAGAAAATAACTCTGGTCAGGCTGAGGTCAGTATGATATAGTAGATAGATAAAATACTATGGAAGTCCACATAGAGGCTCAATTAATTCCAACCTGAGGGAGTCAGGACAGAGGAAGAGGTCACAGAGGATATTTGATATCTGGAAACGAAGAGTAGGATTTTATTCCTCATTTTTCACATCAAAGAACCAAGGCACTAGAGGATTTTTGGAAGCAATTAGCCCAAAGCCTGGCACGCAGAGTGCTCAAGAAAAGAAGTGGGGTATTCTAGGTTGGTGGAACAAAATTTGCAATACAGGTGTTCTGAACAAGATGGTTTGCATGGGGGAAATGTAATTGGGTGCCTGGTACTTAGGATTTGTGCGAAAGGCTGGGAGGCAGGGAGGATGGAGAGGAGAAAGGACCATAGCAGTGTGTTGAAAGAGAGCTTGGGTTCAGAACATAGAGGGTGTTATATTGCTTGCTGTTGAGTTTAGACTGTATCCACTAAGCAGTGGGGACCTAGTCAAGGGTTTTGAAGAGTGATGAAGTAAGATCAAACATGTATTCTGGAAAGACAACTTTGGTGGCAGGATGGGAGGTGATTTAGAGAAGGAGGAGACTACAAACTCCTTAGTGTGTTATTGTTGAGTGTTCGCACCAGGCATGATGCCATCTAGAACGAGGGGAGTGACAGTGGAACGTAGAGGTGAGGGCCTACAGAGGTGGTGTCTGCAGAAGCTATAAATGCATTCTATCCTTCTCGCTGGATGGCTTGGCTACTCCCAAAATATTTCTCGACATCCTTCCCTGTTATGGCCTTTGTCTATTGCCCTCCTGCCAGGTTTCTCTTTTATGAGCTGCCTGCCAACTACAGAGGCTACAGTGGCTTTTTGAAGTACCATAAAGCTTGGAAACACTACTGAATGAAACATTATTTAATTAGTGAGGTGCCCCTCCTAAAACATTTAGATCCTTTTTAGCCAGGAGAGCTACATATCTAAGTGTAGAGTATAAATAGACTGTAACTGTAAAGAGTATGAAATAATTTATATAATGGTTTAGGGCAGGTTTAAATTTAGTTTAATAGAAATTCATTGCTGACTGACTTTGATCAGTATTGTTCTTTCCTTTTTAAATAAAGGAAACAAAAGAGTACAAACAAAGGCCCCAAAGGTGACAGATGAGTTCCTTCTAGGAACACTGCTCCAGGAATCATATGGGGATAGATTTCCCTTCCTCTGAATTGTCTGTGCTGTCTTGTGAACTTCGTTACTGAAGGATCTGGCCAGGATGACTTTTTATTTTCCTAAAAATGAATGTACATGTGGAGAGAAATTGAAGATTGCCTGGATGTTGGGACATTTTCATCTCTGGGAACCACCAGATCTTTAGCCCTTTAATAAGAAACCACTATGGCGATAGTTCCCACTGTAGTGACTGCCCCCCCCGCCCCCACAGTTATTGTGTTTATGGAGATACTTCCTTGCACACAACCCTAGGCTAGGTGCTGGGTGAGGAAAGCCAAGAGACTTGAGACTCAGTCTGGGACCTAAAGAAGCTTGCAGTTGAGACAATGAAATAAGACTCACAAATGAGGAACAGTTACCTCAGTGTGAAACTGTCAGAGGAGTGGCTCTCCATGCTTTTTTCACAGCACTAAAGATATGACATAGCCTTCAGTCTACATTTGGTTCTCACAGTGGATTGCTCAGCTAGTGTGAAACTGATCCTGGGCTGGAACTGCTGAAAGAGAGAATGCCTTACCTGGTTCAAAGCTGCATTAATCTTAAGGCGTTCAGCATTCAGAAGATGGAAAGACTGATACAGTCCGAGAAGCCTTCAATGCAGAAGTGGCATGGAAGGATGGATATGTCTGAATAGTGAGGATATGAGGAACTTTACGTCCTCTTCCCTTTCAGGTCTGGGGATACAAATGCTGACATAATTCTATTTAGGTCCTTAAAACAAAGCAAAATTCGGATAGGAGCAAAACACTTCACTGATATTTCTCAACAAACGTATCCTGAGAAACATATACTGACAGCTGCTGAACCAAGCAGAAGGGCAATAGAGATGTGAAAGACATGACTCTTGCCCTGAAAAATCTTCTTGGCTGAAGGTGGAGAAAGATCTGACTTAGCATCTTTATATTTCCTGCAAATATTGGAAGACAACAACATCCAGTACCTCTGGCCAAAGGTCAATCAATCTGAGAGGCTGTTTTCTGTATCCAAGTGAAACTGGAATGAAACACATGGACTCTCAGTTAACCAATCATTCAAGCTGGTTAATCACTCCACGCTCATGTTACCCCTCTGGGTCTCCTTGAAAGGTCTGCTTGAACTTGGGCAAATGGCATTCAGGCTTTTATTTTGCTGACTTCAGTGACTCTGGGCTTGATGTCCGAGATTCTAAGAATGCTTATTTTTCTTCTTTTCAAAACCTAATCTTCCCAATATCCACTAAAGAACTAGAATGTTTTTTTAGATGCAGTAATTGTTAAGCCTCAAGAGTAATGGTTGGAATATTTATTGGTGTTTTGGATGACTTACATTTTAAAAGTGTGCGCCATTGGAAAAATACTTAAATTCATTTGAATGCTTAGTATTTACATGTTTAAAGGGATTCAGAATCACTATCATGTTTCTACAGTTAAAGAAATGAAAAAAACCATTGTTATAAAGATTTGTTTAATTTCCATTCATAATTCAGCCATACTGTAATTCTAAAGTCACATTCATCATCTTCCCTCTATACTCTTTCCCCAGACTACTTCTCCTGCTTTCTACCCCATCTCTGCTCAAGGCTTTAAATACCTACCCTCTAATCAGGAAGAATCTGAACACTGGGGGCCCCTTTGGCTCCTCCCCTTCTTTTACCTCTGTGTCTGGTCATTGCTCAACTTTTATCTTGCCATGCTTCTTCTTGCACATCTGTTCTCTTCTGTTATCTCAGTAATGAAACCCAGTTTTTAATTGGCTATGTGGTTATGGAAAATGAAGACTACATCTCCAGTGTTGCTGTGTCTTAGTTCTGAAAAACGAGATGTAAGTGGAAGTGCTATGCCGCAACTTCTAGGAAGCTTCTTTTAAAAAAAAAAAAAAAATTATTTATTTTATTTGTTTATTTTTGGCTGCATTGAGTCTTTGATGCTGCGCACACGCTTTTCTTTGGTTGTGGCGAGCGGGGGCTACTCTTTGTTGCGGTGCACGGGCTTCTTATTGTGGTGGCTTCTCTTGTTGCGGAGCATGGGCTCTAGGCACACGGGCTTCAGTAGTTGTGGCTCGCAGGCTCAGTAGTTGTGGCTCGTGGGCTCTAGAGCACAGGCTCAGTAGTTGTGGCGCACAGGCTTAGTTGCTCTGCGGCATGTGGGATCTTCCCAGACCAGGGCTTGAACCCGCGTCCCCTGCATTGGCAGGTGGATTCTTAACCACTGTGCCACCAGGGAAGCCGTCTAGGAAGATTCTTAAAAGAGAATATGAGTACCTTTTGCCATACTTTTTTGTCCCTTCCTAGTCTGTGCTTCCTGGTCGAAGCTCAAGCAGCCATTTTGAAATATGAGGCAACATACTAAGGATAGTGGAGCAGCAACATAGGAGAGTGGTGACCTGCCAGTGAGGAGCTGTGTTCCCAGCCCCGGACTGCTTAAGTCTGAATTTCTTCCACATGAGAGAAAAATACACAGAGATCTGTTGCATTTCTAATACACTAACAACGAAAGATCATAAAGAGAAGTTTAGGAAACAATCCCACTTACCATTGCATCAAAAGGAATCAAATACGTAGGAATAAACCTACCTAGGAGGCAAAAGACCTGTACTCGGAAAACTATAAGATGCTGATGAAGAAATCAAAGATGACACAAACAGATGGAAAGATATACCGTGTTCTTAGATTGGAAGAATCAGTGTTATCAAACTGACTATACTACCCAAGGCAATCTACAATTTCAATGCAATTCCTATTAAATTACCAATAACACTTTTCACAGAACTAGAACAAAAAAGTTTAAAATTTGTATGGAGACACAAAAGACCCTGAATAGCCAAGGCAATCTTGAGAAAGAAAAATGGAACTGAAGGAATCAAGCTCTCTGTCTTCAGACTATACTGCATAGCTACAGTAATCATTTTTTTTTAAACACTGCTTTGGGTTTTCTCTTATGAGTCAAACCTAATCCTGATTAATATACTTCCTTATGCTTCTGTCCTATTCTTGCCATGCTCACTCTTTGTTATCAATCTCACGGGAGACTAAACAACAACGTAATGTAGGCAGTGTAGTGGAAGGCTTAGCAACACAGGTTTTAGAACAATTCTTGTTTTATTCTTTGCTCTGTATCTAGTTTCTGTGTCTCAGTTTTCTCATTATTATTATTATTTTTTTTTTGCGGTACGCGGGCCTCTCACTGTTGTGGCCTCTCCCTTTGCGGAGCACAGGCCCCGGACACGCAGGCTCAGCAGCCATGGCTCACGGGCCCAGCCGCTCCGCGGCATGTGGGATCTTCCCGGACCGGGGCACGAACCCGTGCCCCCTGCATTGGCAGGCGGACTCTCAACCACTGCGCCACCAGGGAAGCCCAGTTTTCTCATTGTTAAAGGGGAACCTCCTGAGTTTATAAAATAGGAATGAATGAGATAATGCCTATGAAAGACTCATATGCATAATGTCTGGCAGTAAGTGCTCCATAAAGAGTAGCTTCACTTGATATTATCATCTTGTTTACTTTGACCAAATGGAGAGATCAAATGCCATTGGACATGTATGCTGATTCAGTGATTTTCTAAATAGTAACCTGCCATTCACACTCTTCTCAGCACAATACTTTTTGTATCTATATCAAAATTTTATATATGACGTATTTATATTTACAGTTAAAGGTGCCCACATTTATAGGTCATATTAAATCACAGGGTTGCAGTGACCATGCTGTACATGTTGATATGGCATATTTCTCAAAATATTTTTCAGGCATAGTCTTTTATACCATCTTCTTTGGCAGTGGAGCCTTTTATACCCAAGTCTTTTATTATCTTCTATAATATTTACCACACCTAGATTATTCTGCTTTTTGCCCTAGGTTTTCTTTATGCAAACATAAGCCTGTGAAAGAAAATATTTTTCCAGTCAATTTCGGTAGCTGCCTTATTTCCAGATTAAAATTTGGATATTCAGTTAAGCACTTATTTCTAATCCCTCACTCCATTTTTTATTTCTTTTCAAGAATCCTTTAAAAATTAAATAAAATGATTTAATATATTTATACCAATAGAGTTCATGACTGAAATCTGCAACATTTTTCAATAGTCTTTTTCTTTACAGAAAAATGTTTTTTATTTTGTAGTACTTAGTACAAATTATAGATGCCTAGTCTATAACTGACCCAACAACTCTAGCAGATATCCCCGTTCCATTAGCCAAGTTCCCTTTTTTCCTGCATTTCTTATGTCACTTCCTAAATCCTCCATGCACATAGTTGCACAGAACTTGATCAAGTTACCCTCTTGCTGAAAAGCTTTGGTTCACATAACTCTTTTCTCCTTGGCTGTCTCTGTATTACATTTTCTATTCTTCCAAACAAATACCACCAGCTCCATGAAACATGATACCTGCAGCCAAAAGTGAATTTCACTCTTCTGTCTTCCCTTATCAAAGGGGGAAAATCCCAAATCATATATTCTTTAGAATTATTATATTTGCCTCAAATTGTTCAACTTTCTTATTCATGATTGCCAAAACTGAACAGAAGTGGGCTAAGCTCCTCTTGACCTCTGCTGTGATGACTGGTTTTTTGCCCCAAGGAAGGTGGTAGGAGAGGAGGTTAGAAAACCAGGACCCAAAGATATGAGCAGAGGCAAAATTCATGGATGGCAAAATTGGAGGAGGCAGAGAATGAAACTGAAATTGGAGTTGACTCAAAGTTTAAATCATGTTGGATTAATGACCAAATGAGTCAGAAACAAGCAAAGTTGAAGGACATTGACAGTGTGTCTTGGGAGATCTCTTCAATTTCCATCCAAAGTCCCTGGCTTTCTGTTATGGGCTGGTAGTACCAGTGGAAGGCAGATGCTGGAATTGGCTGAGTGAGAGAGGTAAAAGAAGAAATCCATTAGGACAAATTAGCTCTGTATTTTTAAACGGCCTTAAAAAGTAATTTTCCATTTTTTTAAAAAAAAAAGCAGGTGGGTGGTATGACATTTTTAGAAGGAGAGGAAATTTTGTCACTAATTTGGATTATCTCCCAAGTGGTGCCTCTTGGCCCTACTCTTTGGATTCTGGATCACATTCTGTACATGTTGGGTGGCCAGCAGCCTCTTCAGGCAATGACAAGGTAGAAGCAGGCTCAGAAGTGAACTAGAAGTGGAAGCCCCACTGCTATGGAATGGTGGGAATATGCAGGATTAGCATCCTGAATGTGGGATTTGAGCCAAATGAATTATTAGTATTTCTGCAAACTGCGAGTTCTGGATGTCCTTGCAGGGTTTTACTGTGTATTCAGTTGGGGAATTTTCATGGGCCATGGGGTGGGTTTCTACTGAAGGCAAGGCTGGTGGCTTTTGTGAGTGGACACCTTACCTCCTGGAAGCTTGTATTTTCTCCATCAATATTGCAGTCTCCTAATGCTCCTAGATTGTAGTGGTTGAATGTGTGTGTGTGTGAGTGTGTGTGTGTGTCTGCGCGTGTGTAACTCAACAGAGGATTCAAAGCAATTTGGATTCTCTCCCCACACTTCCTTATCTCTCATTGAGACTCTTGTAATAGTCTTCTAATTGATATGCTTCTAGCTCCAGCCTTCCTTGCATCCCTGACATGCTTCCTATGTATTGCTGGGAAATCTTTTGTGAAACACAAAGCTAGTGGTTCTTCATTGCCTAGACTAACTTGGCTATGTATCTAAAGGTGACATTCACCTACATGACTGGTGAAAAGCAGTCTTTTTTTTTGTGTAGCCTGAGTAGGATAGATAGTCTGTAGATTTTATGTGCCAGTACAGAATAAGGTCAAAGTTCCTTGGTGGAAGGCATGGCCCTCCACACCCTGGTTCCTCACTATATCTCTTGCCTTATACCCCCCATAACCCTTTGCTGTACTCATGCCCCTCTGCATGCAGTTTACTCACACTCCAGATTGATTCTTGTCCATGAACCTGGCTCACACTACTGCCAGTGCCTGAAAAGTCCTCCTAACTCTACCCTATTGAAAAACTCATCCTTCCAGACTCAGTCCAAATATTATGTTCTTAATGGTCACTTTTCAGACTCTTCTAAATGAGTGAATTAGCCACTCTCTTCTGTCTGCTTTAAGATTCCATGCACGTAATACTTGCTTTTATTGTAACACATATTTTTAATGCAAATGTTTCAGTATAGTTTTGTTATGTTTATTAGGTAAATAAAAAACTCCATTATGATTATTGTTTTATACAGACAATATTCATTTAGATTTACCCAATTTTTACCTTTTTCTAAAGTTACTTTTCCGTTCTCCCAGCATGTCCAATCTTCCATTTGGGATCATTTTCCTTGTGCCTGAAAAACTCCTTTTACTATATTCTGTAGTATGGCCCATTAGTTATAAATTCTATTAGTTTATGTTTCTCTGAAAATTTTAAAATTTCAACTTCATTCTTCACTTTTTTGTGTGTGTGTATGGAAGTCCATGTTTTCTTTTAACACTTGGTGGCTTCTATTGCTTTTGTTTAGAAGTCAGCTATCAGGGGTGAATTGCTGCTCCTTTTATAATTATATGCCAGTTTTTGTTCTGTAGCCACTTTTAAGATTTGCTTTTTGTCTTTAGATTATAGCAGCTTTGCACCTAGGTATCTTTCTCTCTGTATTGATATAGTTTGTGGTTTGTAAATTTTCTTGAAATTGTGCCTTGATTTTTTTATTGTTCCTTTCCAATTTTTCTTCTCATTTTTTTAATGAGATTTCAATGCATATATGGTAGACTTTCACACTGTAACCTTTATGTCTCACATTATTTTTCTATTCATTTTTCTCAATGTTTCAAGCTATATATTTTATGATCTCTTTTCTTTTTTAAAAACATCTTTATTAGAGTATAATTGCTTTACAATGGTGTGTTTCTGCTTTATAACAAAGTGAATCAGTTATACATATACACATGTCCCCATATCTCTTCCCTCCTGCATCTCCCTCCCACCCTCCCTATCCCACCCCTCTAGGTGGTCACAAAGCACCGAGCTGATCCCCCAGTCCTATGCGGCTGCTTCAGACTAGCTATCTGTTTTACGTTTGGTAGTGTATATATGTCCATGCCATTCTCTCACATTGTCCCAGTTGACCCTTCCCCCTCCCCGTATCCTCAAGTCCATTCTCTAGTAAGTCTGCATCTTTATTCCCATCTTGCCCCTAGGTTCTTCATGACCTTTTTTTTTTTTTTTTAGCTTCCATATATATGTGTTAGCATATGGTATTTGTTTTTCTCTTTCTGATTTACTTCACTCTGTGTGGCAGTCTCTAGGTCCATCCACCTCACTACAAATAACTCAGTTTCATTCCTTTTTATGGCTGAGTAATATTCCATTGTATATATATATATGCCACATCTTCTTTATCCATTCATCTGTTGATGGACACTTCAGTTGCTTCCATGTCCTGACTACTGTAAATAGAGCTGCAATGAACATTTTGGTACATGACTCTTTTTGAATTATGGTTTTCTCAGGGTATATGCGCAGTAGTAGGATTGCTGGGTCATATGGTAGTTCTATTTTCAGTTTTTTAAGGAACGTCCATACTGTTCTCCATAGTGGCTGTATCAATTTACATTCCCACCAACAGTGCAAGAGGGTTCCCTTTTCTCCACACCCTGTCCAGCATTTATTTTTTGTAGATTTTCTGATGATGCCCATTCTGACCGGTGTGAGATGATATCTCATTGTACTTTTGATTTACATTTCTTTAATGATTACTGATGTTGAGCATTCTTTCATGTGTCTGTTGGCAATCTGTGTATCTTCTTTGGAGAAATGTCTATTTAGGTCTTCTGCCCATTTTTGGATTGGGTTGTTTGTTTTTTAATGTTGAGCTGCATGAGCTGCTTGTAAATTTTGGAGGTTAATCCTTTCTCAGTTGCTTCATTTGCAAATATTTTCTCCCATTCTGAGAGTTATTTTTTCATTTTGTTTATGGTTTCCTTTGCTGTGCAATAGATTTTAAGTTTCATTAGGTCTCATTTGTTTATTTTTGTTTTTATTTCCATTTCTCTCAGAGGTGGGTCAAAAAGGATCTTGCTGTGATTTATGTCATAGCGTGTTCTGCCTATGTTTTCCTCTAAGAGTTTGGTGGTATCTGGCCTTACATTTAGGTCTTTAATGCATTTTGAGTTTATTTTTGTGTATGGTGTTAAGGAGTGTTCTAATTTCATTCTTTTACATGTAGCTGTCCAGTTTTCCCAACACCACTTATTGAAGAGGCTATCTTTTCTCCACTGTATATTCTTGCCACCTTTATCAAAGATAAGGTGATCATATGTGCATGGGTTTATCTCTGGGCTTTCTATCCTGTTCTATTGATCTATATTTCTGTTTCTGTGCCAGTACCATACTGTCTTGATTACTGTAGCTTTGTAGTATAGTCTGAAGTCAGGGAGCCTGATTCCTCAGCTCCATTTTTCTTTCTCAAGCTTGCTTTGGCTATTTGGGGTCTTTTGTGTTTCCATACAAATTGTGAAATTTTTTGTTCTAGTTCTGTGAAAAATGCCAGTGGTAGTTTGATAGGGATTGCATTGAATCTGTAGATTGCTTTGGGTAGTAGAGTCATTTTCACAATGTTGATTCTACCAATCCAAGAACATGGTATATCTCTCCATCTGTTTGTCTCATCTTTGACTTCTTTCATCCATGTCTTATAATTTTCTGCATACAGGTCTTTTGTCTCCTTAGGTAGGTTTATTCCTAGTTATTTTGTTATTTTTGTTGCAGTGGTGAATGGGTGTGTTTTCTTAATTTCACTTTCAGATTTTTCATCATTAGTGTATAGGAATGCAAGAGATTTCTGTGCATTAATTTTGTATCCTGCTACTTTACCAAATTCATTGATTAGCTATTATAGTTTTCTGGTAGCATCATTAGGATTCTCTATGTATAGTATCATGTCATCTGCAAACAGTGACAGCTTTACTTCTTTTCTGATTTGGATTCCTTTTATTTCTTTTTCTTCTCTGATTGCTGTGGTTAAAACTTCCAAAACTATGTTGAATACTAATGGTCAGAATGGGCAGCCTTGTCTTGTTCCTGATCCTAGTGGGAATGGTTTCAGTTTTTCATGATTTAGGATGATTTTCTTGTGGGTTTATCATATATGGCCTTTATATGTTGAGGAAAGTTCCCTCTATGCCTACTTTCTGGAGGGTTTCTATCATAAATCAGTGTTTAATTTTGTCAAAAGCTTTCTCTGCATCTATTGAATTGATCGTATGGTTTTTCTCCTTCAATTTGTTAATATGGTGTATCACATTGATTGATATGTGTATATTGAAGAATCCTTGCATTCCTGGCATAAACCCCACTTGATCATAGTGTCTGATACTTTTAATGTGCTGTTGGATTCTGTTAGGTAGTATTTTGTTGAGGATTTGTGCATCTATGTTCATCAGTGATATTTGCCTGTAGTTCTCTTTTTATGTGACATCTTTGTCTGGTTTTGGTATCAGAGTGATCGTGGCCTCATAGAATGAATTTGGAAGTGTTCCTCCCTCTGCTATCTTTTGGAAGAGTTTGAGAAGGATAAGTGTTAGCTCTTCTCTAAATGTTTGATAGAATTGGTCTCTGAAGCCATCTGGTCCTGGGCTTTTGTTTGTTGGAAGATTTTTAATCAGAGTTTCAATTTCAGTGCTCGTGATTGGTCTGTTCATATTTTCTATTTCTTCCTGGTTCAGTCTCAGAAGATTGTGCATTTCTAAGAATTTGTCCATTTCTTCCAGGTTGTCCATTTTATTGGCATAGAGTTGCTTGTAGTAATCCCTCATAATCCTTTGTATTTCTGCAGTGTCAGTTGTTACTTCTCCTTTTTCATTTCTAACTCTATTGATTTGAGTCTTCTCCCCTTTTTTCTTGATAAGTCTGGCTACTGGTTTATCAATTTTGTTTATCTTCTCAAAGAACCAGCTTTTAGTTTTATTGATCTTTGCTATTGTTTCCTTCATTTTTTTTTCATTTATTTCTGATCAGATCTTTATGATTTCTTTCCTTCTGCTAACTTTCAGGGTTTTTTGTTCTTCTTTCTCTAATTGCTTTAGGTGTAAGGTTAGGTTGTTTATTTGAGATATTTCTTGTTTCTTAAGGTAGGCTTGCATAGCTATAAACTTCCCTCTTAGAACTGCTTTTGCTGCATCCCATAGGTTTGGGGTCATCATGTTTTCATTGTCATTTGTTTCTAGGTATTTTTTGATTTCCTCTTTGATTTCTTAAGTGATCTCTTGGTTATTAAGTAGTGTGTTGTTTAGCCTCTGTGTGTTTGTATTTCTTACTGATTTTTTCCTGTAATTGATATCTAGTCTCATAGCATTGTTGTCGGAAAAGATACTTGATGTGATTTCAGTTGTTTTAAATTTACAAGGCTTGATTTGTAACCCAAGATATGATCTGTCCTGGAGAATGTTCCATGAGCACTTGAGAAGAATGTGTATTCTGTTGTTTTTGGATGGAATGTCCTATAAATATCAATTAAGCCCATCCTGTTTAATGTATCATTTAAAGATTGTGTTTTCTTATTCATTTTCATTTTGGATGATCTGTCCATTGGTGAAAGTGGGGTGTTGAAGTACCCTACTATGATTGTGTTACTGTCGATTTCCCTTTATGGCTGTTAGTATTTGCCTTATGTATTGAGGTGCTCCTATCTTGGGTGCATAAATATTTACAATTGTTATGTCTTCTTCTTGGATTGATCCCTTGATCATTATTTATTGTCCTTCTTTGTCTCTTGTAATAGTCTTTGTTTTAAACTCTATTTTATCTGATATGAGAATTGCTACTCCAGCTTTCTTTTGATTTCCATTTGCATGGAATATCTTTTTCCATATCCTCACTTTCAGTCTGTATGTGTCCCTAGGTCTGAAGTGGGTCTCTTGTAGACAGCATATATATGGGTCTTGTTTGTATCCATTCAGCCAGTCTGTGTCTTTTGGTGGGAGCATTTAATCTATTTACCTTTAAGGTAATTATCGATATGTATGTTCCTATTACCATTTTCTTAATTGTTTCGGGTTTATTATTGTAGGTCTTTTCCTCCTTTTGTGTTTCCTGCATTGAGAAGTTCCTTCAGCATTTGTTGTAAAGCTGGTTTGGTGGTGCTGAATTCTTTTAGCTTTTGCTTGCTCCTAAAGGTTTTAATTTCTCTGTCAAATCTGAATGAGATCCTTGCTGGGTAGAGTAATCTTGGTTGTAGTTTTTTCTCCTTCATCACTTTAAATATGTCCTGCCCCTCCCTTCTGGCTTGTAGAGTTTCTGCTGAAAGATCAGCTGTTAACCTTTTGGGGATTCCCTTATGTGTTATTTGTTGTTTTTCCCTTGCTGCTTATAATATTTTTTCTTTGTATTTAATTTTTGATAGTTTGATTAATATGTGTCTTGGCATGTTTCTCCTTGGATTTATCCTGTATGGGACTCTCTGTGCTTTCTGGACTTGATTAACTATTTCCTTTTGCATATTTGGGAAATTTTCAACTATAATCTCTTCAAATATTTTCTCAGTCCCTTTCTTTTTGTCTTCTTCTGGGTCCCCTATAATTTGAATGTTAGTGCATTTAATGTTGTCCCAGAGGTCTCTGAGACTATCCTCAATTCTTTTCATTCTTTTTTCTTTATTGTCCTCTGCAGTAGTTATTTCCACTATTTTATCTTCCAGGTCACTTATCGGTTCTTCTGCCTCAGTTATTCTGCTATTGATCCCTTCTAGAGAATTTTTAATATCATTTATTGTGTTGTTCATCACTGTTTGTTTGCTCTTAAGTCTTTTATGTCCTTGTTAAACGTTTCTTGTATTTTCTCCATTCCATTTCTGAGATTTGGATCATGTTTACTATCATTATTCTGAATTCTTTTTCAGGTAGACTGCCTATTTCCTCTTCATTTGTTAGGTTTGGTGGGTTTTTGCCTTGCTCCTTCATCTGCTGTGTGTTTCTCTGTCTTCTCATTTTGCTTAACTTACTGTGTTTGGGGTCTCCTTTTCACAGAATGCAGGTTCGTAGTTCCTGTTGTTTTTGGTGTCTGTCCCCAGTGGCTAAGGTTGGTTCAATGCGTTGTGTAGGATTCCTGGTGGAGGGAACTAGTGCCTGTGTGCTGGTGGATGAGGCTGGATCTTGTCTTTCTGTTGGGCAGGTCCACTTCTGGTGGTGTTTTAGGGTGTCTTTGGCCTTATTATGATTTTAAGCAGCCTCTGTGCTAATGGATGGGGTTTTGTTCCTGTCTTGCTAGTTGTTTGGCATAGGGTGTCTAGCACTATAGCTTGCTGGTCGTTGAGTGGAGCTGGGTCTTGGCGTTGAGATGGAGATCTCTGGGAGATTTCGCTGTTTGATATTACGTGGACCTGGGAGGTCTCTTGTGGACCAGTGCCCAAACTTGACTGTCCCACTTCAGTGGCACAGCCCTGACGCCTGGCTGTAGCACCAAAAGCCTGTCTTCCACATGGCTCAGAATAAAAGGGAGGAAAAAATGAAAGAAAGATAGAAGAGGATAAAATAAAATAAAAGTTATTAAAATAAAAAATAAAAAGTAAAAAATAATTTTTAAGAAAAAAAAAATTTAAGTTATTAAACAAACAAAACCAGACAGACAGAACCCTAGGACAAATGGTAAAAGCAAAGCTATACAGACAAAATCACACATGGAAGCATACACATACACACTCACAGAAAGAGAAAAAGGGAAAAAAATATATATATATATCGTTGTTCCCAAAGTCCACCTCCTCATTTTGGGATGATTCGTTGTCTACTCAGGTATTCCACAGATGCAGGTACATCAGGTTGATTGTGGTGATTTAATCTGCTGTCCCTGAGGCTGCTGGGAGAGATTTCCCTTTTTCTTCTTTGTTCACACAGCTCCCGGTGTTCAGCTTTGGATTTGGACCCACCTCTGCATGTAGGTCGTCTGAGGGAATCTGTTCTTCGCTCAGACAGGATAGGTTAAAGTAGCAGCTGATTTGGGGACTCTGGCTCATTCAGGCTTGGGGGAGGGAAGGGTATGGATGCAGGGCGAGCCTGAGGCAGCAGAGGCTGGCGTGACATTGCACCAGCCTGAGGCGCACCGTGTATTCTCCCGGGGAAGTTGTCCCTGGATCACGGGACCCTGGCAGTAGTGGGCTTCATAGGCTCCCAGGAGGGGAGGTGTAGATAGTGACCTGTGCTTTTACACAGACTTCTTGGTGACTGCAGCAGCAGCCTTAGCATTTCATGCTGGTCTCTGTGGTCCGCACTGATAGCTGCGGCTTGCTCCTGACTCCGGAGGTCCTTTAAGCGACGCTCTTAATACCCTCTCCTCACGCACCAGGAAACAAATAGGCAAGAAAAAGTCTCTTGCCTCTTCGGCAGCTCCACACTTTTTCCCAGACTCTCTCCTGGCTAGCTGTGGTGCACTAGCCCCCTTCAGGCTGTATTCATGCAGCCAACCCCAGTCCTCTCCTTGGAATCCAACAGAAGCCCGAGCCTCAGCTCCCAGCCCCCGCTCGCCCCAGCAGGTGAGCAGACAAGCCTCTCAGGCTGGTGAATGCAGGTTGGCACCGATCGTCTGTGCGGGCATCTCTCTGCTTTGCCCTCCGCACCCATGTTCTGCGCTCTCCTCTGCGGCTCTGAAGTTTCCCCCCTCCGCCACCTGCAGTCTCTGCCGGTGAAGGGGCTTCTAGTGTGTGGAAACCTTTCCTCCTTCACAGCTCCCTCCTACTGAAGCAGGTCCCGTCCCTATTCTTTTGTCTCTGTTCTTTCTTTTGCCCTACCCAGGTACGTGGGTAGTTTCTTGCCTTTTGGGAGGTCTCAGGTCTTCTGCCATTGTTCAGTAGGTGTTTTGTAGGAGTTGTTCCACATGTAGATGTATTTCTAATGTATTTGTTGGAAAGAAGGTGATCTCTGCATCTTACTCTTCCACCATCTTGAAGCTCTCCCCCTATGATCTGTTTTCTGCTTCACTTATTCTCCTTTTAACTGTGTCTAATATGCTATGAAACTTACTATTATTATTATTTTTTAAATATTTGCATTTCTCTTTGGCTTTTATTTGTTATTTCCAGTTTACCACAAAAAATCCTTAGTCTTGTCTTTTATCTTCATGACTATGATAACTATATTTAAAGTCTTTATGTGATAGCTCTATTTTTTGGATATTCTGTGTATCTGTTCCTATTGTTTGTTTGTATTTTTTTGGTTTACAGTCATATTGCTCTGTTTAATCATGGGTCAGGCTATTTTCAATTGAATACTGGGTATTGTATCTAAAATTTTAAACTAACTTTGAAATGTAGGATAATGTTATCATCTGGTAGAAATAATTTTTATTTATTTCTGAAAAGAAAATTTAGCAACCTGACTCTCAACTCATCTTCTAGAATTGGCAGATATCCCTGGTAGAAATGTGGTCTCAAATATAAGACATGACAAACTGGGTTTATTTCTTCTGCTACATAGTCTTCACTGACTTAGTGCTCTCATGCCTTCAACTTTTTTTTTGTCCAGAATTTCTATTATACTCAGTCAAAAGGTAGGTCTACTATTACCAGAAGTAGAAGTATGGATAAATAATTTTAATACACTGGGAAAATTGCACTATATCCTCAAAAGTGAAGAACACAACATTCTTTTCTTACTGGCGAAGAAGGAACATGAGGAAACATTTGTGGGTTATTCCCAGCTCCACTCTTAACCAAATAATTTACCAACAATTTTTAAAGATATACTAGTAATTTTGATTATTACATCTGATAGGATGTCTGCATAAATATGAGTTAGTATATATCTCCATCCTCTTATATAGTCTCTCTTGCTATGTATGTGTTACTGAGAATACTATATTTTGAATCCCAACCATAATAAAAAAGTTTTTGATGATTTATTAATGACATTTCTGTCTCAAAGTAATATTTGTGAATAACAATGTTGTCCATAGGCACTCTTAGTAACTACAAGTAAAGGAGGATGTGTCGGCAGAGTCATGTAGGCAAATGAAATTAGTTGTCATACTCTTCCTAGAGCTCCTCTGTCTACTCTGGGAAGATACCACTTAACAGTCAAGTAGATCTCATAGAAAAGACTCTAACATTTCCCTGACTTACTAGGGCCCTGAATATAATTGGAGTTTAGGAATATATAGACGTGGTTGAGGGATTGAGATGCTACGCACCAAAGCCATATAGCAAGGAGGGGCAACACAATTCTTGATAGAAAAGTCATATGAGTGTGCAAAGAACCATAGTAGAGTGGGCCAGAATGAGCAGGATTTCAAGTGCAGTTCAAGGCTATGGTTGACTGTGCTCTGGTGCAGCACTCCCAGACTGCTGTCTCACTGGTAGGTATGATAAAGGGGACTCTGGTGGACAGACATTCATGTTTCCTTGCTGTGGGATTCTCCCCTTTCACGGCTGAACATCTGAAGAAGGTGTTTTTTTATGACTGAGAACCAGGTAATAACTGGAGATGTGGCAGCAACATGGTGGAAAGCCCAAGGTGTGAGCACTGGAGAGTGAAGATAATTCACTCCCCCAAGGACATTAGTGGTTCTAGGTAGAATATAGACTCTGCAGAGAGAGGCACTGCACAAGACCTAGGTAAGCAGAGCAATGACTAGACAATGGAGTAGAAACAAGGAGAATTTTAGTCAAAAGAGAGGGACTGCAGAGCTGAAGTTCAGGGACTTGTATTCTATGTGAGATGCTCTTCTTCTTACCTGTTGGAGACTGTTATGGAGTAAATGTTTGCATCCCTTCAGATTAATGTGTTGAAACCCTACCCCACAGTGTGATGAGGTTAGGAGGTGAGGACATTGGGAAGCAATCAGGATTAGATGAGGTCTCGAGTATGGAGCCCTCATGAATGGGATTAGTGCACTCACAAGAGACATGAGAGGGCTTCCCTTGTGGCACAGTGGTTAAGAATCCGCCTGCCAATGCAGGGGACACAGTTTTGAGCCCTGGTCTGGGAAGATCCCACATGCCACTGAGCAACTAAGCCCGTGCACCGCAACTACTGAGCCTACGCTCTAGAGCCCGTGTGCCACAACTAATGAAGTCTGCGCGCCCAGAGCCTGTGCTCCACAGCAAGAGAAGCCGCTGTAATGAGAAGCCTGTGCACCGCAACGAAGAGTAGCCCCCGCTCGACACAACTAAAGGAAGACCACGTGCAGCAATGAAGACACAATGCGGCCAAAAAAACCCCCAAAGAGCCATGAGAAAGCTTGCTTCCTATCTCTGCTCTCTGCCATGTGGGGATACAACGTGGAGTGAGAAATCTACAACCTGGAAGAATGCCATCACCAGAACCTGAAAATACTGCCTCTGATCTTGGATTTCTAGTCTCCAGAATTGTAAGAAATAAGTTTCTGTTGTTTATAAGCCACCTAGTCTATGATATTCTGTTATAGCAGCCCAAACTGACTAAGATAGGAACTCTTAGTGTGACATAAAAAAAGAGGGGAAACAGAGGTTCTTTACTTAAAAGGTAAGGATCCTTTGTATACAGCCTTAAAGACTATTAAGGGCCGTTATTAGGATCTTTGAGTGTGCAGATGACGAGGGACATTTTGTTATACAGGTAAGTAGCCCTGAGGACCATCAGATCCAAGGGAGGACAAACCTAGGAAAATCATAGCTTCTTGCAAACCGGGTACGTGATGATTCAGAATATCTCTGAACAGAGACCAAAGAAGCCTGAGCCCTTTGTAGAAGAGGAGAGTATTAAGATATTTATCCTCTTGACAAACACTTCAGCTTTAGTTCTAGCAAATGCATTGGGTATAGACCATTCACTGCAAATTTTGATCTTTCTTCTAAAACTAACTTTAATTGCCATGAGTATTGTTTGTTAGAGGACGTAATGGCATTTAGAATTTTCTCAAAAATAAGTAAAATGTGTATCGGTGAATATTATTTTATAAACTGAGAAATTTAAACAGTCCTTTTGGTAAAAAAATTGTTTATATATTCTGTTTTTCCAGTGGGTGTGAGGTCACAGCAAGTGACCAAACATCACTGGAACGGCTTATCTGCAAAGTCAAGGAACTGAGGTCCATTCTAGAAATAGTCCTCCTGGGATGTGGTAAAAGAACTATTTGGTTTTCTTGAGGCCTATACGTGACCTTCTCAAATTCTGCTATCATTAACAGAGATGGAGAGAAAACATTCATGTAGGATACTACACAAGTTGAGTCAATTTGCATGTAAAATTGATGATTTCTCTTCTTTTACCTCAGAAAGAAACTACATTGTCACTGATAATGTAGAATGGTACAAAATGTGGCTGAATATATAGTGTCTCAACCCTAGAGATAGAGAATCAGGTAATGATGCAATCATGGCAGAGGAGGTAGAAATGAGGAGTTCACTAAGAACTAAGATGATGAGAGCTTCCCGAGGCCACGATACTCAGGGTACCAGGGACAGCAGGATGAGAAGACAACAGGAGAGGACTAAAGAAGGGTAGTGGTGTTTTATGAAACTCTGAATTTAGGCATATCTGAGCCTAACCATACTGCCGCTGCTTATTAGCTCTATTATCTTTGCAAAGCTTTTAAATTCAGTAAGCCTTAGTTCCTTCATTTTCAAAATTGGAATAATATTAAGACTTTGTATTATATTAAATAATATTTGTAAAGTTCTTGGTTTAAAAAATCACTGTTATTAGATAGAGACTTCCCTAAAATTTGATTTTCTAAGTGGGAAAGAGAAATGTCAACCATCCTTCCTTAAGTACGAGCAGGGAGAAGGAATAAAATGGTATGAAGGGACTCACTTTAGATGATGAGAACGGTACTTTGATATTTACTAGCTAATCTATGAGAAATAGTATATCAGAATATTTTGGTGGGATCTTGAGTTAGAGATAGAATCTGTGAATTTTACTTTTTGCAATTAATTAGTGTCTTGGGAGTAAGATTATAGTGATACAGAAAAAGAACTGAAAGGCTGTTGCCAAGAAGCACCTAAGGGATATGAAAAATTATTCTACCTTTTAAACTCAGAAAGAGAAGATGTAAGAAATCACCCCTGGCAAAGAGAGATGGTCTGAAAATGCATCATGAATGGACAAAATTCCCCCCAAAAGCTAAGAAGTGACATTCTTGAAGATTTTTTTTCTTGATGAAACTATATTTGTAAAGGTAGTAGTTTTCTATTTCGCACAAACTGAGCAAAAAAAAAAAAAAATGTGTCTAACAACAAACATTTGCATCAGGATGCTAGGGCTTGGACCCTCAATGCAGAACAAGACATAGCATCTGCTCTGAAGGAGCACATAGAACATAAGTCATTTTACACCCAACAGTGCATTGCCATGGCACTATATTTATTTGTCTGATGAAGTCATAAATGTAACCAGACTAGAAATGCCATTTTCATGCTTGGAAACACAATCTAACTTCATACTAATTCAGAAGTTTATATGTTACCTGTTCTCTGATTTGGAAATTTTGTCAAAAAACAATGCTATTCTGATCTGATTATATATTAGGGGTAGGAGAACATCCATCTGTAACAGTTTTTATTATTTTCGTCATATGATATGGAATAAAATGTCTGTTAACAGAAGATACCATATAGGTATGTGGTCATTTTGCTGTAAAAGACCATCTGCTTACCTCTGTACAACATGGTTGAAGAAGCATAAAATGAAGACCCAAATCCCTTTATACTCTTGAAGACCAGATGCCTTATGACATGACTGATGGTAGGGTGAAATCCACCCAGTGCCTATCCAGCAGGTAGACATTAGGTAATAAGCAAAAGAACCAGCTGTCAGGAATCTGAAGCACCATGGCATTTTAGAATTTCATCATTAAAATACAGCATGAAGCTGAAATTTTTAGATGAGTAATTTTATGAGCAACCTTAGAAAAATGACACTGGAGAACAGGCAAAATGTAGCTGAGTGGTGTATTACACTAGATATGGCCAGCTCTTTAAAAATGCTATATTCTTGAATTCTGGAATAAAATCAGCGCTTCTCTCCTTGGGGAATCATGAACGTAGTGTTAAACAGAAGTGGTAGATCAGGAACTCAAGGGTGAGCCACTGCAACCCTGAGTCCGGATAGGGAATGCTCTGTAAACCTGAACAATACATTCAACCTGCACTAGGAAAAGGAAAGTGTGCCAAAGCACTCCCTCCCAAGGCAGAAGCATTTTATAATACTTGACAGGACATTGTGTGCAATGAAAATTAGTAACAATGATTCTTTTTCAGAGACGAACCTCTCACTTTTGCAGAAGTATTTCAATCTGTTGTCCGATTAGAGAGAATATGAGGAATGAGACTCTCTCCTTCTCATTTTTGGCTAGAAGTCTTGGCTGGCCATTGGGACAATCTGTTACTGCTGGCTATTGCTCTGGGGATGAGTTAATGCCAGCAATTCATATGCTCACTAAAATCTATACTCGTGTGGAATGGTGGTTTTCTGCTTCCAAGTGATCAGCTTGCTATCCTATGCAGCATAAGCAAAAAGACTCCCTTTCTGCCCCTTGGTCTTGCTGAAATTTGGGCCTGCAGCTCACATTCTCTGTGCTTCCTCAAGCTCGCTAGTTTACAGCCATCTATCTTTGTACCATTAACCCACCCAGTTAAACACCATACCCTTGTTTTCTGTGTCTGCTCTGGTAAATTATGTGCATTCTGAGGCGTTCTCAAGATATACTGGCCTAAAGACAGCTCCCTCAGAAAGGATGTGAGTGGAGACTACCTCTGTGAGATCCTCAAGCTGTGGCAGGTTTTGACCCTCTGGGGAGCCTGTGGGGGATCTGATCAGGGCAATCTTTGATTATACTATACCAACAGTGAGACAATGGAAAAGTGCCCTCTTTACCAACCAGTGGATAAGACTAGAATACAGGGAAGCATAAGAGAAAATCCAGTGGAGACTGAAGAAATTTTGTAGGCGTGGTGGAAAATGATAGCACAAAAGGGAAGGGCAACATGCAAACAGCACTGGTAATGAGGATCTTTGCTTTCCTTTTCTCTTACTTGTTCTGTCAATGCCATGTCATGGATTGTCTCTCTGTTTGCTCATGCTGTTTGGACAAGATAGGGACAAACAGATAAAACCAGCCCGTGGTTCCCTGGAAGACCTTATCCAACTGGGGACGAAGGGCTAGCACCAGTCAAAAGGAGAAAAGGCAGGATTCTGGGTGCAGAGCTAAAGTAGATTTTTCTGTTGGCTCTCCAGAATTCTATGGCAAAATTTTAAGCAATGCTGGGAGGTGAGATTACCTCAAGGTATTGCATGCTGTCTCAAGAAACAAAGAAAGCGACAGTGGTTGTATGTGAGGCAAGGAAGAGATGTAGCTTCTCTCCCATTTATTTATTTATTCAACTCTTTAACGTAAGTTTATTATTTAATTATAATTAATTATGTTTATAATTCTTTTATGCCATGAGTTTTCATACTATTTTACAATTATGTATTTTATTGCTCGTTTTTTAAAAAAATTGGCCACTAGAAGCCTCTTCCTGCATCTAGGCTTATATTTTCCTTGCCCCAGCCCTGGAAACTACCACTTCTGTAAGGGATCCTGGTCTTCTTCATCAGAGAATGATGTTTAGAGACCAGACAATCTGGGAGCTAGGTATACTAATCGCTATTTGGGTATCATTGCTTCTAGGCCCTTTCGGTGGACAAAACTAGGAAATATATGTGTGTATACTCACGTATATATGTGCAGCATTATTTATTTCCCAAACTACCTGTATAAATATTGAAATTTATATGTGTATACTGATACCTCTCATTTCAATCTAACACAATAAGATCCTCTCCTTTTCTTATTTGTAATTTCCACTCCAGAGAGTAAGAAACTTGGCTTCCATCATTGACAATATATTTAATTATTTGTTCAATCCTAGTATACAAATAAGGCAATTCCAGAATGGCTAACTCATGCCTCTGTGAGAAACACATTTATTAACTAAATTACAGAATTTGTGTATAGGTCTTTTTGTCTTTAGGATCTAGGCTTACTTTGATAATACATTTTATTTCCACTAAAAGTTAGATTTCAAGGTGACCTCCTCCAATATCAGCTCTAGTGAGGTAATTCTCACTCTAATAGATTTTTGGTGGTACACGTTATCACTGGAACACAGCCATGTGCAAACTGTCTGCAGATAACAAAAGGTATGTAATCTGAAAGAAAAAAAATCACCTAAGTTTGCTTGTTTCATAATTGGAAGTAGGCACTTTGTTATAACTTCATGATTTTTTCCTAGTATCAGCTCAAAATTTTCTGTTGTTATTGAGTTGAATGAGTTCTCTCTCTCTCTCTCTCTCTCTCTCTCTCTCTTTCTATATATATATATATATATATATATATATATATATATATATATATGATATTAACCACTTATCCAATATATAGTTTGCAAATATTTTCTCCCATTCTGTAGGTTGCCTTTTCAGTTTGTTGCTTGTTTCTTTTGCTGTTCATCTTATTAATTGCTTTCTGGCTGTTTTGTGGTTCCATTGTCCTCTTTTTCCTCTCTTGTTGTCTACCTTTGTGAAATGGCGGTTGTCTGTGGTGCGATCCTCTGATTCCCTTCTCTTTAATTTTTGTGAATTTACTATAGGTTTTTGCTTTGTGGTTACCATGAGGCTTACATAAAACATTTGACAGATATAACAGTCCATTTTAAGCTGATAGCAACTTAACTTTGATCGTGTATAGAAACTCTACTCTTTGACTCCCCTCATTTTATGTTTATAATATCATGATTTACCTCTTTTTATATTGTGTATTCATTAAGAAATTATAGTTTTTTAAAAAATATTTTAATCTTTATAATATAGTTAGTCAACACACTATCATATCCCAGATTTAGAGCTTTCTGAATCTGATGATATATTTACTCTTACCAGTGTGTTGCATATTTTTGTATGTTTTCATGTTACTAATTAGTGTCTTTTCATTTCAGTTTGAAGAACTCCTTTCAACATTTCTTGTAAGGCCAGTTCTAGTGGCAAAGAAGTCCCTCAGCTTTTATTTGTCATTTTGAAGGATAACTTTGCCGTATAGACTATTTTTGGCTGGTAATTTTTTTCTTTCAACACTTCGAATATATCAACCCATTCTCTCCTGATCTGTAGGGTTTCTGCTGAGAAATCTGCTGATAGTGTAATGGGGGTTTCTTTGTAGGTTACAATATTTTTTTCTGTTGCTGCTTTTAGGATTCTCTTTTTTTTTAAATTTGATTTTTGACAGTTTCATTATAATCTTTCTTGGAGGAGGTTATTTTGAATTGAAATAATGAGTGATGTATTAGTTTAATGAACTTGGATGTCCAAGCCTCTCCCCAAATTTGAGAAGTTCTCAGTTGTTATTTGTTTAAATAAGCTTTCTGAAAAAGAATATATATATGTATGTGTATATATATATATATATATATATATATATATATATAACTGAATCACTTTGCTGTACACTTAAAACTAACACAACATTGCAAATTAACTATACTTCAATTAAAAAATAAGTTGTATCAAAAAAAAATAGTCCACCTTAAAAAAAAAAGTTTTCTGTCTCCTTTTCCCTTTCTTCTTCTTCTGGAACTCCAATGATTCTAATATTGGTTCTTTTTTAAGAATTGAAGTATATTTTATTTACAATAGCATGTTAGTTTCAGGTGTACAAAGAGCAACTCTATTTTTATAGATTATAACCTATTTAAAGTCACTACAAAATAATGGCTATATTTCCCTGTGCTGTACAACACATCCTTGTAGTCTATCCATTTTATACATGGTAGTTTGTACATCTCAATACCTTACTCCAGTCTTGCATCTTCCCATCCCCTCTATTTCTATTTTGAGGTTTCTTTGAATTCTTTTTTGGGTAAATCACAGATATCTGCGTCTTGGGGTTTGGTTACTGGAAGATTGTTATGACCTGTTGATGGCATATTTCCTTGACTCTTCATGTCCTTTGGAGTTTTGCATTGCTGTTTTCACATTTGAAGTAGCAGTCACCTCCTCCAATCTTTACGAGCTGCCTTCAGTTGAGAGATATTTTTGTTGATCCTGCTTATATTTTGGGGCCTTCTCTGATCTTGTATGGTTAGACTTGCTCCAGTTCTTGCTCTGTCTTGTAGCAGAACATTTAAGTTTGTACGTCTTCTCATGATCTTACAATGCATCAGGCTGGCTGTTGGTAACCTCTCTTTTGTTTTACCCAAAGTGGTGATAAAGCTCAAGACTGTGGTTTCTTCCTTTCCTGCAGACTCTGGCTTGTTTTCTGTGTGCACTCCCTGTCTATCTGAGCTTTCTTTCACCACCACCCTCAGGAGTTCACATAAAGAGCTGGCTGTAGAGTTGGGGGAGGTGTGGGCTTGGCATTCAGCGTGCTGGTGGTGTCAGTGGACTAGTTGGAGGGATCCTTGAGTGAGATTTTTCTAGCAGCTCATGGACAGGCTTCTTGCTGGAGTTTAGAACACGTCAGCAGGAATTGTGTCTCTTTAATGTTCTCTGATATTCTTTTTTTTTTTTTTTTTCTCTGATATTCTTATTTGCCTCTTTTCCTATCTCCTTCCTACCTTCTCCCGCTTCCCAGTTGGGAAACTCTTGCTTTAATGCTCTGGGGGCTTCAGGAGAGAGATAGGTTTCTTTAGTAGCATCCTGCACAGCTGGGGAAGCTGGGTGTTCACTCACCACTCTTCCTTTTCCCCCGTGGGAGGGACCCCCAACTTCTTCTTTTTCTGAGCTGTGCCACCTTATAGCGAGGGGTGATGCAGGCACAGCTCCTCTCAACCACTCCCAATGAATCCAAATTTGTATTTTTTAAAAACTCCAACAGAGTGCTAGAACTTTTCCTCTATAAACCTGGACTTCTACAAAGGCTCTCTCATCTTCTGGGTATCTGCCCAAGTCAGTGTTTTCCAGGTACTCCTGGACCACAGCCGAGAGAGGTTGCAGCCAGTTCACAGGCTCCCGCTAGTTCCACAGCCTATACTGGAGTCTGCCTGTCCATTACCCAATTCACAAGAGACAGGACTCCTCTCAGTTCCCTGGTGCTGTTTGGTGCTGGTCCCACAGCTCCCACAGAGGCACTTCTGTTCATGGATAAATGCTGAATTGTAGACGTTAAAAGGGGGACAAAAATTAGGGACATCTTATACCACCATGATGCTAACATCACCTATCTCCATAGTTTTGAATATTGCTTTAAGAAAGAATTTAAAGGTGGGATCATTGATTCAAAGGGAACAATGTAATTTCACCCTTGTGTTTATTTGGTGTTTTTTTTCTTTTTCCAATTAGACTCTTTGATGATAAATCCAGGTCTTATTCATGAAAGAAAAACTTGCTTGTAGTAGGTAGGAGGGCCATTCCTTCAATTTTCTTTATATATGTTCTACTTCTCTATGGAAGGAACTGATAATTTATATCTCTATTATCTAGAACAGTGCTTGGTCTATAGTAGATGCTCAAAATCTGTTGAATGAATGAGTAAACCTAGTTTAAGACTTTGAACAGGGTATGTTTACTGATGGGTGAGGGCACTGTGTGATCAGAAACATGACCCTGTACCCCTTCTTCTCTTTAACTTCATTGCTTCCAGGAGGTAGAGGTATACAGTGGACCGTCTATATCCATGGGTTCTGCATCCATGGATTCAACCAACTGTGGATTGAAATATTTTTTAAAAATCCAGAAAGTTCCAAAAAGCATAACATGTATAGGCTGTCTGCCAGCAACTATTTGCATAGCATTTACATTATATTAGATATTATAAGTAATCTAGAGATGATTTAAAGTATTGGGTGAATGTGTTTGTAGAACCAATCTCTCGTGAATACCGAGGGATGACTCTATATAATGATCCAGGCAAAACCTTTGGGGATAGGCTAGTTGTTTAAATGTTCTCTTTCTTGAGCTTGTTTGAGTTAGCTACTTTTCATCCTGAATTTATCTATCATGGGGATGGCTAAAGAATTTGAATTTTGACTTAAGACAAAGTTCCTGCTGGCCTGAGGTGTGGACATCTTCTACCAATTAGTTCAGTATTAGGGCATTAAGATATGACTCAGATTGCAAAATGGTGTTTTTTTCACATTGGTCACTGTGTGTATGTGTGTGTGTGTGTGTGTGTGTGTGTGTGTGTGTGTGTGTGTGTGTGTGTGTGTGTTTCCACATGTCTCAGTAACTATGAGAAGGGAGAGTAAAGATTTTCTGGAGCTAAGGTCGAGGCATTCTAGGGCATTGGTTACAATACCGTAAATCTCATCTTATTTCCAACAGTAATCATGCAAAACACTTCTGGCTTTAATATATTTGAATCCTGACAAGTTTAGGATAAGAATAAATTAGACATGATTGTTAATCACTTTGGAGGCTTATGTAGGGTATATGCAAACCTAAGCAAAAAATTATTTTAGAACCAGTTTTGTCTTAACATGTTTTGGAGAATATCCAAGTTTGACTGAAAAACAAAATTCTGAACTAAATTTGTGCTGAAATTGAACAGTTTGTATGTCAATTATCATCAGAATAACGCTCAGCCTTTTTTTCTTTTTAATTCTTCCATTGGTGGCTTAAAACTTCACTTTGTGCATCTCCTCCAACACATTGCTTAGAGTATGGGCTAGTGAACCCTGGGTGGCTTTTTCTTTTCACAAGATTTCAAGCACTATGGAGCCTGCCTTGAACACAGTTGCATCTCTGTTTTTTTCATCAACAGTATAAGAGAGCTGTGCTCTTAGAAGAACTGACACCTTTTTGCATTCTATCTCAGTTTATAGCAAGAGCAAATAAAAGATAAAACCAGACAGAGCGTCAGGAGATTGGTCTATTTCAGCTTGCACAACTTTCTCTTCTGTTCTCCAGTTCAGCTGCACCACCAAGTTTAGTAGGGGCAAGATTGAAGCAAATCAAGCAAGGATAGAAGGACTTTAAAAAGCAGGTCTAAAGGAGCTCAGAAATTAGCACGAGGAGACTAAGAGATTGGAGAGGAATGTTTTGAAGGAAATTGTATTTCCTTTCCTCTCATTTTTCTTTGTGAGCTTGGGGAAGAGGAGGGGAGTGGAAAATGAGAAAAACTAGGGAAATAATGTTTAGTTTTGATCATTAAATTTAAAAATTTTGAAAATGTCACACTGAAAAGAAAATTCTGATCTAATTTTCTCTACTTTGATATAGGAATTCTCTTGCTTCCATTTTTACAATAATAATATTTCAGATGTATATTTTTGGACCATTTTCCTGGTGAGGTATTGAGGGTTTTGTTCTTACCGATAATCACAGTAAAGATAGATAGATTACACATTTTTGCTCTCAGATGCTATTTTGTTATTATAACAAATTCTGAAAACTGGGAGGGTTACCGAAGAAGGAACATTAGGATTAGTAATAGTTCTCACATCTTAGAGTCCCTGATGCACAAGAGTTTTGACATTATCATGTAGATGATGTTTCAGTAGATGTGCATTTAGAAGATCGTATGGAACAAACCTATTTTATCATATAAGCTAAGTGGCATTTCCAAAGCTATTTAATCCGTTTTGAAAATAGACACATCTCATTTTACTCAATAGTGAAACACCAAGAATAGCATATTGTGTGTGTGTATATGTGTGTGTGAGATTATTCTGTATTTTATAAATGGAGGTATTATGGTTTTCTGAATTTTATCTTTGATTTAAGGGCTAAAAATCTAAATTTACTAAAAAAATTAGTGCAGTTAATCAGGCTCTGAGAAGAAGTTTTATAGAATCTTCTTTCTCTCACTTAACCCAACAAACTTTGGTGAAGCATGCCATCTGCAAGGCGCTGTGGGTAGAAGTAAGACACAATCTGACTCGCAATGTGTTTACTCTCAAGTTAGGATAACTGACAGATTTGTATAAAACTAACTTCATTTCATTCATTGCTTTTAGAAGGCCTAAATAGCATATTTCTATCTACTATATATATTGCCCAGGACATAGTTTGGTAAGTAAGATATTTCTTTTTGATTAAATAATTTGGATTGACTTGTTTAGTAGTTTGGAATTTCAGCTGGTAAGTATAGTGTTATATTTAATGCCCCTCCCCCCAAATAAAAGAAGTCTAAAATAAGTTGCATCAAACTTTTGGATCAATTGTTTTGCCTGAATGAAAAAATATATATTTGGCTACTCCCTTCAGTTAAAGTGACCTATCAACCTGGGACTTATGTATTAAATAAGTATTTCTGAGCATCTATTAACTGTATAATAAAGCTAGACATTGAGGATAAAGTTAGAAATGGCATCAAAAGAACCATGGAAAAGTATTTCATCACTGAAAGTTGCTTAAAATTCATATTAAACTTGTTGGGTATCAATGAGATTCTAATAATAGGTGATTGTCTAAAATATTTATGTAGTTTTGTGAATTAGTCCTTTCAGGGAGGTCTAGTCTATGAATAGCCATTGCTCATATTTGTAAATCGAGGGGTTCTGTGGATATCTCCAGTCGTATATATCTTTATCACTGTCATAACAAGGCTCATTGTCCACCATTAAAGGCACATTACTTTGAGCTATTGGTTTAATTTCATGGATGTTAGGAGGAAGGTGAGATGGTTGAATCAGAAAACCAGAGTGTTTTTTAGGTTACTAAGTGAAATCTAATATTCCAAAGAAAATATTGCAGAGTATCTCATTTCACTTATTATAAGGATTTCATATACTATACTTATGAGTCCAATATTTTCAAATTGAAAAATCTGCAAAAAGCCCTCTCCTATCTTTGGTAGTTCTGATATAGTTTATAAACTTCTAATATAATCTAAATTTTTAATTTAAAAAAGCTTCCTGATTAAATAAATAATAAAAAGCTCAATAAGATGTTAACAGAATGAAAACTATTTCTTAAAAACATTATGCCACTGCTAAATTTCTTTTGCAATAATATGCTATTTTGAGATGACATTATTCATATGCATTGAATTTGTAGTTGATTTGTCACAGTAGAATTGTTTTTACATCATTTTCATTTGTTTCTACAAACTCTTTTGCTACATAACTTCCAGTTCATCTTAAAGTAAAAAGTTCTCTATATTAAAAACAATGGAAAGTCATGCATATTTCAGTAGCCGTATAGTTATATTATATATTCTGACTTTGGTTGTTTACATTATAAGAAAACCCATCAATTACTCTGAATTGTGTCAGCCAAATTGAAAAGTCTAAAGGTATTAAAAATGAAAGAGGCAAAAACTCCCTGTTTATATTCAAGTTTCAGCTCTCAAATTAATATATTGTGGCTGTTTTTCTTAAAAGAAAAATAAATCTGGACCTGTAAACATGAGGCCACCTCAGATAAGTAATCCTGCTGTTGGTTGACTAATGTGCATTTTATTAGCTCTGTAAATGTGAATTTACATAATAGATGCTAATGGCTTTGAGGAAGTTGTTGAGGCCCAACAGGTCAATGATCCATGATATCTGAATTCCTTAAACACATATTTGCATAATTTACCTTTCAAATATTTCATAAATGCATATTTATGGGATAGACTAGGGTTTAGTATTTTATTTTCAATTTATGCTTCATAGTATAGAAACCACATTAGTTTATTGGTTCTTGCCCACAAGCTCTAGGGACATTTGTGACTAGTAAAATTTTCATCAATCAGAAGCTAGCAAACTGGAAAACTTCAAATATTTAGATTGTCTCATTTAGGTGCATGTTGTACGTAATAATTTTATGAGGTGAGTCAGTAAAAATTTATTTCATACCTACATACCTGTGATGTACACTGTGTTGGAAATTGTAGTTACAAAATGAATAAGACATTGATTCTTCCATTGTTGAGCTCTCGTTTAGTTGGTAAGTTGGATAGGTGAACTGATAATTATAATATAGTTTTATTTTTCTAAAATTTATCTTAGGAGAAAGGGACAAGTATAGAGTAAACATTGATATGTTACGACAAGGTCTTTGTTTAAAAGTTGGGTCCTAAGATATGTTCTAGCATCATGAAAACTTCTGCCCTTCCCTGGACACTGCTTGCATCTCCATCTCCATCTCCATCTCCACTGTGAAAATTACCAGCTAGAATGATGAGCTGAACTCACAGTAAAAGCCTAATGCACTGTGTGCTCTCTCATTGGTTGTTGTAACCGTGGTTCTTCTCATTTTTTTCATGTTGTTAAAAATCTGTCATCAGTTTCTCATAAGTTCAGAGTTTAAAAGCATTGCTTAATTGCTGGTGGTGTTGATTCAGATCACTTCCTTCAATTCCGTTCAGCAGAGCGTAGTCTGGTTCTGATCAATTCCGTTTAAGTCTAGTCCCCTAATGGTCTAGGGTGAGCAGTGTTAGCCTTCAGCTCTGTCATTTTTTTCTGTCATGATTACAGTGGAAAACAGGTAAAACTAGCATGCAGGTCTGCAAATGTATTGTCTTCAGGATCTATGTATGTTTAATTTAGGCAAACACTGACCACGACCTTCTTTATAATGTTCAGTTTTTGTGGAAATTTTTTCGTTAAGACAGTATTCTAGAAGTTCTTTTTATAATCCTATCTCTTTCTTAAAATTATATGTCTATATCTATATAAGCCCTTAAATATATTTAAATATATTTCAAATATAAACATTCACATATATTCATATATATACATATAAATCTCAGTCTCTGAGCAAAGCACATTATGGTCAACATAATTTTTAAAAATATATATATATTTAAATTTTATTTATTTAATTTATTTATTTTTGGCTGCAATGGGTCTTCGTTGCTGCGCGCTGGCTTTCTCTAGTTGTGGCAAATGGGGGCTACTCTTCGTTGTGGTACGTGGGCTTCTCATTGCAGTGGCTTCTCTTGTTGTGGAGCAGGGGGTCTAGGCATGCGGACTTCAGTAGTTGTAGCATGCGGGCTCTAGAGCACAGGCTCAGGAGTTGTGCACGGACTTAGTTGCTCTTCAGCATGTGGATCTTCCCAGACCAGGGCTCGAACCCGTGTCCCCTGTATTAGCAGGCAGATTCTTAACCACTGTGCCATGTGGGAAGCCCCTAAAAATATGTTTTATTCACTCGTTTCTTCATAATCTTTCAATTCTACAAACCCCCATATGCCGAGTTTCTTTGCTCCCCACACCCTCCTTACTTCCACCTTCATTTTCAAATTCCAATTCTTTAAGCACTGGAAACTTCTAATGTCTTAATGTGGTTATTGATAAGTTCTTGTTAAACAAATGCTACTGTAAGGATTTTTATTTCAAACTGTGTTACATATGTACAGTTCAATTTACCTCAACAAATGTTGTTCTATCGTTTTCTCTTTAGAAAACAAAGTGTCTTATATATTGGGTTTTTAAACTGAATTTAAATCATTGAGCCCTGGTTTCCTCATCTGTGAAAATGTTGTGAAGAAAGACACACTAGGAAGATGTAGGAAATGTCAATTGCATCTCCATTGCAGAATTTAAAATTCTGTGCCTGCAGATTTTTGACTTATAAGTGACATTGAAAATTTTAGGATTGGGAAGACTCTTAGGAAGAATAAGTCATTGGTTTGAAGGTGTCATCAGAAGTTTAAAATCATAAATCTATGTTCCTCTCTTGGTTTCTGGCAATCTGGATGGGGGCCGGGTGTATTAGGATTTGATTGCTGTCAGCAAAATGAATAGAGGAGATTTCAGAATGTGAGCGAGGGTACAGGGTACGATTCCCAGATCCTTGATTAGCCAAGGCCAGGTTAGGTTCCTGACATCTGCTTCCTTCATTTTCCTGACTGACCAGAATTATGAAAAGCAATGTCTGTTCTATGACAGAATCCATACAAACCTGCTGGCTGAGATTTTCTTTTTTATTGCATTCTGCAATATTAACTCTTTATTTTTTCCTTATCACTTTCACATTCTAAACTACAGATGATGAGACATTGGCAGGTGACTGCAGTGACAGTTTTCAATCTTCTTCTGCCACTCTTTAAGCTGTTATTTCAAGATTATTTTATTCTCCTGCCATTTACCTTCTCATCTGAATTTCAATTTGTTTCCATGTTTAAGTGCACCTTTTTGGGGGGAGAGCATTTATGAGAGATCCTTCCAAATACACAGTATATGAAATTTCTTTCGAATTGAAAAACTTTTACGTTGTTTTGGGCACTTTCCACCCCTTCCTGAGCAAACCATCAGTGGCCAGGAAAGCAGACAAGAACACATTTTATTGTAATTATTTTTTTGTAATTATTAATCTCTGTTATGGTAGGGTTTGTGTCCCTTGTTTACTTCTGTCTAGAACCTATTAAAGTGCTTGGCATATATGCATTTAACAAATATTTGTTGTGTCCTGGAGGAGAGGGGATGACATTTGAAAAAATTAGCAGAATTCCACTAGAAAGATAATGCGCCAAGTATAGATCCTACAAATACAGGCAAGAATGAGTGGTTATGGTCCATTGAGGAATTGAGCTTTGTTTAGAATAAACTGTATGGAGAGTCACGGGTGAAGACAAGAATGAACACCTTTCTCTGGGTCAGAGTATGAAGGGCTGGGTCTGCCACGCTAAAGCAATTGTACTCTATCCTTTAGACCAGGACTTACAAACTTGAATTCCTGTAGATAATATTAAAGAGTGAAGAGTACAAAGTAAAAGTATTTCATGTCCTTCTTAATTATTCTCTAAGAATGAACAGTCTGAGCACCATAATGAACAGATCTGATTGGGAGGACAAAACAGAGTGGTAGGAAGTATGGCAACACAGAATGCACCCGCTCTGTTTAAAGACAGTGGTGTTACTCAGCTTCTGCCTATTGATTCCATGTGGAAATTTGGGCACAGTGTTGTCCGATATTATGCTTTTTTTTTTCAAGAGATTCCACACATCTAAAATTTGATATGAAGTGACCTGATTTGTAAACTTTGACAACCATTTCAATTTTTTAAAGAATATATATGTGTGTATATGTATATATACATACACACACACCAGTGCTATGAAGACCAAATAAAGTATATCTGCAAACTAAATGTAGCTTGAGGGACACAAGTCTGTGACCTCTTTTAAGCAATGGGAAGAAAAATGTCTATAAAAACCTCACTACTGTTCTGTCAGGTTTGAGGCCTGGTCACTGACCATAGGATCAGAATGCAATAAAATGCAATTGATTATTAAATTGCAGTATAACGTGAATGCCGTGGTACCTCTGATAATTCAGAAGGCACTTTAGGGTCTGGTGAAACACCAGAGTTATAATGCTGATAATAAATGTTTGTGCTATAGAACAAAAGTGCAGTTGGTCTTATTATAAAATGTCAATTAGTATAATATGATACATCAACTTTTTATTCACGAACTCAAAAGAATACTTAAGCATCTACTAAGTGCCAGGCACTGTTCATAGCACAGGGGATAGAGTACTGACAAATATAGTGAAAATCCCCACCCTCAGGAAGCTTTCATTCAGTAGTGCTTTTTAAAGTTGATGGAGTCATCATATCTATATACAATATCCCATAATCATATGCTTTAAAAATAGCAGTGGTTACTTCAAGTTCTGTTTTGAAAAATAATTACATTCTGTTGGCCTTTCATTAGTTTTCTCTAATGGTGTCCTTGGCCCCAGTGCTCAATTCATTAGCTGGTGTTAATTAGAATTCTGGAAATACACTTGAAAAGCCAGAACTTTAATTTTATAAATGAAATTATTGGCTGTATGTTCAAATATTAGATACTACACATAATTTATGAATGACCTCTGTAAGGTGGCCTATAGCTACATGTGATTTTGGGAACTTTTGACTTTATTTAGCAAACCATAAATGCCAAATTAACTTATAAAATCCTCAAATTAAAAGATAATTAAGTTTTTACATAAACTTTTTTCTTTAATAGGGCTAAAATGGATTGGAAACATAGGAGATTATATGCATAATTGCAACTGGGGGCATAACAGGACAAAATAGTGAACAAGGAGCAGTAATAATGGATACATTTTCTCTCTGCTTATGGAAACTTCTTTCAGATTTAAAGATATTTCTTTCAGGTCAAAGGGAGAAATTGTGTAAAGGTACTTCAGTATCCTTACATGGAACTTTCAGTCTTTAGGGGAGAAAAATGAATAAAGAGTAATACTCATAGGTCTATAGGATATATCAATTATCAAGACAGGCTGCAGACATGAGACACTCCTGTGAATAGGTAAAGTGAATTTAGAACCAGTTTGGATAGCTTGAGACCCAAAGTTGTATAAATAGGTAAAAATCTTGATCAGGTTTTCTACAGCATCACTTCTAGAACTGGGCCTGGCAAAGGGACACGGGAGCCAAGGGAAGTGAGGAGCTAGAGTGCGGAGGCCTGGAGCTAGAGTGTGGAGGCAATAAATAAGAAGGAGCAAGACAGGAAGTTCAGAGGCTTGACATGGAAAAATAATAGATGAACATGCTTTCCAAAATGTCACATAGTAATAAGACACACCAAGCCCTTGCCTCACCTCTTCCAAATCCTCGTCTTGCTTCCAAGAGCAAGCACAATATATGTTTGGATTAGTAGCTAGTTTTTAAATTACACCTGAGTCAGTTTTATTTTGAGCCAGTTGGTTTCCTGTGATATTCTATTTTCTTTTCATTTCTTCCTTAGAGTTAATGTTAATATTTGAATTTTTCATTGGGATATGTTTCAGTGTTCTCTATTATTAATATGTTTTCTAAATGTTCAACAAAATTAAGCATAATGATCAGTTGCATTTCTTTCTTGAAAGGCTCCCTTCTGGAGCCAGCTATCTTCTTGCCTCAAGGGAACCTACCTCAACATAATAAAGGCCATATATGACAAACCCACAGCAAACGTTATTCTCAATGGTGAAAAACAGAAAGCATTTCCTCTAAGATCAGGAACAAGACAAGGGTGTCCATTCTTGCCACTATTATTCAACATAGTTTTGGAAGTCCTAGCTACGGCAGTCAGAGAAGAAAAAGAAACAAAAGGAATCCAAATTGGAAAAGAAGAAGTAAAACTGTCACTCTTTGCAGATAACATGATACTATACATAGAAAATCCTTAAGATGTCACCAGAAAACTACTACAGCTAATCAATGAATTTGGTAACGTTGCAGGATACAAAATTAATACGAAGAAATCCCTTGCATTCCTATACACTAACAATGAAAGGTCAGAAAGAGAAGTTAAGGAAACAATCCCATTTACCATTGCAACAAAAAGAATAAAATACCTAGGGATAAACCTACCTAAGGAGGCAAAAGACCTGTACTCAGAAAACTATAAGATACTGATAAAAATCAAAGAAAACACAAACAGATGGAGAGATATACCATGTTCTTGGATTGGAAGAATCAATATTGTGAAAATGACTCTACTACCCAAAGCAATCTACAGATTCAATGCAATCCCTATCAAATTACCAATAGCATTTTTCACAGTACCAGAACAAAAAATTTTACAATTTGTATGAAAACAAAAAGGACCCCGAATAGCCAAAGCATTCTTAAGAAAGAAAAATGGAGCAGGAGAAATCAGGTTCCCTGACTTCAGACTATACTACAAAGCTACAGTAATCAAGACAGTATGGTACTGGCACACAAACAGAAATCTAGATCAATGGAACAGGATAGAAAGCCCAGAGATAAACCCATGTACATATGGTCACCTAATCTATGACAAAGGAGGCAAGAATATACAATGGAGAAAAGACAGTCTCTTCAATAAGTGGTGCTGGGAAAACTGAACAGCTACATGTGAAAGAATGAAATTAGAACACTCCCTAACAGCATACACCAAAAAAAACCCCCTAAAAATTGATTAAAGACCCAAATATAAGGCCAGGCACTATAAAAATCTTAGAGAAAAATATAGAACACTCTTTGACATAAATCACAGCAAGATCTTTTTTGACTCACCTCCTAGAGTAATGAAAATAAAAACAAAAGTAAACAAATTGGACCTAATGAAACTTAAAAGCTTTTGCACAGCAAAGGAAACCATAAAACAAGGCAAAAAGACAACCTTCAGAATGGGAGAAAATATTTGCAAATGAAACAACTGACAAAGGATTAATCTCCAAAATTTACAAATAGCTTATGCAGCTCAATATCAACAAAAGAAATAACCCAATCAAAAAATGGGCGGAAGACCTAAATAGACATTTCTCCAAAAAAAGACCTACAGATGGCCAACAAACACATGAAAAGATGCTCAGCATCACTAATTATTGGAGAAATGCAAATCAAAACTACAATGAGGTATCACCTCACACCAGTCAGAGTGGCCATCATCAAAAAATCTACAAACAACAAATGCTAGAGAGAGTATGGAGAAAAGGGAACCCTCTTGCACTGTTGGTGGGTATGTAAATTGATACAGCCACTATGGAGAACAGTATGGAGGTTCCTTAAAAAACTAAAAATAGAACTATCATACGATGCAGCCATCCCACTTCTGGGCATATACCCTGAGAAAACCATAATTTAAAAAGACACATGCACCCCAATGTTCATAGCGGCACTATTTACAATAACCAGGACATGGAAGCAACCTAAATGTCCATCAACAGAGGAATAGATAAAGAAGAAGTGGTATATACATACAATGGAATATTACTCTGCCATAAAAAGGAAAGAAATTGAGTCATTTTTAGAGATGTGGATGGACCTAGAGACTGTCATACAGAGTGAAGTAAGTCAGAAAGAGAAAAACAAATATCGTATATTAACACATATATGTGGACTCGAGAAGAATGTTATAGATGATCTTATTGACAAAGCAGAAATACAGACACAGACGTAGAGAACCAAAGTATGGATACCAAGGGGGAAAAGGTGGGTGGGATGAATTAGGAGATTGGGATTGACATGTGTATACTATTGATACTTATGTATAAAATAGATCAGTAATGAGAACCTGCTGTATAGAACAGGGAACTCTATTCAATACTCCATGGTGACCTAAATGGGAAGGAAATCCAAAAAAGAGGGCGTATATACATATACGTATAGCTGATTCACTTTGCTGTACAGTAGAAATTAACATAACATTGTAAAGCAGTTATACTCCAGTAAAAATTAATAACAAATAATCTGCTAAACACTGTAAAAATAAATAAATGTTTTCGAAAGTCTTGATCTGCTGGCCAGATAATACCCAATTATTCCCTTTCACGGTTTCCTGGACTTCATGTCTTTTTTTTTCTTGATTTTTACCCTTGTTTTGTTGAAGCACATCCCCCTATAGCTTCTTAAAAAACTGTAGCAGTTAGTGGAAAGTTTCAGTTTATAGAATGTGGTTTTTAGAATTGTTTATAGAATTCAACAAATATTTGTTGAGTAATCAATAATAGGCATACACATTCAATCATCAGCATTTAGTAATTTCTCAGGAAAAGTCATTAAGATATAAACCAGAGCATTCCACTTCTTTGCTTCAAGTCCTTTTGATGCTTCCCTTCACCCTTGGAATAAACTCCAAACTGGCTCTCAAGGTGCTGAATGATTTGACTCCCCTTCTCTGCTCACCCTCCTTTCATGCCACTCTCTCTCTTGCACCCCATACTCCATCACCCTGGCCATACTTTGGTTCCAGGAACACACACGGGTCTTCAACATAGCACAACTTTTTCCATTGCTTATGAGCTCTTTCCCTGGCTCTTTACATGACTGGCTCCTCACTATTTAGGACTTGGCTTAAATGTTCTCTGCTGAGAGAAACTTCCTCTGAACACTCTCTCTAAAAAGGCCTTCTTAATCCACCCTTATTATCTCTATCACAGTCCCTAATTTATTTCCTTTCTGACAATAGTAAACATTTTAATAAAATTGACTTGCTTATTTCCTATCTCCTTCATTGGAATGTAAACTTGATGAAGGCAGAGACCTTGGCTTATTCTCCATTGTGTTTTTGGGGACTAGTGCAGTGTAGGGAATGGAATAGCTTCCAAATGCATAAATGACTCCAATTGGCTTGAAAATTTTAACTGAAATGACTGGTCCATAGACTATAGTGTTTAGGAAGAAGTGTTTGGAGAAATGGACATGACTGCTGTGTGCCGAGTTCCTGTGTCCTACCCTGATCTCTCCTCTCGCCCTTGGGTCTGCCACACAGTACCGCATCCCCTGACGTGCCTGATGTTCTCTACTCCCCTGTGCCTGACTAATGTCCACTTGACCCCCAAGCATCCCATCAAGTTTCAGTTCCTCTGTGGAATCTATTCTGACATTTTAAGACTGAGTCAGGTGCTTGTTTCCTAAGTTCCTATACTCTCTGTTTTAAACCTTTAATAATACTTAGCATATGATCAAAATTGCCTTTTGTTCCTCTGTTGTTCGTGTAAGAAATAAACTCCTAGAAAGCAGAGAAACCAAGCTTTATTCTCTCTTTTCTCAGTATGTACAATGGAGGCTTCAAAGTAAGTATTCAGTTAAAAATTGTTAAATGAAAAAAATGAACAAGTAAATGACAACTGATAGAGAATATACTACAGAGGAAATAATATCTTTAGCAGTCAGTAGAGAGAACAGTTTAAAAAATTTTCATGAGGTGATAGGTAGTAAGAACATAGCCCGAGGTAGATGGCAATAATAATTTTGTGTTAGCACTTCAGAAATGATGAAATGTATCAATGCCAAGGCTACTTCACTGGCATTTTAGTCTTTAGTAGGTGTGAGAGAGTTCTGATTCTACTGTAGAAAGAGATACTGACTCTCAAATGAGGAGGTTATGCTGATGAACACAGACATACCCCATTTACACAGTGGTAACAACTAACATACAGTAGGAAATTTGATGCAAATTATTATTATTACTCTAATATGTGCCTGGGCATTGCATTAATGTGCTTACCTTACATCATCTCTACCAGGACAATAACCGAATGTTTTCTGTAGTTTTTAGGTCTCTGTTCCCACCTCTGGCCACCTCAAAACCTGTACTCTTTCCATCAGCTCCACTACCCGTCAATGTGCATAAGCAAACCAAGAAAACAAACTTCTTCATTGAATTTTAGCACTGAAATAAGGTGGAAATTAGTCAGGAGCTGGGGTGCAGAGGTCATGGCACACATCGGGATGTGGTACCTTGTTGCAGATCTGAGGCGGGAGAGCACGTGGCTTATTGAAGAATGTGCAGCTGGAGCCCAGGAGGTCGAGTGGTGAGAAAAGCCATCAGAGTAGGGCACAGGAACCAGGCACACAGCAGTCGTGTTCATCTCTTCAAATGATTTTTCCTCAGCAGTATAGTCTGTGGACCAGCCACGTCAGTTAAAATTTTCAAACTGATTAGTCTCTCATGCGTCAACAAATATCTCTTTGGAATTGGTCCATTTCATCTAGATTATCAAATTTGTTGGCATAGAGTTGTTCACAGTATTTATTCATTGTTTGTCCTTTCAGTGTCAGTGGGAATGGTACTAATGTCCCTTCTTTAATTTCTGATATTAAATTTGTGATTTGTGACCTTTTTTCCCCCTTTTTAAAAAGTTTTCCTGGCTAGAGACTTACTGATTTTATTGATCTCTTTAAACATCAGCTTTTGGTTTTGTTGATTTTCTCTATTGGTTTCTTGTTTTCAATTTCATTGATTTGAGCATCTTTATGCTGACAGCATGCTAACTCGAGTATGTATGCTGGTCTTTTGTTTCCTGCCCTGGAGCTTCTCTGACTCAGGGATGCCTATGGGAGCACACCTGACACTCACAGTGAGCAACTCAGAACTGCTGGTGGACAGTTCTGAGATGCATCCTACAGTTCCACGATGGGCTGATCACCTGTTGTCCACATTGGTGTACAATATAATAACACATCATTATACAGACTTGTCACCCTTCTTTCTTTTACCCTGTGTATCAGTCAGGTTCTCCAGAGAAACAGAACTGGTAGGGTGTGTGTGTGTTGTGTGTTTGTGTGTGTGTATGTATATAATATACATGTGTGTGCATGTATGTATATAAATTTATTATAAGGAATTGACTCACATAATTCTACAGGGTGAATCTGTAGGCTCATGACCCAGGAAAAGCCAATGTTCCAGTGTAAGTTCAGGTAGGAAAGAGCTGATATCCCAGTTTGAAGACACTCAAGGAGGAATTCTCTTGTACTTGAGGGAGGGTCAGACTTCTTGTTTATTCAGGCCTTCAACTGAGAGGATGAGGCCCACTCACATTAAGGAAAGCAATCTGCTTTACTCAGTCTACTGATTTAAATATTAATCTCATCCAAAATCACCCTCACAGGAACACCCAGAATACCTTTGACCAAATATCTGGGCATCCCATGGCTCAGTCATGTCGACACATGAAATTAACCATCTCTCCTTCCCTGGTCCTTCACTCCTGCTCCCTAGCATCATTTATGAAGGAATACACTTGCATACCAACCCTGTCTGGTTTTCAGGTAAGACTTGAGCTAAGACATCCATATTGTATTTAGTGTGTGAAGTAAGGCTTTGACTAGGTGGCTGCTAATACTGGTGCAAGAAATGTTTATGACTGTTATAATTGCTGTCTGAGTCATTAATATGCATATACATTTTCTACTCTTCTTTCAAGGTCTTTTGAGATGTAAAATTGACCTATACGTGAAAGAAACTTCTGACATTTTTCCCAGGCATTAAAACCGGGTGCTCTTTTTAAAGGGAAGGATAACCCCTAAGAACGTTTCTGATTTTCTGCAATCACCCTTTTAATAAAGTAAAGAACAGTGGGGAAATCATTATATTGTGAGGAGAGGGAGAAAATATATCAAATTCTTTGCTCTACTTTGACATGCTGAGTTTAGCTAAATTTATCCTAAGAATAGCTGCAAAATGCCGGTTTCTAATAAGACCCATCATTACCGTTAATGGCTTGAACAGTCAAATTCACTTTTATTTATTGAACGAAAGCAAAACTGTTAAAATCTTTGAATAAGTCAACATGGTTTAAAGATTTAAAAAACTCTACTACTTAACATGTTTGCATTAGAGGAGAATTTATTTTTCCTGATTGAGAGTAGCTCTGTATGTATGTATGTATATATTTAAATTTTTAAAAAGGAGCCATATTTTTCTGATTGTATATAGCCTTATTACATTAAGACTTCAAAATGATATTTATTATGAAATAGAAATATTGGAATAAATACAGAAAGGATTACATACTGCTTTTGCCAAACTTGACCTTCCAAGCTGCCCATCAGTTGGACTGATTTTTAGCTCTTAGCAATACTGACAGCCCTCTTGGTGGCCGACTAATGGGAGATAAAGCAAATCGTTGACACCAGTTAACCTCTGACATTTTCCTTTAAATCATGCAGTGTTATTGCCTATTGGCTGGAGGCAATTCATTTCTATTTCCTGGACTCTTGGTTCTCCCTAGCCGGTCATGCTTATACAGTAGCATTTAAAATTAAAAGAAGGAAACTGTGCTAAATTCAGCTAAATTTTAGGTTTGCCTTGAAAATTTCTGAAGACATTTGATACAAACTGATGTTTGCTGTGTCACTAAATAGAAGTTTACTCAAAGAGGAGAGAGTAGGGGTACCTTTAGGGGAGAGGATGGTCAACCAGAGGGGGGACAGCCAATTGTCTCTTGCTTTCACCTTGGTGGCTCTGTATGTAGAGGATTCTTTCGTACCAGAAGTTCGTGAGAAAGGCTATCAAGCCTCTGATATTTAAAATTTATTCTGTAAATGCTCAGAAGCTGATTAGTATGTCAGGTCCAAGTTGGGCTCTTCAGAGAGACTAGAAAAGGAAATAAACCTCTAAAGTGACTTAGTTCAGTCTTGTTGAAAGCCAATTTAAAATCTAATCTAGATTTGATTAACAGTAAAAGCAAGCTGTGTGACTTCTAAAAAAACATTTTAACCCAGACCCACTCTCTTTTTATTTGTTGCTGGTTATCTGTTTACAGATATTAATTTTTCAATGTTGTCAAGAATTGTGTGTTTTACTATATGAATGCGATGGAAGGGTTAGTAGGAAGCACACAGGTTTTAGATTCAGTTACATCTGGATTAAAGTTCTGACCCTGTAATTTATCATCTGTGTGACCTTGGGGGTATTATTTAACTTATATGAGTTTCAGTTTCTACATCTGTAGAAAGGGGATTAAACTATGTACTTTCCAAGATCAACTGTCAAGATTAGAAATTATATATGTAAAACAGCAGGCACAAAGTCAGGGCTTAGTTATCAGTGGCCATTCTAAGGTCTATCATCCAAAGGCTAGACACCCTGGGGATCTCGGGGTCCTCAGAGCTGAGAAACAGAATGCTCTTCCTACTGCATCTTTGTCATGCATTCCAATTTCATCATTAGCTGTACTCTAGTCAGATAAGGGACATCCATGGATGGGCTTTCAGACAGCATGCAGGAGGAGTGAGCTACCTTTAAACCCAGTTCATGGGACTCCTAGCAAGAGTAAAATCCTTTAATAGTGTGGTTTGTAGCTTAAAAAAATTTTTTTGAAGACTTTTATCTGCTATCTTTGTAAGTGATCTTACATATTAATCTTTATTGAAGTTCTGCTTTTTTTAATTGATTTTAAAATTATTTATATGTTTGTTTATTCTTTGTGATACATCTCTTACCAACAAAAAGTATAAAATATGATCATGAAGCAAATACTGTTTAGCTACCACGGAACTTAAATACAAAATAAACACAATCTTTCTGAAGTTGCCTGTACATCATGTGCCAACCTTTCTCATTCTTCAAGCTGGACTCAGTCTCAGTTTTCAGGTTGATTATGCCTTTCTAAAAATATTTTTACCACATATAAATATACCCATAAACAATATGCTACTTATTTTTGAGTTTTTAAAGTTTTATAAAAAATAATCATAGATGTGTAGTGACTTTTAGCAATTTTTAAAAAAATTCATTGAGATAGTTGAGATAATCTTCCATTAATCTCTTAATTTGGTGAATTATATTAGAAGGTTTTCTAATGTTCATCAAATTTTCATGTTTTAATTTAAACTCAACTGATTCATGATGTATGTATATATTTGGATTTGATTAACTCATATTTTGTTTAGGATCTTAAAAATATTAGCAGCTTAGATTTACTCACAGATTTTCTTTCTTAGTTCTTATCTGTTTTCAAAACCAGGATTTTATTAGCCTCTTTGAAGGTTACAGAGAGTGCTTCCTTGTTTTTCTTCTTTTTTCCTCTGGAATTGTTTGCATAAATTGTATCTTTTCCCTTGAAGTTTGATAGAATTCACCTGCAAAACCATATGTTTATCTGTGAGAGATATTTAATTACTGAATCAATTGCTTTAATAAATATAGGACTCTTCAGGTAGGTCTTGCTTTTCTAGAGACATTTTTATAATGTTTTCTAGGAATTTGTCCATTTTATCTAAGCTTTCAAATTTGCTGTAATAAAATTGTTAATAATGTTTTCTGATGTTTAATATGCCAAATCTGTAGTTCTGTTTACTTTCTCATTTATAATATTGTTATTTGAAAATTTTATTTATCTTTTATGATGGTTAAATCAGTTTGTGGTGTTGTAGAGACTGACTTTAAATATTTGTCTTCTGTTTTTATTAATTTTGGCCCTTATCAGTTTTTCTCTTCCTTTAGTCTATTTGGGTTCATTCAGTTTTCTTTCTCTGATTTTTTAAGTTAGACAGTTAATTAATTTCCAGCATTTCTCATTTTTCAATTTAATTATTTAGAGCTATAAATTTCCCTTTAAATACCATCCTCTAAGCTTATAGGTGTAGTATTTTATTTTATTTTTTGCCTTTATTTTGTATTTCCTAAAGTCCACAAGCTCTTTTGTTTTTTGTAATAACTTTTTTTTTTTAACATCTTTATTGGAGTATAATTGCTTTACAATGGCACTCCTAAGCTTGGTTTTATGGTATTAAGGTTGTGTTTTCTTTTTTGGTTTCTAACTTAACAACACTGAGGTCAGAAAACATAATGTTTATATTGTAATTTTGGGAACGTTTCTGAAAATTAGTTTATGGCACACAAAATTTTCCTGATGTCCTGCGTATGATTAAGTGTATGTGATTTCTCCAGCTTTTAAATGTAATGTTCTACATCTATCCATTCAATTAAGCTTGTTAATTATTGAAAGTTAGTTTTACTATTTCTTTTGCTTAATCTATCACTATTGAACAAAATATGTAAAAATCTTCCACTTTCACAACAAACTGAACTTTTCTTTGTAGTTTGCTCACTGCTTGTTTAGTATATCTTAAAGTTATATTTTTACAGGCATACAAGTTTAGAACTGTTATATATTTTAGGAAGATAAAATTTTACTAATATTTAATGACTTTTAAAATTTCTAGCAATGTATATAATTTTCTTATCTCTATTTATCTTATTTTAATATAGTTCTATAAGGTTTTGTGTGACTAGTATTGGATAGGTATATATTTTCCAAATTTTTTCCTTCAGTTTTTTCAACTTTTATGTTTAAGGTTGGCAGCATGCATATAACATTTAGTTCCACAGTCTTTATATTTTAACTTGAGTGTTTAATCCATTTATAGTGATTAAGAGTACTTATTAGTAGTAATTGTTATATTTATTAGATTAATGATTATTTATACTTGTTTAGTGTGCTTTTCTGTATTTCTGTTTTCATCCCTTCTTAACTTTTTCCTGAAGTGATTATAATTTTATTTTTTTCTTATTATTTTTCTTCCCTCGCCCCACCAACTAGTTTGGATATTACTTTATTTTCAATTCTTAGTACAAATTTTAACAGGCATTTTAGAGTAGCTATGTTGAGATATAACTCACATACCAAACAATTCACCCTTTAAAATATACAGTGATTTTAATACATCACAGAGTTATGCAACCCTCACCATAATCAATTTTATGCTATTTTCATTACCCCCCCTAAAGAAATCAATATCCATTAGTAGTCACTTCTGACTTCCCTGGAACCCTACCAGCAGTGGGCAACAACTAATATATTTCTCTGTAGATTTGCTTATTCTGGACAATTAAATGCAATAAACAGAATATAATATGTTTTTTAAGATTGACCTCTTTCACTTAGCATATATTGCAGGGTTTATCCATGTTGTATTTTTATTAGTACATTATCCTTTTTATGGCTGAATAACATTTCGTTGCATAGTTATACCATATTCTATTTACCCATTCATCAGTGACTGGACATTGGGTTGTTTACATTTTTAAGTTGTTATGAATAATGCTGTTATGAACATTCATTTACTACTTTTTAATAAGGACTTGTGTTTTAATTCATATGGTAATTCTATATTTAACTTTTTGAGAACTGCCAAACTGTTTCCCAGTTTAGCATTTTTTTAATGGCTTGATGTTAAGCATCTCTTCGTGTGCTTATTTGTCATTTGCATTTCTCCTCTGGAGCAATGTCTGATCTGATCCTTTGCCCATTTTAAAATTGGGTAATGTCTTTTTATTATTGAGTCATAAGAGTTCTTTATATATTCTGATATAAGTTCCTTGTCAGAATATGTTTGCAAATATTTTCTCTTAATATGCCAGTTGTATTTTCACTTCTTGATGGTGTCTTGATGCACAAAGCTTTTATTTTTATGGAGTCCCATTTATCTATATTTTCTTTTGTAACATGGAGGAGGTGTCTTATAGCTATAATAGTAGTTGGGTTAGGATCTGGGAATTGAGGATCTTGGACAAATCTTTGTTTCTTCAAGACACAATTATTAAGAGGGATAAATGCAAATAAATATATCACACTCCCTTGGCTTAGTAATTTACAATCTACCTAGGTAGAAGAATATGCATAGTTAGAACATTGAATGATTCACATTTATTTATCTTTAATACTGGCTCCAGAGTCCCTTGAAGGCTACTCATTAAAATCCTTCCTGCCACCACCAACCCTAATTAATATTTTATTTATATCCAATATAGGACCTGCCTGAACCTTTTCAAGGTGTTTTCCCAATTTTAAAATGCCTACTTTGTAGCTTTTCAGTCGTAAAAGGGATGAGAAATTAGATTCGCATTACTAAAAAGTTCTAATTACCAATATTTGAATCTTATGACTTGGCTAAGATAAAAACAAAATTGGCTGATATTATTTTTACTTTTAAAAATTCTCTAAATTTATTTTGAAAAGCATTTTAACATCTATCAAGATGCTCAAGTGTAGGAGTAGCTAAGGGAAACAAGTCAGAGAAGTACCTGATCTGGGGAGATAATTATTATCTAAGCAAGCTTAGGGATACTTTAATATGTGGTTATCAGTGCTGGAGAATCTTTCCAGTCTGTTAAGACAGAGTCTTACATAATGTAAGATAGACATGAGACTGACATTTCATCACCTTTGACATATTCTATTGGTCAGAAGCAAGTCTTAGGTTCTGCCTGCACCCAACAAGGGAGGATTATACAAAGGCATGGCTCATTGGGGTGGGTCCACCACACAGTGGGGAATGCAGTTTTAGTTTTCTAGGTTCTACAATATACAAATTGGAAGAGATGTTGAGAGAGCCAAACTGTTGTACCTTGACCATTGTGTCTCAGGACAGGCAAGTGGTCCATTGTGGCTGGAGCCTGGGACCCTGGGAATGGTTCCCTGTAGATAAAGCTGGACAGGTAGGTAGGAGCCAAGTTATAAAGGGTCTGGAATGCCATGATAGGGGTAAGGAGAATTCACTTCCCTTCAACAGGAAGCCTGTGAAAACTTTAAGCAAAAAAAAAAAAAAAAAAAAAAAAAAAAAAAAAAAAAAAAAAAAAAAAGATATAATCAAATCTGAATTTTAGAAACATTTAAACAAATCTAAATTCAAATTTAAACTTAAATTTAAGTTTAAAGAAAGTGCATTAGATTTTTATTGCTCTGTAATAAACTATCACAGACTTATTAGCATAAATGCACATTTATTATCACACAGTTTTGTAGGTCAGAAGTCTGAGAGGGCTCTCGGGATGGGTACTCTGCTTAGGGTCCAACCAAGGCCAAAATCAAGATGTTGGCAGGGCTGGATCCTTATCTGAAAGCTGTAGGGAAGAATCCACTTCCAGGCTTCAGGTTGTTGGCTGAATTCAGTTCTTGAATGAAGGACTGTGGTCCCCATTTTCTTGCTGGCTGTCAGTAGGGAACCTCTCTCCACTCCAAAGAACTTTCAAAGGGTCTCTTTCATCTCAGCAATGGAAAAGCTCCCTTGTGCCAAGTCCCTCTCATGCTTTGAATCTCTGTCTTACCCTGTGCTACCAGCAGGAAGAATATACATCTTTTTATAAATGGTATGCAGTGTATTTCTATATTAGTTTCGAATTTGGTATCACTCAGTAGCTGGTGACTACCTCTGATCTGTGTAGCTGAAAAAAGGTCCTCAGTCTGGTTCTGAGCTGTGAGTCCCCCATTGCTCTTCTGCTCTTCCTTTTAGCTGATGGTTCTGGAAGACTAGATTCTGCTTCTGGCCATTTCACGTCCAGTCATGCCCTCTACTTCTACATTTGCTCAAAACACCAAATCCCACGGATCTCTTTGCTGTATCCACATGCTTTGCAAAGTCATAGCTGTACCTTTACGTCTTAAAAAATAATCTCCTTCTTTATTGCATCCTATAACTCAATAGTAATGGTTTAAAAAAAAATCTTTGCATTTAAACCGAAGAACATGGGCTTTACCTGTAAATATGCACCATAAAGGGAAATGAACCAAACGCTCAAGACAAGGGATAGAAAAATAATTTCAAAAAATATATCTAGAAGTCCCCCCTGCTCCCCACGATTTTTCCCAATCTGCTTTTTATTCCGCATAGTCTCTTGTGTTCTCATCTTTGTGATTGTTTCCTTTATTTATGTATATTACATAATGGCACTTCTGCAGACCTTGGAGATCTGTTTGTTGTTTCTATCAACAGTGACTTGCACTATGACCTTGGTTTTAATCCTAAACTCATTCTGTCTGTGGTCTAGTTCAAAGAGGCTTTTGTTGGACCTATACACACTTCTGCTGTTTCAGATGGCTACCAACCTGTAATTGCATTTGTCCACTTTGACAGTGTTAGCTCAATAGCAGAGAACCAGAGTCACTGCTTTATCTTAGTTCCCTATACTCAGACCCCAGCTCACTGGGGACTCTCCTTCCCTCTAAGTATGTCTAGTGAAAGCCAAGTTTGTTGTGCAAAGTGAGGGACTTCCCAGAACCTTACTGGCCAGAATGCTGCATCGGAATTAGACCTTGAACTGTGCAGATGTAAGGCCAAGATTACATTTCATTTGTAATACTAATAAATATATTTTCCTGGCTGCAGCAACTCAGATTTTTTTACTTATTTTTCACTTCATGCCCATTGATTTTTGGATAATGGTAGGAGAAGATATATGATTACTACAGTAATGTTGATCAAAGCATTGAAGTTAGTCGGGCTTCCAGAAATTGAAGAGAGTGGAATGTATATTTTATTTTACTTTTAATAAGGAATAGGATAGTAGTACAGAACAGGAACACTTCATATTCACTAGTAACATGAAGGCTTCTTATTCATGGCGAATTACATTCCTAGAAAAGTATTTCATTAGGAATAATTTTTCTGATTCTGATTTTCTGTAGAAACAATGTTATATGATGAATAATAATGCATACTTTCTATTTTAAAATGTTTCTCAGTGACATTTATGTGCATCTAACATATGAAGCTAGAATTTGACTTTTCCTCTTTTGTGATTGTCCATGCACCTTGTACATTTATTTAAAAGACATCTTTATTGGAGTATAACTGCTTTACAATGGTGTGTTAGTTTCTGCTTTATAACAAAGTGAATCAGCTATACATATACATATATCCCCATATCTCCTCCCTCTTGCATCTCCCTCCCTCCCACCCTCCCTATCCCACCCCTCTAGGTGGTCACAAAGCACCAAGCTGATCTCCCTGTGCTGTGCAGCTGCTTGCCACTAGCTATCTATTTTACGTTTGGTAGTGTATATATGTCCATGCCACTCTCTCACTTTGTCCCAGCTTACCCTTCCCCCTCCCTCCCTGTGTCCTCAGGTGAGTTCTCTAAGTCTGCATCTTTATTCCTGTCCTGCCCCTAGGTTCTTCAGAACTTTTTTTTTTTTTTTTAGATTCCATATATATATGCTAGCATACGGTATTTACTTTTCTCTTTCTGGCTTACTTCACTCTGTATGACAGACTCTAGGTCCATCCAACTCACTACAAATAACTCAATTTTGTTTCTTTTTATGGCTGAGTAATATTGCATTGTATGTATGTGGCACATCTTCTTTATCCATTCATCTGTCGATTGGCACTTAGGTTGCTTCCATGTCCTGGCTATTGTAAATAGTGCTGCAATGAACATTGTGGTACGTGACTCTTTTTTCTTTTCTTTTTTTTTTTTTTTTTTTTTTTGCGGTACGCGGGCCTCTCACTGTTGTGGCCTCTCCCGTTGCGGAGCACAGGCTCCGGACGCGCGGGCTCAGTGGCCATGGCTCACGGGCCCAGCCGCTCCACGGCATGTGGGATCCTCCTGGACCAGGGCACGAACCTGTATCCCCTGCATCGGCAGGCGGACTCTCAACCGCAGCGCCACCAGGGAAGCCCTCATGACTCCTTCTGAATTATGGTTTTCTCAGGGTATATGCCCAGTAGTGGGATTGCTGGGTCATATGGTAGTTTTATTTTTAGTTTCTTAAGGAACCTCCATACTGTTGTCCATAGTGGCTGTATCAATTTACATTCCCACCAACAGTGCAAGAGGGTTCTCTTTTCTCCACACCCTCTCCAGCATTTATTGTTTGTAGATTTTTTGATGATGGCCATTCTGACTGGTGTGAAGTGATACCTCATTGTAGTTTTGATTTGCATTTATCTAATGATTAGTGATGTTGAGCATTCTTTCATATGTTTACTGGCAATCTGTATATCTTCTTTGGAGAAATAGGTCTTCTGCCCATTTTTGGATTGGGTTGCTTGTTTTTTTGATATTGAGTTGCATGAGCTGCTTGTAAATTTTGGAGATTAATCCTTTGCCTTGTACATTCTTAAAATAATTATATATGAATCTGTCTCCCTAATTAAAGAATTGTCTTTGAAGGCATGGGTTATATTTTATTCATCTTCATATCCCTAGTACTTTCATGTCCCTCAGTCACAATGCCTGGCATATGATAGTTATGCAATAATTGTTTGTTAAATAAAAAGCCCAGGAAATATCTGGTTAGAAAAATTTTCTTTAAAAAAAAAGCTTTTGATAAAAAAGGAGGGACTTTATTAGTACTAACCACACTGTTTTTCTTAAATAACAAAATTACCTATCTTTACAATACTTCTTTCTTATCTTTAGCCACTGTAGTTCTGATTATAAATGTAAAAAATGAATCTCAAAGGGGAAGTTGAATCAGGAGGAAATAGAAGTGTTCTGAGGAGAAGTAGAAAAAACTAAAGTTCAACTAGAGTTGTATGAATAAGTGATTCAGTGAAAAGTAACAGAAAGATAAGAATGTTGATACAACTTTGATATCCTTTCTAAACATAAATTTTAGTCACCTCATTAAAGAGTTGTGGTCAGTGGAGGGACAATGGAGACCTGAGCCAAATATCAGCTGTGAAACTTTAATCGTATCTCAGAAATCAAGACTTTTGTTTTTATAATGATGAGGGACCTGTGAAGCACTTCAAAAATTCCTGTGGTATTCATAGTCTTGCTGTTTTCTGGTTTGTGTCAGTGGAAAAGTCTCTTAAAATTTTCCACTGTGAAGAAAATTTACCCAATTGCTGTCAAACCTCTGTATTTTTTGCACCGCATTTTCAGCTCCACACACTCAAGCAAGTAATCTGAACTCCAGAGTCCTCCTTTTGGGTGTTTTCAGGACATGCTTTCTGCACAAAGAATCTAATTTCAGAGACTCTCTTGGTAGAGCAGAATAATTGATACCCAGGGTGGGGAAAAGGGTTGAATGTGATTTTGTTTTGGAGGAAACACCAGTTGCTAGGCAGGTACATAGCTGCTGCTGTAATTAGTTTCTAGAACAATAGCAGAAGTTACTAATTCTTTATCTTCTCAATTAAGAGTTCTTGATGTGTTGTTCAGATGGTAGTTGTAATTGTGTATATCTTGTAAAAAATTCACCCTATCTGAATTTGGTTGTAAGTTCTGAGACTCTTAAAGAGTCTATCTCCAAAGACAGTGATCTGGTTAACTTATTTCTTAGGTGTCAAGTACTCTGCTTACTAAATAATCTTGGTCAAATATTATTTCTCCTTTGTGTCTCTTTAAACTCTCTTGCCACTTTTCCTCATCAATTCACGGAATCCAGGAGTTGAAGGCAGCATGATAAATCATATAATCCAGATTCCCAGGAAATGCAGTCTTTGCTCCATCATAGCTCTGACAACTTCTGCTTTACACAGTAATGAAACAATATCCACCCTTAATCCACTCTATAGAAATGTAGTATTAAAAATTTTAAAAATATATTTAAGCTTTTAACTATAAGCTGCCCCTCCCAGCTGTCACCTATTTATAAAGTTGTGCTTTGTATCCTGAGGCTGCTAGTCAAGTTCCTCTTTGATAGCTTTATATAATCATCTAACTTTACCCTTCCTTCCCATACAGTCACAGAAGGTTGGTTCTACTGACTCTCATTTCTCATAAAATAATATAAGCCAAGGTGATGTGTCAGCTGTCAAGTGATTTTTGAATGGAAGTTATTGTTCTTTGCCATTAGTATAGAATAAGGTATCAGCCTCTTTAATCTTTAGGTTTATACTTTTTTATGAGGTTTTGATCTCCCTGTTCTTTACCTTCTTAATTATTAGAAAGACATGAGCATACACACTACTGTGTATAAAATAGATAATCAACAAGGACCTACTGTATAGCACAGGGAACTATATTCAATATTTTTTAATAACTTATAAAGGAAAAGAATCTGAAAAGGAATATATATATACATATGTATATATATAACTGAATCATTTTGCTGTACACCTGAAACTAACACAACATTGTAAATCAACTGTACTTCAAAAAATTTTTTTAGAAAATGAAAAAGAAAAGAAAGAGGAGATGAGCAGTTATTACTTTGATCTTTGTCCACTAGACCAAAGGACTTCAACTTTTGTTTGTAGTTAATAAAAAAAGTTAGTAAGGATTTAATTTTCTGAATCTAAGTTATATTTATATAAATATAAACATAGTATTAGTATATTTTAGGCCTTTTCCCTTAATTTTATTTTTTCCAATTCATTTTTTACTTATTTGCAATTTAAAAATAGATTGGAGGAAAGAATATTGAGGCAAAAAACCCGCTATTTTTAATTCTCAAAAAAAATTTTTTGGTAGATATTTTTATTTCCACTTAACAGATAAGGAAACTGACTTTCAGAGAAGGTATTAAATTTACCTAAGTTTACATATCTAACAAGTGACCTTTAAAAAAAATCTTCACAAATAGGAAACGGAACAGTAATACAACTAGAAAGCCCATGAAACAACACTGACGTAAGCAAATAATATACTCAGGTCAAGATTTTAATAGATCGTGGGGAAAGAAACAAATCTAGGATGAGATAAAAAAAGAAATATTCAATATTATAAAGCTATAATTAACAAAATTATTCAGTTAAAAATTAAATCAATAATTATTTCTAGAAGATTCCAGAAAGGAAAACAAATGAGAAGAGGTAGAAAAGTGCCATCTTGAATACTGGATTTCATGAAACAGTTCAGTTAAAATTGAAGATAATGATAGTAATACTTAATAAATAGTAATACTACATTAATAAATACTAATACTGATATAAATATAAAGAAAATAATACCTGTGTCATGTTTATAATTTACAAATTTATTTCTTATGTTACTTTATTGATCAAGTTAATAATTCCAAAGAAACATGTGAATTTAAAATGGTTGAAGCAAAATTAGTCAAATACTGCATGTGTGATTCTTGATATAGAGACATGTGTTCAGTGCCATTTTCCCATGACCTCCGGGATAGATAGTCTGGTGACTGCCCGCCAGCAAGTGTTCATGTAAGAAAGAGCTAGAAAAGGATTCAAGATAATATTTAAACCAATTTAAGAGAATCTGATAGAATCCATTTTTTAAAAATAAAAATATGTGTCTATATCATAGTATAGCAATAGGAAGAACCTGCCCAACGTAGGAAAGAGCATGAATTTGAAGTCAAGGAAGTTTGACTTCTGATCTTAATTTGTTCTTTAAAAGATAGAACCAAACATTTCAATTCTTTGGTCTTTATTGCTCTGTAAAATAAGGGGTTTGGATGAGGTCAGTGGTACTCAGTTGGGAGAACCAACCTAACACCTCGAGGTGCATTAGGAATGGTGGGTGCTTTCATGTTGAAAACTCGGGAGCAGTAGAAAACTCTGGAACAGTCAGTCTGCGGCACAGGGAACTCTTGGTATTAAGTGCCTCACAGAGTTCTGTGGATCATGCTACTCACAGCCCACTTATCCAGGAGTTATTCATCTTTACTAATTTACTTTCTGAAGAAGGAAACCACAAAACAGGTTCTAGTTGGAGAAATGGTAATTTTTTCCCTAAGTTTAAGGAGAGCTAGGCAGATTTCTTAAAGGAACTACCTTAAATAATCAGATGTTTTTATTCAGAGGAAAGACATCATACACCTACACTGTGAGACATTCCAGTGATGTGAAGGAAGGCCGACCTAAAGCAAATAGGGCCAAATCCCTAAAATCAGCGCTACCTGAATAATTTTAGGAGACCAAGATACGTGGTCATTGCATTGAGCTACACCTAAGTGATCAGTTTTCTGTAGTTATTTAGTTTTATAAATTTCCACTTAAGATTTCTAAGCTAAACCATTTAGCCTCGATAAAACCTTCCTTAAGAGAAACACAAAAGTATTTTCAAGCACCATTGACTTGTACTTGGGTTTTCCAAGCAAAACTGTTTACTAAGAATTAAACACTTTATTTACACTCTCAGTGGATAGGTTAAGCTTTATCTGACGATGCTGGAAAATTCTCAGAAGTGCCTCAAACAGAAATGATACATTTTGCTCTATTTTAGGATTATTGCTGAAGTCACAAAGCATCATGGTGTTTGAGTTTGGAATGTTTCCCATGCTTTTATCCTTCCTGAAGTACATCAAACAGAAATGATAAAGAAAGACTCTCCAGCATCACTCAAAGCTGCTGGAATATCTACTAAGAAATTTTCGGTTACTAAAGATGGCTTCCCCAGTTTTGGAAAAGAAAAAGTAATTTGGGATAAGTCAAGATAAGCATCTAGCCTTGGTAGAAATCTACATGAACCAAAATACCAACTTCTAGGAACCTTACACTTTGAGAATCATACCATCTTAGCCAGCAGATTCCTACTTGTTGAGTACAGCTTGGTGAAGAAGCAATCATTATGTCTGTGAGAACTGAGAAAAGAAAGTTTCATAAATTTAAAGTGATTGGTCAGGGTGGAGTATAAAATATCTAAAAGAGAAAGTGAAATTTATGAAAGTCTGCACCCTCCTAGGTTTTGTATAATGAGGATTTTGAGAGCAATAGATAAACATTGTGTAATTGGTTTCATTTTTAGGTAACTTGAAATACCAGTAGGAAAAACAGGTTTACCTGTATTTTCAGAAAGTGAATGTTTTTTGAAATGGGTTGAAGGGGTTTCTTATAAATTGGATGGAAATTATGTCTGAAAAATGAGATGAAAACAGTGATTTAACAGCAACACGCTTTCTCAGTTGCACCTGTGCTCAGCTGCAAGCAGCATAAAATGCCCCAGGAAGTAGCATCTGTTTACCACCAGTGGAAGGGAAGCAGGGCAGTCCTCCGGCAAAATTATAAAGCACAGAGAGTGAGATTAAAAAAACCTCAAACTTCTTTTGATGTATTAGGAAGACCTCTTTAAAAAGGTAACATTCTCTCCATTGTCAAGGCTCCCTCACTTCCTTAAAATATACCCAGAGGTGTCTTTCCACCTTCCACCTCCTAATTTGTTATTTTCAATTTCGTGGGAATGAGTGTGAATTCCATGTATTCCTCTTACTGTAGAATCCTTGTATTTGCAACTATTTCTCTAAACCTCGTACATTAGGATGTAAGGGCCACTGAGACAGGTGATATTTTTTACATTTTTTTCACTGATGTATATTCCTCAGAGCTCAAAAGCATTTGCCGAGTAGACAGACTTGCGTCTACGATGAAATTATTTAGAGGTAGAACGCCTGACTGTCCATCATCTGGTTTGGCCATTTTAGGAGTTGGGGGTGAAGAACAGAAAAATTGAGGTGGACCATCTTAAGCCACTTTGCAACTAGATAAAGTGAAATCAGCTCCATAAATTGTAAGTTAGTTTGATTTGTTCTGCCACACAGTGTGGTTTGTTGAGATGCAAAAGAAAAGCTGTGGGCATGGCGCCACCTGGTGGTAAATGTTCCCCCGGTCTCAGTGCTCCTCTGTCATGGGGGACAGGGCCTATGACATGGACCACTGAAGACCAGAATCTTTAGATGTACCACATTCCCTCTGTTTTGTAGGTCACTGGCATTACACCTCACTCCTGAACCCTGGAGATGCCCTAGGTGAGAAAATCCCCACGGCGGCTCATTCTAGGCCCCTCCCTTGCACGTCTCTGCATGTTCCCTGTTTCCATTTACATCCTTATATTGACTATTCCACCTCTCTATCTCAAAGTTTTCAGCAAACCTTTCAGCACTGTTGCACATAGTGCTTCTATATATATTGTGGCTTCTGTTCCTTAAGTACCCATTTTAGAAAAAATACTATGAGTTTCAATCTTACAACACACTTTCAAGATGGGCATTTTTATTAGCAGTTGAGGAGATTGGGACAGAGAGAAGTTGCTGGTTACACTCTTTAGATGTTACATGAGTATTCATACTAATTATTAGTCCAGCGGAGTTTGTTCAGTCCTTAAACCAAACAGAAGAAACATTGTCAAGAGCTTTTTTTAATGTGTAAGAAAGTTGGTTCGATATCTTACAAAAATTTCCACTTGGCAGATCAAAAAAACTGAATTAATTGGTTTTTAACCTGACATTCTTAAATTGTGCTAGATAAAGTCAAAATACATATATAAAAAACAAATTCTTCCTCTTCAGAAGCTTGTATGTAATTACAAAGCAAAGTGATTGAATCGTCTCTCTTTTAGTTTCACGTTTCTATTCCTTTTCCTATATTCATGTTCTGGGTCAGTTCATCCTTTTGGAAAATTGCTCATTCTGTGCCAGCATCACACTACTCTACTGCCACAGTATAAATTCTATCCTGTTCATTCCCACAGTTACTTGATTCCATGGGGGGGACTATTTGAGGTAGTGGAAACCCAAGATTCCAAACTGTAGGCCAAGGGGGTACACCTGGCCGTTGATGACCCAGATATCACTTTATTCTAAAATTTGAGCCAATGTTTACATATTAGGAGAGTTCTCATAAAAATCCTGATTTCTGGATTCTTTTTAAAAATCTAGGCACACTAGTTATAGCTGGAAATGAGTATCTGCTGCCTTGTTTAATCAGGCATGTCCTTTCCAATCAGCCATAGTCTCTGTCCCTCCCTATTGTATTTTTTTTTTTTTTTTTTTTTTTTTTTTTTTGCGGTACGCGGGCCTCTCACTGTTGTGGCCTCTCCCGCCGCGGAGCACAGGCTCCGGAAGCGCAGGCTCAGCGGCCATGGCTCACGGGCCCAGCCGCTCCGCGGCATGTGGGATCCTCCCGGACCGGGGCACGAACCCGTGTCCCCTGCATCGGCAGGTGGACTCTCAACCACTGCGCCACCAGGGAAGCCCGCCTATTGTATTTTTGATGCTGAGACTGAGTGTCCATTTGCAGTATTGAAAAATGAATGACACTGGAATGTTAGAATTCTTGCATTCCACTCCACTCCACTCCACCTCACCCTATAGATACCAATGTCTGCAGACTCTGCTGTAGCCATCTCTACCTCTGGAAAGAAATAGTGAATTGGTGCAGTTCTTGTCATTTGTGAGGGCGAGGAGACCCTTCTGAAATGCTGTTTCACCCGCAGGCAATGCAGTCATCTGGAGAACTTCACTAAGAGAAAAGTCATTTCTTAGGATTAGGATTTGATCCCACCTTGTACACCAATGACACAAGATCAGATCTCCAAAAAGCAGGATTTTCCTCAGAGCTGTGTATTTCATCTATTTCCCACAACCTCTAGAATCTCAGAAACCTCACAGGTGGTTCAGGATGGTGTTTGAGGATCCACATACTTATGGTTAAGGACCTTGCTCAAGGTCACACAGCGGCAGAACCAGTATTCAAAGTCAGGTCACTGGCACTCTAAATCACCAGGCTTGGAGCTCCAGAGATATTTGTCAAATACATAAATGAGTCTATAAGATGATACATAATGTTATTCATATCATGTAGTTATAAAGGTTAAGTTAGAACCTCAGAAATTTGAGAATTCCCTTGATTTCTCTTTCTCCCTATCACCCATCACTAGTCTATTTCACTTTCATTATACATCTCAGATCTGTCCGTTCCTTCCATCTGCACGGTGATCACTTGAGTCTGAGAGGCACCCATCTCTCAGGTGGACAGGTACGCTAGCATCTTAACTGGTCTCCGTGCTTCCACTTTCCTGCCCTTTGCAGCCTGTTCTCCACACTGAGGCCACAGTGCACTTTGCCCTGCTCTTATCTTACCTTAACCGAGATCTTGTCACTCCTCTGCTTAAACCTTTCAGTCATTTACATAGTGACCTCAGGAAAAATGTCAGAATCCTTAATGCCTTTCAGAATCCATCAAGGCTTTGTCTGCCCTGCCTCTGCCTGGTCTCCATCCTCACCCAGAATTGTGCTGAACTTCCCCTAGAGCAGCCCTTTCTGTTTTAGGGCCTTCCCACATGCATTCTTACCCCTGTTATTTGCTTATTTAACTCAGACTGATCTTTTCCAAAATCCATAGAGAGATTCTTCATCACCCCTACTTAGTTCTTTGATACACACACACACACACACACACACACACACACACACACACACACACACACACACTTTTTCTCACTGTTTTTTGTTTTTACTTCATGTTAATTCTCACTGTTTGTAGCTATATAATTAATTAATTGTGTCACTATGTATTGTCAAACCCCAGAACAGGGACACATCTCTGCTGTTAACTTCCAGTGGTACAGCACTAAACACACACCATGTTCCTAATAAATACTTGTTCCGTTAATTTGCATAAGATATACACAGGGACATGGACTTTCCAGAAGGGCAGGAGGCAGAGATGTAGGTAAGGTACCTGGAGCAGACTGATTTTTTAATTTTTTTCCTCCAGATAAGGGTGTGGCCTTGTTGTTTCTGAGTTTGCTCTAGGTCCAAGAGTGCCCACACTTTGTTTGTGCCCACACTTTGCCGACATTTGTTTTTTAGTTGAAGTGCTTGATAATTAGCAGAGCGTCTCCCAGAATGATACAAGCTCTGACTAGAAAAGAGCTTGGCACAGCAAAATTGGGTGATTTCTTGGATCGTGCCAGGGTCATTGCAAATGGAGGGAAGTAAAAACAATTGAGGAAATAGAGCTGAGTTGCTGTGAGGTTAGCTGTAGGCACTGAAAGTGGCTAAATCAAAGCTGACTCTCTTGTTCATGGCTTTTCTCATTTAATCTTCATAATTCCTTAATGTAGGTAATATCTTCATTGTATAGCTTGGGCTGCATATTCAGCATCCCTGGCAGCCTTCCTTTCCATTGGAGAACCAGTAGCTGGGAGAGGCCCCACTGAGCTAGGCTGTCTTTCTGTTTTGTGTGCCCAGGTCACTTCTGAGAAGTTTACGATCCCTTCGCTAATTAAGATGGAAACCTAAATTCATCCTACAGGGTATGTTAGAGGTGAGCTAGGGAGAAGAGTGAGGTTGTCTTCTCCAGCTATTGTGTAACCTGTATGAAACTCTGAAGCAGAAAAAAAAAATCTAAAAACTGTTCCCTGAGATATAGTAAAAGTCGAAAACATAACTATAATTATTAGGTTGTACACTTCTCAGAGTAACAGTACCCTACTATTAGGAAGAAAAAGTACTTGTTAAAATATGCAAATCATAAAAATTGTTTTTCATTTTCTTGGTACACAGAGCTGGGAGGTATTAGGTGGCTTTGAAAGTTGACATTTCCTTTCTGTTCTAAGTCACACATGATAATTTAACCTGTTGCTATGCCCCAAATTATTCCCAACTGATCTTGGTTGTGTGCATACAAGAGAGTGAGCAGAAATTTGAGGATTAATCTCTTCAAAATTATTAGGGGGCTTCCCTGGTGGCGCAGTGGTTGAGAGTCCGCCTGCAGATGCAGGGGACGCGGGTTCGTGCCCCAGTCCGGGAAGATCCCACGTGCCGCGGAGCGGCTGAGCCCGTGAGCCATGGCCGCTGAGCCTGCACATTCGGAGCCTGTGCTCCACAAAGGGAGAGGCCACAACAGTGAGAGGCCCACGTATCGCCAAAAAAAAAAAAATTCTTAGGGACTACATGACTCCTATTAAAGTTCCTTGTGAGTTTCTTGATTTGTTTGAAAGTCTTTAGAATGAATGTGTAGGGTAGCCTTGCTTAAAAGAATAACACACTTAGTTAAGAATACTAGAAGATAGCATTGTTTTTTTTTTTTTTTAGAAAATTTGCTTCTAGAAGACACCATTGTTAACTGCTAAGAAAAGTTAGGTTCAGCAACACTTGAATGAACACATCTGTAAACAGTTACCTGTGACCATGTATGATAAACCCAACTACTAAGATAGGAGTAAAGTAAAACTTTCCTTCCCAGGTATATTGAGAGAATCAGAAGTTTTTGGTCATGTCATTGCTGTATGCACATGAAATTTTTGAAATGATCACGTCCAAATTCAAAATTGGAGGCTGTGGGGGCTTCCCTGGTGGCGCAGGGGTTGAGAGTACGCCTGCCGATGCAGGGGACCCGGGTTCGTGCCCCGGTCCGGGAGGATCCCACGTGCCGCGGAGCGGCTGGGCCCGTGAGCCGTGGCCGCTGAGCCTGCGCGTCCGGAGCCTGTGCTCCGCAACGGGAGAGGCCACAACAGTGAGAGGCCCGCCTACCGCAAAAAAAAAAAAAAAAAAAAAAAAAAAAATTGGAGGCTGTGGATCCTTGAAAAAAAACATTTCCCCAAGCCAATTTTATATACTGAATTGACTGACATTCTGTCAATATGCCTTGCATATATGATGCCTCAATCTGAATCTAAATCTTCGTTGGGTTTTGCCAGTCGTGAGCTCTGTGCATCTGAGCAGCAGATACAAGCAGCCCCAGTGTAGACTTCACTTAGCCATCTAGGGACATCCTTGTATGTTGCGTAACAGTCATGAATAGTCAGGGTGCAAATTTTCTCATGATCATTCTTAAGGAAACACACTGTGGATAAAAATCAAAATGAAGTGAAGCGGGAATGATAGAGATTTCCTTTTTTAAAAGGATTCATTTGAACAGCAACAAAATTGGCTCAATTCTTGTATATTTTTCCTCCACTGAATTCTTCTCTTAGTGAGGTCATTGCTAGGCTTTAAATGGTGTTCATGAAAAGCTATAATCATCTTTTGTGATTATAAAAGTAGGCTGAAATGCAGAGTTGAAAATAATAGTATAAGAAGGAAAATATAGGAAAGCATGTGAATAAGACAATCACTTGTGGTTCTTTTTTTTTTTTTTTTTTTTTTTTTTTTTTGCGGTATACGGGCCTCTCACTGTAGTGGCCTCTCCCGTTGCGGAGCACAGGCTCCGGACGCACAGGCTCGGCGGCCATGGCTCACGGGTCCAGCCGCTCCGCGGCATGTGGGATCTTCCCGGACCGGGGCACGAACCCGTGTCCCCTGCATCGGCAGGCGGACTCTCAACCACTGCGCCACCAGGGAAGCCCTCACTTGTGGTTCTGAAGAGGGTTATTGTTCATCCGCTGATCGGAAAGGCTTTTATTACACTGAATAACACTTTACTCATGGGTCCACCTTAGATCCCCGCTGAATCAGTCACAGAAAAGAAGTGAACTTGTATGTGTACTCGATGGTGTACTATTTTGCTTTATCATGAAAAATAACCTTTAAAATCCACAGATCTACTCTGAGTTTTAACACGATTCTACTGAAGCTGTAGGATGCCCAGGCTTTGGCCACCTGGGAATACGAAGTGGTTGTGACCATCTGAAGGCACAGTAGTGCTAATATGCTGTCTAGGAGGAAGAGACATAAGAGATGTGCCCTTGTTCTTGAGAAGCTCACATTTTGATTATGAGAGAATTTGCCTCATCCTTGCATACACATGCTCTTGAGCTGTCCTTGAAACAGGGATTAATTACCTAGTTAGGGTTCACTAGGGAAGAAAAATACTTCGTACATATTTCCACATTCTGCAAATCCTACAAATCAAGGAACCATAGAATGTCAGAAGCAGGAAGAGACATTAAGAACCGTTCTAGTCTATCCCCTTAAAGTGCCAACTGGGGCCGTCATTCTTTTGAAACATTATGAAGGAATATTTCAGGGAGTTTTTCAAAAAGGCAATTAACAAGTTATCTGGGATATTAATTTATTTCACTTGAGCAATTTTGAATCAACCCAAATGTCTAGGCCAATTTTGAATGCCAAGGACAAGCAGAGATTTTAATCAAAGGAACTTACGTCTTTGACCTTATTTTGTTGAGCACAGAAGAGGAAACTAGGGAATTAACCTTAGAGCAACAGGAGTGAGAATTACGTCTGTACATTTCTCTGAAAAGGTTAGTCCATGAAATTTGACTGAAGAGCTGGCATAATTGACACCTTTAATTAGGAAGTTATAAAAGAACTTGCATTCCATTTTTATACATGAATTCAGAAACACTATATTTTTCTGGAGTGAAAACTTTGAATAACGCAGGAGTGTGATTTGCATACCAGTCCTATAATGTGTTATTATCATTCTGCTAAGAAAGAAAAGGACTCTCAGAGAGGTTAAATAATCGTCAAGGTTACAGAACTTCTGAGTGGCATAGCTACCATTTGAAACTAAACTTGTCTGATCTCCAAAGCCAGAGCTCAGCCTACTGACTACGGCCAGCTTGTGCCTAGCATCTAATGGGCAACGTTTGAAAACGGCGTGGACACCCAAATCTGTAAAGAAAAAAAGAACAGGGGACTTCTCCCCCCCACCCCGCTCCTTATTCTGTATGGCAGGAGACTCTTGTCCACTTGCCCTGAATCCTGGCTGGGGGATATCAGAGGAGGAAAAAAATGATAGCAGCTCACCACAAAATTTGGTGGTGTTTTGAACTCTGGTCTTGTTCCCAATCCACCTTCTATTCTTCTCTTTTTAGAGTCCTAAACACCTGTTCCAGTTGTTGTGTTACCTCTGCATATAACAGCTATGCAACAGTAAGGGAGACAAGATGGCGTGTGCTTACTCCATCTTATGCAGAACCAAACTTTCTTTTTATTTATTTATTAAATTAAAAAAATTTTAATTTAATTTATTTTTTTTATACAGCAGGTTCTTATTAGTTATCTATTTTATACATATTAGTGTATATATGTCAATCCCAATCTCCCAGTTCATACCACCTCCACCACCACCCTGCCACTTTCCCCCCTTGGTGTCCATACATTTAGAACCAGACTTTCTTAAATGAATTTAAAATACACAGAAATAATAGAAGGGGAAAGATTTGGGAAATAGTCTGGTCCAAGCTTCCAGACGAGAAACTTCTTTATTCTAAGAAATCTCTAAGGAAGAAGTTTTCATATCCTTTCCCAGCTCCTTCCAGTGTGAGGTCACTTTGCTGTGTAGAAAATTCCATAGATAAGGATGGAATCTTCTTTATCGGCGGTAAAGGGAATTCTTATTTAACATTTCATTTAATACAACTCACCAAATTTTGAGTGCCTACTATAGTTGAAAAACCAATATTTTGAGAAATGGAGAACATGCTATGGTCAGCCTCCCCTTGTCCCTCTCTCATTGGTATCACCACTTCTTTTCTCAGTGTTAAGCTGGACAAGCTAGTTTAGCTTCTCTTTGAAATTATACATACTTATGATCCAGCAACTTCGTCCCTTAAGAGACGTTTCCTCACCCTGTCTTCAGCACCTAGCGGGGCAAAGGACCAATAAGTGCTCCTAAATGTTGGATGAATTGTCTTGAGGCTGGAAACTTTAGAAATGTGGCCCTCAATTTAAAGAAACTTAGGAAATGTGCACATTTTTAAAAGAAAGAACATGTGGAGGCTTTTCCAGTATCCTTTCCAATACAGACTGCACTCTAGAAACTTTGCCTTTTCATTAGAAGTCTCCTTTCTCGGGACTTCCCTGGTGGCACAGTGGTTAAGAATCCACCTGCCAAGGTAGGGGACACAGGTTTGAGCCCTGGTCCGGGAAGATCCCACATGCCATGGAGCAACTAAGCCCGTGTGCCATAACTACTGAGCCTGTGCTCTAGAGCCCACGAGCCACAACTACTGAGCCCATGCGCCACAACTATTGAAGCCCGCGTGCCTAGAGCCCATGCTCCACAAAGAGAAGCCATCGCAGTGAGAAGCCTGCGCACTGCAACGAAGAGTAGCCCAACGAAGAACCAACACTGCCGAAAATAAATTTATATATATATATATATATATATATATATATAAGAAGTCTCCATTCTCTAATTTTTTCAGAAGGTGTAGATATTTTGTATTTTCATGTTTCCCTGCAAATGTGTCCCTAGGACACTGCATTTCTACTATTAGGAAAAGTCCATTGATAGACTGAACTCTTTAAAATTTCAGTTTCATTTATAGCTTTGTATAGTTTCAACTGCTTTCCTTCTCACCACTGAATTCAATAATGCTTAGTAAGTCCAGGGTTAATGATGTCAGTCAGGGCTGACTTGTCACTGTGCAGAGAGTGACAGGAAGACAAATAGAGATGTGATTTGGTGTGACGATAGGTGGAAATAACTTTAGTTTCTGTTGATGCACTGGTTACAATCTAATCTAGTCCTGTCCTCTTTTTTCCCCGTTTCTTCCCATATCTTTTATCCTTTGAGAAGGAGGAGTATCTCGCCTCTACCTATGTTTGTGGCAGTGCTTCTGCATATAAAGTCTCTGATTATTTGCATGCATTATATTCTCTAGTTATGCAAGGTAAACACAGGCATAAGGAAAATATAAACAATGGAGATCACAGAGAGGCAGTCACTGCTGAAATGCTCTTTGGAAGCCTTTTCCAGAGCAGTGTGTAAAATCTGGAAACTACCTCTCAGTTATCTGTTCTGCTCAAACACTGCATGTAGTCATTAATATTTAAAGTCTATTTTACTTCACTTCTGTTTAGTCTGAAAACTTTGGACCTAGGGAAAACAAAGTTGTGGTTTAGATGGCCAAGGATAGCGAATTATCTCGACTTTAAAGGATGACAAGAAAAGTCAGCCATCAGTGGGTCAAAAATTATTTCTTAAGATCTTAAACCAAATATTATATCTGTACATGACAAAGTCTTTTCCTTCTTGCTCAATTAAAAACAACAAAAGAAACAAAAACCCAAAACCTTCTTGAATTGCCAACTAAGTAATGTTTAGTCACTGGATTCATTTACTACCAATCTGAAAGCTAAATTGACAGAAAATAAAAACCCTGGCAACTCATTGTTAGGTTGTAGGCTTTTTGGAGCACTGTAAAATTACAGAACTCAGACAAAAATATCCCTCAAATGTGTCCTGAAGTATCTGGCCTTAGGTTAAGTGATCTGGTTAGAGGCCCAGTGGGTACCATGGTTTTTATGAATGAGCCTTCGTACCTTGCTCATGGATGCTCAGTTTGGCACTTGAGCAGAAGTGCATTGACGTGTGTACAATGAGAAGGTTCTTGACAAAGTAGTATCTGACAATGCACATGTCTCAGAAGTGATGCAATATTTAGTTCTGCTTAATTGCATTAGAAGTTGAATGAAATGGACTGTTTGTTTCCCCCCAAAATTCATATGTTGAACTCCTACCCCCTAGTGAGATGGTATTTGGCCTTTGGGAGGTTGTGTGGTTTAGATGAGGTCATGAGGGATGGGATTATAAGAAGAGGAAGAGAGGCCAGATCTCTCTCTCTCTGCCATGTGAGCTCTCCACGTGTGCCAGGAAGAGGGCTCTCCCCAGGAACTGAATCGGCTGACACCTTGATCTTGGACTTCCCAGCTTCTAGAATTGTGAGACGTAAATTCCTGTTGCTTAAGCCAACCAGTCTATGATATTATGTGTTGGCAGCCTGAGCTGACTTACACAGTGAGCTACAGAAATGAAAATATAATAAGAACATCTGAAATCTCCACACCTGTATTAGTTCCTGACTTGCTTAGAGTGTTGTGTATAAAGAAAGAAAATCTTAAGCTTTTGAAACTGCTTAAGTTAAACTTAATAATTCTGAGGAAAATAATTGATAGATGTTGAATTGCACATCATTACTGGCAACTGTTCAGCTTTTGACTTTCAAATAAAATCTCAGTCTAAAACCTCAAAGTAATGTGGCATAAATCAATTTTCAGATTTAATTTTTTTTCTTCAGAGCTCTGTGTAAGGTATTTTTCTAGCATTTGGTAATTTTCCAACCACAATAATGCAGACTGTTAGAAAACTCTTACACTGTTTCAACTGAAAGTAAAAGTGGGAGCATGCCGTTCTAGAAATAACAAAAAATATTTTATTTATTTCAAACTATAGAAATGTATTTTACATATATATAGCTCGCACAAAGAATGAATGGAGAAATATACAAAATTGGAAACTCAGAAATACCTTTTACATCAACTTACTATAGGGGCCTTACCTTGCATTCATATCCGAAAAGTGTAAGGTTTTTCAAAATTGAAAAAAAAAATAAAGTGTTTCTCAAGTCAGTGTTGAACCTAAACTAAGTTTCATGTGCTCAGTGACATTTCCTTCTAATTTCTTCCCCCATGGGAAATCTTCTCAAGCCTTCAAACATTGCATCAAATTTTAATTCAGCTCAGATAACTCTGCCTAGAGAGCTATGAGTTGTGTGTGACTTTAAAAAATAGTTTCTGGAGCAACCAGTTTGAAGGACCCCTTTCTTGAAAGGTTGAGGGATTCCCTAGGATCACCTGATTTAAGTATTGCAAATATGGGCCAGGCACTGACTTCAGGTGTGGGAGTGAGTGTGTAATTTCCCATGTGGGGCACCTGATGGAGATGCACATATGATAAGACCCAACTAGGTATTGTCTTATCTTAAAACTAAACAAATAATAAAGTAAAATAAAATAGAAAACAAGTCTCTACAAAGGTGACGTAATCTAAAGCGTACATGCTGTGATGGAAGCCCTGTTCTGCTCCTATATAGGGCCAAATGCCCCTCTCGTGGACTGGCTTTTACTTCCTCTTTGCTTACTTGACTCCTATAATTTCATTTTCTTGTTCTTTCATCATCAACTTCTTCCTCTCTAATGAAATATTTCTATTAGCTTAAAAATGCCATATTTCCTATCTTTTTTTTTTTTTTTTTTTTTTGTGGTTTGCGGGCCTCTCACTGTTGTGGCCTCTCCCGTTGCGGAGCACAGGCTCCGGACGTGCAGGCCCAGCGGCCATGGCTCACGGGCTTAGTTGCTCCGCGGCATGTGGGATCCTCCCGGACCAGGGCACGAACCCGTGTCTCCCGCATCGGCAGGCAGATTCTCAACCACTGCGCCACCAGGGAAGCCCCCATATTTCCTATCTTTGAAAAAAAATTCTGCTCTATCTTTTCAGCTACTGACTCATTTCTTTGTTCTCCTTTATTAGGAAAACTCCTTGAAGGAGTTGTCTAGACACGCTGCTTCGATTTCCTCATTTCCTTTCCTCTATACCGTTCCTGTCACACTTGCATCTCTAACACTCCACTGAAATTTCTCCTTCATGGTCACTACCAGTCTCCGTATTGTCAGACCTGGGATCAATTCTAGCCCTTACTTGATTTCTCAGAAACTTCTGATATAGCCATTTTTTTTTTCCTTCTTGAAATATTATTCAGTTGGCTTCTAGGACAAGATCTCCTGGGGTCCTTTCTCTTACTGGTCACTCATTCTCAGGCTCCTGTGCTGGTTCTTTCTGCTCTTCCCAATCTCTAATTAATGGAATTCCTCAGGGTTTCATTCTTCCCCATTTCTTTCCTAACTATACTTTCTCCCCAAGAAATCTCATCAGCTTCCATGGCTCTAAATAATGACTGTAAGCTTCTAACTTCCAGTTATGATTTCTTCCCAGAGCTCAGACTCATATATTCAACTTGCTATTCCACACCTCTGCTTGGAGGTCTAATAGGAACTTCGATTCTAATTTGCCCGAAGAGAACTCCTAATATTCCTTCTCCAGCCTGCTCCTGCTGCCGTCTTCCCAAACTCAGTATTTAGCATATTATTTTTCTGTTGCTCAGGTCAAAAATGTTGGAGACATCTTGGCCCCTCTCATTTCATAATACATTTTCAAGACCTGTGGACTCCACTTTCAAATTCTATCCTGACCTCAACTTGTTTGTTATATATTGTCGTGCAATGCTACCTGAAATTCATTGAGATATTCTATATATTTGTAAAGTGCTGAGTTTTCCTTTTAATTGAGGTCTTTGTGCCTTCTGAAATTTATTTTTGTACATACTTAGATGGATTCTATTTTTTTCTCCCTGTATCTCCTTTCATATTTATGTTGCTGTCAATCTGCTCATAGGGAGCTAGTCCATGACCAGTTTTACAATGATATTTTACTCTTTTTTCACAATGATACTGTGAACATTGGGAATCCAGTCACAGAGCCAGCAATCGGCTTGTCTCAGATTCTAGTTGTGAGGCTGTGTCATTGTCACCCTGCCTCCTGAGGTTCAGAGCTTCCAGTAAAGTAATTGCTGCAGGGTGACAAATGGTCAGTCTCTTTTTATGCAACAGGAGAGTACTTTTTTTTGTGTGTGTGTGGTACGCGGGCCTCTCACCGCTGTGGCCTCTCCCATTGCAGAGCACAAGCTCCGGACGCGCAGGCTCAGCGGCCTTGGCTCACGGGCCCAGCCGCTCCGCGGCATGTGGGATCCTCCCGGACCGGGGCACGAACCCGTGTCCCTGCATTGGCAGGCGGACTCTCAACCACTGTGCCACCAGGAAAGCCCCAGGAGAGTACCATTTAAGCCCTGGTTTTAAGTAGTGATCATGAGCCTTGTCCCCTGTCTTATATGGAGATCTTTTAGTGTCATTGTCCCCCAGAAACTCCCCTTTACTACCACCTACTTCCTGTCCAGCAGTCCACAAAGCCTAGAGGTGAGGTCTACTCTTTTGTATTTGATCCACTGATATGTTCAACTTTTTCTGAGCCCCATTTTGTCTCATTCTTTTTATCTATTAATATTTTATCTGCCTTCGTTATTTTTTTTCAAGCAGGAGAGTTGAGTTACAGTAGGAAGATTGGAAGTCAGGGATTCACCTTTGCTTTAATTCAAACAAGTAGTTCCAATGATGTTATTTCTAGTCCCCAAGGTAGCCTGTTACAAAGATACTTCAATCCACGAATAACTTTACATATCCTTCATATCATACCATGTAGACAGCTACTGATGCATCAAGAGAGCTTGGGAGCACTTGATTGATTGGTGAGAGGGAAGCAGAGGACATTTTCTTCTACAACTACCCATCTTCACATGTGTCTTTGAAAATATCAGTGATATAAAAATGACTGCAGGATGAACAACATTGGATGGAGTCTTAGCACATCATTGCTATGGAACAATAGCAGGGGTTTTGGCTCCTAGAAAAATTTCAATCTAAAATATCAATTCGAATGTATAGAACAGTAATTCTGTGTCAGAAGCTGTGTGTGCTAGATGTTTTCACACATTACATATTTTTATTCTCATTTTATAAATGGAATTTTAAAAGATTATATTACTTACCCAGTGGGAGTAGTCTAGATTTGAGTTCCAAATTCCAATTTATTTTTTGTTACTAGTAGATAAGGATGAGAAGCCATGGGTTCCACAAGAAAAGAAGACTAATTAGACAGATACAAGTTTCTTTTCCATTTGATTTAGTTCTCACTTATAAATCTCAGCTGCTGTCATTTCAACGTTTTTCATTCATTCCTTCATTCTCTCAATATACATCATGCATGTGTGCACCGTGCTAGACGTGGTTCTACAAAGTCAAATAAGACATGGTCATTGACTCTAACCTACTAGAGACAATTATTCTTCCCATTTAACATCCCCAGTAACTGTGAAATGTCTTAGATCTGGCAACAAAATGTGTACATATTTTCAACCTTGAATCATTTACAAAGTATATCCACTATTTTATATAAATGGGTAATGACTTAGTGAACAGGTCAACTCTTTCAGGCATATACTTTTCAATGGAAATATTTCTCAAAGAAAACAACTTTTAATGTGACATTAAAGGTCCATATTAAAAATATTTTTATGATCTTAAGTAAAATTTTTATGATCTCAGTAAAATTCTGCATGTGTAAATAAGGCATTAGAATAAATATTCAGAATTCTCTATAGCAGTATATGTAGCGCATACACTAATTACTGAAATAAATACATAGCATGACTCCCGTGCATATGAATTCATGAATTTTTACCCCCTACTAATTGTAAGTAACTTTAAGGCACAGAATATGTCTCATTTGTCACTTTTTCCACTGGTTAACTTAGCATCTAGTAGATGCTCACAATACATGTGTAAAATGCATTATTTACTGAATGGATATTCAAGGTTGTTGGTTGAATGGACAGACTGTAGGGAGGAACGGGTGAATGAATTGATGACTGTGTTTACATGCAACAGTCTAACACTTCATCATGTGTCTTTAAAAAGCCTGATAGTTTTTGCCGGGCGTGTACTTCGTATTTGGCTTATTTTGCCTCTTCATCTTAGAAACATGGGGCTACAAATAAATGCCAACTTCTTCTTTTGTATCTGGCTACCAGGCAATTTCTGTTATTACGAATTTGAAAGGCTCATCCAAACTATGTTTTTTTCTGGATTTATCTACTTAAATACCTAGATTGTCAACAAGCGCTTGAAATTATTTTCTTGTACATAGATTTTCATTACAGTGGTACTTGGTATAACATGAACTGAACTAGTCTGCTATAGAATACATTATTTTTAATTGTTGGATGAACATAAGTAATAAGAGATGCCATGTAACTTTCTACCTTACAATGAATTTTTTCATTATATCTGTATATACTTTTAAATGTCATGATAACCCCCAAAGAAGCTGTTTTCTTTTTAACTTACACGTGGGAAAATAAAATTCAGAGAGGTGAAATGACTTGTTTATTGTTATTTAGTCCAGCAGTCATTCCAGACATTCTCCTGGGTAGGAAGGATTCAGTAACAAACATTGCCTTTGAAGAACCTAAGGTCCTGGTGAGTGGGGAGGACAAATAAAGAGGTAGTTATACTAGAGTGAATGGAACATACTTAATGCATGCACAGGGTGCTGTGAAAACACACAAGATGTGTATTTCTCTAAATTGTCCAGAAGTCAGTGGAACTTCAATCAAGTCTGTGGTTCCAAGTCCAAGGCTTGTTCTGCCATACCCAGACTTTATCTCTCCTTTATCTCTGATTTTCTCTTAGACTTGGTGGAAGTTGGTTAAGAAAAGTTAATGTGACATGTGAGAAATTAAATGTCAAATGAAGAAAAGAGCTGGGTCTTTACAATGTTGCTTTTTGGTATCAGAGACTTCTAGATACCGTTACAGCACGGAAGCAGGAGTAGGCAGCGATGGCCAAGAGAGCAGGACCCCCTTAGCAGCAATACTAGCAGACAACTGATTTCAAACACTAGAATTCTCCATCTCAATAATCTGCTCCTAAAAACTCATTCAGTCTTCCATCACACAGACCAAACACACATACAAGATTTGTGACTAAGAAAGGGTGAGATGAATACATAATAGTTCCTTAAATAACTCCTTACTGAAAAGTAAGTAGCTGATTCAGAAGATTGTTTTCTACTTCTTAATTCACAGCAACTCCTAGAGAGGCCTTTGCTTTCCAGGATCTGTTGAGTGGGAATAGAACATTCACTGTAATGAAATTCTCAACAACAGAAAGTAGATGTACTGTGGAGTTCTTTGGAAATGAGATTTGAAAATAGAATTTTAACTGGAGACTAATATTAGAATATTCCTGCATAATATCTGACCTTTGTGTCTTGAAGCACCAGAGTTTCCTTCCCTTGCATATTTCCATTTCTAATATCCTGAAGTCATTTCCTGTGTGTCAGTTTTATAACTGTACCATTGTTTAACTGTTCTGTCCAGACATTCTTTCAAATGTATGTTCTTTCATCATCAACTTAGGAACGCAGAACTGAAGTTTGATTCAGGGTAATTTAAATTCCAGTGATCAATTTTCTGGTTTTCTGGCTACCAGCCTTTTTTCCTGGTTTCCTTTCTTCTCACTTTTTTTTGAGGAGCTAAAAGTTTCTTGATATATAAATATTCCCAGCTCTATTCTTTTTATCTTGTACCTAATTCTCCATCTGTGGCGGCTGTGTTGATTATCACCTCTTTCTATTATCTCCCTTCAAGTCATGCTGAAATTTTTGTCACGTCTTAAGAATATAGGTTTTCAGCAAAATTGAAAAATATTATATAATATTTCCAACTTCAGTCAAATATTTATTATTTTACTTGTGAGTCTGTGGATTGTTTCTACATAATAAAGAGGTTACTCAATAATCATCTTTCCTCGTCAAAATTATCATTTCTTCATCAGTTTGTCAAAAGCTATATAACATACAAAAATATTTTCTGGGTATTATTCCGGGTATAATATATGCACACATATGTAGACCCTTAAAAAATATTTAAGCCAGGTCTTTGAATACTCGGCTTAAAGTCAAGGATTTTTTTTTTAGTATAATATGTATTTTTAAAATAACTTGACTGAGGTATAAGTTACATACTGTAAAACACACATTTTATGAATAAAGTCAGTGAGTTTTGGTAAGTATATATAAAGTCCTGCAGCTTCCACCACGGTCAAGGTTTAGAATACATTCATCACCCCAGAGAATAGTTCTGTATCCCTTTGCACTTGAACTTCATATCCCATCCACAAACTCTAGAACCTCTGGTCTGCTTTTTTTTTTGCTATGGTTTTACCTTTTCTATAATGTCATATAATTGGAATCATACAGTTTTGACATTGTCTAGCATAGTTTCCAAGGTTTTGTTTCTCTAGTGTCTTTATTCTTTGCACAGATGAATAACTATGGAGAAAAGTAATATAAATACTAAAGGAAATTTTGGTGACAGTGGAATTTGTTTTTACATAATGCAAGGATCTGCATATGCAAATATATGCACACCTATGTAGACCTGTAAACCGGGAATATTGACCTTCACATGTATTTGATTTATACTTGGAACAATCTTGTCCACTCATTTCAGCAAAAGTTGGTGGTACAAAAAGCATTGTTCTGGTCTTATAGAGAATAAAAATAGAAAAGAATAACAAAACACAATATTTTTTGCTGTTAACACAAATGTTGGTAGAAACATAATTATATAAGGCAAATGTGGTAGGCATAACAAGATAGTGCAAAGAAAGTGTATTTGGAACTTAAAAGAAGTAGGAAGAATTTGTTTGAGGTATCAGCAAAGTTTCATTAAATTGATGGCTTTTGAATAGATGGGCCTTAGTGGTTGGATAGAAGTTTGATGGGTGAAGATGGAAAAGATTGACAGGCCAGGCAGAGAAAATTATGTGAGAAAAGCCAGGGAGGAATTCAAAAAGCAGAGAACACTGTGTGGACAAGCTTGGCTCGATAAATATTTGTTGAGTGAATGAAATTTTTAATGTCCTGTTTACAGAGCAGTGCAAATAAGGCAAAGTTGAAATGGGTTTGTAGTTGATAATCCATGTTGGGGGCGTGTGTTGAAATATAATTGTAGGAAACCTCACTTCACTTCCTGCACATCAGCTTCTTGCCTGTGTCTGACAAGACTCCTCAACTCAAGTCTCTCTACATGTGTGTTCACTGCTTCTTATCCTTCAAGGTTGTTTCACTTGTATCTTCTCAGGAAGCCTTCCTGGACTTTCCTCCCCAACCAGAGTTAGATTTTTTTTTTTTTTTGCCAGCTCTTTAATCATATTATTTATATTGAAAGCATTGATTTATGTGTTGGTCTCACCGCTAAACCGTGTGAAACTCAAGGGCAGAAATTTTCTTTTACTTGTTCTTGCCTAACCAGTTCTTGGATGTCAACGCAAGCTATAATTGAGCACCCAATAGGTGCTCAGTACTGTCTAGTTCAAGGATGAAATATATTAAATTGAGTAATGAGTTGATAGTTTTCTCTCTTGCCTTTATGTTAATCCTTCTTTCATTCTCAGTAGCATATATTATAATTCTTTATCTGCAGCTGGGAACTGAAGTGCCCATACTCATTTCACAATTCTGTGTTTGTGCTGTTACATGTTCCCTCAGCCCATGATGGCGTTGGCCTCTGTCTTCATATCTTTCTAGTTCAAGTTCAATGGCCTCCTTTTTCAGAAGTACTTCTTTGAAACCTCATCCGGGAGTGTTCTTCCTACTCTGAATTTCCATGATGATTTTCAATGCCACTTTCATGGGTGTTTTCTATTTTCTAGAGCATGTCTAGAGGTAGAATCTGCATTTCATATACTTTGTGTTCCCCAAAAGCTAAGAGATGCCCTTAGAGTAAACACATACTCAGAATGCATTCAGTGGTTTTTTTTTTTTTTTTTTAATTGAGCATCAACTATTTGTCAGTGTCTTTGTTGATCCCAAGCTATTCAGTAAATATTTACAAATGGTTCACTCATCACTTGCTTTGGGGGAAAACTGCAGAGTGACACAGTGTGGATGAAAATGTAATTCAGTGGCAGAAAAAGAAAAATAATCAGAAATATAGCTTCCAGCAAATTACAGAATTTCACAAAACCATTTGAAACCTTGCTTTGTTGATGTAAGTTTCCACAAAAATCTAGCAAGCCTGTAAGCGATTTGAAAAATGACGCCCTGGAAGAAATAAACGTTTCCTCAACATGCAAGGAGCTTTAAAGAGCTCTGTAGTTCCTTTACTGTTATGAACAAGTCTTTACAGTAATTACACAGTGACTAGTTTTATATTAAACCTAATCATTTAACTTTAAATTAGTTTGGTTTTGCAGGTCAAGAATTGACTAGGAAGCTTTGAACGGAAAGCTAAGTATGAGCTATAACAATAAGAAAAAAAGAAATCTACTTGGGTTCTCTCCTTTTGTCTAAACAAATAATCAGCCTTTATGATTTCAGTGGCATTCATTCTTCTTTCCTTTCAAAACCATTCACTTTGGCCAGAATTTTCTGCCGTCTCGCTCTTGATTGCCTTGGAGACTCCAGCAAACACACCAGCTCTTATTCTCACAAACTCTTCCTGTAAAGCTGAGCACATTTGACAAACGTAGTACAGCACATCCAAATTGGTCCTGCTTTCCAAGCAAAGGGCTTTCATGTTGATTTTCACTAGGATTTTTAAAAGGAAATATAGGGCTTCCCTGGTGGCGCAGTGGTTGGGAGTCTGCCTGCCGATGCAGGGGACACGGGTTCGTGCCCCGGTCCGGGAAGATCCCACATGCCGCGGAGCGGCTGGGCCCGTGCGCCGTGGCCACTGGGCCTGCGCGTCCAGAGCCTGTGCTCCGCAACGAGAGAGGCCACAGCAGTGAGAGGCCCGCGTACCGCAAAAAAAAAAAAAAATAATAAAAAAAGGAAATATAAGTATTTCCTTAAAAAATGAGTAAATGTTAATTGAATGTTTTGAGGAATAATGTCATCAGATCTGCTCTTGCATCAACCAGGGTACCCATGAAGCATGGAGTCCACTTACCCTGCCGGTTAGGGCACCTGATTCAAAGCTACTCCCAGGGTGAATCAGCAGTGCTCTAGAAGAAGTGATCAGTGGGGGCCAGTCCACTGTGGTACAGCAGTCATGATGCTCTTATCAAGTTGTTGAAGGAATAGTGAGAACTTGGCTGGCAGAAGCCTTCCCTTACTGATTTATTGCTCCCTGTTTTTTGATGAGTCACTGCAAAAGCAGTCTGTATAATGTTTCCCCAGACACAGTGAGTAGTCTACTCACTGTACTCACTACTACTCATTCATTTGTCTATTTTTTTGTCCCTTTAGCCAGTGCATACTTCCCTGCTTTCCCCTTGAGGCCTCTTTCTTCCCTTTCATATTCCTCTCAAAACTGGAAGCAATTTCCTACATCAAGCATCTACTGTTTTCCTTTCGTTTGGAATGTCCATGTTTGCCCTACTCTCTGAGCTCACGTTTAAAAGGCAGAGAACATAGAGGGATTTTCTTCTGAGCTGTTTATTGTTAACACAATAGAGATGCCAGCACCTTGTCAATAGATTTATCTAATATATGTTTGAAAAACTTCTGCCCTGCCGTAGGAGCCCACCAGATAGACCGAGAAAATTTCAGAAAGAGCTCGCCTTGTGTTATGGATGTGCTTCCATGCAAGTGCCAGAACAGGGAAAGTTCAATGAATGTTCGTTGAATGAATGAATAAATAAAGAATGAGAGCATGAGAGCTACTGACCCTGCAGGATGGTCATTCATATTTTATAACAGAACCTCGGATTGTAAATACGATTATCGTCTGGCGGGCTGTATCCTGATTAGGTTAATGGAGTCGTGGCAACAGTGGTTTGAAGATCGAGCTTGTTCTAAACATGTGGTCAACTGGGAATATGATCCTCAGTAAAAGGTTATTCTGTGATTTTGGATCTCTTCTACAATGTTCTTTAAAAACTTCTCTCTTTTAAGTTTTATTATTGTAGAGCTTTTATTATTTTATTATTGTAAAGCTTCCTTTATTTTTTCTTGTAAGTGGGTTAGAAATATATTGTAAATAATAAAATAAAGGCACAGGCAAAATAAAGAAACATTGACTTTTACATAGTGAAATGATTACTACTGTCAAGCTAGTTAGCATATCATCTCATCTTCTCACATGGTTACCATTTTTTTAAAATGGTGAGAGTGCCTAAAATCTACTCTCTTGGCAAATTCCAGTGTTCAGTGCTGTACTTTTAACTATAGTCATCATGCTGTACTTTAGATCTCTAGACTTATTCATCCTATGGAACTGCAATTTTGATCACCATCTCCCCATTTCCCCCACCTCCCCTCTATCCCTGGTAACCGGGGTTCTACTCTTTGCTTCTACAAATTCGACTTTTTAAGATTCCACATAAGTGAGATTATGCAGTTTTTTCTTTCTATGTCTGGCTTATTTTACCTACTAGCATATTGTACTAATCATATACACATATGATTATACATATATACACACACATATATAGTATCAAATCATGTTGTACAACTTAAATATATACAATTTTTGTTAAAAAAAGATATTTATATCTTATGAGTTCACTTACATGAAAAATTAGAAAGAGCAAAACTCTAATGACAAAAAGAGCACTGGTTGCCAGGGCCGGGAAGTAGAGGAAGAGACTGACTACAACGGGCTGTGAGTGAACGTTTGAGGGTGATGGGAATGTTCAATATTATGATTGTGGTGGTGGTGCCACTACTGTATTTATACCTTTAAGGCTGTACACACAAAATTAGTCACTTCTGTTATATGTTAATTCTACACCCATAAGGCTGATTTAAAAAGTGAAAAACAAAACACACAAATAAATAAATACATCTTTGTTGTTTGGAAAAAAATACTGCCAGTTGAGGTTGGCACCTGAGGAGAATCTCATGGTAGGAACCTCCTGGTCAAGCTGGACTCTTGAGGCTCTCACCACCCCTGTGGGATTATTTGTTTTCCCCGTTATAGCCACCAGGGGTGTCCTTTAACTTTCTGGTCCAAATTTAGAGAAAGGACCTTGCTCTGGTTTTGCTATAGCTTAAGTGAGATATGGTAGAATATTTTTTCTATATCTATTACTAAAAATCAGGAATAAAAAGAGAAACAATCATAGAAGAACACCATGAATCTTCTAAATAACCCAGCTTGCACTTTGCTTTCTACATCAGAGATTGGCAAACTTTCTATAAATGGCGAGGTAGTAAAATATTTTAGGCTTGTAGGCCATACCGTCTCTATTGCAACTGCTCATCTCTGCAGTTGTAAACAGCCATTAAAAATGGGTAAATAAACTGTGTTCCAATGAAGTTTTAGAAAAGCAGGCAGGGCCAAGTTTGGCCTATAGGCTGTAGTTTGCTAAACCCTTCTCTAGATGGTCAGATCTGGTCCATTCCCATGGGCAAAATAAGCTCTTGACAAGTTCTCTACCTAAGTAGCTCCATCCCATGAGAGCTTCCCTTTAGACATCTGCATCCCTCAGCTTCCAGATGGATGAGAAAGGTTAAGGATGATGATCTATTGAGGTTATTTTTTCTTTTTTTCTCTGAGGTCCTGCCTCTTCCCTGGTTCAATGACATCAAACATTGCCTGTCCCTTCAGGGACTACTCACCCTGTACAGTCTACAGTGGGTCCTTCCTTTATAAATCTTTGAAAAATCATAATCTTGTCAGAAAATGATGCAAGAATTGCAGCATCATTCTAAGATGCAGACTCATTTAGTTAGGAACCAGAGAGTCGTTTTCTTATGAATTTTTTAGAAGCATAATACAATTATGCTCGTTACTATTAGATCTGTTGTTTATCCAAGGCAGAGCATGCACGTATGGGCACATATTTGCTTTGGGTTTCTTGTTGAATCCTGCATAATGCAGAATTAGTTTACTGCTCAGGTCAGAAGCAAGTATCAGTACAGAGGGCTTAAAGGGGCTGGATTAAGGTTGGGAGGTATGTATGTCACTTCCATATATATTCTACCTACATTCTCACATCAGCTGTTATTGGGACTTTCATACAAAAAAGTTATCACTAAAAAGATCAAGCCTTTAGCAGAACAAATCAAGAACCCCAATTTGCTTCTGCCATCACTCCAAGTCAAAAGCTTGAGTCAGTTTGGGAAGAGAGCCTCTGACTCCTCTCTGTTCTTCTCGAAGTTAAGAGTGACGTGACAGTGGTGATACCCAGACAACTTCCAGGGAGGTTCTTGAAGCCAGTATATGTATCCCAATCTTATTACAGACAAGCAAGCATTGGCTTAGCTCATTGAAGACTGTGTGACCCATATCATTTCTTAGATCTGCACAGCAGATGTGATCTTGTGGATGTGAGCATCCCACATCATCTGGCTCTGCTCATCTGATGCTCCCATTTCCTTTTGATATATCTCCATCATTGTGATTTCTTTTTTGGCACTTCCTTTCTCTCTGGAACTTCAAGATGCTGCAGGCTCATGTCCTATATTTACTGCCTCAGTCCATGGATCAGCCATTTCCTTTCCATTCCAAGGAGAACTGGTTCCTTTTACTGGAGAATATGGGTGCATTGCATAACATCTGGATGCAAGGTGTGGCAAAGAGTATTTTTCATCTAGGATTTAAAATAGGTGGGTTCCCTCTTAAGACCTTTTTTTGAGCACTGCCTTTCCAATACTATTGTTCAGGGTGGAGGTTGGTGGTAGGAAGAAGCTATGTATTCGCAAGTTTTCAAGAGTTTCCAGAGAGGCACCATCAATGTTAAGAAAAGGACTTTGCCACTGGTAAATGTCTCATAACTATTTATGAATGAAGAAGAAGGAAGGACAGTAATCGTGGAATCCCCACAATCTGCTCCTAGCCCAGACCCTTGAGATTAGCTGGGTCCCTCCCAGGTGTGATAGTGGACGATACAAGCTGCTTCATGAGATAAATTAGACTTGCAGTCTTGAAGCTGAAGTACTGAGTGCAGCCTGCCAGGGTTTTGTATATTAGTATCTGTCGTGTGCTTTTTGTACTCTAGAGGGTGTAGATTGGGACAAATGATTGGAGTTAACCTCCTGATTTGCTGGTTAGTATGGTGATTCTTTATAGGAATGAAAGGAATAAGGGTGTAATAATATTATGGAAAAGAACTCAGTGATTATTTCATGTGAGGTAAATGGGAAAGGGGAGAATGAAAAACAGAAGAGTTTTCCAGTTAAAAGTTACTGGTGATACTTTAATAAACATGGGGACATTAGGTATGGATGCAGGAGTCTCCAGGAAGGTTGGAAATGTGCATCTGAAACTCAGAAAAGATCTGGGTGAATAGATTCAGGATCCATTTTTACAGATGTCATAATGAATTATTTTCTTCCACGGGTCTGACATGAACCTTGACAATTGTAGTATGTGTGCTGGAAATAGTAGTATATGTATGGATTTTACTTCCCAAGGAATAAATGAGTTGAATATGAAGATACTTCAAAGAACAAAACTCAATTGATTCACTCATGTCCTTTTAGAATATATGAATGTTAAAATCAAGATCTAAATAGCAACAACAAAAAAGATCGGTTCAACAAACTGCCAGACTACAAAGTTATGAGCATGTGCTCTGTGCTAATGTGAGAACTGCTGTGATTATCGGAGCCGTTAGTAAATTGCATGTTTCAAAAAGTATAAATTACTTTTGCTTGAGAAATGTGAAAGTTATTTCAGGGTTATATTTATGTATTTTGTTTGTAAGTTACTTTTCTTGAGATATGTAGCTCTTCATTTGGGGTTGTATTTGTATTTCCTTGACAGATAGCCGTAGTTGGCACTTTATAACTGTAACTATCAGCACTTCTGGTTAAGTTGAACGAATTAACTGCTGTAGTTATATCTATGCTGATTGTTCGCGCCAGTTAAGCTCACTGTGAAATGGAAGGGACCAAGTGAATTCTTCTCTGTGTCCTATGTTTGAAATATTGGAAGTCAGCCTTAATATAAATCTAGAAAAGGGGAATAATTGAAAAGTTAAGTTAGAAACTATACTCCTTCTAAAGGAGACTTAAAATCAAGTCATACATTCACAGGAAAGAAGCTTAAAGATGGCTTGCATTTTTCTGTAAGGTATCCCTGAATAGGATCAGGGATGAGGTGTAGAGTTTATTAAGCCTACTAGACCCACAGTGAGGGACAACTGAGTGGTCTTTATTCTTTTGCTGCCCATCAGCACCATTTCTGTCATGCCCTTTTCTGGATGTTGGTGATGACACAGAGATGTGACAAATATTTGGCTATTGCTTTCTTCTCCTGGACACGTGGCGGACATAGCCCAATGATCCTTGTAACTCTGATCCCCTTTGTTGACTCAGAATTCTGCTAGGCAAGTGATCCAAACGATTGTAATGACAGTACATGTTATAACCTATCAGCTTTCTTTGCAAAAGAAGAAACAAAAACTCGTTAAGAATACTAATAGATTTGGAAACCTCAGCTGGATCTATTAAAGACAGGAGTGTTCAAGAACCAGGTGAGTTCCCAGTGCAAGCATTTGCTGATTGCAGCTTTGATTCAATTACTGTAATTTGTCTTTCTGCTATTAAGTCCTCATCTTTAAATATCAGCACATTAGAATTGAAAGTTCATTGTGTTGTGGCCAAAATCTTGTTAATCAACTTTGTATCATTGCCATTTTAGGCAGGGTTCTGTCCAAATCAGCTTTTGTTATGCTGCCTTCTGGTGCAGGTGCAGTGAGTTGGCCTTAAATAAGGCCACATCTTAAGCTCCCAGACAAAATTAGCCAGAATCTCCCAGTACTTTAATTATACTTTGTACATCAATAATAATTGTATACCCCCCAAAAGTAGAGAGGACAAAAATGGCAACTTGGCAGCGTTCCCCACTCTACAGACTCAACACCCCTTTCCCCAACCCCAAATTAATGATGTGTTCCGGCTCTGACTGGGATAGGCTTGAGGCACAGTGCCAAAGGGATCTAGAAGGTTCTGTCTTTTTTCCAAATGTGAATCAGTGTTAATCTGAGGTCTGATGACCTGGATTTCAGTCTTTAGTCTTGGTCTTGCCTTTAATCAGCTTTTATAGTGCCTTACTTTTCTTATCTATAAAATAAAAGAATGTAATAAAAAGTATATAAAAAATGTGATTTTACTTTCTGAGTTCCTTCTACCTTATTTTTCCTGCTGTCTCTTTAAATAGACCTTAAGCTCTGAACTGCACAGAACTGGCCCAGGCTTTAAACTGAGGGGGGATATGAAGCCTCTCCATGCCCTTCCTTCATGTTCATTACAACATAACTGACATTGTTTTAATTTTTTCCCCACCTTTAAGCACTGCAGAAAGATATGGATACCGATATACAGAGAGGAGGCAAACAGGGAAAAGTAAATTTTCTAAAATCTGAGAAAAGGGCATGAACAAAATATTTACAGAAGAATAAACATACATGAGCAGACACGTGGGAATGTGTTGAAGCTTGGTGGTAATGAAGGTAACACCAATTCGTAATATCCTGTTCCAAGCAACAAAATAACATATATTTGAAGAAAATAGTGGTGATACTTAGTACTGATGAGACAGGGGTGAGATTTATATTGCTAGTCAGAGTGTAAATTGTTAGAAACTTTATAGAAAATAATTTAGCAATATGTACCCAGAGCCCGTTGGGCCCATTGTTCCCCCCCCCCTTTTAAGATTTATTCTAAAAATTCATTCAGAAAGTTGAAAAAATATTTCTGTAAATATGTCTGAAAGCAATATAAATAAGTAACAGAGAGCTCAATAAAGCATAATATATCAGTGGGATGTCATATGACATGGTCATTTAAAATGACATATTAAAGAGTAGTTAATGTTAACTGACCAAAACAATTATGTAGCAGTCTACCAGAAGTATGTTATGATTTTAATTATGTAAGTATATATATTTTATATATGTATTTTAATACATAGATGAAAGACAGTATATCCATATCAATCACTGTTAAGTGATATTCTCAGAGGAGTGAATACAGAAATGTTTTCACATTTCTCCTTTAATTTTATTCTGTGTTCTCAAATGTAGAAATGAAAATGTATTTCTTCAACAAACATACTAAAATATACTGAAAAGCAATATTTAGCATTTTAAAGGACAGTTCTGATTTTTAAATTGGTAAAATGTCAAATTATGTGTTTAGCAATGTCAGCACACATATTTTGTCAGATGTTTTTCTAATCTCAAACCACACTAGCACAAAATGCAATTTGTTACTACCAATTATAGTGAGTTAAGAAGACATTATGGAGAAAGGAGGAAATTTAAAGTGTAAACAAAAAATTGCTATTTCTACCTAGAAAACAAATGAAAAGATCACAATAAGATACTCTTTGTGTATTTTTTCCTCTACGCTGGGAGTGAATCATTTTGTTGCCAGCAAAAATTCTCTAAGTCAGTTAGGATATCCTTTCACTCTCCTTTAATGAAATACTGGTCCAGTGATCTAAAAGGATTAAAGCAGCATCTAGTGTGCTTGACTCACTTAGAAGGTTTAATATTCTCTCTCAAAGTTTCTTAGGAGATGCATGAATATTACTTTGAGCCTGTCAACTTTTCCTTTTTTAAAAAAAATTAAGTAAAATTTAAGTAAGTGTTTTTAAATTAGTACCTCTCAATCAAAGCTGCCCCAATATGGTATGATTTCACAAGGTGTCAGATTCTTAAAAGCAAAAGATTTGTCACTTTGTGTTGATTTCCAATTGAGGTTGCATTTGAGGTGTAGATGTTGTTTTTAAAGACATGCTCCCATTACAGGTAAATTGGATGTCTTCACCCCACACTCCTTTGGATCATGGAAAGTTAACTTATTCTGGTTTCACAGTGACTCATTTTAACTCCCAACTAAATAAAACAAAGAACACTGTAGATCTGAACTCTAGAAACCTAATCTTGAAATTATTAAAAATACATGAACCAGATGGCAGCCCTACAGGGTACCTCGTCTGACAGAGATATCAGATTAGAAGTTTTCTTTCAAAAGCAGACTGTTTAATAGCACACTTTATCTAGACCTCCATTAAAAAAAACTGTGCGTTGCATGAAATTGTCTAGAGGCCAGTAACTTAGGGGCCTGACCCAAACTATAGGAAATAAAAAATGTATTAGCCAGTCATCTGTAGCAAACAGAAGTGCTCATTAAATTAATATTAGTACAAAAACAATACAGAGTACCATTCATGAAAAATGCATTGGCTTATAAAGACATCACTGCACCTCACTGGAAGACTTTTAATAACACTACATTTTGAGCAGTTGCTGTATTTTGGACGTGTATGTTCTAGCCTAATAAACTTGTTAAGGAGCTCAGGTGTTGCAATAAATCCATAAAGTAGCTAGAGGATATTGCAAGAGATTTGGACTCTCTTGAAGCAGGAGAAGTTTTGTCTTCCTTGTTTCAACACAGGTTGTAGCAGATTGGCATGAAAACTTGCTTCCTGATTTAATTCCTTTTCTAATACATTAAATCACCATGACTAGAACTCAAGTTCCTCTTTGTGAATGAGCAGCAGTCATGTTAGTCAGGGAGCCCTGGACTCAAGCTGAGGATTACTTGTTCTACCCAGTGTTTGTTAGTTTGCGTCCCTTTGTGGGTCTGTTATTATTCAATAGGTTTTTTTGGCTGGAATGTAAAGGACTGTGATGGAAGCTACCCCTCTTTTGTCTGATGGTGCTATGCAAACACAATGAGAACACATGGCCTTTCTTTCACGTAGGACCAAAAACACTTTGAAAAAATCAATTCGAAGCATCAGCAATGTCAAGTTTACATACATTTAAAATAAAGCAATGATTGCTTAGATTTCTCTCATTTTTACAGTTGGCTGTGAACTGTACCTTTTCAGTTAGATCTTGAGTTGTTTCTTTAATATTTTTAAATATAATGTTTATTGTAAAAATGTTGAAAGAAGGGAAAAGTCCGTGCCACACAATTGCTAACCCTTTGATAAATTTCATTTCATCCTTTAAGTATTTATATATGCTTATTTGCCTAGTATTCAAGTGATTAAGAAACATGTACTGATCATGGATGTGCTACACACTGTAAGAAGGACTGAATAGTATATGTGTGTGTGCACGTGCTGCTATCAAGTGACTTACAGTTTCGTTCTATAATGTAGAAAGTCTTATTTGGAGAATAATTTTATATACATATAAAACATATAAAACATAATAAATATATATGTTATCTTGCGTTCACAGTATAATGAGCATTTCCCCCTTTCATTAAAATTTTTGTGACAGTATCATTTCAAGGTTATATATTTCATAGTGAGTGTTTTTTATTTTATTTAGACTTTCCCCTGATAAATACGTAGGTTCTTTATTTTTACTTTTAGAAATTAAGTAACAAAATGTTGGTGCTTATATTGTTCTTTGTTTCTGTGTGTTTCAGGATACATTTCTAATGGGGGAATTTCTGTGTCAAAAGCTCAGAAAATTTAAAGATTTAATACAACCGATTAATTACTTTCCAGAAAGGCTGTGGAAATTTCCACTCTTGTCATAGAGTATATGAGAGTGACAGTCATACCACTTCCTGCCAACATTCTGTTATTTAAGAAAATTATTGCTAACATGTTTGTTGAAAGTGATAACTCCTTGTTTTGGTTTACATTCCCTTGTTAGTAAGTTTGTGTATTTCAGATGTGTACACACATATATAAATATATAAATTTATATTATGCATATATGTATACATAAAACTTTGTGTTTAATTTTAATAAATTATTAGTTAATACTTTTTGCTTAAACTTTTTAGAATCTAATTTTTTTGACCTGTAAGAGTTTAAAATATATTAATCCGCTATAATTGTTACGGTAACTATTTTTCCCATTTGGTTTGCCCTGCAATATTTTTATGTTGGCTTTTTATGAGTTATAGAAATTTTAATTTTTTTTGTTTTGGTGGAATGATTTTGCGACCTGAAAGCACTGTGACATCCAGATATCACTTTCTCATGGTTTTAATATTTTACAATTTTTTTAATAGGTATGGAATTTATTCTGATGTGTTTTATGACGTGTGTAGAACATTGGTTTTTTTTCTCAATCATAATTTTTCTAACACTTTTTGTTGACTAGTTTAATAGCTTTTGCTATATACTAAATAATATTCTCAGGATATTTTGATGACATATGATGCCACATAGAAAGAAATGAAAATACTGAGACTTGAAGCTAGATAAATTTATAATTTTTAGATTGCTTTTGTCTATTTCTATGTTAATTCTCTTGCCACTTGTATTTATAAACAAATATAATTATTGGATAATTATTTTTTTATTAAGAAACATCAGTATATTTACTTTTATCAAAGGAAAACAAAATGCTCCTACTTTAAATTGTTTTTTAATAGTTTTCTCTCTCCTCTCAGATAGAAAGACATTCAATGCTGAGTTTTCACCCTTTTTGTCTTTATAAGTGTCATAGTTTATCAGGATCATTTGTAAAGGCTTCAAATGCATGTGCATCTAATTATTCCAACCAGCCATTTGAGGCATTGCTCAAGTGATGATTTTATGGATTGGAAAGTGTTTTGTATTTTAGTTTGTGATTAGATGAATATCATAAATGGTGCTACCAATAAAACATTGTCCTGAAAAAAATTAGGCAGGAATCATCACAGTACATAATATATTTGAATTTGCTATTTTTGCTTATCAGTAGCAGCTCTGGACCATTCCTGTGCAACCTCTCTATCTTTTCAGAATCCAAAATTTAATGGGGAACGGGAGCACTTGCCTATCAAGTTACAGTTTTTCTTTGCATAGAACTCTGATAAGCGAAAATTGTCAAATTAAATAGTTGACTTGGAATAACTTGGGGTGAAGAGAGTAGGTGTTTTCGAATGTAAGTGAAGTCAAAAGACTGAAAAACCCCCGATGGGAAGAAAGCCTGAGGGTGACCCGGGCACCGTCCTGTCAGAGCGACGCACTTTTCTTCAGTGTGCCTAATAAAATATATGCTTCAGCATTTAGAAATGAAACACAAAAATACCACTATGCAAATTTTCTCATTTTTTATTCTCTCTGAAATTGAGTTTAAAAGTTCTAAAAAGGAGAGCTCTAGAGACTGCTAGATAGAAACAACACGGAGATTCCTGCCCCCCTATAATGCTGAATTTGGAGAAGTCTACCATCTAAGCAATGCACAATTGACTAAAGCAATTCAATCCACATGACTTACTTTTATTTTATTTTTTATTTATTTATTTTTTTGGTACGTGGGCCTCTCAAAATGCCATTTATACTTTAGAAAAATGAAGTCAACTGTTGCTAACACCACACATTTGCAAGGTGATGATGAACCAAATTTGTCATTTTAGTTTCTCCCCGGTGAGTTTCTAGATCATGCTCTTTTTTGGCTTTGCAATTTTATACGTTCTATAAACCTCGCTACTTTGTTCTTGAATTATTGATGACTCCATTTGGGGAAAATTTTCATGTGCTCTTAGCCTTTTACAAATGTAATAAATAAGCCCTTACTTTTAGGACCTTTCAAATCAAAACAACAATGGAGCAGAAAGGGAGTCTTCAAAAGTCTTTATTTAAGGAATAATTACAGAGGATGTTTTCTATTTCTACAATGTGTTGAAATATTCATTTTTCCCACTGATCGTAATACGTTTTTCAACATTATCTGAGGTCTCTAATACCGGTTTTCACCATCTGAAAACAGTAGCATTTTCTTTATTATTAAAAGGGAAATGAATGTACCCTTCATTTATTCAGGGACTATTATCTGTCAGCTTTACATTCCAGAATCAGGAAGTCAGCCAAAGAGACTTCTGAGAGGTGGAAATAGAACAAGTTCATGTGAGACCTACAGAATAATGATGAGAGAGAGAGAACAAGAAGGCTGAAGGCTAGCACAGTGATAGAAGTAGAAGTGACAGCTGGGATTTTGACAGTGAGGAAGGAGATAGAAAACTATGAAAGTAAACACCTCAACAACGCACCAGTCAGAAATAATTTGAAATTGGGACAAATGAACTTAAACGTCTAAAAGGAATAGAGAACATCAACCTGTTACACAGTAACTGATAATTACAATGATATCTGCAGTCACTAAAAGAGATTTACTGTTTGAAAAGTAAATAGAAGTTTAAACTATTCAGTATGATAGGATTATTATGTTTCATTCATTTGGAAATGTTTCTATCAAATTTGGCTTATTTATAATAATCCCCCCAAAATATATTTTAGTATTTACATGGACATGTTAGATGATATACAATCTCTATTCTTTACATGCATAACTTAACCCAAAAGAAATAGATTTTCAGGGGCCATTGATGAAGAGGAACTTGGAAAGTAGAAGAGGAAGAAACTCTGAATCTAGACTGTTCTGTAGGGCTTGGGGGGAACACTGTAGGTTTTTGCACTCAAGGGACTTGAGATGTAATGGCTACATGGAAGTGGGGTTGTGGAAGGCGCCTATAAAGAGGGGAGTTTGAATTAAAACCTTCACAAATTCTAGAATTCTTAAAGGATTACATCACAGTGAAGTATCTCTGCTACTGGCTAAGGAAGATGACAGGCAAGTTTGCTTGTCTTGTACTTTGAAGGGATTAAAAAAAAATCTACTGTGATAATCTGTCACTCTAGTCCTGTCCTTACATGGATTTGGACTTGGAATTCATCCACCTATGTGATCTTAGCTAAAAAGAAAAATTAATATTTAAAAATGGTTCTTGATTGCCAATACTCATGGGACACCTAGTTCTCCCTGTAGAACTCACTCCAACTCAGGTCTCCCAAGTTTCCCATGATGAAATTTCATCAAACATGAATTTACAATTTAAAATAAAAAATACAAAAGGAAACAATGATCAATTAGCTATAGTCATTGGAGACAAAAAGCATATTTAGAATACAAAGAACTTCAAGCAATGTGTATAACTGGATATCAATTATGACATAATTATGCTTAAAATAATGAAAGTGACCATACATTTAATTTTTAAAAACCACGAGACAGAAAAAAGATACCAGCAGAAGACCTCCAGATTTGCAAAAGAATAATATACACTTTTTGAAATTTGGCATAGTTTTTAAAAATTTGACATAATTACCAAGAGTGAACAAATGGTCACATATAGAAACTCTATACTCCCAAATTAGAGAATATACGCATTTTTTTCTGAAGAACACATTGTAGGTTTATAGAACAAGTTTCAATAAATTTCAAATAATTTGTATCAGATAAGCAAAATTCTTTAACTACAATGCAATTAAAGTAGAAGGAAGACTAAAGGCTAATAGAAAGTAAGTGAACTTCCAAATGGGGAGAGACAGGAAGACAAGGCTAGTGGCATAAGACAGGGTTTGCTTTCTTACGCAGACTTGCTTCACGTCACTACTATTCAGTTTATTACTGCTCATATAAGGGCTCCTGAAAAGTTAACAGCACTTTTGGAATGACTCCATTTTTTCTGATATAATGATGTTTTCACCCCAAATTATAATAAGTTAATATAAGAAAAGATATTTCAGCATTATGGTTTCCAAAATGCAATCATCACTTTACTCTGTAACTGTCTCTAGCTACAGAATCTCACGTGAAAAAAAGTTGAATGTGTACCATGTTTGGGTGACCCCTCCCTAAAACATTATGTTTTGAGGATTTTACTTAGCAACAGGGTATTGGTCCAATGATCCCCCTAGTGAGGAAAGTATTTTTTTAAAAATTTATTTATTTATTTATTTTTGGCTGCGTTGGATATTCGTTGCTGCGTGCGGGCTTTTTCTAGTTGCAGTGAGCGGGGGCTACTCTTTTCATTGCTGTGCACAGGCTTCCCATTGCAGTGGCTTCTCTTGTTGCGAAGCGTGGGCTCTAGGCACATGGGTTTCAGTAGTTGTGGCACACAGGCTCAGTAGTTGTGGCTCACGGGCTCTAGAGTGCAGGCTCAGTAGTTGTGGCTCACGGGCTTAGTTGCTCCGCGGCATGTGGGAATCTTCCCGGACTGGGGATCAAACCATTGTCCCCTGCATTGGTAGATGGATTCTTAACCACTGCGCCACACGAGGAAAGTATTAACTGATATAACAGAATGATATTTCCCTTGTTGTATGTTCTTATACTACTTACTTTCCCTACTATTTTATTAATATAATTTTGAATGTTTCCCTCAAGTTCTCGCAGCACAGTCACATAAATGGCAAATGAATATATCTTTGTCTTTTTCTTTCCTGCATAAAGTTTATTTTTGCTTCATGTCTTACTGTACTGTTCATTGCTTCCAAACTATTAAATAATAGTGATACTAAGTATTATTACTTGATTCATGGATTTAATGATGTTTCTTGTCAAGCGGTTTCAGAAATAGCTTGATGTTCTCAATTTAGTATCAGTTGTCTTTTGACTTTTACTTCAATTTAGTCAACATTGGCAATTTACTTTTTAGTAAACCATTCACCGTATGGTGACAATTTTAAAACATTTTATTTTCATTATGTTTTCTGTTCCATTATAATATCAGTTTGTGGATTTTGTTTTTCTTCTTAATGATTCACTTACAGTTTTGGTATTTTATTAAATTTTCAAAGAAGTAGCTCTTGGATTTATTAATCCCACTGTGTAATGTGTGTATTTCTGTTGTAATTTTTAGTAATTCTTTAGTAACTCCCCAGTTTCCAACAGGATTGATTCTTTATGTTTTTATAAAATTTAAAATTGGAAGCTGAATTTATTGTATTCTTTCTTACTCCCCAACAATAAACACATGTAATTCAAGGCATTTATCTTTGAACATAGCATTGTCCACTTACCTAGTCATTTGATATATTGTGTTCTTATTTTTATTGATTTAGAAAAATAACTGGTGGTATTTTTTCTTACGGTATTTTTCCTTGATTCAGAGTCATTTAGGAGACTGCTTTTTAATTTAGAAGATGCTGTATTTTTGTGGTTGAAATTGATATTATTAGTTTATGTTCTTGTTGAATTTGTAATTGGATAATGTGGCCAGTAAACTTCTGCCTTTTGAACTTATTTTCCTCATGACCTAAAATATCTGTCAATCCAGCATAATGGAGTAGTTAGATTTCCAAGAAAATCCCCATTACCAACAATCATGTCATAAAAATCCAATTGTTCCTTTAAGAATTAGGTTATAGGCTTGAGACTTTCAGACTCAAAATAATATAGCTATTTTTTTCTTGAAGCAATTAAAAAAATAAAGTTTGTATTAATCCACCTGTGTTTGAAACCTAAAACTTTTCTCCTGTCGACAAAAATCTAGTTTCGAATCTATAACCATGTCATAAAAAAAACCAGTGGGTATAATACAAATAAAATTTCTTAATTAATCAATTGTATACCATTCAATTCAGGTTATGAATTGTGCTATGGAGAAAAAACACTAATTCTATTATACAACCAATTATGGTGAATACAGTGGATTAAGAGATTATAATACTATTATTTATGGTTTATGACTATATCAGAAAAATGCAAAGTTTTTTAATTTTTTTAGGAACAGAACAATCTTATTTTTAACCAAGCCTTTGTTGGACAATCTGGATTAGTGAAGATGGGCTCAATTTATCATCTGAAGGGAGATGAAGGGATTAAAGAAGGGCTGAACTCCTCTGCACAGAAGGATGTGGTGAATTTGGGGTTTTCACAGTACACTAGAGAGAAAGATGTAGTGGAATGCCCAAGAAGGTTTTGGAAGAAAGAAGATAGTGCAAAAGTTATGAGACAAGGCTCACAAGTTAAATAGAGAATTGCTATATGACCCAGCAATTACACTTTTATGTATATACTCCAAAGAACTGGAAACAGGTTTTGAAACAAAAACTTGTACATGAATGTTTATAGCAGCATTATTCACAATAGCTCAAAGGTAGAAAAACCCAAATGTTCATCAAAGGACTACTGGACATATACCCTGAGAAAACCATAATTCAAAAGAGTCATGTACCACAATGTTCATTGCAGCTCTGTTTACAATAGCCAGGACATGGAGACAACCTAAGTGTCCATCGACAGATGAATGGATAAAAAAGATGTGGCACATATATACAATGGAATATTAGCCATAAAAAGAAGCGAAATCGAGTTATTTGTAGTGAGGTGGGTGGACCTAGAGTCTGTCATAGAGAGTGAAGTCAGCGAAATCGAGTTATTTGTAGTGAGGTGGGTGGACCTAGAGTCTGTCATAGAGAGTTAAGTCAGAAAGATCAAAACAAATACCATATGCTAACACATATATATGTAATCTAAAAAAAAAAAAATAGCAGGACAGGAATAAAGATGAAGACCCAGAGAATGGACTTGAGGATACAGGGAGGGGGAAGGGTAAGGTGGGATGAAGTGAGAGAGTAGCATGGACATATGTACACTACCAAAGGTAAAGTAGATAGCTTGTAGTTAGCAGCCGCATAGCACAGGGAGATCAGCTCAGTGCTTTGTGACCACCTAGACGAGTGGGATAGGGAGGGCCAGAGGGAGACGCAAGAGGGAGGTGAAATGGGAATGTATGTGTATGTATAGCTGATTCTCTTTGTTTTATAGCAGAAACTAATACACCATTGTAAAGCAATTATACTCCAATAACGATGTGAAATAAAAAAAAGACATGTACCACAATGTTCATTTCAGCACTATTTACAATAGCCAGGACATGGAAGCATCCTAAGTGTCCATTGACAGATGAATGGATAAAGAAGATGTGGCACATATGTACAATGGAATATTACTCAGCCATAAAAAGAAGCGAAATTGAGTTATTTGTAGTGAGGTGCATGGACTTAGAGTCTGTCATACAGAGTGAAGTTAAGTCAGAAAGGGAAATACAAATACCGTATGCTAACACATGTACATGAAAATTTTTTTAAAAAAAGATTCTGATGAACCTTGGGGCAGGACAGGAATAAAGACACAGACGTAGAGAATGGACTTGAGGATATCGGAGGGGGAAGGGTAAGCTGGGACGAAGTGAGAGAGTGGCATTGACATATATACACTACCAAATGTAAAATGGATAGCTAGTGGGAAGCAGCCGCATAGCACAGGGAGATCTGCTCGGTTCTTTGTGACCACCTAGAGGGGTGGGATAAGGAGGATGAGAGGGAGATGCAAGAGGGACGGGATATGGGGATATATGTATGCATACAGCTGATTCACTTTGTTATACAGCAGAAACAGAGCACTGTAAAACAAGTATACTCCAATAAAGATGTTTAAAATAAAAAACATTGAGTGCTTGGTTTTGCCTCATATGTAGGACGGGGACTTAAGCTATTTTAATAGAGATAATCATTAAGTATTATTATGATTAATATTCACTTAAAATTGATTTAATTTTGCCTAGTAATACATATTAAAGGGAAGAGCTCCATAAGTTGTGGAGACACAGGCAACTAAAATTTGGATCACAAATGTTACAGAGTAGTAAAACTGACTCCTGTGTATAGCTTGAAAATTTCCATCACAGTAATACTAAAGGATGAATTTCAGTTGTATTTGGACTGCAGCATCATTGTTCGAATAACTTTCCAAAGTGAACAATTGCAAATTGCAGATTATTAGTTCTGGGGAAAAATAGCCAGTTAAACTAAGAAAAATGATTCCTGGCTATAGATCCTCCACTTTTGATGTTTAGAATAGCTCTTTTTGGATTGAAGTATAGTTGATTCACAGTGTTGTGTTAATTTCTGCTGTACAGCAAAATGATTCAATTATATATGTATATGTATACACATTCCTTTTTTATATTTTTTTCTATTATGGTTTATCACAGGATACTGAATATAGTTCCTTGTGCTATACAGTAGGACCTTGTTGTTTATCCATTCTATGTATAATAATTTGTATCTGCTAACCCCAAACTCCCAATCCATCCCTCCCCCACCCCCCCTTCCCCTTGGCAACCGCAGTCTGTTATCTATGTCTGTGAGTCTCTGTTTCATAGATAGTTTCATTTGTGTCATATATTAGATTCCATATATAAGTGATATCATTGGTATTTGTCTTTCTGTCTTCACTTAGTACGATAATCTCTAGGTCAATCCATGTAGCTACAAATGACATTATTTCATTCTTTTTAATGGCTGAGTAATATTCCACTATATATATATATATATATATATATATATGTATATATCAATCACAGTTTCTTTATCCATTCATCTGTCAATGAACATTTAGGTTGTTTCCATGTCTTGGCTATGGTGAATAGTGCTGCTTTGAACATAGGGGTGCATATATCTTTTTGAATTGTAATTTTGTTCAGATATATGCCAGGAATGGGATTGTTGGACCATATGGCAACTCTATTTTTATCTTTTTGAGGGACCTACATACTGTTTTCTGTAGTGGTTACACCATCTTATATTCCCACCAACAGTGTAGGAGGGTTCCCTTTTCTCCACACCCTCCCCAGTATTTGCTATTTGTAGACTTTTTAATGATGGCCATTCTGACCTGTGTGAGGTGGTATAGAATAGCTCTTTGTTTAATAATTAGTTGTGTATCTATTCTTCCCAACTGGATAGTAAACGAAGTTGAGGTTTCTATTTACTTCATGTATTTCTCAGTGCTGGACACAGAGTAGATCCTGAAAAATAAATTTTTATTAAATGATCCAGATATTTTTGATTAGAGGCTGGACAGCAAGTAAGAGGAGGCGTGTCCATGTAGGCAACTGAGTAATTCTCCTGACTATAAGATCAGGCCTGGCATTATGAGAATGTATCAGTACTCTGAATGGAAAGTCATAGAGCTCTGTGAATTCCTAAAGTGCAGAACTATTAACATGCTCACTGACAGTCATGTTAAAATTGACATTTATCTTAAGAATTTGAAAAATATTTTTCAACATGAAACAAAGTCAGACTTCGAAGTGATTATGTATTTATTTAACATTTCTTGGGAACTTCCATGGACCAGATGCTAATAGAGAGATGCAAAGATGAAAAAGATATAATGCATGCCTTCACAGTGTTCAGAAAGTAATGAAAGAAGTAAACATATAAGCAAAACCTTATCAAAATATGAGAAACATTCAATAATACACAACCCAAGTACAGTGAAAACATGAAGGAGGTAATATTTAGAATAATTATAATAATGCCAGAATAATTATAAAACTGTTACCTGTGAATTACAATTATATTACATCATAAATAGAATTTTGATATGCATAATTTTTTTCTAGTAAGGGCAATTCTGTAAAAAATTTAAAGACTTCTTTTTTCTTTTAATGCACTGTCCACATGTATAATGCATACAACTAGGCTCATAAAATTATTATTGGTTACATTTGTTATAGAAATGTATAATAGATTGTTATATAAAATATTTAGAAATAGAAAAATATTTTATAATACATTTATGACATTTTGGATGTATTGTTAGAAACTCTAGAGTTAGCTAAATAACTGCTTCCTAATGTAGACCCTTTTGAGGAGTTTAAGATTCTGCATTTTCCTGTATTGCTTTATTTCAGATTTTACCATTTAGTCATTATCTGTGTTGCCTTGGATACCATATCATTCATAAAGCCTCTGTACTATGTTGAAAAGTGTTTCACTTTAAGACTGTCATTTTGCAGAAGGCTTTTTTCCCCCATCTTTGTTTGTTCTGTACTTTGAAATAAAACACAATGACTTATAGGTTATTTTTAAGGAACCCTAGGATTTCTTAGCTTTTAGACATTATAGTAGTCACCTGAAATCTGTAATCAGTGGGGTAAATCACAGTCTAGGTCTTGCTGGTGTTAGACCATAAACACTTTCCACTTTGTTGAAGCATTTATGACCTGCTATCATTTTCTAATAATTTTTCCCTTCTAGATAAAATTTTAAATGTCTTAGTATAATTTTAAGTTTCTAGATTGAATTCTGTTAATATTTTTCTGAAAATTTGAAGAAATTGAACTACCTAATTATGAGGCACTTTGCTATTTTCTTACCTGAAATTTAACTAGCTGTGAGAAAAATTAACAAAATTCTGATTTTATATATAAAGCAAAGTGACTTGTAACATGTCCTACTTGTAATGTTCATCTTTTACCACAAAGTGTCTCATTCTAGTATGAAACATTATCATGGTTGTTTGGCAGGTTGCTATAATATATGTATAATTATAATATATAACATATGTATATATTAACATGCATATATAAATATATACATATGTGTGTATATATATACATATATATGTATATCTTTTTTGATGAGGAATTTAGTTGTCAGATTAATCATTTAATACAGTATTAAAGGATATAGGAACCATCTTGGACAACAGTTATATATGACTTTTTCTTCCCATCCTTAAATATTTTGCATGTTCACTTCTTAGTCATTTAGTGAAGACACATAAGTAGCCCTTCCATTAGTTCTATCAAAGGCAGTTACAAGTAGTAATTTTGGGGTTATGAAATATTGACACTTTAAAAAGGTCTTTAATGAGCAATGTCCTTAGGTCATTTGAGAAGTATCAATAATAGCATGACCTTCAATATTTTCTACTTAGCCTTTCATATCCAAGTTCTTTATTACATTGCTGCTAAGTATAATTTGAGGACCAGCAGCACTGGCATAACCTGGGATCTTGTGACCAGAAGTGTAGAATCTCAGGCCATACCCCAGACCTACTGGATTATTGTCTTCACTTTGACAAGGTTTCCAGGTATGTTGCATGTACATTAAAATTTGAGAAACATTGGTTTATTTGGTAGTCTTCAATAAGGCATCATCATCCCTGAAAGATAAAATAAACAAGGGCCAGTCTCTTATGTATTACATACAAATACTTTTTTTCCTTATTTATTTATACTTGTTTTACATAGAAACACTAATTTTTGAGTATTCTTGGAAAATAAAACCAAGACATTTGTGGGTAGATTCTTTAGTCTGATAACTTCAACACTTGGATCATCTGGGAATTGGCAACTCCTGATTACTTTTTTCTTTGAGAATCAGTCATATTTTCCTGGATCTTTATGCTGTGGACTCTGGGTTCTGCTATAATTCTCTATGGGGTGTGTGTGTGTGTGTGTGTGTGTGTGTGTGTGTGTGTGTGTGTGTGTTTGGTAGTGTATATATGTCAATGCCACTCTCTCACTTTGTCCCAGCTTACCCTTCCCCCTCCCTGTGTCCTCCATTCAGGTCCTTCTTTAAATTTTTACTTACCTTCCCGATTCTCCTGCTACTGTGTTATTTTCAGAGCCCCATGTAGTTGCTTTTTGTATAGTGTCCAGAGCTTTTAGTTGTAAACATTGGGAGAGATTAGATTTAGTGGACTTACTCCTTAACTGAAACCAGAAGTCCATGAGAGTTTAAAATTCCTGATTAATTCATTTAACAGATATAAGTATATATGTTAATAGATATAAGTTTATATATTTACATATATAATTAGATATATAAATTCATATCTATTTATGTAACTTTGTTGGCAGTTATTCTAGTATTTTTAGGCTTCCAAATTTTTTGTTGAGATGTCAACTCTAAGACTTCTGAGTATTCCTCTGAAGAAAATGTATCTTTTTTTCTCGATCAATTTGACTGTTATGTACTGTATTTTTTTTATTATCCTGTTTGGATTTCATTGTGTTTCTTACATCTGTGCCCTTTGTTCTTTTTTACTTTTGGAAAATTCTCAGAAATTACCTCTTCAAAACTGGCTTCTGGTCTGTACACTCTCTCTTTCTCTTCTCCTTTCTAGATGCCAATTTCATGTATGTTAGATCTAGTCTCCTTATCCCATTGTCTTTTAAGCTCATTTATTTTCTATTTTTGTATCTACACTTTCTTTGAGTTTCAGAATGGGCTTTTTAAAAATGATGTCTTCCACTGCTGAAGGTGATCTGGTTATGACATCAGAGTACCCACTAGGTCACCATTTGTATCTCTCAACTATACTTTTTATAGTAAGTTCCTGACATTGGAGAATAGATTCTTCAGGATACTGTTGAGTCTTGTATCCTGGGGAACTTATAAGAGAAATATTATTGGGACAAGTATAGCCTTTACTGTTGTAGTTAATCTTAAGGTCACAAGTGGTAATCACCCTCTTCTTTCACTACACATTTTATATTTCCCTTACTCTTCGCTGGCATCTCTGTTGTTACATGAGGTCTGAGCCCCTGTTCACTATTCTTGCGTCAGGCTGTGGCTGCTGAACTTGTCTATTCCCTATTAAAATGCAGTAGGAGAGGTTGAAGAGATAGCCCAGTGCATCACCTGAGCATTAAGCCTATTCTTGTCTGCTCTCTTTTTGAAATAAAAGTCCTACCTTCTCCTGACAGTAAGTGTTAATTACCTCTGTGAGTGTAGTGACTCTTTTCCTTGTTTGACGATCTTTAAGCATGAGAAAGTTGAAATTACCAGGCAATAGTCATAGCTTAAAGATTGACGGGACTCTTCATAGATACAGAGAACAAACAGGTGGATGCCAGAGCAGAGGTGGATGGGGGAATGAGAGAAATAGATGAAAGATATTAAGAGGTACAAACTTCCAGTTTTAATCAGATATGTGTTACCACAGGTGCACAGCATAGTGATAAATTTATTTATTGCAGCTACTTAAAAGTCTATATGTCTAATAGTCTAATATCTAATTACTCCAATAACTGAATAACTTCTTAGACTCTATTATCTTTCTCTTCCTCTTCATCCAATAACTTGGTGTTCTGGTAATTTTTTATTGAATGCCAGCCAAATTTATAAAAGTTGGAAAGGCTTTGGATGATGCTTTATCTGTAAATCATTTCCTCCTTTAGGTTTTGATGGAGAAGTGAATTGATTCAGTCTTGACTTTCAGTACTTGTAAGGCTTGGTATATTTGTGATTTATGAATACTTCAGGGTACTGTCCTTTATGAGTTCCAGCTTAAAGCTGGAGTATTTACTCAGGTCATTTGACCTTGGTAGGCCCTGACTGTCAGTATTATTTACCCCCAATCTATGATACCGCTGACTGCTTTCTTTTCAGTTTTTTCAATTTCTGCTTTTAAAATGAGGAGAAAAATAGTGCAGAATGTTGTTCCTAGGTCAGTGAGTTTCCCTTTTATCTTCATCAGGTAGCTATCCTGGCTGTCAGGGTAGCTTCCTGATGTTTCAGACAGATGGTTTCATATTTCATCTAACTCTTTTTATTCTTGGTGTACGGATTTGTCCAGACAAATTGGTCCGTCTCTGCCAGAAGAGGAAATCCTATAAAGGAGTTTTTTCTGGTAGTTTCATTCTTATGTCTTGCTGTATAATAAACATATTAGTGGAGACATACGTATTTGGATAGATATATAAATGTCTATGGACTTTTGCATGTTTGTGTCATTGATGTATTTTATGTTCTAATGCCAAAATGCATTATCTTCTTTTCAACTTTTTATATACACTTCACTCCCTAAGAATTTAATAAATCACTCCCCATAGAAACACTTGTTGCTTTAGCATCTCTTCCTTAGGATCCTCAAAATCATGTTCTTCCACATGAGCTTGGCAATAGACTGAAATACACAAAGTCTTCTGGACACAATGGAGCAACTAATGTTCAAAGGTTGTCCCACATGAGAGATATTTATTACCCATAAAACTTACTTTGATTTACCCTAGTGACTACACCCAATATTTATTTCTTGAAATAACTATTAGTTTTATAGATCCTGATTCCTTCTTAGACATCTTTTTTGCTTGTCACTTTCCATTGGTCTGTAATTAGCATCAGCTTGTTTCTACAACATCACATTATTTCTTCTCAACCAAAATATGTTGACTGAAAAAAATGTGTTGGGGCATCCATATGCATCTCTACAATTTGGATCTTCTTAGCCCTGTACCATACTGGCAAGGGTACCAAACATTCTGATGTTCTATTTTATTCAAGCCTGTCTTATTTATGATTCAACCAATCACAAAATCCTTGTGAGATCAAAGCCAGGCACAGATTTTACCCAGAAAAATACCCCACACCTGGCCACCATTGAAGCTAGTCAGATATTTATAAATCAGGGATTTAATTCAATTATTTTTTCCTAAAATATTTTGACATTAGGAGAGAGGAGAGATGGGCAGTAGAATCTCACCTATGTTTTATTTTTTCCCCAACTTTACTGAGGTATGACTGACAAATAAAATTGTATATATTTAGGTTGCACAATGTGATTTTTTAAGGTGTATAATGTGACGATTTAACATATGTTTACATAGTGAAATTATTACCACCATCAAGTTACTTAACACATCCACTATCTTATATAATTACATTTTTTTGTGTGTGGTGAGAACACTTAAGATCTTCTCTCTTAGCAATCCCTGTCAAAATTCCAAAGGCATTTGTCACAAAAGTAGAAAAAAAATCCTAAAATTTTTTCGAAACCACAGAAGACCTCGAACAGCAAAAAAGTCTCATCTATATTTTAGAAAGAAGTAATGGTCATAATATATAATTAGACCTGTTATAATTTCAGAAAATTCTCCCAAGTTTTTGTCGATATAAGATAAAATTAAATTGGAGAAATGAACATAATGATGGTGTAGTTTTCAAATGTTATACATCATATACTGAAGTAAATGCATTAAGTATTTTGAAAGTATGCCAAATATACAAAAATTAGTAACAACTGTACTTATATTTGTCAGAGTTATAATTTTTTATAGGAGTAGCCTTTATGGTTATTTTCTCCAATGGTTATTTTTGATTTTGTGTCTCCTACTCACAGCTGTGTCATTGTAATTTGGAATCAGTACGTAAACTTAGAGTATATTTGTACTTGTGATGACAGAATAAATCTGTCATCAACACTTACTTTGTTAGGCAAATGTCACTGTCTCATTGTTGAGAATGACACATAATGGATCTCTGAGTTTCATTCCTTTTGAAGGTCACTGTTTGGAGAAAATATGTTTAGTGACATTTATTGTGGCAAGAAAAACTTTGAAGTGATTCGCAAGCTTTGTGTCAACTAGATTGGTTTGGGAATTGAAGAATCTCTGGAAAGAGAGAAGAAAGGCTTTAGTAGAAGAAGGGCTCCTGGGAAAACAATTGCAGAAATGTTGGAGGACAGAATTATGTATTGATTATTAGTCCTGGCCAGATCCATCATTCAGATGGGTCTAAGCCCCAGGGAGAGAGGGGCCATGAGTAGATACTAAAGGAGTGGTTGGTATATATAACCCTAATGAAAACTGGAAGTGCAAGGTGGTATTTTGTGACAACATGTGAAAGATAAGGTGCTGTGACTAGAAGAGAATTCTAGAAGGAATTCTCAAGTGAGCAGGCAGCTTTAATGCCGTGAGATGCCATCACACATATTAGGAGAAGGTGACATTTATGGCAGGAAAGAGTATAATGGTGAACAGTGCCTTCACTTGATCTCAAGGTCAATACCAAGAAAATGAACTTGGAGCAAAAATGAGGAAAGAAGTAGACTACTTGTGGTTTCCTGGAGCCACAGGCTTGACCTAATTTCCTCGTAGATTGTTACTAGTTAGAACCATTTCAGTGACAAGTGCAAAAACTATTTGTAAATTAGCTCCAGGAAAAGTAGAGGTGTTAGCGGCTCATATAAATGCAGAAAGGCAGGTATGTTTGGCTTCAAGGAAACTCTCAAAGGACTGTGAGAAACTCTGAATCCAGGAACTGAAACAGTTTCTCCTTTTCTACCCTTCTCTACTCCTCTTTATCATTCCCCTCATTCTTCTCCCTACTCTTGTATATATAGTGTGTGATTTTTTTACATTTTAACAAAATAATCTGCTAATGTTTTTAAATGAAAAAAAAAAAAAAAAACCAACCACATATATGTCTTTGTCCTCAGCAGTCCCACTGTTGGGAAGTTACCCCATAGAAAAAAATAAGGAAGTAGATAATAAAAATATATATATACATATAATGTGAGTACATTAAAAAATGTGAGGTTTATGCTTTATGTATGCTTTCCTACACCTAAAAACTGTCCTGGAAGGGTGTGCAGGAACATATCAATGGTGGCTGCTCTGGGAAAGCAGTGTCTTGGCATGGCCAAGAGGAGAGGGACATTCCTTTTTATGTTTTATAGTTCTGCCGTGCTCAAGTGTACTACAACAGAATCATTTTTCTATTTCTTGTGTAATTTTAAATTGTGAAAAAGAGACCTTACAGAAAACAAAATGAAAAGTGGTTTAAGAAGGGGATAGAATTCATAACTCAAAATCTCACTGCATGAACATTTCTAGGTCAGATTTTGACCAAACATACACTGTATAAATTGTGGATGAATGAGTACCAAAGAGCCTCACTGGTTGTCATAGTGACATTAGCTAATATGTTTCATATTCTGTGTTTGACTAATCATTTGAAGCTACAGGAGACTTGCCTCTAGCTTGTTTGGGCTTTGGGAAGGGATTGAAAGACAAATTCATGGAGAAACGAATCCATACAGAAATCAAATATGACTGCTGCTGTCCCATTTATTTTTCTTCTTCCTTTTTGGCCATTGTTGAAGGATGGCCTTGGTCTATAACCCACAGAGACGTCCATGGCTTCCCCAAAGCTTATATTACCTTATTGTCTTAAAGTGGTAAACCTGGGTGGGATGTAAATGGCTCTGGGGATTGGATGATCTAGTTTCTAGTCCCAGCTCTTCCACTTATGAAATGTCTATCATTTTATCATTTACCAACAACTCTACAGTTTACAAACTGCCCTATTTAATCCTCATAATAACTCTGTGAGAGGCATGGTACTGTCACCCCCATTTTAAAGATAAGAGATCTCACTTTAGAAAGCTTAAACTATTTGCCCAGGGTGAGAACAGTTTATAATTGGAATTGTAAGAGCAATGACACAAATTTAGGTTTGTAGACTCCAAGCCCAAAGGCTGTTTTAAGATACCGTTGTCTAGCAAATCATGACATTTATAAACATTTAGGCAAAATAATAAACATATTAAAAACTAACAGGGTGGATATGTAAGTATTGATATAAATAAAAAATAAGATAAAGATCAAAGTAGAATTCAATACAAAGGACAGAGGATAATACACTGAAATAAGTCCTGATATTTTATTTTTACAAATAATATTAATTCTTGAAAAAAGAAGTATTCTTTATTAAGAATGGAAGGCTGCTTTCATAACTTGAGAATATAAAAAATCATAAGCTATTATTGTATTGAAAATGAAACACTGAAAGCATTTTAATTAAACTCATACAGAAGACAACGGTTTTTGCTATGGCTGCTATTGACAAAGTCCTGGAAGGTCTTGATGAGTGATTTTCAACTCAGCACTCAACTGTCTTTGTTCCCTCTCATCATCTGTGGAGCTTTTACAAATACCAGTGCTTGAGTCCAAACACCAAAATCCTGATTAAATTGATCTTGAGAACTGGCACTGGTAAGCCCCTAAGGTATGGAGTGAAGAGGACACCAGACAGAGAAGCATTGTGGAACTTTTTTTTTTTTTTTTTTTTTTGCGGTACGTGGGCCTCTCACTGCCGTGGCCTCTCCCGCTGTGGAGCACAGGCTCTGGACGCGCAGGCTCAGCGGCCGTGGCTCACGGGCCCAGCCGCTCCGCGGCACGTGGGATCCTCCCGGACCGGAGCACGAACCCACGTCCCCTGAATCGGCAGGCGGACTCTCAACCACTGCGCCACCAGGGAAGCTCTGTGGAACTTTTTTCTCACCTTTTTTGGGGGGAAGATACTGACTGACTATAAGATAAAATTGTAGTCATAATGTCATGGAAATACCTTTCATTTGTATAGTATATATACATCAATTTTAAAATATTTCAGTCAACATCACATTTTATTCCTACTACAATCTTAAGAGTTTGGTTTTTAATTATGCTCTATTTTCACATATATTGGCAATTGCCACCAGTAACTCCCTTTTCACCAAACCTATTTAAAAATTGTTTGGTACTATTGTTATGGCTCAGCTGAGGGGATGAAATATATTCATATATAGCAGTAATGCTGCCTTCTAGTGTTAGACCATAGCAACCAATTTAAAAAGATAAAACAAAAAAGTTGGCTATAGGGCTTCCCTGGTGGCGCAGTGGTTGAGAGCCCGCCTGCCGATGCAGGGGACACGGGTTCGTGCCCCGGTCCGGGAAGATCCCACGTGCCGCGGAGCGGCTGGGCCTGCGTGTCCGAAGCCTGTGCTCCGCAACGGGAGAGGCCACAACAGTGAGAGGCCCGCATACCGCAAAAAAAAAAAAAAAATGTTGGCTATAATTAGCTATGAAAAATTAGAAATGACAGGTTGCAAGATGATTGGAGGGATAGAATTTTATTTCCCCATCTTATAGTTTTAAATTTAATATTACCATTACTCACTGCCTGGAAACCACAGAGACATTGCCAAAGCATTAGGTTAGGACAAATGATAAGATTTCATAAGAGGACAGGTAATAGGGCTGCAGCACTGAGAAATACAAAGAACTTGGGGAAAAAGGAAATCTAAAAGGTGCTACAGATGTCAAACATGATCTCCCTGCAGGAACTGTAAAATGGCTATAATGGAAGAAAAATGTCAAAGTGGGTGTAAGTGTAAAGAGCTTGGCAATTTCAATTCACCAATTAAGACTTCGAGGAAAACACCAGAGGATTAACTGTCTTTCATCAACACCATGATCCTCTAAATTGTAAGGAGAAATTATCTAAAATGTATGTGGAAAAGAACAAGTATAGCAGGACATTGCCAGCCTGGATCTTATCCCTTTGAGGCTCATCGAACTGAATTTGTTATGAAGAACATTGAACCAGTAAAAAACTCACTTCTCTCTCATTCCAGTAGACTATAAATCTGTTGCCACGTCTAGGCACCTCCATATCAAGGTATTTAAAGGATTCAGGTGAGTTGAACTGGTGTTGGCTGTAGGCTTCAAAAGCTGTAAGTGGCATTGATAGCGAGAAGGAGGAACCCAAATCTAAGTCAAAACTTTAACGGATATTGTAAAACGAGAAAGGGAGAAATTACTTCCAAGATCTGTAAGTGATAATGCCCTGTTGGTTTTGAACAGGATTTATTGTTTGAATAGAGATGCCTCAGTTTCTAATACCGTGGATGCCAGCAATGAAGATAATCAATGGGATTCAAGGAGAGGCACTGGAATATGAAATTTGGGGAATAATGATTTACATGACTTTGAAATAGTGATTTCTAAGTTCTAGGGTTGAAGATTGCTATAAAACCTTTATGATAGATACATTTTTACATTTTTCCTTCTTGCTATATGTTGATATTTTATTGAAATAGCAGTGTATATTATAATTCATTCTTTTTGTGTCGTCTGCTGCATATTAATATTTAAAGAAATAAGAAAATTAGCTTTTAGTGCATCAAGTGGCATAAATTAAAAATCTTAGTAATCTGCTTCCTGTCTCTATGGATTTACCTATTCTTGATGTTTCATATAAATGAAACCCTGCAGTATATGAATTTTTGTGTCTGAGTTCTTTCATTTAACATAATATTTTCGAGTTTCATCCATGTTGTAGCATATATCAGTACTTTCTTTTTGTGGCTTAATAATATTCCTTTGTAAAAAACATGTTTTTAACTATCAATATATTATGATGAAAATCACTTACTCTTGTTTTTTAAATAAATTTATTTATATTTTATTTATTTTTGGCTGCATTGGGTCTTCGTGGCTGCGTGCGGGCTTTCTGTAGCTGCGGCGAGCAGAGGCTACTCTTCGTTGCGGTGCACGGGCTTCTTATTGTGGTGGCTTCTCTTGTTGTGGAGCACGGGCTCTAGGCACGTGGACTTCAGTGGTTGTGGCATGAGGGCTCAGTAGTTGTGGCTTGCAGGCTCTAGAGAGCAGGTTCAGTAGTTGTGGCTCACAGGCTTAATTGCTCTGCAGTATGTGGCATCTTCCCGGACCAGGGATTGAACCAGTGTCCCCTGCATTGGCAGGCGGATTCTTAACCACTGCGCCACCAGGGAAGTCCCACTTACTCTTTTTTTTTCAGAACATTACTTGATATTTATCATAAACACTTGGACAGAGAGAATCCCATAAGGAAGTTTGAGATATTTTGAAATAAATTGAAAGAACCTAGAAGGCCAAGATGTCAGACAAAAAACTCAAGGTAGGAAAGTCCTTTAGAACATGACATTTTCAAAGACTGAAAACAAAATTGCTGTTTTTTTGTGTACTCTCTTGGAAGCCTGCCAATTTTTCTTTCTTAATTGGTGTTTTTAGTCACTTAATATATATTTTTTTCAGTTTTGTTCTTTGGCTGCTCAGATAGTCCTTTTTAGAATTTCCATAGTGGTGGGACTTTTGGTCTCTATCTGAAGCTCCACATGCTGGAATTATGAAAACAGAGATCACAAGCAAGAAATAAGTATGTAGTTTCTAAAATTAACTAAGGCTGTAGCACAAAGATACATAGTTTTCTTTAAATCTTATTTCTTTAAAATAACAAAACCTAAATGAAACAAGGCCAAGTTTCTTGGAAAATCATAATTTCAAAGTGCAGATTCATATGGAGAAATACCTTGCTGTTACTCAAACTAATAAAATTAACTGGTGGGAGAAATATGAGTTGCAGTTTTCAATGCCGGTATAAAACAGATACTTCTCATTAAAAGTTCTGTAGGTTGTAGTGAACTTACAGTAATATTTTGAGAATAGGAATCAGCCAGGAATAAGCACTCAAATCACTTGACTCAAATAATTAATCTATGAAATGGAATTCTTCTACTGTACAGGAGCAGGTTAATATTAATAGACTGTATGTTGCTGTATTATAAGGAAATGGTTGTCTCCTTCCCTGGAAATATTGATAAATCTCCTAATAGGTATTTGACTTTTTGACTTGTTCAAGCAGTGGTCCGTCTGGGGTGAAAGTGATGAGTAAGGAAGTAAGGAGAGGAGCCTACATACGTAATTTCATCTTCTGTATCAATAATAGAATAGATGCTCTCCTCTTTCCTTTCGAATTACTAGTTCCACACACATTTATTCTGATCACTCCCAAAGAGAAGCACCTAATAAAATAGGCTTCATTTCAAAATTTCTCATAAGTGTTTTCTGTTGACCTAACATCGTTAAACATTGTAAAAAGATTTTACAGTAATAATTATCAGTGCTATAAATCAAATATAAAACATTACCTTTGCCTTCCTTACATTCAAAGAAATTGAACATAATTTTTTGTTCTGCCAACCCAAACCTGTGCATACTTTATTTATCTGATGGACAAAAAACAGCCACATTCCCAGCAGCGGACTTTAATTGCAATATGCCACATGTCAGTAGCATTTGGAAAATGCAGTTTATCAAAGATAACTTGTATAAAGACATCTTGAAAGTGACAAAAATGATCAATCAAATTTCAAAAGCTGAGAATGTGAGAAATACCAATGGGCATTAGTGTTGATTTTTATCTTTTCCATTTATCATTTTGGCTAAGCTTTCTGGTAATTATTTAACATGAGGAATGGGAAAGATATATGGGGGGGGGAACTGACACTGGTTACTAGGAGATTTTTAAAAATCTCTCTTTGTGTGTGGGTGTGTGCACATATGTACTCCTTGGTAGAACTGGGAAAGAGGTTAGTTTCATGAAATTCAGAACTATTTTATTCCACTATTTTGAAATGTAATCGTGGTATAGTGAGTGAAAGTGGTTTAGAGTCCATAATATTGTAATTTCCTCTTTACAATATCCCGGGAACTGTCATGGACTCTCTCCTTGGACCATCATCTGAAAAGGGAATAATCAGCACGCCAAATGAGCCCATTCCGTTATTGGGCAGTCCTAAATGATAGTATTTTTAGGTTCTTTCATATTTTAGTCTTCATTTTGATTTTTAGAGCATCAAGAACAAATAGTCTCCTGCTTGATAGTCTCACATATTTGAAATAACTATTGTATCTCCCTGTGGGCCTCTCTTCTACCCAATAGAGTTCCTAATTCCTTCAATTGTTTCTCTTAACCAAAGATACCCCTACCTCTCATCATCCCAATAAAATTTCTCAAACCACATTCTACTTTGTCACTTATAAAATGATAAAAATTGAAAATAATGTTCTAATATGGTCTAAGTAGTTCAGCGCAGAGTGAGAGTCTTACCTACCAACCATGATTTGAACTCTAAATTCGATTCACGTAGCCTAAAATTAAAGCAGCGCTCTAGTAGCCATTAAATTGTTGGCTCGCATTAAACTTGTGGTCAAGAAGTGTTAAAGTACCAGAAATCCAGATCTTTCCCCTCTCTCTTTTTCCACTTAGAAGTTTGTCTTGTTTTATACCCACTAGCATGACTACTATCAAAGAATAGAAAATAACAAGTGTTCTTGAAGATGCAGAAAAATGGAACCATTATGCACTGTTGCTGGGAGTGTAAAATGGTGCAGCCATTATGGAAAACAGTGGGGAAGTTGTTTAAAAAATTAAAAATAGAACTACCATATGACCCAGCCATCTCACTTCTAGGTACATATCCAAAATAATTCAAAGCAAGATTTTAAAGAGATATCTGCACACCCATGTTCATTGCAACATTATTCACAATAGCCAAGAAGAGGAAGCAACCCAACGTCCATAGATGGATGAATGGAAAAAATAATGAGGTATGTGTATACAATGGAATATTATTTAGCCTTAAAAAAAGAAGCATTCTGACACATGTTACAACATGGATGAACCTTGATGGCCTTATGCTAAGTCAAATAAACCTGTCACAACAAGACAGTTACTGTATGGTTCCACTCATATCCGTTATCTATGGTAGTCAAACTCATAGAGCGGAGAATAGTCTTGGATGAGAAATGGGAAATTAAATGTAGTTAATTTTGCACTCATGTTTTAACTGTTAGAGAAGAATGACATTTTAATTTTGAAAAAGCTTAAAACATCTATCCTTTAAAGCTATTACTGAGTTCAAGAATTGTATACTATTAAATAATGAATGACTTGCTTAAAAGAAGAAAATGTAGTCCTACATAAAAAAGACATAACACACCAAAAATATCTTTGCTCTATCTTGCTACCGTTATTGACTAGTTCCTAGATGATTTTTAAGGGTGTATATAAGATGCTGGGTTTAAAGTAACCTATGTGGTGTTCTAACTCTCCATTCTTTATGTTTCTCATTCTTTAAAAAAAAATCACAGTTTTAACTTTTTATTTTGATATATGTTTATAGGCTTAACTTTCTTGTCATTAATGTAACATCAAATGTCAATAATAACTGGCTGCTCAGATGATGATGGGATAGTGAGAGTCAGATCCAAAGATTAGTTAAGCAGGTTATCTTCATAATGTTTACCAAGCAGATTAGCTGCTTATTGACTGTGTCTGGTGAAAGTGTTTTTATCCCCAGCTTGCAGGCTTTTAGATGAAAATGAAACTGAGTGTCTTAGAATGTTTGACTTTTGCAGACATTTTTCCTGATGAATTCACTTAGGAACTGTAGAGCATCTTAGTAACTTAACACATAACATCTTGCTAACTTACAAAATTAAATCACTTCAGAGCTATAAACCATTGTGTTACTATAATCAGAGTTAGACCTTCCTTACACACAGCATCATTAAAACAGCTGAAATTTAAGTATGGCCTTCTGTCCAGCTCCTAAAGTAACATCAGTGCAGGGGAGAGAATTACATTATTTTCCATTAGGCGATATAGCCTTGGCCTCTTTATTATACAAAAGGCTCATATAAGTTCAAGAAATTCATACTTAAATACATAATTGGTTTTCAGTTTTCAAAGAGAATATGAAATTTATTATGCAGGATGCTGATTCAGAAGTTGTCATTAAAAAATATGGAACGGCATCTTCTTTTAAAAAACTTTTTACTGTATATTGGAGTTTCTTTTCCCTTTGTATAGAGCATATGATAGACACACAAACTTGTCTTTCTCCATACAAGGAGCAAGTTGTCTTAATACAATCTACCAAATTACCTATCATTTCCTCCTTGTTTTGAAGTACCAGCCTTACTATATTTCAAGTCCTCCTGGGCCTAGTCCTGGACTTCATATTCTGATCTATTTTTTATTTTCTATTTGCCTATTACTGTGGCAGAAAGACACTTACCAAAAAATGCTATGGTTCTGACACTTGTGAGTGAATTGAGGGAAGGATCCAACAGCCAATGCTAATTTACCACCTTGTTGGGGACACATAGTGCTTTTTTTTTTCTTCTCTAAATCATCATGAGGTCCTAGACAGACACCACAGGCAAGAGGAAAGCCCAAAATAACAGGTAATATGAGGAGACTGACAATTCCTAGTGACTTCAAACATTCCAGCCTTGAGACTCATAAATGCGGTTGACTTTAATGACAAAGAATACTTTTCTTGAGGTGTATCTCCAAATGACTTAGTAAATTAGGCTCTTCTTGAATAGATGCAGCCTTCTCACAGTCTCTCAGGTGTATACCATGATTTCCTTCCTACCATGATAGCACTAGATCTCACCCTTATTAGTCCTAACTTGATCTTATTATAATAGCCATTGAAATTATTACTCTAATCACACCTCTTAGTCCCTTTCCACCCTACAAACTGTTATCAGATTGATGTGAAAGAAATCTTGGGTGGTTTGGGATATCTTCACTGGATTTCCCTGGACTACTGTGTACAGACCCAATTCCTTGACCAGCGTCCAGATACCCTATATGGCCCTAATCAAGTCTTCCCAGCTTATTTCTCAGCACCTGTGTATATCAAAGTCTTCAGATAAACTTTGCTTTCTCCAAGCATGCTCTGTGACTTACTACCTCTGGGATTTAAAAAATCATAGAATTTTAGAACTTGAAGCAAACTTGAAGATGATCTAGCTCAATCCTCACTGTACAGATGTGGAGATTAAAGACAGTGTGATTATAAGTGAAAGGACTTCCACTGACATTTGCATCCCAGACTCAGAGGCCCATGCTATTTCTACCACAGTAAATTTCCTTTGTGCCTTTTCTTCTTCCGCTAATGCTTTCCTCAACAACCCCTCCCTCCCTAATCTGCTGGTCAGTATCCTTCCCTTCCTGAAAGGATTAGGTGTTACTCTCCATAAAGCTTTCCCTAATCATCTTAGTTAAAGTGAACTCTTCATTTTCTGATCTAATATGGAACTCTGCACCCCTCTTCATGAACTTGTATTCAGACCTGTAATGTGGTATTTGTGTCGTGTTATCTCCCTCCTCCTAAAAACTATGTGTTTTGTAAGGAGGACCAGGCAAAAGGAGCATCCTTTTGGTCCGTAGCACATTGAAATTACTCAAATGATATTTGAGTGAAGGCACAGAAGTGACTGAATAATGATTCACTCAAAAATGATTGACAGGCTATCTTTCCATATTATATGTGTGCTGGGGTATAAGAGAGAGGCCCTGTAAGCTTGCCGTGAATTTCCCTCCGGTTATCTGACAACTAATCTTACATCATCATAAAATGAGAGTGGCAACAGCTCGTCATTTTTCCAAATGTTAAGCTAATCACCCTGCTGTTAGAGGAATCATCAGAAAGAATCTAATGAGAATCAGAGGACTGGAGAATCATTTGATATATTTTTCTTTTTCTTCTTTTCTTACTTTTCCCCGCAAAGCAATGTGTGTGGATGGGTGATGTCAAGGTGTGTTGATGTGAGGCAGCTGATAGAGAGCCAAGAGGGAGAAATGAATATGGAAATCATATGTGATTATTAGTTGTTTTTTTTTTAAACAGAGATTGTATGGTAGTGAACATTAGATGATTATTGGTAAGTAGAAAGTGAAAGTAGTTAAAAGACATTTATGTAATTCTAAGTAAAAATCAATCTGCAAAGAATAAAGTGGTCTCTGTGGTGTGCTGGCTGGATGTCCAGCAGAGTGCTTCAGGCTGGTACTCAGACAACAGTATCTAGCCCTCTTTTTTTTTTTTTTAAAGGGGAAAACTGAATTATTTCTGGCTGTATTCAGGCCCCAGTTATTCTGAGAGAAAGGCACAGATGAATTAGTTATTAAGGAAAGATATATTAGTAATTTAAGAATTTTAACTTGTTAGAATTTGGAGAATGGGTAAAGTGTGAATCACTCACTCCCTCATTTATAAGAGGTTGGCCCAATGTCAATCAAGACAGAAAACACTATAGCAGGTTTAGTTTCTTTCTGTTTTTCTTATTGGTTGAAATACCATTGATTTAATAGTGGATTTGTTTTGTTGATGGCCACTTAAAAAATAAACATATTTTAGTGAATCAGTAAAAAAAGTACCGTCTTGACCAAAACTTTGTAGATTAAATGGCAGTGCTGCAATTGCAATTTGTTCTAATGTTACATCTTGGAGGAAGAAAAAATAATGAATACTAATGGATTTCTAGATACGTTTTCTACTCAAAACCAAAAGTTGTTTTCATATCTACTTAGTGGAGAAAATTTAAAATTTAAATTACAAAGAAAATGTTGGGTTCAGATTTTCTAAAAGTAACTTTAATTAATCACCAGATTACGTTTCAAGGCAGAAAGGTACAATGGCTAAGAGTTTGCTTTAGGGAGTTAGATCTTGAATCAACTCCTAATTCTTTATCTAATCTGCTTGAAGTCAGGAAGGCCACTTAATCATTCCAAGACTGTTTACTCATCTATAAAATGGACATTGAATGGGGTTTTGGTAAGGATTAAACATAATGTATTATACAAATCATTCAGTATGGTGTCTGAAACATGGTAAGTTCTTAAGAGATGGTACCTTCTGCTAGTGGTAGTTTCACTATCATTGTTTTTGTCATCAACAGCATTACAATAGTCAAAGCTTAGGACACACAAAATTAAGGTGATTCATGCTGATGTCCTGTCTAGACATGCAACTGGTTCCAGCAATCATTACAATTATGCATGGACGATCTGTCCATTTTAATGACCAAATCATACAACATTGTGCAAAATTAAATTTCTTGATAACTTCTAAATATATAATCAAATTAGTGTTGTAAATAATAAGATGTCCAGCAGCTACTTTTAGAAATGCAAATCTAATTGTGTTTACTCTTCTGCTTAAGGCCCTCTGATGGCTTCCCACTGTACTTTGAATACACTCAGATACTTAAAAATACCCGTAAAGGCTCTACAAGATCTGGCTCCTGGCTCTCTCTCTGTCCTCGTTCCTTCCCTTTCCCCCTCTCCCCCACTCACTCTGTTTACCAGATCCACTTGCCTTTTGTTTGGTCCTGAACATGCCTACTGTCATCTCTGTCATGTCACTGTTTTCTTTCCTGGCACTAGTTACTACCCAAAGTTGTATGTCTGTGTTTGTATAAATATAGTAAATATATATACGTATACAGTAAGTTCCCTACATACAAATGAGTTCTGTTCCTAGAGCACGTTCGTAAGTCCAATTTGTTCGTAAGTCCAACAAAGTTAGCCTAGGTACCCAACTAACACAATCGGCTGTATAGTACTATACTGTAATAGCTTTATAATAATTTTCACACAAATAATACATAATAAACAGACAAACACAAAAAATAAAGAAAACATTTTTAATCTTACAGTAAGTACCTTGAAAAGTACAGTAGTACAGGACAACAGCTGGCATACAGGGGCTGGCATTGAGTGAACAGGCAAGAAGAGTCACTGACTGGAGGAGAAAGAGGAGATGGTAGAGCTGCAGGATCATCAGCAATAGAAGACAGAGGGCAAGCTGCAGTTTCACTCACTCCTGACATTGCTTTCACGGGTTCTGGTTCCTTGCTGGATTCAATTCTATCTACCCTATTGAAAAAATGATCCAGTGATGTCTGGGTAGTAGCTTTTTTTTTCTCGTCATAGATGACATCCTGGGCTTGAAATAAAGATATTCTACTACTGTACTCTATACTGTACTGTACAGTAAAGTACACAAAAGCACAACCACTTGTAGAGGATGCACGCACATGACAATGTACGCCAGACAAGTGAACTAACTTAAGTGATTGGACATGCCAACTCACATTCGCATCTTTGAAAGTTCACAACTTGAAGGTTTGTATGTAGGGGACTTACTGTATATGCATATGTAGTGACATCTATATATATATATTTATATGTATTATATGTATAATCAAATATATATGTTTACTTTTTCCCTGCCTTATGGAATGGGAACTTTACAAGACCAAAGACGATTGACACAATTCATAATTTTTATGTCTTCAGTGCTAACAACATGGACACATTGCAGGCACTCAATAAATATTTTGGGAATTAATGAACAAATGCATAAATGAATGAAATGTGCTGAGATCTGGCCAGTTCATTTTTACCTTAAAGTGTACCTTAACCTTAAAAGATCTTTCCCCTCTTTTTTTTTTTTTTAAGAAAAACTGTTATTTATAGGAAGTATTTATTTTTCTTTTCTATATTTTCTATTTAGAAATCTTACTATGCAAATTAACTGTAAGACTTCTGTAGGAAAAGACCTATTCTTCTGCATGCTTTTTAAACTCAAAAACCAAATATCTAATAAGTTAATCATGATGCCTTTTCTAAGGTCAAAGTTGTTATGCATGGAGGCCTAAAACTAGTCTCACAATAGTTTGGTAATTCAAGGCACAGAGCCTATTTGTACTTTTCCCTTCTGAAGTGCTGGAAATTTACATTGGATATAGTTTGGAACATAGCAGCAAAACATGCATTTTCATAACTTGTTCCACTTGAGGGATTTTAGAACTTGCTTTTCTACCTTTTCTATATTGCTGTTTTCAGAGGGTCAAAAGATTCAGAGTTCAAAATAGTGATCTCCTGGGAACTATGGATTTGTTGCCATGGCAACAAGCACAGTAAATCAGTAAGCAAGGACAGGAGAAAAGATTGTCTCCTATTGTTCCACAAGCAAGAAAGATATCAACAAAACTCAACTCTTTCAAAGCAGATATATAATCCTAGTGTAAAGGTGACTAGTGTTTGTTGCGGGTCTCATAATTTCTAGCATTTTATTCTCCTGACCTAAAAATTGAAACAATTAAGTGAAAGAATATCAGTTTTGAGAAAACCATTATTTAACTGCTCTAAATTCCAGTGCCATTTATTAATATCAGTTTCTAACCTTAATACACAAACTACTCAAGGTCAGAGTAAACATAAGCGAAAATTAATTGCTATTCATCTAACAGAATAGTAAGAGAAATGGAAGAGACATTTAAATTAACAAACAAGAAACATTAGAGGTCAGAACAGTATCTTACAAAGCATTTGGGCAGTCAGTGAACAAGGCTCTGAAGTATGGGCATCTGGATGGAGAAACTTTACCTCCTGGAATCTTTAAGAAGCCACCTGCTGGTTGGTGTTGGGACTGGACTGCTTCACAAGGAAGTACTATCCATGGAGAGTTGAGGCATATGACAGGGATGAGGTTGGAATAATTGTTGTCATCAGAGCTCTCAGGAGCACTGATCACATTGTACTGTAATGACTGTTTACATTTTGTCACCCTTGCCCAGATTGTGGGGTCCATGTGGGAGGAGACCTGATATTATTATCTTTCTAATAGTAAATGCCTATTATGCAGTGCCTAGTATTTAGAAGTTGCCAAAAGAATCTCATTGAATGGATGAAAAAACTGACTAAATAAATGAATTCTATCCTGAATTCAGCATTCTGTCCAATTCAGCCCAGTCATCTGTCTTTGATGATGACACTCAGGGACAAGTTATTAAAGGATATGGATTTGCCTTTAATGGGGCTAACTAGTTCAGAATAGCATATAAAAGAGCTTTGTTTTTCTTAACTCTTTTTTTTTCTGAATCTGACATGCATAAATTAAGCATTATTTTAATTTATTCTTTGAGGTGACAGTTGTCAAAGAAAAATTACATCTGATGGAATTAAGCAGGCAAGGAAGACTTTATTCAAGACTACTGCAATTGGGAGAGAGTCACCTCAACTCCATTGAAACAAAAGACAGGAGAGTTGTTAAGTACCCAGGTTTGCCAGTGGGAAAGCGCTGGTTAGTGTGATGAGGCCATCTGTGTTTGCTAGTTGACACTTACTGAAGTTAGGTTCTTACCTTCTCACAGAAGCTGGGAGATAGGGGGCTTTATCTTTCTCGATTATCTACCAAAGAGATAATTCCAGGTCCTAGAGAAAGTCATTCCTAGGTTGTAAAACTGGAAAGAGGCTGGGAGAAGATTTATACCTTAGAGGGGCAAAAAAAGAATTTACAGTTGCATGTTTTTGAAGTAAATGCTCTTTAAGGAAAGGGAGATTGGGGGTTTATTGTCAAGTAAAGAAAGGTTGGTTTCTTTTCTCATGAAAGAATTGTTTGTCAATAATGTTCAGGAGGAGAATGAGGATTTAGAAAACAACTGCATTTTATGATTAGAAGGAGACTTTATAGAGAGTAGCCTCAGGTGGGAATGAGGCAAAAGCCAATTTTCAGGGAAAGTGAGCGGCTGGGATGGAACTGGAAGTAGGAGAAATATACTAAGTGAAATTTTTTGGCAAAATAAAGAAGAGAGGAAAATGATTGCTCAAAGATTGAGGGGAATTTGAACATCCTTGAGGCAACAGTGGAGAGGGAGATGGAGGGATCAGTGCTGGGTTACTGGCAAGTAATCATACAAAGATCACATATGGAAGGATTAATCTTAAATGGACAGGGGATACTTCTCTGAGTCAAAAGAAAAGGAAAAAAATGTGAAGTAGGTGTAGAAATCAGGATTATGTTCTTCCATTTTGTTCCTGACATAAGTAGCAATATTGAATTATTTTACTGGGAAATAATGACATTCTCATTGAAGATACATAAAATGTTAGTTTGCCAAAACATAAGGCTGTGACCTACATAAATAACAATAAATAGAGGACTTAATATTTCTCTTGTATGTGACCTTTGGCTTCCCAAATCCTCTTACCTGACAACAAATTTTAGAGTGCCATGTAATCTATTAATTGTTGGTTATTGGTTATGACTGCTTCTTTTTTTTTTTAGGAGGATTATACTACATTTATTTTTTTAAGCTTCCTTTTTTAAAATTTAATTTAATTAATTTTTTATACAGCAGGTTCTTATTATTTACCTATTTTCTACAAATTAGTGTATATATGTTAATTCCAATCTCCCAATTCATCCCACGACCCTTTCCCCCTGTTTTCCCTCTTTTGTGTCCATATGTTTGTTCTCTACATCTGTGTCTCTATTTCTGCTTTGCACAGGTTCATCTGTACCGTTTTTCTAGATTCCACATGTATGTGTTAATATATGATACTTGTTATTCTCTTTCTGACTTGCTTCACTATGTATGACAATCTCTAGGTCCATCCCCGTCTCTACAAATGACCTAATTTCATTCTTTTTATGGCTGAGTAATATTCAATTGTATATATGTACCACATCTTCTTTATCCATTCATCTGTCAATGGGCATTTAGGTTGCTTCCATGTCCTGGCTATTGTAAATAGTGCTGCGATGAACATTGGGGGGTGCATGTGTCTTTTTAAATTATGGTTTTCTCTGGGTATATGCCCAGTAGTGGGATTGCTGGGTCATGTGGTAATTCTGTTTTTGGTTATTATTGCTTATTGATATACTGTCACATTTTGGTCATGTCTCTTGTAAGCATTTATTTCAATCTGTATCCAACAAAGCACTCATCATCTCAGTGATAAGTTAAGAAACATATTTTTGTAAATGAATAGCCTAAACACTTTAAAACTTCTGACAGGTGCCATTTATATTTGGTCTGTGCTTTCACTTATGTTCAATCTCTCTCTACCTCTAACTCTACCTCTACCTCTACCTCTGTTTCTCCATCTCCATCACCATCTCCATCTCCAGCCCCATCTCCATCTCCACATCTACATCTCCACCTCCATTTCCATCTCCATCTCTAGGCAGGTTTGGGGCTTGTTTAGTTTCCAATAAGCATTCAGGCTCTATCTAAAATTCCTTTTATTAAAAAACTAATTGAATTAATTGGAGTTATTAACTGACATTTTTGTCTCTTGGGAAAGTCCCTGACTTGGGGGTCACTGGGGAATTCTATCAAGATGTCATGTATGAAATTTAAGAGGAGAATATAAAATCCCTCCATATATTATGGTTATTGTGGCACTTCCTCAAAGCAGGAAAATGGAGACTTTCAAAAGAATTATATATTAATTTTTAAATTCTTTTAATCAACTCCCTAAAATAAAGTTTTAAGAACCTTAACATACCGCTACATTTCTCTATTAGATAAGTAAACCGAAATGCTTAGGACAGTAGAGATTACATAGGATCTTTTCCTTTGCTTTCAAGATACCTAAAAATGGAATCTGTTTACATAGTATATTGGTAAAAAGCTTATGATAACAAAAATTCGGAATGAAAAATCCCAGAAGGCTACAGATTTAGAGTTCACATACCATCTTGCAGTTATTATCCTTGTGGTAACTGTGTACATAAAGATACCACATCTGATTTCAAAAGTTCATGGGAAGTATTTATAAAGCCAAGAACAATTCTCTCATTGCAATTCTTGACTTACACAAATGCACTTCAGAGTAGCAGACAAGAGCCCTTGTATTTTCCAGTCATTTAAAGACCAGTTTATGAGCCCAAATCAACATGGTTCAGTGTTTCTGGTTATTAAGATTTCATATGGTCGTTTGCCCATATTTGTTAAACAGTTTTTAATTTGCTATTTTCTTTTCCTCCTTAAACAGTAGTCTTTGTAAATGAAAAGAAAATCCTGCAGAACACTTTTTTCTTTTGCACTGAAAATTTAAAATGAAAATTGTGACTGTGTTCTGAGCGAGGAGCATTTGAATTACTTTTCCCTCATCATGTGACACTGGCTTTTTGAAAGTATCAACTATCATTTGGCTCTTCATCAAATCATCATCACTACACCTGTTGACTTAGAATAGGAGGCTGGACATAAATTTTTATTTATTTCCCCAGTAACTATTTTTAAAAGATGGAGAGCTTGATTTAGTGTTATTTACAATTGAATCTTTATGAAGATTTTAAAAACTCAAATTTTAAAAACAAGTTTAAAATACAAAAGACAATGTGTTGCAGTTGTGGAGAAACTGGAACCTTTGCACAGAATTGTGAGGTCACTATGGAAAACAATATGGAGGTCCCCCAAAAGCTTAAAAATGAAACTACCATACGATCCAGCAATCTCACTTTGGGTATTCCTTCAAAAGAATTGAAATTAGGATTCTTGTCTTCACTGTAGCATTATTCACAACAGCCAGTATGTGGAAACAACCTAGCAAATGGGGGGAAAAAGAAAAGGTGGTATATACATACAGTGGGATATCATTCAGCCTTAAGAAAAAGGAGGAAATTTTGCAATATGTAACAACATGGATGGAACTTGAGCATGTTATGCTAAGGGAAATAAGCCAGTTACAGAAAGACAAACATTGCATCATTCCACTTACATGAGGTATCTAAAATAGTCAAATTCATAGAATCAAAGAGTGAAATGGTGGTTATCAGGGGATAAGGGGAGGGGGAAATGAGGTGTTACTAATCCATGGACATAAAGTTTCAGTTAAACAAGAGGAATAAACTCTAGAAATCTTCTGTACAACATTGGACCTACAGTCAACAGTACTGTATTGTACACTTAAAAATTCATTGAGAGTAAATCTCATGTTAATTGCTCTTACTACAATGAAATAAAATATACAAAATTAGGTGAATAAAATATTTTACTCCTACTCAGGCTTGAAAGTTTCACATATAGGGCACAAAATGGATTCATTCTCATTGTCCCAATTGCAGAGTTTTGTTAGCTTTTTGTAGTAACTTTTGCTTTTTTACGGACAATTAGGTAGAACTGAATTTTCCTTTGCCATTAAGTTGTCATTTCACTTCCGAAGTAAAGAATACAATTTATCTAGATAATTTAAGTAGAATTCTGACACTTATTATGGTAATTTATAAGTTCATCTCAGAAGTACTGAGCACCTACTGTATGGCGGGATTTCTGCTACAGGTGCTGGGTATAAAGTGGTGAACCGGACAGAAGCAGTTTCCACCCACATGGAGACACCACACTAAAGGAGACTGCCAATGGCCACAGAAACAATTATATAATTCCCACCTGTGATAAGTACTATGAAGGGAGCAGCAGTGAGCAATGAGAGATTAACACCCGGAAAGCTACTTACACTCAGGATTTAGCTGGGACCTAACCGAGTGGGGACCCTGGCAAAGAAGGAGGAGTCTGATATTCCAGGCAGAATGAGCTGCGCCCCTGGAGGCCTTGAGGTGGGAAAGAGCTCGGTGTATTTCTGGAACTGAGAAGAGGGTCCTAGTACAATGGGACAGGGGGAGGGGGAAGATTAGTAGGAGGTTGGGGTGGACAGAGGCCAAATGATGCAGGGGTTTGTAGTTCATGATACACAGTTTGTTTTTGAAGTACAATGGGAAACTGTTGGGAAAATGTAAATACGAGAGTAGCATGATCTAATTCCTTTCTTTCTTTAAATATTAAATCTAGCTTATAGGAGGTGAGTATTTTGAAGAGCAAGGCAGAGGGTGCAGGGAAGACTCCCTATTGAGGAAATAAGTCAGGAAGTACATCTTTGTTTTAATGAACACGATTTGATTTGAGAAGCAACAGATATAACTATGAGGGATTCTGTGTATTGTTAAAATTACTTATCTTTTTGTTTGTTTTATAATTTTTCTCATGTTTAGTATCTGTGTAAAGTCTTATTTCTTATTTTAATTTCCCGGAAAGTTTAAAATCATAATACCATATAGTCTTTATCAAGTCAGTCAATACAATTTTATTGAGCATATGCTGTGTGATAACAATTATGCATAGGCGAAGACATCTACAACTGTCGTCCTGTCCCACCCCATCTCTGTTTTCTCTCTCATACCTGTTGTCTTTTGTTGTCTTTTTGGATGACTAAGCTGTAGAATCACTACTGATTCATTTTACCATCTCCTCCCTACACTTTAAAAAAATATATATCACTTCTTTATATCTCTTATTGAATAACATCTTTAATTCAACTCCAGAGTGCTTGATACTGCTGATATAGCTGGCTGGAGCTAGTATTATAGAAGGAAATAAATTTCATCTCATGCCTTAATTATTAGAACTCAGACTATCTAAATTTGGTGCTGCTTCAGGAAAATTATGTTATTTTGACAAGAAGAAGACTGGAAAATACTTCTTAAGAGTAAAAAAAAAAAAAAAAAAGCAGCATCTATATTTGCTATCTATTTTCTATCTATACCTCTATATACATATATATATATTTATATCTCTACCTGTCTATCTGGAAAATATATACATCTAAAGAAAATATCAGTCCAATGTAATTCTTAAAATGGACAAATAAAATCCCTAAAATTAGAGATCAGTTTTGCATACTTAATGTTTGATTAGGTATTTAAGATAATTGCAGCTTCTTCTCTCTTTTTGGAAATGAATGCTCATGTCTAGCTTATTTTTTTTTAAAAATTTTGCTATTGCCATAAATTGCACAAGATCTCATTAGAGTTCCATCCCATGTCCATTTAAGATGCACATTTTAGGCACACTTAAAAAATGCCTTTCTGCTTATACTCTTGTTGCATGATGACTTCTCCTTTGCTTCTGGAAAGAAACACAACACTTAGCAAGCACTCTGGAGTTGGGCTCTGTAAGTAAATTCCAGAGTTTCTGAGATGATTTTTCTACACTCTTTCCTTGGCATTTCTAGATTCTCTCTGTTGTAAGTACTGAAGTTTAATATTTAGTAAGCACACAAAAGTTCTTGCATAAAATTACATATTTTTGTAAAAGTTTTTTATTGAATTGAGGAAAATCTGCACAGATTAAAGCAATAAACATTGAGAACTTGTGTTTGAAAATTTAGTCACATATATTTAAATATTTGTCCTGGTGTTATGAAAATACCTATTTCCCATTACAAATACAGATTAATATATTTTCCTTAATCTAGATGCAAATATGATCAATTGTTGCAATAAAGCTATGTGATAGTCTCACAATAATTCAATGGTTAAATATGTCACTTTCTTGTAGGTGAATTAATCACTGATAATGCATGTAGCCATCATGAAGATCATCTTTCTTCATTGTTGAGAAGGTGGATAATATATTATCCATAGATAGCAATTCTATCAATACTTATCAGTTTGTTCCTGAACATGGTCCTGAGGAAAGAATGATATAATAAATGTGTTCTTAGTATGCTAGCCCACTGATTTGAGAAGTGTTTCCCTTAGGACAAATAAATAAGGAAACTCATAATCAAGTGAACAATATAGAATTAAAAATCACTCCCCCATTTTGCCATATGCAACAATTCTTTCTGGTTTCACAGATAAAACAATACTAAGTACTGATTTAAAAACACATATGTAGAATTGACAGTCTCATTGATTTCAAAACCAAGGAAAATATTTTTATAAATAAGGGGCTTACATTTGTTTAAATTTCACTTGCTTAAAATGATCATACTTTGTTAAATTACTCAGTCACATATGAGCATCCATTGTGTATTGTCCTTTACAATAGATTACAACAATCCTGTCCTCCCAGCCCCCGACTGTTTCAAAGGGATTTGCCAGGGCAATACCTAACATTGTTTTCTCTGAAAATGATGACAGGAAGCCAACAACCAGAGTTCATGTGTGTGACGTAGTGGTTCTCTCTCCTTACCTGCAGAATGCATACAAAGGGCTGTTTTCCCCTGTATGCTGTAGGTGGTCAAGAAGACATACTCGTTTGCTGATGATGTGGTAGTAAAAATGCTTAGTATTTGATATGTCAACTCAAAACTGTGGTGTGTAGGTCATGGTAACTGTGATCTAGTTAATCAGTTCTTATTACAACAAAGGAACCCTTTCAGTGTGCTTAGTCACCTAATTACCTCAGGATTTGAGGGTAAGTTGCCTAGTTGACAGCTTTCAGCTGATGATGCCAACAGGCTCAGGTTGAAGAGCTAAACACTCAAGACCTGTTAGCCCAAAGGTCAGTAGTTTCTCCACACTGGCTGCAGAGTAGAACCACCTGGGAAGTTTTAACTAATACTAATGGTCCGGTTGGAAAAGCATTCATTCAGTTAGAACCAAGGGCAGAGGATCCCTGGACATAGGTGTTTTTAAAACTTCCTAGAGGAGCTCCTAATGCCTAGACAGGGTTCAGAAACTAGGGAGTGTTTCCTCTTTAGGCAGAAAGAGGAGAATTGGAAAGTTTGAGTTACAGGGGCTTCAACATGACATTGTTTCTTTCATTAGATCTGAGGTTCTAAAAGGGGACCAGCAGCATTAGCATCTGGGAACTAGTTAGAAATGCAAATTTCAGGGCCCACGGTGGACCTACTGAAACAGAAACTCTGGGGATGGAGTCCAGAATTCTGTGTTTTAGAAGGTCTTCCAGAGCAGCCGCATAGCACAGGGAGATCAGCTCGGTGGTTTGTGACCACCTAGAGGGGTATGATAGGGAGGGTGGGAGGAAGGGAGATGCAAGAGGGAAGAGATTTTGTAAAGCAATTATACTCCAATAAAGATGTTAAAAAAAGAAAAAAAGTCTTCCAGGTGATTCTAATATAACCTAAAGTTTGAGAACCATCATTTTAGGTAAAGCCTCAGCTAACATAGATATTTGGGAGCAACAGTTAAAGGTCTTACCATTCATCACCCAATTAGAGTTCAATTAAATAGAAGGTACCTGATCAAGCAATCAGATGTACATCTTGTCTAGATGAAGAAATAGCTTCACTGCCGGAACAAAGTCGTTGAAGTAGATGACGTTTTATTATTCTAAGAGCCTTCCAAGAATAATGATTGACATGGCATAAATATCCACATCCAAAAGTAAGTGCTCTTCCAAAGAATATTTTATGAATATTTCTATTCCTCTGTTATTATAATCCCTCAAGCAAAATGGCCTCTCCATAAATTTCAAATATATTTTCATAAACCATTTCTTTGTTAGTCAAAATTAGAGCCAGAATAATGGATTCTCAGGTGATTTCCATTCCTGTCTGAAGGATAAAATTGCTCTTAAGACAAGAAAACAGATTTTATATTCTGTTGTGGAATTGAATGTCTTCCAAGAGCCGTAAGGATAATTAGAGTCCCCATCACTATTGTATCTTGACCCTCTCCAAGTATTTTATCTGTTTAAGGAAAGCATCATCTGTCTTCTCTCTCTGGTCTGGAAGTTTGTAGTACTCTTTCATTGTTACTGTCAAATTTGGTTTTCTTCTTGACATGCAAATTTTTTCTACCACGTTTCTACTTTTAACTATGAATTCCTATGCTGTATATAACTTCTTCCTTTTCCTATTATACCTTTTTATTTTTGATAATCTATGCCCTTTCACTGTTGTACCTCATGAGTTACAGCCCATCAAGTTTCAATAATATCTCTCTGTTCAAGTGTACTCCTTTGGGTTAAAACTGAGATAGAAATTTTTGCCTCAGATTTTGAATATTCAGATATAGTCATCTGGGTCTAACTACTAAAACTGTCAAATACCAGAGTTAAAATTCTCTTTCTGTCTGTGGAATCACAGAAATACAGGACTAGAAGGAATTTTGGTTTGGGGTAGTTCTGGATACTGACTTATGGTTTTTCTTCTCATGTAACAATGGTTATGTTACCTAGCAATTACTAAGAAATTTTAAACTTGTTATTTTTGTTTTTGCCCTTCAAACTAGAGTTTAAATACCTTTCTCTCAAGCTGCTAATTATTCCATCAGGAGTACATTGTTGGTGATGTAATAAGGAATTTGAAAAACCTGAATTATATTTGTCAATGCAAACAATACCCATCTTTGTTCTCTTTCTACATCTACTCTTATTTTCCAGAATCTTGATCTTGAAGTGAAGTGATATTACAACCATCTTTCCTTGCCTTGCTAAGTCTTGCCTTTGGAAGCAATTTTGTTTTCTTAAAGGCAGTGGTTCTCAAGCTTTAGAAGTGCATCGGAATCACCTGGAAGCCCTGTTAAAACACATATTGCTTCCCAGCCCTAGAATTTCTGATTCAGTAAGTCTGCACAGGGGCTTGAGAAATTGCATGTCTAACAAATTCCCATCTGATGCTGCTGGTGCTGTGACCACATTTTGAGTATCACAGTCAAGGTGTTCTTCCTTCACGAGATGAAAAACAGATGATCTTAAAACATCAAAATTGCCCTCAATTCTACCATATCCATTTTTCATCTTGTATCATTTCTCCCTACAGAAGCCAGAGTGAGCATCTTAAAATATGAACTAGCCCATGTAGGACTTTCGTGCTTGGTTGCCCTTCTGACCCAAACTTTTCAGCATCTTTCTGGTGCCACTGAAGTAAAACCCACACTCCCCCTCACCCCTGAGCCCCTTAACATGAATTACAAGGCTCAGCATAAGCTACCAGCCTTATTGGCCTCATCTCAGGGCCCACTCTCCTCCCATATTATCTCTTTTAAAAATGTACATGTTATGAGCTAAGTACTGTTTTATTTTCCTCATTTCACCAGTGAGGGACACAGAGAGAATAAGCATTACACCCAAAGTCACATATAAAGTGGTCAAGTCAGGATTCTAATTTAGCTCCTTCCAACTCACACAAGCCCAGGATTTTGTCTATTCCTTTGACAGAAAATGATAGGATTGACTCTTAACAATAGGGATTTACTTGCCTGGATTAGGGTTAATGATCATTTGGTCCAGGCAAACTGCTTTTTGAATATTAACTGAATTGTACCCATTCAATTATAGAACTAAACTGTGTATATGTGTGTGTACATATATATATGTATTATATATAATACATGTAATTTATGTAATATAATTCAAATTGTATGTAATATTATATATTCATCTGTATAAAAATATGTACATATATTTTATTACGCATATGACAATTGTGTTTTGCTAGTACAATAGGGCCAACGTTTACCTAATGCTTCCTGTGAGCCAAATTCTAAATTAAGTATCATAGAGATGTTATCTCTTTTAATCATCACAATTTATGAGGTAGATGGTGATATTTTCCACTTTTTATAGGTGATGGAACTGAGATGCAAAAAGAAGATAAGGAAAATTTTCTTAAGGTCACACAGTTTATAAGTGATGGAGTCAGGACTGAAATACAGGAGCATCTGGTTCCTAAGATATATATGTCATCTATGTCTTTTTTTTCTCAAATCCCCAAACTGACCAGGGATGAAAAGTTTTTAGCAATATTTTTCAGGTGTCTTTTGCTTATTTCTCCATTACTCAGCACAGTTGGATACCAGCATATGGAATGTTCTCTCTTATGAGAACTCAGGCACTTGGACATGTACTTAGTAAATAGAGGCCACCTCCACTTTTACATTACAACTCCTGTTGGTAGGGCCTCGGCGAACCCCACGATGTTTCTTTTCTTCTGGGGGTAAATAATAGAACGTTTCCTCTCCCAAATGTCTGACAGTCATAAAAGCTTGGCTAGCCTGGGAGAGAGAAGTCAGTACTTCAAGTTGATATGAGCACCTTCAGGATAATGACCATATCTTCTGTATGTCTTATGCTGTAAATGTGTATAGTATGGGCTCATTAATTTAGTGGATTGATTGAAATATACAATTACCTCAATCTAATGTTGCTACCTGAGACCAGGCTTTGGCTGTGTCCTCTTCTTACCACTTACTAACTTATACAACTTCCTCTACCTCTCAGTTGATTGATTATGCTGCTTGTGGCTTATGTGTTGTGGATTAGAAAACTTCAGAAAGACTGGGAGAAACATGTCTTTTTTTTTTCCTCAAAAAGTAGAAGAGTAATCTGTGTGGTATGTTTTCAGTTATTTCATTTGTTTTATTTTTTTAACATCTTAATTGGAGTATAATTGCTTTCCAATGGTGTGTTAGTTTCTGCTTTATAACAAAGTGAATCAGCTATCCGTATACATATATCCCCATATCTCCTCCCTCTTGCGTCTCCCTCCCACCCTCCCTATCCCACCCCTCTAGGTGGTCACAAAGCACCGGGCTGATCTCCCTGTGCTATGCGGCTGCTTCCCACTAGCTAGCTGTTTTACGTTTGGTAGTGTGTATATAGGTCATTGCCACCCTCTCACTTCGTCCAAGCTTACCCTTCCCCCTCCCCGTGTCCTCAAGTCCATTCTCTACGTCTGTGTCTTTATTCCTGTCCTAGATTCTTCAGAACCTTTTTTTTTTTTAGATTCCATATATACATGTTAGCATACGGTATTTGTTTTTCTCTTTCTGACTCACTTACTGACTTTATTGGATCAAGAATAGAAACCTTGGGATTTAAAAATTATGTAAATGTAGTAATTCATCTTGCAAATGAACTATTATTCATTTGGCTTAAATTATAGACTTGATCTAATAACACGTTTAAATTTAGATTGCCCTCTTTTCAGCATGTTATCATTCATGCTCTTCTCTCTGGAGAACTTCACTTTTGCTATAGCCGAGTCAACATGTCTAGAAAATGATGTGAAGCAAAAGAATTTTGCCGTTGTTTGCCCGAAAGAAACAGAACTTTTTTTTTTAACAGATGGAAAGAGTGATCAAATATGCATGAAAGGCAGAGACATAGAAAGAGACAACATCCACAGAAAATGAAAAGAAAATATGGCCTCACGTGCACCTTTGCTGAAGTCAAGGTTTCTTGCAGAAAGGGTGCTTTGCAATCTCAAATTCAGGGGAAAAAGTTTCCCTGGAAAGCAGTTACTCTTAGTGTTTGGCAAGAGATTGAATAAGGTTCTGCATGACACTGTCAAAGGTCGTCAGTTTCATTCAACTGACACCCGCACTCTGCCCACAGGACAGTAATCGGCTCTGGTTGGCTCAACAGAGTTTCTCTTGTGATTGAATTAAGACCGAACTAAGTTTCTTCTTCCTAGTCCTATGGAAGGGAAACAAGAGTGAGTCATAGTCAGGATGAAGCCATTCAAAAGGAAGACTTAACTTTCTCACCTTTGGATCTGAAACGTTCAGGCAATCAAGGGAAAAAAATTGGCTAAACTCTTACATAGTGGAAATTGCACATTTATTCAGAATAGAGTACATGTTTTTTTTGTTTTCTTTTTTTAATTAATTAATTTATTTTTGGCTGCGTTGAGTCTTCGTTTCTGTGCGAGGGCTTTCTCTAGTTGCGGCGAGCGGGGGCCACTCTTCATCGCGGCGCGTGCGCCTCTCACTGTCGCGGCCTCTCTTGTTGCGGAGCACAGGCTCCAGACGCGCAGACTCAGTAGTTGTGGCTCGGGGACCTAGTTGCTCCGCGGCATGTGGGATCTTCCCAGACCAGGGCTCGAACCCGTGTCCCCTGCATTGGCAGGCAGATTCTCAACCACTGCGCCACCAGGGAAGCCCCAGAGTACATGTTTAAGTCACAAATGAAAGCATTTCTTCTAGTAGGAATTCCATTTGGCTACCAGTTGGCAAAACTGCTTCCAGTTTTGACAGAAGTCACGATAAATGACTCCATTTGGGTCTAACTGGGAATAACTAACATTGAAAAGCAGGTGTCACAGATTAAAATAAAGCAGGCTTTTCTTGGGTTAGTCCTGCCTCTCCACAGAAAATTCAGAAATAGGAAGGATATGGAAGTCACTGCAGTCTGAACTGTATAGTGATATCCTTGCTGCATTGGCAACATCACAAGAAGAATTACTCATTCATAAAGGCTAAGAACGTAATTCAGGGGTTAGTGTACGATGGTTTGCAGCTGAGATGCAAGTTGGGGAGCAATTTTAGTGAGAAGTCTTACTCTGAATATCATCTTTGGAAACATAAAGGTATTTGCTCCAATATAAAGATATTTTCTCTGAGGGACTTTAGAAGCAATTGCTTCTGTTTGGAATAACAACAGTGATATCTGGAAAATTTACTCCAAGTCTATTTCTTTTCTTCTTGTATACTAGAAACTAGTAATTTAAGTCATATATTAATGTCTGTATTGTTTTCCTAGGGCTGTGTAATAAAGTAACAAAAAAGAAGTTCAACATCAGCAGGTTTAGTTCTTTCTGAGAGCTGTAAGGAATAATCTTTTCCATGCCTTTCTCCTGGCTTCTGGTGGGTGGTTGACAATTTTCAGCTTGTCGATTCCTCACTCCTCTATCTTCACATGGTGTTCTCTTTGTGTTTCTGCCTCTTCATATCATTTTCCCTCGATGCACGTTTGTCTCTGTGTCCAAATTTCCCCTCTTGATAAGAACACCAGTCATATCGGATTAGGGACTGCCCTAATGACCTCGTTTTAACTTATTATTTTTGTAGTGGCCCTCTTTTCAAATACTAGGTCATCTTCTGAGGTGCTGGGGGTTAGGACTTCAACTTATCTATTTTTAGGGAACACAATTCAACCCATAACAATGCATTATCGATAAAGCTCACATTTTTAAAGGAAATGTGATCCACAGCTGGAAACGTTGGTTGACAAACCTTATGCATGGAAACAGTGCATGTTCTCTACCTGGTGAAGCTTTCTGAAAATCTAGGCCCAGGACACCAGACACTTCCTGAAGTTACTATCGGTATTTGAGCCCCTGATCACTTCTTAGACAGTGAAACAATAACATTTCATCAAAGGTGGTTTTTCATAAAGAGAGAGAAGCTGTAGAAACTCCATTCATAGAGAAGGGAAAGTAAGCTGCCCTTCTTTTATTTGTCTACATTCAAAGGCAGCAGGAAAGGGACTCCTTGTTCCCCAGTGCTTTTCGTGGATCACATTATTTTAGCACCACTATCCAACAACTACCCAACACAAGACTTCTCCTTTTGAAGCTCACACCCAAGCTATCTTTCCAACAGTTTATTAGTTGCTATGGTCCATGCCCATGTACTGTAATAATAAACACCGTCAGGTCATAGTATTATAGTTCTTTCCACTCCTTTCCTGTCCCTGAGGCTATAACTACTTTTATTGGAACTACCTGACCTATGCACGATTCACCGATTCTTTTATTCACCCTGCCCTACTTACATACACATGCATACACATGTATCAGGCTATCTGTGTACACTTACAGAGATACAACTGCTCATTCATGTGTATCAACTGCGTGTGTATCATTACTGGGATGGTAGACTGGAGGTATTTTTCCTTTGCCAATTGATTCTCTGCATGTGGTATGGTACGGAGGGAGAAATTTTCCTCTACCCTTCTAGGTTCTTCTGGCTGGTCTGAGAATTAAATTGACTTGAGATAGATTAACAGGAGAAAAATCCAACAAAAGTTTAATACCATGTATCCATGGGAGAGACCCAGGAAACCTGAGCAACTGAAATGGCCAGAACCCTCACCTTAAGCACCATCTTCTTCAGCAAAAGAAAAAAGAGGATGTTAGGGCTAATGATTTGGGACTCCAAAGGGGAGGAAGGCAACTCACATGAAGATGAAAAAGCAACGCTTTGGTGAACAAATGTTAGCTGGATCATGCAGGGACAATGGGACACAGAGAGGAATTTTAGCAAGCAGACTTTGCTAGGCTCCTACCTGTCTACAGCCCTAGTTCATACTATAGTCACCTATGGTGACAGCTCCATTCCTGGAAGAGGTACCTCTGTCTACATTCTTTTAGGCAGTTAGGGGCGGAGGTCAAAATTCCTTCCTGAGTCTTTTGGGCCTTGATTGTTTACAGCTCAAATTAACCCATATGCCAGAGACATTTTGGGGGGGCAAATTTTGCTCCCCTACAGGTGATTCTCCCTGGAGTTCATTGCCATCTCATAGTTTCCTTGTAGCAAGTAAAGTTTATGCTTTTCTCGGTAACTCATAGAAACTTTCTTACAGAAAATGGAAGACTCTTAAAAATAAAAAGTGGCAAGATAAAGTATGCAAGATAGCATTATATGAAAAAGGTGGGCAGAGAAGTAGCTTGCATCATTATGTTCTTTCAAAAAATAAAGTTCAGATGTTAAAGTCTGGACTTTTGAAATTGAAGACATACCAAACAGTATCAAAACAATTAATTCCATGTTTCAGAGCAGAGAGCAGCAGATGTTCCTACATGAATTATTGGTATTGCGGACACATAGGCTACACAAGGGGACCCCTCAAACCTGTCACCTTCTATCCCACATGGAGGGATACAGGTTGCAAACTAAAAAGAGCTAATGTTTTACTGCATGCTTATTACTATGTTCCTCACATTTACGTATATTATCTTGTTTAATCTTTACAACAATTACATTATTTTCCTCATTTCCAAAATTAGGTTTTATTGCTTAAGTTCACATAGCTAGGAATTAGAAGAGCCTGGATTGAAAGCTATCTGGCATAAATCTATGCCTATCATTGTAACTTCTGGTAAGGAAGATGATAGGTAGGTAGGTAGATAGATGATAGATAGATAGATAGAAAGTTTCTAAGAAGGAATTCAAAAGATGATCACATATTCAGTGAATGTGTTTTTGTTAGTGGGTACATGACTAATTCCTTCACTAGGCTGCAGGTACTTTGAGGGCATTGGCTATGTCTTATTCATCTTGTGGGAAATCCACTCTCATGCCCAATGTCTGTGCATAGGAAGGATGTCTTAAATAGATGCCCATAAAGGAGACACTGGTATCCCCTTGAGGCAGATAACAAAGCTGACTTAAGACATTAAGCAATGTGTCTGAAATCCCATAGCTGGTAAGGAGCAAAGCCAGAATTGTAGCCCAGGGCCCCAGTCCATGGCTCTTCCCGCGATACTGCAGCTTCCTCTACACATTTCCCTCCTCTGTTCCCAGATTTCTCATTTTACAAGGCTCTTGATGACATCTTAAGCTCTGTAGAAAAGTTGGGGAACGTACAATGTACATTGAACTAATAGGTACCTTTAGACTTCAAAAGACAGACAGGTAAGTAGGGAGTTCATTGAGTTTCTACAGGGTACCAGGTATATTGCTAAGAGCATTACTAATCTCACCTCATTTAGTCTTAACTATTCTATGACGTAATAGTGAGTGTTGTCCCATTTTACGAATGAGGAAACTGAGGCCGAGGGAGGTTAAATTGTTTGTCCAAGGTCATACAACCAATCCAAGTCAGCCTGACTCTAAAAGCCAAATTTATTCAACTACACTAAAAAGGGTGACATAGTACGGTGTCTCTCAAAGTTTTATTTTAATCTGTACAGTGAATTACTGAGACTGCTTCTATTTCCCTTACTTAAGAGAACCAGATTTTATGGAGTCCATTTGGAATTGTAAACCTTATTGTCAAAATACTATTTTCATTGAGATATTTGAATGTGATCACTACTCATTAATGAAATGAACTGATAAAAACATTAGAAGCGTGTAATGGGAACAGTGGTCCTTCAGAGAGGGCTAGAATTCTTTGCCTGTGTTCTTTTGTCTTCTGCCAGGCTACTTAGCGCACTCACCCTTGGGGGACCTGCCAGCTCTATCATAAGTCCCGACCTTCCCATCAGCACCAGCTAATCACTGGCTTCACAGTTCTACCCACCTAGCCTTCCTATTGCAAATCACTGACATGCTTCCTTTCAGCAGGAGCTGGTAACTCCAGCCCCTTTCTGCCCTTTGCTGAGCCTCCTCCTTCCTATTATCTATCGAGACTTAATACCCACACTTAAAGAGAAACCTGATGTCAGGGTGTCAGCAGGTGCCACCTTTGCTTCTGCCGCTGTTGGCCAAAAGCCTAGACCAGTGACAGTTGGGCTAGAATGAGATTCCTGCCATACATGGGAAAGGAATAGGTTGGGGCACAGGGGTGATGGTGACAAATTAAAATTACTGCCAAAGCAGAGTGGAATAGCAGCCGGTACGTGGAGGGTGTCATTAACGTTCTAAAGAGGATCTGAAGTCATGCTTGGAAGATGTAATTTACAACCTGAGGATTTATTTTTATAGCTGTCTTGCTTCAGAATAAAGAGATGAGATGCCATGTATCTGTCGGGTTGTGAAAAACTTCATAAATTTTGAACATTTGCTTCCTTGATTTTGGAGGCGGGTGGATATTGTATACATGTATGTATCTGAGGGGTCTTAAAGAATAGTTCTTGGGCTTCCCTGGTGGCGCAGTGGTTGAGAATCCGCCTGCCGATGCAGGGGACACGGGTTCGTGCCCCAGTCCGGGAAGATCCCACATGCCGCGGAGCGGCTGGGCCCGTGAGCCATGGCCGCTGAGCCTGCGCGTCCGGAGCCTGTGCTCCGCAATGGGAGAGGCCACAACAGTGAGAGGCCCGCGTACCACAAAAAAAAAAAAAAAAAAAAAAAAAAAAAAGAATAGTTCTCACCTCCTGAAGTGAATGTTCAAAGGTTCCTGTATCAGACTCTAGGATCTCACATACTCACCAGTGTTGGGGGGGGGTTGGATATTAGGAAATACTTCTAGCTCCTGTATCCTCTTATTGATACAGTACCGGGAGCATGTCCACAGAGCCTAGAAAAGGCCATGCTACCCACAGAGGTTGGCCAGGAGTAGCCTGCCAGGCTGCTGGGTCTCCTGGCTGGGGAGCTGGATTTGGGGCTACCGACAGGAAGTCTGGTGGGGCTTTTCTACTTGCTTAGGCTGGAGGCTTTGGAATGGAGGAAGAACAGTCATCTGCCATTCTTCTCCAGTACTGTATTTGGTCATGCACTATGCCCAGACCAAACTGGGGTCTCTTGTATGGTTAGAGCCCTTTCAAATCCTTGTTTTCTGTTTAGAATGAAGAGTGTCTATTGAAACCAAGCAGTGTTACCCTGCCAGATCAATATAACTGGGGCTGAGTCACCTCCTTTTGCCCCAAACTTGTGTACTAAGGAGATTTTCTCTGTCTTAGCTGTTCTTCTGCAGAGGATAATTGTATTCACTAGTGCCTCACTCACAGTCAAAAAATGTTATACTTAAGTTACCTAGGCTACTCATAGCCACGGCCATTCTAACTTTCTAGCACTAGCAGCCCTTCTCCAGGGATCCGGTTTGCCAGAGGAAGATGGGCTCCAGGGAGATGTTGCTGTCCAGTTGCCTCATAAACCCAGAACATTTAATGAACATTAGGAGGCAGTCTGTGGAGTCAGACTGGCTTGTTGGAAATCTTTCCCTGGTGCCAGCTGTGTGACTTTGGCTGCATTACTTAAACTCTCTGAGCCCAGTCTGAAAACAGAGATACTAATTTTTACCCCACAGACCATGGTGATGGAAGGTGTTAGGCTCTGATGGGTTCCAAAGATATGCAGTACTCTCAACACAGCGCTCGCAGCCTCAGCTCCTCCCTGCCAGGTAGGCGCTGTCTGCATAACTGTTAATTTTGCCACCAGCAGCTTTGCTACTGAGCTGAGCAGACAAGAGGACATGGGGTCAGCATAACATATTAACCAGAAGGACTTGTTAGGAGCTCACGTAAAACCCTAGCTATCTCTACCCAACCAGTCCAACACCTCATCCGAAACATTTGGAGAAATTATAGTTGCAGAGAGGATATAACACAAATGGGATGTAGCCAAATAAATACTGTATTTTGACCATTATTAATGTGAGCTATCATGCTTTATACACCCAGGGTTTTTTTTTTTTTTTTTAAACATCTTTATTGGAATATAACTGTTTTACAATAGTCTGTTAGTTTTTCCTTTACAACAAAGTGAATCAGTTATACATATACATACGTTCCCATATCTCCTCCCTCTTGCATCACCCTCTCTTCCACCCTCCCTATCCCACCCCTCCAGGTGGTCACAACACCCAGGGTTTTTGTGGCCTAGGAAGCACCTGTTACATATTTATACATCTCAGCCTATCCTCATTTTATGTACAGCCATTGTTTTGGTGGTAGAGTTCATGTAAGATGGAAAGATGGGATAATTCATTCAAACCATATGATTTCTAGGAATAAGCTTTTCTAGTTTGTATTCCTATCTCCTCCTTTAGCATTTTGATTTTCGCAGTTGTGATTGGTTTATCTTGAGATTTAAGTAGAATAAAGAACAGGCAAACTCAAACAGAAAAATAAATCCAGGTCATCCAAACTGAAACTGTATTTTGGGTCATCAGACTGAAATGTATTTGACCTCTTTCTGTTTCTACAGCTGTAAAATGGAAAAAATTACAATCAAGTCTATAATTATATGGGATATGAACAAAGAACTTGAACTGCTTTTAAAATTAAAGTCATGCCCACCTTAATTTCCAGCTTTTAGCATAAAGTTGGCACAAAAACAAGTGGTTAAATGGTTGATTTTATGAGTCAAATAACATTATATGGGGTATATAGTTCTTTGTTGACCTAGAAAATTCTATGCTGGAGCAGAAAGAACACTTAATTGGGGGGCAGGAAACCTGGATTCTAGTCCCAGAATGACCTTGGCCTAATTGGATCATTTCCCTTCTTGGAACTTTGTGTTCCTTATTTGCCACTTGAAGGAGCTGATGCTCTCTCGTTCCGCCTTCCATTGCTAACACATTAGTGATTTTATTTAATCAATGTAGCAGGATTATAGTACCTACAGTTTCCCCCTGATATCTAGTAGAGGTGAGTGGTTCCAGGATGGGGGAAGAGGAGGAGGGGGAGGGGAAGAGGTGGGAGGAGAAGAAGAGAAGGATATGAAGAGGGAGAAGGAAAAGGAAGATTCCTTTAGATGTCAATGGGGGCAGTAGAAGCCCCGTGTGAAATTCTGAAAAAAGCCTGGTTTGTCTTTACATTTCTCCTCGTCCTTCACTCTTTCAGCTCCCAGCTCCCATATGCTTCTCTCTCCAGATGTCCACATAAACAATGTCTAGCTGATGTTCTAATCTTTCCAACCTCTCCAGGTCTGCCCGACCCCAGAAGGATCCATACCCCAAATACCCTCCCTTTCTGCTCCCAGTCCAACCACCCACACATCTGAACTTAGCTGCACATTGGGAGAAACCTAATTCATTAATGCTTAAATAAGAATGATTTAATCTTCAACCTTCCTTCAGATACTCAGTTATATATTTTAAAAAGAGGGTGCCTAGACGGGAATAAAGACACAGACCTACTAGAGAATGGACTTGAGGACACGGGGAGGGGGAAGGGTAAGCTGTGACCAAGTGAGAGAGTGGCATGGACATATACACACTACCAAGTGTAAAATCGATAGCTAGTAGGAAGCAGCCACATAGCACAGGAAGATCAGCTCCGTGCTTTGTGACCACCTAGAGGGATGGGATAGGGAGGGTGCGAGGGAGGGAGATGCAGGAGGGAGGAGATGTGGGGACATGTGTATATGGATAACTGATTCACTTTGTTATAAAGCGGAAACTAACACACCATTGTAAAGCAATTATACTCCAATAAAGATGTTAGAAAAAAAAAAAGAGGGTGCCAGCAGCTAGCTTGTACATAAAGTGCAGGGCAAAATGCAAGAGGATGGGGCAGAGTTACATGGTACCACGACAGTCATCCAGCACCCCTGGGATTCTGTTCCCCACAGCCATTCTCCAGAAGCCTCTCCTGCTTTTCTCGGGTCTTACCACAAGAGCTCCCTTGGGGCACCACGGCTTCTTGGTCAACTAATCAGGATATAAACGAACAAACATAACCAAACAAATGAATAAATAATCGACAGCTTCCTTGGTGATGACATTAGGAGCTGTAACTATGAGAATGGAAAAAGTACTGTGTGGCTTCTCTTAAACTGACCAATGCTTGGATTGTTATAGCATCAACATGAGAGCAAGGAGGGCCACCAATGTTTACCTGAAGTGAGGGATAACTCAAGGGCTTTCTGTTTTCCCTGTAAAGCCTGTTTATTCCCAGCCAGGTGTTAAACTTTAGTGAGAAACAGGGAACTAGAGTTTTTCCACTTCATCCCACAGCCTTCCCTGCTCCTTCCAAACCCATCGCAGCATGTGTGGCTCAGGCCAGAAGTTCTGTTACAGCTGCACCCATAAGGCATGGACCCCAGCTCCCTGTCTACATCTGACTAAATTAGACGGAGGATCAGTCCTCCCAAACCTCTCCCAACAACTGCCGAATGCAGTAGCAGAGTAGTACCGGAGTCCAAGGGTTTACCAGGGCAACTTGGCTCTGACCCCAAGGCCTGGACACCTGATCTTGATTACACTGGAGGATGGTGCTCCCCTAATCATGCAACTAAAAGCCAGCAACACAAGGGCTGTATCTCCCGTCTAGATTCCTACAGCCCTCTCTGCTGCTCCAGAAAGCAAATGGGCGATGAAAGACACCTACATCCCCTTGTTTTCATGATTGTCTCTGGTGATGTTGTTCTTGCTGGCTTGTTTATACAACAGGATACAAAACAAAGAATTCATCCTCTAGTTTACTGCTTTGTAAACTTTTTTATATACCTGAGAAAAATGACCACAGACAGCTACGGAAAACCTTGCGTACAATTCCCAGAGGTCTCTGGATGCGCTGAAGATACATTTAAAGGACCCTAGATCAAGACCTCTGAGAGAATGAGCCAGCCTTGATTTTTGATCAGGACAGGCAATGCTTGAGATATCAGCTGTCTCTGATAGTAGTGTGTATGGTTTTAGAGCAGGTGCAATCTAGAGGCATTATAAATATCAAAAACATTCTACGTTTGCTTTCTTTTCCCAGACACCACACCTAAAATAGAACCTCTCCCTTTCCCTATGATTCTCTCTCCTTTCTCTATTTATTTCTTCTTCAAAAACACTTACTACTACCAGATTAAAAGGGTCTGCAAATGTTGGGAAGCATGGGCCATGCTTATTTTTTAAAGCCTGTTTGTTGTATCTTCAAATAATATGCTCAGTATGCTTTCCTTTAAATTGTAAACAACTTTTCAGATGATGTACTTCTAAATTTACAGCAATGATCTATTTGCTCGTCTAAAAAAGTACAATGAAGTATTTTCCTTATATTTCAAGACTCTTTGGGTAGTCTTAATTGTGTTTGTTATACTGCTAGGCAATTCTGAGAACATCTCAGTCAGAGGAAGGGGATTAAAAAGCACATTAGTATGGATGTAAGTTCATTTGATCTCATCATCAACTTTAGTTATTACCTCCATATTTATGATTGGAATACATAATCTCAAGTTGCATTAAGTCTTATTCCTTTAGACCCAGCAGGCTCTTGTATCAGCTAATTAACACAAAGGTCATGGTTCTCGTGTTTAGAATACCAACGGGTTGTCAAAACACAACAGTGATTATGTTTGCTAGGCTGGGAAGGACACAGCATGAACAGCATCTTCTGCTTCATGAGAAGGAGTGGGCTTTTTCTGGTCATGTCTCTGCATTTATAGAGTTGACTAAAGATCAAGAGGAGAGTTGCAATCAAAATATCTCTGAATAGAGGATATACTTGTGAGTTTACACCCAACTCCCTGTAGAATCTCCAAGATCCTCTCCAAGGTGGTGGCTCAGCATCCCGTCTCAGCTGAGGGATGATTTGGTCAAAGAACACCGATCATGTACCTTCTCTTAGCAGTGTGCTGGTGGCTTAACACAATTGATGGGGAAGCTTGCCTACTCTTTCAGAAGTTAACCCTGAAAGTACAGACAACAAGCTACAGTATTGTTATATAAGGTAGAAGATGGTAAATACCTGAAAAGGGTACAGATTGATTTCTATTGCAGGACAGGAAAGGGGTGGGGCTGAAGATTACTTCTAGCTGGAGAGGAATTAGTGACAGTGTGATGTGAGAGAAGCCATTGAGTTGAGCCTTGTGAATGAGGAGGATTTGAATGGGCAACGATGGAGAAAAGTGTCCCCTAGCACCTGAGAAAAGGTATGATATGAGGAGCTCCAGAACTCTCTAGCACAATGCTCATTTATTCTCCACAAATTACATGTCATTTGCGCTGTCCTAACTCTGCTTAAGACATCTCTTCCCATAGATTAGCCCCGACTTGGTAATGGCAGCAGAGACCAAGGGGAATTCTTCATTAATGCAGTCTGATGCTTCTAACTGCTTTGCTGATAAAGGCTGGAAAGAAGCAAATTAATGAAGGCTCTGCAGTATTACCGAAGCTCAGCTAAGAATACAACTCAGTGTAACATCCAGTTTGGGAGGAAGTTTTTGAAAATCTGCGATTAAGTAGGGAAGTTGACCACAACTAAAGTTCTGCCTTTCAGGTGCTGCAAAGCAAATAATGATTGAACTAGTCAGAGACAACAGGTCCTCTGAAGGATTACTCTGTGACAGTCGGGGAAAAAAAAGCCAGTTTTCTTCAATTGTAACTGATGTATATAAAGGAGATGTCACAGGAATAGCTCATACATGAAACAAAATTGACATGTTCAGGGAGCTCAGTTTCCGAAGACTTGACTTTGAACACCAGAAGAAACAGAAATAGTCTCTGAGGGGGTAATAAGTTGAAAGTGAATCCAGATTTTTGCTCCTTCATCTTGTTTGAAATTCAGTATACCCTCTTACTAAATCTGTTTGCGCTTTCACCCTTTTATTAAACCAAATTTCTTTGTAAATATATTCCGAGTGCACTTTCACATATATGTAAAACTTTACATGCATTCGTAAATGTAATTATGGCACATCTGCTTTTTCAAATGCAGTCCTTTATTTATTTTTTTTCTTTTTATGTTGGCTCCATCACCACCTGGTCTCCCTTCCACCCATATAATCCTTTACTTAAAGTAATCTTTGTGGGCACCTAGGATGTGTTGTTGCATATTTTCTGCAAGCTCATTAATCATAATTTGCATATATAAGCACAGTTGTATAGGGAGTTTTGCATTGGTTTGTTGTATACAAAAACAAGCATCATATTAATCATACTTCTTGATCTCGTTTTTCCACTCACCATTTTTTTGTGGAAATCACTCCAAGTCAAAAGGTTGACTTCTCATCCATTCTTTTTAGTGACTGCAGTATGTTTCATGGTGTGGATGTATAATTCAAGGTTATCATATTTTTCTGTATTGTTGGGGGAGATAGCTTTTAAATGCCATCAAAATAATTACATTTTAAAATACCTCCAAAATTATTTTTAATTTTTAAATGCCACTAAAATAATCATGATTCAATTGCCAACAAGACGGACTTATACAAGCATGTTTTCATGTACTGCTCATGTATTGATTTCATGTATTTTTAGTATTGATCAGCTATCAATACTAAGAAGCTAATTAGACTTGAGCACATTACAGGGAGAAACTAGAGACTTCTATTGCTCATACTGTACCTCCTCCCTGCCCCCCAGAAGTAATTAAAGACTTCAGCTTCACCATCTGGGCAGGGGAACTGGCAGGTAAATACCCACATTTAAATTATCATTCCAAATGAAACTAGTTTGGGCCGGTTTCCATTGCACACTCATTCAATAACAGAGTTCTGCCAACTTGGGATTACTCTTTTATATGCCTCCAGTCTGCTTCTCTCAACATTCTGTTTCCTTCATCCCTCCTTCCGTATTATACCAAGTTCAAAGCACTTTCTTGCTCTCTTCTCCTATGCTTTCCATACCTAAATGGCTCGGTCATTTTTCCTTGGCCAGCTAATCCTCTTTCTTTGTACCATGCTTCCTGAATGTTCCCTAGGCCTTCACCTCAGTAGGATCTCTGGCTCCTACTCCTCACCCCAGGCTCCACCACAAAAATCACTCTCCTGATTGTTAAGCAGTGATTAAGTTTGAATAGTGGGAATAGCTGTTGACTTTCTTTCCTCTTCCATGAGTTTACCAAACCCCTGAGGGCACTCTGTATTGTCTTACTCATCTTTGTGGACCCAGAACCCAGCACAGTTCATGGGGACTTCTATGCAGCAAATGCTCAGGAGATGTTTGTTGGGTTGACTTTGTTGCGTTGAGAATCGTGGCACCGCCATTTTGGCTCACAAAGTCAGTCACTTGTCCCTTGTGGGTTCCACACGTACTTTAGTCACCAGCTCCCTGTGAAACATCTCCTACCTTTGTTTCCTCCTTCCCCTCTACTTCTCCCACTCCCTTCGCTCCTTATTATTCCTCTCCTGTGCTACTGTACACAGGTTCTCTGAGTAGCAGTCCTGCTTCCTCTATCTCTTCAACCATGTATATTTAACAGAAACTTTCCAGATCTTAGCTCCGGCTTGGTCACTTCCCTGGTCAAAAGCCTTCAGGGGTTTCAGCCAATTGGATAAAACCTAACTTCACAGCCTGGCTTTCAAATGTCCCCCATGTGCTGGTATCAAGTGTATATCCAGGCTTATCTATACCAGAGCACACTCTCTTGTCATATACTGGATATTGTGTATTTTCACTTTTCTGTATTTGCAGATTTTAGCTGTAATGCATGCCTTATTTATTTCCTTTTTTTTTTTTTTTTTTTTTTTGGCACCTTAAATATAGACTCATCTCTATTGTTGATAACTTAGCCATTCTGGAGATCTTGAAGATCACGATCAGGTCCCACAAGACCTGCTTTGATTTCTTACACCCAGATGTCACTCTCTTGCCACTAAGTCCACTGCTTTTTGTTTATGCCACGCTTCTGGTTCCTTTTATTTTATATATATATATTATTATATTTTATTTATTACATTAAATATGACATTATCATATAAATTATTTGCTATATATAATTATATATACTACATATATTTTATATATAATCATTTATATATAAATATATATATACATACCCAGATACGTGTACAGATGTAATATATTGGCTGTTCCCTTTAGTATATATATATATATATATATATTTGATTATTAGATTATAACCCTTTTAGAGACCATGCTTTATTGATCTTTGTTTCTTGCATTACACGCTTCAAATAGGTTTCTGGAACATAATAAAATTTTTAAAGAACAATTTTACTATTTGTTACAAAATCCCCAGTAACTCTGGGCCAGTTTTAACAACATTTAATAGGAGAAAACTAAAGCCAGATCTTTATGACTAAAAGTCTGGTATCAGAAAATGTTTTGTTCTAAGAACTTTCTAAATTTAAACAAGAAGTCATCTTTACCTGCATATTTTAAGTAATACTCATGGATATCAAATAGTATTTCAGTGAGTTATTCCCTATTAACCAATATCTTGGGGCAATAATGAGCAGGAATATTTTTGGCATATTCCCAATTTTCTAGGATGTACTAATCCATGTGGCACCTCCATTGTTGAAAGATGAGATGTGATATTTACATTCATAGGGCATGTAAATGCCAGACCAAGGCATTTTTCTCCATTTAAAAAAAAATTCGTTCCTTCTCAAGTTTAAGTAAAAAACTAGCTGCATCTTGACCTAAGTAAAAACATGAGCTGTATAAGTCTTGGTTATGTACAATTATTGCTTTCATAGGATAATTTTTTTGAAGAAAACAATTCACTCAAATAAATGAATTTTTCATTTCCTCCAGATTCGTTTGTTATAAGCAAGAAATTTACAAGCCAAAATGAATCAAAGGACAGGAAGTCTCTCAAAATTATAGGATTGGAGAAGGACTTTTACATTGTAATAGTAACAGGTGTATGTATATGTATATATGTATGCATATACAATCAAATTTTTCACCAAAATTTATTATATAAAATTGTACTAACAGATACCTTTTCTGTGTATATTAATTTCTTTGCTCACTTCAGGTGGTGTCCGAAAAATAAAACAAAACCAAAATAAATAAAAAACAAGGAGCTCTACTAATTGATCTGCTATTGTTCTCCTAAATTCCTGAGGTGTCTGGAGCTTAGCCAAAGTCAACATGGGCATCATTTCACAGAGGATGTGCTGAGATGTGATTTTGAAAACTCTGAAGTTCTAGGGCTTTCGCTCTTATTCTTACAAGGAAAACTTCGGCAATTATTGAGAAGCTCATAGATGCTAGAACAAGAAGTAGGACTGAATCTTGACTGATGACTCTTTCCTAAACCTTAAAATACAAGTCAGGGTGTGATTAGCTCCTGTCATAGGAAAAACGATTCAAACACGACCTGTGTATTTAAAAGGGCCCAAGAAAAGGAGATAATGCAAATTACTTAGCTAGTTATATTCTTTAAAATTGATTAAAGGGTTTTAGAAAGAGGTTTATTTTCTTTGGTTGAGGGACCAGAATTTAACCTGGAACACGGTTTCTCCTGGATCAGAAAGCAAAGACCTTTTCTTTCTTCTCATTCATTGCTTAGTACGATTCATTTTGTCTTTCATAGCCTTCTGCCTTATTTTGACCACAATACAAACAAGTAAGCAATCAAACAAACAAATGAATACAAAACCCCCAGAACATCTTGTACATGAAAAGATCAGCATACTTTACTATAGCATTACTAAACTTTTGAAATACGACCATCATGTAAATATGCCAGTATCCCATCATCAGAAAACGTATTTCCAGGCTAAAAACCTGAATTCAAGTGCAACTATAGAACAAGATTAAAATTGATATCAAACACACAGAAACAGTCATTACATATTTAAGTCACATTTAATCACATATTTCGGAATATATTTTTCTGCAGAACTAAGTTTAGTGAGAGTAGCCTTGATTTTTTTTTTTTTTTTTTGCGGTACGCGGGCCTCTCACTGTTGTAGCCTCTCCCGTTGCTGAGCAGAGGCTCCAGACGCGCAGGCACAGCGGCCATGGCTCACAGGCCTAGAAGCTCCGTGGCATGTGGGATCTTCCCGGACCGGGGCACGAACCCGTGTCGCCTGCATCGGCAGGCGGACTCTCAACCACTGAGCCACCACGGAAGCCCGAAAATTAGGTTCTTAAGGTAGGAATTAGTATGAGACAACAGTTCCCCAAATCTGTGACATTGAGAATGTTTATGATGTGACCCCTCCCAGCTCTGCTTCCACTGCTCAATTCATATTGAGGGATCTTGTTTTTTTAAATTAGACTTTTGTTACCTTTGGCTACCAGGCTTGTAAGTAATGGGAGTTTGTATTTTCCTACTGCTAAACAACTGGATAGTACTTCAAATTATTAGAAGTGTGACTCCTGAAAAACTAGGTTAAGTCTCATGTACTCTTTGCCATTTTGATTTTTTAAAATCTCTAGATTACGAGGGAACATTTTTAAAAAGTTTATATCAGATCTAATTTTCTCAAGACAGTCCACAAATTAGTGTCTGTTCCAAATTTTACATCATAAAGACATACTAATGAATCAAACAACTCCTAAATACAAATCACGCCACCCCTGGCTAATAAACTATAATCACCTCTGTCTAGAAACAGGGGTTCTTTATTTTCCCTCTGACCTCAGGCTGCTTCTCCGGTCATTTTACTGTTTCCAACCCTCTCAATGTCAGCTTATCCTTAGGTGCTAATTAAAATGGCAGGCGTTAAATTGATCATTAGCACGTTTCAGCTACTGCTCTGAGAAGTCCCTCAAGTGATTCTTTGTTCCTCCCAATATAATCCCTCTTTCTCCATATATTTTCTCTGCTTCTTTTCCCCAGTAGTTCTAACTGCTTCTTAAAGAGAAAGCAGATAACCTAGCCTGCTGTCCCAGCTGTTCCTCATTTATTTCTCAGGCTTGTTCCCTCTGAGTAAACAATACAACCATATTTTTTTCTTTTAGTGATGGGCCAGCCGTTTATTTATTTTAAGCATTTCGGAAAAAGAAAACAAAACAAACCTCTGTTAAACAGAGTTTGAACATCCCTCTTTCAAACTCCATGGTATCCAAGTAGACATATGGACACACATTTAAAAAAATATTTATTATATTTTTTTGTGGTAAGAACACTTAACCTGAGATCTACCCTCTTAAAACTTTGAAGTGGATAATACAGTGTTGTTAATATAAGCACTATGTTGTACAGCAGGTCTCTGGCTCTTGTTCATCTTGTATAGCTAACATTTTAAACTCGTTCGACAGAAACTCCTATTTCCCCTCCCCCCCCAGTCCTTGGCAACCACTATTCTACTCTGTTTCTATGAGTTTGACTATTTTATTTTTTTCTTCTTTTTTTTTTTTTTTTGTGGTATGCAGGCCTCTCACTGCTGTGGCCTCTTCCGTTGTGGAGCACAGGGTCCGGACGCGCAGGCTCAGCGGCCATGGCTCACGGGCCTAGCCGCTCCGCGGCACGTGGGATCTTCCCGGACCAGGGCACGAACCCGTGTCCCCTGCATCGGCAGGCGGACCCCCAACCACTGCTCCACCAGGGAAGCCCAGTTTGACTATTTTAGATACCCCATATAAGTGGAACCATGCAATATTTCTTCTTCTGTGTCTGGCTCATCTCACTTTGCATAACGTGCTCCAGGTTCATCCTTGCTGTTGCAAATGGCAGCATTTTTTTTTTCTTTTTCTTTCTTTTTTGATTGAAGTATAGTTGTATTCTTTTTCAGATTCTTCTCCCTTATAGGTTATTACAAAATATTGAGTATAGTTCCCTGTGCTATACAGTAGGTGCTTGTTGGTTATCGTTTTACATATAGCAGTGTGTATATGTTAATCGCAAACTCCTAATTTATCCCTGCCCCCTTTTCCCCTTTGGTAACCATAAGTTAGTTTTCTGTCTGTGGGTCTATTTCTGTTTTGTAAATAAGTTCATTTATATCTTTGTTTTCCAGATTCCACATATAAGTGATATCATGTGATATTTGTCTTTCTCTATCATACTTCACTGATTATCATAATCTCTAGGTCCATCCATGTTGCTGCAAATGGCATTTTTCATTCTTTTTTATGGCTGAGTAGTATTCCATTGCATATATATACCATTCTCTTTATTCATTCATCTGTCAATGGCCATTGAAGTTGCTTCCATCTCTTGGCAGTTGTAAATAATGTTTCAGTGAACATTGGGGTGCATGTACAAAGGAATCCCCATAAGGTTATCAGCTGGTGTTTCAGCAGAAACTTCTTTTTAAAGGCAGAATACTATTCTATGTATGTACATAACACATTTTCTATATTCACTCATCCTTTGACGGACACTTAGGTTGTTTCCACACCTTGACTATTGTGAATAGTGCTACAATGAACGCGGGGGTGCAGATATTTCTTTGAGATCCCAGTTTCAATTCTTTTGGATACCTACTCAGGAGTAGATCGTATGGTAGTTCTATTTTCATTTTTTTGTGGAGCCTCCATACTGTTTTCTCTCTGACTCCCACTCCCCCACTGGATGTTGCTGTACTATTTCCCACCTGCACTGTGTTAGGAGAAGTTGGAGAGAGGATATTACTGTTTCCAGTATAGGCAGAGCCAGTGTTTTTAAGGATTGTCTTGTCCCTGGAGGATCCAGGTGAATGGAGAGGAAACTGAAGGTCAGTAGATGGCTAAGGCATCCAATGTTTAGCAATTCCTGAACTTTAAATGACAAACTAATTTGCCACATTTGAATGGTACTTATGGTTTGAACCAGACCTCTTAATTTCTCTTCGGGCTGTGTTTTTCAAACTTATCTGCACATCAGAGTCACCTGAGGGTTTTTAAAAACTACCGATGCCCGTGTTTCACCTGCAAACGCTGTGACTTAAGACAGGAGTGTGGCCTGGGCTTTGGAATTCTTAAAGGTCCCCAGGAGAATCTATCATGAAGCAAGTGTTGAAAATCAGTGTTTTATCTCAGTTTACCCTACCACCTATGTGGGACAGGAACCAGAAGCAAGAATAAGGCTTTACAACTACTGTCCAGGAGAATTTCACTTTGTACCTGGGCCCTGGAGATAAAAGAGAGACTTCAGCCTCAGATGCAGTGATTCTGATCGTTATTTAAATGTACCCAGTGGTTTCTTGGGTCCCACCAGTCAATTTAGGGACCCCTCCTCCTGAGGAGAGGAACTAGAAACAGCCCCAAAGTGCTTCTCCAACACCCACCCTGAGTAGGGCAAGTGCAAGATCCCCTAGGGGCCAAGGCAGAAACTTGGGGAAAATAGAGACAGAAAGAGCACCCTCCTCCCAATTAGTCCCACTTCATTTGTCACATTTATTCATGAATCAAGCATATGTATGAAGTCCTGTACATTTGAGTCCCATGGATTAAATATCCCATAGGCTCTTTGCAGAGTGAGAACATGCTAAATATGTTTCTACAAGATGGATTCTTTGGGTTTTATTTCTGAACAGACAAGGTAATTGGGAATACCTGGAATAAGCAAGAAGTTTAGGCAGCCCTTTCGAGGAGGAGGAATCCTTCCCTCTGTATCAAACCGTATAGATTTAGGTAGCAATTTCATTATTAATGAATGTATCCACTTATTTAACAACAATTAATTGAACATGTCCTCATGATGAGATACAAAGATAAGAGGCCTGTCCTTGAAGCATTTGTGGTCTTGCAGGTTGAGAAAATGATGTAGGGAGATGCTGCAGATGCTAGGAGAGGAGATGTGGAAGGGACACAAGGAGGAAGTGGTCACATTTAATAATAATAACTGTCAAAGGTGGAATGCTTGCTGTTATCTCACGAAGCCAGTGTTCTTTTTATTCATAGTTTACAGAAGAGGAAATTGAGGTACTGAAAGCATATGGATCTTAATGAGTGCCATACAGCTTATTAGAACTATAACTAAACCAAGGTTATTGGGCCCCAGGGCTGAGTTTATATGATTAGGCTCTAGTGCTTGATGGTGTGTATGTGTGCACGTCTGCATAAGGAGATAGTCCTTTTTTCTAGGTAACATAGGTGACAAGTGCAATTCGGGAAGAGAAAGCTGCAGGCGAAGGTCTAAAGAGAATCATAGAAACTTTTGGGGTTCCAGTGTGTAAGCATTTATAGATGAATTAAGTTGAGAGTTCCAGGTGGGTGGGAAAGCACAGCAAGAAAACATAGCTATGATGGGAAACAGTATATAATGGAACTAAAATTGAATTTTAACGTATAGCATACGCAAATACCTTGAATGAATCTAAGTAGGGCAGAGCTTAATCCACTTTTTGTCTCAGAAACAAGTAGGGATGAACAGCAGGGAGTTGAAATGGCATCAGAAAAGTCCATCAGGCGATTCCCGAATTAAAGCACTTTGGAGAGACGAGGGTCTGAACGAAGGTAGGAATAGTGGAGAGAAAGAAGTGAAGACAGATAGAATATGTTAAAGAATTAGAAGTTATGACTCTGATTATTAGTGAGAAATGGGGGCAGGGGAAAGATAGCCGACTAGGATTATTGAGTGTATGGGGTGATACTGACCCACTCATACCTTCAGTTATGCAACAAGTATTTATCAAGTGCTCTCATGACAGACACTGTGCAAAGCGCTGGGATGTGGCACTGAACAGCTCAGGCATAGTCTCTGTCTTTAGGGACTTACACATTGAAGAAGGGAAACAGCATTAAAATGAAGTAAATAAATAGCTCAACAATGGTTACAGTGGCAAGTGCAGTTAAACAAATAGGCTGGTAAGAATGTAAAGGGACACTAATTTGGTTGGGAGGGCAGAGGTGAAGAAGACCTATTTGGAGAGGGAATGTTTGAGCTTAAAACTGAGTGATGGGAAGGACTCAGCTCTGTGCAGGGCCAGTGGAAAAGGGAAAAGGGGTTGAGACAGGGGAAACAGTAAGGACTGAAGCCCCGAGGTAGGACAGATGCCTTGGTCCAGAAATAGAGTTTAATTGAGGATGTTTAAAGTGTAGAAGGAGAAAAGAAAATAGAACATGATGGATCTAGGGATACACATAGTGTCCAGATTATACAGTCTTGTAGCCAAAAGTAAGAAGTTTGGATTTTATTCCAATAACAATGAGAAAACTTTGGAGGATTTTAAGCTGGGTAGTTTTCTGATCCAGTATTAGGGAACAGAGGAAGAGAAGTCAATTTTGGAGGCAAGGTGAGATGCTAATCCTGGTCAGGTTAAGTTTGATCAGCCAGTAAAAATTCAGGAAGAGATGCTTAATAGACAGTGGGAGTTGTGGGCCTGGGACAAGGGAGACTGGCCTGGGTCATGGCATGTGATTTGGGAATGATCGATATACACACCACAGTACTGTGAGTGAGTTAGAACAGAGCTAATAGTGAATCCTGGAGGACCAGTACATGAATAAACCAATTGTGGTATCTTTATGCAATAAAAATTACTTAAAAATAAAAAGAATTGAACTATTTATATGCATAATAATGTACACGAGTCTCAAAATGATTATGATGGGTTTAAGTAGCGAGACCAAAAAAGAGTACATATTATGTGATTCCAATCATAGGATATGCACATTAATCTATCATTATTGAAGAGATCAGTGGTTGCCTGGACATGACGAAGAGAAGACAACAGGAAGGAAAGGAAAGGGAAGAATTAAAAAAGGACATGAGAAAAATTTAGGGTAATGGATATTATCATTATTTTGATTATGGTTAAGATTTGACATGTATCAAAGCTTATCAAATTATACACTTCACATAAGTACAGTTTACTGTATGTCAATACAATACCTCAATAAACCCATTTTAAAGCATCCAGAATACAGAAGAAAAAGAAAGATGGTGCCAAAAGTGAAATGATATTTAGATGTATAACTAGTATTTTCATATAAAAACAGAGAAAGTGGAACACAAAGTATATTCAAATACACTTTAGGAAAAAAATAACTTTTCCGAATTACAAACCATGCAAAGCTTTTAATCAAGAAGTCTCACTTTTAGCTCTGCCAAGTTTATAAAAATCACATAGTATTAAAGGAAATGTTAGTGATAATATGCAAAAAGAGTAAATATAAAAAGATATATTTTAAGTTTATTTTGTAGGATCTGGTTAACACGTGGATTTTTTCTTCTATTAATTATGTATATAGTTAATATAATATAATAATTTATACAGTTATTTAAATCTATTATTTGAATTAACAATTTTGTACTTATTTCTATCTACATAAGCAGGAAAGAATAAACAAAAGGAACAGTGTAGAAGCCAAGCATCTGAGAAAGTGTATATACCAAGACCTGGCAGGACTGATCAGTGCAAAGGCTACATGTAGTACCTGAGCTAAAAGAGAGTCCTAAACAGAAGTGCTAACTGCAGACTTCTCATCTCTCACTTAGCTTATAAAGGCTCTGCAGGGCTCTACTAATTATAATAATGTATTAATAAGGGATACACATCTTTAAAACATGGTAACAGGGAAGGCCAATAAATCTTAATAATAAGTCAATGGGTTATACCAAGTTTTCAAAGTGAGGTTAAGACCATATGTAATTTTTAGGGGAAGATACTTGAGTGCAAAAAATTCACCTAAGGAATAGCAATCATGTCTTCTATGCCAACCAAGAATCACTTATGGAACAAACCTGTAACCTCTATGAAAAATTTTCTTTTCCTCGGAGTCTGGTAAGACACTGCCACCCTAGGATGGTATCTAAATAGTACTGTTGAAACCCAACCCTAGGAAGATAAAATAAAAATGGCTACAAAAAGGAGGGTATGTTAGAAGTAATAATAAAGAAAGAGAATAAACACACAATGTGGATGTTTTAAGTTTAAGTTTAGGCAATATGTTTTGAAATTACAGTTGACTCTTGAACAACAAGGGTTTGATCTCCATTGGTCCACGTCTACGGGAAATTTTTTTTAAAGAATTCCCAAGGTGGTTAATTCTGTGGATTGGGAATAGTGGATACGGAGGAGCCCTGGTCCCAGAGGACCACAGCTACTGAGGACCAATCTATAAATGAGAGGCAGATTTTCCACTGTGTCCCTAAGCCAAGTTGTTTAAGGGTCAACTGTATTGCATTTTTGTATGTTTGGATCCTTATTAAGGCATTGAAGTGATCAAAGATCAGCCATAATAAATCTGCTTCTGATATTTAAATACATTAATGGATTTAATTCATCATATTTGAAATCAATGTTAAATGCTCAAGAAGAAGTGACTTTCAACATTTAGTATATTAGATTTATAAGTTTAATAAATTGAACATTAAAGAATGTACTATAGCTATGTGTTCCTCAGAATACACAGAAGACTTTCAATTCAACCCCTCTCACTAAAAAGAATCCTTCACACAACCTCCCGTACTTAGTTATTACAAATAGGGGCAGGAAAGAATAGAGTCAAGATGAGAAAAACTTGGTGTATCCTCCTCAATCCAGGATCGCTTGTTCCCCAGTCTTCCCCAGGCTGATGGACAAGAAAGCAAAAAGGCAACTACAAACAGGGGGACAATGCAGAGCTGGTCTTCTCCGTTCTCTCACTGGCTGTTCCACCAGGGTATTAGCAAGGAGAGGGAGATGGAGGGGGCCATCTCTGCCGATAAGTATATACCAGTTGTATTTAGCCAAGTAGCATCTACCATATTATCACACTCACCCTCTCGCAAACTTCAAGGTAAGCTCTTTAATTTTGCCTTGAAATAAAGTATCAATAAAGCACATAAATGATGAGGATTATCCAAAACTACTAGAAATCTTTAAAAAATTGGTTTTAAGAAAAAATGGGAAAGGAAGAAGAATGCAAAAAGTGTGTAGAACCATTTTGACTTCAAAAGAAGATCTTGAATTTTATGACTTACCGTACAGGTTGGGAGGTGTGAAAGGAATTATGTGGCATCACGCATCAGGATGAAAGTGAACTTAGGTAGGAACCCAGAGGCAAAGAGAAAGAGGACTTTCAAGTGACCTCTAACGGCATCTATAAGAAGGTGGGGGCTTCCCTGGTGGCACAGTGGTTGAGAATCTGCCTGCCAGTGCAGCAGACACGGGTTCAAGCCCTGGTCTGGGAAGATCCCACATGCCGCGGAGCAACTGGGCTTGTGAGCCACAACTATTGAGCCTGCGCGTCTGGAGCCTGTGCTCCGCAACAAGAGAGGCCGCGATAGTGAGAGGCCCGCGCACCGCGATGAAGAGTGGCCCCCGCTCGCCGCAACTGGAGGAAGCCCTCCCACAGAAACGAAGACAACACAGCAATCAATTTATCAATCAATCAATCAATAAAATCAATCCCAATTTCTCTGTACCACACAGAATGCTCTGTGTGTGTGGATGTGTGTGATGATAAATAAGCACAGGTACAGCAGGATCCTTCGACTGTGATCACCCATCAGGAACATAGGTGTTTCTGAAGATACTGATTTATAACCAGTAGGCATTTGTAAATAGAAAGTACATACATATTTAAAAAAAAAAAAAGAAGGTGGGAGGTGACTAGGAGAGTAAGGGGCTGAAAGAATAAAAGGTTGTCTTTAGAAAAATTGGGTGTTGGAGCTCAAGATTTTAAAGATGGAGAGATTTGGGGGCATCAGTTTATCCACAGAGTGGTGATGAGAGTGGATTGCTTAAAAAGAAAGATAATAATGCTGATATTTGTATTAACATTGTTCAGGGCACTATTCTAAGTTATTCACATACAATTACTCATTTAATCCTTCCAACAAACCTTTAAGGTAAATATTATTATTTTCTCCTTATGCGTTAGAAAATAGAGGAGTTAAGAAGCTTGTCCAAGATCATATGGCTAGTAATAATGATTCTTGGATGGGACCCCATCTTGTCTAGCTCCAAAGTTCAGCTCTTAATCACCACACTACACAACTTCTTTTGTAGTAGGTAAGTATAACTGAAACTCAGCTTAAAGATAAAGATAGTTACCATTTATTGAGCACCTACTATATGTATAAATACATATATATATACATGACAAATTTTATATATACGTATATAATGTCTAATCCTCACAAAATCCTGCTGAGGCTCAAACAAAACAAGACAACAACAATCGAACAAAATACACATCTAGTAAGCAGCAGAGCTGGTACTGAAAAATCTGTTCTGCCTATTCTATGTCCACCATACAAATGCAAAAGGATGATCTTTTGTAGTACAAAGTCTTCTGGAAAGTATGATTATCACTTAATATTATCCATCTCTTTAATCAGAATAGAACTTTAAAAAAATTGTAGTAAGGAACACCTACTGATAATTTTGAATTAAAAAAGGTAGGAATGGGTTGATTAGGAGAATGTTCCATAACAAGAGGGAACATGAACACATATAGGTCAATAGGAAGAAGAAATTTTTAAAAGTTCAAAAGGTTCATGATAGGACAACCAAGATAGGTTTGCATACTTGGCTGTTATTTTCCTAGAATTTGTGAAAGTCAATTTCTGAATTGATGATATTCTTCCTGAGGATATCAGAGCAGTTTGGAAAGATGAAAACCTCAACTTTCTCCAAATCAACTTAGTCCCTCAGTCTAGTCAGATTTCTTTATTCTTTAGTCCAGCACAATCTTGCCATACTCAGTTCTACCCCCTCTTTTGAGAAGGAGTCATGAAGAAAAAAAATTTTAAACGAGAAGTTGATGTATCTTTATTCTACTTTATATTCATCCTTTCTCTCTGATATTAATGGTCATAGAATTTATGCTCTCTTTAAAAGTTGATGTTTTGCTGTACTAAGCAAGAACTTATTTTATGACTTATTATACATAATATATATATAATTATTTTATAAGCAAGCACTTATTTTATTGGGTTGTGTATCATGAGAAATTTAAAGGCTCTGCCCTTGCAACAATTACAAACTATGTTGAGAGAAAGCAGGATGTGTGCATGAATTTTTCCAGGGGAAAATTCAGAGACAAATAATGTATAGCCTGGCTGCTGCAACCTCCTGACCAACTTGTCCAATTAAAAATTCCATTTCCTTATACTGAAGAGCACTTTTTACGAATTCATTTCTTTTAGGATCCAAGAACATCTAATCTTTCAAAATCTCTAGCTAAATTTACGATTTTGGCACTTAAATAGTAATCTCATATTGCAGCTCTACCAATAATGATGCCTTCCAACATTTCAAAATAGATGATCTCTTTCTGGTTCCAATCTATCTTCAGTTTGGCCTTTATTCTGCTGTAGAAACCAAACCCAGTCTACTTACTTGCAACTGAAATTTCCAGACATTGGGGCCATATCTCAAACACCCGGCAGCTTTGTCTCTATCAAAATCCTACCCTTCTTTTCCAAATGCCAAACCCTCCGTTTACCCTTCTCTACTTAGACTGTGTGGAAGGGATCACTTTCCTAAATATCAGTCATTTACTTATTTTTTCAAATAACATTTGTTAAATTATGTCACGCATATTATATTAGAGATAAAGACAAATTGCTAAGGGAGCTCCCAGAATTGTTATCCTTAGGGGCTTAATGTAAGATAAAGCAGAAAGTGGATGAAGGTAAGCCTAGAAAGGTAGAACTAAAAAAATATCATAAAGGGTCTTGTATTCCTTGGTAAGGAATTTAGATTTTTATCTTGTATAAAGCTTCTGTAAGATTTTCTTTTTTCAAAGGGGACTGTACTGTCGTATGTTGAAATCATGGAGGCATATGCCTTATTTTCTTTTTTGAATGTGAAGTCCTTAAGGACAGGGAATGTGTTTCATTCATCATTAGATGCTCTACGTCACTTTCAATGCAGCCCTAGGTCATGCATCTTGTACAATGGAACTCTAGATCAGGGGTCCCCAACCCCCGGGCCATGGACCGGTAGCGGTCGGCGGCCTGTTAGGAACCGGGCGGCACAGCAGGAGGTGAGTGGCGGCCATGCTAATGAAGCTTCACCTGCCACTCCCTATCGCTCGCATTACCACCTGAACCATCTCCCATTGACCCCCACCCCCGTCCGTGGAAATACTGTCTTCCACGAAACTGGTCCCTGGTGCCAGAAAGATTAGATCATATGTTGAAATCCAAAGAGATAGTAAAGCTCTCCCTTGAGAATCTTCCTGAAGCTTAGGAGAGCTAAAGGGATCAACTGGTTAAGTAAACAATTTAAATTAATACATCCATGGGCTTCCCTGGTGGCGCAGTGGTTTAGAGTCCGTCTGCCGATGCAGGGGACATGGGTTCGTGCCCCTGTCCGGGAAGATCCCACATGCCGCGGAGCGGCTGGGCCCATGAGCCGTGGCCGCTGAGCCTGCGCGTCCGGAGCCTGTGCTCCGCAACGGGAGAGGCCACAGCAGTGAGAGGCCTGCGTACCTCAAAAAATAAATAAATAAATAAATAATAATTAATTAATTAATACATCCAAGTGAATTCATATGATTCTATGTGAGTTTTGCTTAATGTCAAACCAAGCAAGTCCAGAAAATACGATTTTTCAAGTTCCCTTAGCCATGTGAACTCACCCACATTGCACACATATAAGGTTTTGAATACTAATTAGTGTACTAAAAAGAGCCTCTAATATGATAGAGTGTATTCACCCTAATGTTGCTATGATAACTTGCCTTTTATATTTTCATAAATGTAACTTTTTTCACTTAAGCATTTACAGGAAGTTCAAGTATTATATTTCATAATACCCCTTGCATATGGAGAGGGTATTTCTGAATTGTCATGTAACATAGAATGTCACTTGTCTCCTAGTCACATTATCTAGAAGAGGAATAAGAGGATGGATACTTTCTTTGTGTTTGGAAAGTAAGGAGTTAAGGAGAGCTTATTACAAGAAGGTGAAAATCATTGTCCCAGTCTGTGCCTGGGACCCATGTCTAAGCCTGAAAGAGTGAGGAGGTGTGATCTCCAGTTCTGATGGGAGGAAGAACACTGGAGAAAACAATGACTGAACACCCTGGGCTCCTTCTGCACAGGGTGAGACACTTAGGCTGGGTCAGCCATTCTCCAAGCATTTGCATATCAGCCAATTAAATTGGCTCATAATTATAGCAGAGTCCTTTAACTGAACATTTGTGCTTGGGAAGGGATAAAAGATGAATTCTGGCAACGATCTGAGGATCCAGTCCTACGATTAAAGGCTTAGTCTATGATTTCCTGGAGATACAGGAGTTTGGCTTCAGACTACTTCAGCTGGGTGTATCTGCACTGTTCAAGATGAAGTATCTTTCAAAAGGGTGTAAAACTAAAAGAAGCCACCAGGATAATAATTCCACACTTTTTAATAAGGGATTACTGTGATCAATACAAGGAAGTTCAAGTTTAAAATAAATGCTGCACCTGAACCCAATTAGAAGAGAGCCATCATTAGTTTCTTGCTGTTTGAATCCAGTTTTTAAAAAGCACAAAGGGGTTGTTTAAATGGCAAAAAATGCATTGTAGAGTCTTTTTCCCCTAACTACAAAGCAATCTGTTGTGTTGGAAGTTAGACTAGCAAAACAATTGAGATGCTGACAAAGCAGCAGGGAAAATAAGTGTTGTTAGGAGCAGAATATCTAAATCAATATTATGCTTTGTCTAATTAATATATACTTTGCTATTGCCAGGTAGGATTTATTAGTGCCAAAAGCAAAATAAATCTATCACTCAAGCTTATAAATAAAGGTAAATTAAGAACAGGTGAGCCTTGATAGTTATATACATATTTCTGTGCATTTGCCAAGTCTTGGAAAAGTCAAGAGTACGATGACGTTAAATATTTTAAAGAGTAATGCCAGTGTGATGAGGCATTAAAACAACGCTGTCCTTGGAAGCTGATTGTCAAAACTGGACTTATTTTCTAGTATTTATGTGAATTAGGATGAGGGCATTCCTAGCACTGAACTGGAAATGACCTGACCAAACCTTGCAAATGGACCATGATTATCTGCCAGAGATTATGAGAGGACCAGTGAGGGGGAACAGGGCCAGGTAAAGACCCTGGGGGGGGGGGCAGGGGCAGGGACAGTGTGAGGGTCTCAGGCAAAGGAGGAGAATCCGTGGAAAGTCAGAAGGAGTTTATGAAATGCTAACCAGATGATCTCAGACAGGTATGGGTCAGACTATTGGTCTAGAGACTAGACCTCTTTTGGAGGGTCGATGGATCATTTTCAACAGTAACTATGACTCATTTGTTTAAAATATAGTTGTAAATTTTGGCAGTTACTGCGCCCATTAGTTTTTCTTGTTGACTTTTAACACACATCCAACAGTATTGTGTCACTTAAGATGGGAACCGTCCTAGTTTAGGTGCTATTTTAAAAACTTTGCTTACCTAGTTAGGGTACCAAGATAATTGCTTGATGTCGCTGGGTCAGGCTCACCCAGTTAATGTGACTCTTTAACTGAATCTATAAGGGGTTCTTTTCATCTTAGATTTCATAAAGACATATATTAAAAGAATTTAGTTAAAGGAACACAACATGTAATATTTATTTATTTATTTGCTTATTTGTTTATATTTATATATCCTAATCCCCAAGAACCTCGAGCTTTTACCAGCTAATTTAAAATAATATCCAGAGGTAACCACAGTGTAGTAGGTACCTCTGGTCAGGAAGCTAGGACAATAACTAGACCCTTAGAGGATCTGACTCTTCCTATCACAAAAGCCCTTTCCTCTAAAGTCATGATAGCTGTCTGATTAGGGCAAGGTTTTTTTTTTTTTTTTTTTTTTTTTTTGTGGTACGCACGCCTCTCACTGTCGTGGCCCCTCCCGTTGCGGAGCACAGGCTCCGGACGCGAAGGCTCAGCGGCCACGGAGCTGCTCCGCGGCACGTGGGATCTTCCCGGGCCGGGGCGCGAACCCGCGTCCCCCGCATCGGCAGGCGGACTCTCAACCGCTGCGCCACCGGGGAAGCCCAGGGCAAGGTTTTGATGTTTACCAGTTTAATGCCTATTCTGTGCCCTTCCCCGTCTCCACTCCCTAAAAGAGTGCCTGTTTGCTGTGTTTGTACTGTTAATGAGATATTGATCAGTAAAATTAATTATCAAGCATAGAACCTTAATTGCATTTTAACTAGTTAATCAAAGACGATGCTCACTTAATATATATATCTTACTCTGGATAAGAACACATATGAATTTGAGTATCTATTTATCATCTATCTATCTATCTATCTATCTATCTATCATCTATATCTTTCAATTTGGCATAGCTATATGCTCATAATCAAATATTTTCTGTAGCTAAAAAATTCATCAAAATATATATAAATAAGATATAAATAATGTCATTTATTTTATTAAAACTATTTTTAGATAACAGTACCAGATGGGTAATAAGACTTTATCAAGCAATATACTGTGAAATCCTGCTACAGGTACAAGCGTTGAATCACACGTTGATATCTGCAAACGTGATATGGATAAATTATAGGCTCTAGAAAATGGGACACAGGTTTTTTCATGCATAGCCTTGTTCTTATAGCCTTTCCTTTGTCACATTCAACTTTTCCTTTCCATTATTTGCTCAACCTTAGTTGTCAGTATTTTCTTTGGTCAGGGCTGTCCCTAGGTAGAAATGTAAATTCAACTCTTTTCTTCAGCCCCTGTTTTCCTCCATCCTTACCTCAGATCAGCTCATCTGGTGACCCTGGCTCTCAGGCTGCCCTCTCTCTTGGGATCCACCCAAGCTTTGCATCCTCCAGCACAGGCCAATGTCTGAGACACTCACTGACCTTCTAAAAGTCACCTATGCTAAATCCTGTTCCCGCAGGGATCCCAATTTCTAGCAATCTGTGAGAACTTCTTTAATAGAAGCCTACAGAGGCTGCTTTCAATAAAAGAAGCAAGCACATGTGAGCAGTGTAAATGTCGACAGAAATGTATGTATCTCATAAATGCACGTAAGTGGCTACATTTTCCAAATGAGTACCTCCTGGACGCCCTTTCTTCTCATCCTTACAAAAATTGCTGTTCCTGTTTAAAGAATATTCATAAAAATACACATAAACTTAAAAAAAAAAAAACACACAGCCTGTTTCATTAGTGGCTATAGAGTTCATGTTTCATTCCGTATTTCACAAACCCTCTCAGATCTCAGTACCTGCCATGTGCTGAATGAAAAGAGGAGTGAGGGAGTCAGTTACAGGAATGATGTGCTGGACAAGGAATGATTCCACACGACGTTGCACCTTGTGAACTTTCAGGCTGCTGTGCAGAGCACGTCAGGACTCAGCATGGTTCCTATTGAAGTGCCATAGCTGCATGAGTTTTGGCATGGGTTTTAGCCAGACAAGGAAGAACCAGTGATGCGGTGTGCCATTATGACCTCTGTGAGAGCTAAACCAAGTAATACCAGGCTGTGCCCGGACATGCTTATCATGACTTGCTTTCCTGCCAACAGTATTGTCATTTGAATATCTAATTAGTGGTTATACTTTTTAAAAGAAGCTTCTAGTATCTATTAGAGCTACTTGAAATTAATTATTACGGTGCATTCATATTGCATCCTAAGCACCATATTAGCTGAGATTTATATGGTAATAAAATATACAGTGGAGTTTCCATGGAAATATTATTATAGTATTAAAAACAATGATATTTTCTTACTCTAAAAAAAACAGTTGACTCCCGTAATCTGTTAGAACTGTCACTGTTGGTGGCAGGATATTTTAATCATCCTTCCAGAAATTTTCTTACCTTTTATTTAACATACAGCTTTTTTTCAGTCTACCGACTATGTATCAGTTGCTTATATCTTAAGAGCATCATTGCCAAAACCAATGAAAATATGGAAACATTAGGAATGTTGCAGAGCCAATCAACAGATAGTGATGCACATGAAGCAGTAATGTAAGAAATAAGGAGAATCAGGCTGCTCTTTGAATTAAATTGCTAAAATCTGTTCTCAGGAACATGACTTGCCAGCTCTGGAATTGACCAAAGGCTCTGTGTAAATATATGACTGAAAAGATTGGGAACTGAAAATTTCAGTCACGATGATAAGAGGGAGTAATTGTAGGGAAGCAAAGCTGGATTGCAGCTTCAGTTTGTTAAGGGGAAAACTGGTCAATATGACTACATAATTCTGAGAACGACTATCTGTTCAGAAAAGGGGTGGGGTGGCCAATACAAAAAAAATAATTAGCCTAAACTAAATAAAATAAAAAGGCTAAAAACACAAACCAGTTCCAGCTCATAGTAGTTGGAACCCTTTTATGAAGTCAATCATTCAGGCTACATTAGCTCACAGCTGTCAAACATTCAAATAACACAACTAACTCTTGTCCTCTCATTCCGTTTCTACTTTAATCTTCCATATAGCTTGGAAAGGCTTGAAACTGCCAAGACAAGAATTCTTTTATTCATTTTCTTACCCACTTACACATTCGCACAACAAATACTGATCGCCAGATCTTTCTTCTCTTCTTTTCTGTATTGCGGGGAAAGAACTTGTACCTCCATTTACCAGAATCTTTACCCCAAGTTTTGGTTGAGAGTTTGCCAGTGAGACAGACTCTCATGAGATTTGGAAGGTGGTAGAGAAGAAGTTATTATTCTCCAGGAACAGTTGCCGAGAGCCTGAGGAGTGTACAGTAGAAGTTCTCAGCTGTTCCAGGTATGCTGGTGAGGTTCATCCACTTTTGTGCTTCTGGCAGCTGGCATTGGTGGCAGTAGCTTCACTGACTTTTGCCCCCTCAGCTCTTCCAACAGTGTGTAAGCTTCAGATTTTTGCATCAACATACTTTCTCATTGGAATTATTAGAGCAGCTTCTGTTTTCTCTCCCCAATCCTGATATAAGTCTGGTCTGAAATTTTTGCCATGTAAATGTCTTATTTTCACGACCAACAGAGAAAATTGTGGTATTTTAGGTGATAATTGCATATGAGAAGAATGAATTTTTTTCCTGAAATACTCTCATTTTAACAACCGCCATAAAAACAAAGCTATACAGTCAAAGAGAAGCTGATAAAAGTCTTTTTCTTTCTTTCTCTATTTTTCTTTTGCCTCTTTGGTTTGTGACTTTTACAAATTCCGGTTGATTCAAAATGTACCCACAGTGTTTAAAGACTAGGGCAAGTAAGGATATAATGAATTTAGAATAGTGTTTATTTTACCTTAACCTGTGTACTTTTCTGTTCTAAAAGAAGAGAGAGGATTCCCTTGAGTACGATATTTACGTAATTCTCTGCCACAAGTTGCAGAGAATTTTCTAGTATTCCAGGAAACATCCTCTCACGAGTCTAGAATTCTCTATCAAGTCTAAACTTCTTGTTACAATTTCAGCCTGATGGTAGACTTCTTTTCCCATCAGGAGCCTGTGTCTGACTGTTGTTGTTGTTCATTGTTGCTGTTTGTATATTTGGGGGAGAAGTCTGAAACTTCAATATTTTTTCTTTTTCAAGGGAAGATGGCAACATGATCTGACATCATTATTACTCCAGGGTCATTTCCTACATTTAGAAATACCGTGGATAGGATTAATGATGATCATTTAGGGAAAAGGGTTGAAGTAGACAAGATCTGAAGAGGATGTGATAATCAGAGTGTGCAGATGGGTGGAAATTCTACAGGAGAAAGCGCCCCATCAGCCGCTCAGCAGTTAAAGCCATTCGTTTTAAGAGCAGATGTGCAGTGCTCTTTATGGAATATGCTGTATGTTTGAAAGGACATATGGGGAAGAGCAGTTGAGGATAGCTATCATTTTGTAAGTCCATAGGATGATGAAATAATTACTTGTGAAAATAGATTTGGGGTTTTTCTTTTCTTTCAGAGAAGGTCTTAATTTCCATTCTCTTCTTGCAGTGCTCGTGTTTGGCTCTCTCACTAAGGTTAAAATAAGCTCTGCCATCAAAGCCCTTTTCTCACCTGAGCACAGAAAGAACATGAGTATGACCTTGCTGAAGTTGTTGATCAAATTATAATGAAGGGGATCACAGGAAAAGTCTTGCTTATGATCAAAAACTCTCTTCAACTTTTTAGTTCCAAACTCTTTGAAAATACTAACTCAAAATGTTAGGCTCAGGGCACCTCCAAAATATGGTGTCCTGGGAGGAACCAAGAAATCTCCCTGCTGTCCATCAAGGTGCCCCCCAAAGCAATCACTTGCCATGTATGTTGCCACCATTCATTATGAATCTCCATTATTACTTCTCTTCAGGTGACTAAACACAGCACCATTATCATGGCTCCGTATCCCGTTGGCCTCTATTCCGATTTAATGATGCTGTTGGTCTGGTTTTTAAACAGCCTTGTTTTCAATTTCCGAAGTTGATCAGTCTGAAGAGGAAAACTCTTACTGATGTGCAAATTATGGACTGCATTTCACTTTGCATTGTGTATTTTCATATTCACATCGTGTTGCATTTCTTTGCAGAGAGCAGAGAATTTTGAAAAAGCACATTCCTAGTGCCCTAAGCGTCATTTAAAACAAAGTGATTTTCCTACAATTTGATTTCCTTAGGGTTCATCTCATTTCTGTCAGGTTTGGGGCCTGTTGACCTAGGTGGATTTGCATAGCTAGTAGTAAGTGTAAAGTAAAAAAACCAAAAAACAAAAACCACATCTTTTCCAAGAGAACCTCAAAAGATAAGGAACTAATTTAGAGATGATAGTATGCTGAGGGCAAACTCTCAACTGTACTATCAGTTCCTTTCACTGATGATAAATGATTGATGTCCGGAGCCTTCAGTTGCTATAAGTCAGATGTAGAATAGCCAAGTGAAGGTCTCAGGTGTGAGAATGTTCCAGTGAGAGCAGCTTTGCCTTCCTTGTGGGTAAAGGAAATTCTTCAGTCAACCAAATTTGTGCAAATGGTCACGTTTTTGTTTTGCATTTCTTATGACTGATCCCTAACTTCTCATTTTTGTGAAAATGTCTTAGTAATGGATACATTTCTGTTATAGAAATGTTACAGGTATCTTTCCTGAATCAGTCTCACTGACACTAAAGTTCAGAAGAATCGAAGCTGTATCTTTTTTATTTTTGTAGCTGAATTTCTATCTTGATGATTATTTCAGGATTACCATAGTTCTGAATCATCAAACTTTCTATATAGTTCCCTTTGATTTTTCAGCTTCAGTGCAGAAATGATCAATTTGACCTTTCTGAGGGCTCATGTTTCCCTCGAGGTCACCTTAAAACACCTTTGCTTTTCACTTTAATCATGGCATATTTGCCTGTTCTTGGATTACTTTTTCCCTTTTTCTGTGAATATTTATCATCTCTCAAAGTATTGCAGAAATTCTGCCTAGCTTGTTATTTTATCTGTTTGTCAAAAGGAATGTATCTATATTCCCGATGGAAGCTGCTACACAGTAGCAGGTTTTGCACAGAAATTCAGATTTAAGATAATGAGAGAACATAAGCATTTCATTGAAAATAATCAGCCTTATATGTGAAGTGTATACACCTATGGGAGGAGATTTCATCCATTTAACAAAATCGTATTTGGTATATATTTTGAACCTGGCCTTGTGTTGGGTGCTGAGAAGCAAAGATGACTAAGGCACTAGTTCTGCCATCAAGAGCTGTGGCGAAGAGAGAAAGGTACCTGAATGGGGGCACCATGCAGTGTGATAGTTCTGTAGTAGCAGTGCAGGTACCAGGTATCCTAAGAATAGAGAAGAGGCTGCTCTTTCCTGACTTTCCTTTACTAGGATGTGAGGAGGTGGTTGGAGACTTTAACACTATCATTAAATCCGGCTGAAAATGTGAAGGTCCGAGGTCACATAGATACAACTTGACTCAAACTAAGAGCTAGATGACCTATATACATTCTATTTACTTAATGAATGTGACGCATGCGGACACCTCATTTTTATTTATTTATTTATTTATTTGTTTGTTTGTTTGTTTGTTTTTCAGTACGCAGGCCTCTCCCGTTGCGGAGCACAGGCTCTGGACGCGCAGGCTCAGCGGCCATGGCTTACGGGCCCAGCCGCTCTGCGGCATGTGGGATCTTCCCGGACCGGTACACGAACCTGCGTCCCCTGCATCAGCAGGCGGACTCTCAACCACTGCACCACCAGCGAAGCCCCCTCATTTTTTAAAATGACATTCCGCTTAGAAACTTCATTTGCTTAAACAAATTGATATTCTCATGTCTAAAGACTAACCAGGAAGCAACATTAATTGCGTGTATCTTTGAAGACAGAAAATGATGGGCTATGAAAAATGTGGAAGGCCCAAGAAATGAAAACATCAAGGAGGCATTTTGTTGTTTATCATGTAAGGAGTATTGACACCACTTCTTTTTTCTAAATAATAGCAAGAATGGGAGCAGGGTCTACATTGGGTCCTTTTCTGATAGTGGGTTTAGATGGGCAGTTGAGAAAGAAAAAAAGGGAGAAGCTGAAAAATCTAAATAAAATTTATCTACTTTACAATTTTGCCTAGTCCCAACCCTGTGTTATAAACATAAATGACCTGGACTCATCCACTGCTGAGTGAAGAATGGCCTGTGTAATGTGATCCCATTTAAATGGAACTGTGGAAATAGTTCATAAAATTTCATTCTTAACCTGTGATATAAAATATACATGTCACATAGTACATAAAAAGATGCCTAGAGGGTAGTCCTCCAAAATATAGCAATGGGGCTTCCCTGGTGGCGCAGTGGTTGAGAGTCCGCCTGCCAGTGCAGGGGACACGGGTTCATGCCCCGGTCCGGGAGGATCCCACATGCCGCGGAGCGGCTGGGCCCGTGAGCCGTGGCTGCTGAGCCTGCGCGTCCGGAGCCTGTGCTCCGCAAAGGGAGAGGCCACAACAGTGAGAGGCCCGCGTATCGAAAAAAAAACCCCCAACAAAATATAGCAATGATTATTTTGTGTGTTGGGATTTGATAGCTTACACTTTTCTATTACACTGTTTTGTTGCCTTTAATTTTCAAAAGTTTATTTAAAAAAATGCACCACTCTACACCAAGCATTTTGCTATGCTCTTAATATATAACATAAAGCAAGGGTGCATTTAATATTTCCCTCATGAATACATATCATTTTTAATAACTGAGAGTAATAATATAGTTATATACAGCTGGCAAGATTGAGCAATAACGACTTTTTAAACTCAGAGATTCAATACAACGTAGGGATATTTGACAAAGAAATATGTGAGAGGTGTCAATCTGCAGATGTATTAGTATAGTCCAGCATAGCATGGAGCCTGAACCCCTAAGAAATTACAGTGAGTTTTTAGCATCATTAATAAGCTCTTCTTCAAGAATATTTAACCTGTTTGTTTAGGTTGGGGATTTCTTCTATAGTGAAGCTATAATTCTATCTGCTTGCATATAAAGTTTTGTTTATTTTTAGTTTTGCACTTTAGTTGGAAATGGGAGGTAAGTGGCCTTGATCAAGAGATGGGCTGGAGAAAGTTTGTAGAGATGACAAATTTTATCAGGTAATTTGTAAGGTTATTCAAGTGATATAAAATCCAGGAGGAAGCTTGATTTACACTGTTACAAGAGAGCAGATAATGGAAAGATTAAATTAAAAGATAGGCCACACAAAACAGGTCTGAAAGCGAATTGTATATTTAGAATTATTTCCCCAGGGATGATATGTAGCCCTCAGTGCTAAGACTATAAGCAAAGTAGATGTTTTCTTTATGAAACAAATCCTTTGAGAAATATTTTAAAACAAAATATTTATAGTTACATTCTCTGGCAAAGTGTGTGTGTGTAACATTTTAAAGTGTGTTTTAAATACTTTAAAACAAAATATTTATAGTTACATTCTCTGGCAAAATGTGTGTGTGTGAGACATTTTAGAGGAATCAAAACTGATATCCTAAAATCACAGTTTATATCCTAAAATCCTAAAATTCAAGGAGTGTTTTCTTTTAAGTTTTGTAATTACCAGCTTTGTTTATTTCTAATGTTGGGGGTTATATGTTTGTTTCACTAAATGATAATGTGTGAGTGAGAAAAAAAAAGCACAGGACAATAAGTAGTGATAAGGAAATTTGAGCTCAGAATCTAGGAAAACAGTTATGTAGCAAACACTTCAGCCTGAATGTTTTTTCTACCAAAGATTTCCAATCATCTAAAGCCATCACTTATTGAGGATGAAGAGGACCAAAGTTTTGGTTAGAGAATGTCCTGATCCTCTAACGAACTTAACATTTAGTTAAATTTTTATCTTAAAATAAATTATATCATTTGATTTATGAATAAAGTAAACACACATATAGACTCTATGGATAAATAATAGTGCTCTAGAAGCTTATAAACATGCATATACAAACACAAGGCTAGTTTGTCCACAGAGAGAGAGTGGATAGATTAAACTTACTTATCAATAGCTTCTTGGAGGAGAAATAATTTAAGCAAATTCCCAAAGTTCTAGCACTACGCTGGAATGTATTTCCCCCACTAAATTGAGAGGGAATCACATGTGTAAAGTTTACACTGAACAATTAGGACTCAGGATACAATCAGAATATAAATTTATTTTTCCTCTATTGACTGTTAAAACCCATCCTTGGGGACTGTCTTTTCCACTTCTTATATAAAAGTTGGAAATGGTCCCATGACTTTTGGGGCCTCCTGGAAAATCAGAGTCCTTTGGTCATAGCAGTTGCCAAAAAAAGATAGTCTCAATTTAGTAATTAAAATAATACTGTCCAGAGTGATAACTGAACCTCTGAGCTTTATTGCAAGTTCGTTTCTCCCTGCCCTGAGTAGGGCTTGCTTCGGGTTGAACCCCTGCAGGTGAGAAAGAGAGCCTGGTAAGCTCGTCTCTAAGACCTTGCCTTCCTGCATACTGCTTCCCACCCTGCTTGCCCAGCCTTTGGCTGCCTCTGGCTCTTTCTTGGTTGAAGCCTGTCAAGGACAGATTTAACTTGACTGAAAGCCACGAATCTGCCATTGGATGCCTCTGGCCACGGCTGATATTTGAACTGAAACTTGTCCTTGTTTGCCGAGGTCCCTCAGAGTTCCCTCTTGGTGTCTCTGACTTCAGGACTCTTGCTAGGAGGGACAGCATGCCTTTGGCTGGCATTAGGAGACCCACCACTCTGAATATTATGTCTTTTTTTATGAGGTCTCCTTGCCCTGTACAGGAATCCCTCCTGGAGAGTATTATTTAAAACAATCCAGAGCTGACATTCCTTCTGCAGGCTGCACATCTGGTCCACACACACCTCGGACCTGCCATTGTGGAGATGCAGTTATTCTCCAATGGAGTCCTCTGCTTTGGTGCCACATATGTCTTCAGCCAACATTTCGCCCATGAGTCAGACATCCCTCCACTGTGTCCTCAAAATCCAGGGACCACATATCCCCTTCTCCAAGTGATTCCCTTGGGAAAAAAGTCCTCCTTCCCCTCCCCATGGGCTGTGATGCAAAACCCTTACAAGTCTCTCCAAAGTAAAACTCTCCTTCCTTTCCATCTTTCTCTACTCTTCTGCTTTCGTTCTTAAATAGCCTTCATGTGACTGTAAAGGACCATGATCAGAAAATTAGAACTTTGGATTACTGTTTATGAATGTCCTATTAAGGTGGTTTAGGGGGTTGTCAGCTGTTGTCTTCAGGTTTCAGCTAAAACTGAGTCAGGAAGTTCTGTACTTTAATATCCTGTTATAAATATATTTGCATGGATTGTTATGTAATGGGTGCATATGTGTATGTGTAAGTGTATGCATGTGTATATGTGTATATACCCCCTCTCTTTCTCACACACTCAGACACACAGACACAACTGTGTCTGTGTTTGTATCAGTACATTCTCTTATTATACAGGCTTTCATGGAGTTTTTCTTAATGTGAACCCTCAGGCCCTGGGGATACAAAATGAGGGAGACTTTCTTCTACAGGGGATCTTGGTCTGGTCAGGGTGATAGAGACATAAAAGCAGACCATATACATTGCAAAGTGAGAAATGCAACTCTCAGGCTCTGTTAGCTACTTGAAGGACAAGGAGGATTAATTGTGATGGAATAGAGGATGTGACCAAACAAGCACCACTAAACCAGTGATAGGTCAGGATAAGGATCTTCAAGTTAATGGGCAGTAATTAGAACTCCATCCTATAAATAACAGGGCATTCCTGGAGCTGCTGAAGAAAATGTGTGTGTAAAATCACTTTCATGTCATGATATTGATCCAACATTTAGGGTTTCCTGCTTCTTGTCTACCCTCCTTCTTCTACCCCCTTTAAGTGTGCAGTACCCTCTGAAAATGTCTCACTTGCCATATCTCACCATCCATGAGCCTGACTTTCAGAAACCAGCCTAATCAGACAGCTGTATATGTTAATCAAGCATAAAATTGTTCTCTAGAATACAGACTGTTTTTAGTAAAACTGTATTGTAGAGACAGCTTCGTTCAAGTCTCCTCAGAAAAATGTTTTGTTTTTCATCAAAATTCAGTAAAAAGGGAATCTGAATTGTGTGCTTATGACTGTGCAGATGAAACTCTGCAGACTCCAAGAAATTTCGTCTGGAAAAATCAGTGCAATTGTCAGGAAAATGCTTAGATGTTGAGAAGCTATTCAGAAATGGAGCAAAATTCAGGGTCAACTAATCCTCTTGAGGAAATAAAACAGTGATTTAAAAAACGTTGTTCAGTTTCTATATGTCAAAGACAGTGAGTCAAACTTTTTTTTCTGAAACTTCAAAATACTGCTTTCCATAAGTTGAAAATAGAAATATTTTCCGTGGGCTGTACTACTTTAAAACATATCATATGTATTGATTATAAATGCCACTAACTTCTTAAATTGTTTTTACCTGTGTATCTGTTGACTAATATTAACACTTTAATGTTTGCTATTAATCTTGCATTAAGAATGTTATCCTGTGGTACACTTTTTATCAATGGTAATGACATGATGAATTTGCAGGCTATGTTTTGTTTAAATTTACTTTAGGTTTAAGGGTAAATTTACTATGTTTATTGTCCTAACTTGAGCTAATTTGGTTGTCTAGGGACTTGCTGGAGAATTCACAGGATTTTTCCAGATACTTTAGGGTTGACTGCAAATTAAAACCATATTTGTTTATATATCCTAATAGTACCTTTTAATAGGAGTTCCAAGAGAACAGTTTTCATAAACATGAAATACGTGAGAATTTAAAACAAACTATTAAACTGAGAGAGATGGTGCTTACAGGCTCCAAACAGGCTGGCTTTGCCTGTTAACCTTCAACATTATCTTCAGAGCTTCCCCAGAATATTCCATATCCAAAGATCAGTATGCACAACCTGAAACTGAATCTTATCAGGTTTTAATCCATAGCTCAAAATACGTTATGACATGTTAAATTATTTTTCTTTGTGAACTAAGAAATACAGCAAAGAATGAATTCCTATGGAACTTTATCATATGTAAACGATAATGCTGACATTTCAGAATCCTTTTGCAAGATTCTTAAGGTAACACACTGAAGAGAAATCCTCTGATACAGATTGTGGCGTCACTGTTTGCTAAAGTGATATGGTCTGACAAAGTTCAGCTCAGCATTTCTAGATAATCCAGAAATCCACCTGATCCCTTAGTGGAACAAGCCACAGCTAAAACAATGCAGCAAGTCCAGCCTCATCTCACATCTAACATAGGATGATAATTTAACTTTTGCTAAGGAAAGGTTAGGAAAAAACGGAGATGGTGACTCCTTCTAATTACCCATATATAAATTAGTTACTCCTAAGTACTTAAAAAGCTTTTTTAAAAAAAAATTATTTATTTTATTTTATTTATTTTTTGGCTGTGTTGGGTCTTTGTTGCTGTGCACGAGCTTTCTCTAGTTGCGGCGAGCAGGGGCTACTCTTTGTTGCAGCACGCGGACTTCTCATTGCGGTGGCTTCTCTTGTTGCGGAGCACACGCTCTAGACACGCGGGCTTCAGTAGTTGTGGCTCATGGGCTCAGTAGTTGTGGCTCACGGGCTCTAGAGCGCAGGCTCAGTAGTTGTGACGCACGGGCTTAGTTGCTCCATGGCATGTGGGATCTTCCTGGACCAGGGCTCGAACCCGTGTCCCCTGCATTGGCAGGCAGATTCTTAACCACTGCACCACCAGGGAAGCCCACTCCTCTAAGTACTAAAAGCAAGTTTCTTTTCACTTACATTTTTAAGACTTCCTCTCAAACTCACCTTAGCCTTTTTGTTTCGTATCATTGAGTAAAGAGCCAGATTTTGAAATCAAACTCTTCTGATACTTCTCCTACTTCATTTTCCCTAGTTGTTTCTCTTCCTTTGATTATCATTTAAATGTTCTTGTCTTTCAGCATTCTTCCCTTGGTTCTTTTCTCTCCAGGTCTGGATATTTTTCCATGTTGACCTTGTTTATTCTCCTAACTGCAGCAACTGTCTCTATGCTGTGAATCTTCAAATATATGACTCCATTGTAATTACCTCTTCTGAACTCCAGTATTGTTTATCCAGCTTCCTACTAGATGTCTCCATCTGGAGGTCTCACGTATGCCTCATCAGCACGCGTGTTATGATGAATGCTCTGTCCTTGCTTTCACTCTATGTTACCATTCTCCTTTAAAAGAGAACGACTCTCCACTGGTCTAGACACCACTCTCTGTGTGACTAAGGAGGAGACCCACTGAACTGTTAGTGCTTTTGTCAATATTCCCCTCTCTCCCAAAATTGACATCCTCACTTATCAAAATTTCATTTTGGGATTTTGACATCCAAACTAATGATTCCTCCAATACACTGGCTTCAAGATCCTTGACTTTTTCCTCCAAAATCTTGTCCTCCATTCTGAGACATCTGCTCCCACGATCAGCCTAAAGCTTACCAACCTTTAACAAATGCGTCTCATCCTTTTAGCTTTATTTCTTTACAGCCCCACCTCTTATGATTTCTCAAAGCCCTTAGGACTTTTCTACAAACTATTGAGCCCACGTGACTTTTCACTACTCCTCATCCCTCTGATATTTTCAGTTCCCTGCTTATCTAGTTGAAGTCCCACAGTCACTCAATCACATCTCATATATATCCCAACTCCTTCTGCCCTGTGGACTGGCAAACACAACCCAGTTAAATATGGTCTCTCATCTAATCTGCACCTGCACCTGAGCAGGTAACTGTGGTGAGAAAAAAAATCACACAACTATTCTGACAGATCTTTAAATCGACTATTCTGACTGGCTTCAAGTAGATCCCAGTGTTACCTAAAAATTCTCCTCTATTTCCCCATGATATGCACTCTCCCTCTCTTCTAGATCAATAGGGCATTCCTTTTCCTCCCCCCTTTAATCTTCACCACATTCCCCTCCTTCTAATTCTGAGCTGGTAACTTTGTTTCTTACTGCACAAAGAAAATAAACACTACCAGACAAAAATTTTTGTCCTCTCTTTCAAACAAATCTAGAAAGTTTTCTGCATTTATAACTGAACACTCGTTCTTATTTTCTTTTTCCACTTCACTCCTCACCCAACTTCCTCTTCCTACTTCTAGATATTGGGGTCTCAATCCTAGTGTCTCACTGCTTTGGTGGTGTCACCTAGTCCCATAGGTTTAAATACCATCCACGTGCTGACCAATCACAAATATATGTATTACCAGCCTAACCTCTCTCCTTGATTCCCAACTCAAGTATCCATTAGTTTACTCAGCATTTCCACTTAGATATTGTGGAGGTTGTTAGAGTTATTCATAAATAATCACTTTTGCTACATGGTAGAACTGCATTTATCTGAAACTTCCTCCTCTTGTAGCTAGCCATCTGCATTTTTCCCCCAGTGAATGTGAGCAGGCAGTGTTTTAGGTCATTTACAAGAGAAGCCTTAAAGAGCCAGAGCACAGTAGCCATATTCCCTTTGCTGTCATGCTCTCTATCAGGGGAAGTATGTGTCTAGAAAATCTTCCATTAGATTGGCTCTCTGAGTGGCTGAAGTAGGCAGCACTGCTGTTGACCCTTGCTGGACTTGAAGCAAGATTAAAAAATAAATCTATATTTTTTAACCCAATGATATTTGGGGATTGTTCGTTCTGCATCTTAACCTAGCTTATCCTGACTGATCATATTTCTGTTATGCACCTCAAATCTAACATATTCTTAACAAACCCTTGCCTTTTCTATTCAAACCTGATTTGCCCAAAGTTTTTCCCATGTCAGGAAATGGTATCACCAATCTTCCAGTCTCTATGTCAAAAACATCCTCTTTTTCTCCCATAAATCACATCCAATCCATCAACAAATTCTGTTGGCTCTACTTTCAAAATCTTGCCAGATGTAAGCTAGCTACACCAGCACCTACCACACTAGCATTCTGCTCCAAGCCTGACTTTTGCAATCGTCTCCTAACCTGTCTCCCTGCTTCCGCATTTACACCACTACAGTCAACTTTCTACATAGCATCCAGAGTGATCTTTTAAAAAATACCGTAGATTCGGTTGTTCCTCTGCCCCAAAATTTTCAATAGCTTTCTACTACATGCAAAGTAAAATCTAAAGTCCTTCCCTAACTGGCAAGATTGTGTCATCTGACTCACTTCTAATTCCCCGATTTCGCTTCTGCTTATCAATCCTCTTTCTCTCAGCTCACTGCTTCAGACACTCGTTTCTATCACTCAAATGCACTGTGTAAGATACTCATCAACTTTTTTCCTGCCCTTTCACTTGTTTACATACCAGTTACCATACATTTAAGTTAAATCAATACTGCTTTGAATCTTGTCATCATAGAGTCAGGTTTCTGGCTAAGACTGATCACCAAGTACAGCAAGGAGTATTCTATATTATTCAGAAATGTGTGTTGTACTCTTTCTGCCATCTGTTGACTTGTGACTTTGAGACTGTAAACAATTGTTATAAGAAACTATATTTGTTAGAATGTTTCTTTTAAAAGAGCTGTTTGTTCAGTTAAAGTCGTAAACCAATTTAAAATATGTAAATTTGTAGATACTCCTCCTTTCAGTAGGTGGAACCTAATTATCCTACTTTGAGTGGGCTGTACTTGGTGACTCACATCTATTGAATAAAATGTGGCAAAAGTGACAGTGTGGTTTTCAAGACCAGATCGTAAAAGGCATTGTGGCTTTTCCTTTGTGCTTTTTGTCTGTCTGTCTCGGTTCACTTACTCTGGGGAAAGTCAGTTGCCATGTCATGAGGACACTCAAGCAGTCCTGTGGAGAGATATACCTGATCGGAAACTTAGGCCTCCTGCCAATAGCCAGCAAAGAGTGAGGCCTCCAGCCACAGTAAGGGAGGACTCTGGGGAAGTAACTCCTTCAGCATCAGTCAAACCTTCAGGTGACTGCAGTCTTGGTCACCGTCTTGACTGAAACTTCGTGTGAGACCCTGAGCCAGAAACACTCATCTAAGCCCCTCCTTTACTCTCAGAAATAACATGTGTGAAATAACAAATGCTTATTGTTTTAATCTGCAAAGTTTTGAGTAATTCACAATGCAAAAAAAGATAAATAAGACACCATATTATTTTTTGCAATAGGGGTTTAATTTTAATAAAATATAATCAATGTGAAAATTTATCTCTTTACCATGATCTTACTGATTTTGTTGTCAGAAATTCAAATGGTAAAAAAATTGTACAGGTTACCTTAAATTTAAGTACATATGTAAAATTTTTCTTCTTTGCATAATTTTGACTATCAAATTAATTATACAATGCTTTGCATAATCTCTTCCATAGGGGTAAAAATATGGGAAAGTCAGGAAGTGATAATGAGCATCGTATTTGTTGAGTAGGGTGGATGTAAGCCAGTCTAGAGACAAAGGTACAAAATGGGGACCAAGTCAAATAGCCTGCCTCTGAGCAATCAGTTACTTTTGGAATTTATAAACAACTGCCTCTAAGTTTAGTTAAGTTCAAAATTTTATTGACCATTTACTCTTTTCCAGGAAGTGGGCTACAGATTCAAAGACAAACAAGCCTTGGTCCTTTTCCTGAAAGAGTCTAGTGGGGGAGTGATAGAATCAGGGGATAACCACGTTATGTGTGAGGTCAAATGGAGGCACCTTTAGGGCACCTTCAGGCTGCTTCTGGACAATTGCAATAGACTGTGCAATAAATCTGAGGATAGAAGGCACATTGAAAAAATCAACTGCAAATGTCCTTACCAGAGGAAGAGAAGGAAAGAAAGAAAGAAAGAAAGAAGGAAGGAAGGAAGGAAGGAAGACAAGGAAAGAAAAGAAAAAAAGAAAAGAAAAGGAAAGGAAGGAAGGAGGAAAAGATTAAACATTCTCCCATTAAATGTATAGGAAAAGAACCTTGTGATTTCAGGGATATCATGAGGTCACCCCCATCTCTTTAATATCAAGAATAACTTTCCCTTTCAACTCTTGGTGTTCCCTCTCTATCCAACAAAACAGCTGAGAATGTGGTAGAACCTTCAATAAATTGTTTTGTTGGCCTAGACAAAAAAAATCTCACCTTGATGACAGATCAGGTTTATAAGCAGCACTGGTATCTGCTTGTCATGCTGTTGTAAGACCACCTGAGACCTTCAAGGAAAGGAGGTTTGGGGACTGTCTCCTAGCAACACGAAACAGAATCATTTAATACCAAATGTTTATTTTCTTTGCATGTTATTCGACTTCATAACATCCAGAGAGAAGGACGGCAGAGAGAAGGACAGAGCAATGAAACAAAGGGGAGAATGGAGAGGAAAGGGAAATAGTAAAGGAGGAATGGGAAGAGGGTTGCGGATGCTTGACCTAGAATATACAGGGCCCTTGGGAAACACTGAAAGCTATTTCCTTAGGTAAATAACTTTTTGCTCTTTCAAACTCAACTAGAGTAATTGGTGAAACTCTTGACTTCCCCAACACAATTTTGTCTCCAGTGGGGTTCCTGTGGGGTTCAAGAATTGTTCCTGAGACAGCTGTCAACCCTGCTAACTATTTTCTTCAGTGCCATGAACTGAGAATTGCATGTCATTACTGTTTCTACACATGACTCTCTCCCAACCTGCCAGTTTCCTTTCCCCTTGGAACTGTTAATGACACAGAGAGTGAGAAGCTGATGCTCACTGTGTCCCCAGGCAGGGCACTGCCCCTTTCTGTGGTCTCTGTCCCTGTGGCCTGGCTGTACCACATAGGACAGAGGGCTGGGCAGGTGCTCTGTGGCAGGGCCTTCCTTGTATTGCACCTTCTATTGCACTGAGACTGCACTGGCTCTGGTCTGTGGCATTGTTCTGCTGTGGTAGCGGGACCCGTCTACTGTGCTAAGCCAAGCCTCAGCTGGCTGTTCTCAAACTGAACCATGCATCTGAATTACCTGCAAGGTTTATTAGAACTCAGACTGCTGGTCCCCAGCCTCAGAATCTCTCAGTAGTGCTGGGGTTGGAATTTGCATTTCTTATCAGTGACCAGGAGATGGTGATATCTAGGTCCAGACCTTTAAATATAGCATTTCTCACGTTGAGACTCACTGGCCTAAGCCACACAATGAGCTGACTGTTCTCTGTGCTTCGGCTTAATGACATTGCAGGTTTCTTCTGTTTTCTCCTGTGCCGGGATTGGGAGAATGATTATGTGGATGTTGCAGCCGTGGAAGACAACAGAAAAATAGGAAGTGGTCAGAATGAGGGATATAGTAGAGGTAGTGCACATAGGCTATACTAGGGAATTCAATGAGGGGAAGAAGGGAAAAGAGGAGTAATGGATAACTTGTAGGGGTGGACCCTAAGCAATGGTGAATGATGTTATTGGCAGAGATGAAGATGGAAGTTAGAGAGCAGACTGGGGGGAAGGGGATTCGCAGCGGTAAGTGGAGGTTTGAAGTAAGTTCAGTTTTAATATTCATTTGAGATGTCCCTTCAAAACCAGAATAGAGATCTCAGGTAGGGGGTTGATAGGTGAATCGTGAACTCAGGCAAGAGAGATAAATTCTAGGATCAACAGAACTCAAATGATACTAATGCCATGGGTGTGGGAGAGATACATAGACATGGAAAAATGAGTTGAAAAAATAGACCTGGAACACTGCAGGCACTGGGTCCTTTAGCTTTATTATCTTATGCAAACTCTCCAAATGCTCCTATGTTAGGTGAAAATAGAGACCTGGAAAAAAGAGGGAGCTTGACCTACAGTTTGCCATTGGGCAGGGCAAAGAGCTGATCTCCTGAGTACAAAAGGCTATAGTCTTAGCCTCTCTACTACAGTGGGACGTGTCATTAGGTGATGGTTAAATACTAAATGTCAAATCTTTTTTCAATCATCAAATAAAAAATATATTAAAAAGAATAATTGGAAACCTGTTCTAATGATCTAAACAGTGAATACAGCGTGTTGTAATATATTTTTACTGGATCCTCAATAAGTCTTAGCAGTAATAAGGATTATGTCATTTAGATCTTAAAAGATTTATCTTAAGACTTTGATAGATGCCAAGTCCATGATTGCGGTTATCTTAAAATAAACCACACAATTAATTTTAAGTGTGTGTAGAGGGGGCAGAGTATAGAAATGGGATCATTCTGTATGAATGATGGATAGTTTTTGGCGTGCTAACAAGAGCTGTAAAGTAGGAACGGAGCATGTCAGCAGACACACTCGCCATTCAAAAGCTGCCACTTACAAATTGGAAAGAAAAATAACACCAGGCCAGCATCAGCAAAGTTAAACCTGAATTTCAGAATTGACAAAAGCCTAGAAAACCCTCAGAGAGAAAAGAAAGAAACGAACAAGAACTAAATATTTGAGGGCAGCATTCTGTGAAAAAGACTGAATGCCTTAAAAGATTTATTTAAAGCACTTAAAAATTGGAAATAAAGTATTGTTGTAAAATACTGAGCTTAACTATTGAAGGTGTCTGTCTGTTTCAGACACAATCCAGACTCTGGACATATTTCATTACCGTATGGCTTGTTCTAGCCAAAATTGTTTATATGAAAAAAAGAAAGGTACACTCCTATAGTAATCACATTTTATTATTCCGTCTCTCTCCAAGGTGATATTGCGAGAGAGGGAAATTTTCTACCATTCATGCATTTATTCCAGACAGGAGACCTGGTTCCAACCCCTGCTCCTCCTGACCAGCTCTGTAAACTTGAACAAGATAGTCAACCAAATCCGGTGGCCAATGATGGAGCAGGAAGACCCAGGGCTCACCTGGGTCTTTTGTATACCCATGGGTATACAAAAGCTACAACTATTTACAGAGCAACTATCTATGAGAACAACCTGAAGACTAACAGAAAAGCTTATCAACCACTAAAGGTATAAAGAAGAAACCACAAGATGGGTAGGAGGGGCGGAGATGCAGTATAGCTAAGACTCACACCCTCAGTAAGTGACCCACAAATGGAAGGTTAATCACAATTGCAGAGGTTCTCCCCGCAAAACAAGGGGTCCAAGCTCCACATTGAGCCCCCTAATCCAGATTCTGCACCAGGAAGGAAAACCCAGAACACCTGGCTTTGAAGGCCAGCAGGGCTTGCATACGCGAGAACTGAGGGCTGTAGGGGATAGAGATTCCACTCTTAAAGGGTATCCACAAAACCTCCAAGGCTCTGAGACACAGCACAGAGGCAGTGATTTGAAAGGAGCCTGGGTCAGACCCATTTGCTGATCTTGGAGACCCTCCTGGAAAGGAAAGGGGCAACTAGGACTCACCACGGGAACATCAATGCTGATGGCAGCCACTTTGAGAGCTTGTTTAACCATGAGGGCACTAGTGCTGGCAGATGACATTTTGAAAGTCCTCCCTGTAGCCTATTAGGGCTGGGGGGCTTCCCTGCCCACCAGCTTCTTGGCACCAGTCCAGGGACCTCCTCAGACCAAGCAGGTAGCCATGTAGGGACGCAACCTCACTCACCACTGGGTCTGCACAAGCCTGGACCTCCCAGGCCCCAAAGCCAGCCACCAGCAGGCCCGGCAATCTGTCCCTGGACCCACGGGCCACGGCCAGGCTGGGACATAGCCCTGCCTGGGACCTAGCCCCACCAGATTGCTAATCTCTTTCTCTGATTTTCCAGTGTCATAACTATGTGGAAAAAGAAAAACAATGTGGTTATTTTGACATAACCTGTTCCTTCTAAACCAGTATTAATACCCTTAATTACCAATATAGTCTTTTTTTTAGTACCCACTGTCTGTCTGGTTGATCACTGAAAACCTATTCCAGACTTCTGCCTGTTGTTAAAATGAGCTATTTTTCCTGAAATTTTCTTTTATCTTTTTCAGATGGGGATAGCACTTGCTCATATTTTTATACTTGACACAGTTACTTTAATATTGTCAGTAAAGTTTGAAATATAAGTGGCCTGTTGGTATAAATTCATATAAAATACCTAGATAGTCTTGCCATTTAACTGTTCTCCACTCTGTTTTATTCGGTTTATCATTTCCAGTCTGAAGATTTTTCTCTTAGAGAAAAGTAGAATTTGTTGTGTCTTCTCTTTAGCACCTGATATCATTAGGCCATCTGTTCCAAACACTGCGGCTATACCTTTTTTATTCCTCTTGCCTAAAATATAGTGAAAATAAAGCCTTTTTAGTTCTCTGTCATTCTTTTCAAGTCTTAATTCACTCTGGGTTTTAACATTCCTCAGACAGAGCTCAGAGTATCCTAATACTCCTGCGTACTTGCTCTTAGGTGCAGACTTCTCTTTTGATCTTTTGTACATGTGCTTTAAAAACCAATCCACCTAATAGAATGAACTTTGTGCCACTCTGCCTTTCTCTTTTTCTTCATTTGTATTTGTATGCTCAGAATTTAAGATTTAAAAAATAAATTTGAATTCTCACTTGAGAATTGTAGAGTCCTCTTTGGATCTGAACATAGGATTATAGCTTTCTCTGATAGGCACCAAATTGTACAAATCAACTCCTAGTGAAGTTGTACATCTATATGGTTATTGTGTATATGTCTGTTTCTCACGCTGGACTCCAACTCCATGAGGGCAGGAATGACGGTTCTTTTTCTTACCATAGTTTCCTCAGCAAGAATGGTAACATGCAGAGTCGAGAACATAAAAGGCATTCAGTGAGAATTCATTGAATACAATTGTTTAATACATATTAGCTCTGAGGGTTTGCTTGCCCTCAGCATTGCACAGAGCTCAGATGCTTGAGTTTTCTGAACACTGACAATGGGCTAAGAGCACAACACAATAGATGGTTTCCCTTGTTTGAATCAGAGAAAGGTTCAGCAAGCTGGCACCAGAGTTATTTCCTTTCTCTCACTCTTCCTCCGCTAAAACTTCTGAAATGTTCACAAACTACTGCTCTCAGCCCAAGGTCAAAGAATACCCCTGTTTAACTTACATATTAATTTTTTCAACTCATGAATCATTTATTTCAAACCAAGCTCAAAGCGGCAACACAAAAATCATATTCCAAGCTCACGGTCATTGGCCGACCCATTTGTGTTGACCAGATGGATTCAGTTAGGGTCCAGTAAGACAGTGCCCCAACCCAGCCCCCTGGGCATTGTGCAGAAAGGTCCAGATGTCACTGACACACAATGATTTGCAGAGGGCTGGGCATGAGAAAAGACTTGGAGTCACCATGACTGGTTGACTTGGAGAGACCACTTACATTTCTCTTGTTATTTTTTTTTTTCTGATTGTCTTAAACCAGGAATGTTTTCAAAACTAAGGGGAAGGGGGGAAGAAAAATATTGCTGAATATAATTTTAAAGTATTTCAATAGATTTTGAGTAACCTTATCCATGTGGAAGGAATTGGCATGTAAGGCATGGAATTGGAAATGAAGTTAAAAATAAAGCTACTCACCCCTGAATGACAATAAAGAGTGTTTAGAGTGTGGGGTTGAACTTAAAACCATATTTAGGGATTGTCAAAACACAGCAGGCTGAGCTGAAGCTTCCCTCCAAAAACATTATGTTGAATAAAATAATAAAAAATTACATATTGGAGCTCCAAAGAAAAGATATTCTCAGGAACCAGGGTAAGAGGAAACTGTTGCCTCTGTGGAGGAGGTTACAAGTTTCTGACCTGGAGTGAAGGTGCAGAGTCTTCTGAGGGACTGGGTGGGAGCTCTGTCATCCATGAAGCCTGCTCTCCATGTTATACCCTCCATCTCGCTATACCATCAGTAAGGTGTCCGAAAAACCATAGATTGATTCTTGCTCTGCTCCAGGGAATAGGGGGGGCATTCGGTGAGGGTAGGGCTTTAGAGCTCTCTCCAGCAGAGGACAGAACAGCACTGGGGTCAGTAGAGCTGTGATCACCTGAGGGCCCTAAAGACTGAGGCATCACCACAGAGCAAGAAACCCAGAGAGCCAGGGGGCAGGGTGTGAGAGGACACTTAGCAGGGAGGGCAAATTCCCCTTATTTGCCGCTTAGAGCTTATGCCATAATAATATATGTATGGAAGAAAAGGCAAAACAAATGAGACTTTTGATATCGGGATCATGTAACCTGGAATGGAAAGAGCCTTAGCATCTTTCTACTTTATAGACAGTGGAACTGAGGACCATAAAGTTTCCTCTGCGTTATGGAGAAGCTGATGCCATGAGCTAGGATTCTAGCTTCTTGTTCATGGTCTTTCCTCCACACTGTACTTCCTTTGAATCTGAATGATGGCAGAGATCAGATGGGGATTGAGCATGGCATGGAAGCCGACAAATAGGGCTCTGGAGCCAGCTGACCCGAGTTTGAATCCAGGCCCCGCCCCTTCCTAAAAGAGTGACCCTGGGCAAGGTAGTTAACTCTCTGTGCTTCGGTTTCTCATCTGTAAAAAGGGGATGGCAATAGTACTAAACTCATATGGAAGCTGAGAAGCTTAAGTCAGTTGATCCATGTCCTCTGATGTAAATATCGTTAAGTATTTGGAAAATCTTAGGTATTACTATGAATCACAATTTGGCTCCAACCTACCTTTCCTGCCTCACGGAAAGGAAAGACCACTCCCCCTATCACCCAGTGTTTCGCCAATATTGCCCTTTTTGCTGTTTCCACAAAATCCAACTTTTTCATGCCCACATGCTATGCTCTCTGCCCGAAATGACTTTCTGCTTCCTTCTACATATCTTGGTTCTGAGATAAAATCTATCTTTTACTTCAAAACCTTCATCCAACCTTCTCTCTCATCCATACTCCTGCAGTTGAATGTTCTGCTCTGTCTGTTCACTTTCCTTTTCTAGTGGCAGCTTTGCTGTTCCTGTTGAGGCTGGCTGTGGCCCCAGAGCCCTTGTCACACTCTTATCAGAGCAGCAAGTTTCCATCACTCAAGAGTCAGCATGCAAGTATGACCCACTGGTTATCCTGGGATGACCCCTAATCCTTTCCTGTTTCATCATTCTCTATTTTACAAATGAAGAACACAGAGAAGAATCATGTCCTTGTCTCCACTGGATCCACAGGCTTCTACTAACAACTTCTCATTGGATTCTCTGAAAATACGTTTTAGCACAATCCTCTCTCTAAAACTGCCTATATAGCATTTTCTTGCCAGTGCTCTGTCGGACCGAGGGTAAAGGCCACATCTGTCTCCACCTCAGAGATGTTACTCTCTAGAAGAAAACATAAAGTTTTCGGGTCTTAATTTCATAGATCCAGAAGCATAGCAGTTTCCTCTAGGGCCATAGTGTGGTCAAGATAGTTTGCCTTGTGAAAAAGAAATGCTTGGGCTCCATCTTTCTCTGTAAAGTCAGGGAAGATATTGGTTTCTTTCATCAAACCTGTGTCATGAGCTAATGTTTATGAAGTGGTAGCCTCTGCCTCGAGGAGAAAAAGGAGATAAAAAGGACAACTCACCAAAACCCCTTTATTTAAAGTAAACCTTTTCTGACCTGCTCACTAAAGCTCATTTTCAGCACTGAGGTTCTTGAAAGCCTGTATGAACAACTCGCAATTTACCAGCAGTTTTATTTTCATATTTGAAAATAGGGAGTAGTGAGTTTTCTTGCGCGTTCTTATTTTTAGTTTTAAATATGTGTTCCTTACAAGATTTCTTACTGGTTAGTACAAAGGGGGGATGGTAACAGAAAATGAATATTCTGAAAGCTACAGTGTGGCCAGCCTGCAAACCAGGAATCACTAGCTGCCACTACCAACAAGAAAACAAAAAGCAATCATTTTAATTATTTTTTTTTTCATCAAAGAAGAAGCTGTAAGGGAAAAAAATCTGAAAAAAAAAAGATATATATGTATGTATAATTGAATCACTTTGCTGTATACCTGAAACTAGCACAACGTTGTAAATTAACTAAACTTCAATTAAAAATAGAATACAATAAAAATTCAATCAAAAATTTTTAAAAAGAACTATATTTAACCATGAATCTAGAAAAAAATATAGTGAGGGAAGCTCCTCTTGAAGAAATTTTGGGTAGCTTTGTAGGAATCTCTCATTCAGTCAGTCGTAGGCTATTCTACTGACTTCAATAAATCCTCACTCTTTCCTCGAATTGAATTTTGTGGGGACATCTGTTACATAACGTATTGTGATTACACATGACTGCTAAAATTGTTTACGGAGAGCTTCACACATCTGTTGGAAGGGCTGCATCACAGAGAACCTATGTGGAGAATTAGTTATGATTTGTAAATGTTAGAGCAGTACTAACCCATTACTGTGATCGTCAATGCTCTGGGGTTATCCACTCGGTTCTCTGATGGGAGAACTTTCCAGAGGAGGTTCTGGCCTAAGAGGGAATCCAACCCAACCATGTGTCTTATCTTGTACTACTTAGCTGAGTCACTTAATAGCTCCCGGGTCCCTCTTCTACCATAGTTCCTCTTCCCAATGTGAAAAATTACATAAACAATCACTGGGCTTTCAGAAGGCATTGTGATACTTGAAATAGAAGATTCAAATACTCTTGGAGGAAAGACCATCCTTAGCTATAATTATCCTTATTCTTAATATTATCCTTAGCCACATTAATAATTATATTATATACGTATTAATGTCGTCATTGCCAACTCCAAATTGGCACTTGCCGTCTGCCACCTACAAAGATTAAATCATGAGCTGCTGCAGCTGTTGACCTTCAACACCCCCTGAAAGGAGTTCAGGGTGGAGATCAGGAATGAGGCGCTCTGTGCTCTGGGAAAAACTAGCAGAACAGGCCTTCAGATAGTTAGATATTTTCAGGAGAAGATTTTATGAGCCTAATTCTTGCATCTCCTCGTATCTAGAAAAGCACTAAAATCATTAACGGTAACATCTGCTCCTGGTGACTAGCAGCAAGCCTCTGCCAACATGTGTGCTTGACTGCACGTCCCCCCTTCACTAAAGTCATGCATAACACTGACCTTCCCCCCACCTCTTTGGAGCAGTTTCTCAGAGCTATCTGAAATGCTGTCTCCCGGGCTATAGTCCTCATTTTGCCTCAAATAAAACTTAACTCACAACTCTCACATTGTGCATTTTTTTCAACTGACACCACCATATTCATATGCGTGTGTATATATCAACTGATTGATAAATAAATCGATCTTGCCTACCTTTGAGTGAAAATGTCCCTAAGTTAATGATCTGATAAAATAAAGGTTGGTAAACTCTACTTAACTCATTATGAAAGGGGAAAAGCAACATGGTAAATTTAATTTATATATGAATGTTTACGTTGCACATGGTATTTCTGTTATAACATGAATGATTTAAAAATTAGAATAATTAGAATAAGTTCACATATCTGACGGTTGCCCCAAAAGTGAGGAGAAAGAACACATGTGCATAACTAACAATGTAGAGGATAGTATAACTACATCCAGAGAAGAATGGAGCCCTCTGAGTGTGTAGGAGGAGGACAGAGGTTGTTTTTGTTTGAAAAGGAAAAAGGAAAGTTTCATAGAAGAGGTATCACTGAGCTGGATCTTGAATAAAGGATGAAATTTGATGGTGAAACTACAAGAAAAAGGCACCGTAGGCAGAATGAACAGCAAGGGTAAAGTTATGGGGACAGAAACCCTCTATGTATTGAAAACTTGTTTGGGTGGAATATAAAAAGCAAGCAAAGAGGTAGTGGGAGATAATGTAGAAACATTATTTATAAAACCTACCTTAGGCTTTCTTATCTGTAAAATGGGCATAAAAATAATTGTACCTACTTCATGAAATTGTATGAGCTGATGCATGTGAATTTCCTGGTGCCAAACACATAAAAAGCACTTGATAAATGGTAGCAACTGCTTCTGCATTGTAAATTTTTATAAATATTCCACAGAATTTGAAAGAAAACATATTCTCTGTTTATATAGAATTGTGATTAATTTATATCAATTAGATTAACCTTATAATTTTCAGATCTTCTATCTGTTTGCTTAGTTGGTCATTTGTGGTCTAGAGCAGGAGATGGCAAATTACAGACGATGGGCAAACCCCCCTGCAGCCTGTTTTTGTAAATTAATTGAAACACAGCCACACCTATTTATTTATATGATGTCTCTGGCAGAGTCATATATTTGTGACGAAACTGTGGCCCTCAAAGACTAAAATATTTACTAACTGACCCTCCCCAGAAAACATTAGCCAACCCCTGGTATAGAAGGAGGCAAAATTCAATTTCTTGTTACTATTTTGTTCCTGAAGTTCTTCTTGTACTTAACAGCAATTTTTAGTACTGTTATTTTTGGTTCTATGTTTCCTGATGCTTAAAGATTCAGTGTGACATTTGATTTTTATCACTTTGAAGTGCCACTATTTGTCTAATTTATTTATATCTTGCAATTAAATGTGTCTGATATCTATATTATCAACTCCTGATATCTCTTTGTTTGTGTCTCTCAAGTTTTGTCTTTATCCGTTTAGAGCCACCTTGTTTTTCTTGCATCTCTTTCTATATATATATATATATACACATATATATATATATATATATATATATATTTTTTTTTTTTTTTTGCGGTACGCGGGCCTCTCACTGTTGTGGCCCCTCCCGTTTCGGAGCACAGGCTCGGGACGCGCAGGCTCAGCGGCCATGGCTCACGGGCCCAGCCGCTCCGCGGCATGTGGGATCCTCCCGGACCGGGGCACGAACCCGTGTCCCCTGCATTGGCAGGTGGGCTCTCAACCACTGCGCCACCAGGGAAGCCCCAATATATTTTTTAACATTTAATATGATACAAGGGGAATTTATCCCATTGGCCTATATTGTTATAATTACTGTTCTTAATCTTAATACTATAATTTCATTTTATATTTTTCTTTGTACCTATCTTTTGCTCTATGGGATGCATGTGTATGTGTCTGTGTATGAGAGAGAGAGAAATGAAGAGGGTTCGGGAGAGAAATGAAAAAGAGAGAGAGAGAGAAGAGAATCCAACTGCAGACAGCCCAAACCACTGCAGATAGTTGAAGCAGAAGAGGATTTACTACCAGCCATGTACTTCAGTAGTTTGTGAAATTGTCAGAAAGGCTGGAAGAGCGGGGTCTGGGCGGAGTTATTTTCTGCTGGGCTTGCACTGCTCAGCCATGACTGTGGTTGAGAAGCTTGAGGTTACATCTACAGGAAACTATTGAAATGGACAAATCTGACCATGGCCCTCAGTTTGTCACATCAGGAAAACTGCCATTCCCATTGTGGCTGGTGCTTTTTCCTGGGCCATTATGCTTCCGCTGTGATCTCTACCAGGAAATGAATGCTTTGTACTCCACCTGCCTCTGTCTCACATCCACATTCAAACTGCAGTGAATGCATGTGTCTGGTAGATCTTAAAACCCATCAGGAACTCTGGTGCATTGAAGTCTGGGGAATGTAGATTTTAGCTGTCTGTTCTCTGCAATATAGAGAGGCATGTAAAGATACATAATTGTTGAGCAAGCCAATCCACCATATCCATCACCTGCTATTCTTCCCTGCTTTGAATAGTAAGTATGCATGGCTTTGAATAATACAGATGAGTTTAAATAATGCACATACATTTCTATTTCTTAATTTATCAATATTAATTGTGATCTATTGCCTCTCAAATATGAAATATGAAGTATCCAACTCTATTTTCTCTTAAATATGAAAGGTGAAGCAATAAACTCACTTCCATGTCCATTTTTTCTCATCTTTCTTATACTTTATATAAATCTTTCTCAAGATTTATAGCATTTACATTCTGGCCTGTAACTGTAATTCACCCAGTGACTGGCATTACTTCTATACTTTTATAGATTTAATTATACTGAAAATCTTTTCATACTATGGCATTTCCTTTTCTGACCTTAATTTGATATATCTCATGTTTGGCTATATTTCATTAACAGATATGTCTACCTTGTAGCATGTTAGTAAAAATTGAAATAAAGTACATAGAATGCCTGGTGCATAGTAGCACTCAATACAAGGCCATTCCTATGGCCGTTATTTTTTATTAATAAAAAAATGAATTGAGAAGACAAAACTGAGAACATAAATAAGGGTAGAACATAATTCACATCATATGAATAAATTTTGAGGCCTGTTTTTTTTCCTAAGCATCAAAACTGCTAGATATGAGTCTTTCCTCTGATACTATTCTATGACATTAAACTAGATAACTTGTCCAAGGTCACAGCATCATCAGTTTTCTGAAATATGACCCAAGAAATTTTAAAGAGTCATCTGTGACCTTGGACAAGTTATCTAGTTTAACGGGCCTCAGTTCAGCCATCTATAAATGGAAACAGCACTTTTCATATTCCCTTCAGCCTCTTGCTACTCTGTATTGTATTTTCATGATGGTTGGTGGATTACCTGTAACTATTTTTAGAATCTAAGTTTGCTTTCTTCCAGGTGTTCTGAATGCTCCTTGACATATTTTCTGCACAGTCAGTTGATGTGTGTGACAGGAAATGCCAGCTATTCTAATATTAATCTGAGAAGTCTATCATTAAAAAAGAAATTTATGTCATGCGTATCAAAATCAAGGCATAGTGATCTTTTGCTTGTCTACTGGTCATGTCAAATAAATGTATGCAATATGTAAAATAAAAATGTGACTTTATTTGTATTCAAGTCCCAAGTAGTATTTTTGGAAACTCTGGAGCTATTCTGGATATTTATTTTAAAAAATCCAAATGTCATTGAAAAAAAGAATATATATATACATTTTTTTCTGATGGCTTCCAACAGGCTGCAAGTCTCATTAAAAAGAGGGATACTGTTGAAACTAAAATAAAACAAGAAATAAGAAAAAAACCTCATGACCTCATGCACGCCTGTGGGTTATTTTATGATTGTGTGGTGGTTACAGGCTTCTAAAGCTGTGGTCTGGAACATTCAATTGCAAACTCATAACTGGATATCATGATATTGGTTTTCTGAAATATGATCCAAGAAAATTTAAAACACTTAAGAACTAACACAGCAATGATTTTTCAAAACACTCATATTGTTGAAATTGGAGATGATAGGAGAACATAGCAGTGAAAGCAAAATATTAACATTTGGTGGGAAGACATTTTTTGAGTCTGCAATGTGGAATAGAAATTGTATTGAGGTTACTTGACACTGGCCAATCTTTTTTTTTTTTAAACATCTTTATTGGAGTATAATTGCTTTACAATGGTGTGTTAGTTTCTGCTTTATAACAAAGTGAATCAGCTATACGTATACATATGTCCCCATATCCCCTCCCTCTTGCGTCTCCCTCCCACCCTCCCTATCCCACCCCTCTAGGTGGTCACAAAGCACCGAGCTGATCTCCCTATGCTATGCGACTGCTTCCCACTAGCTATCTATTCTATGTTTGGTAGTGTATATATGTCCATGCCACTCTCTCACTTCGTCCCAGCTTACCTATCCCCCTCCACGTGTCCTCAAGTCCATTCTCTACGTCTGCTTCTTTTTTCCTGTGCTGCCCCTGGGTTCTTCATGACCATTTTTTTTTTTTTTTAGATTCCATATATATGTGTTAGCATATGGTATTTGTTTTTCTCTTTCTGACTTCACTCTGTATGACAGACTCTAGATCCATCCACCTCACTACAAATAACTCAATTTTGTTTCTTTTTATGGCTGAGTAATCTTCCATTGTATATACGTGCCACATCTTCTTTATCCATTCATCTGCTGATGGACATTTAGGTTGCTTCCATGTCCTGGCTATTGTAAATAGAGCTGCCATGAACATTGTGGTACATGACTCTTTTTGAATTATGGTTTTCTCAGGGTATATGCCCAGCAGTGGGATTGCTGTGTTGTATGGTAGTTCTGTTTTTAGTTTTTTAAGGAACTACTGTTCTCCATAGTGGCTGTATCAATGTACATTCCCACCAACAGTGCAAGAGGGTTCCCTTTTCTCCACACCCTCTCCAGCATTTATTGTTTGTAGATGACACTGGCCAATGTTAACTAAGGTTATTATGGAAAAGTTGATAATTGTGTCTGCGTATTCTCACTAAGTCTATGTTTAGTGTCTGGAATTCATGTTAGTTCAAGTAACTATAAATAAAAAACTAGCAGTTCTGACTCTGGAATCCCATAAACAAAAGTGTGAACAGGAGCCCATTTGCGAAATTTGAAAATGAATCCTGAATTTCTTGCTGAACAGTGAGCTTTGTGAATTGTTTTAGCACAGAGACACCACCATATCCAATCATAGCAATGAGTTCAGAAAAGTCAGATCCTTGGACAATAGTTACACCTCAAGAAGTGTTGGGCTCTATTTTTAAAAAAAGCAGTTGAAGCATCTGTATGATATTGAACTTGGGAGGAAAACTAAAATATTTACTTCTATGTTGGTATTGCACGATCTCTTCCACCTTCCAGCTTTGTGACTTTAGGAAAATGCTTTCAGCTCCCTGAGCTACTAACTGAGGTTGTTTTGAGGTTTGTAGGAGGAAATTCATGGGAAATGATAAAATTCTATACAGAAGTAATGTTATTGCATAATTGTGGTTTGAAAAGAGTGGCATCAAGAATTATTTAAGCACAAATCAATTAATGAGAAGAGAAAAAGTTTTTTAAAGTAACATTTAAATCCAACGAAATGGCTTAATATCTGAGCACTAACAATTCTTATCACCGTTTTCTTAACTATAATTAATTATCGGCAGTGCAGCAATTTATCAAGAGTGAAACTTCATACCCTCTACAGAAGCATTGTGCTAGGATTTGGTTACTGATCATCTGGAATTTTTAATTAAAATACAATGTGTGATGCTAGAGGAATCTGCAAGGTGAAACTGTATAAGTCTTTCTTGCTATACTTCACCAACCCAGAAAAGGATATTTAAGACATACTGTAGTTTTTATCCCTATCTCAACATCCTAGAGACTATGAGAAAAAGTGCAGCAGAATCTGGAAAATTATTTAATAATCATATCTTGATTATTAAATATGTTGTTTATAAGACATTGTCCTCTGGCTCTAGAACAGTGGTTCTCAAATTTTGATGTACATCAGAGCCACCTAGAGGACTTGCTAACGTCCACGCATGGCTGGACCCCACTCTGACTTTCTGATTCAGTACATCTGGGATAGGGGCCAAGAATCTGCATTTCTAACTTATTCCAGGTGATGCTGAGGCTGCACATCTGGGGGTAAGTTGAGAAACAATACTTAGATAAAGGGACACTGAGAAGAGAGGCTACAGACCTGGCTTCTTGTGCTCTGGTGATGGATAAGAGTCTGTCTGAGGACAGTCCTATAACTTCTGTGCTTCTCGGGTTGGGAAGCAACTTCTGCTGCAGGTGGACCAGTTTGTCTGAGAGAAGGCTGTCTCCTTGACAGAGCAGGGAGCACGGGGGCAATGCTTATCCCACCGACCCGTCTCAGGCTGACTACTGCCTCCTAGTAGACATTTCTTATTCGGTTGGAGCCTGCAGGCAGGGATCAGCCTGCCATGACACACCTGGAAGCTGGCTCTTAAATGACTTCATTTCTCTGTTCTAATCTATTGTGTAGTGATTTTTTTCCAACAACAGTATTATGTTTCCAAGTTCTTGAGAGCATATCTCGCTGTTATCTTAACATGTTTCTTGTAACTTCTTTCCTTTTTTTATTCATAAATATATTCACACTGTTTACGAGAAAAGACCAACTCCCCTGTCTTCCTTGTTGGGTTAATTGAGACTCTCAGATGAGAAGACCTCTGTATGAATGCTTATAAACTGCTATATAATGGCAGAAAACTGACTCAAAAAATGTATTTATGAGTGATTGATGTGGTTGAACAAAAACCAGATGGGTTTGGCTTCTGTCAAAGAGTTAATATGTAACAACAACAAAAAAGAAAAGAAAAAACAGGTAAGCCCAGGGGTTGTAGCTAAGAGGGGTGCTGAACCTTAAAATAAGCTACCTAGAGAGGGTCATGTCCCATTTAAGTAGACACGACGTTTTATAGCTCCTTGGAGAACACAAGATTGAAAAGAGAATGATTGGTTTTACATAGATATGCCTGTATGTCTAGGAAATCCAACAACAGATGGTATTATTTCAGTAAGTCTGTTTTTGGTTTAAATACTTCTTTTTAATAGAAATTAGATTCTGCTGACTGCATCATTCTGTATGTTACAATGTGAGCTTTCCTGCTTACATTTTCAGTGGTGGTTAAAAATGCAACTGTGCACATGTCTGATTATTCGTTGGTAAGCTGGTGTTGGCTTCTCTTTTCTGCCCCACATTCCAATTCCCCTATTGCCAGTCAAAATTTCTGCAGTTATAGTTCAAGGAACTATAATGAAAACAAAGTAAAAATGGCCCCAGAGAAATGAAAAATTGAGCTGTAAAACAGTCGTCTTCCCTGAAGTCAATGACCACTCACAGAGGGGAAGTCATCCTATTCTCCTCTCACAGTTCTATTTTCATAGGATTGGGTTAGGCTGGGGAAGCATTGGTTGGGGAAATACAGAAATTATAAAGCTAAACTACATGAAAGAGGCATATTCTGGTGATTTTTGATGTAAGACACCATTGGGTCGCATTCTCTCTCTCTTTTTCTCTCTCATCTTGTTGAGGTGCTAAGAACTGGGGCTGGCTGTGCTTTATGACTGAAAAATATTTTTATTTCTAAAGGGCTAAGGGACCAAGATGACCTGAGAGAAATGTTGGGCTAATATTTAAGGGAAAGGAGAATGGATTTCAGAATATAATTAGTCTTACCTGAGTCTTATCCAGCCTAGTTCATGAAGGGAGAAAAGCTGAAAGGAATTCAGGGGAAAAAATTCCTGTATCTTGCTGGACTGGGTCCTCTGTTGTTCAGGAATTTAAGAAAAATGGTAAATTTATAGATGGATTTATAAAATTCCTGGTATTTGTTTTAAAGTAACCCAGTGGAGGGTGGGAGGGACGTGTGTGTGTGAAAATACCTAAAACAAGTTTTGCCATGCACTCTTTATTGTGGAAATTGGGGAAGAGGTTCATTTTACTATTCTCTCTGCTTTTAAATTCTGTGCTTAATTTTCAATAATAATAATATGCCTAAATGTGAAAAAAGAGAAAACTATTAAGTGATTTGATCATCTATAGATTCAGTGGAAGAAAATAAAACCCAATACTTAACATGGGAATGTATTTCATTCAAGTAGGTTTTAAAAGCATTTCTTTTATAAAAGGTTCAACACATTGTGTAAACTCAGTATTCATTCAGATTGTAACACTGCCATTTTATGATGCCAACAATAACTTCTCTCTATTGTGGGAATAACTAGCAGTTTGTAGTATTTGATACTAACCCCTTGGTCATTACCATGTTTTTTTGTCATTAAAGCACTGAAGTTATAAGTACAGGCTATCAGATGTGAAAATCATATCTAAAAATATAACTTGTCATTTAGATGTTTCTAAATATTTTGTTATTTGACAAAAAATGTATAAATCTATTTCTATCAAACTTCTTAAAATCCATGAATTGTTTGGAAATACGAAGAAACAACTATAGAATATTCTAGTGGAAATGACTAAAAACTGCTTGTTGTATCTGCAAAGGCAAGTGAAGAACTGACAAACATATGATTTGAGAAATTGGGCTTCTCATATAAATTACCTAGATTGGATCTTTATGTTAACTGAATTCCATGGATAAACAAACTTTCTTTTACCTTTGTGAATGCTGTCTTCCTCAATGTCATGGGATAGAGATCAAGTGAGCCTTTTCTAACACTAAGCTTCAACTTAAAATAAGCACTAATTTCAAGTGCAAAGTAATTTGGGAATGTTTCTTCTGCTGCTTTAAATGTGTGCAGACTGATTACATAATGACAAAAGCAGTCAGGTGGCTTAATTGGATGCAACAGTGCTCACTGGGGCAAAACTGAGTCTGTTCCTGTCTATAACACATTTTTACATTTTGAGTGGTATCCATACATCCTCCTGAAGTGAGTTTCTCATAATTCTTTCGCAGCGTTCTTAGTTTTAAAGCTTGCCCTACACATTAGTATTATCTGGACAACATGCATACCTCAACCCTTTTTGGCCACAAAAATTCAGGAAACATAAAAATCAGAAGGAACATTATAATCTGATCCTGCTTATGTATCAGACCTCATTCTTTTCTATTTTACTTCAAAACATTCTCCCACTTCTGGGTCTTTGCATTTGCAATTCTCAATCACATATTTCTAATGATTAGTTCTAAGTTCAGTGCTGCCCTCTCAATGGAGTCTTTTTGGGTCATTCAACCTAAAGTAGCTCCTTTTACTCAGTGCTTCTCCAATGAATTAACCCGTGTCATTTTCTTCATTGCATTTTTCACTAGTTGAAATTGTCTTGTTCAATTATTTCTATGTTTATTTTCTATCTCCCTTCACTAGAATGTAATCTTCATTGAGGACAGACTTTATTTTTCTAACAGTATTTAGAACACTGTCTGGCATATGGTTGGTGCTCAAAAAGATGTGTGTTAAGTGAATAAATGACTCACTAGCCAAATGGATGAATGAATAAAGTTTATGTAGGACTTTTTCTTCTGAATCACAGAGTCAAATATTTAGAAGGAATTGGTCATCAAGAAAAAATCACCACACTTTCATTGGATGACTTAGTAAATAAGATCCTAGATTAAATCAATTAGTGAAACAAGGGCAAAAGTTGTATGATTTATCACATATGGTTGAACCATCTACTGTAACAGCAAAAGCTCCGGTGCTTGATTACACAGAGTACTTAGAATTTCATGCGGCAGTTTTGACTCTAAATTACTGAGCATACAGTTCTTCATTTGCCCCAGAGATAAACCCAGCAAGATGCAGCATGGGCAGAGGGCTGGGCTTGGAACCTACCACAGTAAATTTGAAAAGATAGTATTCTCAAACTTAACTTTGGATTATAGTTAAGGAATGAGAAAATGGTGAATCCGAGGCTCAAAGGTAGTGGATTCAAAAGGTGAGGTTGTCCTTGATGATGTAGAAGGTAAAACAGTGTTAGGGAAAACCGTTAGTTGTATTTATGGGCTCTACTTTAATTCATATTATCTTAGGCGATCTTGCTTTAAGATACGTTGTTCTCTCTTTATAGAGAAATCTACCAGATACTTCAGAAATCTCCAAATGCTGGAAGTCTGTGACCCAACATTTCATTGACAAAGATGAGCATGTGTCCTTTGGTTGCTCTCCAATTGTCCCCCAAGCATCCTTCACTGCTCCTCTAGGTTTTGGCTCCATACAAAAACTCTCTTGTTAGTAGCTCTATCCCTATACTTTTTCTGACAATGTTACTCCTGTCAGGAATGCTCTACTTGTCCACTATCCATATTCCATGTGTTAATTCATATATCAATTATTTCACAAGTATTTGTTGGTGTGGTTACCTAAAAAAAAAAAAAAGAAAGAAAGAAAGACAAAAGAAAAATAAGCTTTCCAAGTGGTAGAACATTTACTAAATCTGGAAGAAGAGCAAATGAGCTCTCTGGAATCTCTTCTTATAAGGACAGTAAATCCTATTGGATCAGGGCCCTTATAACCTCATTTAACTTTAATTACTTCCATAAAAGCCCAGTCTCCAAATATCATTACATTGGGAGGTTAGGGCTTCAACGCATGAATACTGGGGGGACATTGCATTCAGTCCATAATAAGCAGGGTGTATTACTGGTGGTATTGGAACTACTCACTGATATTTTCTTTAGAATTTTTGCAATACTTATATGTAATATTAGTCTATAATTTCTTTATTGTCCACTATCTTTATCAGGCTGTATGTCAATATTATTTTTGCTTAATAAAATGAATTTGAATGTTTTCCATCATTTATGTGCTAACTGGTCTCTAAATATTTATTTGGTAGACTTATTTGGTGAGACCATTTGTCCCTGGTACTGTTTTTCTGAAGCAGCTCTTTTACAACTTTATTGCATCTGTAAAAATGTATCTAGTTAATCCTCCCTCCCTTATCAGGGTTAACTTTGGTAAACTGAATTTGTCTCTAAAATTATCCCTTTCTTGTATAGATATATGTCTGAATTTCCCGGTAACCAGGTTACTGGAGGCAGACCTAGATTTACTCTAATTTAGAAAAATAGAGTCTAAATTCTGACTAATTTTAGAAAAATAAAGATATGTGATTCTTTCTTATATTCAGATATCAGAGAATATACGCATCATAATATTTTTTATTGGAATAATCACGCTTTCTATTTATTTGCATTTTATTTATCATTTTTCTTTTTCTTTTTTTTTTTTAGTAAGACTATGCCTTTACTGTTATCCAGCCAGAAGATTGGTGACAGACTCCTAAAGGTCAGAACCTTGTTTTCTCCACACTGTGTATAGCTATAATATATAATACAGTGCAATACAGTAGATGTGTAATAAATATGTATTATTATTATTATTATTTTTTTTTAACATCTTTATTGGGGTATAATTGTTTTACAATAGTGTGTTAGTTTTTCCTTTACAACAAACTGAATCAGTTATGCATATACATATGTTCCCATATCTCTTCCCTCTTGCATCACCCTCTCTCCCACCCTCCCTATCCCACCCCTCTAGGTGGTCACAAAGCACAGAGGTGATCTCCCTGTGCTATGCAGCAGCTTCCCACTAGCTATCTAATTTACATTTGATAGTGTGTATATGTCCCTGCCACTCTCTCACTTCATCTCAGCCCACCCTTCCCCCTCCCCATATCCTCAAGTCCATGCTTGAGTAAGTCTGTGTTTTATTCCCGTCCTACCACTAATCTCTTCATGACATTTTTTTCCCTTAGAGTCCATATATATGTGTTAGCATACGGTATTTGTTTTTCTCCTTCTGACTTACTTCACTCTGTATGACAGACTCCAGGTCCATCCACCTCATTATAAATAACTCAGTTTCATTTCTTTTTATGGCTGAGTAATATTCCATTGTATATATGTGCCACATCTTCTTTATCCATTCATCTGTTGATGGACACTTAGGTTGCTTCCATGTCCTGGCTATTGTAAATAGAGCTGCAATGAACATTTTGGTACATGAGTCTTTCTGAATTATGGTTTTCTCAGGGTATATGCCCAGTAGTGGGATTGCTGGGTCGTATGGTAGTTCTATTTGTAGTTTTTTAAGGAACCTCCATACTGTTCTCCATAGCGGCTGTATCAATTTACATTCCCACCAGCAGTGCAAGAGGGTTCCCTTTTCTCCACACCCTCTCCAGCATTTATTGTTTCTAGAGTTTTTGATGATGGCCAATCTGACCGGTGTGAGATGATATCTCATTGTAGTTTTGATTTGCATTTCTCTAATGATTAATGCTGTTGAGCATTCTTTCATGTGTTTGTTAGCAATCTGTATATCTTCTTTGGAGAAATGTCTATTTAGTTCTTCTGCCCATTTTTGGATTGGGTTGTTTGTTTTTTTGTTATTGAGCTGCATGAGTTGCTTATAAATTTTGGAAATTAATCCTTTGTCAGTTGCTTCATTTGCAAATATTTTCTCCCATTCTGAGGGTTGTCTTTTGGTCTTGTTTATGGTATCCTTTGCTGTGCAAAAGCTTTTAAGTTTCATTAGGTCCCATTTGTTTATTTGTGTTTTTATTTCCATTTCTCTAGGAGATGGGTCAAAAAGGATCTTGCTGTGATTTATGTCGTATAGTGTTCTGCCTATGTTTTCCTCTAAGAGTTTGATAGTGTCTGGCCTTACATTTAGGTCTTTAACCCATTTTGAGTTTATTTTTGTGTGTGGTGTTAGGGATTGTTCTAATTTCATACTTTTACATGTAGCTGTCCAGTTTTCCCAGCACCACTTATTGAAGAGGCTGTCTTTTCTCCACTGTATATCCTTCCCTCCTTTATCAAAGATAAGGTGACCATATGTGTGTGGGTTTATCTCTGGGCTTTAATATGTATTATTATGAAAAGCAATATGGACCCTGATAGATGTTTGACATTTCATAATAATCTTCTAGTAGCATGTTATAATGCAGTACTCCATACTGAGAACAAAAATTGGTTTAAGGGGACATATCTCTGTATAAAACTTTTAAAAGAATTGTAGCTATACCGTTTTGCTATACTCTGCAAATAACTAAATAATAGAGTAGCAATTGTCAAGAAGTATGAATAAGGAGTGATAATTTGAAATTTAAAGGAGTGCACCATTAACCACAAAGAGAGAAATACGTAAGAATGAAAAACATATCTGTCAAAGGAAATATTTATGAAATAGTTGGAGTTCAAAGGCAAATACATGTAACATCTGAAAGAAGCTGGCTGTTTTTTTATATATCCTTGTCAAAGATTGACTTTCACCTACTTTCCCTCAGCAAATGAGTGGCCGTTTGGTTATTTATAGGGTAGGATTTCAGGGATCCATTAAAGCTTTCAAAATATCATTAATGGCATGATAAGACGTTTTTCTGGAGGTAATCATTTCTTCAGGTGGATCTTGTTAGTGGATTTTCACACTCTATATTAGCATCATTATTGAACATGAAAACAAGGTAGATGCATCACCGTTAAGAGTATCAAGACAACATCAGCACAGCCATTTTATGAGTCACTGATTCTGCTGTCAGCAGTGAGTCTATCAGCGGGAAAGTGACCTTGAGATAAACTTCACATTTTCTGTAATGTTTCATTCATTATAGGCTCCTTATAGTGGAAGGTATAAAATGGAGATAACTTCACTGAAAACATCATAAATAATTTGACATAATATGGTTTAAGAGCCAAATTCATTTGAAAATAATGAAGCATTTATTTCAATAGAAAGGAAGAATTTAGTCGCACTCTGTTAATTTGTTTGATTGTTCTATTTTCATGGTTTTATAGCCTGCTATATTTAAATAGTAACCAGACAGTTGAAAATAGTACGCCATTACATTTCAAATTTTTTAGACACATTTGCACAAGAAGATGAAAATTTCAAACTAAGATTTAGATTAACCAAGTCTGACTGTACCAAAAGTAAGAAATTATGTTGAGCAAGATTTTAAAAAATGTTTCTTTCAGCATAATCCTTTGTATTGAATTATTGTACCCTTTGTGCCAAGAAAAGGAAAGCTTTCTGGCTTAGCATTAATTGTCTTGTATAGCTGTAGAATCATAGATGTGTGTACGACAGTAGTCAGGAGACGTGAATGTGTTAAATATTTTAATAACTTACATCTCACATAGACAGCATAGATATGAGAATAATCAGTTATCTAGATAATTCATAAATAAATTCAATAGGTATTTCAAGAGTCATCTAGTTGCCTGTGTATTGTGGGAGACAGTCAAGAAGAAAAATATTATATTTCTATTTTTGTCTGAAATATTTTATAATCGAGGCAAAACGTTTGAGATTTGTTTTTCTTAGATTTAGTTTTTTATATTTACAGTTCTTGACTTTGTTTTGTGTTTGTGGGCTCAGCCTGAGGCTAATCACAGTCTGATAGTAGCTAAGGATCGTTAGACTATGTCTGTAGTGCACTGATGTTATTGAACTGAAATGTTCCATTGGGTCTTATATTGAGGGTAAGATCCGTACAGCATAGATAAATTATTCAGGTAGTGTTGTTTTTTTATTCTTTTACCTTTACATAATATGATTCTTTGTGTACTTTTTTTAAAAAAGAAAAAGCTTATCAGCTCAAATACACAAGTATATTGGAACCTCTATGCACTTCTATTTTTAGGAGCCAAGTAGTGAAAACATTTCAGGTGGGATAGTGTTGGTATTATAGCAGTGAAATCTTGGCAATTCATTCTGACTAAAATAGAGTATCATTTACTCGCTATCTCATTTCATGAGTTCACCAATTACCCGGTCTCTCAAGCTGAAAATCCTGTTGTCATCCTTGACAGCTCTTCCTTCCTCAAATTTTATTCTCCCCCGTTTCTGTCAGTTCCCCCTATGCAATATCTCCCAAATCACTCAGATCCACTCTTTCCTCAGTTTTAAAGATACATTCACCTGCAATTTTTCTGTGCGATTTCCGGACCTTCATTTTCATGCCATGAAGGAACATAGTAATGCAAGTCTGGGAAGAGGTCGTTAGCATGGGGACAGCATTAACTCTGCTGTAATTAATTAAAATGAAATGTGCACTAAAAATACAGCTCAAAATGGATCCTTGCACATCACTGGGTTTTGGCAGCATGGCTGAGAAGTAAAATGCTCTAAAATATTCTCTACTCTATTTCCAGTCATTGAAAACTATTTTGATCATGTCAGTCTCTTTCACACATACTTTACAAGTTCTGCACTCCATGTAGGATAAGGTCCAAACTCCTTGACAAGCCATTCAAATCTCACCAACACAATTCTTTGCACATTGAAGGATATCTATCTAACCCCTGTGAATACATAAATATGTATGATATACATCATATATACACATATGTATATATATACAAAGGCCCATGAATATGTACATTGTAGGATATATTAACGTATAGTGGAGTATCAATGTATTGCAGTTGGATTTATTGACTAAAAACTAGTAATTATCAATATCAGAGGTCAGCCTGAAACTGACTGCCATCCATTTTAGTTAAATCAGCATGTCCCAGAGAGAGAAGTCAAAATTATACCACATCCATTTTGGCTTTGTTTCAGTTGCACTGTGGGAAGATGTCTATCAACAAGGTAATTGTGAAACATTTTATTTTCAATCTCAATCTATTATAGTCCTTATAAATCCTAGTTTTACCGAATATAGCTTTTATATTTTACTAATTTCAATAAAATAGAAAAAAAATGTGGAGATATAAACAAATAATGGAGTCAAGATAAAAATTGGGGCAGGGAGATATGAAAGAGACATAGAAATACTATCATTGCCATCCAAGGCTCCTGGCACTAGACCAAACTTGCTATTCTGTTTTATTTTCTTTCTGAATTCTTTTTCCTGCCAAGTACTTTTCTCAATTTTAATAAAATATTTCTTTTTAATAATGCAATATATTAAAAAATTTAAAGCTAAAGCAGACCTAAAGTTAATTCAACAATTCAAATTAAAGAACACTTATTTGACACTTACTGGCTTTTTGCTTAGATATTTTTATTTATTTATTTTTTGTTGAAGTATAGTTGATGTACAGTAATATTATATAAGTTACAAGTGTTCAGTTTAGTGATTCACATTTTTAAAGGTTATACTCCATTTACAGTTATTATAAAACATTGGCTATATTCCCTGTGTTGTGTAATATACACTTGTAGCTTATTTTATACATAATAGTTTTTACCTCTCACTTCCCTACCTGTACATTGCCCCTCTTCTCTTCCCTCTCCCCACTGGTAACCATTACTTTGCTCTCTGTATTTGTGAGTCTGCTTCTTTTTTGTTTCATTCGCTAGTTTGCTATATTTTTAAGATTCCACATATAAGTGATATCATACAGTATTTGTCTTTGTCTGACTTAGTTCACTTAGCATAATGCACTCTAATTCCATCCATGTTGCTGCAAATGCCAAAACTTCATTTTTTATGGCTGAGTAGTATTCCAGTGTATGTGTGTGTGTGTGTGTGTGTGTGTGTGTGTGTGTGTGTGTGTGTGTATACACACACCATATCTTCTTTATCCATTCATCTGTTGAACATTTAGGTTTCTTCCTTATCTTGGCAATTGCGAATAATGCTGCTGTGAACATCGGGGTGCACGTATCTTTTCTAATTAGTCTTTTTGTTGTTGTTGTTGTTGTTTTTTGGATACCTAGGAGTGGGATTCCTGGGTCACATGGGAGTTCTAGTTTTAGTTTTTTGAAAAAATTCCATACCGTTTTCCACAGTGGCTGCACCAACTTATATTCGCACCAACAGTTTACAAGGATTCCCTTTTCTCCACATCCTTGCCAACATTTGTTATTTGTGTTCTTTTTGATGATAGCTATTCTGACAAGTGTGAGGTGATATCTCATTTTGGGTTTGATTTGCATTTCTCTGATGATTAGCGATATTGAGCATATTTTCATGTGCCTGTTGGCCATCTGCATTTCCTCTTTAGAAAAATGTCTATTCAGTTCTTCTGCCCATTTTTAAATTGGGTTGTTTGATTTTTTGATATTGAGTTATGTGAGCTATTTATATATGTTGGATGTTAACACCTATTGGTCATATCATTTGCAAATATTTTCTTCCAGTCCATAGGTTGTCTTTTTGTTTTGTTTATGATTTCCTTTGCTGTGCAAAAGCTTTTAAGTTTAATTAGGTCCAATTTGTTTATATTTGCTTTTATTTCCTTTGTTTTAGGAGACAGATCCAAAAAAATACTGCTACGATTTTTGACATTTATTGTTTACAAAGCGCTGTTCTAGGAGCTAATGTTTATAACTCTCTAACAATTCATGCAATAGTTGAAAAAGTATATACATAAATATCTCTGCAAAACAGGGAGACAGTGACTCATCCTCTTCCTGTTCCCTGAGTTTTAGTGAATGGACCCTTAACCTCCCAGGGACCCAATTTATAAACCTGGAAAATTAATTTAGTTGCTTTCTCCCATTTTCTGCTTCAAAAACAGTCACCAAATCCAGTGAACTGTATTTTTCATCATTCACCCCTGTTATTCCCGAGCATCCTCCATCTACCTACCCACCTACATAGCCACCTACCTCTTTCATTCATACATGAATAAATTCTTCTTATTCATTCATTCTCCATATTTAACCCATCATCAAATCTCATTGATTCTATCTCCAAAATAATAAATCTAAATGTATCTTATCACTACTGCAATTATCAACTCTGTAGAACACCAGAGTATGTGTCTTAAAAAGTACATTGAATTATGTCCACCCAAGCTTAAATGCAAACTTTTCACCATTACCTGTAAGAATCTGCATGATCTTACCTCTTCTGTTACTCATCCAATTAGCACATATTTTTTGACAACTCACTGTATGCCAAGTTAGACGCTGGATATGCAATAATACGACACATACGATTTCTTTCAACAAACTTGTATTCTAGTGGAGGATCTAGAAATAAGTATTTCAGTAAATAAGTAATCAAATTATAATACATTTTTATGAATGCCATAAAAGAAGCAAGTTTAATTCTAAACCATAATGTGGAGAGGGAACATCCATTTGAGACAGGATATGCAGACAAGCTGATGAAGTGTCACTCAAGAGGAAGACATAAACTGAGATGGAGCCAACCACAGGGCGGATGAGGACAAAGTGTTCCAGAGGGATCTAAATGTGCAAAATTCCTAAAGTGAGGGCCTGAGTGTCCAGATCAAAGTGATATAAGGGGAGCGGGTCAGGAAAAATGGTAGAGATGTAGGTAAGAGATTATATTCATTTTCTATGCTGTAAAACAAATTGCCATAAAATTAGTGGGTTAAAACAATGTGTATTTATTATCTAATTCACAGTTTCCATGGATTAGGAGTCTGGACATTGTTTAACTGGGTCTTTGGCTCAGGGTCTTAGTCTTACAAGGCTGCACTCATGCTATTGACCAGTGTTTTCCTTCTGGAGCTCAACTCACATGGTTGTTGGCAGATTTCAGTTCCCTGTGCTTGTAGGACTGAGATCCTCATTTTCTAACTACCAGAGGCCACTCTCAGCTCGTAGATGTCACCCAAAGTTCCCTGCCATACGCCTTCTCACAGGCTCTCTCGTTACATGGCACCTGACTTCTTCAAGGACAGCAAGAGTATCTCTCACTCCAGTCTGCTATGAAGGAGTCTTATACAGTGTAATGTAATTATGGAGTGACTGTCTTATTATCTTTGCTAGATTCTATTGGTTAGAAACAAGTCATAGTTTACACTTCAATCATGTAAAGTTATTGAATCAAGGTTCAATCATCTAAAGTTATGGTAAGGAATTTGAATTTATTCTAAGTGAAATGGATTTTGAGGAAGAGAAGGAGGAAAGAAGGAAGGAAGGGCCAAATCATGTCTCAGGGAATTAAAAAGAAGGAGTTAATTCTGTTCTGTGGCTCAGAGAAGATTTCTTGGAGAGGGTGGCCCAAGGGTAATAGACAGATGGATAGATACAGAAAGAGATGACATCGGAGGAAGATAATATCTGTGCAAAGACTGCAGGTGGATTGCGGGAGAGTAAGTGGCACCCACATATGGAGTATTCAGGATGTACAGGTTCAAAAGTAAATAGAAACCAAATGGATTTGAATGTAGTGGGTGATTCTGTATGGTTTTAAAAGTAATCTATATTATCAGACATGCTAGTTTGGAAGGTAAGCCTGGAGCTGACAATAGGGAGAATGAACTGGAGGAAGAACTCGGAACAGGTAAGGAAGCCATGACTTCCGGTGAATTTTTAAAAACATTTTTAATACATTTTGAAATCACTGAACTGCATGATATGAAAGTGTCAGAAAATTTTTATTTCTTTCTTCCTTTCTTTTTAAACTACTTTAATTGAGGTATGCTTGACATACAAAGAACTGTAGATATTTAATGTATATAACTTGATGTGTTTGGAGAAAAGTATACACCCATGAAACCATTATCACTATCAGTGTCATAAACTTATCCATCACCTCCAAAAGTTTCCTCCCACCAGTTCTCCTTTTTTTGAACAATTTTTTTTTTAAAGAGAGCTGCAGCCTAAAAAGAGCTGTAAATGGAATAAAACATTCCTTAGTTTGCTTACAAGGACACTTTTGAAGGACTTTGGTTTTAAGGGCATCTCAAGAGAACTAGGTGCCCTATCTTTAATTAGCAATTTCCAATTTTAGGTATAAGGAATGGGAGTAAGGAACTAGAGCTTGTCTTTTATGCTAGGTAGAAAATTTTGAATTGCTTTGGGACTGGAAGCCTGGTTGCCCTGCTTATATTTGCATCCCCCGTTACTAACACATACTCGATGCTTCCAAAATATTTTAAAATAGACAAATCAATCAATAAAGAGTTGTATCAAATAAATATTATTATGTCAGTCATCAGACCACTACCTCTTTCCGCTCTGGTCTCTCTCCCCTGCCTTTATTTTTCTTCCTAACATCTAAATTCATTTTGAAGATTCAAGGCATATTCTAATCTCAAACTCTCAATGCATTAATTTTTACCTTGTTTTGTGTTAGAGCAAAATTATGTAGATTGCCTTATCCACAGACTGTATGTAATGTGTGAGATCACTCACAATATGTAAGGCGAGCTCATGCCAATTGCTTCAGTACTGATGATGATTATACTTGAATTTGCACTGTCTTTGAAACTAAATTTAGATGATTCCTCATCTCAAGACTTCTATTTAATGCCAAACTGATTACTACATTCTGGGTTATGAAAGAATATACCCTAGGATATTATTTCTGAGCTACTAAGTAATGATTGTGAGATAAGATAAAGGAGGAGAAGCCAATGTTTACTAGTGCATGATTAAAGGTATGTTTGATATTTTATTCAACACAAATATTTGAATATCCTTTCTGGAATTTCCTAAATAAATAGCATATTAGCATTTAGAATTGTTTAGAATATGTATGTGTACTCCTTCACTCACTGTCATTAATATTAAAGAAGAATGAGTTTATTTTTTTCACTTAATAGAATTCTGGCAAATAAGGTGTTTCTATTCCCTTAGCTCTGTGCTTGCCACCAAAGAATAATTAATACATATTTTTAAAATAATTTTCATCCTAATAACTCAAATGAATCTATATTTCTCTGTTACTGTGGATTGAGTAAATTACTCAGAATTAATAATATAGACTATAGCAACTGCTTCACTCTAGGTAGTTTTAATATTTAAATAAATATTTTAAATACATAAATAAATATGTAATATTCAGTATCTGCTTTGATAAATTATTTTCCTTTGTAAAAAACAAAGTTAAGATTATATGTGAGAAAGACAATTTAAACAGAATTCAGCCAAAATATGCCACATTTGCAATTTGAAAACCCTTGAGAATTTTCTAATGTGGTTTAGAGTACTAGGAGGTTTGACACTGTAAAAGTGTTTAGTGTCCGGGTTAACCGCAGAAACTTGGAAGCAAACACAAGGCTGCTATGACACACGGCAGAGCCATAGCAGCTTCTAAAAGTGGGCACGTGTGAAGGCTGTTCTACTGAAAATTACCCACCGTGCATAAATTTTTGTGATGACAGGCTGTAATTATTTTTATTAAAAATAAGGATTTTCCATCAAAAGATATTCTGATTATGAACAATTTGAACAATTCAGAAAAAAATATAATTAAAGAAAAACTCATCTATAACCTTACCATCTGGGAATAAACACTCTAACTTTGCTACCTTTCTTTTCAGTATTTCTATGAATCATTTTTTACACAGCTGTGTTTATATATTACATGCATAGGTTTATAGGAATTTAGGGGGAAGCTATAAAATTTGAAAAACACGGACAGGATGAAGAAGAAAACATCAAGAATTCTATGAACAGATATAGCCTCTAAACGTTTTAACATGTTTCTGATTTTCTTCTTTTTTTTTTTTTTCCTCTGCCTGTGGACATCATCTTTTATATTCTAATTGTGAAGGATAGTTATCAGAGGGACATTTTTGATAGAAGAAAATATCCACTGGGACTTGTTGACAGAGGATATTTCTATGATTAGGTTGATTTATTAGTTTTTCTTGATGAACAGAAACGAGGAATCACATTCAACACATAAGATTTAAAAACATGACAAATGTTTTCTCAGTTTCCTTGGAAAAGAAAATGATAATTCTCTACACAATCTGACTTTGTTAAGAAAAATTCTCTTAATGTCCCAACAATTTTAATGAAAGCAATATTACATAGAGCTTAAGATGAAATCCAGGCTCTGCCACTTGGTAGCTGAGTGACCTTGGACGAGATATTTACCCTGTGCTTCGTGTTTGCGTTGGTAAAATGGGGGTAGATGAGTCAATATGCGTGAACTGCTTAGAAGAGCGCCTGTCACTTCATAAGTGCTATATATAGGTTAGTAGGTTTGGGAGAAGAACAGTATCTTCTTTACTGTTTAAAGGAGTTGTACACGACAATAGACGTATGGACTATGCATATGATGCATACAAAGGAAAACAGTTTGTCGGGGACTAGCAAAGGAGTAAAAATAGAAAGAGCTGAACTACGTTTTGACACCAGGCTACAATTAATTAATCTAAACTTAATGTAGTCATTCAAACACAGTAAGGACATGTTTTAGTGTCACGATTAAAATTGTGAGCCTGAATTCACACAAGACGTTGTAACCTGTAGCAATCTTGGGGAAAATGTTTGTTGCTTCTAAGCCTCAGTGTACTTAACTGTAAATAGAGAGAGATAATCGTGTTTATATCAAAGGTAATTGTAAAAATGAGATAATTTACATCAAGTACTGGATACAAACTGAGCACCCAAGAAGTGTTAACTGCTATTATTGTGCATAGAAATAATAATAATTCTTAAGTATTCTAAAACTTTCTGTATCTTTGAGTTCTTAAATTTGTCTTACCTCTCAGACATCTGGAATAGGTTTAAATTTCTGGTTTCGAACAAAGGTTTATGACGGTGTTTTTAGAGTCTTTATGTACTTGAGAATCTGCTTCTGATTCTTTTACTAATGAAAGACAATCAGAATGTGCAAGTATTTCCTCTGTCCCAACTCATTTTCTCAAAGGATTGTAGCCATGTTTCCACTCTCTCCTCTCTGATAGAGGAGAAGTCTGAGGTTTTGTTTTTGTAAGGAACCTGATTGTCTGCCTGGAGCTTGTAGAATTTGTTTTTTATAGATGTGTTCTTTGTCCTGGTAAGGCATCACCTCTTTTTATTGATTTCACCTGGAAAGTTATGATCCTGTTTTAGATATTAAATTTTACCAATTTATATGTTTTTTTCAATTAAGTCTTTCAATATTTCTCACCAACCATGTCCATATTCTCACCCCTCTCAGCCCTCCTCAGAAGAATGATCTTATACAGCTTTTTCCTTTCCCTGCTCTTCTTATTTGCTTTTAGCAATAGCTTTTCAAGTTATTCCTTTGATTTATGTATTTAGTTTTCCTTGATGTCATTGCAGATTCAAATTAAATATATCGTATTATTATTTCCCTTTTTGACTCTTCCTTATCTTACTTTTCTCTCTTTAAATCCCATATTTTCATTTCAGCTTGTTATTTCCTATAATTTTCTATCTGTATTGCATTGAGGTCATCATGTCTTCTTGCTTTCTAAGGTAGACATCAAACTCTACAGCTTTTTTCCCTAAATATCTTCTTTTTTTCTCTATTTTTTTTTGGCCACGCCGCATGGCTTGTGGGATCTCTAATTCTAAAGAATGGGTTTTCTTTTCCTTTTTTACTGAAGGAATTTGTTTTATAGGCTTTATTTTATTCTCTCTTTCTCTCTATACATCCTTAAATAAGTGGGACTGTATGTAGATTTGGCATGCTCTAAAATCAGAAACCATAGATTGTTTTTGACCCCATTCTCTATTTACTTAAAAGACGGTCATATTGAATCATAAGATAAATGGATGTGCAGGGTTCCAAGCCAGTTCCCACTATGAAGCAGTTTTGTTTGTGCATGTGTGTTTTTTTTGCCTTCCAGTGGAGATCTGGTATACCTACAGGAGAGCTTCTCCCATTCTCATGGTCTGATTCTCCGTCACTATGAGTATATAGTGCACATAGAAAAGTTTAATCTTAAACTCTCTTGCCTTCTTGCCTCTACTTTCATCTATAGCCTTGACTTCATGAGGTACATCTACCAGGATTCATTATCTGAATGCAGTTACTGATGGGAAATACTGATGAGAGATACAGATTCCAGCAAAATGCTGGAATCGCAAAAATAGCACTAACAGTAGTAGCAACAGCTGACCAGTGTTTTGATTAGCGTGAGTCTTGAGTGGATGAAGAATGCAGGATCTAGCTATTAACTTTTACATGGATAGTGAATTATGTTGCTGGCAGTGTAGAAGGGATAATTCACTCTTTGAATGTGTCAATTGATTTAAGTTGATCTTGTTGTCAATAGAAATTCCTTCCATACTCTGATCATACATTGCATGAAAATCCTACCTAATGGTGGTGTTTGTGTACATGCATGTGTGCGTGTTTGTGTTGATGTTATTGTCGTCATCGTCTGCATATACGTATTTTCAATAAAAACTAGGAGAGTCTGTGTTGGGGACTGATCACTTAAAACCAGAAACACACACTTTCCTTTTAAGCAGGATAAATGGATGTGTGATCTGAGACTGCCAGAGAATGTCCTGCTCACCGTAAACATCGTTTACATGATGTGCACGAATGGGAATGGAAGATTTTCACACAATGCTTCCTTTGTTTATCTTCTCATTCAGTTCAGTTTCACAGAGCTATTTTTTTACTTTTGGAGAGTTTTGGAGGTACCCTGCCTTATGAAGCATATTTACTTATCACTTGTGAATCTCTTGTTTCATTATCAGCCATGTAGAAAAAAGGACCATATTACATAGCGTGAAGAGAGAACAAACACACAACGAGAAGCTGTGTTTAGTCCTCTATGACACAATTTTGGTATCTACTGTTCTTGCTAGCTTTCCATACATGGGACTATCTTGGTAGTATGGCACAAGGAAGAAGAGTTTTCCAGTTATTTTTGGCTTGTATTTAACTTCATTGCATTCCTGCTGCAAAGATGAGCATGATTTCTAAATACTTCCCACAGCTATTTTTAAAAATTAATTTATTAATTTTTGGCTGTGTTGTGTCTTCATTTCTGTGCGAGGGCTTTCTCTAGTTGCGGCGAGTGGGGGCCACTCCTCATCGCGGTGCTCGGGCCTCTCACTATCGCGGCCTCTCTCGTTGTGGAGCACAGGCTCCAGACGCGCAGGCTCAGTAGTTGTGGCTCACGGGCCCAGTTGCTCCGTGGCATGTGGGATCTTCCCAGACCAGGGCTCGAACCCGTGTCCCCTGCATTGGCAGGCGGACTCTCAACCACTGCGCCACCAGGGAAGCCCCACAGCTATTCTGTACTCTCTTTCTCTACCTCCTTTTCCCTTTTCTCTTTCCATTGTTCATGCCACCCACCCAATTTACTCTATTTCTCTTTTCTATCAGAGATAAGGTGAAGAAGAAGAAGAAAATAAAGAAGGAGAGGAAGAGGAGTAGAAGGGTGAAGAGAATTAGAACTGAATTTTTCTTGGCCTCCTCTTCCTGCTTCCACTTCAAACCCTGAAACGATAGGGATAAGCTATAGGATTATCCTTTCAGACCCTACAGATGAGTAAATCTTGGTGTGAATAAGCTTCTGTATGATACAGTAAGGGATTCTATGATAAATTTGAATAGGAAATTAATTTAAAATATGTAATATAATTTAAGAATTTATTTTAGATGCAAAGGGGACACAATTTTCTTTGCATTACTGGATATGTGTAAAGATATATATTTTTTGTAAATCCACAAGGATCCTTTGTAGATCTTTATACAAACCTTTGCTATTGCCTCATCTCTATAGAACTGCTGAATTACTTAGAGGTCAGGAGTCCTGGTTATCATACGATCCTGCTTCCTCATTTTGTAGGTAAAAACTGAGTTTCCCAAGTCAGAGGAGAGTTTGGGGATAGACTTGGGGATAAAATCTAGAATGCAGAATGTGCTTATTTTACACTTTGAAAAGCATCCTAATATTTATATTTTAGCTTTATGAAGCACTGAAGTAGACATGAGACTTTTCGGATGCACTATTGCAGAGAAGTCAGGATTTAATATTCTGATTGTATTTTCACAGCAACAGGCTGCCTCAAATCAAAGATGGAATGTTAGCATTTAGTCTTAGGCTCCATGGGAATCAAGATGTCAGTACTAAAATGCTTGTCTCCTTCCACTCGTGAGTCAATTATCACAAACAGTTTGAATTTGAAGACTGTAAGGTATAAATTGGCTAAGCTTTCTCCTAATCTAGCCGCCAGAGACATGGCCGGGGGATACTAGGGATCAGTTTTGAGACTTCCTTTCTTCACTTTCATTCGAAGATTTAATTGGCAGTATAGCTGCTGACCTGATGTGATGAAACTCAAGAGTTTGGGGCCCACTTGAGTCTGGCTTGTAGAGTCGCTGGTGAAAGCAGTGTCAGAAATAGATGCATTTACTTTAACTTCTGATACTTCCAGAAACAAGCCTCACCAAATAGAAAGAGAATGCATGCAATGTGCTGACTAATGGTGAGTGTGTATAAAACTGTCACCCACCAAGGAAGACATTGTAATTAAATTAGTGGAAGTGACTGAGTTCGTGGAGCTAAAATTTAAGTGATTCCTGTGCACGCAGTCTGCCAACCTCGGCACACTGTTTGGACGTCTTGCATATTGGTCTTTGACCTTGCATGGCAGTATAAAAATTACCTCATCATTCAATATGAAAAATCCAATTGACCTATCCATTTAGGTAGGCTGACCCTGGCCTTAGAATTAACCATGGATCTCCTTCTTAAATGAGTTTTGACTGGGCTAGCACCTTTAACTCACATTTTTCACACCATGTTTAAGCTTTCTTAGGCAAAATGATTCAGAATATATGCATATTTTTAAAAGGCTAAACATTGCCACAGGCCTGTGGCACTCAACTTTCTAAGGGAAAAACAGAAATTAGAGACTCACACTTTACGTATCTTTCCCAGCTGCTCCGTACGTTGTAACTGGTCGGGGTCTCTGTTTTGAATGGGTCCTGGCTCCACCTTTGGCTAGTTGGTATCATCTGCAGTGGACAATATCAGGCCCAACATTACCATCACTGACAGCTGCATATTTGTCTGCACAAGAGATACTGCATTGTCTGTCCAGCAGGGGAAGCAGTATCTTGACCTTCGGGTTTTCAGCAGACACTGTTACTGGATTCAGCAGTGGAGATGTGGGTTGGTGAGTTCAATATGGCTGGCAGGACACAATCCAGGCAGCAAGAAGGCAAGTCCATAAACATTCTACCATCTCCCCACTGGTTCATCCTGAAACTTCTATGGCAAATAATGGTGAATATACTATTGATTGGATTTCATACTTTCAGGGGGATCTGCAATTGTTTTCAATTTTTGATTTCTCTTTGGTGAGGAGGTTAGACAGGCCATAATTATTATACCTCCATTTCTTTTCTTAAGTGTTTTGATTTCAGAGACTGAAACCAGATGTAAAGGTAGAACTAGATTGACTATTTAGGCTGAGATAAGGGGTGCTACCATGCACTCTTTGGCAGAGATCCTTAGGTGTCCTGGGTAATTCATTTATGCAATACCCAGAAACAACTCCTGCAATAGATCTTATAAGGGGCTTAAATCCACAGGGAATATTGTGTGACAAACCTTACTGTTTTCTTACATTTCTAATAATCCGGTTAAATACAGATCCAGCATGTCCACACAGTGGATTTCCCTAGATTGGGGCAATGCACAAGACATTATAAATGTGCTTCTAGAAGTTTTCCTGACTCTTCTTTCCTGACGCTTCAGGGAAACCAAGAGTGGTAACTTCTACCACACACCTCTCTTCATTAGGGAAGATGAAGGAAGGAATGGATGTAATCTTGGAAAGGTTGGGAATTTATTAGGGATTGACCATAAAAATATGGTCATTCTATCCTCCAAACATTAAAGGTTTTTGTACATATGCTTGTTACTTTTCCCCTAACTTGTCTAGATCATGTAATTTAGGATTTCTAGGAAATAGATTCATGATAGAGCAAAAGGGAAGCACTATGCACAGGACAGTATTGGGTAAATAATGGTGGAGCAGAGAGCTCTGAGTCTAAACTAACAAACGTCGTGACTCAGGAAAAAACCCTTTACCTCCTGATACCTCAGTCTCTCCATCTGTTAAATGTGTTGGCTGCATGACACCTATAGTCACTGAAGCCTTCAAAAAATATAATTCTATGCTGTGGCTTTGTTTTTCAAGCAGCTTATTTGATCATTTCTTTCATAGAGATATTAATGATGGTTTTAAAGGGCTTATATAAAGATGTTTATTTAAAAAGTGGCTTTGGGGTGTTCCCTGGTGGTGCTGTGGTTAAGAATCTGCCCGCCATTGCAGGGGTCATGGGTTCGATCCCTGGTCTGGGAAGATCCCGCATTACTTGCTTACTTGCTTACTTGCTGCAGAGCAAGTAAGCCCGTGTACCACAACTACTGAGCCTGCGCGCCTAGAGCCCATGCTCCGCAACGAGAAGCCACCGCATTGTGAAGCCCGCGCACCACAATGAAGAGTAGCCCCCGCTTGCCGCAACTAGAGAAAGCCCGCGTGCGGCAATGAAGATCCACTGCAGCCAAAAAAAGAAAAAAAAAGTGGCTTTAACAAAAATATAAAGGAAAAACAGTACAGTAGTAGTAGATGCTGTGATATACCACCCAGGGTCTCCTTCAGGAGCGAAGGACGTATTGTTCCAGCTACTGGGTGGATTACCGGTATCCACTCACAGTTGTCAACCTTTTTCAGAACTGCCTCAGTTAAGAGGAACCAACTTGCCCAAAGTCATGTCCCCTCGACATGGAGACGAAAAGGCTCAGCCTCCTCACCTGAATTCTTAGAAACTGTGAAGGGCCATCCTTGATTCAAAGCTCCTCATGTGGTTGCCTAAGACCTTCCTGTGACTGCATCACAACCCAACATCTTCCTCTGCCAAATTCTGCTTCCTCTACATCCCTTTCTTTCTGCAGATGCTAATCTCAGGAGGACTCCTTTAATAATTATCCTCCGGGCTAACCTCCAGTTTAAAGTCGGCTTCCCTGATTGACCAGCCGGCAGCAGTGTGTAATACCGTCCTTGCCTTTGTTATTGGGTCACGTGTTACTGATCTAAGGTGCTAGGACAGTGTTTTTTTTCTTTTCTTTTTTAAAATAAATTTATTTATTTAGTTAGTTAGTTTTGGCTGTGTTAGGTCTTCTTTGCTGCGTGTGGGCTTTCTCTAGTTGTGACGAGCGGGGGCTACTCTTCCTTGAGGTGTGTGGGCTTCTCATTGCGGTGGCTTCTCTTGTGGTGGAGCACGGGCTCTAGGCTCGCAGGCTTCAGTAGCTGTGGCTCGCGGGCTCTAGAGCACAGGCTCAGTAGTTGTGGCGCGTGGGCTTAGTGGCTCCGTGGCATGTGAGATCTTCCCAGACCAGGGCTCAAACCCATGTCCCCTGCATTGGCAGGTGGATTCCCAACGACTGTGCCATCAGGGAAGTCCCAGGACAGTGTTTTTTTCTGATTTGTAATAATAAAATTCCTCCAGTTGTGCTGGGAGAATAGTTTTCTGATGTTGAATTTTATGGTTTCTTTCTCTTATAAACCCAAGTAAAATAGGTTGTCTACACTTTGCAGATTCGTTAAATGCATTGTCTCTTCAAGGAAATTGAACTTGTTATTTATGGCTTCCTTGGATAAATATTTTTTTAAAATTTAATGTTTGGGGCTTCCCTGGTGGTGCAGTGGTTGAGAGTCCACCTGCCGGTGCAGGGGACGTGGGTTCGTGCCCCGGTCCGGGAAGATCCCACATGCCGCGGAGCGGCTAGGCCCGTGAGCCATGGCCGCTGAGCCTGTGCGTCCGGAGCCTGTGCTCTGCAACAGGAGAGGCCACAACAGTGAGAGGCCTGCGTACCGCAAATAAATAAATGAATAAAAATAAAAATTAATGTTTGTAAATAATTTGAGTTCACTGGAAGGAGTTCGACAGGTTATTTAACAGGACATTGAATGGAGTGGAGAGATAGCATTATTTCAATTGTTCGATGTTTTAGCTGTCCTTAGGAAGGCTCTTTATTCATGGAAATAGCATAATTTTAAGGGCATTATATTTTACCTTTAAAAGCACATCATTAAATAGAAAACCTTGCAACTGCACTATTTTTAGTGCAAAAAGAAGGGCAGAAATCAAGATATGAGAAGAAAGATAGTGATAGACATTTTTGAATAAAATTTAGATCATACTAGTTAACATTAAATGAAAAGTATGTAAGCAAGCACTGCCAAAGGATGGACTCAAAACAAAAAGGACAGTTTCTCATTGACAGTCTCTGAGTACGCTTAACTCAATGGTATCTCAATAGGGGAAAAGGAAAAATGGACCTTTGAGACATTCATTGTGGAAAACACCTGACAGATATTTCTGTGACCAATATTTACCTAACATTTAAATTTTTATATGATGGAAGAATACACACTGAGGATCCATTATGTAAATTAGTGGTAGCTTTCTTTAATCTGGACACTGATATTGAGGCATCCTCCACCCCCTCCGCTCCCCCCAACCTTCAATTGCCAGAAGTCTAACACTACCTTTTGGTACCAGGCCTGTTTATCTCAATGGCCTAGAGGAACAGAACAATTGTCCTACTTAGGAAATGATGAGTTACAGAGTAACATAAGGATCAAGCAAACGGAAACAACACGGACTTCGTGGGCACATACAATGATTTTGTTGCAGTGAAATTTTACATAGAGAGTATGTTGTCCTGCATCTCATTCCTTGGCTTCAGGAGTGTATGAAAATTTGTTATGAAGCCAATGAGGAAAGATCAACTCAACATATACAGGAAACTAACAAGTATTGCCTTTCTCTTTCTGGCACAATTCTAGATGCTTTTATCTCTGTAGAACCCCTGAGAAGCTTGAATTATTGAGCACATGTTACAGAGAAGTTAGTAATTCAGCCAACATCATACAGTTAGGAAGAAGAGTCAAGATTCAAAGCAAGGTCAGTGAGGCTCTAAAACCTGCATGGATTCTTTCCATTATACCAGCAGGAATGATCACATGTACTTGGGCCCTATCTTGGGCTCTTCAGGGCCCTTATTCTTCCTCTCCTTTTCTTCCCTTTTCACCTCCTCCTTTCTTCCTCCTCCTTCTTCTTTGTTTATTTATTTAAAGAGGGTTTGGGATCTTAGCTCTGAATTACAAGGCTGTCTGACGTAAGAAAGATGTAAAAGTTAATTGCTATCTAATTTTGGAATAATAGTGCTATGAAAAGTTTAGCTCACGTGAGCTCTCCTCTTCAAATAGCAAATAATTAAGTTAGAGAGGACTTTTAAAATTACAATGAGCAAAGGACTTTTGATTGCGATGAATTCGTCACATAGGCTTAGTGTGTTTGTACAAAACAAACCTATCTCTATTAAAGCCTTTTACCACATTTCTGGGAGGAATGTGTTATGAAAACATTGCACAATTTTAAAGAGGCTTAACATTATTTTTAACAGTTCAAAAATAAATCAGATGCACTTAGGTCTGTGGTTGTTAACTGGGATGATTTTGTCTCCTATTGGGCATTTGGCGTTGTCTGGAGACGCTGTTAGTTGTCACAACTGGAGAAGGTGCTTTCAACATCCAATGAATAGAACCCAGGGATGTTGCTAAATATCTTATAATGCACAGGTCAACCCACCACAAAAATTTTCCAGCCCCAAATTACAATAGAGGTACTATTGAGAAACCTTGCTCTAGGTGAAGAGCAAATTTTTTAAAAAACAATACTAATCTTTCTCTGGTCATATGTCCTAGAGTCAAAAATCATAGGATATTTTCCTGCCTCAAACATTTATATCTTTTAAAAATTTTTTGATATTTTATTCATATGGATTTTTACATTTATATTTATTTTTTAAAGTTCATCAAAATACTGTTTATTTTGACTTTTTGGATGCCTCCTTGAATTTTGTGCCCAGGACATATGTCCCACACACCACACTCTACTCCTGGCTTCGTTAAAGATATAAAAAGGGAAACACAATATAGCATGGATGTGACAATGAGGCTCTAGGGCCTAAATGTTTTGGCTTAAATCATAGTTTTACCACTTTCTAACTCTTATGACCCTTTCACTTTACTTCTTTCCTCATCTGTAAAATGTAGAAAGAAGTACCCATGTCATATGCTGGTTCAAGGGATATGCTTATCAGTCAACCCACCACAAACACTGGCTATTAAAACACAGCACTTTCTACAGTGTTGAGTATGTGTGAAGGAAAATAACTCTTTGGCCCTTGGTTGGTCAAAATTTTAAGGAAACATACCATCCAGTCCATTCACTTTCTCTGCCTGTTCCTAAGCTAAAGGTCACATACAAACCCTCTCTTTTTGGTGTAACTTCCATGTGACTGCAGAGACAGTAATTTCTAGTTGCCTAGAACAAGAATTGCTTTCCACTTTTACTACAATAGCAGAATGTTGAATATTAACAGAATATTAAAGCCAAAAGCCAAGTTAATAACTTGAAATATAAAGTGGAAAATAAGAAAAAATTAATGGACATTAAGGTTCTAAAAAGTTGTTTCTAAATTAAGCAAATCTGGTGTACATATAAATCTTGATTACAATACAATTCTGGTCATTGCCACATGGCATTAAAAAAATCAAACATACAGCAAAGATAATACTTCCAGATTCCCTTGTAGCTAGCTGTGGCCATGTGATAAGTAGTGCTGACCACAGTGGAAACATACTGAAGTGTGTGAAAGTCTAGGAAGTCTGTTTATAAATTTAAATTATTTGGGAGGGAGATATTTTTGTCTTGCATTTAGCCTGCAATGCCAAAGTAATGGCTGGAGCTCCAGCAATCACTTTAGAACACAAGTACACTTTGGAGATAGCAGACATGTTAGAATACTCAAGTAGAAATATAGGCATCAGAATTCCTGATGACAGCATGAAGCCTCAATATTTATTTCTGTTACAGCCAAATCTAAACTTAATTGATAAAGTCGCCTTTCCGCGTGTCATTTTGGAACATCCGAGAGCTAACCAGCTTTCTCTTGCCACGCCCACTGGAACCAGGATTTGTATGAATATCAGACTTGCTTAACTTAGAAACAGCTTTTTAAGACCTTATTCCATGATTTCCCCCTTTTTTCCACTTACATTTCAAGTTATTGACTTGGCTTTCAGCCGATTTATATTCTGAAGGCCAAATTTTTGCTAGTTGCAGATAAGCTGCCCAGACTTTTGTTGACTTACCCCCAATAAGGAATGTTCACTTAACAATGAAACATATTCAGTTTTTCCCATGTAACTTCTTTGACCATAAGCTGGATGTCCTTGCTTTTGCAAACTGCTTGGTCACCATTATTCTCATCTTATTTGATTGAGGTTATTTTTGGATGCAAGAAAACACCTGTGGGCTTCAAAGCTTGAGTTGTGTAGCTTGTTCTCTGCTACAGTTGCCAGACTAAATCACTGAAAACTTCCAACAGGTGAGAGTGAAGATGTTTTAATGCAAATAATAATAAGGGAACTAAACTGCAGATGGGTAAAATCAAAGTGTCAATCAGGTGAGAGAAAAGTCTTCTGCTTGGGGGCTTCATGTTCATCAAGTATGAATCTGCACTGTGTGGCCCCTAGAAGATAGGGAGGAGGACATATAGAATGAATGAATACATACATGCATACATACATACATATATAAAATACACAGCTATTTCTTTTTCGTCTCCTTTTCAGGCTTCTTCCTGATGCTTGATAAAATCTAACAGGAGATATTATTTGAGGAATTTGTCAAATTCTACCTAAGCTTTCTCTTTCAAATATACACTATGTCTCCTTAAATATGTTATTGTAGCAGATATTGTAGTACCTTACCTCTATTCCCATAGGTCCTGCCAATTCAGCAAACTTTCCCTGGCCCTCAGATCCTCCTCTGTCATCAAGTAGGACAGGCCAGAAATGCCAAGGAATTTACCTCCCTCTGGGAGTAGCTTTCAACTGGTGGAAGTTGTTGGTGTGTAAATACCTCATTTCCCTCTCCCATTGAGTGGAATAACTCCGAGATGCATCTTTCCACCTGCTTCCAGTGTTATTAAGCTTAATAATCATAATTATGCTGGTTTGGTAGTACATATACAATTTTAATGGAAGGTAATTATTTTTTGCTACATACGCCTGCTATTATCTACTTTCAGGCAATGTACTTACAATCACTAGCAGGATTGGAGAGAAGCTCAAGGCCAGCTGATTGCTTTAATCATGTACCTCCACATGGATCTATCATATACATTACCTGCCCTCCAGGTGCCTGTCAGGGAGAAAATCCTGAAATGTTTGAGTGAGAGGAACAATAATTATGGAAATTCCTGAAAACTAAGCCTTCATTCAATACTGAACAAATGTTCATGTGCCTACTGTATGTCAGATGCTTTAATAGGAGCTGGGGATATAGTTTTGTTTTCATTCTCATGAAGCTCATAGCCTAGAATGAGATCAAAGGCTTAGTTACACTATGTGTTAAGTTCTAAGAAAAGAAGTTCCATGAAAAGTATACTTATTTCCTGTGCATTCCCTCTGCGATAAAATCCACCTCTGAATTAAGCCCAACCCTCAGAGGGAACTCTATGTGGACTGCAATATACCATCCCTTAGTGAAATGGTTTTTAGTGAACTGTGCTTCGTTGTAATGTCATCAGCTCACATAAAGGTATATTCTATAGAAGCAGTGGCATTACACATATCACGGTGTTTATTTGAAGGATGGTAAGAGGAGTGTTTGTGAAATAAATCGGACAGTATCTCTCTGTAAGTACACAGAGAATAATTTTTCTCCTGTCTCATTATAAAGAATATTTATGCTTTTAACTAATGGTTACTGTGATTCTGTTTTCTAGTCCCTGTTACCCGCTAGGAAGCATGGGACAGAAATCAACATTGTGGCCTATCTCCCAAAAGTGGATAAGGTTTCACTGCCTGTATTATTTGTGGCTGTCACTCTGGGATTCATTTTATTTGTCTGCTCATAGTTTTCCCTAATTATGTTTCTCTTACTTTTTTTTTTTTTTTTTTTTTTTTTGCGGTACGCGGGCCTCTCACTGTTGTGGCCTCTCCCGTTGCGGAGCACAGGCTCCGGACGCACAGGCCCAGCGGCCATGGCTCACGGGCCCAGCCGCTCCGCGGCACGTGGGATCTTCCCGGACCGGGGCACGAACCCGTGTCTCCTGCATCGGCAGGCGGAGTCTCAACCACTGCGCCACCAGGGAAGCCCTCTCTTACTTTTTAATAAAAATTTGTCTTCCTAGATTAGCTGCATCTTTTTTGCCTATCTCAAATCATTCTAAAATAAGACTGTGTATAAATAAATCATCTAAAATATAAAATTATTTAGAATATCACAAAGCCCAATTTACCCAATCTCATCAAATTAAACTGACATTATTTCAATAATTTATTTCACTTGTAGTTCTTTATCTCAGGCAGTGATTAGAAAATCCATACCTTAAATAATAAACATGTTACTGTTAAATTGGAATACTTTTACATTTATTTTATGTAAAAAAGAAACACATGAACATGATGGGGATAGGATAGAATAAAACAAAATAAAGATTTATATTTTTACACTGAATTAGATTCATTTCTTATGTCCTTCACATGTCAACCCACCTATTTATAAAGTTTTCAGGGGTACTTTTATTTTAGAACTCAAAATAAAGTTTCTTGATGGAAATGCTCAGACTTTAATATTTGCAGCTGCAGTACATCTGCATTTACTTTGAGGGAAAAAAATCATCCAGCAATTGAGAGAGACAATGCAGAGGACAGCCCAGAATTGCAGGGAGTTAGATGACACCAAAATAGAGGGATATCTCAGTCCTTCACAGCCTCTAAATAGGGTGCTGAGATTAAACAGCCTTGGGAATTTAGGGCTTATGAAATTACAAAGACGTTTTTGTGGAAAGATGGTCACTCACAGCTTTATGTCTTTTGTTTGCAGACCATTTAAGACTGCAAAGGCTGAAATATCAACCTGGAAGCCAAGGAAGGACATTGAGCTTGGCTCTATGTGGTTCAAATTAGTCAGATATGTTAGTGGTTGCCAATAGGTTGTTGGCCCTTTTTTTCATTTTTAGCTCGGTTTTTATCTAATTAAATTCTCAAAAGGGAATGGTGGAACTGATTGACCCATTTGTTTCTCCAGAAGGAAAAGAGCAGAGAGTTATTCTTTGAAAATATATTTTTAAAAAGGCTACAGACAATATCAAAGGTTTTAGGCACCTTACTTTTCCTAAATATTTTATTTTATTTGGTGCCTCACATGTACATGATTTCCCTATAAATGTGTCTAAGAATCATTTATATCAATCATCTTCATTATTTCCGCTCTTTTCCTATTACAGGCTTTTTTTTTTTTTTTAAAGATGTTGGGGGTAGGAGTTTATTAATTAATTTATATATTTTTGCTGTGTTGGGTCTTCGTTTCTGTGCGAGGGCTTTCTCTAATTGTGGCAAGCGGGGGCCACTCTTCATCACGGTGCGCGGACCTCTCTCCGTCGCAGCCTCTCTTGTTGCGGAGCACAGGCTCCAGACGCGCAGGCTCAGTAGTTGTGGCTCACGGGCCCAGTTGCTCCGCGGCATGTGGGATCCTCCCAGACCAGGGCTCGAACCCGTGTCCCCTGCATCGGCAGGCAGATTCTCAACCACTGCGCCACCAGGGAAGCCCCCAGGCTTTTTTTTAAAGCAAGACCCCATTGAGACTTGAGCTATATTAACTTTTTAAAAGTGCCATCATGGTTCTGGGTTATATGACTTTGGGTCCCTTCACTTCTCTCAGGACAGAAGAAAACTTATCTTATACTTAAAAATAATTACAGCAATAGAAAGGTTCTGCCTTTATACATCCTCTCCTGTACCATAATTCAAATTGATTGATACTAAAACATGAATGGTAACTGATATGAAATTAATAACTAAAACAAACTGGGGTTGGGGTGACAGACTGGAGGACATAACTTGTAGACTGTCAAAGTGTTTAATTCAGTTGGAAAATGGAGGTTCCCAGGAATTAAGTATCTTGGTGGACCTTTGTGGTAACAGGCAAGTCTGACCTTTTTTTCCATCTGCTAAAGTGATGAAGGATTTTATTCTCCAAGGCTGTCATTCCAGTACTTTCCACAGGCAAGTAATTGAATTTCCAAAAGCCTAGTACTGGAAGAGCCAAGCTCAACATCCTCTCTTGGCTTCCATTCTATGGCTTTTTTCTGCTGAATAAGGCCCACTGAGAATGACTAGATTGTAGTTTATTATGTTGCCCTGATTATGAATCAGTGCAATTTACAAATGTTTTGCATTTGAAACCTGGAGTTGTTTTAGGTTCATTTGCTGACATATGTGAATTTGCTAGAAAAGGCCAGTATCAAATGACATCCACCATCTGTGGAGGGTATTATGTCTAGAGCTAAGAACTGGAAACATGAAAGAGGTTTGCAAAGTGAATTGAACCTACTTGAGTACAAAAGCAAAAGCAAATATTTATTCCTGCAAAATATGTCCCATATCATTCCATTTAGAAATACATCTACTCTTGCATTTAAAAGATAATTATAATGCAGCTGTTATAGTCAACTTTTAAATTGTACAGAATATTCAGAACAAAGTTAGGCTTTCAAGGTTGACTTCTATATAAGAGACATTATTAGAAACAGTGAAATAAATAAATTTTAAAAACCCAACTTGTCTTTTGTTTCCAAAGTAACCCCTCTCTATTATCATATATAAAACTTTAAGTCCAAGTCTCCTATTTCTATCAAAAACCTATCTTCATCCATGGTCTTCTCCTTCTTGTGAATGTAAGATGTAGCATCCAGCAGGATTTCCTTCCTTTTTAAGGATGAATAATATTTCGTTTTATGTATATACTACATTTTGTTTATCCATTCATCTGTCTATGGACATAAAAATCTTAGAATTATTCATGACTCCCCTTTTTGTATCACACCTTACATATTATTGTAGGCATTTAAAAACATATTATTGTGTAAATATTACTCTCTTTGGCAATTTCCATTTTCCATATGAAACTTTATTTTTTTTTCTCTCTTCTAAAACAATTTCTCTCTGGTCTAATCTTGCTTCTATCATCGTTGTTACCATGGTGTCTTCGTTACACTCAGTTTCATTACTGGCATTCATTCAGCTAAAAGAAATTATTATTTATATAACTATTTCTTTTATACCTTTTTTATACAATTAGCTTCTAGCAAAAAACAGAGCTTAGAGTAAATATGTGTGTGTGTGTTTAAAATATGTTGAATGAATGTAGAGAATCGATATCTTTTGCTTTTACAGTCTTCTCTAATTTGTAACTAGCTCTCTGAGTGATGGAATAAACACTTTTCTTCTCAGAAAAAAACTCAATAATGTAAAAGAGAGAAAAAAATCCTTTTTAGGGCAATAGCATTATCATTGAGAATACCAATTAATATGCAAATAAGCAACACAGAACAGAATACACATCATTTTATAAATAAAGTAATATACAAATGTACCTATAAGTAGAAAAGCATTGTGTTAATGTATTAAATAACATCATCATTGATGGTGATACATACACTTATGAAAGTTGAAAACAAAAATATAATTTTTTTTCACAAAGATAATTTTTAAGACAGAGGATCAAAAAGATCTCATAAGTAAGATGATATGGAAACATTACCTAATGTTCGATGGGTAGAATGGGAAGAAAGGGTATTCTAGGGAGAAGACTAGCCTAAGCAAAGGCATGAAGGTAGGAGATAAAAGACAGAATGCAGACTTGATTTTGAATGAAATAGTTTGACACAAAGCATGAGTATTTTAAGTATTCTGTAGAGGAGTAATGGAATATAAGCCAGAAAAAAAAAAATACAACCAATGGCGTGTGATATGATCTAATTCAATGGCTGTTGTTTTAAAACACTGAGTTTTAGGGTGGTTTCTTATATGGCAATAGCTCCATTATTCTCCTGGAATAGCCCCTTCACTGGTTTCTCACCTCCAGTGTCAGTAACTAATATCACCCTGATGAAAAATCTTTCTCAATACTTTTCAGAGACACATATATCTTAAACCTGAAACTTTAGTTTTGACATGAGTAATTTCTTTTTTTAAAAGTTCTTCCTTACACTGTAGCTCCTGGACTCTAGGCACAAGTTTGTGCTACCCGATTCTCTGCTCCCTTCTGCCCTGTCATTTCCTTTCTACCAACACATGTTCTTTATTGCTAAGACTCCCCTGCTGTAGAGAATCTCTTTAGTCTAATCACCCCACTCATCATTGCTTCTCTCTGTTAGTACCCCAGGATGCAGATTCCTAAACTACCTTGGAGTTGCTTACATGTCATGTTGTAACAGTTTTCTAGACCAGAGTTTCTTACATTGGGGTCTGGGAACAGTATTGACCTTGGAGACGTTAATAATTTTTCAGAAATAAGTAGCTGTTTTGATTAAATACATCTGAGACACATTGGAGTAAACAATAACAAAGTGTTTTCATTTTTGTTTTTACATCTTAAATCTTTTCTTTATAACAATATATGACTTGTTAACAACCAAGGAGATATAGCTGGTCCCAAATTAACCATGGGACTGATAACATTTTACTGAACAGATTTTAGAAACTATTACCTGAATATCACCTTAGGCTTAAATACATTAAAAAAATAGCTGTTAAACAAAACCTTTAGTCCTTTAATGCCTGTGTGAGAAAAACAAGAAAGAGAACTCATTCGTGATATGGAAATTAAAGAAGCTTTTTTATTTTCCTTAAAATTCAGTATCATGAATTTCTAGACTTTGAGAATTTTTTGGATGTTAGGTTATTCATATTTTATACTTATGTGTATTTTTGTAATATTTGCCTTTGTGGCTGAAATAGATATCTTAAATATCAGTTCATCTCTGATTGTCATCTGAATAACACCCATATTTATTAGAGTAAATGTATACACATAACCATAGTTTTGTAAAACACTAGTTTTATGTGCGACAGACTTAAGTAAAGCTCTGCAATTATGTGCCTCAGCGCTGTCTTTGACCCAAATTGATTATAGATTCACCAGCATACTGATCCCCTCAGACTGTGTGGAGGGCCCAACAGCCAGGGTTCCAGGCCATATGCTCCTGCCCCTGCCAGCACTTTGTCTATTTATACAATATGCTGTATAAATAGTGTCATCCTCTACATGGGCTATCAGAAAAAAACTTTTTGGAAGTACTAATTCTCAAACTTTAATGTGGATAAGACTCACCTGAGAAACTTGTTAAAACAGACTCTGATGGTCTATTCCTAGAATTTCTGATTCAGGAATCAGAAAATTCTGAATCAGGAATTTTATATATATATTACAAAGAAGCACTTCCTATATTTTGAGGCACCTGGTGAAAGGACCTCTTTTGAAAAATCACTGTTGATCAGTAGTCAGTATCTGTTACCAGGATAAGGGGAAATAGTTTCTTTCTTAGCAACTTCTTTACTCTCATCCTATAAATGTGAGGGCATCCCAGGAGTTCCCTTTGAACTCCTCTCTTATTCCCCAGGTGATTTATTCTAGTATCATAGTTTTAAACACCACCTACGTGCTGGTGACTTCAAAGTTTCTATCTTCAGTTTGGGCTTCTCCAGTGAACTCTGAACTTGGTGATTTTATTTACTACTCAGCATCACCATTTGAATTTATAACAAGTAGCTTATGTTTGACAAGTCCAAAGCTGGATTCTTTAATTGGCAAATCTTCTCCTCCCCCAGGGGTTCCCATCTTAAATGAATGGCATCTCTAGTCTACAGTCTCAGTTGTTCTGGCCAGAAGGCTTAGTGTCATTCTGGACATCATTCTTCTTTCTTCCCACCCACCTCCAAACCATTAGGATATCCCCATAGCCCTACCTTCAAAATATTTCCAGAGTTGTAAATGTCCCATCTTCCCCCATTGCTACCCTCTAAGCTAATCCACCATGCTTTCTCACCAAGACTATTGCAATCGCCTCCTAGAGATTCCTCCTCCTTCCATTCCTGTCCCACTTACAATCTACTCTCTACATAGCATCCAATGTGGGTCCTGTAGACTGAATGTTTGTTATCACCCCACATTCATATGTTGAAACTTAATGCATTCATGAATGGATTAGTGTCATCGTTAGAAGAGAGATCCCAGAGAGCTCCCTTCCCCTTTTCACCATGTGGTGACACAGTAAAGCAGACCCTTCCCACCAGACACTGAATCTGTTGGCACCTTTATCTTGTATTTGCCAGTCTCCACAACTGTGAGAAACAAATTTCTGTTTTGTTTATAAGCCACCCAGTCTATGGTATTTTTATTATAGCAGCCATAATAGACTAAGACATGAGGCTTTTAAAATGTAAGTCACAGACATACAAAACAAACTTGTGGTTACCAAGGGGGAAAAGGCAGGGAGGAGGATAAATTAGGAATTTGGGATTGACATATACACATTGCTATGTGCAAAATGGATAACCAGCAAGGACCTACTGTATGGCACAGGGAACTATACTCAATATTTTGGTAATAACTTATAAGGGAAAAGAATCTGAAAAAGAATACATACACACACACACACACACACATACACACACACACACATATATATGAATCACTTTGCTGTACACCTGAAACTAACACAATACTGTAAATCAACTATACTTCAATTAAAAAAAAATTCTTACCACTCAATAATAAAAAGAGAGGGGTGCTTCAAGATGACGGAGGAGTAAGACATGGAGATCACCTTCCTCCCCACAAACACATCAAAAATACATCTACATGTGGAACAACTCCTACAGAACACCTACTGAATGCTGGCAGAAGACTTCACACTTCCTAAAAGGCAAGAAACTCTCCACATACCTGGGTAGGCCAAAAGAAAAAAGAAAAAACAGAGACAAAAGAATAAGGATGGGACCTGCACATCTGGGAGGGAGCTGTGAAGGAGGAAAAGTTTCCAAACACTAGGAAGCCCCTTTGCTGGCAGAGATGGGGAGTGGCAGGGGGAGACGCTTTGGAGCCACGGAGGAGAGCGCAGCAATAAGGGTGCAGAGGGCAAAGTGGAGAGATTCCCGCACAGAGGATCAGTGCCAACCAGCACTCACCAGCCCAAGAGGCTTGTATGCTCACCTGTCAGGGTGGGCGGGGGCTGGGAGCTGAGGCTTGGGCTTCGGAGGTCAGATCCCAGGGAGAGGACTGGGGTTGGCGGCATGAAGATAGCCTGAAGGGGGCTAGTGTGCCACCGGTAGCTGGGAGGGAGTCCAGGAAAAAGTGTGGACCTGCCTGAGAGGCAAGAGACCATTGTTTCAGGGCGCATGAGGAGAGGGGATTCAGAGCACCACCTAAATGAGCTTCAGAGATGGGCATGGGATGCTAAGGCTGCTGCTGCAGCCACCAAGAAGCCTGTGTGCAAGCACAGGTCACTCCCCACACCTCCCCTGCTGGGAGCCTGTGCAGCCTGCCACTAGCAGGGTCCCGTGATCCAGGGACAACTTCCCCGGGAGAACGCACGGCACGCCTCAGGCTGTTGCAACATCACTCTGGCCTCTGCAGCTGCATGCTTGCCCCGCATTCTGTACCCCTCCCTCCCCACAGCCTCAGTGAGCCAGCAGTCCCTAATCAGCCGCTCCTTTAACCCCCTCCTGTCTGGTCGAAGAACAGACGCCAGAGGGTGATCTACATGCAGAGGCGGGGCCAAATCCAAAGCTGAACCCCAGGAGCTGTGCGAACAGAGGAGAGAAAGGGAAATCTCTCCCAGCAGCCTCAGGAGCAGTGGATTAAATACCCACAGTCAACTTGAAATACCCTGCATCTGTGGAATACCTGAACAGACAATGAATCATCCCAAAATTGAGGCAGTGGACTTTGGGAGAAACTGTAGACTTGGGGTTTGCTGCATGCAATTGACTTGTTTCTGATTTTTATGTTTATTTTAGTATAGTTTTTAGTGCTTGATATCACTGGTGGAATTTTTATTGGTTTGGTTGCACTCTTTTTTTTTTTTTTTTTTTTTTTGTGGTACGCGGGCCTCTCACTGCTATGGCCTCTCCCATTGGGGAGCACAGGCTCCGGACACGCAGGCTCAGTGGCCATGGCTCACAGCTCACGGACCCAGCCACTCCGCCGCATGTGGGATCTTCCCGCACCGGGGCACGAACCCGTGTCCCCTGCATCGGCAGGCGGATTCTCAACCACTGTGCCACCAGGGAAGCCCCTGCACTCTTTTTTTTTTAATTACTTAAAATTTTTTTTTAATTTTATTTATTTTTCCCTTCTTTTTTTCTCCGTCTTCTTCTGAGCCGTGTGGTTGACAGGGTCTTGGTGCTCCGGCCTGGTGTCAGGCCTGAGCCTCTGAGGTGGGAGAGCCAAGTTCAGGACATTGGACAACCAGAGAACTCCCAGCCCCATGTAATATCAATCGGCAAGAGCTCTCCCAGAGATCTCCATCTCAACACTAAGATCCAGCTCCACTCAATGGCCAGGAAGCTCCAGTGCTGGATGCCCCATGCCAAACAACTAGCAAGACAGGAACACAACACCACCCATTAGCAGGGAGGCTGCCTAAAATCATACTAAGTTCACAGACACCCCGAAACACACTACCAGACACAGCCCTGCCCACCAGAAAGACAAGATTCAACCCCACCCACCAGGACACAGACACCAGTCCTGTCTACCAGGAAGCCTACACAAGACCCTAAACAAACATTACACACTGGGGGCAGACACCAAAAACAATGGGAACTGTGAACCTGCAGCCTGTGAAAAGGAGACCCCAAGCACAGTAAGTTAAAAAAAATGAGACGGGCTTCCCTGGTGGCACAGTGGTTGAGAATCCGCCTGCCGATGCAGGGGACACAGGTTCGTGCCCCGGTCTGGGAAGATCAAACATGCTGCGGAGTGGCTGGGCCCATGAGCCATGGCCACTGAGCCTGCACGTCCGGAGCCTGTGTTCCACAACGGGAGAGGCCACAACAATGAGAGGCCCACGTACTGGAAAAAAAAAAAAATGAGAAGACAGAGAAATATGCAGCAGATGAAAGAGCAAGGCAAAAACCCACCACACCAAACAAATGAAGAGGAAATAGACAGCCTACCTGAAAAAGAATTCAGAGTAATGATAGTAAAGATGATCCAAAATCTTGGAAAAAGAATGGAGAAAATACAAGAAATGTTTAACAAGGACCTAGAAGAACTAAAGAGTAAATAAACAATGATGAACAACACAATAAATGAAATTAAAATTTTTCTAGAAGGAATCAATAGCAGAATAAATGAGGCAGAAGAATGGATAAGTGACCTGAAAGACAAAATAATGGAAATAACTACCACAGAGCAGAATAAAGAAAAGAGAATGAAAAGAACTGAGGACAGTCTCAGACACATCTGGGACAACATTAAACACACAAACATTTGAATTATAGGGGTCCCAGAAGAAGAAGAGAAAAAGAAAGGGACTGAGAAAATATTTGAAGAGATTATAGTTGAAAATTTCCTTAATATGGGAAAGGAAATAGTTAATCAAATCCAGGAAGCACAGAGAGTTCCATACAGGATAAATCCAAGGAGAAACACACCAAGATACATATTAATCAAACTGTCAAAAATTAAAAACAAAGAGAAACTATTAAAAGCAGCAAGGGAAAAGCAACAAATAACAAATAAGGGACTCCCCATAAGGTTAACAGCTGATCTTTCAGCAGAAACTCTGCAAGCAAAAAGTGACTGGCAGGACATAGTTAAAGTGATGAAAGGGAAAAACCTACAACCAAGATTACTTTACCCAGCAAGAATCATATTCAGTTTCGACAGAGAAATTAAAACCTTTACAAACAAGCAAAAGCTAAGAGAATTCAGCACCACCAAACCAGCTTTAAAATAAATGCTAAAGGAACTTCTCTAGGTGGGAAACACAAAAGAAGGAAAAGACCTACAAATACAAACCCAGAACAATTAAGAAAATGGTAATAGTAATATACATATTGATAATTACCTTAAATGTAAATGGATTAAATGCTCCAAGCAAAAGACATTGACGAGCTGAATGGATACAAAAACAAGACCCATATATATGCTGTCTACAAGAGACCCACTTCAGACCTAGGGACACATACAGACTGAAAGTGAGGGGATGGAAAAAAGTATTCCATGCAAATGGAAAAAAAAAGAAACCCGGAGTAGCAATTCTTATATCAGACAAAATTAGGCTTTAAAATAAAGACTATTACAAGAGACAGAGAAAGACACTATATAATGATCAAGGGATCAATCCAAGAAGAAGATATAACAATTGTAAATATTTACACACCCAACATAGGAGCACCTCAATACATAAGGTAAATGCTAACAGCCATAAAAGGGGAAATCGACTGTAACACAATCCTAGTAGGGGACTTTAGCACTCCACTTTCACCAATGGACAGATCATCCAAAGTGAAAATAAATAAGGAAACACAAGCTTTAAATGAAACATTAAACAAGACAAACTTAACTGATATTTATAGGCCATTCCATCCAAAACCACAGAATACACTTTCTTCTCAAATGCTCATGGAACACTCTCCAGGATAGACCATATCTTGGGTCAGAAATAAAGCCTCAGTAAATTTTAGAAACTTGAAATCGTATCAAGTACCTTTCCTACCACAACGCTATGAGACTAGATATCAATTATAGGAAAAAAATCTGTAAAAAATGGAGCAGCATGGAGGCTAAACAATACACTACTAAATAACCAAGAGATATCTGAAGAAATCAAGGAGGAAATCAAAAGATATCTAGAGACAAATGACAATGAAAATATGACTGAAAACCTATGGGATGCAGCAAAACCAGTTCTAAGAGGGAAGTTCATAGCTATACAATCCTACCTCAAGAAACAAGAAACATCTCAAATAAACAACCTAAACTTACACTGAAAGCAATTAGAGAAAGAACAAAAAAACCCTCAAAGTTAGCAGAAGGAAGGAAATCATAAAGATCAGATCAGAAATAAATGAAAAAGCAATGAAGGAAACAATAGCAAAGATCAATAAAACTAAAAGCTGGTTCTGTGAGAAGATAAAATTCATAAACCATTAGCCAGACTCATCAAGAAAAAAAGGGAGAAGACTCAAGTCAAATCAACAGAATTAGACATGAAAAAGGAGAAGTAACACCGGGTACTGCAGAAATAAAAAGAATCGTGAGAGATTACTACAAGCAACTATATGCCAATAAAATGGACAACTTGGAAGAAATGGACAAATTCTTAGAAAGGTATAAAGTTCCAAGACTGAACCATGAAGAAATAGAAATTTAAACAGACCAATCACAAACACTGAACTTGAAGCTGTGATTAAAAATCTTCCAACAAACAAATGCCCAGAACCAGATGGCTTCACGGATGAATTCTATCAAACATTGAGAGAAGAGCTACCACCTATCCTTCTCAAGCTCTTCCAAAATATAGAGGGAGGAACACTCCCAAACTCATTCTACGAGGCCACCATCACCCTGATACGAAAACCAGACAAAGATGTCACAAAAAAAGAAAACCGCAGGCCAATATTTCTGATGAACATAGATGCAAAAATCCTTAAGAAAATACTCACAGAGTCCAACAGCACATTAAATAAACCACCTCCTAGAGAAAATGAACAAAAAATAAATAAAAACAAAAACAAACAAATGAGACCTAATTTAAAAGCTTTTGCACAGCAAAGGAAACCGTGAACAAGATGAAAAGACAACCTCAGAATGAGAGAAAGTATTTGCAAGTGAAGCAACTGACAAAGGATTAATCTACAAAATATACAAGCAGCTCATGCAGCTCAATATCAAAAAAACAAACAACCCAATCCAAAAATGGGCAGAAGACCTAGATAGACATCTCTCCAAAAAATACATACAGATGGACAACAAACACATGAAAATATGCTCAACATTACTAATTATTGGAGAAATGCATATCAACACTACAATGAGGTATCACCTCACACCAGTCAGCATGGCCATCATCAAAAAACCTACAAACAATAAATGATGGAGAGGGTGTAGAGAAGAGGGAACCCTCTTGCACTGTTGGTGGGAATGTAAATTGATACAGCCACTATAGAGAACAGTGTGGAGGTTCGTTAAAAAACTAAAAATAGAACTACCATATCACCCAGCAATCCCACTACTGGGCATATGTCCTGAGAAATCCATAATTCAAAAAGAGACATGATGTTCATTGCAGCACTATGTACAATAGCCAGGACATGGAAGCAACCTAAGTGTCCATCGACAGATGAATGGATAAAGAAGATGTGGCACATATATACAATGGAATATTACTCAGACATAAAAAGAAACGAAATTAAGTTATTTGTAGTGAGGTGGATGGACCTAGAGTCTGTCATACAGAGTGAGGTAAGTCTGAAAGAGAAAAACAAATATCAAATGCTAACACATATATATCGAATCTAAAAAAAAAAAGGTTGTGATGAATAAAGGAATAAAGGATAAAGATGCAGACGTAGAGAATGGACTTGATGACACGGGGAGGGGGAAGTGTAAGACAGGATGAAGTGAGAGAGTAGCAGTGACATATATACACTACAAAATGTGAAACAGATAGCTAGTGGGAAGCGGCCGCATAACACAGGGAGATCAGCTCGGTGCTTTGTGACCACCTAGAGGGGTGGGATAGTGAGGGTGGGAGGGAGATGCAAGAGGGAGGGGATATGGGGATATATGTGTAAGTATAGCTGATTCACTTTGTTATACAGCAGAAACTAACATAATATTGTAAAGCAATTACACTCCAAAAGATTTTTAAAAATAACAATAATAAAAAGAAAAATAAACCAATTTTTAAATACACAAAAGAAATGAATAAATGTATAAAATATAAGTTAGATCACGTTAGTCCTCCACTCAACACTTCCAAGGGCTGCCATCTCACTCAGAACGGAACAAAAGATCCATTGTAGCCTACGAGACCTTCCATGTTTTTTCTTTTCCCACCATCTCCTCCATCCTCCCCCTTGCTCACACCTCTCCAGCCACAGTTCTTTATTGTCCATTTAACACTCCAAGCAGCCACCCACCTGAGGAACCTTGTGCTTGCTCTTTCCTCTTTCCTCTGTGTGACTTAATCCTCATTTCCATCAGATCTCTGGTCCAACGTTAACCTTTTCAGAAGGAATCTTCTCTGACCACACCCCTGTCACTCTCTAGGCCCCTTACCCTAGCTTTGGTCACAGCTGTTTATCACCTGACATATTAATTTTTTTTTCTTGTCTCTCCCCCTTCAAATGACTCCATGGGAGCAGGAAATCCATCTGTACCTGTATTATTCATTGCCATATCCCCAGCCTTTAGAACGGGGCTTAGCTCAGAATAGAAACTCAGTGTTTCCATTAATAAGTGTATATATGATAATATATATGTTCAGTAAATATTAGAGTGTCATTAATTCGCTTATTGACATATTCTGTTTGAAAGAACCCCTCCCACATGCACACAAACAAAGGTGACATATGTGGAATGCACACATATTATGGTAAATACATAGCTAGTAACACTTGATTTCTGGGCAATAATAAGAGTAATTACTAAATATTAACCGTGGTTTACACAGAGCTTTACATTGTACCATCAAATCCTCACAAGTGTACAGACGGGTATGATTAATATTCCTTTTTATAGATGAGAAAGTGTTGCCAGAGGGTTAACGTCACTCACCTTTGCTCAAACAGAAATTAAGGGGCAGGGTGCTGACAGGAGAGATTTATTGTGCTTTCACCATGTGCCTGGCTCTGCATAAGTGCTTTTCAGGCATCAGGTTAATGAATCCCATAAGAATCCCCTGGGGACCCTGCTATCCCCGTGTGGTGGATGGAAACGAAAACTTGGGTTAAATTACCGTTAGCCGAGTTAGGATTCAGAAGTGGGCACTCTGACCCTCGAGCACGTACGTATTCCCTGTGATTCTATGGCTTCCTACAGGGACCCTCTGCTCTGCTTTCTGGCATTTTTGTTGTCACCACTACAGGTGGCATTTTTGCTTGTCCCCACTACAGATGGCGTTTCTGCTGCCACCACTACAGATGGCTTCTAGGAGACTAAACTGCATTGTGTTGGGCACGTTCAAACACACACTTGAGTAAGATATAAAGCTATTCCACTCCACTTGCCAGACAGGCCAAAAAGGACACCGCATTGTCAGATGTCCTCAAGCAAAATATTAAAAGTGTTGAAGTCATTCAACATTTAAGGTTATTGGCCCAAAATAGATTTTTCAAACTGATATTAAGGTCAAAGCTCCATGAAATAGTTCTATACACAAATACTTGATGTGGGAGAATTATTATTGCTGTGAATACGTTAAAAAAAAAAACAGCTCTTACCTTTGGCACTCACAATTTTTTTCTTATATTTAGACACAGCACTGAGCACTTTAGTCTCAGCTGAATGACTCCATCATATATTGAACAATTTTCATGCATCTGTAAACTGAACTATTCTGAAGTCACGCAGCAATAAATAGTGCAACATCACAAATAACATTATGTCTTATATTCGGGCATGCATTTGTTCTTCCACAGTGTTGAAAATTTAGGTGGGAAGATTGGACTTGCTGTGCTATACTAATGAGATTTTTCTGGACTGCAATTCCTCCCTAGCAGAGTTTTATTTTTTTAAGTGTGATAAATTACTAAACATATGCTGTGTGACTCGAGTTGTTTGGTGAAGAGGGTGAAATTGATGAGCCCAGATGGGTCTTTGCAATGAAGACAGAAGTCCAAGGTGGTTCAAATTTTAATTATGTCCGGTAATAAGATGTATGTAGGGAAGAGGTAGATATATGAAATATCTAAATTTCTAAATTTTTCATAAATCATTCATTCATTCACCAGTACATGTTGGGTGCCTATGTGTGCAGGGCCACGTAATGTATGAGAAACTAGGAATCCAATGATTACTCAGTTCTGGCCCTCAAGGAACTCACACCCTAATTGTACTCAGGGCTTTTAAAATATTGATGCTTGTCTCAGTGAAGTTTCAATAAATTCTATAGCACAGGGTATAACACACATGATGGCAAGCACAATGTTTTCTCTGGCCCTTTTTGTCTGGGACTGGGCATCTGTAGCTGCAAGAGCGGGAAGGAGAAATACATTCATACAACAGATTTCCTGTCAGCTCTCAAATCTGTTTATCCCATGATATGGATGAAATAGTTAAACGTTCAGCTAAATGACAGGTTAAATTGGCTTTTACAGTCTTTTATAGGTCATTTTCCAACTACATCACCTAAACCTATTACCAAAAACATTGACAAAGATCTGAGTAAATTAATACATAGGGAATCCCAAATACTTGAAGAAACACTCTTATGGAAGCACAGAAAACCGATGCGGAAAAATATGATTAAACTGTAATCATGTTAACTTCATACTGAATGGAAGTTTGTTACCTTCATTCTTGGAACTTTTCTTTCTGAAAATACAGTTTAGTGTTAATTCTGAAGTCCTACCTGGAAGTCTCATGAAAATAAATAGTCATTTTTAAAGGAAGTATAAACCCTTAATGGGTGATAGGTCATGTGTAGAGATTTAAAAACTGGAATGTTTTAGAATTTAGACATTGGTTGTGGACTAAAAATATCTTTAGTTACGGCAGTCATGGAGTTTTTCCAGATTCCAGGATGGATGCTAATGCTTATTTGTAGGTCACTTTTTCCATATATGAGCAAACTGCAGTAGCCAAAGAAGTGGTTAATTCTATCATCAAACAGGTAAAGTTTTAAAAAGCAGCTCAACAGTTATTCAAACATCCATTAAGCATTATTTTGGGGGGAGGCGATTGGTAAACAAACTCAAAGATCACTCACATTTTTGTCTTGGTAAATATTTTTCGTCTCACTGATTTGATGTGTCCACCCTTCTGCCTTTCCTCTGGTCTCCCCTCTAAAGCAAAGAAGCTGGCATTATCTCCTGTCTCAGGGTTAAAGTGAAAGCCATCAGAAGTCAACACTTTTATTTGCATCTAGAGACATCTTTTCCTAGTGAAGTTCCCTCTTATAGAAGCATAAATAGTCTCCTATTATCCCCATTTTTCAAATAATAAAGTCAACGCTAGGAGAAGTAAAGGAACTTTCCCAAGGTCACATAGCTAATAAATGATTGATAGAGGAGGTAGGTGAATCCAGATCAGTGTGGTTCCAGTGCTGAAACCTGTCTTGCTCTAACGGGGTATCACTCACCCTGTTCTAGATCTCATACCATTCTGCCTCTCCAGGGACCCTGAGATAGGGCTGTTATCCCTCTGGCTTCTGAGCATTCAGTCTTTCTCCCTCTGTGGTCCCCTTCCTGTTCACGTGCAAGCGTGTGCTTTAGGCAGAAGAGATGTGAGGAATGAGGTCATGGAGAAGAAAACAGTGTGTAAAGACAACCACACACATGTCCATCTTACTGGAAGATAAACCCTGATGATACGTTTATTGATATGATATGTTTATTGAATCCTCCCTCCTGGCAATGATTGTAACTTAATAATATTCTTGCTCATGAGACTGAAAAACTGAATACAGAATAGGTGGTGGTGTCAGGATTCCAGCCCTGATCTCTCTAATCCCTAAAGCCATGCTCTTCCCATACAATAAACATTTACCTAAAATTTGTGATATTTGAATATTTCTTATTAGGATATTGAGAATTGTTATTAGAAAATTCTGCATATGTGTTCATAGATTCCTGAGCAAACTAGCATCTGAAGAGAATCTCCATCATCTTCTAGGCTGTTCCCAATGAAAGTATCCTTTATTATCTTCATTTCTTGATGGTCAGCATCTATCTCTTCCACTCTGTCTCTCCCTGAAAGTATGACGTAGGCCATTGTTCCTTCCCTTGTTCTGAAGAGCTTGATATCCTAACACTTGTTCATGAATACATTTTCTTTTGGAGTTCTTGGTGCTTTTGGAACTTAATTCTCATCTCATCTTAAATTTTTCCAAACTGCAAGATATCTTTAAAACAACCATGCAGGTAATCAATCTGTTTTGCTTTCAATCAATAAAGAATAATTAATTTGGCTGGTCTGCAATGGACAATGTTTCTTCCTAAATTTTCAGTATGTGAAATTCCATTCAAAAGCAAGAATGTAGAATTGTCTCTACCCCAGTGGTCAGCTCTGCGATGACCATATTACCAGGCGAATAGACTGCGAGAAACCCGATAGGGGATACGTGGGTTGCAAATCCTAAGGAATACATATGGTTTTAAAGGGCATGAAAATATTTCTCCTATGTCTGCCTCTGACAAAAAATGAAATGATAATTCCTCTCTTGATTTGAAGAAAACCTTGACCCGGTGATATGTTGGACAAACTGCTTGATTTCCCCATGCTTTGAATCTGATAAAAGCAATTATTTGAGCTAATCACTTGTTTGTATAAACTGTATCTAAAATATTCAAACTGAATGATGCTTTTTTATTGAGTAACAGTCAACGCGCTTAAAGGGTCCCCTTAGTCTTTCATGTGAGACTGTGCATTCAAAAGGAGCCCTTTACAATTTTTTTCCCAAACATCCATACTAGCAAAAATTTATTATGTTAATAAATCACGATTGCTATATGCTGTACATGCTTTCAGGTGGAACTCAGTAATTATTACGCCCAGAATGTACCAATCTCCAAAAAAGAGTCAGACTTTTGATCTGTTTTGTCATTTGCCTTCATCAGGCATCTCTATGGGAGGTTTCTAGCAGTAACACCAAAGTACTTTTTTTAAGTGACAGCATTTTAAAAAAAGGAACAAGAAAATATCTTCCTGCTGGTATTAGAAACATTTAAAATTTAATATGTTTTGAATATCATGATTTAATTAGAAATATCTAGGGGATATAAATAGGTCAGTAGCACAGTGGTGATATTTATACTCACTAGGAGGTTTACAAAACATCACCAGCTCATGTAAAAGGAGAAAAAAGCAAAAGTAACTGCACTGTGTTCTGAAGAACCAAGCAAACATTATATTGTCTCCTTTGTCTCATTTTGCCTTTCACTTCTCTTTATCTTTTAGCAACCATCATTTTCATGTCCAAAAACAAAGGTAAAATATTCTGGTATGACGTATTTGTGGTAGTGGTTAGTTCCTTCCTTTAAATAAAGCCATTAGAATTTCTCCCCATTAGAATAATGGGGGGAAAACAAGGTTACAGAGCCTCCGTCATGGGATTGTAATAAAAATAATTCTCAAAATAGAATTGGAAGCATGGTGCATGGCGGCAAAAACATAATCGTCTAGATATAGTTGGAACACAGGACTCCCAGAGACTCCCTAGACCTAATTACTGCTAAATTGACAAAAGTAGCTAAAATTACTTTGGATAGTGTTTTGCCCTGTGATTTTGATGCTCTACAGATCAATGTAATTTTATTAGTTCTGGGTGTTTAGAGCTACGCGTATCCCAAGTTGTTTCTTAGCATTATAAATAAAATTTCAAAAAGTGCAGTATCAAAAACAGACAAGGATATAAAGACATAGTGCCAGGGGACAAGCAGATTTGCCTCTAATCTAAGTGGCCTCTGAAGTCAGACACACCAGGCTCCTAACCCTGCTTTTGCCACCTATCGGCTATGTACCCTTGAGCAAATTATCTGTCTGTTTGCTCTTCAAGGAAATCAAGCTAATAATGACTACCTCATGGAACTATTGTGAAGAATATGTTTCTTAAAATTGCATAGAAGAGTTTAACCTAGTTCCTGATACTTCGCAGGTGCTTCATAATTTTTTATTACTATTTTGTATTTTCTGCAACCACTACTGATTATACCAAAACCATAATCTTACCTACACCGTAGTTGCAGTCACATCCCTATAACCTACTCTGATGATTTCCCATATGGTCTCTCCTTGTTCTCCGTAACTTATGTAGCCCCATAAGTTATAGGTATGAGTTTGAAATCAAATTCATGATAGCTCCTCCTCAACGCCTTGTTCCCCCTTCGCTATGGTTCCTAACTTAATGCTGCGATGCTCTCGAGCCCCTAGAATCTCCCTAATTCTTGACAGTCACCCAGTCACCCGACGTGGTTAAGTATATTTCTAAAATATGGTGCTCAGTCATCACCTCTTTACTTTCATCCTCACTGCTACTCACCACTTCTTGTATTTTGTCACCTACTGGCAGGATTATTGAATAACTACCTGCCTGGTTTCACAGTCAGCAGGCATTTTTTTCCCCCCTCATTTTCCAAGGTTACCAGATCATCCTGCCTAGATAAGAAGTTGGCTTGTATCGTTTATCTGCTCAAGGTCTATCCACAACCTCCTACAGCCTTTTTCCTGAATCAGGTACAAAACCCCTAGCCTGGCTAGGGTATGTGGATCTTGAATTTGGGCCAGGTGCACCTGAATGATTCTACTGGTTTGACTAAATTTATCATGTGTTCAGGTTCAGCTGCTGGTCAACTAGATGGCTCTTCTGAGCTTTCACCAATTATCTGCTGGGACAGCAAAGGTTCATGGGCCACATCTCTTTTGTCATCCAGAAGGCTAGCTTGAGCTTGGTTATGTAGTTAGTTTCCAGGGTATGATTAGTAGCAGGAGAGGAAGGTCTCTTAAAATGCAGGCTACAAATTTGCATAACATCACTGCCAGCCAATGCTATCAGTCAAAGAAGGTACAGGGCAGTTCTGATGTAAAGGATGTGGAAGTAGACCCCAGCCCTTGATGGGGGAAACTTAAAAAGTAATGTGTTCTTTTTTGTAATCTACCGCAGCAAGTGATACAGACTGCAGTGTGGAGGTACAGACTCCCCTTCTATCAGAAAGTAAAGTGTTCCGGGCTTCCCTGGTGGCGCAGTGGTTGAGAGTCCGCCTGCTGATGCAGGGGACGCGGGTTCGTGCCCCAGTCCGGGAGGATCCCACATGCCGCGGAGCGGCTGGGCCGGTGAGCCATGGCCGCTGAGGCTGCGCGTCCGGAGCCTGTGCTCCGCAATGGGAGAGGCCACAACAGTGAGAGGCCCGCGTACCACAAAAACAAAAACAAACAAACAAAAAAGAAAGTAGAGTGTTCCTATGAAACCTTTCATAATCCTCAGTGGCAAAAAGAGATGAAGCAAATATCTTAGGTCACATCTTGCAAAAGGATACACGAAATAAATGGAGATAAAGCACAGATGCTCACAGACACAGTGCAAAACTATGGTGGCTTGATACTGAGATGCTGAGTGTAGCTGCAAAACCGATGCTGAACACTACTTTTGCCTTTCACCTTTTTTTGGAAAAGTGAAAATCCTCTGGATTTCTTTCAGTTAAGGACAACAGGTACTAATGTAGGTCTTCTGTAATAGCGAAATGGAGTAAAATGAGCTTTTAAAAGTGAGGGATACCTGTACCTTGTGAAACAGGGAGGAAAACAGGAAACCAAGAGTCTTGGAAGAAACACGGACAGGAAGGGGGGTAGAGTAACATGAGCTACATATAGACTGACAGGATTTGGTGTAGTTACCCTGTAGCTTTCACTCAAGTCCTGCCTTTGTACACTGAGAAGTAATGATTAATATTCTAGCAAGTGTACTGAGGCTTCCCTTAAACTCTGTCTCCTTAAACTTTAGCTCCCTAAACCTCTATCTGGAATTTTTCTAGATCATATGCTCCCCGTTACTTAGGTTCAAACAGGGCTGCTCTCATACTTAGAGGCAACTGCAGTCAGGGGTAAAACCTGCAGTGATACGCTACACTGATACACACTTCTTAGGTCCAGACCCGGCATTTTACAACATTTAAATATGAAGCCTTTGTTAATAGGAGGCATATTGTTCTAAGTGTTTTTGACTTAAAATTAATAATATTCTAGAGCTAAAACTCCAGATACGTTCAGCAAGTCCTGGGAAGAGGGAGAAAATGGAGAAGGAGAGTATAAGCAAAATTAAATCATATACAATTTTCAGAGGGAGTTTATAGATACAAGTTCACCCTTTTAAAATATTTCTTTTGACAGATAATATGTATACAAGAAACACAATGAACAGTTCCAGATATGATATGATTAAAAAATACCATTCTCATTCTAGCTCCCCAGTTTACTAATTTCTCTCACAGGATGAGCCCCGCGTTACTGATTTCTTGTTTATTCTTACAGAACTGTAAGAATCTTCTTCTTTCTTTCCATCTTCATCTTTCTTCTTAAGAGGTAGTCCACTGTGCCTCTGTTTTACAGTTAACTATTCCCTTTTGACAAGTTATTCACAACTTATATTGTAAATCAGTTTATGTCAATCAGTCTGTTAGTAAACACGAAGTTGCCTCGTGTTTTTTGAACTGGTATATTTATGTCCAATTGTTTACCAAAATTGAATCAATCCTCTGTTGAAGTTAAGTTATAATCTCCAGTATTTTGTACTGTTGAGCCTTGTGTAACATGGGATAGCGGCACTGACCCCTTGCACAGTTGAAATCTGAGTATAACTTTACAGTCAGTTCTCCATATCCACGGTTCTTCCATATCTGTGGCTCTGCATTTGTGGATTCAGCCAATCTCGGATTATACAGTACTATAGTATGTTTTTATTGAAAAAAGTCCACATATATGTGGACACTTGCAGTTCAAACCCATGTTCAATGGTCAACTATATGTATAAACACTCTTAAAATGAATGTTCATATTTAATGACACATTTAAATAAATGACACATTTTTTAAGAGTGTCATTTCTTACATATACCAGAATATATCTGTGGAAAGAATCTTAGGACTGGAATTGCTGTTATAAAAAAGGGTACATGCATCTGTCATTTTGAAAATATTGCCAAATTGCTAACAGTTGAGCTTTTTGCTCTGTATAATTTTAAAATTATTTTATTCCAATCAAATTTAGAAAATCTTTTCCATTACAGTTTCTGAGCTTTGTGTCATTCTTAGGGATTTTATTTTTTTTTTCAGTTCAGGACTTTAAATCCCTCATTTCATTTGAAAATGTTGATGTTTTATTATTTTATTTTTCTGTATATTATTTAATTTATTATTTTAATTATATAACCTACCTTCATTTGTGTGTAAAGTGTGATGTAGAAATACAGTTTCTTTTTCAGATGTCTATTCAGGTGGCCTAATCCATTTATTGACTAATACATATTTTTATTAGTGATTTAGAATTATATCTTTATTATCCTACTTAATTTTTGATGTCATTTTCTTTCTCATCCCTTATTTACTAACACTTCTTTTGTTTGTATTAGATAGCAAACACTAGTTTTACACAGGAATCCACAGCTAAGTAGAGGAAAGAGGTTTCATAGTTTGGCAAGATTGATGAAAAACAGTCTGGAGCTGCCACTGAAAGAAGAAGAAACAAAGCAAAGAACCCAAATAAATAATAAAGAAAGCAGTATCCAGAGGGAACTAGACAAAGAAGGTTAGATGTGTACATCCACATGATATTATATAGCTATCCACATATGCATCGCCATATAATGGAAAGAGGAAGCAAGAGAAACCATAAGCCTAGTGGGAAGAGAAAGATAGAGAAGGATTTACAAATGATATAAAGTCCATAGACGTCCAGAGGAATAAAAATTAAACTGTGGGACTTCCCCGGTGGCACAGTGGATAAGAATCTGCCTGCCAATGCAGGGGACCCTGGTTTGATCCCTGGTCCGTGAAGATCCCACATGCCGCGGAGCAACTAAGCCCATGCAGCACAACGTTGTTAAAAAATGTACTATGAGGCAAGGTTTCAGCGTTATGGGAATGGGAAAGCTTTACTGAGAATTTTTAGGAATAAATAGACAAAAACACAAACTTTAATGTCAATGACCACAAAAGAAGAAAAGCATGATAAACCCTTTTCTTATTTATTTGTATCCAAAAAGTAATCCAGAATGCTTATGTTAAGCATTCAGCTTTAGAGATTAAAACTGTGACCTGATTGTGAAGAGTTCTCAACCAGACACACACACACACACACACACACACACACACACACACACACTCACATGATTTGACCAAAGGAGCTGGAGAATGCCACTGCACTCTAGTCCATTACTAAATAACATGTCACATGTCATTCATGTTGGTTATTTCCACTACACCTTGTCTCATACGTTTTCATTTTGTCCTAAGTGTTTGGGATCTGCTTTTTAAACTTCAAAATGTGTTTTGTTGGTGTTTACAAATCGCAACATTACAGAATTCCAGAAATCTGATCTTTGAAAAGGTGGAGATTTTACGGACTTAACTCTGTACCCCATAAGGTAATCACTAACTGTGATCCTTAATACTGACATAGTTCTGGAGATTCTGGAAGATTAATTATTTTATTTTATTTTATTTTTGCGGTACGCAGGCCTCTCACTGTCGTGTCCTCTCCCGTTGCGGAGCACAGGCTGCGGACGCGCAGGCTCAGCGGCCATGGCTCACGGGCCCAGCCGCTCCGCGGAATGTGGGATCTTCCCAGACCGGGGCACGAACCCGCGTCCCCTGAATCGGCAGGCGGACTCGCAACCACTGTGCCACCAGGGAAGCCCCTGGAAGATTAGATTATTAAGCTTCAAAGATGTAGTTGGCTGCTAGCAATAGTATTTGAATGGCTGATTGCAGAAGTTAAATGAAAAGAAAAAGACAGCAACCACTTAACGACAGAAATCTGGAGCTCTGTACAGTTGTCTCCACGAGCACCATTTTCTGCCTTTCTAGCTGTGCTAGAAAATTTGTGCCTACACAAATTCCGTGACTTCCTTGAGTTTCTATTTACACAAGTTTGAAATGCATATATGTGTGTATATAGGTACATTTATACATATATATGTGTATAAATGAACATATATATAAAACATATGAGACTCATTAACTGGCTGGACGCACCTTATGCCTCACCTCTTCAGCAGAGCTCCCTCTCCAGTGTACAGTTTAATAGAAATAATTTTAATCTTGAGAATTTCCAAATAATGACAAGAAGTTATAAGTGATGCCTAATTTCATTACTCTCTTTTGTACTATCCACCCATTAATATCATAAAAATAAGATGAAATAATGCTGAATTGAAGTATCAGTTGGCTTAATAAATTTTATTAAATACATTTAATGATTAAATAAATGACTTTTTCACTCTATTTTAAACTTTGGAATTTATGTATGTATTAATACATAATGCATTAATTAATTTAAAGTATAAAATCTAAAAAAACTATATAAAGAAGGTAATTCATAACTATGTGGCCAGATTACACATCTATTATCATATCATAATCAATAAATTTGTACTTGTATTAATTGCAAGGCAACTACACTTCCTGGGTGTCTGCCTTAAAGATGCTGATACCCATGGTGTTAGAAATATTAGACAGAGTATGTGAGTTCTTCGTTGCTCATTTCTTGATGTCAGTAGTTCTCAAAGTGTGGTGCCCAGATCAGTAGCATCAGCATGGCCTGGAAATTTGGAAGTCCAAAACTGGGTCCCACCCCAGACCTACTGAGTCCTGAGATAGAAACTCTGGGGGTTGGGACTCAGAAATCTGTGTTCTAACAAGTTCCCTAGGTGACTCAGATGCTTGCTCAAGTTTGAGAACCACAGCTCTATGTGAATCTATGCTGTGAATTCTAAACTTCCCGCCCTGAAGAAGAAAAACTGAAATTGCGTCACAAAAACCCAGATAATGCATCCCAGAGATTCACAATTACATGGTACTAGTAAATTAGAGTGTCATATTGAATGTTTCTTTTAGGTAAATAAATGTTTTGATGGGAATTTTGCCCCTTCCTTGGTCTGGTGAAGGTAATCTTGGAATCCAAGTGTATATGTATGTATGTAATGCAGAATGAAAGGGTGCCTACACAATTTACTGTTTACTTTAGAGCAAGGCTAAAAGGCATAGTCATACCTGTTGGAACCTACTGAATATAATTTTTACATATTGTTCTTTCAAAAAAGATGACTTTAATTGCCCAAAGAGAAATTGCCTCACCAGTACTTTTCTTTTTTCATTTAAATGTACAATACATCTGGAATTTCTTTTGAGGTAAGTATATGTTAGGAGTCTATCTTTTTTTTCTAAGGAACTCCCTATCCCAAGATTATATAAGTAGGAAAACTTTTTGACTGTCAGAGGAGAACTTCTCAATACTACAGTCTATTTGAAAATTTCAGAAAGAATCTGTCATCTATTCTTTCTCTACAAACCATTTAACAGCATTTTATCATTGCGCTTCTTCACTGAATTGACTGAAAATTGACTGGTTAGTGTGAGGTAGGAGAGCAAATGTTTGACTAATTCTGACTTTTCTTCAAGTTAACCAGTTCCTTCTCATATTTTTATCTCAGTTTAAGAAAACTGCAGTGATTTTTTCTTCTGATGATGATCCCAGTAAAGTTATTTGTTTCAACGCATATTTTGGAAATTTGCAGTTCAAAACACAAATCCCTTGGTCCCTCTCTATTACTCTTTGTTGTAAGGTGATACAGTGTAAAGTCCCTTACAAAGGCCGATTGCTAATTTTCCTTAGTAAGAGTCTCCTTTCAGAGAAAACTAAACCATGTCTTTCTCTCCGTGGAGGTCTGAGACAAAAATAGCACCTCCATGCCTCATCAATTTGAATATTCCATTCAGCCTTCAAAGTACTGTTGAGATGATCTTTTCTTATCAGAGCTGGGCATTCCTCAGGGTGCTCTTCTGTAATCAGAGAGCAGTACGTTGACTACACTACAGAGACTCTGGCCTGGTGGACTCTGAATAGAATTGCCCGAGAGAGACCCAGTTCTTATTCTTTCATTAACTTTCAATTCTTACTAAACCCCTTAATCTTTCAGTATTTCATGTTTTGTATCTGCAGTAAGTGATAATAACGCTGATGTATTCTACCAGGAGATTGTTAGGATTAACTAATTAATGGTCACAAAGAGCCTTTTAAATGGAAAGTGCCAAATGTCTTTCCTGGTATGAAGCAAAATCATTTTGCTTGCCTGTCCTTTGTTGTTAAGCTGTCTTCTATCATCTACTTTCAGAGTGCTTAGGCCCATCTACTTTTCAATTCAACTCCTTCCAAAAGACTTTTAAATAAAATCAAACTACTTTAGTTCCCAATTATGGGTAAGGAAATGATCCTACTTTTATAGCTCAGTGCCTGGGGGACACAAGTCATAAGGTGCTTCTAATTCACCAGAATCAGAATGCTTTAAATACTCACTGGAATGTTTCAAAAGTCCAAAACAAAAAGACCAATATAGCATAAGGAAATTTCAAGAGATCAGGATTCAAATTACCAGAAACCTCAGTTGCCTGGAAAACATTTTCCTGACAATTCAGCTTTCATGCAATAAAGAAATCATACATTTGATTTTTGAAAATATACACACAGATGTCCCCAATAGACATTTTTTTCCAAAGAAGATATACAGATGGCTGACAGACACATGAAAAGATGCTCAACATCACGAATCATCAGGGAACTGCAAATCAAAACTACAATGAGATATTACCTCACATCTGTCAGAATGGCTAGTATCAAAAAGACAACAAATAATAAGTGTTGGTGAGGGTGTGGAGAAAAGGGAACTCTCGTGCACTGTTGGTGGGAATGTAAATTGGTGCAGCCACTGTGGAGAACAGTATGGAGGTTCCTCAAAAAATTAAAACTAGAACTGCCCTATGATCTAGCAATTCCACTTCTGGGTATTTTTCTGAAGAAAACAAAACATTAATTTGAAGAGATATATACACCCCTATGATCATTGCAGCATTATTTACAATAGCCAAGATATGGAAGCAACCAAAGTGTCCATTGGTAGACATGGACGTACAAATACTGTATGATTTCATTTATATGTGGAATATTAAAAAATGAATAAATATAACAAAACAACAACAGAGTCATAGATACAGGGAACAAATAGGTAGTTTCCAGTGGAGGGTGAGATGGATGAGTGAAATAAGTGAGGTAGATTAAGAGGTACAAACTCTCAGTTACAAAATAAATGAGTGAAGTGGATGAAATATACAGCATGGGGAATATAGTCAAAAATACTGTAATATCTTTGCATGGTGACAGATGGTAACTGACATCATGGCGACCATTTTGTAATGTATAGAAATGTTGAATGACTATGTTGTACACCAGGAACTATCATAGTGTTGTAGGTCAATTATACTTCAAGCAAACAAGCTCACAGAGAGATCAGATCTGTGGTTTCTAGAGGTGGGGGTGGGGGGAGGGGGAATTGGATGAAGGTGATCAAAAGGCTCAAACTTTCCTTTATAACATACATAAGTACTAGGGTTGTAATGTACAACATGACTGATACAATTAACACTGCTGTATATTATGTGTGAAAGTTAGCATAAATCCTGAGTTCTCATCATACTGAAAAATATTTTCCCTTTTTCTTTAATTTTGTATCTATATGAGATGATTGATGTTCGCTAAATTTATTGTGATAATCATTTCATGATGTATGTAAGTCAAATCATGCCGCACACCTTAAATGTGTACAGTGCTATATATACATTATACCTCAATAAGAGTGGAAGAAAAAAATTAATTAAAAAATAAATATGCACAGAAATTCATGGATATGTCACACTCTACTCAACCTTCTATAGAGATGCATCTTTAGACTAGATGACTGCATAATTTATCATCAAAACCAGGACACTACTGAGAGTGAAAGAAGCTATTATTGATTCAACCAGAAGATCAGGATTAGATCAGAGCCATCCTAGACTAACCAGTATATATGGTCACCCTGTCCATACATCTACTGAATGATAATCATTAGCATTCAGTTTGATGATGCTGGTTGATTCAGGCAAGATTTTCAGTTTCTCTGTTATTAGCAGAAATAGAAACACAAAAAAGTTTCTGTTTAAGCCTGTGTTAATTAATTAATTAGAAATTTCTATTTACTAATCATTCTAGAAACATTGAGTCCTCATAATTCAGACAGGCACCAGGACAGTAATTAAATAAAGCAATTGTCTGTTTTCACAGTATCAATTCTCTGCCTTCTGTTTTGGAGTAGCCCCATCTTATGCATGGCCCATTCTAGATTCCTGCCCTCCGGGGATGTGATGGAAGGGAATTGGTCTGGTAGGGCACCTAGGAAAGCCTCAGAGTTTTTTTTACCTTGTCCAGGACTGCACTGTCTTAGCAAAGAATCACTTACCGGAGAAGGAGTCATGCTAGCAAGTAGTGGCTCCCCAGCAGATGCTCTGGCTGTAAACAATCACAGCCCTGAGCTCAAGAGCAAAGAAATAAGCCTTTTCGTCTGATTTTAGTGTGGGTAAAAATCACTAATTTGTTTTCCTAAAGTAGAGATTACTGAGCCCCACCCTCAGAGATACTAATGCAGTTGGCTTTGCAAGGGACCCAGGATTTGCATGTCTCAAAACATCCTCGGTTATTCTGAAGGAAGTGGCCAGAACCTCTTTTCTAAGAAAATTGTTTCCAGACTTTAAACACCAAAGTTTGCACCATAACCTAAACATGGTCCATAATTATGGTTTTACCTGTATTTACAATGAAGCAATTTGGACAATGAGGACTGCAATTTGAGAGGCTAAACATATTTAATATCTTCTATAAAATAAGAAAGAACTAGTAGGAGAACGTATTTTCTTACGAAGAAATTTTTTTAAAGATTAAATCATTTAAAACTGGAAGCTTAATTCAAGAAGGCTTTCGTCAAAAACTGTACCTCTTAAAATGCCTCAAGTTGTTCTAAAGCAAGTGGCCAATGTTTCTCACACACACTGAGAAATACTGTCCTTAAAAGCTGAAGACCAATCTAGTTGACCATAACAGAGCTTTATCTTTCATGACAATGGTTTTGTAATTTGTAAAATGATTCCTACACATTTAGGGTATTATTATTTTTTTATCCTACAAACCATAAGCAAACATCTTGGAATGTCTTACAATTTAATAGGGAAAAGGGACCAAGTGCATAAAACACTTAGGGTCGTGCAAATTAAATTTTATGACCTTGATTATTTAAAAAGAGTTTGAGTCTCTATTTGTGCTCTGAACTTATTCCATCTTCCCCATAAGATTACAAAACATTCTAAGATATGAGTTGCTATTATATTGGCTAATTATAATAATGACAATGGTCAACAGTTTTATGCTAGGTATGTGCTAAGTGATATACACACAAAGTCATTCAGTAAGAGTTTATTCATTTTTATTAATTAGCCCCGCAACTTTTTGTTTGCCTTCTGTGAAAAGGGGCATACTCTGCAAGATGCTGGTGATCGTGATGAACACGGTAGATGATAATAGAGCTCTAACTTCAAACCTCAATATGGACATTTACAAGACAACTTACTAAGAGTTGTAAATTGATCAAGTTAGACGTGTTGACATCGATTGGAAGAAAACATGCCATAACTCAATGCCTTTTATCATAGGTTCATTTTTCTAGCTGAGTCCTCAAAAATACAGTTAAAACAAGAGGAGAGACGTGATAAATGCTTTGACAGATGAGGAATAACATTTCAAGAATTTTTTTCTTTTCTTGGAAAGAGAAAAACCTAAGGCTCCCTTTATGTTCAATTATTGAATTCTCCAAAGGCCCAGTATGAAAGCCATTACAAATTCTTGCAGTAAGCCAACAATAAAAGTATATTTTAGAACACTCAAAAAATACAAACAAGAAAATAGCTGCAAAGATGAATAGCTACTATCTCTAACTTTCACAATCCCTGAGCTAAATTTTGCTTAATTAAAATTAAACAACCATGGCCATAGAAAAGTTTCATGATAAAACCTTAATTCAAGTGGATTGTTGACTATTTACCAGTTATGAGCTATCATAACTTAGTTACTGAACTAATCCTCACTTATTGAATCTATAATATGAATAAAAATACTATTGATTTCACAGGGTTGTTCTGAATAGTATAGAGGTAATGTTTTTAAAGTATTTAGCACTGTTGAGTGGAACACAGCGTTTACCTAAAACAAATAGACTGCCAAGTTATTTCTCTGGCAAAACTGGGTTTATTTAGAATCAACAAAAAATTGCAGTTCAAGGTCTGCAACAATGGTGAACTATGTGCAAGTCTCTGGTAACGAGAAGAGGACTCTTTCATAGAGAAGAAAAGGAAGCTGGGAGGGCTATGTTAAACTAAGGATACTTTGGAGGAATTGAGAGTTTGAAGTACAGTGGCTTCTCATTGGCTGAGTTGTGACAGTCTCTCATTGGCTGAGCTCCTGCCAGGTACAAAGAGGAAGTCTTTCTTCTTCCTGTTGGCCTCTGCTATTGCCAGAAGGCATGAAATCTCCCCCTCCTGGCCTCCCAAACCTATTTAAATTGAGTTTTCTGCTTATTAATTTTTATAATAGTAAATGCTCAAGAAAATTAGCTATTGTTTTACTCTAAGTCAAATCATTTAATTAATTATTTCTCAATTCTATTTTCTGTAATATCAGTACAACAATGTACTGTATAATACAAGGGGTCCTAATGAGTTCATGGATATTTAGACCTCATAAGATGTCTGTTGTCTTTAAAATTTAAGTAAAAAAGTTATAACTAAGCCATTTTTCAAACTATAAGCAAAGGACCACAGAACTTGTTCCTTAAAAATCTCAGCTCTAACTGTACCTGTTACCATACGTTTGAAGACAGCTTACTTTTTAATACTGATCTGAGTTTGTATATTCAGCAATCCTTTCCTCAGATTCTGTACTTTATGGAGTATAATTGAGAGGCTTTCAATTACTGAGAAAAGAATTGATGAATTGTTAACCATTCCCCTGTGGGAATAATGTCTCTGACTCAATACAAATACAAATCATGTTCGAGAACAAGCTTGACAACTGTTTCTGAGTTTCATTATGCAGACCTTTTTTTTAAAATTTATTTTTAAAATTTTTATTTTTTAAAATTTTTATTTTTTTAACATCTTTATTGGAGTATAATTGCTTTACAGGGGTGTGTTAGTTTCTGCTTTACAACAAAGTGAATCAGTTATACATATACATATGTTCCCATATCTCTTCCCTCTGGTTTCTCTTCAGAACGCATAAATCTTTCGCCTTTTACTATGCAGAGCTTTTTACATTCCACTCTCACCGACCCCACCCACTCACCATTGTATTTTTTACTTTATTACCTTGTCATTTTATTACATACTGTAAGACCTCTCAAAAGTTCTTTGGGGAACTCAAGGGAAATATTAAGTGTTTATAGTAGATTAGATGGTGCTTTTCAAAGGCACACATTTTGGTGTGTGGGAAATTTAGGTTGTAGGACTGATGTTAAAGCTTTACTTGTTCCTTAAGGCAACTCCCAAATGCCACTCTCCTCCCCTGAGCTCACCAAAGCAGCCCCTCACTCTTGGCTGTGTTCTCAGGTCTATCTTGACATAGGTCAAGCACACTGATTGCCCTCCAGTACAGCCTGTAGAAACTGTGGCCAGGGACTGCACAAGCACTCACCTTGGCTTTTCCATCATGTAACTGCTTGATTCTTCCTCATTGTTTGGCCACATATATACTGAAATGTCAACATTTGTTTTTCTATTTCCTACCAAAATCTCTTAAAGAAGGGATTATATTTAGTCACCCTCTATTTAGGTAAAAATATTTGCTAGTGATAATGCTTCATCATTTGCCATTATTGGAATAACCAGAACACAGATTGCAAAGCTTTCAGTTTTATCCTCAATGATTGGGTTGAAGAGGAAAAGCATTGATTCTCTTAATAAACAGGCAGAAGAGTAAATGGGGGTGGTTACAAGTTCTTCCTTTGTTTTTATCTTTTGTAAGCACATACAAACTCAAAATTCCATATTTTCTGCTTTATTCCAATGACAAGGCAGTCATACTCTTAGAATGGGCAAGTGCAAAAAGTATGCTTTGATTTTTGTGATAGCTGTCATTCTCAGTACATTTGAATCCACACAGTTGAATCCAAACTGTGAATGTGTGTGTGTGTCTGTGTGTGTCTGTTACGGCTATATTTCTGTAAGTAGGGGTAGCTTTTATTTGGTTCAGCACAGTGATTTTCCTGGAGGACGTTTTTAAAAGGAAACTGTCTACGTGAAGAAGAAATGCTGTAGTTATAATCCTCAGAGTTAACGTTTTCAAATATGTATAAGTGGCGTACATTCCCTTGTTTTGCTGTTTTATTTTCAATCCAAGATTTTTAGAGCATTTTTTGCTCACATCTCTCTCCCCACTCCTCAAATCTCATGCATGATGCAAGATAGAAGTTAGAGGTCAGACAAATAAAATGAGATGTAATACCTGGGGAAACTCCCTCCCTTCTTTCCTCCCTCCCTCCCTCCCTCTGTCCCTCCTTCTCTCCTTACCTTCTTTCCATCTTTGCCTCCTTGCTTTGTTTTCTCTTTGGGGCATTTTAAATCTATTTTAGATTGCAATTTATACCATCCCCAGGTCAAGTTAAAAAGCCCAAGCCAATCTGCAGACAGGTTACCCCAGGCTCTTATTACCATTCTGTGCAAATTTCTGTTTCTCCTTAAGATTGTTTTACTGACATCTAAGCACATACAATGGAAACTTTACCACTGGTAAAGATTTTGTCCCTTGATTTGCCTTTTCAAACTATTTTCCCTTGATTTACCTTTTCAAAGTCAACCTAATGTTTTGAAATAGTACCCAGTATTGGTGAGCCTAAGTTGAAAAGTGGTATTCTCAGAAAGAAATGATTAAACTGTATACCGTAAAGGGAAGCAATTTGACAATAATATCAAAAGCATTAAAGATATATATATATATAAATTGTAATCGAGTAGCAACCCATGCTAATAAAATAATCAAGCATATACACAAATCTTTTCAAGTTGCAATTCATAATGTTAGAATATGAGAAATTTCTTGAGTATCCAATGATTAGAGAATTAATCAATAAATTAATCAAAATTAGAATATTATGGTAGCATTAAAATCATGTTTGCTTTTAAGGGAAAAGTACATTTTGTGTGTATTTCAGAAGGATATTTTAAATATACTAAATAATACTAATATACTAATAATATTAAATGAGAAAAGAAAGTTTTAAAAGTGCAAATCATTTATGATTATAATTCTGAAACCATATATATATATATATAAGGTTTCTCTCATATATATTAGAATACAGCAAAATTTTAATGTTCTATTCAATTACCTCTGCATGGTGATATCATTAGCTTTTTCTGTATTGTCTACACTGAACATGTATAACTGGAAAAAAAGATATTAATCTGGAAAAAAGCTCATTTTAAAGATATCAAATGATTTCTCATCTGTTCTACTGTTCACAATACACTAGTTCTTATTGCTGTTAATTTTGTCAATATCTCCTAAATCTATCTTCTCTACACTACACACATTTAAGATTCCCAAATGCTTCCTTTAAATGTTTTACATTATCCTTGATTAATAAAATCAAACTGCTGCAAAATATAAAATATTTACAAAGCTTGATTCAGTGAAAATGTAACCTCATTTATATTGCCAGGAAGAGTATACAGTTAATGGAGAATGTGATTCAAAGAAATTGAAAACCTTAAATGCATGTGAACCTTATTTAACAAGATATTAGCAGTAATAGTATTCAAGGAATCACGAAAGTTAGTGAGATCTTATTATCGGCCTGTTTGTACTACAGCTCTCTGCTGGGAAGATCCACAGGAATCTTCTAATGCCATGGTCTATAAGTTGTCTCATGAAGAGCAGTTTATTTATTTAAGGAAATTTAACCCCTATCACTCTTTTCTGAATGTTGTCAATCTACTGTGTGGAAGTGCATCATATCAACCTAATTTCAAAAGGTTCTCTTTTGTGAAAAACACTGTTTAAGGTTCCAAATATATTTCAGTTTCAAGTAATTATCACCATTATCATATATTACAATCTTAGGTGTTAATGACTTATTGGCACGCTGTTATTACTTTCAAAATATAATAAATGTTTCAGTTATTCTCTCAAATATCGAATCAAAAATCAAGACTAGTGCTTCCCTGGTGGCGCAGTGGTTGAGAGTCCGCCTGCCGATGCAGGGGACGTGGGTTCGTGCCCCGGTCCGGGAAGATCCCACATGCCGCGTGAGCCATGGCCGCTGAGCCAGCGCGTCCGGAGCCTGTGCTCCGCAACGGGAGAGGCCACAACAGCGAGAGGCCCGCGTACCGCAATAAAAAAAAAAAAAAAAAAAAAAAAAATCAAGACTAGCCTTTGTAAAAATTAAGAAACAGAAACCTGAATTAAATAGAGTTGTGAGACCAGAAGGGGGGAGCTCTCACTCCTTTCCATGAGGGCAGAGCCCAACAGGAAGAAGAAACATTTCCCCTTCCTCTCAGCAAACACTCAACCAATGAAGAGCCATGGATGCTTTGTTTACTGTAACCCTCCCGTTTTTCTCTCCATAAAAGCTTCCCTTGCCAGATGAGGACTTGCAGGCAGCTGGCCTTGGTTGCAGACACCGAATTGTAATTTGCTGCTGATCCTAAATATACCCATCTTTGCTGGACACATACTGGCAGGTTTCAGATCAACACCTTCTTAAAAAGTGACACGTAAACTGGGTCCTCATGGAGTCCCAAGTAAGCAAATGAGCTTGGGCAGAGAGGGAAAAAAGCCAGGAGGAAAAGGATCCAGAATATGCAAATGTCTAGGGCAAAAGAGAAAAGTTATTAAAAATTGCTCAGTAGAGCTGAAACAGTGAAAAGAGATTTATTTAATTCAATAAATGTTTATGAATCATCTACTCAGGGTTGTGCATGTGATTAGTACTGGGGATTTGCTGATGAACTGGAGAAGGAGGAAGGCTGGGAATGGAGGTTAAAAAACATTATAACCACAAATATAAATGTGCTGAGTGTTACCAGGGAGGACATCTCTAGCGAATCTGGAAGACCTACCCCAGACTGGAAAGAAAGGGAAGACTTCCAGAGGAAGTGACATTGAGCTGGACCTGGAGGAGAAAACGATCTCACCCAGCTTGGCAGCGTCAGAGCAGGGGGCCAAGCATACAACAGGACGTGGAGAACATGAGGCAGGCGACTTTAGCAGGGTCGCGAAATATGACAAAGTTCACCGTAGCTTAGTGCGGAGAGCTTGGGGCAGAGGGGACGCGGTGATGGACAGGAAGTGGACGGGGTTAAACATGCAGGGCATGGCGGGTCCAGGACTGTGGTCTTTATTGTAAGAGCTGTGGAAGGACTTTGCCTCCCCAAACAGAGGACTGACAAAATCAGAGGTGCTTTTTTAAAAGGTCACTTTCAGAGGCACTGTAGAAAACACGTGAGGGTGAATGAAGGCAGACTGCTTAGGCAGCTAATACAGAACTTCAAACAATAGGTAAGGGAGATTTGGGTGGCAGTCATAGTAACAGGAATGGAAGGAAGTGGAGTAAAGCATTTTGCTCCAGACCGCCTCTCCTAATGACTGAGGCTCTAGATAAGCAACCAGCCTGCCCTCTATGAGGTATAATCCGCATAGTTCCTCCAGGCTGAGAGGCAGGGTGTCGATCCCTGATGGTGACTGCCCTTTGTTTTCTAAACGGACAGGGAGTCATGCATCATTATGTCTTTTTTTTTTTTTTTTTTGCGGTATGCGGGCCTCTCACTGTTGTGGTCTCTCCCGTTGCGGAGCACAGGCTCCGGTCGCACAGGCTCAGCGGCCATGGCTCACGGGCTTAGTTGCTCCGCGGCATGTGGGATCTTCCCGGACCAGGGCACGAACCCGTGTCTCCTGCATCAGCAGGCGGATTCTCAACCACTGCGCCACCAGGGAAGCCCTCATTATGTCTTTTTAAAGGTCATTTAATAATATCTATTTCATTTCAATGTTACAAAGTTTAAATGGGATAAACTGCATGTGCTTTGGAAACTATGATCATTTTATTCTAAAACCCTAAACAGATATCCAGCCATCTATATTTATTCATTAAACACTTCCTTCATGCTTGACATTGTGCTGGGCATGACGGAAAAACCCGAGGACGTTTATGAATGTATTGGTGTGTGATTTAAAGAAGTGCTTAAAAGTGAATAGAATTAAGGGAACATTGAAAATAGTGAGGTGGACCCAGACCTTCTGCTCTAAATATAGATCATGTTTCTCTGTTTTAAATCTGTGAGAAGTGTGCTGAGTTAACCTTGAAATACAATTCATCTTCTCTTGACTTGTTATTTAGAAGTGTTGATTACCCTAGGGGGAGGATTATCTTGTGAGTGAACTTGGGAAGCGTCTGGTGGAGATTTTCCCAGCAGTTGGAACCCAGATGATTACTGTATCTGCCCATGTCATGGCCAGACCCTCATTGTTTATGTTTCATTATAATCCAATTAGGTAAGCACAACCTTAAAGGATTATAGATAACAGAGGTTCCAAACGTTTTCTCTTTTATTCTTCTTGTGATGGAACATTCTGCTCAAAGGAAAAAACAGATTATATTACTGGTGAAATCATTTTGTTCTCATCTAAACTGTCTCTGGGCCCCTTCTGATTTCGGCCGGTCTTCCTGATCTAAACCAGGTTGTTATTGAGAGCACTGTCATTTGCACTTTGTGAAAACACTGTTTGTATCATCATTTATTCTATTGCTCTGCAGTTAGGTCTATGTTCCAATGAACATAAAGATCGAACGAAGTTCCATGAAGTATACACATCTCGGGGAGAAAACAAAAGTAAAATTTTCGCTCCTCAGTTTATGGACTGTTAGACAATTTGTGAATATAGTTGATTATACTCATCTTTCTTTGACTTAAATTTTACTTTAAAAGTATTAAAATATATAGTTCAGTAATGGTAGAAAAGATATGTGCATACATTTTTGCAATCATAAAATTTTTTATATGCAAGGAAGATATCAGAAGATATGGATTTTAGTTCTAATTCTTGGAAAAGTCCCAAACATCTCAAAATATCAATTTTCTTATCTTTGCAATAGGAATAATAATGTCCATAGAATAAGGTGGTTCTGAGGATAAAATATGATAGCTTCTAGGAAGAGAGTGCAAGTACAAAGCACCACATACATTTGACATTGACCAGCAGCTCTTGCCTAGATGTCCAAGTTTAAAGATTTTTAAACATGATGACAACTGAAAAGTATTATTAAATAAAATTCATGCTTCACTCATTCCTAAGTTTCACATTTGAAATCTTAAAAATGAATCCATTAATTTCATGAGATAATGAATTTAATAATTTATTTGATTTTGAAGTCAATTGTACTTTAATCTATTTTTAAACATTTTTATTTTTAGAAATTGAAATTTTTCTCTGAACTTGAGTAGATTACAACATGACAATTTACACATTCATTCACTTACTCATCCAATAAACATTTATTGAGCAACTAATGTATAACCTAGACACTATAATAAGTGCTGGAAATAAAAAACAAAAAGATGTTCTGTTTTAGAAAAGGAATTCCCAATATAGTAAATTAGTAAATGTAATATACAATAATACACATTAGTAGACAAAACGTGTAAACCAGCAATTGTGATTCACAGTACTAGGTGTTATTTTACAACTGTTTAAAAGGTACAGTGAGTAAACAAAGGCAAAAAGAAGATTCTTTATGTGAGAGAAGGATTATAGAAGATGTCATAGAGGTTTCCTTTGAACTGAGTGTTACGAGCTGAACTGTGTCCTCCCCAAATTCACATGTTGAAGTACTAACCCCCAGTACCTCAGAATGTGACCTTCTTTGAAAATAGGTTATTTGCAGAAGTAATTAAGTTAAAATGGGGTTATTAGGTTGGGCCCTAATCCGATATGACTGGTGTCCTTATACAAAGGGAAATTTGAACACAGACATGCATACAGGGAGAATGCCATGTGAAGATGAAGGCAGAAATCTGAGTTCTACAAGTCAAGGACCACCAAAGATTGCCAGAAAACAACCAGAGGCTAAGGCAGAATCATGGAACAGATTCTTCTTCATAGTCCTCAGAAGTAATGCTAACACCTTAATCTTGAACTTCTCGTCTCCAGAAACGTGAGAAATAAATTTCTGTTGTTTAAGCCACTCGATGTGTAGTACTTTGTGATGGCATCCCAAGCAAACGAATATCTTAAAAAAAAAAGAATAAGAATATCTTAAAAAAAAAAAAAGAATAAGAATTCATCAGTATGACAAAGGAAAGAAGCATAGGGAGGGTGTTCAAGATTGAGGGCAGAGTTCACACAAAGACAAGGTGATATGAAGAAGCAGGTTCAAGGTCAAACTGCAAGAAGTTCAGTTTGTCAGAACATGGGATGTGAGGGAAATCCCAGCATGAGAAAACCTTAGAAAGATGGTCAGGAGTCACCCTGTAAAAGCCCTGAGGCCATGCTATAGGGTTTGGATTTTATTTTAAAAACAATTGGAGACCGCTGAAGGCTTTTAAACAGAGCAAACATATGATGAAGTGCATGTTTTATAAAGACCTCTTAACTTTTTTTAGTTCGTTGAAGGATGGTTTGAAAGGATGAAACTAGAGATCCAGTGGCCAGCCAGGAATTTACTGTGATAGTAACATGAGAAATGAAGGTTATTCAATAAAGGCTATAGAGTGGGTTAAATGGGTAGATTTGGGAGATAGATAGTAAAAAGTAGTAAAAATTCAGTGAGCAGCCGGTTAGCTGAGAGACAGAGAGAGAGAGAGAGAGTGGACTGTGATTTGAGCAGTAGGTATGGAGAAGGGATGGATGAGACTATTTCCAAAGAAGAGCTGAAAAACGTTCTTTCTCCATATAGCAAAGGAAACCTACATGACCTTGACAAAATTATGACTTGCCCTTGACTACTGATCTGGTTATTTGGGGCCTATTTGGGAGAGCATTTTAATGCATTGTGATTTTGGAAGCCCTGGATGGACACTTATTCAAGTGCCACCAATTATATACCAGCAATTCCAATAAACCATTACATTTTTATTATATTTTATTGTACATATCACAGATGCACGAACATAAATGTTCGTTTTTTCTAGTAAAAGAAAGGGAATGCAAATCTTCTATTCACGCTAATGGAAAGCAACTTTATCCTAAACTACTCAAGCAACTTATTTTTTCTTACGTTTCAAAATGTGTCACTTGAAAGTTAAAAAGAAAAGAGGTGCCATAGCACTATTTTAGAAAGAAGTTAAGAACTTTCCGATTGCAGAAAATTACAAGGTATCCTAAGTAATATTTTTCTCTTTGCTACTAGTTACAGTAGCTTGACAAAGCCAGCCTCTTCTTTTTCCATTAAAATCAATTAGCCCTTAGAGTTTGCATTTCCATGAAGTGATTTGCCAGGCTCTGGTTATTTCACAGAGGATCTGTGAAATAGCTAAATGAATTCCTTCCTTTACTTCTTTCTGTTGTAAAAAGTCCTTCTCTAAAGCATTCCGTGATACTTCCCTAAGCCCCCTGCCCAGTAGGAACCAGGGCTCTGTCCTTGCCTAGCCTGGCGGATGAAAAATGCTTCCTGCCATATCAGTAAACAAAGGGCGTTGTAGCCATCAAGCCACTACAACCGTGAGCAATGGTGAGCCCTGAGGGAGCTCAGGTTGGAGACAAAAGGGGCTGCCCCCTGCCCAGCCCTCTGCCACTGCAGCCACCACCCGAAGGTGCACCCTGAGGGGGGACTCAAGATGGAAAAGCACAGCATAACGGCCCCAGCCCCGGGAATGATTTCAATGAGCCCAGACTCTTGCATCTTCCCATACTTAGAAAAGTGCTAAAGTCTTTATCTTGAGGTACCTGGTTTTCTTTTAATTAACAGTAATCTTTTGATGTTCCGACTACCTGGTCTTTGTTGCCAAACCCTCTAATATATCCTGGCCCCTCCCTTACCTCTTCGGATCAGTCCCTCAGAGGCATCCGAGAGCCTGTCTTCAGAACTTGAAGTCCTCAGAAAGTCTGCCGAATAAAACTAACTCTCAACTTTTAGGTCGTGCATTATTTTTTTAGGTGGACAGCCTTGACTGGAGCCTTTAATCTCTGTTCGAGAGATTATCGGCTCATTGCTAGCTCTGCACTTTGTACTCCTCTGCTTGTGCCAAGATTTTCCCTCAAGCTTCTTTCTGCTAGTTTAGCTTGGATATCATCTCCTCAAGGCACCAACTTTTGAGACAAAGGCCCCCCTACTCTATGTGCTCCGTAACACCCCGTGAACGGCTCCATCATTTCACTTCACTCTATTTTACTGGAATTATCTAAATAAAACCTCCACCCATGGGATATGAAATTCTTGCGGGCACGTTGCTCTACAGAATCTGATACAAACTGTACTTTGCTTCATAGCACCGGCCCCTCTAGTCAATCTTTAAGGTGTGTTTGCTAGTGACAAATCCTTTTAGTTTCTTTCATCTGAGAATGTCCTTATTACCCCTTCCTCCTGAAGGAGAGTTTTCTATCACGGGATGTAGAATTCACGGTGGTAGACAGTTCTTTTCTTTCAGCCCTTGAAAAATACTGTGTGACTCCATTTTGTTCACCATGGACTCAGGTAATGTGTTATTTCTCTTTGGCTCATTTGAAAATCTTTTCTTTGTCTGTAGTTTCCGAAGTATAATTAATGTGTTTTGCTGTATATTTCCCCAACTGGGTGATTCTGTAGGCTTGTGTCTTTTGCCAAATTTGAGACATTTTCAGCCTTTATTTCTTCAAATACTCTCTCATTGCCTCTCTTTCTCTTCTCACTGGGACTCCAAAGATAAGAAAGTTGGACCTTTTGTTATTATTTCAACAGGTCACTGAGGATCTGTTTGTTTATTTTTTTGAGCCTATATTCTCTGTTGTTCAGGCTGGATGAATTCTATTGTTCCATCCTCAAATTCAGGGTCTATCTTCTGTCATCTCCACTTGACTATTGAGCCCATTAACTGAGTTTTTGCCTATTGTATTTTTCATTTCTACAATCTCTGTTTTTTAAATTCTAACTTTTGTTTCATTTCTAAGATTTTCCATGTTTCTCTCTCATTTCAAGAGAATTCATAATTATTTGTTAAAGCACTTTTATGATGGCTGCTTTAAAATCCTTGTGAGATAATTGCAACATCTTGTTCATTTCATCATCAGGTATGTTGGCCTCAGTTGATTATCTTTTCTTATTCAGGTTGTGATTTCCCTGTGAGGCAGGGGATACATGGGTTCCTGTGGACTGATACTCTGAGACAAGAATAACAGGACAATTGAGAGAGGAGGGTGGGCCCTTCCCAGATAGAAGATAAGAGACCACATATTTCTCATTCTGGAAGCCAGGAGACCTCCTCGACTATACATGTGCAGAAAGGCTCCTTGGAGGTCAAAAGGGGAGGGATGCCAAGTGGCTAAGTCTACCCATAAGCCTCTTCAGTAGAATCCATCTTGGCTAAGAGATGCATGCACACGTGGGAAGATCCTGAGATATACCAAATACAGACTTTGAACCAGGCAAATCTAAATGACTGGCCAGAGGAAACCTGGAAGAAATGCCCCATATAAGTGATTCAAACTGCCATGAGGGTGTGACTTTCTCTCTGAGCCCACTCATGTGTCTATCCACATGTACTGAATTCTTTTTTTTTTCCCCTAATAAGTACTTTACTTGTTTCACTACTTTCCTTCTTTGTGGGAATTCTTTTTCTACAAAGCCATAGGGCCAGGGCCTTGTTACTGACCACTGGTCTAGTGGCTATGCTTTGCTGCTCTCACTGCCACGACCCGGCCTCAGTCTCTGGCCAGGAACTGAAATCCTGCTTCAAGCTGCTCTGCAGGCCGAGGCCACCCGAGATCTCCTGGTTCTAGGTCAGATGATGATTTTTTTTTTAATCACTTCCTGAACATTTTGGATATTATGTTCGGAGACACTGGGCCTTATTCAAATTATTTTATTTTAACAGGAAGACACCCTGTTTAGGCTTGGCATGCAGGTCCTAGTCTACTTTTGTGATTCCAATTACAGTCTAATTTTCAGAGATTGTGTGGTGCTATGTTGGTCTGTTTGGTTTATTTCAGGGGCTCCTACTGGTCCCTGATGATGCTAGTTGAGGGGTCTGAAGGAACTTATCAAAGCCAGGTTGCCTTGTCTCTCTAGAAGGGTGAAGAGATTCTTAGGCTCATTGCACAGAATGCTTCCTGGGCTGGGTACTTGTGGTGAGATCCACCTTGTCCCGTGGATGCATGGTGCTTCTGGGTGGGGGAGAGGAGTCATGGGACCAGTGGGGAAGGAGAGTGCTTCTCGTAGCTGCTTATTATCAAAAGGGTTTCCAACTGATCCTCCTTGCTCATTCTGCTGGGTTTGCCTGGTATTGTCAGAGATACTCCCATTTGATGCAGTAGCAATGAACTAATCTGGGATGTCTTTTGCTGTTAGGTTGGAAATCAAGAAACACTGGGTCTAGGTCACCTTCTTCTGTTGGCTCTGGCGTTGAAAGACGCCCTCCCACTGTTCTATTTCCCTCGCCCAGGGGTCTCTAGCCAGTTTGCCTTCCTCCTGCAACTTTCAAAGTTCTCCTTTGATTTTCTATTGGCTTATTTCCAGAGTTTATAGCTAGAGTTAGTGCAGAGGAGCAGGGAGAAACAGGTCTTTGCCATCTTGTCATGATGGGAAATTCTACTATGCATAAAGATGGCCAAGTTTGCTCTAGACTATGTGGAGGACTGTTCCACAGTTATGCAAGTAAGGCTGGGCATAGAGAAGGTAATTGAGCTTTCTAAGTGTTAGACATGGCCTTTGCACATTCAGATGCTATCACTTGCAACTGTGTCCTTCTGGATGATGATTTACAGGATCCAGAAGTTTGCACTGGGACCTGGGAAAATGCTGCCATTTTACCGCAGTGCTTTCTGACTATACTGTGTTTGTTCTGATTCCATTAGATCTGGATACTTTAATTTTACCTATATAAGTAGTCAAAGCAAGTGAAGAATTCTTGAGGTAGAAAGATGATAGCAAGTGAAGAATGGTAGCAAGGGAAGAATTCTTGAGGATCTTAGAAACCATTCAACATCATTTTGTAGGTAAGAAAAACGCAGGCCCAAAGAGTTTTATTGACTTTTTCCAAATAATAGAGCCAAACAGTTGGAGAGCAGGATTAGGTCCTAGGGTTTATGACTTCTACTCAGTGCTTTTCTTCATTTCACCATGGAAATAAATAATAATGAATTAATGCATTTTCAACAGCAAATATATTATTCTAACTCCTTCACAATTTTTTTATCTACACATTTAATTTGCTGGCATATTTGGTTCTCTTATGTCATATAAAAAATACATCTATTCTGTCATTTATGAGCCAAGCACACCGAAGAAGAGAAAAATTTTAAATGATGCTAGTATCTATTCATTGAGCAGATTTTATTAAATGTTTCATATATTCTAGGATTTAAGATAGTTGTGGAAGTACTGTAGAAACAGAAAGCTAAGTAAGAGATAACTTCCTAACTTCTATCCCTCACCCAAAGTAGTTTCCAGTCTAATGAGAGATACAGATGTATAAACTTACTATAATGTAAGATATGTGACATAACTGGTTTAAAAGGGGATAGAAATCAAGTGTTATCAAAGGGAATTGGAAATAATGGTAAAATCTGACTAGGTATATTAGGGAAGACAATCTAAGAGACGTCTTAAAGGTTGAATAAGAGTTAAATAATGTTCCATAAGGAGCTCGTTCGATGTTAGCGTGGTGCTAAATACTTTACATAGGTAAACCAAACAACATAAATAAAGCTTTTACATAGATATAAGTTTACTGATATTAAAATATAAAAATGAAAAGTTATTTAACTTACAAGTTTAAAGATGTTAACATTTAGAGGAGGGTTACAAATTTGCTCAAAGCTACTCAGTTATTACATGGCAGAACTGGAAGAAACCTGAGGATATCTACACTACAAACCTTCTGAGTCTACAGATTTTTGTATCTCGGGATTGCATAGCTCTGGGTTTACTGTATACTCTGAAACTATTGGTTGATGGTAAAATGTACTTTATTTCACATCATTTTAGACCTTGGTTATGTTCGTTAAATTTTTCTCAGTCTTTGTCAAGGTGTATTTTCTCCCTTGGTCTCCTTCAAAATGCTAATTCTATGCTTTATGCTTGCTTCATGGACAGCAGGAAAAATTTATAGCCTTCAGATAAAATTACAGGTGTGAAATGTTCCACAAATAGCAATAATTCACCATATCATTTGACATTTTTTTTTCTGAAACACTGTATTCATAGATTTTTAAGTTACCAGATCAACAGGTTCTTCTAGTAAGGAGAACTATTTCATAACTATCTTTTAAAAGTATGTTTTTAAAGCAAAATAAGTAAAACCCAAGCTTGTAAAGTGAAGGCAACAACGGTTATGTGATGCTATGCCTTTAACTGCATGTCACTACATTTGTAATACTTGTAATCACTCCTTTTGCTGAATTTCTGATCTAAGGTCTATATAGATGCTCTAGAGTGTATCATAAGCTAAGATAATTAAAAGATGAACTAACATGCTTGCCATCATGCCAGTCTACATCATAGCTGAGACATCACTAGAAACTTAACAACACAGGGAAATATTAGTGTCCCATTGCTGCTGTAACAAATTACCAAAATTTAGTGCTCACAACGACACAAATTTATATCTTATAGTTCTGGAGGCCAGAAGTCCAATACAGGTCTCACTAGGTGTCTCAGTCAGATTGGGCTGCCATAACAAAGTATCACAGACTCTGGGCCCCAAACAACAGAAATGTATTTTTTTCACAGCTCTAGAGGCTGGAAAGCCCAAGATCAAGGTTCCAGTCAATTTGGTTTCTGGTGAGCACTCTCTTCTTGACTTGCCGTCGGCCACCTTCTCTACGTATCCTATGGTACGGAGAGACCGAGCACTCTGGTATCTTCTTCTTCTCATAAAGGTACAAGCTCTATAGCCCCACTTTTATGACCTCATTTAACCTTTACCATCTCCCCACAGACTCTGTTGCCAAGCACAGTCACATTGCAAGTTGGAGCTTTGACATATGTTCTTAGGAGTAACACAAACATTCAGTTAATAACATAAAAGCTGAGGTCAAGGTGTCAGCAGGACTGCACTCTTTTCTGCACACTCTAGAGGAGAATCCGTTTCCTTGCCTTTTCCAGCTTCTAGAGACTGCTCACATTGATTGGCTCCTGGCTCCTAGCTCCCTTCCTTCTTGAAAGTGAGTGTATTAGTTTCCTAAGGCTGCCATAACAAACTGTCACAAAATGAGTGGCTTAAATTAACAGAAATTTATTGTCTTACAGTTCTGGAGGCTAGAAGTCCAAAATCAAGATGTTGGCAGGGTTTATTCCTTCTGAGGGTCATGAGAGAGAATCAGTTCCATGCCACCCTCTTGGCTTCTGTTGGTCTATTGGCAATTTTTGGCATTTCTTGGCTTGCGTATGCATCATTCCAATCTTCCACCTTCATGTGGTGCTCTCCTTATGTTTCTTAACAGAGTCTTCCCTCTGTGCATGTCTCTCTGTGCCCCAATTTTCTCTATTTATAAAGACATCAGTGATATTGGATCAAAGTGTGCCCTAATGACTTCATTTTAACTTGATTACATTTTTTAAAACTCTGTTTCTGAATAGGATCATATTCTGAGGTACAGGGCGTTAAGACTTCTACATATTTTGGTGGGGGACTCAATTCAACCCATAGCCGTCAGCAATGGCCAGTAAAGCTCATCGCATCACATCATTCTTACCTCTTCTTCTGCCTCTGTCTCTCACTTTTAAGGATCCTCATGGTTACATTGGGCCAACTCAGATGCCATGCAACATGACACCCTCATGGGTTCCAGGAATTAGGATGTGGACATTTGGGGGAGGCCGTTATTCTGCCTACAGGGGAAAAAAGGTTATTTATTAAAACTCTCAGAAAGAGTCCTGGATGTGGCTTGAAGGAAGAGTTAGAAAATTTACTTACGTTTAGGGGGATGTGCAGGTGATGTGACTCTTCAGGAGGCATGGTTGCTAAACTGCCTTCCGAGGAGAAGGGTGTTTGTTTCTGAAAGAGCTAAGTCATCGTTAAAGTACTGTGGCTAGATGAGCAGTTGAGCATTTCTATCAGCGTTCTTGCATGAAGCATCCTCCAATCCTGCACCAAGCATCAACTTCTCAGCTAAATAAATACTCAACAGATACTAAGGTTAGGTTTCAGAGTGAATCAGCTATTTTGTGCGTAAATGTGCACTACAATGATAAAAGTTCAATTTCAAGGAACAAGTTTTGGTTATAGGATACAGTTCTAGAATAATCGCATGCCAAAACCCTCCTGAAATCCCTTCCCATCCCTGAAAACACACACACACACACACACACACACACACACACACACAGAGAGTAATTGTTGCTATATTGGTGAAACAAAGGAGAGAGAGAATAGGGCTCTTTATATTGTACTTATTTAAAACCTATTCCAATTCCTAAGTCAGGTGAAGTTTTAGAATTCTGGTATGATTTTCTCCATACTCAAGTCTATCCTTATCTTCACTGAATATTTAGATTTTGCTTATGGCTTTCCCATAATTCATACAATTAATATTTATTTTATTTTATCGTAAATTTACTGAGACCCCTTCCATTCAATATGTGAAGTTATTTAGGAATGAATATATTCCAATGCCCTGGACCCAAAGACTGAATTGAGTACCCCATTTTGGTGCATCCGTCAAAGAAGAAGTATTATTTTAAAACATCCGGAATTCTTTCCAAAATCTTCTCCAGGGTCACAGTCAACTGCCACAGATTGCAGTTTTCCCTGGAAGTGTAAAACAGAGAGAAGGGATAAAACAGAGTGAAAGAGAGAAAGCAAGCAATTCAAGGAACATAAAGAAGAAAGAATGATGGGAATAAGAGAAAGATAAGAAATCTTTGGAGGCTAAAATTTAAAAGAGATTATTAAACAGGGAAAGATTGAGACTCCTAAGGAAACAGAGACGACACTCTCTGGACAGAGGTATACAGAAAGCACTAAGGAGGTAATTGTAAAGAAAGAGAATTCTAGATAGACAAATAAAGAGGAAATGGGGGACTTCCCTGGAGGTACAGTGGTTAGGACTCTGTGCTTCCACTGCAGGGGGCCCGGCTTCGATCCCTGCTCGGGCAACTAGGCTCCCACAAGCCAAAAAACCCCGAAAAAACATAAAGAGAATGGAGGAGGAATGATAACATGAGCAAGGAGAGAGTGGAGAAAGCATAACCTGGAGGCTAAGATGATTTTCATTATTCCACAGAGTACATTTTCTTGCAATATAAAAGGAACGAAAAAGAATGTATGATTAGTTTATGATAAAAAGTGAAAACAGGATGGCAGCCAGAGGGCCAGAAATTTCTCAGGCCTCTTGAAGGATGCTGCACTCTGACTTTCAACGTTGGCTGGAATTCATTCTTACTAACATGAATACAGAAATGACAAATCTCTGGGTGCTTGGCAAAGGCCCCAGATTCATTCATCGCCCATGGACTCCACGCAGGGGGGTTTTATAAATGATTCCCCAGGCATAGTAATCACGGACTGTGGGAGAAGGAAAGCAGGATTTTGGCCTGCCACGTCCTTTGTGGCAATTTTCTTCTGTGAAATTATTGTCCTCCTATTGTCCTGTGTCTGGAGTCCTGTCCCCTATGGAGGTGCTGCCTATGTATCCCTCACAAGTTTGTAAGGCTGTTAGATCCTTAAGTGACTTCCAAAGGTTTCACTACATCATTTTCAGAGAATTCTGGGAGAATTCACAAATAAACATTTCAACACTGTATAAAGATTTAGTGACGTGTGTTTAGGAGACAGGTCAGAAAAAGCAAAAGCAAAACCTACCCTCCTAAGGTGTGACTGTCCAACCAAATGCCCCAGAGTCTTTCATCTAAATCTGATGTTCCTCCTGTAGACTCTGAGTCCATGAAGATACACTCAATGTGTGTAAATATGCAAGTGAGGGGTGATCTGCATTACAGAATCTCCTTGCTTCTTTCTTAGACAGGATATGTGTGTGTGTGTGTGTGTGTGTGTGTGTGTGTGTGTGTGTGTATTGAAGATACCACCTAGATCCAGGATAGTTTTCTGAGTTACTTTTGATTTACTTAGTACTACAAAAGTAAGTCTCCTGTTGCAAACTACATGTATTTCCAAGGTTCTAGCCTTTCCTAATAAATATCTTCTCATTACAATGCATAAGTAAAGAAGTACTTTGCTTTTCCTGATACCAACATTGGTATAAAATAAATAGAAGGTGAGAAAGTGCTCTTCCAATCATTCTAGGATCATCTATTCTGAAAGCTTTCTAGCACAAATTAAAGAGAAATGAACTGGTGAACAGTGGACAAAGTCTTTTCAAATGAGTCAAGTTGCAGGTTCATGTGACACAAATATTGTCATTTTTGTTGTTGCTGTCGTTATTAGGAGCAGTTGTTTTGATGTTAGGTCTCTTCAGGAGGAACAGAAAAGTATAAAAGCCAAAGAATTCAAAACAATTTAAAGCAATTTAAATTCTGATTTACCACTAGGCACCATGCCCACAACTGTAAGTCAAAGCATCAAATCATTTGGATCTAAGGCAGCACAAAAATGGAGTTTGAAATTCACAGCTGGGAGTCTCTACAGAAATTCTTCTTTAAATGTTGGGTCATGGGGGAAGAAAGTTCTGAGAAAACAAAGGTGGTGAGAGAGGGAGAGGAGAGAAGAGAATCAAAGTGAGTGTAATGAGACCCAAAAGTAACATTACATCTATTTTTTAATAGTTATGAGTGTGGGAAGAAGGAAATCATAAAAACCTCCATAATTCGCCTGTCTTAGTCTCAGTTATTTAAAATAATTTATTGCAATATGCGTTTTATTAGATTATAAACAAACTGCTTTTGACAATTACCTCAAGAAATCTCTTTGTATTTTTCTTCCCTTTACATAATGGAATGTCTCACCCATTATAAACATGATACTGCAAACAGACACTTCCTTGTGGAGATAAATATTAAAAACTGAAATTGTAAGAAGAGCTCCCAAATGCTTCTCTTGCTATTTATTTATTTATTTGATTAATCTGAAACTCTGCGGTGGGAATAGCAAAAGATAAAACTGGGCTCTGAAACTCAGAATATTTTCAGAGACCTTGAAACATTTCACACAATTTTGAGACCAAGCATAATTGTTTTTAGTGTTATTTAAAAAAATTAATAGACGCAGTTTTAGTTTGAGCTGAAAATACAGAGTTTTCATACACCCTCCTCCCCTAGTTTCTCCTCATATTAATGACTTTTATTAATGTGATACATTTGTTACAACTGATGAGCCAATATTGATATATTAATATTATTGAATAAAACGCATAGGTTACAGATGGCTTCACTCTTTATCTTTTGTTATTTTTCTTACAAAAAATATATAGTAAGGGTGAAGCCCTGATAGTTCCAAAGCCTCTGGTTTGTGGAAGCAACAGAACTGCAATAATGCCATTGCCATGTGCCCAAGAGAGAGTGGCTCATGTGATTGATAGAGGATGTGAAGGAGTAAGTGGGAGAGAAAAGGCAGATGGAAGGAATGGAGGGCTGGTGAAGCCATTCAGCTCATCATGGAATCCACGGGAGCCTGCTGCCAATTACTTTGTATTCTAGATAAAGGAGGCCCAGAACCTGCAGTGTGCCATGCACTAGATACAATCCAACCCTGGTCTTGTACCTTTTTGTTCTCAACTTCTTCGAGACGCAATGAACATAAAACGTTGTATAAGTTCAAGGTGTACAGTGTGATGACTTGATGTTAGTAAATACTGCAAAATGGCCACCACAATAAGGTCATAGTGTCATCATATTGTGAAATGCTCTTGACTTTTACTAAAGGTACTACAATGAAAGCCACCCAATTACTTCTTCACGTTTGGCTAAATCACTGAAACTTTGTGTATTGACCCTATATAAAAGTTTACCAACAGGAGTTGAACCCTAGGAGATCTATCCCTCTTCTAACATGCTAGTATACCCCTAATTATAGATAACTGATTGGAATAGCTACCTCTGCTAAGAAGATGAATTCTGACCTAAATTTGGTGCTTAATTGCAGTAATTGTTCTTAGACAGTTTTTTAATATAACTATTTGCATTAGGTCCCTTTCTTTTCTCTTTTCTTTTCACTGTAAGTGCACATGATGGCAAAGAATACGGTGACCACTAGCACAGTTGAGTACCGCTTTGTTTCACATTAAGGTACCAAAAGTTTTGCCCATCACAGCTTTGGATCATTAGTGCAAATGTCAACACAGTACAAAAGGCAAATCCCTTAGTATTATTAAAGAAATAGCTGTGACCTAGTGGACCCCCTAAAAGGGTCTCTGGGCAACCCCCAAATGGGCTCAGACCACACTTTGAAAATTGTTCATGAAATAGATAAAGTTTCTTTGGGTATTCTCCTTTCTTCCCTAGAATGTAAATTCCAGAAAAGCAGCTGCTATGTCTGTTTTGTTCTCTCTTGTATCTTAGCACCTAGTACTAGAGACAGATTAACTGAATCTAATGGAGCTATATAGATATAGATAAAAAATATTTTAATACTAAAAATCTGGTAAAATAATTTTTCAGAATGCCTTTGTTTGTATGGCATAAACCTACAATAATATTTCTCACAACAAATAAACCTATGTTTAAAGTTTCATGTCTTATATAATAATAATAATTAAAACAAATTTGGATCAAACGTATAGAGGAAAGATTACAGGTTTCCTACTCTTCCTGTAACATTGTAAAATTACTGCCATTTAAGAGGTAATTAAAGCATCTGCAGCCAAAATATATAGGAAAAATGTTTTAGAGATGTTAGACTATTATTTCATGAAAATATTATGTTTTTTCTGACTTTTGTGAAATTTTTCAGATTCAAAACATTTGTATTTTAATCTTCTAACAAATATTCTAAACAAATATTCTTTTTCATACCTAAATTGGTTATTCTTCTTAAAGAAGCCTCACTATTACCTATTATGTAAACTTTAAGGCTTCAAAACCGGGATCTGCTCCTAACTAAAGTATATCTCACACAGTAAGTATTCACTGATTACTGACTGATTGACTGAAGGGATCTATTTAAGTAATATAATAAAACCTAAATCCCTAATCATTTTTAATGATGGATGATAAAAAAAAAAGATACAGTCCGTGTATTTCAAGAATGCTCTTTATACTGAAAACTGTAGAATGAATATTGGAAAGGGACAACTGACACCCAAGAGAGGTGGTAGAAGTCACAGAACAGAGCAGTGATCTGCACATATTAAATAGTTGCAATTCTCTCTCTCTCCCCATCTGTCTCCCCACAAGCTTTGAATCATCTCATCTAGTTTTCCCTGAATTTGCCAACAACTTTGGAGGCTTGCAGTACAAATTGTCCCATGGGGGACCAGTTCCCCAGAGATTAACTTTGTACTCTTCAGTTTTATCAAACCAAAGCCCATATTTATTCCACTACAAGAGTGTTTACTTTTGTGATCATATCTTAGGAAATAAAGTGAAAGAACTTAAGTAGAAATGACTGACAAGGGCAGACACTAAATTATTTCATATATATATATATATATATATATATATATATATATATATATATATATAACTAGAGTACTTGGGCTTTAATTTAAGGAAAACATAATCAGAAGATATGGAAAGGGGCATGTAGCCAAGGATTACAGAAAATAACATTGAGCTGTAGAGATAAATTCAGGAAGACCAAGGTCCCAGATGAAATATGGTCTCCCCCCAATTCCTAACAAAAAAGGATGTGAAATATTCATCTTCATATACTTGATATGGAGATCAAGAGAGAGAAAGATCCTATGACCTTATTTATGTAGTAAAAGGAAAGATTCTAGTGGCAAATGAGGGACTAATTTATGTAGTTAAAGGTCTATAATGTAAAAGATGTATCAGATTTAAGTAACCAGAGGTCAGCTTTGGCCTACAGCGGTGAAGAAGCTATAGAAAGACACAGAAGAAGGCTTTTTTTTCTTATTTCTCAATTCGTGGATTTGATTTTCTGATTTCAAAGGTCACACTGAAGGCATAAGAAGAAATTTTAAATATCTTAAATGTCACAAAATTTTGATATCTTGGTGTTTATCCTATTTGTCCTTTTTATAAATAAGTAATTTAAAATTTAAAAATTACATTTATAGACCTATACTAGGTAAGTTGTATGGAGATAGTGGAAGAATTTCAATGACTGGATGGGAGATTGACTAGTGTGCATTAAAGATCTTTACCAAACCTTAGATTCTAGGGTTCTTTTTAATATAATTTAGACTTCATATTATAAAATATATTCACTGCATTGCTTAATATTACTATGAAAATTTTAAGACAAAAATCCAATGAACACAGAGGTGCGTTTTTTAACAGGTTTGGTTATTAAAAACTTTTATGCTGATTATATTTACAAAGCACCTACATACACACACACACACACACACACACACACACACACATGCTTTAATATATTCAGTCAATAGTTACCATAGTTTGTGAAATTACCAGAAGGCCAATATGCTAAGAAAGTAAACTAGTAGAAATTTTTAGTTGAGTTCCTATAGAATGTCTCTGAGAAGTCAGATTTTTATGGATTCAGGAGAAGTCTCTGTTATATAAGAAGAAAAGCTTTTGGCATTCCCACTTTGTGTTTGACAGATTTCAAAGCCTGTTAGCTGAATAGAGTCAAGCCTTTCATGAGAAGATTTTGTCTTAGAATAAATTCTCTTGTGGTCCCATGGTAATGTCCACAACACAGTCCCTCATCTGCCACACCTTTTTCTTTTTCTCTTAGCCAGTTAACTTAATTTCTAACTCACCATTATAGCCATTATGTATATGAGCCATTAATAAAAATGTCTTTAACTTCATAATACTCTCTAGTTTTTCACTCAAATATCCCCTTTCTAAATGGTTACCTTTTAGGTGTATTTTAGAGGAGAAAGTTAACTATGAATGCATGGCTCTCTTCCCTTCTCCTAGTCCCTCAAAATGATTCAGAGGCATAGACTACAGCAGAAAAACACAGATTCAGCTCTACAAACAGAACAGGGCTAAAAAAAAAAAAGATCACCAGCTAAATGCTAACTCCTTGAAACTTGGGAGAAGAACAGATTTGTTTTCAGTCTTGTTATTAACTTGCTCGTTCTGCAGACTGGTGTTTTGAAGAATTATTTATAGGTGAACTCAGCTATACAAACCAAAGAGGTTTTCTGGGGCGACCACAGCTCTTTGTTCATACATCCTCTTTCCATTGTCCCTACTTTCTCTGCACTTGTTAAATTCTTCTCTTTATAATTAATTTCTAAACTTTGTAAGTATTAGTCTTCTCAGGCCCTGCAAGAATGCTTAGTAGCTTCAAGCAATGTGACTATCCAGACCAAAACCCCAAATTTCAAGAAATCTACATTTCACATGTTACCAGGAAGACATTTTAGAATGGCAGATTTGGGTTCATTATTATCTATGCGGTGCCTTGCTTGAGTGCTTTTACTTAGAAACCATTTACCTAAATATAGAGTAAGATTTTGGAAAAAAAAAAAAAGAATAACATTCCACACAATTATAATTAGAACAGTAAGTGTACAAGAATACCTAGTTGGCAAGGAAGCAAATGAACTTTTGAAAAATCTGATTAAAGTGTTTTTGAAGTTCAGAAAAGAGGAAAAATAAAGCATTTTTTGATGCAGTCCTCACATCAAGTACCATCTTTTCTTAATTTAGGGACTTCATTCTTAACTTTCCTATTTATTGGCCATGAGGTTTCTTCTGAGTTTAAGGTATTGTACAGAAGTTAAAACTGATCTAGAGCCAAAAATTCACATTTGAATCCTACTTCTTCCATGGGGCCTTGACCAAATCATCTAGGCATTCCAAGTCTCATTATCTTCAGTTGAAATGTATGGGGACTCTACTGGGTGATGGGTAAAGATCTCTTCCCACTCTATTATTTTATGATTTTAAGAAGAAGCATCTCCTACAGACTACCTTGGACAAAAGTGGGTTGACAATAATCATTGAATAAAAGAAGAAACTGAGGAGAATGAAAGTAAATATAAAGGAAATATGAGAATAAAATAATCTGGTTGTATCTTTAGAAAGGATTTTATAAAATCATGAACTACTGCTCTAAAGACCTTGGAAGAAAACAGAAAGAGCTTTATATATGGCTATTATGGCTTTTCCACCTACGTGCTCCTGTAACACCCTATATGTACCTACAACATCGAATTTATCCCATTCCATATTTTAATTTATTAATTTCCTCTATCTGTAAGCTTCTGGGGGTGGAGGGCAATCACTCTGCCAACTTCATCACTGATTCGCTAACACTTAGCCCTGTGCTGGACACACAGCAAGGACTCTGTAAATATTTGTTGAATGAAGGAAGTAACTTCCTTCTTTTCTGTATTAATACCACTTAATCTCCTTTTTTTGATTTCGCACCAGGCATCTCTAAACTGAGTACATCGGTTCATGTATAGAGTCAGAGTAAGACTGAGAAAACTTCAGCCTGTAGGTCAAATTTGACCCACCATCTATTTTTTTTTTTATAAATAAAGTTTTATTGAATTGGAGTCACATTCATTTGCTTACATGTTGTCCATGGCTGCTTTTGCCTTACATTGGCAAGGTTGAAGAGTTAGGACAAAGCCTGGGTAGTCTGCAGAGCCAAAAATGTTTAATCTCTGGACTTTTATAGGAAAGGGTTGATGAAGCCTGGTCTGGAGTTGTAAGCAAATCATGACTAATTAAAATAAGATGACATAAATCAATAGTAAAAGCCTAATACGACACTATTATTCTTCGAACTTAGTTTTGTAAATATAACAATGTTATAGGTATCTTTTTTACAGTTAATAAACAGGTTTCTTTTTCATCATGTATTATTTAAAACTTTGACCTTCTTTTTTCTCTGTATTTGACCTTTATGTTAAAAAGCGCACTGCACTAATCTGGCCCCTGAAAGTCCATATCTCCTACACAAGTGATGCCTTTCATTCATTATTTAAAGACATGTATTCTCTTCTCTGGCTTCAGCAAATTGGCTGCCTGATGTCAGCTTTCACACCAGGATGCCCAGCAAGCTTTTCATTGTCAAAGGCATCACACCAGTTTCTTACTATTTCTTCTGCAATGATGTTACATTTCATGATTCATAAAGAAAGCTAAACAAAAAATGATAGAGAAGAATGGCATAGCAACTGGGCTACAGAGAAGAAATGATATAATATATTCTTGTTTGGAAATCCCTAGACAGGTGATAAGAAGAAGAAACAATAGAATTAAGAAACTGTTCACATTCCAGGAACAGGGTAAAGGCAGTCCCAATTTTGTGCCCACAATTTCCTTTCTTTTTTTTTTTTTGACATCTTTATTAGAGTATCATAGCTTTACAATGGTGTATCAGTTTCTGCTTTATAATAAAGTGAATCAGTTATACATACACATATGTCCCCATATCTCTTGCATCTCCCTCCCTCCCACCCTTCCTCTCCCACCCCTCTAGGTGGTCACAAAGCACTGAGCTGATCTCCCTCTGCTATGGGGCTGCTTCCCACTAGCTATCTATTTTACGTTTGGTAGTGTATATATGTCCATGCCACTCTCTCACTTTGTCCCAGCCTACCCTTCCTCCTCCCCATATCCTCAAGTCCATTCTCTAGTAGGTCTGTGTCTTTATTCCCGTCTTACCCCTAGGTTCTTCATGACCTTTTTTTTTTTCTTAGATTCCATATATATGTGTTGGCATATGGTATTTGTTTTTCTCTTTCTGACTTCCTTCACTCTGCATGACAGTCTCTAGGTTCATCCACCTCAATACAAATAACTCAAATTCATTTCTTTTTATGGCTGAGTAATATTCCATTGTATGTATGTGCCACATCTTCTTTATCCATTCATCTGTCAGTGGACACTTAGATTGATGCCATGTCCTGGCTATTGTAAATAGAGCTGCAATGAACATTTTGGTACATGACTCTTTTTGAATTATGGTTTTCTCAGGGTATATGCCCAGTAGTGGGATTGCTGGATCATATGGTAGTTCTATTTTTAGTTTTTAAAGGAACCTCCATACGGTTCTCCATAGTGGCTGTATCAATTTACATTCCCACCAACAGTGCAAGAGGGTTCCCTTTTCTCCACACCCTCTCCAGCATTTATTGTTTCTAGAGTTTTTGATGATGGCCATTCTGACTGGTGTGAGATGATATCTCATTGTAGTTTTGGTTTGCATTTCCCTAATGATTACTGATGTTGAGCATTCTTTCATGTGTTTGTTGGCAATCTGTATATCTTCTTTGCAGAAATGTCTATTTAGGTCTTCTGCCTACTTTTGGATTGGGTTGTTTTTTTGATATTGAGCTGCAGGAATTGCTTGTAGGCTTTGGAGATTAATCCTTTGTCAGTTGCTTCAATTGCAAATATTTCTTCCCGTTCTGAGGGTTGTCTTTTTGTCTTGTTTATGGTTTCCTTTGCTGTGCAAAAGTTGTTAAGTTTCATTAAGTCCCATTTGTTTATTTTTGTTTTTATTTCCATTTCTCTAGGAGGTGGGTCAAAAAGGATCTTGTTATGATTTATGTCATAGAGTGTTCTGCCTATGTTTTCCTCTAAGTTTGATGGTATCTGGCCTTACATTTAGCTCTTTAATCCACTATGACTTTATTTTTGTGTATGGTGTTAGGGAGTGTTCTAATTTCATTCTTTTACAAGTAGCTGTCCAGTTTTCCCAGCACCACTTATTGAAGAGGCTGTCTTTTCTCCACTGTATATTCTTGCCTCCTTTATCAAAGATAAGGTGACCATATGTGCGTGGGTTTATCTCTGGGCTTCCTATCCTGTTCCATTGATCTGTATTACTGTTTTTGTGCCAGTACCATACTGTATTGACTACTATAGCTTGGTATTATAGTCTGAAGTCTGGGAGCCTGATTTCTCCAGCTCCGTTTTTCTTTCTCAAGATTGCTTTGGCTATTCGGGGTCTTTTGTGTTTTGATACAAATTGTGACTTTTTTTGTTCTAGTTCTGTGAAAATTGCCACTGGTATTTTCATGGGGATTGCACTGAATCTGTAGATTGCTTTGGGTAGTATAGTCATTTTCACAATGTTGATTCTTCCAATCCAAGTACATGTTATATCTCTCCATCTATTTGTATCATCTTTAATTTCTTTCATCTGGTTCTTATAATTTTCTCCATACAAGTCTTTCATCCCCTTAGTTAGGTTTATTCCTAGATATTTTATTCTTTTTGTTGAAATGGTAAATGGGAATGTTTCCTTAATTTCACTTTCAGATTTTTCATCATTAGTGTATAGGAATGCAAGAGATTTCTGTGTGTTAATTTTGTATCCTGCTACTTTACCAAATTCATTGATTAGCTCTAGTAGTTTTCTGGTAGAATCTTTAGCATTCTCTCTATATAGTGTCATGTCATCTGCAAACAGTGACAGCTTTACTTCTTCTTTTCCAATTTGGATTCCTTTTATTTCTTTTTCTTCTCTGATTGCTCTGGCTAAAACTTCCAAAACTATGTTGAATACTAGTGGTGAGAGTGGGCAACCTTGTCTTGTTCCTGATCTTAGTGGAAATGGTTTCAGTTTTTCACCATTGAGGATGATGTTGGCTGTGGGTTTTTCATATATGGCCTTTATTATATTGAGGTAAGTTCCCTCTATGCCTACTTTCTGGAGGGTTTTTATCATAAATGGGCGTTGAATTTTGTCAAAAGCTTTCTTCTCATCTATTGAGATAATCATATGGTTTTTCTCCTTCAATTTATTAATATGGTGTATCACATTGATTGATTTGCATATATTGAAGAATCCTTGCATTCCTGGGATAAACCCCACTTGATCATAGTGTATGATCCTTTTTTTTTTTTTTTTGTGCTAGGCGGTCCTCTCACTGTTGTGGCCTCTCCCGTTGTGGAGCACAGGCTCCAGACGTGCAGGCTCAGCGGCCATGGCTCACGGGCCCAGCCACTCCGCGGCACGTGGGATCTTCCCGGACCTGGGCACGAACCCGTGTTCCCTGCATCGGCAGGCGGGCTCTCAACCACTGCGCCACCAGGAAGCCCGTTTCTTGTTTCTTAAGGTAGGCTTGCATAGCTATAAACTTCCCTCTCTAGAACTGCTTTTGCTGAATCCCACAGGTTTCAGGTAGTTGTTTTTTCATTGTCATTTGTTTCTAGGTATTTTTTGATTTCCTCTTTGATTTCTTCAGTGATCTCTTGGTTATTAAGTAGTGTGTTGTTTAGCCTCCATGTGTTTGTATTTCTTACTGATTTTTTCCTGTAATTGATATCTAGTCTCATAGCATTGTTTTTGGAAAAGATACTTGATATGATTTCAATTTTTAAAAATTTACCAAGGCTTGATTTGTAACCCAAGATATGATCTATCCTGGAGAATGTTCCATGAGCACTTGAGAAGAATGTGTATTCTGTTGTTTTTGGATGGAATGTCCTATAAATATCAATTAAGCCCATCTTGTTTAATGTATCATTTAAAGATTGTGTTTTCTTATTCATTTTCATTTTGGATGATCTGTCCATTGGTGAAAGTGGGGTGTTGAAGTCCCCTACGATGATGGTGTTACTGTCGATTTCCCTTTATGGCTGTTAGTATTTCCCTTATGTATTGAGGTGCTCCTATCTTGGGTGCATAAATATTTACAATTGTTATATCTTCTTCTTGGATTGATCCCTTGATCATTATGTAGTGTCCTTCTTTGTCTCTTGTAATAGTCTTTGTTTTAAAGTCTATTTTGTCTGATATGAGAATTGCCACTCCAGCTTTCTTCTGATTTCCATTTGCATGGACTATCTTTTTCCATCCCCTCACTTTCCATCTGTATGTGTCCCTAGGTCTGAAGTGGGTCTCTTGTCGACCGCATATATATAGGAGTCTTGTTTTTGTATCCATTCAGCCAGTCTATGTCTTTTGCTTGGAGCATTTAATCCATTTACATTTAAGGTAATTATCAATAAGTATGTTCCTATTACCATTTTCTTAATTGTTCTGGGTTTGTTTTTGTAGGTCTTTTCCTTCTCTTGTGTTTCCTGCCTAGAGAAGTTCCTTTAGCATTTGTTGTAAAACTGGTTTGGTGGTGCTGAATTCTCTTAGCTTTTGCTTATCTGTAAAGGTTTTCATTTCTCCATCAAATCTGAATGAGATCCTTGCTGGGTAGCGTAATCTTGGTTGTAGGTTTTTCTCTTTCATCACTTACTCCCTTCTGGCTTGCAGAGTTTCTGCTGAAAGATCAGCTGTTAACCTTATGGGGATTCCCTTTTATGTTATTTGTTGCTTTTCCCTTGCTGCTTTTAATGATTTTTCTTTGTATTAATTTTTAATAGTTTGATTAATATGTGTCTTGGAGTGTTTCTCCTTGGATTTATCCTGTGTCTTGGAGTGTTTCTCCTTGGATTTATCCTGTATCAGACTCTGTGCTTCTTGGACTTGACTATTTCCTTTCCCATGATAGGAAAGTTTTCCACTATAATCTCTTCAAATATTTTCTCAGTCCCTTTCTTTTTCTTTTCTTTTTCTGGGACTCCTATAATTCGAATGTTGGTGCTTTTAATGTTGTCCCAGTGGTGTCTGAGATTGTCCTCAATTCTTTTCATTCTTTTTTCTTTATTCTGCTCTTCACTAGTTATTTCCACTATTTTATCTTCCAGGTCACTTATCCTTTCTTCTGTCTCAGTTATTCTACTATTGATCCCCTCTAGAGAATTTTAAATTTCATTTATTGTGTTGTTCATCTCTGTTTGTTTGCTCTTTAGTTCTTCTAGGTCCTTATTAAACGTTTCTTGTATTTTCTCCATTCTATTTCCGAGATTTTGGATCATTTTTACTATCATTATTCTGAATTCTTTTTCAGCTAGACTGCCTATTTCCTCTTCATTTGTTAGGTCTGGTGGGTTTTTGCCTTGCTCCTTCATCTACTTTGTGTTTCTCTGTCTTCTCATTTTGTTTAACTTACTGTGTTTGGGGTCTCCTTTTCGCAGGCTGCAGGTTCGTAGTTTCCATTGTTTTTGGTGTCTGTCCACAGTGGTTACGGTTGGTTCAGTGGGTGTGTAGGCTTCCTGGTGGAGGGGACTAGTGCCTGTGTTCTGGTGGAAGAGGCTGGATCTTGTCTTTCTGGCGAGCAGGTCCACATCTGGTGGTGTGTTTTGGGGTGTCTGTGGCCTTATTATGATTTTAGGCAGCCTCTGTGCTAATGGATGGGGTTGTGTTCCTGTCTTGCTAGTTGTTTGGCATAGGGTGTCCTGTACTGTAGCTTGCTGGTCGTTGAGTGGAGCTGGGTCTTGGTGTTGAGATGAAGATCTCTGGGAGAGTTTTGCCGTTTGATATTACATGGAGCTGGGAGGTCTCTTGTGGACCAGTGTCCTGAACTTGGCTCTCCCACCTCAGCGGCACAGCCCTGACGCCTGGCTGGAGCACCAAGAGGCTGTCCTCCACACGGCTCAGAATAAAAGGGAAAAAATAAAAGAAGGAAAGAAAGAAGAAGATAAAATAAAATAAAATAAATTTATTAAAATAAAAATTAAGAAAAAAATATTTTAAGTAATAAAAAAACAAAAAAACGGACAGTCAGCACCCTAGGACAAATGGTAAAAGCAAAGCTATACAGACAAAATCACACACAGAAACATACACATACACACTCAAAAAAAGAGAAAAAGGGAAAAAGATGTATGTATCTTGCTCCCACAGTCCACCTCCTCAATTTGGGATGATTCGTTGTCTATTCAGGTATTCCACAGATGCAGATACATCATGTTGATTGTGGAGATTTAATCCGCTGCTCCTGAGGCTGCTGGGAGAGATTTCCCTTTCTCTTCTTTGTTTGCACAGCTCCTGGGGTTCAGCTTCGGTTTTGGCCCTGCCTCTGTGTGTAGGTCGCCCTCAGGCTTCTGTTTCTGCCCAGACAGGACGGGGTTAAAGGAGCAGCTGATTCGGGGGCTCTGGCTCTCTCAGGCCGGGGGGAAGGAGGGGTACGGATGTGGGGTGAGCCTGTGGCGGCAGAGGCCGGCGTGACGTTGCACCAGCCTGAGGCGCACCGTGTGTTCTCCCGGGGAAGTTGTCCCTGGATCCCGGGACCCTGGCAGTGGCGGGCTGCACAGGCTCCAGTGAGGGGAGGTGTGGAGAGTGACCTGTGCTCGCATATAGGCTTCTTGGTGGCGGCAGCGGCAGCCTTAGCGTCTCATGCCCGTCTCTGGGGTCCACGCGGAGAGCCGCGGCTCACGCCCGTCTCTGGAACTCCTTTAAGCGGTGCTCTTTATCCCTTCTCCTTGCGCACCAGGAAACAAAGAGGCCAGAAAAAGTCTCTTGCCTCTTAGGTAGCTCCAGAGTTTTTCCTGGACTCCCTCCCGGCCAGCTGTGGTGCACTAACCCCTTCAGGCTGTGTTCACGCCGCCAACCCCAGTCCTCTCCCTGCGATCTGCCCTGCCCGAAGCCCGAGCCTCAGCTTCCAGCCCCGCCCTCCCCGGCGGGGGAGCAGACAAGCCTCTCGGGCTGGAGAGTGCTGGTCAGCACCGATCCTCTGTGCGGGAATCTCTCCGCTTTGCCCTCCGCACCCTGTTGCTGCACTCTCCTCCGCGGCTCTGAAGCTTCCCCCCTCCGCCACCCACAGTGTCCGCCCGTGAAGGGGCTTCTAGTGTGTGGAAACCTTTCCTCCTTCACGGCACCCTCCCACTGGTGCAGGTCCCGTCCCTATTCTTTTGTCTCTTGTTTTTTCTTTTTTCTTTTGCCCTACCCAGGTACGTGGGGAGTTTCTTGCCTTTGGGAAGTCTGAGGTCTTCTGCCAGCACTCAGTGGGTGTTCTATAGGAGCAGTTCCACGTGTAGGTGTATTTCTGATGTATTTGCGGGGAGGAAGGTGATCTCCGTGTGCCGTCTTGAAGCTCCTCCCCACAATTTCCTTTCTTGATTAAATGCCTTAGATAGAGGCACTTAGGAAGGCTGATAAGACAATCTATTAATTCAAACAGGAGGTGAGGGAATGACCCTCAGAGGCCTTGGATGTTGGCCAGTACATCAGTTCAAGCCATGGTGCCTGGGCTGGCTCCTGGACTCTGTGCTCCTTAGGTAAGATGTAACTCATATGCAATAGATGCTGTGAACTAATTAAGAAAGCAAGAGTAAACACATGGGCGTAAATGTTTACAAAACAAAAAAGCACAGCCCTCTGCTCAAGTTCCAGGAAAAAATAAATATGCAAAAAATTTTATTTTGAAAAATTCCCGTAGTAGAACCAGAACTATCAAATGTCTCTCTGAATAAATATACATTTATGAATATCTCAAAAGGCCTACTGCTGAAACACACAACAGATATTTTAAGCTATAATTGATGACTTCTTCATCAGCCTCTGAAACAACTAAATTATTAAAAGAAGAAGGGGAAGAAGTCTAATGCATATAACAAGTAAGTCAAACTATTAAGTTTATTAACACCAGGAAATTTCTTATCTTTTTGGAGGAGTTAGGTGTTTGAGAAGAAGTTTTGAGTTAAAATTAACTCAAAATCTTTGAGGAATAATTTTTGAGTTAAAATAAAACACTTTATTTTATTTTATTTTATTTATTTATTTTTTTTTTACTTCCTTTAAATTTTATTTATTTTTTTTAACATCTTTATTGGAGTATAACTGTTTTACAGTAGTGTGTTAGGTTTTCCTTTACAACAAACTGAATCAGTTATACATATACATATGTTCCCATATCTCTTCCCTCTTGCGTCACCCTCCCTCCCACCCTCCCTATCCCACCCCTCTAGGTAGTCACAAAGCACGGAGCTGATCTCCCTGTGCTATGCAGCAGCTTCCCACTAGCTATCTAATTTACATTTGATAGTGTATATATGTCCCTGCCACTCTCTCACATCGTCACAGCTTACCCTTGCCCCTCCCCATATCCTCAAGTCCATGCTCTAGTAAGTCTGTGTTTTATTCCCGTCCTACCACTAATCTCTTCATGACATTTTTTTTTCCTTAGCGTCCATATATATGTGTTAGCATACGGTATTTGTTTTTCTCCTTCTTTTTTTTTTTTTTTTTTTTTTCTCCTTTTTTTTTTTTTTTTTTTTTGCGGTATGCGGGCCTCTCACTGTTGTGGCCTCTCCCATTGCGGGGCACAGGCTCAGTGGCCATGGCTCACAGGCCCAGCCTCTGCACGGTATGTGGGATCTTCCCGGACCGGGGCACGAACCCGTGTCCCCTGCACTGGCAGGCGGATTCTCAACCACTGCGCCACCAGGGAAGCCCCTGTTTTTCTCCTTCTGACTTACTTCACTCTGTATGACAGACTCCAGGTCTATCCACCTCATTACAAATAACTCAGTTTCATTTCTTTTTATGGCTGAGTAATATTCCATTGTATATATGTGCCACATCTTCTTTATCCATTCATCTGTTGATGGACACTTAGGTTGCTTCCATGTCCTGGCTATCGTAAATAGAGCTGCAATGAACATTTTGGTACATGAGTCTTTTTGAATTATGGTTTTCTCAGGGTATATGCCCAGTAGTGGGATTGCTGGGTCGTATGGTAGTTCTATTTTTAGTTTTTTAAGGAACTTCCATACTGTTCTCCATAGTGGGTGTATCAATTTACATTCCCACCAACAGTGCAAGAGGGTTCCCTTTTCTCCACACCCTCTCCAGCATTTGTTTCTAGAGTTTTTGATGATGGCCAGTCTGACCAGTGTGAGATGATATCTCATTGTAGTTTTGATTTGCATTTCTCTAATGATTAATGATGTTGAGCATTCTTTCATGTGTTTGTCAGCAATCTGTATATCTTCTTTGGAGAAATGTCTATTTAGTTCTTCTGCCCATTTTTGGATTGGGTTGTTTGTTTTTTTGATATTGAGCTGCATGAGTTGCTTGTAAATTTTGGAGTTTAATCCTTTGTCAGTTGCTTCATTTGCAAATATTTTCTCCCATTATGAGGGTTGTCTTTGTTTTCCACTCTTTATTTGTTAAATGAAGTGTTTTCCACTCTGAGGCATCCTTCTTCTTATGAGACAAATGAATTCCTGCTTATTCTTCAAGGCTGAACTCAAGTGTCTCCCCTACTGTACCCCCTTCTCTCATCTAGAAAGCAGAGTCCATCACTTTACAGTAGTACTGCCCTTGCCTCTGTGGATTCACTCACCACACAGCCTCTTTCTGTTTGCATCTGTCTTTACTCACAGATTATCTGGTTGTACTTTTTTCATGTTTCTATGCCCAATATCTAGTCTCCATGCCCTTCTTGAAACCCAATACCAGGCAAACGGTAGATATTAATCATTGCATGTAGATGAGACAAATCAATTAATGAATTTGAATATTATGAGAAAAATATGATACCTTGGCAGTGTTTATGAGGATAGTGAATGCATTGATGGACAAGCTTCCATTGAGTTCCCTCTAAGTAACTGACACCATGCTATGTGCTACTGGGGGGCGAGAGGAGGACCCACCAGGGAAATGAAACTCCAATGTGTGACACCTTCAAGGAGTTAACTGTGCTGAGAAGGGTAAGACTAATATGAGTTTGAGTGAGTTGGATAATTTTTAAGACTTGGAATAGTCTTAACAATATACATCAGTGTCTTCATTCAGCATAGGGTGGCAGAACAGAATAAGCAACTATATGAAGATGAAACAATGAACATGACTTACTCAAGGAATGTTGAGAAAATCTGGTTAAAAGTCTTGAAGGTGAGTGATAATTAAAGATGAGTAAACAATATGGTTAAATCAGTAGTTGTGTGGGAGGATAGAAAGTAGGAGTTGGATTACATAAAATTCTCAAGATTCATGTAGAGTGATATTTGATATGCATAAAAGGCATAGTTCACTTTTCAACAAGAGGATGGTTTAATGAAAAGTTGATTAATTATAAACAATAAATTAGAGCAGTGTAAAACAGAGGTAGGGAGATTATATAAAGTAACAGTAGAAATACGGTATGGGAGGGAGAAGGTCTAGATTAAAATGCTTATAATGTTAATAGAAGCAAAATTTCTATCCAGAAAACATTTCAAAGCAAGAATCTTGAGCCTTGGTAGATGAAAAAGGGTAGGTGAATAATGAGCCACAGTTGCTTAGTTAGAAGTAAAAATCTCACCATACCAATATTGAGAAGTAATAAATTTAATATATGCTATACTAGTGTAGATCTTTAAAATTGTAAATCAGTAGAAAGAATGTAATTCCCAAGCCAAAGGATGTAAAATGACGTATGATAGTACTAGACATTGATTTTTTTTCCTGGAATAGTTCAACACGGAAGATAATTCACACTCATTATTTTAATATTGATTATTTAGAAAACTGTAGTTTATAGACTTTGCAAATGATTATAACAGAATTATTAATCTGTGCATAACATTGCCACCCAGGAAAGGGTTTGTATTAGTTTGGTAGGACTGACCTAAGAATATACTACAGACTGGGTGACTCGAACAAAAGAAATTTATGTTCTCATAGTTCTGGAGGCTAGAAGTTCAAGATCAAGGTGTTGGCAGTTTTAGGTTTGTCCTGAGACCTTTCTTCTTGGCTTCAGATGACCTCGTTCTCATTATGTCTTCATCTGGCCTCTTTCCTATGTACCCACACTCTTGGTGTCTCTTCCTCTTCCTACACGGAAACCAGTCCTATTGGATTAGGGCCCCATCCTAATGGCCTCATTTTAACTTAGTCACCTCTTTAAAGACCCTTTCTCCAAGTATGGTTACATTCTACTATACTAGGGGTTGAGACTTCAGTGTATGAATTTTGGGGTAACACAATTAAGCCCATAATATCCTGCCCTCTGGGCCTTTAAAATTCATATCCTTGTCATGTGCAAAATACATTTACCTGATTCCCAAAATCTTAACCCATTCTTGCATCAACTCTTAAGTCTACATCTTATCTAAATGTCACCTAAATCAAGTGTGGGTGAGACTCAAGGAATGATTTATCCTGAGGCAAAATTCTTCTCCAGCTGTGAATCTGTGAAACTGAAGAAGTCATCTGTTTCCAAAATATAATGGTGGCACAGACATAGGATAAGCATTCCCATTGCAAAAGGGAGCAATCAAAAAGAAGAAAGGGGTCACAAGTTCAAGCAAGTCCAAAACCTGGCAGGGCAAATATCATAAGATCTTAAGGCTTGAGAATAATCTTCTTTGGTGCAATGCTCTCTCCTCTGGGTCCGCTGGCGTGACAGCCCCCTTCTGGGCCTATTTTGGTGGTGTCATTGCCTCTCAGCCGTGGACAGCAGTCTAACCTGCTGTAAACAAGGAGGTGGCCCCTACCTCTGAAACCTAGCAGGGGACAGCCTGGCTCCCCAGACCTGTGGTGGCAGTGGCAGCCCTACTGATCTCTGAATCACTTTTAGGGTTATTCTTCCCTTTTTTGAAGAAGAAGACTGCATGTTTGCAGCTGGATAGCTTTAATGTTCTGTCCTGTAGAATCCCAGATGCACAATAGCCTTCCTTCATTCTGTCCCATCTCTGCCCTCTTCGATCCAAGCTGGCAGTGTTGATGCAGGTATAACCTCTCTCTGCTCCTGGCTTCTGCTGACACCGTTGTATAAAATTATGAGTCACACCTATAATCTCTTTATGGAGTGCTTGTCCAGCCACACCGTTGGTGTTCTCTCTAGAACTTTCTCATTTTTTTGCAATACAAGTCAGGCTGAGAATGTCCCAAATCTTCAAGTTCTGGTTCTTTTTGCTTTACAATTCCTCCTTCAATTTCTCTCTCTCCTCTCACATTTTACTATAAGCAGAAAGGAGAAACCAGCTGCACCTTTAACCCTTTGCTTAGAATTCTCTTCAGCTAAATATCCAGTGTCATCATTCACAAGTTCTACTACCTTCCACAAAATACCGGAATACAATTCAGCCAGGTTCTCTGATGCTTTATAACAAGGATCACGTTTTCTCCAGTTTCCAGTGATTCACATCCATATTCCTGCCAACAGTCTCTTCAAGGTAATCTAGGCTTTTTCTTTTTTTTTTTTTTTAACGTCTTTATTGGAGTATAAGTGCTTTACAATGGTGTGTTATTTTCTGCTTTATAACAAAGTGAATCAGTTATACATAGGCTTTTTTCTAACACACATCTCAAAATTCTTCCAGCCTCTACCCATTACCCAGTTCCAAAGTCAATTCCACACATTTACGTTTTTGTTACACAGCATTCCACTCCTCAGTACTACATTCTGTGTGCATGGGTACCTTCCGGGGATATGGGTGGCTTAAACAGAAATTTATTTTCTCACAGATCTGGAGACTGAAAGTCTAATATCAAGGTGTTGGCAGGTTTGTTTTCTCCGGAGGCCTCTCTCTTTGGCTTGCATATGGTGGGCTTCTGTGTCCTCATATAGCATGTCCTCTGAGCACCACACCCCTGGTATCTCCTTCTTTCTTATAAGGACACCAGTCCTGTTGCATCAGGGCCGACCCTAATCACCTCCTTTTAACTTAATCACCTCTTTAAAGAACTTACCTACAAATGTGGTTACATTCTGAGGTACTGGGAGTTGAAACTTCAACATACTGTATTAATTTGGGGGACAAATATGGTTACATTCTGAGGTACTGGGGGCTGGGAATTCCACATATTAATTTTCGAGGAACACAATGTATCCCATAGCAGGGTTTATGCCGTATATTTTCAACACAATAGTCTGTTTCATTTCTTCTTTGATTTCTAATATCTACTAAAGGCTTCTTCATATGATATAAAATTGTTTTCAGAAACCCCCAAACCTCAAAATATATGCTTATGTTACCCAATTAATTTTGTTCTTTTTCCTTCTCTGTGATAGCTCAGCCTTTTGGGTTTACAAATTTTTACCTCTAAATTAATGCATATTTTATCCTCTCTTTTTATAGTAACCAAAAAAAGTCCCATATTAATTGATTTTTTAAGATTATAACCATACTCCCTTTAACTTTTTATTTATTTTTTGATAAAAAAAAATACCACTTTTACAAAAGACAGACCTGTTCATTTTCATGTATGGACTTGGGCATGTTAATTTTTCTGTACCTCTGTTTTCTACTCTACGAGGTAGAATAAAATTACTGAACTGTTAGAATTGCTGAGGAGACTAAGATACAATGCGTGGATGTATATGCATGCAGTGTGGCTCCTTTCTCACGTTATGCCCCCAACTATTCTTATTAAACCTGAGAACATGAACAGGGCCTGTTCTCTGATCAAAATCCAGTAGCACAATATCTCTGTTGAGAGCATTGATTAGTGTACTGTATTATAATAAGTCCCGACTCTGGGCTTAGTGCTATGCTGCATGATTTACCTAATTATATCATTCAATCTTTATAACAACCCAGGGAAGAGGTACGATGATTACTTTCATTTTGTAGATGAGGAAACTGAGACTTCAGGAAGTAATTTGTTCAAGGACAAATATGTAGGAAGGAGTAGAGTCATTACCTGAAATCAGAACTTCCAAGGCCTGACTCAGTACATTTACATCACATAACCTGAAGTGAGATATTCCTGTGATAAATTACTAAGGGTCCCAAACTTGTACCATATTGATTTAATAGTTATGACTCTGTCTCATACTATTTTTCTCAAAGATCATAGGTACATTCATATTTAACTAAACACCATAGCACTTTAGTTCTGTCAGTTTATATATGATAAAATTTAATCACAAGGTACAATGATTACTCCACAAAATCTTATTCAACAACAATAAAACAGCTGATGTGTACTGAGTGATGACTACGTATGTCTCCATCCCATGTTCTTTACATTTACTTTACATGGATTATCACATTCAATCTTCAGAATCACTCTGTGAAGTAAATACTATTAGTATACCTATTTTGTAGGTGAAGAAACGGAGGTCATGAGTAATTCAGTTTTTTGCCAACAAGCCAGTAACTAATCGATCTGGGATTCAAATCCAGGCAACTGAGACCAGTAGAAGAACTGGAAACAGAGATGGTGCCTTTAGCACTCAGCACTGAAAAGACAGAAGGAAGTTCCAAAAGTGTCACTAAATATTCATTAAAGGTTCAGGTTCTTTGAGCAGAAAATATCTTACCTTGATGGAGTTCAGTCTCAGGAAACCAAGAGTAGGGATATAAAGTTGTGGGTAGAAATAGAGGACTGGAAAATGGAACCTATGAGTTCATTTTTAGATTAATGTACATATTCTCCCCTGAGACTGATGAATGGTAAGGTTTCTGAACTGCATTAGTAAGTCATCTAAATGTACAGCTTTCCACCGTTAACCCCAGAATTGTTGGTCAGACCTAAACTTTCCCCCTGTGTTTCCTTAGGGAGAAGGATTCTGGGGCTTGGTCTGTTTGGTCTGTTTTTTGCACTCTGCGGTTGCTTCCTTCACTGATTCTACCTTTGGTAGGTGGGCTTTCCTACCATTTCCATAGCTATTCTCCTTTTTTTCTGCTTTCAAGATCATTACATCTCTGTGACCTGGTTCACAGTCATCTTCTCTTTCCCATTTTCTGCTTAGATCTGTGAAGACTCTAGCTCTCAGTTGAAGTTGAACAACTCACTCCACAAAGTTTGTTGATCTCTTTAATTTGAGCCATCCTTTGCTAACCTAAACTAGGACCTTGTTATGTGGCACTTGCTTAATTCCAAATCTGTAACCATACTTATTATCTTTCTAACATTATTATTACCCTATCCCCACTCTATTAGCTCATCTACCTCAAAAACCCGAGCCCTTAATCTTTCCTTTTTTCCCATTTCCAATCCCCAGCCATTCCTTTTAACCTCATACTTCCAATTCATTCCTGCCTCTTTTCCTTCTCCATCCAAACAGACCACATAGTCCAACTTTTCCATTCTCTAAATAACTCTGTCCCACCATCTTATATTATTTACCTTCTGGTCTTATCACTTTAAACCTGGTTGGTCTACAAAATCTCTACTCTGAATTAACATCAACACCCAACTTCTTCTTTCCTACATCCTGACTGCTAACAGAGAACAGCTGAGAACAGCATGACTGAGCACAACTGCTGATTTATCATCTTCACCCTCAGCCTTTGGTAAATAACTCATTCTCATTCTTCACAGTAGCTATTTTCTGACCTTTATTACTCCCTTCAAACCTCCAGCTCTACCTTTGCCCTATTCAATTTCAGGAGTCACACTGCTTTTTTTCCCAGACAAAAATAGAAGTTACCAGGTCTGAATAATTCATTCATCTCAATTTCCTTTCCTAAGGTCTCAGAGAAAGAGGTATTCACACTCATAACCAGAGTCAGTTCTTCCATCTATGTTGGAGACTCACAGCCCATCTCTATAAGCATCTTACTCCGTCAGTAATCTAACCTGTCAACTACATCTTAAACCTCTTAGTAGAACTGAAGGCCATGTTCTACACGGCATCTGTGATCTCTCCAAGCATCAAAGTCTCCACCAGCAGTTTCCTCCAGATGAATTCTTTTTGCCATTGTTGAGAGAGAGAGAGAGAGAGAGAGAGAGAGAGAGAGAGAGGGAGGGAGAGAGGGAGAGAGGGAGAGAGGGAGAGAGGGAGAGAGGGAGAGAGGGAGAAGAGAGAAGAGAGAAGAGAGAGGAGAGAGAGAGAGAGAGAGAGAGAGACTCAAGGCCTATTTTGAACTAACTGCCAAACCCTTGAGTCCAGAGATCTCACTTGCATCAGAAGTATATAAAATAGTAAAATTGCCATCAATATATGAGTCCCAAATGTGTAGACATTAAACAGATAAATTGGCCCAATAATTTTGCCATCAATTATACATGAAAAAGTTTAATAAATCTTTTAAACGAAATGCCTTTCTAAATTAGTCTACAAGTCTTCAGCATATCTTTTCATGTTTTGTTTTTGATCATAAATATATTTATAAAGTAGATACACAAAATTATACTCTTAGAAATGGTATTATATCAGTTTATTATAAGCTATATAAGTATATTATATAACTGTATTATATCAGTGGGATGAAGGGCTAATGGTAAAAAAAAAAATCTGGTTATATATTACTGTCAATAAACCCAATAATGAGCACATCATTTTTTAATTACAACTAAATTACTAATAGCAATAAGGAATATATATAGTATCATTAGCAATTCCCTGTAAAATATTTAAGAATTTAAGATTTACTGTATTGAACTCACCATAACCTTGTCTACCAGAAAAAGAAGTTGGTGTTTTCTTTCACAGCCATGGGAATGGTGACTCTAGCCAGAAATTTCATAATGGAAAACCTTGAATGATTAATCATTAATAAATCAGGAAGAGCAATTCTTTAGGATAGAAAACATGTGAGAAAAATAAATGTTAGTCTGAGGCAACCCCCCAAAACACCAATTCCTTTCCTATTTCCACTGGCTTAAGAACAAAACAATGCCAAGAGGAAATTTTCGTTTGGCTTCTTTCATGTGAAATCAAGCATAAAATACAATTACTATGGGCATCACCAAAAAAAGGAACAGTTATTAACTGGTAAAAATATTCTTATGTTTAGATCAATAAAGCAAGGGTGTTCGGAGTCACAAAATAAAATAAGAAAAGTATGTTGGTGTGTGTGGGGGGAATGGTATTGGGGGATGGTGAAAGGGGACAGTGCTTCCTTTGATAAGAATAATCTAGAATCATACGGGAGGCATCTTTCCAGCCTTGAGGTCCCAATAGAGCTACAGCTTGAGAAGCAACAGGCAGGATTGAATATTCCCCTGAATATGCAGTATAAGGAAAACCTGGGTTGTGAGTCAATACAGTCTCTGTCACTTGTAAAACATCACCCTTATCTACTTGCTTTACACCCCAAATCCCAAATGCATTCTCCATGTCACTAGGAAATCGGAAAATCGCTCCTGTTGAGGAAGGAGTGGGAAGGACAGGAAGAGCTAGCTGTTAGCCTTAGAGGGTGCATAAATCATGGACAGGGTGATCAGCTCATGGAACAGGGAGGGAGGCCCTCTAGAAATTCAGGCCCATTGAGGATCATGCCCAGCCTATGCCTCTGCCGAAGTACCCATGGTGCCAGGAAGAAGATAATGGGGCACACACACATTTGGGTCAAGGAGTGGAGGAGGGGTAGGGGGACAATTTACCAGGTGGTAAATTATGACCCCAGCCATTTCATCAAATGACATTTGCAAACGCTATAACCTCTCTTCTCTTGATTCTGTTCAAAAAGAAACGCTATACCCCCTTCCCACCAAATGAAATTGGGAAGATGATTGATAATATGCTTTTCATGCTTGCAACTCAATTCTGAGGAAGTTTGCATATAAATAACATTTATGATTATTATCAATACAATTCTGGTTGCCCAGCTTTCTCAATAAAGTTCAGAAATTGTGCCAGCAGCGCTGGGGTAAGGGGGTTGTGAAAAGCATCTGGAATACTTCAGGCCGCCCATGGAGCAGGCTTTGGAAAATATTTTTATTTCCCTTTGTCCTTTATTCATTTTCCTGACACTATAATGAACTTTGTAAATGATGGCCTCTGTCGTCCATCCATCAAAAGACTGGGCCTCAGACCATCTGTGAGACTTTTTTTGCTAAAATGAGATTTTGTTTGAAAACTTCAGCTTAAATACAAAAAAAAAAAAAAAAAAAAAAAATTCCTTGCAAAGGTTAAAACCATAGCGAGGCACATCTGGTGGCTAAAATTAGGCTTGTTCCTATTAGCAAAGGCCAGAACCCATGATGGGGAAATGTGGAGGCACCTTTGTTGAAAACATCCTAACCTTTTCATCCTGGCTGGATTCTTATTCAGCAGCAGCCGTAATATGTTCTGCTTTCAGTTATGCTTTCTCATTTTCCGCATCATCTTCCTTTAATGGATGGAAAGGCCGTTAGAAAAAAACTACCTAACTGAGGTTCTCCACTTAGGCATATCATTTTAATGAGATTTTAAAACAAAAAAATGTAATCCTTGGTAATATTTTATGTCAGTATTTTTTTTTTCCTGTCATAATTAGAAATAAAAGTGTGGCCGCTTCTCTGAGCCATTCCCTCTTGAACAACTGAAAACCTGAGGAAAATAACTTCAGTGCTTTCTCACTTTCCCAAGGTTTAGGAAGCTACAAAATCAGGAAAACTGAGATTTTAGAATTAAACCACTTCTGCATAAGAAAAGGATCACTTTTATTTAGTGAGGGTCTCCAGTCAGGGCTGAAGAAAGCCAGTTCCTGACATTGCCTCAATTTCTCCATTCAAAATAGAGAAATATGACTAAACATCACAGAAATAGCATCATATGAAAACAAAGTTGGTAAATTTAGCATAATAGACTTTAATGAAAGTCTTTCCAGCTTTGTCCTTAAAGATATGGTAGTCTTTTTTTTGCAAATTTATCGAGGTATGATTGACAAAATTGTATACATTTAAAGTGTACGATGTGATGTTTTGATATATGTATACATTGTGAAATGATTACCAAAACCAAGGTAATTAACCTATCCATCACCTCACACAGTTACGTGTGTGTGTGTCTGCGTGTGTGTGTGTTGTGTGTGTGGTAAGGAAACTTGAGATCTACTGCACATTTCAAGTAACTATAGTCACCATGTGACACGTCAGGCCTCCAGACCTTATTCAACTTAGGTACCTTTTGACCAATACCTCCCCATTTTCCCCAGGTGTGGTAGTGAATGCTGCAAAATAATTTTCATCATAGTATAGTGAGAAGAAGAAAAAATAAACATACCAGTAGCATATCTCTGCAAGCAGAAAACAGCTTCAGGGAAGAAATCAATCTGCAGCTTTGATACAGGAGGAAAACCAATGGTATTTATTTCATCAAGGCATCTTTATAAAAATGGAGAAATTCAGTTTGTGAATCTTGGCAGCCTCTCTCAAATAATCAGAATATTCCGTGAGCCTGGGGGTTAAGCAGAGAGCGGTTGCTAATCAAACAGCCATTCCAGCTTCAAGTTCTAATTTGGGAATTTTAATAAAGTTCAACCACCTGAAATTCTTTTTTTTTTTTTTTTTTGAAAGAAGATGTTGGGGGTAGGAGTTTATTAATTAATTAATTAATTTTTGCTGTCTTGTGTCTTCGTTTCTGTGCGAGGGCTTTCTCTAGTTGCGGTGAGCGGGGGCCACTCTTCATCGCGGTGCGTGGGCCTTTCACTATTGCGGCCTCTCTTGTGGCGGAGCACAGGCTCAGTAGCTGTGGCTCACGGGCTTAGTTGCTCCGCGGCATGTGGGATCTTCCCAGACTGGGGCTCGAACCCGTGTCCCCTGCATCAGCAGGCGGACTCTCAACCACTGCGCCACCAGGGAAGCCCTGAAATGCTTTTTTAAAGCAGTGTTCTCTTTTTTTGGAGCCTAAGAATTACAATTGCTACCAGAGTCTCATTAGAGAATTAAAATCAGCCTTGGTTTGTGATTTCAGTGGTAATAATTAATTTAATTTCAGTTTTATTTAAATTATTTCATAGATCATGACATGGAAACTTTTTAACAAAATAAATTAGAGTGTTTTGTTTTTTTCAAATATTGGATGCATGCCCCTGTCTCCTTCTGCTTTCCAAAATAACAAGGATAACAAGAAACAGAAGTGCGAACTCACACTTCAATAAAATTGGACACACTGGTAACCAGAACTACATTGTATGTAGAAACACTGCCAAATATAGTGAAGGTCAAAGAAAGATGAGGGAAGATGCTGAGAAAGCATGCCTGAAACTAGAATTTCAAGCAATGGGGCAGAACATAGTTCTCCCAAGCAGGTTTTATGAATTTAACCAAGTGATCAGAGTAAACGTCAACCATAATGGTGAAAGTCAACATCACAGGTCTCTTGAGAAAGGCATAATATCACTCATTCCTGTTCGTCCCCCCTAAAAATCATAGCCTAAAATGAATTTTGAGGAAACCATCACACAGTCTAAACTGAGGCTGTTACGGACATCCAATAGCATTGAAATGGACCCTCACCCAAAATTTGGATCCAGCATTGAGACTGATGATCACACACACACACACACACACACACACACACGCACGCACACAGGATGAAAGGGAAAGGTTTATTACTCACCTAATGAAGCTTTCTGGGTTAAGTGGAGTGGATCCTAAGAACATCCAAAAGCAGTTTCAAAGGGAACAGGAGACTGGCTTGGAGATTTTACTGTGATTAGGAGGTGGGGACAGGGCAGGGGGTTCCTCCCCAGCATGGGTAGGAACTTGCACGGTTTGAACCTCCAAATGCACTCAAAAGGAAGAATCTGGGTTTTCCTACCAGCTTGTCCAGATGTGAAGCAGTAAGGGAAGACGTAGAGAGGACTGAACAGTTGTCAGCAAGCACCAAAAACCAGAGTACAAAGGAGCATATTGAAAAAGAATTGGCCCATGCTCTTCTAAAATGTCAATATAGAGGTTAAAGCACACAGAACTGTTCCATATTAAAGAAAAATCTTTTTTAGAGACATGACAACTATATTCAATGTGTGATCTTGGATTGGAAACTGGATCAGAAAAAATGCTCTAAAATACATTATTGGGACAACTGGTAAATTATGAATATGAATGATATAGTTATTTTGTATCAAAGTTAATTTCATGAATTTAATAATTATATGTGATTTTCTAATATAATTTTATGTTCTTAGGATATACATAAAGTATTTATGGGTGAAGAATCTTGAAGTCTGCCACTGGTTCAGTAAATAATATTTATATATGCATATTGTCAGTGTGTGTATACTTACAGTGTACAGAGAGAAAGAGAGCAAATGGTGAAGAGTGCGCACATGTGAACTTTTGTAAATTTTTATAGCTTCAAATTTTTTCCAAAATAAAAAGATGAAGTGAAGGAGGTAGTATGAAATCTCTTTACTGGAAATAAAGGAACAGGATTCATGGACTAACAGATGGAAATTCGTTGGGCCCTTCGTGCCAGTAATGAGAAGGAAGAACCAGGTGAATAAAGATCCACACAGGAGACCACCTTTAAGGGATGGAGGACAGAGCGTAAGTTCAGAGCTACGAATTTTTGTGGACTGTGGAGAAAACAAAAAACATCTCACACTCTCACTCTGAGTTATACCAAAGAACTTTCTCCATACCAGGAAGAAAATCTACTAACCCAGAATTCACTTCATGCAGTCAACACAAAGAAACCGGCACATTACCCATACAAAGTCCCAGTAACCAGTCTCAGTACTGTGGAGTACTGAGCAGTTTTTACTTTTTCTTCAATCACTGCCTTCAGCCAGACCATGTCAAATTCCCGTTCTAGTTCCTTAAGGATACCTTGGGGAGATTTCATAAATTTTCTTTTATAGTTAGTCATTAACTCTTTAGTCTAATAGTAATATTTCAGGCAGACAGTCACCTTAAAGGTCTCCTTCCCTCGCACTCAAAGTAGACCAGATGTGAACTGGAAGGACCTGAAATGAGAAGGATAGGAACAAAGGACATGGCACTCCTCTCCCTCTCTCTTCTGGATCCAACTATTCCAGCAGTGGGAGTAGACGGAAGGGAAGAGGGGAAAGGCACTTATCCTTTATTGGAACACAGAAGTAATCCTCATTTCTTTGTTATGGGTGTTTTCTGGCTCATACTGAGTTGCTATAGATATCTCTTGTGCCTCTGGAGTCTAAGTGCTAGCTCACCTATAGTAAGTTATACATTAGACTCACATGTGACTTTGGCTCAACTTCTACTATCTGCTCTTCATAACATGTTATATTTAGTAGCATCTTGTTGGCTAGGGCCCTCCTCAACCAGAAAACAGCTGTCTCAGAGAGATGATCCTAGCCACACAGCTCAAACCCAGCTACCTCCCAGAGTGCCCTGGATATGCTGTAAATTTTTCCTCCTTGCCACTTCCAGCAGAGATTGGGAGAGAACAGGTAGCTCTTCCAACTAATCCCTCCTTCTACTCCACCACCTTCTTCTGCAGCCTAAGCCGATAGCCAACCAGGAAAGTGAAGGTCAGGCTTTCCTATCATGTTCTCTTTTAGAGTTTCCCTAAGACTTGGCTTTGAGTTGGGTTAAGAAATAGCTTTCTACAGCCAACAGAAGCTGGACACCCTCTAGGGTGCTTTTGCTTTTCAACTGTATCTACTCCTCCTCCCTCTGGTCACAGAGAAAAGACGCACAAACTATGTATAACTGAAACTGAGACAGAAAGAAAGAGGAAAAGAATGTGGAAGATGGTGTAAGTATTGTGTCTTCTTCATTGTGAAGAACCAGGGGGTACAAGAATTTCCAGTTGTTAATCAAGAATAAAGATATGGGGAAAAAATAATAGAGATGTGAGTATATGTAAAGGTAAAAATGATAAATACCAAGAAAATAGCAAAAAAATGTAATACAAAAATAATATTAAATAGTGGAAGGAGAGAGAAGAGAAAAAAGCAATGAAAGTGTACTTATTGAGCAGATACCTCAGGCTGGGACTCCTGGCTGGACTGAGCATGTTCCAGGAGATGCCAGCCCCTGCAGGAGCTCAGAAGAGGGACAGCTTAAAGATGGCGGAAGAGTAAGACGCGGAGATCTCCTTCCTCCTCACAGAGACATCAGAAATACATCTACACGTGGAACTTCTATAGAACACCCACCGAACGCTGGCAGAAGACCTCAGACCTCCCAAAAGTCAAGAAACTCCCCACATACCTGGGTAGGGCAAAAGAAAAAAGAATAAACAGAGACAAAGAATAGGGACGGGACCTACACCAGTGGGAGGGAGCCGTGAAGGAGGAAAGACTCCCCCACACTAGAAGCCCCTTCGCGGGCGGAGACTGTGGGTGGCGGAGGGGGAAGCTCCGGAGCCGCGGAGGACAGCTCGGCCACAGGGTGCGGAGGGCAAAGTGGAGAGATTCCCGCAGAGGATCGGTGCCGACCGACACTCACCAGCCCGAGAGGCTTGTCTGCTCACCCGCCGGGGCGGGCGGGGCCGGGAGCTGAGGCTCGGGCTTCAGTCGGATCCCAGGGAAAGGTCTGGAGTTGGCAGAGTGAAAACAGCCTGAAGGTGTAGTGCGCCACGGCTGGCCGGGAGGGAGTCCGGTTGAAGTCCGGAGCTGCCGAAGAGGCAAGAGACCTTTTCTTCCCTCTTTGATTCCTGGGCGCGAGGAGAGGGGATTAAGCGTGCTGCTTAAAGGAGCCCCAGAAACGGGCGCGGAGCTGCCAAAGAGACAAGAGACTTTTTCTTGCCTCTTTGCTTCCTCGGGCGCGAGGAGAGGGGATTAAGAGCACCATGTAAAGGAGCTCCAGAAACGGGCGCGAGACGCGGCTGCCGTCACAGACAGTAGAGACGGGTGTGGGACGCTAAGGTTGCTGCTGCTACCACCAAGAGGCCTGTGTGTGAGCACAGGTCACTCTCCACAGTGGCCCTCCCGGGAGCCCGTGCAGCCCGCCACTGCCGGGGTCCCGGGATCCAGGGACAGCCTCCCCGGGAGAATGCGCAGCGTGCCTCGGGCCGGTGCAGCGTCACGCTGCCCTCTGCCACTGCGGACTTGCCCCGCCCCCGTGCCACTCCCTCCCCCCAGCCTGAGTGAGCCGGAGCCCCCCAATAAGCTGCTCCCTTAACCCCGTCCTGTCTGAGCAAAGGGCAGACGCCCTCAGACGACCTACACGCAGAGGCAGGGCCAAGTCCAAAGCTGAACCCCAGGAGCTGTGCGAACAGAGAGGAGAGGGGGAGGTCTCTCCCAGCAGCCTCAGAAGCGGCGGATTAAAGCTCCACAATCAACTTGAAGTGCCCTGCATCTGTGGAAAACCTGAATAGACAACTAATCATCCCAAGTTGAGGAGGTGGACTTTGGGAACAAGATATACTATTATTTTACCCTTTTTTTCTTTTTGTGAGTGTGTATGTGTGTGCTGCTGTGTGAGATTTTGTCTGTATAGCTTTGCTTTCACCATTTGTCCTAGCGTTAGACAGACCCGTTTTTCTGTTTTTTTTAATATAAATTTTCCTTCTTAATAATTATTTTTTATTTTAATAACCATACTTTATTCTACTTTGTCTTCTCCCTTTCTTTCTTCCTTCCTTTCTTTCCTCCTTCCCTTTCTTCCTCCCTTCTTTCCTCCCTTCCTCTCTTCCTTCCTCCCTTTCTTCCTCTCCACTTTCCTTCCTTTCTTGCTTTCTTACTTCCTTCATTTCTTCCTTCCTTTCTTCCTACCTTCCCTCCCTCCCTCCTTCCTTCCTTTTCTTTCCTTTCTATTTTTTCTCCATTTATTTTGAGCCGTGTGGATTAAAGGCTCTTGGCTCCCCAGCCAGGCACCAGGCCTGTGTCTCTGAGGTGGGAGAACCAACCTCAAGACACTAGTCCACAAGAGACCTCCCAGCTCCACGTAATATCAGACGGTGAAAATCTCCCAGAGATCTCCATCTCAACACCAAGACCCAGCTTCACTCAAGGACCAGCAACGAACAGTGCTGGACACCCTATTCCCAACAAAGAGCAAGACAGGTCTACAGCCCCATCCATTAGCAGAGAGGCTGCCTAAAATCATAAGAAGGCTACCAACATCCCCAAACACACCACCAGACATGGACCTGCCCACCAGAAAGACAAGATCCAGCCTCATCCACCAGAACAGAGGCACTAGACCCCCAACCAGGGAACCTACTCAACCCACTGAACCAACCTTAGCCACTGGGGACAGCCACTAAAAACAACGGGAACTACAAACCTGCAGTGTGCAAAAAGGAGACCCCAAACACAGTAAGATAAGCGAAATGAGAAGACAGAAATACACACAACAGATGAAGGAGCAAGATAAAAACACACCAGACCTAACAAATGAAAAGGAAATAGGCAGTCTACCTGAAAAAGAATTCAGAATAATGATAGTAAAGATGATTCAAAATCTTGGAAATAGAATAGACAAATTGCAAGAAACAGTTAACAAGAACCTAGAAGAAATAAAGAGGAAGCAAGCAACGATGAGCAACACAATAAATGAAATGAAAAATACTCTAGATGGGATCAATAGCAGAATAACTGAGGCAGAAGGACGGATAAGTGACCTGGAAGATAAAATAGTGGAAATAACTAATGCAGAGCAGAAGAAAGAAAAAAGAATGAAAAGAACTGAGGACAGTCTCAGAGACCTCTGGGACAACATTAAACACACCAATATTCGAATTATAGGGGTACCAGAAGAAGAAACGGAAAAGAAAGGGACTGAGAAAATATTTGAAGAGATTATAGTTGAAAACTTCCCTAATATAGGAAAGGAAATAGTCAATCAAGTCCAGGAAGCATAGAGAGTCCCATACAGGATAAACCCAAGGATAAACACGCCAAGACACATAATAATCAAACTGTCAAAAATTAAATACAAAGAAAACATATTAAAAGCAGCAAGGGAAAAACAACAAATAACACACAAGGGAATCCCCATAAGGCTAACATCTGATCTTTCAGCAGAAACTCTACAAGCCAGAAGGGAGTGGCAGGACATATTTAAAGTGATGAAGGAAAAAAACCTACAACCAAGATTACTCTACCCAGCAAGGATCTCATTCAGATTTGATGGAGAAATTAAAACCTTTACAGACAAGCAAAAGCTAAGAGAGTTCAGCACCACCAAACCAGCTCTACAACAAATCCTAAAGGAACTTCTCTAGGCAAGAAACACAAGAGAAGGAAAAGACCTACAAGAACAACCTGAAACAATTAAGTAAATGGTAATAGGAACATACATATCGATAATTACCTTAAATGTAAATGGATTAAATGCTCCCACCAAAAGACACAGACTGGCTGAATGGATACAAAAACAAGACCCATATATATGCTGTCTACAAGAGACCCACTTCAAACCTAGGGACACATACAGACTGAAAGTAAGGGGATGGAAAAAGATATTCCATGCAAATGGAAATCAGAAGGAAGCTGGTAGCAATTCTCATATCAGACAAAATAGACTTTAAAATAAAGTCTATTACAAGAGACAAAGAAGGACACTACATAATGATCAAGGGATCGATCCATGAAGAAAATATAACAATTGTAAATATTTATGCACCCAACATAGGAGCACCTCAATATGTAAGGCAAAAACTAACAGCCTTAAAAGGGAAATAGACAGTAACACAATTATAGTAGGGGACTTTAACACCCCACTTTCACCAATGGACAGATCATCCAAAATGAAAATAAATAAGGAAACACAAGCTTTAAATGATACATTACACAAGATGGACTTAATTGATATTTATAGGACATTCCATCCAAAAACAACAGAATACACATTTTTCTCAAGTGCTCATGGAACATTCTCCAGGATAGATCATATCTTGGGTCACAAATCTAGCCTTGGCAAATTTAAGAAAATTGAAATCGTATCAAGTATCTTTTCCGACCACAATGCTATGAGACTAGATATCAATGACAGGAAAAGATCTGTAAAAAATACAAACACATGGAGGCTAAACAATACACTACTTAATAACGAAGTGATCACTGAAGAAATCAAAGAGGAAATCAAAAAATACTTAGAAACAAATGACAATGCAGACACAACGACCCAAAACCTATGGGATACAGCAAAAGGAGTTCTAAGAGGCAAGTTTATAGCAATACAATCATACCTTAAGAAACAGGAAACATCTCGAATAAACAACCTAACTTTGCACTTAAAGCAATTAGAGAAAGAAGAACAAAAAAACCCCAAATTTAGCAGAAGGAAAGAAATCATAAAGATCAGATCAGAAATAAATGAAAAAGAAGTGAAGGAAACAATAGCAAAGATCAATAAAACTAAAAGCTGGTTCTTTGAGAAGATAAATAAAATTGATAAACCATTAGCCAGACTCATCAAGAAAAAAAGGGAGAAGACTCAAATCAATAGAATTAGAAATGAAAAAGGAGATGTAACAAGTGACACTGCAGAAATACAAAACAGTATTAGAGATTACTACAAGCAACCGTATGCCAATAAAATGGACAACCTGGAAGAAATGGACAAATTCTTAGAAATGTACGAGCTGCCGAGACTGAACCAGGAAGAAATAGAAAATATGAACAGACCAATCACAAGCACTGAAATTGAAACTGTGATTCAAAATCTTCCAACAAACAAAAGCCCAGGACCAGATGGCTTCACAGGCGAATTCTATCAAACATTTAGAGAAGAGCTAACACCTATCCTTCTCAAACTCTTCCAAAAGATAGCAGAGGGAGGAACACTCCCAAACTCATTCTATGAGGCCACTATCACCCTGATACCAAAACCAGACAAAGACGTCACAAAGAAAGAAAACTACAGGCCAATATCACTGATGAACATAGATGCAAAAATCCTCAACAAAATATTAGCAAACAAAATCCAACAGCACATTAAAAGGATCATACACCATGATCAAGTGGGGTTTATTCAAGGAATGCAAGGATTCTTCAATATAGGCAAATCAATCAACGTGATACACCATATCAACAAACTGAAAGAGAAAAACCATATGATCATCTCAATAGATGCAGAGAAAGCTTTTGACAAAATTCAACACTCATTTATGATAAAAACCCTGCAGAAAGTAGGCATACAGAGAACTTTCCTCAACATAATAAAGGCCATATATGACAAACCCACAGCTAGCATCGTTCTCAATGGTGAAAAACTGAAACCATTTCCACTAAGATCAGGCACAAGACAAGGTTGCCCACTCTCACCACTCTTATTCAACCTAGTTTTGGAAGTTCTAGCCACAGCAATCAGAGAAGAAAAAGAAATAAAAGGAATCCAAATAGGAAAAGAAGAAGTAAAGCTGTCACTGTTTGCAGATGACATGATACTATACATAGAGAATCCTAAGGATGCTACCAGAAAACTACTAGAGCTAATCAATGATTTTGGTAAAGTTGCAGGATACAAAATTAGTGCACAGAAATCTCTGGCATTCTTATACACTAATGATGAAAAATCTGAGAATGAAATTAAGAAAACACTCCCATTTACCATTGCAACAAAAAGAATAAAATATCTAGGAATAAACCTACCTAAGGAGACAAAAGACTTGTATGCAGAAAACTATAAGACACTGATGAAAGAAATTAAAGGTGATACAAATAGGTGGAGAAATATACCATGTTCTTGGATTGGAAGAATCAATATTGTGAAAATGACTCTACTACCCAAAGCAATCTACAGAGTCAATGCTATCCCTATCAAATTACCACTGGCATTTTTTACAGAACTAGAACAAAAAATTTCACAATTTTATGGAAACACAAAAGACCCTGAATAGCCAAAGCAATCTTGAGAACGAAAAATGGAGCTGGAGGAATTAGGCTCCCTGACTTCAGACTCTACTACAAGGCTACATAATCAAGACAGTATGGTACTGGAACAAAAATAGAAATATAGATCAATGGAACAAGATAGAAAGCCAAGAGATAAACCCATGCACATATGGTCACCTTATCTTTGATAAAGGAGGGAAGGATATACAGTGGAGAAAAGACAGCCTCTTCAATAAGTGGTGCTGGGAAAACTGGACAGCTACATGTAAAAGTATGAAATTAGAACAATCCCTAACACCACACACAAAAATAAACTCAAAATGGGTTAAAGACCTAAATGTAAGGCCAGACACTATCAAACTCTTAGAGGAAAACATAGGCAGAACACTCTACAACATAAATCACAGCAAGATCTTTTTAGACCCATCTCCTAGAGAAATGGAAATAAAAACACAAATAAACAAATGGGACCTAATGAAACTTAAAAGCTTTTGCACAGCAAAAGATACTATAAACAAGACCAAAAGACAACCCTCAGAATGGGAGAAAATATTTGCAAATGAAGCAACTGACAAAGGATTAATTTCCAAAATTTATAAGCAACTCATGCAGCTCAATAACAAAAAAACAAACAACCCAATCCAAAAATGGGCAGAAGAACTAAATAGACATTTCTCCAAAGAAGATATACAGGTTGCCAACAAACACATGAAAGGATGCTCAACATCACTAATCATTAGAGAAATGCAAATCAAAACTACAATGAGGTATCACCTCACACCAGTCAGAATGGCCATCATCAAAAACTCTAGAAACAATAAATGCTGGAGAGGGTGTGGAGAAAAGGGAACCCTCTTGCACTGCTGGTGGGAATGTAAATTGATACAGCCACTATGGAGAACAGTATGGAGGTTCCTTAAAAAACTACAAATAGAACTACCATACGACCCAGCAATCCCACTACTGGGCATATACCCTGAGAAAACCATAATTCAGAAAGACTCATGTACCAAAATGTTCATTGCAGCTCTATTTACAATAGCCAGGACATGGAAGCAACCTAAGTGTCCATCAACAGATGAATGGATAAAGAAGATGTGGCACATACATACAATGGAATATTACTCAGCCATAAAAAGAAATGAAACTGAGTTATTTATAATGAGGTGGATGGACCTGGAGTCTGTCATACAGAATGAAGTAAGTCAGAAGGAGAAAAACAAATACCGTATGCTAACACATATATATGGACTCTAAGGGAAAAAAATGTCATGAAGAGATTAGTGGTAGGACGGGAATAAAACACAGACTTACTCGAGCATGGACTTGAGGATATGGGGAGGGGGAAGGGTGGGCTGTGACGAAGTGAGAGAGTGGCAGGGACATATATACACTATCAAATGTAAATTAGATAGCTAGTGGGAAGCTGCTGCATAGCACAGGGAGATCACCTCTGTGCTTTGTGACCACCTAGAGGGGTGGGATAGGGAGGGTGGGAGAGAGGGTGATGCAAGAGGGAAGAGATATGGGAACATATGTATATGTATAACTGATTCACTTTGTTGTAAAGGAAAAACTAACACACTATTGTAAAACAATTATACTCCAATAAAGATGTTAAAAAAAAAAAGTACATCATATCAATTAATGCAAATAGGTTAAAACTTTCCCTTTTGAATACTAAAGCCCAAATGTTTTCTGTTTACCCCAGATCTCCAGCCTCCAAATCAAAAGGAATTCACAACATTTGGAAATAAGAGGATGAGCAAAAAAGGCAAACCCAAACAAACAAAACAGACAAATATAAGCACAAATAAAACAAAAATTAAGATCTTAATGTCAGACAAAATTGACAAAGTCATTTTATAATGATAAAATATACAGCCTATAATAAAAATCAAATAATTTTAAAACTTTTTCCCAAATAAACATAAAAACTGATTCAGCCATAATTATGAGTACAATATAAAATATTAGTGATAGTGAAATCTGTACCTCTGTGGATACATAAAAATTCAAATGAATAAAAGTAACTAAAGGCTAAGAGACCTAAATAGAAACAAATATATTCTGATACTTATGCATTTAACTCTATATCCAAAAAACAGAAAAACATCTTCTCAGGAATCCGTAGAACATTTACAAAATTTGACCACATAGTCAGCAACAAAGCAAACATCGTTAAATTCCAGTGGTAGTCTGTGATCACAAAGCAGAAAAACAGCTTGCAAAATTAAATATGGAAATAAGGAATAGCTAGAAAATAACAATAATAAAAATGTTCCATATCAAAAATTTTGAGAACCATTGAAAGCAACGTTCAAAGAAAAATAGAAAAATTCATACTCTTAAATACACACAGTAATTCACCAGAAAGAATGAAAATCAATTAATTTGTTGAACCAAAGACATTGGAAAGTATAAAAGAGAGGCTAAGAAGAGTAGAAGGAAAATTAATAAAGTCAACAAGGAGAAATCTATCAATAATCAAACATAAAGATGGTAATACTACTGAATAAATCAAAAACATGGATATTAAGAGGAAATACAATAAAATGAATAAGGATTTACCAAAATTTCTCAGAAAAAGAGTAAGAGAGCATATATGATAAGTAAGAAATAAGAATGGGGAAATAATCACATATGGATAAAATATTAAAATATTTATGAGATTACTTTGTTCAACTCTGTGCAAATAAACTTGAAAATATACATGAAGTAAATAATTTTCCAGGAAATTATAATTTCCCAAACTTGCCAAAAACGATACAGAAAATCTAAAATAGCAATACTATATGAGAATTTAGAAGACTTGCAGAGTTTCCTTCTCAAAATGATGGGCAGACTATTTAAACTGTTCTGTTTTAATGCTATGTAAACCCTTCTAATAAGAAGAAAATCTTTCTAATTATTATTTCATGACATGAGCACGAAAGTGATATTAAAACCTGAGAAAGATAGTCCCCAGAAGAAAATTATAAACACGTCTCAGTTCTAAACAGAATTTAGCAACAAATATCAGCTAATTGAAAGACATCAATTCATTGAAAGAAGTTACACCATGACCAGATGTGGTTTATGAAATAAATGCCAGGTTATTTTAATACTGGAAAATTTATTAATATAATTCACTATGGTTATAATATAAAGGAGAAAATAATTTCTGTATATGTTGCTAGAACATCGAGGAAAATTCACCATTGAATATTAAAAACTAATAATAATAAAACTCTATAAAGTAAGACTGACTTGGTACATCTGAAACACATAGTTTGTCTCTTTGATTCCCTCTCCCTGAAAGACACTAGAAGCCTCTACAGGGGCTTCGATATATGCCCCAAGAAGGGGATGTAAGGGCAGAAAGAAATGATGAATGGTGAAAAGGGATTTGTGTGTATATATAACTTCCAACGCAAATAACACAAGATAAATAGGGTTGATCATGTTGTATCCATAGGTGACTATGAATTCCATTATGGAAAGGAAGTTACAATCTATTCACACGATAGAATTGAACTGATAGGGTCTGTATAAAGGAACACTTAATTAGGTGACGTGCTTGATGAAAACACCTACATCATTTGAATGAAAATTGTGAGATAAATACAAAAGGTTATTAATTACTGGCAGAGTTCACTTTCTCATAGTGCAGATGGAAGGAAATGTTATAGCATGAAATTGCTTAACATATCTGTCAAAAGCAAACGAAAATGATTATATTGTATTTCATGCTGTTTTGAACACTGAGGTTATTTTTTTTAATTCCAAAATCATGCATAATCTTATTGCTGTGACAGCATGATACCAAGTGCCAGTTTAATGTAATGAAACAAATAAAGAATAATTTAAATGATTCATCAAAAAAATTTGTTCAAGTAGTAAAATGAGTTGGACAAGGATGAAAAGAATAAGACACTAAATAGTAAAAATATTATGGACAACTCCCCTATACTGGTATCATATAGACACACACTGTCAGTATGTGAAAATTCTCAGCATCATATAGTCCATTAGAAAGATGTCTTCTCTAAGTAGTATATAAAGCAGGTTACCACCATGATCACAGCTTAATGGTTTAATAGAACTGAATACACTGTGAGAAATAGTTTTATATAACTGTACAGTTCACACTTGAACAACATGGGTTTGAACTCCAAAGATCTACTTATACGTAGATGTGTTTTTCGGTAAATACATACAGTACAACACGATTTTTGGTTGGTCATGTCCTAGAATGTGTAACTTCAGATACAGAGGGCTAACTATGGGACTTGGGCATTCTTGGATTTTGGTATATTCAACACTTGAGGGCTCCTGGAACCAATTCCCTGTGGATACCAATGGAGGACTATACATACTGTTAGAAATATTAAATATAAAATACCGTTCCTCTTTTAAAATTTCTGTAGAACCAGCTAATCTTCTCCTAGTAAAGCTCTGTTTCCAACTTATTTCATCTAGAATTAGTGACCATAAAGCTCTGGGGAGTTACTGTGGAATGGAGATAAACTGTGCAGGGTAGAATGCAGAGTTGAAAGGGATGAAAAGTGATTCCAAAGTGGTAAACAACAATATCAGCATGTCAGTGAGCCATGCAATCCTTCCAGAATTTACACACACACACACACACACACACACACACACACTATCCCTTTCACTAAATCATTACTCATTCATAACAACACTGTTCTGAATTCTGTACATTAACATAATGAAGCACTCAAAAGCACTTGGATTAAAATGGGTCATAGTTTTTGGTAAGAAAGACCATGAAGTAGAGTTTTAAAGGTTAAAAAATAAACCATTTGCAATTTCGGCTTTGTCACCTTGTTTAGAAAGAATTGCTTGCTACACAGACTATATGGATTTGCTTCTCCAAATCACGCATGTTTTCATTCTCTCTTTCCTTTCTCTATTACAAAGTCTGGAAACCCCAAGTGCTTGCTTATCCAGCCTCCCTTCTAGCCAAGCCATGGCCCTGGGATGCCATTCTAGTCGGTGAGAGTGAAGGGGCAGTCACTGCATAAGGAATTCGGGAAATTTTATAAATGGAGCAGACAACTCTAGTAACATATTCTTTGACTTTTTCCTTTCCCCGTTCTTCTTGCTCGCAGGCAGACACAATGCCTGGAGGGACAGCAGACATATTGCAACCATTAGCTTGAAAACCACCCACTGAGGCTAGTGGAGCAGGAAGAACAGAGGAGCCTGTGTTCTGAATGACATCCTTGAACACCTTCACCACACCTAGCTCGCCACATCTAATTCTGAAGGAATAAAAACCCTTATCTATTTAAGCTGGTGCAAGATCTACCTTCCGTCACTTTAAGTAAAAATCCTTCCTGGTTGATATGCTTGCGAATTTTCTTATTTTTAACAAGAACTGTCCATCAGAGAGTTAGGCTGTTGGCAGATAGCCAGGGGACACTGGGGTACCTCCTAGATTGTTTTTATCCCTCTGATATTTTGTTGGTTAATCATTCTAGGCACCTGTACTTTAATACTTGTAGGCAATATAAGGGGATATGGTTTATTTACTCCGGATTCATTCACTGAAACAAAGTTTGGACTTGGAACCCGATGCCTCTGCCTCTTACTACTGTACCTCTGCAACTTTCACTACGGTGATAATGATTCAAATAGGTATCTGAGTTTTCTCCCAAAAGCTAGAGAGCTAGTCCTTCAGAGCCAATGCATCGGTACAATTCTATATCACTTAGGGAAATAGAGTTTCATATATGAAAGCAAAAAAAAAAAAAAAAAAATCACCTTTTAAGATGAGTTTTCATATGTCTTTTTTTGCCATCCACTTTATGCCCTCATGAATTCTAAAGGTGCTCAGTAACTCTAAAGGTGTACGTACTTCAGTAATCTGAGACACCCCATGGGCCCAACAGATGGCAATTCTAGATCTTTCTAATTTAGTGCTTCATGCCAAGAGTCAGCTGCCATCTGATGAAGATGGTCTTAAAGAAGTGGGGTGCATTTTATGCTTCATGTATTCAAAAAAAAAAAGTATGTTTTAGAGTTGCTCAGCCCTCAAGACGGAACATTTTGTATCATTTTCTCACTTTTAGTTACATTATTGTTTTCATCAATTTTCACATATCTATAACTCCTTTTTATCTACTACTGTTTTCTTAAAAACAAAACGGCATAGAGGGGCTTCCCTGGTGGCGCAGTGGTTGAGAATCCGCCTGCCGATGCAGGAGACACGGGTTCGTGCCCCGGTCCGGGAAGATCCCACATGCCGCGGAGCAACTAAGCCCGTGAGCCATGGCCGCTAGGCCTGCGCGTCCGGAGCCTGTGCTCCGCAACGGGAGAGGCCACAGCAGTGAGAGGCCCGCGTACCGCCAAAAAAAAAACGGCGTAGAGGAAAATCAGTAAATACTGAGTCAAACACTTGACTTCTAGACCGAGCTCTTCAGTGATCGCCTTAACAGGGGGTCTCTAGGAACGCTACTTAGGAGAGTCGTAAGAGCAGCGGCCTGGCTGGCAAGGGTATGGGAGATGGAGGTTTATTGGCACAATATTAGAGGTAAAGCTAAAGCCTACCGCTGATGCCCTGCATCGTCATTTCCTCATCTATAAGGATGATTTAAATACAAGCATGTAAAAATTCTATCTTGGGCCTTCAATTACTTCACTTCCTAACTTTCATCACGTTCCCAACCACTTACACACCTGTAATTCCAATTGTTACTTTCCTCTAGCAAAGCCCGTATCCAGCTTTCCCTCACACACCTAATCTGTACCATATCATTGCTATGCCAAAGGCATAAGTTCCTCCCAGCTTTTCTTATCTCATGAGATTACTCTAGGCCAATTATACATATTTTATCTTTCATAATGTTTGATGAGTTCCAGAGAAGTTTGTCACATAGATATAGTGTGCAATGGCTCTGGCCTAAGAAGATTAGCTGAGTTTCGAGAATAAAAATCATGTTAAAACTTGTACATCACTAAGTGACAAAAATGACCATTTCTTTGGCTTTTGTATGTGCCAGGAACTGTTCCCAGCTGGGTTTATTCATTGTATCTAATTTAATGTTTCCATTACAAGTATTCCTAGTTGGTAGATATGATTCCCTTCTTTACAGGTGAGAAATCTGAGGCTTGGATGGGTCGACTATCTCACCTGCTGTCATATGCATGGTGAGTGGATCATTCTGATCCAAGCCCGGATCTCTTCAACTCCAACACTCCTCTCTTCCAGCCACAGGATTCTGCTGCCCAGTAGGTTATAGCACATTTTTAATGAATGCAACCATCTCTGCTTGCTTTTCTCCTTGCTGGATCAGACTCCAAACAGATATAGCTTTAACCATCTGTTCACATAATTTATTACCAAACTATCAGACAGTATACCATTTTCAAGACCAATTCTTCACTCCACAGTCAAATAAAATGTTTCAAAAAACCAAGGAAACAATGTCCATCCAGATTCCCACTCTGACTTTGTGCTGTGGTGTGGAGTTCAGTGCCAGGAGCAGTGCTGATTTTAGCAGTGGTCACAGAGGCCTTGAAAGGGCAGGCAATTTTTAAATTAGATAGCTGGTATGGAAAGATATACTTTAACCTGCATACTTCCTAAAAGTGACTTGAGGTGATTTCGAATAAAAAAGAGCAGATATAATAAATTTCAAAAGAGATGTGATAAAACACAAAGCTAACTGTTAAAATAAAAAATAGGGCTTCCCTGGTGACACAATGGTTAAGAATCCGCCTGCCAATGCAGGGGACATGGGTTCGAGCCCTGGTCTGGGAAGATCCCACATGCCGCGGAGCAACGAATCCCGTGCACCACAAGTACTGAGCCTGCGTGCCACAACTACTGAAAGCCGCGCACCTAGAGCCTGTGCTCCGCAGCAAGAGAAGCCACTGCAATGAGAAGCCCGCACACCGCAACAAAGAGTAGCCCCGGCTCGCTGCAACTGCAGAAAGCCCGTGCACAGCAACAAAGACCCAATGAAGGAAGGAAGGAAGGAAGGAAGGAAGGAAGGAAGGAAGGGAGGGAGAGGGAGAGAGAGAGCGAGCGAGAGGGAGAGAGAGCGGGAGGGAGGGAGGAAGGAAGGAAGGAAGAAAGGAAGGAAGGAAGGAAGGAAGAAAGAAAGAAAGGAAAGAAAGAGAGAGAGAGAGAAAGGAAAGAAAGAAAGAGAGCGAGAAAGAGAAAGAAAGAAAGAAGGAAAGAAAGAAAGAAAGTCACATACCAGAAGGGAAATAGGAATTAGAGAGAAGGTTTAGCAAGAGAAATTGCTGCAAGTGAGAGTAAAGCTTAGTTCAGACATATCTGCAAGCCCAGCTGGAGAGCGAAACACGATGAAGCTATAGCAGCACTTCTCAAAGTTGAATGTGCAGGTGAATAGGCTGGAAATCTGGTTCAAATACAGATTCTGATTTAGTAGGACTAAGGCGGGGCTAGAAACTCTGCACGTTTAACAAGTTCTTGGCAAAGATAGAAATGATGCTTCTACAAGGCAAGGAATACCAAAGATTGCCAGAGAACACATAAGGTAGGGGAAAGCGTGGAGCAGATTTTTTCCTACAGCTTTCAGAAGGAACCAACCCAGCCCACATCTTGATCTTGTACTCCTAGCATCCAGAGCTGCGTGACAATAAATTTCTGTTCTTTAAGCCACCCGGTTTGTGGTCTTTGTTCCAGCAGCCCTAGCAAACTGATATGGAAAGAAAATATGTCTCTATAGAAGGAATATTGCACCATATGTCACCCTTGACTGTGATTTAATGAGAGGTTCCTAAAGTGTCTCTTAGGTCTGAATGTTTGTTTCCCAGACTCTATCCCTGGATATTTTGATTTCATAAGCTTGAAGTGGTCCAAAGAACTTGAGTTTCTATAAAACATCCCAAGTTGAAATTAACATTATGGGGGCAATATGTCTCATGAGATAATTGTCAGATATGATATAGAATTTGTTCCCTTCCATACACTGCAGTTTCTACAGTGATTTTTTTAATCTTTAATGGAATTAATTGATTGAACTATTGGTACACTGGATGAAAGCAAAAACACTTTAGGACAGATTACTTGTGCACCATCTATAATCACTCTAAATGGCTTTTGGTTTTACCACCTAATATTCCCAAAATAGAATTTATCAAATAAACAAGAAAATTCATCTACTGACTTTGTTACAAATTTACGAATATCTTTTTAAGCAGAAAGAATGAATGACTTCGACATGTGTTTCCAAGCCACCCAGCCTGGGCCCTTTGGTTTGGTGAACAAACCAAAGAGTGGTAGCTTTAGAGAAGAGCAAGGTTTCCAATTCTTCCCCATAGCCTCAATTCCATTAGCGTGAGACCTTGAAACCACATCTGTTTTTACTTATGAAATTCAAACAACTGCCTAACCTCTTGGCTCTTAAGTAAAATGTTCAAGGGCTCACATGACAACACTTTGTTGTATAAATGAATCTGTTGTATGTTATGAATCTGTTGTAATTATATAATCTGTTGTCTATAATTAAACAGTTTTTGCCAAAAGAGGGAACAAATAAATGCGTATAAAACATCTGGTTAGGATCTGCAAAAGGTCACACTTTTTCTGTGTCTCCAAAAGTCTTGTTCTATCTGTCATCCATTGCTTTGTTTGAGTTTCTTCAGGCAACAAAATTATGGAGAAGTCCTGTGGATAAAAACAGTGTCTGGAGCCTACTATGCTTTCCTGTTTGGCCGGAACTGAGAGAGTCCATGGACAGGCATAAAGCGGCTATGTAAGAAAGTGTTTAGAATAGGGTCACTTGATAGACACAAAGGAAACTCACATCACCCTGCAACACATCTCTATTGAAACACTGCACAATGTGCAAGTTCGTTTGTCCAAGATTCAATTGTAGAAGTTTAGTAGGTTGTATAAACAACAGAGAGAGGGGAAAGATAAGGTGAGAAAATTCATCAAAAAAAAAAAATCAATGCTTTATGGTTTGCTCAGATGTAACTATGTGCCAGAAGGACTTACCTCGTTTTGATTTGGGGTGTGTGTGTGTGTGTGTGTGTGTGTGTGTGTGTGTGTGTAGACACAGTGTAGGTCTTTGCAACCAAGGTGAAGGGAACACTAAGAATCTAAAGGATGAAAAAAATCTTCACTTAAAACTGAGAAACCTATGTATATGAAGCATGATACTTTTAAAATTAATTACATGAAAATAAATATTGATTAGTTTCATCCTGTAGATAATTCTTTTACATTTGTCAGCACATGAAAGTGAACACTAACATACAGGGGGAAATGTATAGTTAAGGTAATTTAAAATAGTATTAAACAGGACCTCAGAGAACACCCGTGAAGGATAATAATAGTAATGGTTTCATTTCAAAGTCATAAAACTTTAGAAATTTAAGTTTTATAAACCTATATGTTCTTAACTTATGTATATTGAATATTTACTATGTCATGGAATACTCTGTTTTATGTACATTAATTTAACTCTCATTGCATTGTATTATAATGGGATTATTGTACCCATTTCACAGGCGAGGAAATCAAGGCTCAGAGTGATTAACACCTTGAACAAAATCAAAAGCTTGTAAGTGACAGAGCTGGATTCACTCTCCAGGCTTCTCACCCCTCTCTGTCTATAACCTGATTTCAGTGCCTGAATTATGAAAATTCATCCCTTCATTTTAAGTGTTTAAACCCAACCAGGCCTCCCGAAAGGCAAACTATGCTTGTTGTGCTCATGCTTATAGCAAACCAATACTGCTTTGACTTGTGTTCTGTCCACCTTGTGTCTATTAATATTGGTGGAAAATGGATGACAAAAAACTCACATATTTTTGTATGACAAAACTTTTCTATGAAAAACTGTCAGAGAACAGATTTAATTATTTAGTGAGTGATTCTCATATGGGGGGGTGTCTAAATTATTGCATTCTAGATTAAATGAGAAGTGACATTGATGCGTAGCATATCTGAAATTCAAAATGAGAAAGGGAAAAATTTTAGTAGGTAGACATTTCAGTAAGTTATTTGAGTTGGTTGGCTTTTTACATGGAGTTGCCATGTTGATTTATTATTTGTGCTGGTATGATATAAACAGGTTGAGTGTTAGTATACAATCATAGCTAAAATTTAATATAGTTTTAAATGTGTCAAACCACAGCAATATAAAGATGGAAGGGTCCTTATCATTCAATGAACTCCACTCAACACAGGAACCCCTCTACAATGATTTATGGTCTAATCGTTCCATTAAACACATGAGGAAGCTGAGGGTAAGCACAGTTAAGTGATTTAAGTTTAGAAGGTGGTTAGGCCTCAGACTTCCCAATTCTCAGCACACTGTTCTTATTTTAATTGCATTCCTTCACAGTGGCCTCTGCTTTACCAAATTAGCGCCTTATACAATCAGCTGCTAAATGGTACCAAAATATGAAAGGCAAAATTATCTCTATATCAAGCGAGATAGCAAGGTGGATTCCAAGGGACATCTCATGTGATGTTAGAGAGTACTTAGTTTGAATTTTGGGTTCTCTGTGATTTTACAACAGTACCCTCCTGCCAAGCAGCATGACACCCCATGCATGCTCACAACGCACAAATCATAAAACTAATCTCCCATCCTGTATTCAACCTGCTTTTGGCTCCCAATCCCTTTATGTAATCCCCATTGCTTCTGCCTTAGGCACAGTGGTACTTTTCTAAGATTTTTGAATCTATATTTTCTTCCTGGTCATAAGGAATAGGTGCTAGCTGAGTAAGGACAGTAAGCAGACCATCATATAAGACCCATGATAGGAAACACTGGGGTTGACCAGATACACAGTCAACATGAGTCATGCCTCTCAAACTGCAAATAGTGAGGATGGGCTCCAGCACATAAAAGCTCAAAGCCTCTCAAAAATTCTGACTCCCTCATTCTTTCCCTCCAAATTCCATCCTGCTGAGGCTGTTACAATTTGCTAAAACTTAATTTTATTCGAGAATTCAATAATAAAAGTGAGTTAATAAAAAAATAATAAACCCTTACACTCAAGTCCCTATCACTGTTAGACACTCCTTCAAGTTGATGGCTTTGCTTTGATCATTTATGATGCAGAACTACTCCTGTGGGAGGGAAAGCTTAAACTGAGCTTGGTGTCATGTAATTTTTCTTTGTAGTCAAAGATGCTGTTGACGCTGGCATTGTTTCCTGCACATTGCTTCTTACCATTAGTTGTATTTACACATAACCTGTTTTTAAACAGAACTTGGATGTAATTTCCAGCACAGTTTGCATTAACTTGTTACACTGGGAATTCATGACAACTCGAGTAAATGTTAGTCTCTAGAGAAAGGCATTTTAAGGCAATCATAGCTTCTAAAGCTACATTTTTCCTAGGGTCTATGTCACAGTGTGGGTGTCACTAAGGGCATCATTTATACTCACAGGAAAGCTCATTAGCAGTGTTAGGACTTCAGGATAATATTGGATGTCTTTCTGTTCCCTGAGTATTCAGCCTCTTTTTTGGGAACCAAGTCCGCCATAAAGCCGGTGAGGTTATTGATTTCATTCTGTCCTCAGCTACTGTGGCAGCAAGGTGCTATCTGTTCCAAGGTATTATTTCTCTCCTACTTGTATTCACTTTCTCTCCAGTGGTCCTTTAGATATCAGTATTTTTTGAAGTGTTTTTACATAGGATACTACAGACAGTTTAGTGGTTTTAATACTGACAATTTCTGAAGGTCTATGGTTGTAAATTATTCATCAAGGGGCTCACTCAGAATACCTGAGATGGATGTCCATACTTTCCTGCTCATCCTAAAACTGACATAACTAGGAAGTGTGCCCGAGTGGTTGAAGGGGGTCTGGGGTGGAAGCCAGCCAGGATTGCCCAGTCTCTGCAATGCTGCTCACTAGACCTGTGGCCCTGAGAATCCTACTGTACCCATCTGAGCTTCAGTTCCCCCACTTACTAAACCCGTCTGTCAAACACCAACTTCACGGGAGAGATGGGAGGATAAAATTGAACAACGTATGTGAAAGTACCTTGTACAAAGAAAGCAATTAATAATTGCTGCTAAATAACTAATGATAGATAATATTTAATAATACTTTCTTAGTTTACAGCCCACATTTGCATACATTATATTGGTCCTCTATACAGTTTGAGGCAAGTAGCTATCGTTATGATTTCAACTTTATGGTGAGGAAATTGAGTCTAAAAGGAGTGAAAGGACTTGCTTAAATTCATAAACACCCAAAACTAAAACTTCTGACTTTCATTTCCATGCTCTCTTGAGGTCTGGCTCAAGTAAGCAGCTAATAAGTGTTTATTGAATAGCCACATCTTTTCTTTCTTTTTAAAAAAAATCTTATCATGGAAAATTTCAAACAAACACAAAAGTAGATAGAAAAATACCGTATGATCTAGCAATCCCACTCCGAGGCAAATACCTGGAGAAAAGTATAATTCAAAAAGATACATGCACCACAATGTTCATAGCAGCACTATTTACAATAGCCAAGACATGGAAGCTACCTAAGTGTCCACCAATAGATGACTGGATAAAGAAGATAATGATATATATACACAGTGGAATATTACTCAGCCATAAAAAAGAATGAAATAATGTCATATGCAGCAATATGGATGGACCTAGAGATTATCATACTAAGTGAAATAAGTCAAACAAAGACAAACATCACATGATATCACTTACTTGTGGAATCTAAAAAAATGATACAAATGAATTTATTTATACAACATAAACAGACTCACAGACGTAGAAAAGAAACTTATGGTTACCAAAGGGGAAAGGGGGAGGGAGGGATAAATTAGGAGTCTGGGATTAAAATATGCACACTACTATATATATATATAAAATACATAGCCAGGGACTTCCCTGGTGTTCCAGTGGTAAAGAATCTGCCTTCCGGGCTTCCCTGGTGGCGCAGTGGTTGAGAATCCGCCTGCCGATGCAGGAGACACGGGTTCGTGCCCTGGTCCGGGAAGATCCCACATGCCGCGGAGCAACTAAGCCCGTGAGCCATGGCCGCTAGGCCTGCGCGTCCGGAGCCTGTGCTCCTCAACGGGAGAGGCCACAACAGTGAGAGGCCCGCATACAGAAAAAAAAAAAAAAAAAAAAAAAAAAGAATCTGCCTTCCAATGCAGGGGATGTGGGTTTGATCCCTGGTCGGGGAACTAAGATCCCACATGCCGCAGAGCAACTAAGCCCATGCCTTACAACTACTGAGCTCTCGTGCCTTAATGAGAAAGCCTCCGTGCCGCAAACTACAGAGCCCACCCACGCACCCTGGAGCCCACGCGTCACAGCTAGAGAGAAGCCCGTGCACTGCAATGAAGAGCCCGCGCGCCCACAACAACAACAAAAAAGATCCCACATGCCTCAACAAAGATCCTGCGCATCGCAACTAAGACCCAACGTAGCCAAAAAATAAAATAAAGAAATAAGTAAATAAAGAAAAAAAAAAGAAAACAGATAACCAACAAGGATCTACTGTATAGCACAGGGAACTATATAGTCAGTATCTTATAATAACCTATAATGGAAAAGAATCTAAAAGAGAAGTTACATATATGTATAACTGAATCACTTTGCTGTACACCTGGAACTAGCATAGCATTGTAAACCAACTATATTTATAAAATTGTAAACCAATTTATATTTATAATTTTTTTTAAAAAAGAAAAATAGGAGTCCCCACATACCTATCACCCAACTTCAACAATTTTTAATATTTTTCCAACCATTTCTGTGTATTGCCCCATCTCTTTTCATTTTGGCTGTTTTAAAGAGATTCTCAGGCATAATTTCATTTTGCTTATAAATACTTGAGTATGCACAATAATTTTAAAGGAAAGTTTTACTATAGCCACCATTCATAGATCTTTACAACAAAAAATTTTTAAATTCCTTATTATTCAAATTTTCCTGAGTTATCTCAATACTATCTTTTTCCAGTTGATTAGTTTGAGATGAAATTCAAACAAGGTCCGCACACCGCACTTATTTTTTATATCACTTACAGATCTTTCATTCTCTAACTATCGTCCTTCTTTTTGATTTCATGTCATTGGTTTACTAGAGGTTTATTATTTTTATTTTTACATCATAGAGAATGGTTCATATTCTGAATTTAGCTGTTTGCTTCTTCATGGTTCCATTTAACCTGTTCTTCTATGGATCCAAATTTCCCATTAACAAGAGTTTAGATGTAGATTCCCGATTAGATTCTGATTCAGATTTTTAGGCAAAAATATATCGTAAGTTATTAACACTCCCTTATCCTTAAGCTTGGTTTCTATCCCCCCCTTCCTATACACCTTTTTTCTTGACTTCCATTTTTCATCCCTTATTCTATCCTGACTTCATCTGGTGATGGCTTTACTCGTTGTTAGAATATCCTTTCTTCTTCACTTCTCCAGTACCAACCCTAATAGTGCCAGTACCCGCTGCAGTTTTGGCTTTCCTTGGCTCTGCGTTTTGTAGCATATGTCACCCCTTTTGCTCCATGAAGCATCTTGGAGGATCTTCCTAAGGTTTTCACCTAGGGCCTCAATTATAATGGAATGTACACTGATGCCTGAATGTTCAGACTATATATTTAGAATCTGTTCCTCAGGGAGATATCTATTTGTGTTTTATTCTGTATTTGTCTCTCACATCTTGCCCTCTGCGGGACTCCAAAAATTTCTCTATGTTGCCCTCTCCTGTGCAGTGCTCTGCCCTGACAACTCTATCTGCCTTAGTCTCCTTGGACTCCCAGCTCCATCTCTTCAATTCAGGGTGTCCACGGGACTTTGTCCGAAAACTCTTTCCAAGCAGTAAGCTGGATGCAATTGTGTGTACGGCTCATCAAATTTGTTTCCCATATTTAAGGAATTCTTAACCTTCCCTGTCAGTGATATTCAGTGTCTTGAAAACCAACGGGTTATTTGTTTTGTTTTCGCTATTTCGGGTGCGCGGGTAAATCTGGTCCTGTTAAAACAGATTTAAAGCAAAAGTCTATAGTCTATTATTTGAAGTCTTTTGAATCAAACTTTGGGATAGTAAGGGGATATTTCACTGGGGATCTAAATCAATAAAGAAAATGTTATTTTGTTGTATTTTAAACCATGGGAACAAGACATACAATAGCAAGGATACGATTGTAAAGCTGGGTAGAGCACTAGAATTTTCCTTTCCTGTTTTGATAAGGTCGTGGTCGTTATCCTTGGGTGTTGCCTGTTTCAGATTAATGGTGGAATTTAAGCCCAGTGTGAAGGACTTGGCAGATAATAAAACTGAATGTAGCAACTGACTACTTCGAAACAGACAATACCAGTGAGGATCTGGGAGATACTGAAGACTTAGAAAGGCAGCTAACCTCAAGCCACAACCCAGAAATTCTGGGGGCTCTAGTACATGGCTCCATGCCTCATCACCAAAGGAATGATGAAATGACATTCAAAATCATAACTGTGTTCTTCTCCATAGCCCCAACATTCGCTTCTGTTTTTTTCTACAGGGAAAAATATGTACATGTCACAAATTAATAGTTACATAAATTGTGAAACATAGCAATGATTTTATTTGTTCTGTGGCAGCACAAAATAGACTAATTGTTCTGCATCAAAATAGAAAATAAAACCACAACAAAAGTAATAACACAATTAGCAATATTTTAAGTGCACCCCTCCACGTAAACCTGTTTATTCATTTCAACATTATATGTCTCAGAAACACTTTGCTTTCCTCTGTCCCTTAATATTTAGACCTTTTGTCTAGCTTATTTGTAACTGTGATGTATTTTCTAGGCAGCTATAATTACTTGGAAACAAAATTAGAAGCTTCTAATAAAAAAAGAATTCCTAGAAAATTAGAATACATGAAAAAGTAATATATACTTGAAGTGATTGCTTTTGGAGTCAAAACGGATTTTGTGATGGAACTGTTGCAGAATAATTATCTTCTCACAAAAACATATTGAAGGAAATGAAAGAAACCTGAAATTCAGAGTTAAAAATATTTTTGTTGGGAAATAGTATTTACTGTTAAAAGAGTATGATGAGTCTGTTTCATCTCTAAAGAAAAGAGTTTGTTTTTTAGTTGTTGAAAATCAGAAAGGTAAGAAAGATATGTTTTTATGTATGAGCTCACAGATTGATTTGAACAGTTCTGTAGGCAGAAAAATAATAATGTAATTCAGAATGTGTGAAAGCATTGTTTCCATTACATGTCAATCAACAAACAATGGAGCAAAAGTGGCATGGCTATCAATTAGTGTAAAATGCTCTCAAAGGGCATCAAAGATTCTCTTAAATAAGGGAGCATTTTGATTTTCATTACATTGGAAAGATGACTGAGACCAATCTAAACAGAGTGATAAAAATTTACCTGCAGCAAATCAGAGTTCATTTTAACATAATTGAGCAGGCAGAAACATAATCGTGCTGATAACATGGGTGGAATGTTTAATAGTTTTTTCAAAGTTTAGGAAGAGAGAGAGAGAAGACCTTTTTATATGTACTGTCATGATCACCATTTACTGTTAATTTGGAGGATGTTCTGTCCGCAAGTGGAACTCCAAAACTGTCAATATTAATAATTCTTTGAACAACAGTACCAGCCTTCTGCAAAAAGATTGCAGCATTTCAATACACTGTAAACCAGACAAATATATTGAGAAAACTATGTGGCTTATAAAATAGGTTTGATTGAATGTTAACACACTGGAGACTGTCTAAAATTGTTCAGATAGGGGCTTCCCTGGTGGCGCAGTAGTTGCGAGTCCACTTGCCGATGCGGGGGACACGGGCTCGTGCCCCGGTCCGGGAAGATCCCACATGCCGCGGAGCGGCTGGGCCCGTGAGCCATGGCCACTGAGCCTGCGCGTCCGGAGCCTGTGCTCCTCAACGGGAGAGGCCACCTTAGTGAGAGGCCTGCATACTGCAAAAAAAATAAAATAAAAATAATAATAAATAAAAATGTTCAGATAGTGTTGAAATATTGGAAGTGGAATCAAATGAATATTTCAGATACACAGGTGGCTGATGAATTAAATGGTTTGCTGAATTTGGTTTCCAAATTGGAAATTATTATTTCTCGAAAAAAAATGTAGCACATGTTAAGTACAAGTATTAGGAAAATTCTTTCTGAGGAACTTCAAAATAAACTATGTATTTTTCTTTAAAAATGAAATAATTCTGTACTGTTCATCATCTTAGAAAAATGGTGAACATTTCAAAACAATCTGTGGCAGGCCAGAGTAGGAATTATACTTCCTGACTTCCCTTTCTAATAATACAGTATTTTTCAAAACTCAATCATAAAAATTTTGCACAGACTTCATATATTACCCTATTTAAATTTCCAACTGCTAATTATAAGTTTAAAATCTTCTGCCTTGTTTTTGGTTTTATGCAATGATGGCTCTTTTGGGGACTGTGTACTGGAATTAACATGTTATTTTATGAAAAAACACTTTATTATTCAAGATAACCAATTTGAAAAATGTTAACATGAAATTATTCACAAAGCTCCTTGCTTATTAGTGGTCATTCATAGAGAAATATTTCTCTACCTGTCTATATAACCTGCAACTCCAATTACCATTTCAATAATGTTAGGCTTTTGGTCCAACAATTAAAATTTTGGCAGCATTTGCTGTTATGGACAGAATTGTGTTCCCTGATAATTCATATGTTAAAGTCTTAACCCCCAGTGGAACTGTATTTGAAGGTAGGGTCTTTAAAGACAGAATTAAGATTAAATGCTGTAATAAGGGTGGGGCCCTAATCTGATAGGACTGGCGCCCTTATAAGAAGAGAGACACCAGGGGTGTAGCACATGGAGAAAACTCCATATGAGGACACCTAGAGAAGGCAGGCTTCTGTGAGCCAAGGATGGAGGCCTCAGGAGAAACCAAACCTACCAACACCTTGATCTTTGACTTCTAGTCGCTAGAACTTTGAGAAAATTAATTTCCTGCCGTTTAAGCATCCCAGACTGTTATTTTGTTATGGTAGCCCTAGCAGACTGATACATGTCCCAACAAGTGCTACCATATTTTCTGTTAATTAGATTTCTTTCTATCATGTTTATTTTATATAAATAAAGAATACGTGAGGAGAAATAGTTCTTATTCATTATAATAGATATACCCAAGTGTAAAATAGGAATACACAAACCAAACAAAGTGGGCTATTCCCATACTTAATAATTAGATGTTTTATCTCAATCTGGGTAAAATATAATTGTTTTAAAATTGATCTTCTTCAATTACCTCTTTTATTTCCTTAACCGGGTGCTACAGAATCAAAATCTATTTGCCAGGACTGCATTTCCCCATCACATGGATTGAATTCACAAGACGTCTTGAGTGTCTCATGCATAAAAATTACCAAAAATGATCCTGAGTCTTGTTCACTTTATATCTCCATCATAGAGTGTACTTCAAGCAATTTCCCTTGGTATTCTTATGTGGGATTTGTTACTTGTTAGCTAGTTGGAGGAATCTTCATATTTCTCTCTATGTCCATGTAATTTCATTTCAGAGCACAAAAATATAAAGGAAAGAACTTTAAAAAATATATAGTACACAAGGTGTTCTGAATTGGGCGAGTGGGATTGACATGTATACACTGATGTGTATAAAATTGATGACTAATAAGAATCTGCTGTATTAAAAAAATAAATTAAATAAAATTTAAAAATTTAAAAGTATATATATATATATATACACCACACAAGAAAGGAAACTACAGAAATAGCTTCTTCCCAATCCCACTGATGTCCCTCAATCCCATTCCCCCATATTTGGTCCCAAAGCAGGTTACTCTGAAGTGAATGGCATTTCTTCTCTTAAATGGAAGTTGTCGATAATGGGGTTTTTATTAAATGTTCCTTTTGTGTGAAGACTTGGCTAGGCCTTACCCTCCAATATGATGATCTTCTTCTAGAGCAGGAGTTGACAAACTGCCCTGCAGACCATATCTGGCCTACTGCCTTTTTTTGTAAAGAGGGTTTAATTGGAACACAACCGAGCCATTCATTTTTGTTTTGTGTAGGGCTGCTTTCTCTGTATAATAGCAGAGTTGAGCAAATGTAACAGAGATTTGGGCCCCGCAAAGCCTGAAATACATACTCTATGGTCCTTAAAATAAAATCTTGCAGCCCCCTGTCCTATGGTATGTAATGGGACTAGAAAGGAGTTGGAGAAACAGGATTGGGTCTCAAGGCATCATTCAAAGAAAAAGGCTAGACGACATTTGCAAATGTCGTCTATGACTTGGATAGCATGCCACTAGACTGCATCTGAATATGCAGGGCCCGCTTCCCATTGGCCTTTTAATCCCAAGATTCCCATAATCCTTGTAGTGGTTTATCTCCTCTGAACACCCAGTCTGCAGAGAGGGGTTTAATTTTCATTTTTATTAGCTTAAGGATTTTGCCTCATTAGAGAGTAAGAAATTATTAACTTGCCATTAAAACAATTTGAGCTCTTATTGAAAGTGCTTTTAAACTCAAATCTGAGTCTAACCAAGACAATATGAGTATCTGAACCTCAATAAGTATGATTCTAAGTTTTTCCTTCACAAAATAATAGGATTATAACAATACATTTTAGAAAATTCACCTTACCTAGGCTAACACTTGCTCCCACTTTGTAACTTTTCAAGGGACACACAGTCAAACAAAATTTTAAGAAGCTTCTTAGAAACCTACTGAATAAACTGAATGTAGGAAATGTAGGGGAGTGTTTAGAAGGCCGTTAGGAAGCCAAGACTTTTGGATATTAGACAAATTAAGTCACATTCAAATGAACTTGAGTTGTATGCATTTTTTTTTCTACTACCTGCAATACCAGCCTCCTTTTCATGCCTGAAGCATGAATTTTGCATGCTATAAAGTTTAGAAAGAAAATCTACACAAAGTGAAGGGCACTGAACATTAGTTCATAAAATGGTCTGAAAATCTCCTATCCTTATCGAGCGCAAACCAAGCAGTACATAAATCTGTTTCGGTCCTGCAGAGCTAATTAATGAGCTACAAATTGGCAATCCAAATTGTTAACTCAGTCTACCAGAAGTCTGGAGTTTGTTTTCTGTTATCTTTTGTTGTGTTTTTTTTTTTTTTTTTTTTTACCTGCTTAAACTTAAACACTTACTAATAAATCTGTAGCAATCTGGAAAGGTGGTTGTAGCGGTGACATAGTTTTTAAATCTACATAAATTGTACCTAAAAACAGCCATTAGAACAGCAAAACTGAAAACCTGGAGTCAACATGTACAACAAAGTTAGGCAAAATGTATGACAGGCAAAATCCTGCCCCTTGGTGTGTCTGATAATGTTTGATGAAAAACTGGACACTTTACGTAATACTTTATATTAATCCTAGGTCTTGTTTTTATTTTTTCTGAGGTTTGATATTTCTCCTTTCTTCTTTTTTACCTTCCTTCCTCCCTCTCTCCCTCTCCTCCTCTCCCTCCCTCCCTCCCTCCTTCACTCCCTTCCTTCCTTCCTTCCAGACTTAATCTTTGGCATTTGTCTCTCTTGCGGTGTTTGGCTGCTGATATCTCTACACAATTTTGAAAAATCATTTATGTTTTCAAGTCTGATATTCTATAGCTCAACCTTCTGTCTGAATAACCAAATGGTCAGTCAATGATTTGGGCAGAGTTTACATTTCAACACCTTGCACTCATGAGCCTTCTACTCCTTGTAGCTCAATCTGTGTGGAGTCTGGTGAGTACATTAAAATTTTCACCCAGTTTTTAAGTCTGTCTTGGTTTTATTTTTCCCCGACCTTTCTAGGATCTCCTCCATGTATGTGTGTCGTTTTTCAATCTGCCAGGGATGTATGAAGAGCTTATCTCAGCACTTCCATTTCTCCCTCATTTTCAGGATATCTTGAGACCACAACTGCAACTAGCAAAGTTGCGCAACTGTGAATTTTTCCCATTCATTTCCTAACAAGTTCATCATACTTAGCTGTCAAAGTCTGGGCTCCAAATATAGCCCCTTCTCTCTGGCAGCAAATTTGTTACTTTTCATGGCCAGACCCACGCTGGAAAGCTACAGTTCTCATAAATCAACACTAGGAAGAGATGAGAGCAGCTGCAGGCAAGAACACATGCTCCTGCTGTTCTTATTTGAAGCCCTAGCAGTTATTAAAGAATGAATGCTTCTCAATTTGTTGTTTGCATTTCATTTATTCCCACAGCTTGAAATTATTGTTTTTGACAACTTATTCAATTTTATACGGGTTTTTCTTTGCTTGGTTGGTTTTTTTTTTTTTTCCCCCAAAACGATTTGCCAGTCCCTTTATTCTTCCCTAATCACAATTACTTAGTTTTAAAATTTATTTATATTTTTAGGTGTGATAATAATATTGTGGGTATTTATCACCATGAGATACATATTGAAATATTTATGATAAAATTATATGATGATAATATTTGCCTTAAAATAATTTGTATCTCAAAGAATAGATGGAGATATAGATGAAACAAGACTGGATGTGAGTTAATAGTTATAGAAGCAGGGTAACGGGTACCAGGAGATTCATCACAGTTTTCTCTAGTTTTGTGTATATGTGAAATTATTCATCATAAAATCTTAAATGACAGAAAAATAAATGTTTGGAATCCTCTTAGTTATGTGCAGCATCAGAAATAAAATGAAACAAATAACTTGTTCTGATGCAGTGTATTATAACGAAGGCCTACACAGGTAACTCTAATTCTCTTAACATATTAATCCAAACTCCTTTGAAAGGCAAGGTATCAGCCTACTTAGATTGCAGTAGAGATGACTACCATCTCTGTATTTGCTTTTTTCTTTATCAAAAATTATATAGTAAAAAATGACAGCTTTACATTTATCGAATGCTTACTTTTGCCGAGTACTATATTTAGCATATGGCCTACCTTGCCAAGAGTCAATGCTTGGTGTTCAGAAATTCTGATAGACCTGTGGTTATTTCCTGCTCTTCTGTCTCTTGAAGTTTAGAGAGAAAAAAGTAGCAGAAGATTAAAAACAATAAATTTGATCAAAATTGTGAAGGGAGGGTCCAAGCACAGCCCGACACCTCCCCTGTGTTCCCAAGAAGAACCCTGTGCTTTGTACAGGAAGTGCTGGTAAACTCACAAATCGCATAGTACGAAGAGAGTCAGAGCACGGGCAATGGGTGTTTCCTCTGTATTAGGTATATGTAAACTATTCTTGAAACGGCTTAGTTATGCATGTCTCAGTGACCATCAGGCATGCTACCAACTTTCTGTGTTCAGACCCCACAAGAGTCCTTGTACTGTAGCACTAAGTGGGATTCATGGGGCCATATTGCCTGTCTGGGCTGCAGAATGGATCCATTAGCCGTGGGGCACCACTGTGTTGCAAGGGACTGATTCTGTATTATGTTCTCTCCTCTGGCTATGAGTAAATGCTGGGCTACTTCAGCCCATGTACATGTTTTCTGTTCTCAGCGACCTTGACCTGGTAGGTAAGTTTCACCCAGGGTGTCTTCCCTGGGTGGGCCTGACCTTTTGACCCTGGCCTCACTCATGTTATAGTCTATATTGTGGCACAGCCTGACCACTTAGTGAAACAGTAATCTTACATTATATGTTTGGTATCAGTTAAGGATGCTTTGGGAAACTTGGAACTGCTATAGATTGGGACAAGTGAATAAGGTAAAGAAAATATTCTAAATCACTAGAGTAGGGGTCCTGGGATTCCTGCAACTCCCTAGGAGTCTTCTGGATTTGGAAGACTTTTCCAAAAAGAAATCAGGACCCTAGAAAAAAATTTATAGACAGATACAGGCCCTCAAGGTCTATCTCTGACTCACTCTATACATCTAGCTTAATCCCGGGAAACTGCACCTCCAATATAAGCCATGGTATCCTGGTATGATGTAGACATTGCATGTCAAGGAAACAATGAGCTATTAGCTGAGCTCAGGGCTTTCAGCACCTACAGTGGGATAGCCAGAGAATGAAGGGACAGCTCTCATGACCACTGTCTCATGAGGCAGTTCAATTTTCACCTTTATCAAAAAGGATTCTGCTCTTTCAAAAGTTCTGAATCTCTTACAGTGACTTTGGACATAGACATCTTTGAAAATCTCTCTGCTGACAGAACATGATTCGTCAGTCTATATAAGGACACATTGTTATCTTCATGTGAGTATTTTGACTTACAGTTTGACAGCTAATATATTATGGAGCCACTTCAACATTATTACTCTGCTCATACAGACCTGGGAACTTGTCCATGAAGTACTCAGCTGGATGAGGATATGCCTTTGTGTACCCGACAAGGTGCTTCTAAAGAATCATGACTGAAAGCATAATGTGAATGGAAAAGTAAGGCAGGAAAAGGACTAGACTTATCTGATAAGGGACACTAGAAACTAAATCTTCTCCCTATATGACTGTCTTTGTCATATTTCACCAAATGAACGAACACTATCTAATAGCCTTGATCATCGATCATGTGATTTCTGGACTTGAGATGAGAAAACAGGGAGGGAAGTAAATGGAATTCAGGCCTGCTCAAATTCCTCAATAAATATACAATCTTCTGCATTTATTTAACCTGGCAACCTGACCCACTGACATTTGATTTTGTTTTTCTTTTCTTTAGTGGTAGAAGAGGATTTTTCTTTAACTTCATAGTAATGGGGAATGATATCCTTATTACCTGAGCTTGTGAATTTAAGATTTAATGATCTTTATTCTTTGAAAGGGAGATTATTTTGTTTCTGCTTGTATAATCATCCCAACTCCTACATTCTTGACTAAGGCCCAACTGAAAAATGTAGTGTTAGTTCTTATTTTTTGGTGTACTCTTTGGGTTAGCAGATGCTGTCCAGGAGAAATGAGAGGGCATTCGTAGCAATGTGAAACCGGTTTCTTTGCACACTGCCAAACAGGCATTATTGCATAAAAGATTCAAGAGGGATGGATGAGGGAAAGATTTACTTTGCTTTTGAAAACCTGTTTTCATCATAGTAGCATATGAATTGCAGTTTGGAATATGGACACCTTCTGGTATAAGCATACTATGTATTTTCTTTGGAGTTTACTTTCAGCTATGTGAATTTAATGCACCAAACTCTGTTTCCTTGATTCTTTGCTCAAACAACATCTCAGTGAGGCTACCTGGTAAGCCTGATCCCCTTACGCTGCTCTCATTTTTTTTTCCATAGACTTTGTTGCCTTTTAAAAGATATATAGTTTACACTGATTTTAGTTTTATTGTTTGTGATTTATTTTCTGCTTCTCTGCCAGAATGTAAATGTCAGGTAGGCAAGGATATTTGTCTGTTTTGCTCTCTGTTATACCTTAACTCCACAGGAAAAAAAGAAAAATTCAGGCACGCAGTTGGTATTCAAAAATAAGTTTTCGGGGGGGGGGGAGCGAGAAGATGGCGGAAGAGTAAGACGCGGAGATCTCATTCCTCCTCACAGAGACATGAAATACATCTACACGTGGAACTTCTCCTATAGAACACCCACCGAACGCTGGCAGAAGACCTCAGACCTCCCAAAAGGCAAGAAACTCCCCACGTACCTGGGTAGGGCAAAAGAAAAAAGAATAAACAGAGACAAAAGAATAGGGATGGGACCTGCACCAGTGGGAGGGAGCCGAGAGTGAGGAAAGGTTCCCACACACTAGAAGCCCCTTCCCGGGCGGAGACTGCGGGTGGCGGAGGGGGAAGCTTCGGAGCCGCGGAGGCGAGCACAGCAACAGGGTTCGGAGGGCAAAGCGGAGAGATTCCACAGAGGATCAGTGCCGACCAGCACTCACCAGCCCGAGAGGCTTGTCTGCTCACCCGCCGCGGCGGGCGGGGCTGGGAGCTGAGGCTCCGGCGGATCCCAGGGAAAGGTCTGGAGTTGGCAGAGTGAAAACAGCCTGAAGGGGTTAGCGCACCACGGCGGGCCGGGAGGGAGTTCGGGAGAAGTGTGGAGCTGCCGAAGGGGCAAGAGACCTTTTCTTCCCTCTTTACCTCCTGCTGCGCGAGGAGAGGGGTTTAAGCGCGCCGCTTAAAGGAGCTCCAGAGACGGGCGCGGAGCTGCCGGAGAGACAAGAGACTTTTTCTTGCCTCTTCGCTTCCTGGGGCGCGAGGAAAGGGAATTAAGGGCACCACATAAAGGAGCTCCAGAAACGGGCGCGAGCTGCGGGTGTCGGCACGGACAACAGAGACGGGTGTGGGGCGCTACGGTTGCTACTGCCGCCACCAAGAGGCCTGTGTGCGAGCAGAGGTCACTCTCCACACCGGCCCTCCCGGGAGCCCGTGCAGCCCGCCACCGCCAGGGTCCCGGGATCCTGGGACTGCTTCCCCGGGAAAACGCGCGGTGCGCCTCGGGCCGGTGCAGTGTCACGCCGGCCTTTGCCACCGCGGACTCGCCCCACATCCGTGCCCGCCCCCCGCCTGAGTGAGCCAGAGACCACGAATCAGCTGCTCCGTTAACGCTGCTCCTTTGACCCCGCCCTGTCTGAGCGAAGGGCAGACGCCCTCGGACGACCTGTGTGCAGAGGCGGGGCCAGGTCCAGGGCTGAGCCCCAGGAGCTTTGCGAACAAAGAGAGGGGGCGGTCCCTCCCAGCAGCCTCAGAAACAGCGGGTTAAAGCTCCACAGTCAGCTTGAAGTGCCCTGCATCTGTGGAAAACCTGAATAGACAGCGAAATATCCCAGGTTGAGAAAGTGGACTTTGGGAGCAAGATATACTATTATTTTCCCCTTTTTTCTTTTTGTGAGTGTGTATGTAGGTGCTGCTGTGTGAGATTTTGTCTGTGTAGCTTTGTTTTCACCATTTGTCCTGGGGTTCGACCGACCTTTTTTTTTTAGTCTTTTTTTTTTTTCTTCAATAGAAATTTTTCTTCTTAATAATTATTTTGTTATTTTAATAACTGTATTTTACCCTACTTTATTTTGTCTTTTCCCCTTTCTTTCTTCCTTTCTTCCCTCCTTTCTTTCCTATTTCCCTCCTTCCTTCCTCCCTTCCTTTATTCCCTCCTTCCTTCCTTCCTCCCTCCCTTCCTTTCTTTATTCCCTCCTTCCTTCCTCCCTTCCTTTCTTCCTCCCTCCCTTCCTTTCTTTATTCCCTCCTTCCTTCCTCCCTTCCTTTCTTCCTCCCTCCCTTTCTTCCTTCCTTCCCTCCCTTCCTCCTTTCTTTCTTCCTTTCTTGCCTTTCTATTTTTTTCTCCCTTTTGTTTTGAGCCGTGTGGATTAAAGGCTCTTGGCACTCCAGCCAGGTGTCAAGGCTGTGTCTCTGAGGTGGGAGAATTAACCTCAGGACACTGGTCCACAAGAGACCTCTCAGCTCCACGTAATATCAAATGGCGAAAATCTCCCAGAGATCTCCATCTCAACACCAAGACCCAGATTCACTCAAGGACCAGCAACGAACAGTGCTGGACACCCTATACCCAACAAAGAGCAAGACAGGTCTACAGCCCCATCCATTAGCAGAGAGGCTGCCTAGAATCACAGTAAGGCTACCGACATCCCCATACACGCCCCCAGACGTGGACCTGCCCACCAGGGAGATGGGATCCAGCCTCATCCACCAGAACAGGGGCACTTGTCCCCCCAACCAGGAAACCTGCTCAACCCACTGAACCAACCTCAGCCACTGGGGACAGCCACCAAAAATAGATAGAAATACGAACCTGCAGCCTGCAAAAGGGAGACCCCAAACACAGTAAGATAAGCAAAATGAGAAGACAGAAAAACACACAGCAGATGAAGGAACAAGATAAAAAACACACCAGACCTAACAAATGAAGAGGTAATAGCCAATCTACCTGAAAGAGAATTTAGAATACTGATGGTGAAGATGATGCAAAATCTTGGAAATAGAATAGACAAATTGCAAGAAACAGTTAACAAGGACCTAGAAGAAATAAAGAGGAAGCAAGCAACGATGAGCAACACAATAAATTAAATGAAAAATACTCTAGGCGGGATCAGTAGCAGAATAACTGAGGCAGAAGGACGGATAAGTGACCTGGAAGATAAAATAGTGGAAATAACTACTGCAGAGGACAATAAAGAAAAAAGAATGAAAAGAACTGAGGACAGTCTCAGAGATCTCTGGGACAACATTAAATGCACCAACATTCGAATCATAGGGGTCCCAGAAGAAGAAGAGAAAAAGAAAGGGACTGAGAAAATATTTGAAGAGATTATAGTTGAAAACTTCCCTAATATAGGAAAGGAAATAGTCAACCAAGTCCAGGAAGCACAGAGAGTCCCATACAGGATAAACCCAAGGATAAACACGCCGAGACACATAATAATCAAACTGTCAAAAATTAAATACAAAGAAAACATATTAAAAGCAGCAAGGGAAAAACAACAAATAACATACAAGGGAATCCCCATAAGGCTAACATCTGATCTTTCAGCAGAAACTCTACAAGCCAGAAGGGAGTGGCAGGACATATTTAAAGTGATGAAGGAAAAAAACCTACAACCAAGATTACTCTACCCAGCAAGGATCTCATTCAGATTTGATGGAGAAATTAAAACCTTTACAGACAAGCAAAAGCTGAGAGAGTTCAGCACCACCAAACCAGCTTTACAACAAATCCTAAAGGAACTTCTCTAAGCAAGAAACATAAGAGAAGGAAAAGACCTACAAGAACAACCTGAAACAATTAAGTAAATGGTAATAGGAACGCACATATCAATAATTACCTTAAATGTAAATGGATTAAATGCTCCCACCAAGAGACACAGACTGGCTGAATGGATACAAAAACAAGACCCATATATATGCTGTCTACAAGAGACCCACTTCAGACCTAGGGACACTTACAGGCTGAAAGTGAGGGGATGGAAAAAGATATTCCATGCAAATGGAAATCAGAAGAAAGCTGGAGTAGCAATTCTCATATCAGACAAAATAGACTTTAAAATAAAAACTATTACAAGAGACAAAGAAGGACACTACATAATGATCAAGGGATCGATCCATGAAGAAGATATAACAATTGTAAATATTTATGCACCCAACATAGGCACTCCTCAATACATAAGGCAAATACTAACAGCCATAAAAGGGGAAATCGACAGTAACACAATCATAGTAGGGGACTTTAACACCCCACTGTCACCAATGGACAGATCATCCAAAATGAAAATAAATAAGGAAACACAAGCTTTAAATGATACATTATACAAGATGGATTTACTTGATATTTATAGGACATTCCATCCAAAAACAACAGAATACACATTTTTCTCAAGTGCCCATGGAACATTCTCCAGGATAGATCATATCTTGGGTCACAAATCTAGCCTTGGAAAATTTAACAAAATTGAAATCGTATCAAGTATCTTTTCTGACCACAATGCTATGAGACTAGATATCAATGACAGGAAAAGATCTGTAAAAAATACAAACACATGGAGGCTAAATAATACACTACTTAATAACGAAGTGATCACTGAAGAAATCAAAGAGGAAATCAAAAAGTACTTAGAAACAAATGACAATGGAGACACGACGACCCAAAACCTATGGGATACAGCAAAAGCAGTTCTAAGAGGCAAGTTTATAGCAATACAATCATACCTTAAGAAACAGGAAGCATCTCGAATAAACAACTTAACTTTGCACCTAAAGCAATTAGAGAAGGAAGAACAAAAAACCCCCAAATTTAGCAGAAGGAAGAAATCATAAAGATCAGATCAGAAATTAATGAAAAAGAAATGAAGGAAACAATAGCAAAGATCAATAAAAGTAAAAGCTGGTTCTTTGAGAAGATAAATAAAATTGATAAACCATTAGCCAGACTCATCAAGAAAAAAAGGGAGAAGACTCAAATCAATAGAATTAGAAATGAAAAAGGAGATGTAACAAGTGACACTGCAGAAATACAAAACAGTATTAGAGATTACTACAAGCAACCGTATGCCAATAAAATGGACAACCTGGAAGAAATGGACAAATTCTTAGAAATGTACGAGCTGCCGAGACTGAACCAGGAAGAAATAGAAAATATGAACAGACCAATCACAAGCACTGAAATTGAAACTGTGATTAAAAATCTTCCAACAAACAAAAGCCCAGGACCAGATGGCTTCACAGGCGAATTCTATCAAACATTTAGAGAAGAGCTAACACCTATCCTTCTCAAACTCTTCCAAAAGATAGCAGAGGGAGGAACACTCCCAAACTCATTCTACGAGGCCACCATCACCCTGATACCAAAACCAGACAAAGACGTCACAAGGAAAGAAAACTATAGGCCAATATCACTGATGAACATAGATGCAAAAATCCTCAACAAAATACTAGCAAACAGAATCCAACAGCACATTAAAAGGATCAGACACCATGATCAAGCGGGGTTTATTCCAGGAATGCAAGGATTCTTCAATATACGCAAATCAATCAACGTGATACACCATATCAACAAACTGAAGAAGAAAAACCATATGATCATCTCAATAGATGCAGAGAAAGCTTTTGACAAAATTCAACACCCATTTATGATAAAAACCCTACAGAAAGTAGGCATACAGGGAACTTTCCTCAATATAATAAAGGCAATATATGACAAACCCACGGCCAGCATTGTTCTCAATGGTGAAAAACTGAAACCATTTCCACTAAGATCAGGAACAAGACAAGGTTGTCCACTCTCACCACTCTTATTCAACCTAGTTTTGGAAGTTCTAGCCACAGCAATCAGAGAAGGAAAAGAAATAAAAGGAATCCAAATAGGAAAAGAAGAAGTAAAGCTGTCACTGTTTGCAGATGACATGATACTATACATAGAGAATACTAAGGATACTACCAGAAAACTACTAGAACTAATCAATGAATTTGGTAAAGTAGCAGGATACAAAATTAATGCACAGAAATCTCTGGCATTCTTATACACTAATGATGAAAAATCTGAGAGTGAAATTAAGAAAACACTCCCATTTACCATTGCAACAAAAAGAATAAAATATCTAGGAATAAACCTACCTAAGGAGACAAAAGACTTGTATGCAGAAAACTATAAGACACTGATGAAAGAAATTAAAGATGATACAAATAGGTGGAGAAATATACCATGTTCTTGGATTGGAAGAATCAACATAGTGAAAATGACTCTATTACCCAAAGCAATCTACAGATTCAATGCAATCCCTATCAAATTGCCACTGGCATTTTTTACAGAACTAGAACAAAGAATTTCACAATTTGTATGGAAACACAAAAGACCCAGAATAGCCAAAGCAATCTTGAGAACGAAAAATGGAGCTGGAGGAATCAGGCTCCCTGACTTCAGACTATACTACAAGGCCACAGTATCAAGACAGTATGGTACTGGCACAAAAACAGAAATATAGATCAATGGAACAGGATAGAAAGCCCAGAGATAAACCCACACACATATGGTCACCTTATCTTTGATAAAGGAGGGAAGGAAACACAGTGGAGAAAAGACAGCCTCTTCAATAAGTGGTGCTGGGAAAACTGGACAGCTACCTGTATCAGTATGAAATTAGAACACTCCCTAACACCATACACAAAAATAAACTCAAAATGGGTTAAAGACCTAAATGTAAGGCCAGACACTATCAAACTCTTAGAGGAAAACATAGGCAGAACACTCTATGACATCAATCCCAGCAAGATCCTTTTTGACTCATCTCCTAGAGAAATGGAAATAAAAACAAAAATAAACAAATGGGATCTAATGAAACTTAAAATTTGCACAGCAAAGGATACCATAAACAAGACCAAAAGACAACCCTCAGAATGGGAGAAAATATTTGCAAATGAAGCAACTGACAAAGGATTAATATCCAAAATTTATAAGCAACTCATGCAGCTCAATAACAAAAAAACAAACAACCCAATCCAAAAATGGGCAGAAGAACTAAATAGACATTTCTCCAAAGAAGATATACAGATAGCCAACAAATACATGAAAGAATGCTCAACATCATTAATCATTAGAGAAATGCAAATCAAAACTACAATGAGATATCATCTCACACCGGCCAGATTGGCCATCATCAAAAACTCTAGAAACAATAAATGCTGGAGAGGGTGTGGAGAAAAGGGAACCCTCTTGCACTGTTGGTGGGAATGTAAATTGATACAGCCACTATGGAGAACAGTATGGAGGTTCCTTAAAAAACTACAAATAGAACTACCATATGACCCAGCAATCCCACTACTGGGCATATACCCTGAGAAAACCATAATTCAAAAATAGTCATGTAGCAAAATGTTTATTGCAGCTCTATTTACGATAGCCAGGACATGGAAGCAACCTAAGTGTCCATCAACAGATGAATGGATAAGGAAGATGTGGCACATATATACAATGGAATATTACTCAGCCATAAAAAGAAATGAAACTGAGTTATTTGTAATGAGGTGGATAGACCTGGAATCTGTCATACAGAGTGAAGTAGGTCAGAAGGATAAAGATAAATACTGTATGCTAACACATATATATGGAATCTAAAAAAAAAAATGTAGGATGGGAATAAAACACAGACCTACTAGAGCATGGACTTGAGGATATGGGGAGGGGGAAGGGTAAGCTGTGACGATGTGAGAGAGTGGCAGGGACATATACACACTATCAAATGTAAATTAGATAGCTAGTGGGAAGCTGCAGCATAGCACAGGGAGTTCACCTCTGTGCTTTGTGACCACCTAGAGGGGTGGGATAGGGAGGGTGGGAGGGAGGGTGACACAAGAGGGAAGAGTTATGGGAACATATGTATATGTATAACTGATTCACTTTGTTGTAAAGGAGAAACTAACACACTATTGTAAAACAGTTATACTCAAATAAAGATGTTAAAAAAAATAAGTTTTCAATTATTGAAAACATCTATGATACAAACAGCATAAAGATGATTTTCTATTGTTCCAGACTTGGATGGTTTTACATAATAAGTATATAAAAACCACGAAATTTTTGAAGTCTAGTTAGTCTAACACCTTTAGATTTCCTTAGTCCTTTGAATCATGCTAGTTTATTCAGAGCACATGCAATTAATATGGCTTACATACCAGATAAATTATTCTTCTGGGACTTCTCAACTTGTCCTTTCTTTGATGAATTTAATTATTTTAAATTCTTTTTCAAGTACATTAAAAAAAATCTCTAAACAATAATCATATATGAACTTTTTTCCTATTTTGTATTCTGTTACATCTGAGAAACTTAAAATATATTCATGTATGTATTTGTGTGTGTGTGTGTGTGTGCATTTTACAGTGTAACCTCTAAGAATTCCTTATTGGAAGAAATACTAAATATTGGATGTTTTATATTAAGTATACAAACACTATCACTCTATTTTCCTGGTAATATTGGACTGTTTTTCTCAGCCACTTTGGAGACTGATTCAGGAAACAGCAGTGGTAGCTTTGAATTACTCTATAATCCCATCCTGTTTTGATCCAAATTCCCTGTCTTCAATTTCAGTCTCTACTGGCTTCTTTCTCCCAACAATAATTTAGACTCTATCCTCAAAATTGTCTCAGTAATGTTTTGGATATCCACAGTGTCCTGGGACAATGTACTTAAGAACAAATCTAACCTTGTTCTCTGACTCTGCCCTACTAGTTAAGATGCCTTGTCACTGCTTCCTTGGGGAAGTTTGTTACCATTGCCTGCTACGCATCCATAGTATGTGGGGAGGAAGAGAGCATATTGCTCTTTTTAAATACAAGGTGGTATTTTACTATCTGGGCCCCAGAACTACTTGGGCTTATAGTCTCCAGACACTTTAATGAACACAGCTGGTTTAAAAAGCAACCCATCATGTTAGCGTGGGAATGTGGAGTAGCTGTAAGTCTCACTGAGTCACCTCCATCTTTCTCATCTATCTTTTGTACTCTTTTCATGTACCCAGAGTTGCTAAATTTTGTATTTTATTCTTCAGGAAAGAGCAAAAGTCCCATATATATCTTCTGGGTCACCATTTTGTAGCAGTTGCAAAAACAGCCATCTAACTTGAGCTTAATTAGGACACTAGAAACTCTACCATGGGCACTCCTGCTTATGAAGAAGTTAAATCTGGATGTAGAGGACAATTTACACAGGATGAAGGGCTGTCTTAGTTCAGGCTATTATAACAGAATACCACAGACTTGCTGGCTTAAACAACAAACATTTATTTCTCACAGTTCTGGAAGCTAGAAAGTCTAAGACCATGGTGGCTACAGCCAGTGTCTGGTGAGAGCACAGCACTCCTCCTAGCTTGCATATGGCCATCCTCTCACTGTATATTTATATGGTAGAGAACAGACAGAGGTGATGCAAGCTCTCTCATGACTCTCCTCATAAGGGCACTAATCCCATTCTTGAGGACTCCACCCTCATGACCTAATTACCTCCCAAAGGCCACATTTCCTAATACCATCATACTGTGGGTTAATATTTCAACATATGCATTTTGATGGGACACAAACATCAAGTCCATGGCAAAGGGCGCCAACCTACCAGTCCAAGAGAGGAAAAGCCAAAATGCTATTTTCAAAGCCATTTTTTCTTCCTTCAATTCTTATTTTTCAATAGAAATTTAAAGTTGTGAATATGCCAAGCAAAGATAACTTTTAGCAAAAATTACTGAGTTAGTCATGGGTATGCAACTATATGAATGCAAGACAACACTAACAAAAACCTAAGACAAAATTATGGCATTTATTTATTGAATACACACACAGTGAGTGCTTAATATGTCACCAGGTAGCAGACGATTAATAAAACTATCTATCCTTGTCCTCACAGATCTCTTTATAGAGGAAACTATGTGTCTGTCAAATATTTATTACCAGCTGGCCACTGCATTTGTTGCTTGCACAGTTAATACACACAACGATAGTCCAAAACACCAAGAAATACTTATTTGGTTACCTGTTACTTGACAGACATTGTGCTAGACCTTTAGTGGTACCAAGAATGATTTAGCCATGATTATTGCTCATGAAGATGGTGTAACATAAAATAAGAGAACAAGTAGTTACTAATAAGGCTGAATGGATATCAGGTTTCTTAACTGAACCCAAGAGTAGTGGTTAGGCCTTTTAAAACAAAATAAAAATTAAATGGAAGGCAAAGTATGATTCTAAAAACTTAAGAACTTGCTCAATTTTTTTTTTTTCTGAGTTGTTGTGAAGGAATATCAGAAGCTACAGAGTAAGGCAGAAAATGTCAGGTTGATGTGTGACAGTCTGAAAAAGCCCTCAATGTTTCTTCACAATCAGTCACTGAAAACACAAATAGCCTGAGGCCATCTTTTAGAGCAGCAATAATTTAACTGAAATTGATCACTTAAGGAAGACGAAGTATTACTGAGCTCAAATGTGTTATCCACACTTGCTGAACTATCTCCAAACAAAATCCACAAAGGCAAAGGATGAAACTGCAATTGATATATATACAACCCACAGTCACATAAATCTTCAGTCAATCCAGAGACAAAGAACAGACTATTTCACAGTTCTCTAAATTATTTAAGTATCAACCTGGAAAGGAAGTAAAGGACTGACAAAGTTTTTTATGTGTAAAAACAATTCTTTAAGAAATTTTTAAAAGGGGCTGTGAAATTAATATTAGCCATTAAGAACACTCAGTTAAAATGTCATTGTAAGTTGATCAATAAAAGTGGTATGAAAAGGGCATAAAACTACATTTGTGAAGGTGGCATTACTCTCATTATAGTTGCTATTGTTTATTTGTCAGAAACACAACTAATTTAAAAAATGCCTTGAAAATGTGTTAGCTGAGGCAACTTTAAGACTTAAAGAACAAAGTACAGAATTATGCAATATAAGTTTTAAAAATAAAAACCATTCAACATAAATTATCTTTCGAACCATAAGGAACAGTCAGTATTGGTAGGTGAATGAAGAAATTCTTCTCAAGGCACAAGCATGACTGATATTTCTTCAGAATTCTCAGGTATGTCACAAAAAGAATCTCTGATGGGTAGGGTGAGCTTTAAGCCAAGAACTGAGATAAATATGCTCAAGAAAACTCTTACTGATGCTTCCAAATTAAATAATAGTTCTATGAAAAGTGTGTAGATTATTCAACGGACAAAAACTCAAACATAAAAAGACAGTGCAAGATGCATAAGTCAAAATCACCTGACCAAGATGGGGCTGCATGCTTTATATCATTTTTGTCTCTCTTTCATAATTGGTATTTTGTAATTCTAAAGTAAAGTCAGGTTTCAGATTACATTGTCAAAATTTCAGAGCCACCTCCTCAGTGTGTTGGGAGGAACTAATTCTAGAGCTGTGCACAGAGGAATCAGAGGTTCCACCTGGTCCTGCAAAAGGCCCACTTGTCCTTGGGTCTTGTCCCCACCACCTGAAGCAATGGGTTGGTGGAGGAATGGTCAAGGTTGGTGGAAAATATTTTGTGGGTTACATTTAGGAGGAACAACAACATCAGCAATACTCACAAACCTTAAGAATAGGTTACAAGAGCAGATAGGTAAGTGGTAGTGTACACCCGCTCCATTATCAAACCATGGAGGAAAATGAATCTCCCAACCAAAGGTCAAACAGCGCTTATTATTCCTATGAACAAACTTTGTGCTAACCACTTCGTATAAAGTATCTCACTTAATTTAAATCAATAAGCCTTGTCTCTTTGTAATTCTACATTAAAAAAGCCCTATTCTTTTAAGTTTCACCATGGCAAATGTCTGATTCATGGTTGGATGTTATGCTCTCTAAAAGGACTAAAAGGGTCTTATGACCCGTCTAGAAGGATGGATTAGACAATTCTCAACTATCTCTTTGGACAACCAATGGAATTATTTTTTTTTTTTTTATTTTTTTTTTTTTTGCGGTACGCGGGCCTCTCACTGCTGTGGCCTCTCCCGTTGCGGAGCACAGGCTCCGGACGCGCAGGCTCAGCGGCCACGGCTCACGGGCCCAGCCGCTGCGCGGCATGTGGGATCTTCCCAGACTGGGGCACGAACCCGTGTCCCCTGCATCGGCAGGCGGACTCCCAACCGCTGCGCCACCAGGGAAGCCCAACCAATGGAATTTTAATATGGTACAAAAACAAGTTGTACTTTTTAATGAAAGGGAAAGTTTTTAGTTTAAAAACTAAAAATCAGTCCGAATCCTAGAACAGCCTCGGTGACATGGAAAGTCCTCAGAATCATGACGACATCTCCCTCATTAGCTGTCAGAACATCACCAAGTGTCATTTGAGAGTCTTTTCTCCTTTTAAAAAAGAGTAATGTATAAACAGCCTCATTATGAAGGGTTCAGTAAGTTACTTTATCTAAAATTTTATATCATGAAAGACTCAGAGTTTTTCATCTCACTAAAAGAAAAAAAAGAATCAGTAATATTTTTAAAGCTGTCTTTGATTTGCTGAGATCTGTAGAGGGGACGTCTGGAGTGGGTGAGGAGGAGGAAACAAAGAATAAGGCTGTCTGGCTTCATCACCTGTCTAAAGAAGCACAGCAACAACTGGTCAAAGGGAATAAAAAACATTGCATGGAAGTTCCTAAGGTATCTCTCAAAAAAGTTGCCCGTGATATATGGACAACAGGAAATACAACATGAATGAAAAATGCTGCACAGTCAAAATTTGTATATACATATGTATATACAACTTTTCTTAAAAGAAGAACATATGCATTTAGAGCTTCACAATGAAAGAAGGTTTATAAACCTGCATCTTGTTAATAAGAATGTATAAATAGCTATTAACTCCCCTGGATGTTTGGCTTTATTGATGGGAAGAGTGCCAAGTTCAGTTAATAACACAGGCATCAGTGTGTCAGCTGCCAGCCCGGGGTGGGTAATGAGTGGCTACAGCAGTGAGGAAAGCCTTCCTAGAGAAAAATCAGAAATAAATCTCGGTTTGAAGCTGAGTGTTAAACATCTGAGAACTGAACACAGAGATCAGTTAAAACTGAAGACGTGCTTATAAGGTGACAAAGTTTGCTTGTGGAGTTCATTAAACCTTCCACGCTGTGCCACAAAATGGAGTTGGGCTGATGAAAATGTACATTAACTTCTGCTCGAGTGCATCTTAAAAAACCCATTACCCTGTTAAGAAAAATGTGGTAAGATCATTTCTTCCTCTTTAAATAAACAGCTATGACACATTCCATCAGATTGTTTGTATTTCTTGAATATGCATTCATTATTCATGCAAAAAAAGATCATTTTGAAAGTCCGTCACTCCTAAAGAAAGGTCATCGCCCTTTTATTGGAAAAAGAATCCTTTGCATTTCCTTTTGTTGCTTGTTCAGGTTCCTATTACTCATAATAATGACATAACTTAATGATTTGGTTTTACTATACCCATTGTCTCCAAATATAATTTTTTAACTTCTGTTTTGATTTTAATGATCTAATAAAATAAGTCTAGAGTTATAGGTTATCTCAATTTACTTTCAGAAACAAAAACAGTTCAAACAGTAATTATTGTTTTACCATGAAACTTCAGGGTATTTGGCCTTTCCCTACCCACCCAAATTTATTGAAGAGAAATCACTAGTGTTCTGAATGTGTCTTTCAATAAATTTCAAATTCTAAGTTGGCTTTTTCCCTGTGAAATTTAGGCATTTCTGTGTTCATTCTCGGAGCAAGAAAAAGCTAAAAAATATCTGTGAAAGGAATAATAATTTCAAGAGAAGTAGAATCTAGTGTAGAAACGAACTGCATCTCATAAAGTATACCTATTGCTTTTCAAGATTAATTTCGACAACCACCGTTTTTAACTAGAGCATGTAGTCCATTACAGGTAATCTAAAAGTGATTTTTAAAACATATAACGTATTATTTTACAGTTTCTGCTTACTAATCGGTCTTATTTTGTTTGTCCCCTTTCCCTATTCTTGCCTTCTTCTGAAATTCTGTTTCCATCATCATCTCTCCTCTGTTGGTTTGGAAGTAATATACCTGTTTTTATTACTTTAGTGAATACTCTGGAAATTACAATGTGCATTCTTAACCTACTAAAATCTACACTCATCAATATTTTTATGTTTCTTCTTCGTCCTCCAAAATACAAAGATATTAGAAAATTTAACTCCACGTGGCAGTCATAGAAATGTTTCTCAGATCTTCTGCAGGGGGGAGAATGGTTGACACTCAGCCTCTCTGGATCCTCCACCATGAGGATGGTGCAGCCCTGCTTCCCCTAAGCTGTTGTCCTGCTTTTCCAGAATGACCACACAGTGAGGACTAGAGTGTCAGACATTCCTGCCCAATGCAAGTTTCCTCTGAGTGACAACTTTTACTGGAGAACTCTCCACTGGTCTGGATGAAATATTATCCAGTCTATGCTGCAGCCTGATCCTCTTTCTACCCAATGTGCCCTACTCCTCCTCTCTTTACACATGTGGGAGACCTGTATTCTGGTCCCTTTCTCAGCTCTCCTCCCTTTATCCTTCAGGTAGTCTAGTCAATCCCTTGCACATCTCATCTTCTTTGACATATGCCTTTTGAGGTCTTAATTTAAAACAGTTCACTTTGATAGCTTATTTCTCTCTCATTTTAATCCCTTGAGACATAACTATTATTCTTTTATACAACAAAAGTTCAGCAAGACAAAACCAATATGTACTGTTTTCTTTGATTTTTATTCCTTCTTGCATCTAAACCCTTGCATCTGGAATAATTTTTCTTCTGAAGGAATTTTTGGGGATTCATTGGGCTTCTCCAATATTTGGAGTCATTCATCCTTCCAACACTATGATTATATTCTATATCTTTTGTTTGTTTGTTTGTTTTTTGTTTTTTGTTTTTGCGGTATGCGGGCCTCTCACTGTTGTGGCCTCTCCCGTTGCGGAGCACAGGCTCCGGACGCGCAGGCTCAGCGGCCGTGGCTCACGGGCTTAGTTGCTCCGCGGCATGTGGGATCTTCCCGGACCAGGGCACGAACCCGTGTCTCCTGCATCGGCAGGCGGATTCTCAACCACTGCGCCACCAGGGAAGCCCTATATTCTATATCTTTGATTTGTATCACTTTGCCTCACCATGTGGCATTCTAGGTAGTTTCTTTTGACCTACTTTTCCAACTCGTGAATTTTCTTTTTAGGTATTTCAAAATGGCTAATATATTTAACCATTTTGCTTTCAGTATTAGTTAGTTATTTCTAGAATTTCCATTTTTAAAAATCTATAACATTTTCTTATAGATATATGTTCCTTGCTTGCTTTTAGTTTTTGAATGTAGTAAGAATATTTGCTTTATCTTTTTTTGATACTTCCAGTACTTGGAGTCTTTTGGGTCTATTTCTGTATCTATTGTTTCTGCTGTTTCCCACAAAAAAATGCTTTGCTTCCTTTTAAGTTCACAGCTTGAGGAGTTTTTTTTTAAACCAGGAGATGGAAATTTGGGTTGTGTGTCCATAGGAGAAGTTTCTAGTGATTACAACTTCTTAGTGATGATGTCTTCCACACTGCATCCTGGCCAGCTCTGTTCAGTGTCAAATGTTAGAAGTTCTCCTTCATGCACAAAACACCACCAAAACCGAAGTTCAAGTTCCTAAGTTCAAGTTTTGGCAGCGTGCCCTCAGCACAAAAGCAGTCACAAAACTCTGCTTGCCTATTTGTGTTCCTACTTTCATTCATATTTTCTTCCTCTGTGGTCATTTCTTCAATACTTTAAAAAATATTTTAAAAACATATTTCATAAAACATTTATAATTGTTTTCAGTAGGGTACTTTGTCTAAATAAGCTAGCTCTTTATGTGACTGGAAAGGGAATTTCTAATGCCTAGATTATAAAAGTAATATGGGAATGATTAATTTTAGAATCATATACATTAAAGTTTTTATAGGGTATGGTTTAGTATGGGCCACATCAAGATTATCAAATAAAACAGATACGTTATTTTTCAGCTTTCTCCTAAAGAAATCATAGCACTTAATTTTGTGAACACCCAATTGATTATTTAGATATGGAAAATATAATAATTCCTATTCCCTTGCTTGCACCAGATAAATAGCCATAACCTAAATTGAGAGCAAAGTGTCCTTCATATTGTAGATGTCCTTATTTTTTAAACCAGCACAGTTGAATAACAAAAATATTCCAGACATTTCAAGAAAGAAATACTGACAAACTCAAAATGTAAGGTCTGAGTCTGCCACACAATAAGCTTAATTAGCACATCTTAAAGCAAAATTTAACATATTAATGTGGACCCTCTCATAACAATAATTACTAGATAATGCATAAATTTACTATATCCAAATCTCACTGTGAAAGAATTAACCTAAGTCAATATGAGTTGAGCAAACAAATGTTCATCAGCTAAATTATGCCTGTCAGACAGTAAATGAGGTAGCAATGAGCTTTGCCTTAGGATATTCATAATTATTATTTGGCATGTGATTGGCTTTATCCAGAAAGTTAGTCTCAATAGAATAATCTCCTTATTAATTTAGTAATTGTTTAGTAATCTTGAGAAGGAAGAAAATAGCAGAGGTCACCCTACACAAAATATTAAGACAGACTATTTGTTTATTTAGTCTAGTTGTAGGCCTATTTATTTTAACTTTACAATCCATTGTACATTGCCTTGGAGGGAATGAAGGAAATATGGTTCCATCCATATTTTCTAAGTTTTTCTTACCAGTCGTCTTTCTTCTCTTGTTCAAGTTTTTATCCTCATAAACATTTTGGTTCTCTTGAGATCCTGGTCTCTATCTGCACAGAATTCCTTGTTCTTTTATTTATTTAATCATTTATCTATTTAATATTTATTGAACAAATATTTTTTTTCCTTTTTCTAACCATATATTCATATCATCAACAAACATTTTCTACGTATTTACTATATTCCAGGTACAACAATTAGCAGTGGAGACATTCAGGAATGTGTGATGGAAGATTGCCCTCAGAGAGCTTACATCTAACCTATATTATAATGATGAAGCCCGTTGTGACATTTATTTCAAGGCAGCCTTATCTCATACCAAAGTCTGCACCTACTATGTTTCTGAGAAAGTCAAGACCATCGCATAAGAGTGCCCTCAACTTCTTTCCTAACCACATACATTTTTTTTTTTGCCTTTTGATTGTATTGTTTATTTTTATTTATTTATTTTTAAAAACATCTTTATTAGAGTATAATTGCTTTACAATGGTGTGTGAGCAAATATTATTTATCCAGAAATGTCTAGGAGCTAGGGTCTTGTGACTTAAAAGACAGACCCAATCCCCGTTCTACAAGCTTGCTTTCTAATGTGAGAAAAGAGAAAATAAACATAGAAAGTAATAACTAAGTAAGAATTTCAAAGAATGAAAAAGTGCTACAAGGAAAATAAGAGAGCCTTGATTAAGAGGTAGGAAGATAGGGAGAGGATTTGTGGATTTAACTATAGGGATAATGGAAAATTTATCTAAAGAGATAACATTTGGGCTGAGACTGTAGTGATGTGGATGACTGTAGTGATGATGGAGCCATGCAAGGATAAACTTAGATGTTTAATAGAAATCACTTGTGACAGGAATGGGCACATGGTACATACCATCTTACCTCCTCTTCTCTTTAACTGAATACCCTATGTCTTGCTGTCCTCATTGCTCAAAGGGGAAAATAATATCCAAGTAAAACAATTGGGAAAAGAAAATAACATCCAAGGGAAACTGGGGAAAAGAAAAAAGGTTACACACGCAAGTGCCAAAAGAAATGTTAAACTCTTTCAGGAGAGCACAGATAATGGAAAGGGATCTGGGAAACGTTTAAAGGAGCGATACAAGCACTTTTGCTTTTAAAAGTCCTATGTAGAGGAGTAAAGGAACTAGAATGGTTAACTTTGTAACAAAATGCTGATGTGTGCTGTCAAGCAGTTATGATTACTATTAGACAGAGTACTGTGTTCTCTTTATCTCAAAGATACGTTTGCAGCGGTGCATGGGAAATGCGCATGCGGACAAACGTCCTGACTAGAATCTGCCTAGACTTTTACTAGCAAAAATACTTGTGTTTCTCTTTTAAACTTTTACTACGTTTTTTCCAGCTAGAAACTTTTAGCTGTCTATTTTAACATGTATTTTGACTCATGAGTTAAGCATCAAAATCATGAGGTTCTCTATGACCTTTTTGAGGCCAGGCGTAGCATCCCTCTGCAAGGGCACAGTTGTGAATAGTGCTTTCAGATTCCTTTTTAAAGGGTTTACCTAGCACTTAGGAATGGACTAAACAGAGCCAACTTCAAATGTAGGTAACAACCATTTCTATCTTGGTGACTTTCGGCAAATTACTTAACCTCTCTGGGCTTTCATTTTGTCATCTGAAAATGTGATACTTACCTCGAAAGGTTTTCTGAATGAGAGATAAAGGAATATATAGACAACACCTGCTTGTGGGAGTATGCTATATTAGGTAGAATGCAGATTAAATTTCTGGGAGAGAAAAGATCATGAGAGAGTCTACCACATTTTAATCTACTCAAACTCTTTCATTAAAACAGACAGATCAACTAGGATAGCAAAGGAAAATATCTGTGTACGACATGTTAAACAATGTTAGAGGAAAAACGTCCCTCCAATACCAGAGCACAAATTGGTAGTGGATGGGGGCAGGAAATTACCTGAGTGGTTTTAGCCTCCACCAGAGGAGGAAAAACAGGTAATTATTTTTGTTCTGTTTGTTTGTTTTGTAATCTCAAGAGCTTGGGAAACCAAAAATGCTTTCCCAAATGAACAGGAGCCACTGTGAGTGCAATTCTTAGCAAGTGGATCAAGGAGAAAACTGAGAAACAGAGGAAAGTATAGAAGCTTTGAAAGAATACCATTAATCAGAAAGCTTGGAAATGACATTATTAAACAATAAGAGAAACATAAAGAAGGTTGACAGCAGTCAGTAGAGTTGCAAAAACAAACCAACCAACCTTAGAAATATTCAAAGTTTTATTTCTTTCTAGTTGGAAATCTGGAGGCAAGGCTGGTATGGAACCTCCATCATACAATCAGAAATCTAGGCTTTTATATTTTTCTATCCTACTAGCCTTGGTGAGGGATTGTCATTCAACATCAAGGTCATTCAGTCACATTGTTACTGATGCTTCAGTCCCTATATCTTTACTTTAGGCAGGATACAGCAGATGAAGCGATAACTAGGTCCATTCTAACCTAATCTTTCCCATTTTCCCTGAAGACCAACCCAAATTTTGCTTGCTTATAATTGACCAGAACTTGCTTATTTAATCACCTTATCTGGAAGGGTACTGGAGGTGTTTTGGTTTTTTTTTTTTTTTTAATTGAGCATATTGCTGTCCTCCCCCCAATGAATCAGAGTCCTATTAGTGAAAAAAAAAAAAAAGAACTAGCAAAAAGACAAGCAACTAGCAATGTATTCAATTCTCAGTAAATGTCAACTCCCTTCTCAGGTAAGAATTATAGGTCAACGCATGGCACAGCAGCAGGTAGCAAATCTAGAAACCTATTTATTTTGTGGACTTGTGCTGGAAACCACAGGTATACCACAAATTTTCCAACCTGGTAAAATATCACGTGAGCAGAGTGGGAAAAACAAACGTGCACTTGAATTTAGACTTAGATGTTGAACTGGATGAGGTTTGTTCTGCAGTCCTACCTATGTTCATTTTATCTCATCCTAAGCTTCCTTTTTATTCACAGACCCTATATTCGAGAATTTGCCTAAATGCTAACATTTATTCGTAACCCCCAAATCAATACCCATGGTGTTTTTGTAGTCATTCGCAAGCACACGCAGAGAAGTGATAAATTTTAGTTGCCTGATTTGCATGTTCTCACCTGATTTTGAACAAGGTGAAGCTCTACTTTCTCATTTCAGCTCTCATACTATAAACAAGTGCCCTTTTCACAGTCTATTTATTGCCACGTTTTTCCCCCTCATTGTTTTGGTGATTTTGTCCTTTAAAATGCCCCAAGTAGAGTGCTGAAGGGCTGTCTAGTGTTCCTAAGCTGGGATGTGCCTTAGGAGGAAATGTGTGTGTTAGATAAGTTTTGTTCAGTCATGACTTGTAGTGCTGTTGGCCATTGAGTTCAATGTTAATGAATTAACAATATGTATTAAATTAAGTATCTTTAAACAGAAACACATGTAAAACAAGGTTATGGATTGCTCAGTTGATGAAAATGTTGTTACCAGAGACTTGAAGGAACCTAATCCTGTATGTCCTGGTTCAGTATTTACTAATTCAGTGTTTGCAGCAACTTTATAGAACGTTAACTGCCGGGAATAATGAGTATCAACTGTATATCCCTAACTCTTTACACTGTAACTTCGGAGGCTGAAGTCCAGAGGAATATTCTTGAGCCAGTCGGTAGACTGGGCAGCAGCATGTTACACAGAAGACTATTCAATATCCTACATAAATGCAAGGAACTGTGGTGACACCAGATGCCCAAAACCCATCTCTTGCCCTTTAGAAGCTTATAGTTTACTGGGACATATACAGTATAATGCAAGGCTGACTGTGATAAATGTGATGCTTTGAATGTAATAAACTTCTGCCTATTTAACCAACTGACAAAAGTGGGGCTGAATTTCCTCTCTTTCTCATTAAAAAAAAATTAAAAGGTATTATTGGATACCTTTAATAAAAATTAGTTTTTCTACAAGATTCATACTGTTCACATTTATCCTTACAAGTAACAATAGGGCTCACTGTTTAGGAAATATAAATCGAGTGATATATTTTGGTTCCTAAAATGCTTCTGTAGGTGTACTTCAACAGAAGTATGACCTTTCTTTCATTAAGCTAAATTTTGGCTCTGGTATTGTCTTTGATTTGTTCAAAATCTTCTATTATATTTTACAGCATTTCTAACTCCTGAACATTTTCCTTTTTTTGGTAGTTTAATTATTATTTATGACTTCCATTTGTCCCTACTTCCTTCTTATCCTTCCTCCATATATTTTCTACAACACCAGAACCTTGTATCTCCTTATGATACGAATCTAGTTATTCCAGTTACCCTCCAATCATTTCAGATAGTTTCCCTTGGCAACTTAATCTTCTACATAACCAGCAAAATGTCAAAAGACATCCTTGACTATGTGTCATAATGAAGTAAGTACCTTAAATAGGACTCTGCAAATAATGTTGAGAGTGAATCTCAATTTATTTGCTGAATATCTTATAACGGAGTAAGTTTTTAGCTGAACAACTACATTAAAATGTTTTTCCACATATCTTTAGTGATATTTTGAATTGAAATGAATCATTCTACTTTTTGCAAATTTCCCATTATAATTGAAAGAAAATCTCCAAGTAAGTGACGATCCATTATAGCTGTTTCGAACATTAATTGGACTGTGATAAAAATTGCCTCCGAAGTATAAGTTTTGTTTTCTGAGATATGTTCTTTTTCATGTCTTCTAAACACATGAATGCCTAGCTAGAGAAGGCATTTATCCACCAATAACAGTGTTTTCTTTTTCATCTAGAGCATAGGTCACCACTAAATAGGAATGACGTCAGTGTAGAGAGGATATAAATTGTGACCAAATTAAATATCTTATTTTGCCTTAACTGTTAGAGACATGAACCATATGGCCTCCATTTGAACGTCTAGATTGATAAAATAGAAGACTTCAGATTCCTCAGACTGTGTCCTATTGACACATAGACATATGAAAGAGTTCTCAGAGCTTACAGCAGAAACACAAAGACAAAGGATTCTAACACTGGTTAGAATCCTTAGCTAACAAGCACTGGTATTGAAGGATGAATCCAAAATGAACATCCTTCCAACTGAATCCTAACAATTGGATCTCTGTTTTTCAAAGAGTACAATAATGCCTCAGTTGTTAAGCATTATCTGAACCACATATTTCTTCCAAAGTGTCCAAGTTTAGTGACGCTGTTGCCTCTACTATGGTTTAGTTCACACAAGTAAAGTCTCTAAATTATGCATTTAAACATTTTTGCTACGAAGGATAAAAATATACTATACTTTTCACTATTTTTTAAGCAGAACATGAGGAATACCCCTGGGTCTTTGTGAAATGTGACGATTGTGTGATGCTGAAAGGCAAAGATACCCTTAGCTCTTAACACATTAATAATGTGTTTCATTTATCTACTCCTCCTTTGCAGAGTTGAGACTGGGAAGCTTAGACTGGGCAGAGGAATGGAAGGCCGTTACATAGAACTCACAGAAAGTTTCTCTTGATATTAAGCACTCTGAATGTCTATCAATTAGCCCAACTGTTTGAAAAGCACTTTTCTAGGCATTCACACAAGAAAAGTAGGGGGCAAGGAGGGTAAGTTACAAATAAGAAAAGGACATGATCCCTATTCTTAGAAAAACTAAATATATAGTAGGAGAATCAAATATGTACAAAATCATAAAAATAGGTAGGAAAAAAGGGAAATGTCAAAATAAGGTTTAAATATAGAATTGTGGGAAGAGACATTGGTTTTCAATCCCATCCCAGTGGTACTCTGGGGAGAAGGTTAGGCAAGGATGGAAGAGACATCAGCTAGGCAGTAAGTCAGGCCTGGTTCCAACATCTCTGCTTTGTCTTCAGTTTCCAAGTTTTTAGCCACTGCTGCTTCTTCTACTGCCTCCTCTTGTGTTTTCCCAATGCTTTTTCTCTTTTCTTTTATTTTCCACCTGGCTAATTAGTCTCCTTTGACTAGTTTCCTTTCTCCTGTAGACCTGCCTACACAGTGAGAATCTTAATTTTTCAGAGCCCTTTAAGGTGGAGAGAGAAGCTTCTTTCTTTCCATCATAGGGCATCAAGTATACCCTTAAGCATACTGAGTTATCGTTTCATACCTAGAGTTTTATTTGTTTTCCCGTATCTAATGAAAAATGTCTAGTTTTAGCATTCTTTGCATGTTTGACTTTGCCAAGGGCAGTCTAGTGGATAGCTGTATGCTGCCAGCCGCGGCGGGTCCTCAAAGTGCAGCAACGATCGACGAGAGGGGGGGTAGGGAACTGAAAGCACCAAGGTACGGGATCAGAAGGGCACAAGCAACTGATGGTTGCAAAGCAAGTTTAACAACAAAGCGTAGCCGTATATATACCCCTAAAGCAGGGAATTTGCTTAGTCACGCCTTATCGGCATCAGCTGGTTGATTGGCTTCTCGGCTTAGTCACGCCTTATCGGCATCAGCTGGTTGATTGGCTTCTCGGCTTTTCCCTCAAAGGCACCAATTTCCCCTCCAGGGTTGCTTTTCCTAGCTTTAGGGAACAACCAGGGACTCCCAGTAACTGAGCAGGTCTCTGGAGCGATTTGGCCAAAGGCCATCTCCTTTTTTACGTTCATACCATAAAGTCCAGGATGCATACCAAGGAGAGTACAACCGGGCCCTGAGGCTTATGAGGGTCTTAATGGCGCCTTTCTCAGAGGGCAATGCTCGCCACATTTCCCCCTCTTTTATTTTTTAAAGCTTGATAATGAAATTTCAACCCATACACCTCCTGACGAACAGCAGCGAGACGGCCAACAATAAAGCGTAATAAACAAGGTAATGCAATTAACATCAACAATACACATGACCCCACGGTAATCAATCCTGTGAGTCCATTTTGAAACCAATGCATTGGGTTTAACCATTGAAGCTGATCCAAGAGTCCTTGAATTAATTGTTGGGGCCCGTCTTCTTGTAGATGAGCTTCTTGAATTGCTTGTTATTTCGGCATTAAGTTTTTATATGTCCAAACTAATATGTCCATCAGTGCATACACTTAAAAAGTGCATTTTTACTTTGTTCCAATCCCAGTTTCATTATAAGCGTGTTGAGTCACACAAATCCAAGTATATTTAGCATGGCAAATCAAACGCATTTTCAATTTTAAAGCCATAATTTGGTCTCCTAAACCTATGAGAGCATTTTTTAACTCATCAACCTCAGTTTTTAGTTGAGTATCAATATGACTTTGTCATGCTAATGCAATACTGGTATTTTTAGACAATTGATTAACATAATGTGCTTGTTGTACAGTTTTACTTAATGCTAAACCGGCGGTAGTGGCTGTGGCTGTTAAAGCGGCTAAGGCTAATATGCTACATATTAATATTCCAATGAATCGTTTACGTCTTTTTAAAGCTTCAGATAATTCTAGCCTAGCTTGCATGCTAGTACTATGATACCATGGTTCAGAAATATTTACAGGCAGTATTACATAGGAAGGTTGTTTTAACATCATAACAGAAAAAGGTCCTTTCATAGGCAGAATGCAAGTACTAAAAATACAATTCTGACAAGTTATATTATATCCTAAGGAACCAGAAGTAAACTCAATCTGTAAATCTCCTATTAGCAAGGCATATGAGGGTGTAACACAAGTAATAACCGGTTGATAAGAATAAGACAATGCAAACTTCCCCAAATCCCAATGCTTATAAAAACCAAACTATTATTAGTAACAGAAACTGAAGAAATTAAAATGGTACCATTATTATAATTTAAGGTGCACCAGATTTGAGAATTCAAAATCAGATTGGGGAAAATCAGAAGGAAAAAAGGAGGGAAACTTCAAACTTGTAACAGCTTTAACTACCTTTAAACTATAGCCGGCCAGTAAAGTCCCTTGTCCTCCTACATATACTTCAACACAAAAATAGTATCTTTGATTTGCAGCTTCTATTAGAGCTCCACTTTCAGCTTTATGATTAGACCCATCTTTGTTGCTGTAATTACCAGTCTCATTCTTTCCATTTTTGTTATTGTTGCCCTGTGAAATCATTTTTTCTAGAACAGCAAGAAGATGTAAAGCTTTCTCAGCTTGGTAGGTTAATATATACAGGTCTACGAGCAAAAAACACACTGCTTGGGCAAATTTTTCTTCAAAGGTTCTATGAACTGATAAAGTTTTTCACCAACGGATATGGCTTCTGTATACTGTCGAACATGACACAGGATGACTGCTTGATTGTAATACAACATACTGTTTTCAACATCATCTAATCCACCCATTTCTTCCTGATTCTTCAACTGCTTAAGTGTCTGTCTTAAACTATCTGTTGTTGTCTGGTTACTTTTGAAAAACTCAGCTACTGCCGTATTCAAAATTATTTTATAATCGTCTTTGTTTATACCTTGTAGGCAGGCAAGATGTTGCAGACAGACATCATAATTTCTAGCTGTGAAAGCCTGGAAAGCACTGGTGGACAACTCCTTCTCTTGATCAGTAACCTCAGGTCGCTCCTTGGATACTTTTTGTCCCATATTTTTTTACTTCTGACTATTGCCCCGAGTTACTATCAACTTTACTATGTGGCCACACTTTCACTCGTAACTCCGGGGATTCACCTACCGAGATTCAGATGTCCCTCTCGTCCGGTCCCTGTTCGGGCGCCACTTGCTGCCAGCCGCGGCGGGTCCTCAAAGGGCAGCAACGATCGACGAGAGGGGGGGTAGGGAACTGAAAGCACCAAGGTACGGGATCAGAAGGGTACAAGCAACTGATGGTTGCAAGGGAAGTGTAACAACAAAGCGTAGCCGTATATATACCCCTAAAGCAGGGAATTTGCTTAGTCACGCCTTATCGGCATCAGCTGGTTGATTGGCTTCTCGGCTTAGTCACGCCTTATCGGCATCAGCTGGTTGATTGGCTTCTCGGCTTTTCCCTCAAAGGCACCAATTTCCCCTCCAGGGTTGCTTTTCCTAGCTTTAGGGAACAACCAGGGACTCCCAGTAACTGAGCAGGTCCCTGGAGCGATCTGGCCAAAGGCCATCTCCTTTTTTTACATTCATACCATAAAGTCCAGGATGCATACCAAGGAGAGTACAACCGGGCCCTGAGGCTTATGAGGGTCTTAATGGCGCCTCCCTCAGAGGGCAATGCTCGCCACAGCTGTATTACTGTTGACTTTCTATTTTAAACGAAGGCAAGAAAGAGAAGAAAGGAAGATGTATTTTGAACTTAAGAGTAAAGTTAGTTGTGCTTTAAACTTGAGGGAAAAGTTATTTTCACAGTTAAAGCTTGGTCTTTTTTTTTTACTTAACAAAATTTTTACCTTTTCTGAAGATTAAAATTACATATATCTTTTTCAAAAACTTTAATAACAAGGTAATAAAGAAAAAGCTTCACTCCTGATGTCATTATTAAAATTCAAGCATATTTTATTTTGGTCTTATTTTGTGTTATTATCTGTGGTTAGCTATGTATTGCATTTTTATATAAATGGAATTAAACTACCAACATTTTATATTTTGCTCCTTTTAAACAGCCTTTAAGGTACATACAATAAATTTACAATAAACTACATGTTAAAGGTGTACCATTTGAAATATTGTGCAAGATAGATACATTGGCAAACCATCACCACAATCAAGATAATGAACATATATATCACCTCCTCCCCAGTTCCTCACGCACCGTTGTTATCCTGCTTAAATCTCCTACCCTCACCATCACAAATGATCTGCTTTCTGTCACTATGGTTTATCTTACGTTTTCTAGAATTTGATGTAAATAGAATTATGCACCATGTGTTCTTTATTTGGGGGGTGGAGGGTATTGTTCTGGCTCTGTTGCTCAGACAGTCTAGCCAGTATGTGGTCTTATCTTATTGTGGTTTTCATTTGAATTTTCCTAATGGCTAAAGATATTGAGCATGTGCTTTTATTGTCATTGATATATCTTGGATGAGGTGTCTATGCAAATTGTCCATTTTGTAGTTGGGTTGTTTTCTTACTAGTGAGTTTTGAAAGTTCCTTTTCTATTTTGGATACAAGTCCTTTTCCAAATATGTGATTTGCAAATATCTTCTCCAAGTGTGAAGTTTATCTTTCAATTCTCTGAACAGTCTTAAAAAGAGCAGAAGTTCTTAATTTTCATGAAGTCTAATTTAATGGTTTATTTTTAATTTATACATTGTGCTTTTGTTGTTGTTGCTAAGAAATATTTGCCTAAGCCAAGGTCAAAAATTCTCTCCTATGTTTTCTTCTAAAAGTTTTATAAGATTAGATTTTCAATACATGATCCATTTTATACTAATTTCAGTATATAGTACAAGGTATTTATTTTATTTATTCTTATTTTTTGCATATAAATATACAGTTGTTATGTTCCATTTGTTGAAAGACTATCCTTTTCTCCACTGAATTTCCTTTGTACCCTTGCTCAAAATCAGTTGTCCATAAATATGTGACTCTACTTCTCCATTTTCTATTCTATTCAATTGATCTGTTTCTTCGGTTTGACACCATTACCACTTTATATATATATATATATATATACTTAAGGATTATTGGTATTGTTAGATTTAAATCTACAATATTACTATTTGTCCTTTTTTTAAAAAAAGTGCTTTCTGTTCATATTTTGTTTTCCCTCATTTTTTGCCTTCTTTTGGATGAACTGAGCATATTTTATGATTTCATTTTATTCCCTTTCTTGGTTTATGAGCTATAAATCCTTTGGATGATTTTTAGTGGTTACTTACTTATTGTTTACAGCATACATATTTATTTTATAACTGTCTATTTTCCAGTTCATTATACCATTTCTATATAGTATAAGAACCTTACAAAAGTATATGACTATTTCTTGACTCCAAGCATGTATGATGTTATTAGACATTTTATTCCAATGTGTTATAAACCTTATAATACATGATTATTTTTGCTGTCAACAATTAAAATTCTTAAAGATTTAAATAATAAGAAAAAATTTAATAATGTCCATAGTAGTTCCCATTTTGCTTCTCTTTACTCCTTCATGTAGACCCATATTTCCATCTGGTTAATTTTTCTTTTCTGTGTGAATGACTTCCTTTAGCATTTCTTTCTTTCTTTTTTTTTTTTAAATAAATTTATTTATTTTTGGCTGTATTGGGTCTTCATTTCTGTGCGAGGGCTTTCTCTAGTTGCGGCGAGCGGGGGCCACTCTTCATTGTGGTGCACGGGCCTCTCACTGTCGTGGCCTCTCTTATTGCGGAGCACAGGCTCCAGAAGCACAGGCTCAGTAGTTGTGGCTCACGGGCCCAGCTGCTCTGCGGCATGTGGGAATCTTCCCAGACCGGGGCTCGAACCCGTGTCCCCTGCATCGGCAGGCAGATTCTCAACCACTGCACCAGCAGGGAAGCCCCTTTAGCATTTCTTGTGGCGCATTTCCTCTGGTGATGAATTTTTTCAGCATTTGTGTGTTTCAGTAAGTATTTTGCCTTTGTTTCTGAGAGATCTTTATGCTAGGTGTGGAATTTCAGGCTTCCAGAGATTTTTGTAGACAATAAAGATGTTACCTCTCTGTTTCCAAATAGAAATTTGCTGTTACCATGTTTTCCCCACTGTACCCACTGTTTATTTTCTTTCAGTGTTTTTAAGTATTTTTTTTCTCTTTATCACTGGTCTTAAGCAATCTGATAATGATGTACCTTGGTACAGTTTCTTCATATTTCTTGTGCTTGAAGTTCATAGAGATTCTTAGATCTATGCATTTACAGCTTTAATTAAATTTAGAAGCTATCCAGTCTTTATTTCTTTGAATAAATGTTCTCCCCTATTCTTTCTCTTCTCCTTTCAAGACTCCAGGTGCATGTGTATTAACTTCTTGAATTTATTCCACATTTTATTGATTTTCTGTTCATATTTTTTTTCAGTTTTTTTCTCACTGTGTTTCATTTTAGATAATTTCTATTGCTATGTCTTTAAGCTCATTAATAATTTTTTTCTGCTATATCTAATCTCTCATTCATCCTAGCCAGTGTACTTTTCTCATTAGACATTATAGTTTTCATCTCCACAAGTTTAATTTGGGTCATATATATACCTTTCATGTTTCTACAAAACAGGTTCAGTCTTTGTTCCAGCTTCTTGAACATATAGTCATAAACTGTTTTAATGTCTTTATTTATTAATTTTCCCATGTGTCACTTCAGGGTCAGTTTCAATTGACTGATTTTTCTTCTCACTATGAGTTTTACTTTTTGCTTATTTGAATGCCCAGTAATTTCTGATTAAATATCAGACTTTGTGATTTATTCTTTTTTTTTTTTTTTTTTTTTTTTGTGGTACGCAGGCCTCTCACTGTTGTGGCCTCTCCCATTGCGGAGCACAGGCTCCGGACGCGCAGGCTCAGTGGCCATGGCTCACGGGCCCAGCTGCTCCACGGCATGTGGGATCTTCCCAGACCGGGGCACAAACCCGTGTCCCCTGCATCGGCAGGCGGATTCTCAACCACTGTGCCACCAGGGAAGCCCTGTGATTTATTCTTGATGAGTGCTGATTTTTTTTTTTAAATATTCCTAGCAAAGCTATTTATGAGCTTTGTTCTGGGACATCATCCAGTTAGCTAGACACAGTTTGATCCTTTCAGGTCTCCTCTTTAAGCTTTGTTATGGCTAGTATTTAATTTAGTCAAAAGTTACTTTTTCTCACTACTAAGACAGGATACCTCTTTGTACTCTAACTGATGATCCATGAATTCTAAATTTTTAAAATCTCACTGAGAACAGATTTAATCCTGGTCTTGTCCAGTCTGAGTACTATTTTTTCAAACCCTTTCATGTGGTTCTTTTCTCCAGCTACTAGAACTTTCTTCACAAGTATGACCTAATCAGGACTCAACTAAATACTACTGAGAGGGACCATCTGTAAGTCTCAGAGTTGACTCTCTGTGTTGCTTTCTCCTCTATGATACTCTGTACTGGATTTCCCTAAATTTTAAAATCTAGTCAATAGACAAGCATTAGCAAACAAAACAAAATAACAAAATTAAACATGCTACTAATTATTAATTTATTAATGAAAATAATAGTGGTCTATATGAAAACAGAAGCAACTTAATTCAGATTGGGAGAAATGGCAGGGGTTATCTCAGGAAGTGAACTTTAAGCTAATGAGTATTTTATAAGCTTTAAAATATGTTATCGTATTTTATCATTCCCATTCTCTGAACTCTTTAGTCTCATGCTGGTACTGCTCTGGATTAGATATATGTTTTCTTTTTCAATTGTCTATTGACCTTTCTTTCTAAATGAACTTTCTTTAGCTTATTTAATTTGTCTCTCTTTTCCAACCTGCTTTTACAGGCAAGTGTTTTAAAAGCATATGTGCCTTTTCTAAAAGGAAATGAACTTTATCAGCAAATGGAGTATGTATGCCTTTCCTAAATTGAGGTGAACTCTATTAGCAAGTGTATTTTTAAGAGCATTTGTCCTAATGTCTCTAAAATATTAGCAAACAGGAAAAGTCAGTTTAATTCATAAAACTGCATATTCACTGACTATTCCCACTCACATTTCTATAGGTGTATCAGGGCCTGGGTATAACTTGAACTGGAATTTAGAAATATCTGCACAATTTTGCACAATGTTTGTATAATTTTCTGTTGAAGAAAGCCACCAAGAACTGATTTACATAAAGATTTACATAAAGTAACTGGATACCAATGAAAGTGTCGATCCTGGTATTGGAGATGGGAAGATAAGAGATGGGGATATGACAAAATGGTAACCGCTTCTTTTTATAATAACTCTCAGCATAGTAATGCTCACATCATCCTATTTCTGAGTCTAAGGAAAACTGGGTTACCAAGGTAACCAAAAATAATTCAGATATATTTATTGTACAATATTTAATAACTACTCTATTCCCAGTGCTGGGGCTTGCTAGGTATTAAATAATAGTGTTGAAAAAAGGGCTTGGATCTCCCAGAATCTTAAAATCTATTCAAGAGACAAGCATGAGAAAAACAACAAGCAAACAAACAAACTTAAATATGCTATTAATTATTAATGAAAGTAATAATGGTCTATATGAACACAGAAGCAACTTAATTTAATTCAGATTGGGAGATATGGTAAGAGTTATCTCAAGAAGTGAACTGTAGGCTAATACCTGAGGAATGAGTGGACATTTGCCACTCGGGAGCAAGTGGAAGGAAGGGTATTTCAGGTAGAGGAAATGAGGGATGAAGACACTGATGCAAGAAAGAGCTTGACACATTTAAAAAATTCAAAGACAACATGACTGGAATATAATAATCAAGAGTAATGAGATTAGGTTGGAGAGCAGGGTAGGGATATGATCCTGTAGGACATTGCTAAGGCATGTTTATAATTTGGGATCTTATTCTAAATACAATGGGTAGTAATTTTAAAGGTATATAAAATAAGTGTGAGACATGGATAATTGAATGATTTTTAGAGAATGGATGATAAAATCGAAAGAGGAAGCAGATAAGTCAAGATGAGAGAGTAGCAGCAGTTGCTGTGGGGCAAAGTATATAGATTCCAAATATATTTTTGAGGAAGCAGTGGAGGAAAAAAGAGGAACCATTTTTTGAATTGATGTGTCAAGTGAAGAGAGGCAAAGGGCAATCTCAAAGAGCTTCCTCTTCTCTGGCCCAAGTAATGGGGTAGTTTGATACCAATTACTTATAATAAGAAGACCAGAATAAGGTTGTTTAACTTAAAGATGGAGAGCTTAGTTTTAGATATGTTAAGGAATTTGTGTTGCCTGTTTGATATCTGTGAGATGTCAACGAGAAGCTGACTATAAAAGTCTAGCTCACAAGAGTGGCCTGAGCTGGGAGCACACATTTGAGAGTCACCACCATATAAATGTCACTGAACACCAAGGAAATAGATGCTCTGACCCAGTGAGAAAGTCTAGGATGAAAACTGAAAACAGTTCAAGGCCAACCTCCGTAGCACTCCCAGCTCCAAGCAATTGCTTAGAGAAGGAAGCAACAGTTAACAGAACTGGGGAGGAGAACTCAGAGGTCAGAAAACAACAGTGGACAAGAAAATATGGTGTCTGAAAGATTAAAAAAAGAGAGATCTAGTATGCTAAGGGCTAAGAGGTCCATTGCATTTTGGCTATGGAGAGGCTTCTGTGGCTTTAGCAAGAGCTGTTTCTTTGGAAAAGTGAGGGGAGAATCCCAAATGGTGTGAGTAAAAGAGGGAAATAGGTAGAAGGTAGAAACACTACAGCAGATGATTCTTATGGGATTCTGGGTTATACAAAGAAATGGAAAAACAGAGTAGGTCTAAAAAGGGATGTGAAATCAAAGAAAGCTTTGGTATTTGTCTTTTTTTTAAAGATATGAATTATCAGAGCTGGTTTGCAAGTTGTTGGAGAAGATCCTGTAGGTGAAATAGACTGGATATGCAAGTGGAGAGGAAATACCCAAAGAATAGAAGTTAGAATGTAAGAGGTATTGGCATTTGACAGGAGTAGGGCTTTCCTTTTGTCATTAAAAAGAAAAGTAGACTGAAATGGTCCTGATAGATGGAAACTTGGTAAAGGAAGATAAGATTAGTATGGAAAAGAATGCAGACCAAAGATTTTCTAATTCCTTTCAGTAAATGTGATATGATCTCACTAATTATAAAATAAATAAACTATACTTTATATAATTTACATTTATAAAAGTATATTTTCTATAAAAATAAAGTGTAAAAATACAGTTAATATATACAAATACAGTTAAGTATACAACAAATTCAGCAATGGAAGTTTCCCCTTTTATACTTTGTCTTATAAAGCAATTGGTAGGTCTTGTTGTATAATAGCATCCAAATGGCAATCTTGCCTTAAATTTTAAGGACAGAAATAAAAGCCCAACTTATGCAAATGTCTGAGAGTACATTTGATGAAACATCCTGCTAGAAACCATCAAAAGTTAAAAGACTTATGGCTCCGATATAAAGCCAGCATTATTCCATCTGTAGAAATCTGGTTAATACATGCAATAAAATACAACAGCCCCAATAATGGATGTTGTTTTCCATTGTTTTCCTCCCCAAAATCTTACACTTGCAGAGATTTCTGTTTGGTCTCTCTGTTTAGTAAAATACATTGGCAAGGAGCCAATGTATTTTTAAAATTACATATATTTATCATGACAAGCCAGAAAAAGGTAGCTTCTTCCTCCGTTGTGTATTTTAGTGATTTATTTTATCCTTTTCCTTTTCATCTTCAGATTCTGACTGAAAAACTCTAAAATCCAGTTTTAGTTCCAAGAACCAAATGACTCATTAGGATTAGGTGCTGTAATAAAAGGATTCTTTCCTTCCTCCTTTCCTCCTTCCCTTCCTCCTTCCTTTCTTTCCTTCCTTCTTTTTTCTTCCTGCCCTCCTTCCTTCTTCCTTCTCTCCTTTTCTTTCTTTTTCCATTCATTTCTCTTTTTGACCTGCCTGCCAGCCTGCTTGAAGATTTGAAGATGAAAAGATGTTTATTCCAAAATATTGTACAGAAAACTCTCATTACTGCAATATTGGCTACCTAAAAAGCAAGCATGAATATCCTCCAAGGTCACTGTTAATTCTCTGACTCAACATCATTGTAAAATGATGAATATTCTGAGAAATACGTTTGAAACAGGGAAAAAGAGAAAACTGGTCAGCAACTATGTGTATAATGCAATTAGCCAAGGCAACCCTGTTACCTTCCAGTTGGATTTACTGTCTGGCATTTGTTCAGGATTCCCATCCACTAGCTTTATTTTGGAATTGACCTTGGAAAGCCCCCCAGAGTAAAAATCGTAATTATAGATCCAGTGGCAGTGGTAACATCAGGAAATGGCAGGACAGTTTTCAGGACAAGAGACACAATAGGCCTGTACTATGTTTTGGAGAAATTTAGAAAATAAGTAACCTTCGAATTATAGAAAGGAAAACTAACTTCTTTCCAACTCATTTCATTAAACTTCAATCACTACCAACTTACATCAAAATGAATTTCAAAAAGTTATCTAATCTCTTTCTCTATTTTAAACATATTCATTAAACTATATGCTTCTATGCAAATGGCAATTATAGTCTTGAATTATATTATCGATATTCTTATGTCTTCAGAAATGGTAATCATGCAATTTCCTTTTCTTTGCTGCTCCAGAGATTCACAGTTAAGGTATTTTCCTACTTAACATTTATCAAAACATTCCTTGTTACAACTTAAAATGACTCCTTGTGCTGACTTTAATGGGTTTATCTTCCTTAAAAATTATGGCCCATTTTACAGATTCTCATCAGAATAAATTCAAAGCCCAGCCAAATTAGAATAGTCAAAAATATTTCTATAGAGATACAAAGGAAATGTTTTAAAATAATTTTCTCAGCTTTTAAAAGAAACTGAACTTTCACTAACTGTCAACATTGATACGGAGGAAATTATTACAATCGTACAGGTAGCTTATGATTCCTCTGAAATGAAATATTCTTCTTGTCAATTAACAACTTGGCATCAGGATTAAATACTGGGATAAATTATACTTTTAGGGAAGCTAAAGCTTCAGGAAGGAAAGGGCTCTTGAGCTAAGTTTCAAAGAATGAGAAAGGTTCAGAAGGTGGAAATGCTGAATGCCATTCACAGCTGAGGGAACCATGATGATATAAGGTCATAGTGACTATCTCTTAAAAACCCATTATCGTGATTTGCTCCGGTTTCAGAATTACTATGATCTCCTTGGCCTCCTGTTTCTATTATATTTTCCTTGTACTCAATGTCACCCTGCCTACTTTCTTACTTCTATATATCATGGTGCCTGAAATCAAGAAAATGATTTAGAAAGTTGTTGTAGTAAGTTTTAGGATTTTGCAGTTTGTCATTACCACATTGCTCTGCGAGGATATGCATGATGGAAAGAAAGTATTTGCCATCAAAAGCAACCCATGTCATAATTTCACTAAAAAAGAAGAAGAGATGCAGAACTTTTAAAAATTTTGTCGTGAACGCAGGAAGACTTGCCTTAAGCATTTTACCAAACATCTTCACATACCTTATCTCAAATGTCATCCTTCTGGTAAAATGGGATTTCCATCAGTAGAGATAAATAGTACTAAATAAAATGTGTGTGCAAGGAAGAAAATAACTTTTATAGAAAAATAATTATATGTGCTTATATAATTATTTATGTGTATAGTGTTATGTATAGAATACAAGTGGCTACACACACACACACTCACACAAAAGACTATATATGGAGTGTATGCACAAATATAGATATTTAAAATGATAGCCTAAAAATTATTATTATCACTTCCCTTTTCAGAACACAAATAAATTAGTTCCTTTTTATAATTTAAACACAAAAACGGAATTTTCTTCCTCACTGTAAGCAGAAAGTATTTCACAACTTCCCAGGAGAGAGTCTTATCAATGACAAGCCAAAGCTAAGTCCACAGCATATGAGGATACAATTGTCAACAAGCCGACTTTTGACCATTTATGTCATATTGTAAATAAAATGGCTGCTTGACTGGCTCTCTGAGATGAAAACCAGCTGTGTCAGAGATGACTTGAAGAAAAGTTTTGTTAAGAAAACACCCTGAGTGTAAAGGGAAATGAATTAAAGTTCAAGAAATCTGAATATACCTCCTAGCCTCTCCTTGACTTTGCTGGATCATATGGAAAAGCCTTTAAACGATTTGCACTTAGATGATTCCTCAGTGAAAGGCCAGATATGCTCTGTCCTAGTTTAAAGAAATATTTTAGATCTTTAGGTCTGACAATTTATGTGGACTGAATAAGCCCTTTCCTGATTAGAAATATTATTATAGTTAATGTCTCAATGTTTTGCATTTATGTTTTTGTTATTCATATAGAAGTGTCTTTATATTTGTATTGCTATAGGACTTCTTTATATTTGAAATGGCCCTAAAGTTTTCCTCCCATTTTGTATGTAATTTTGTGACATCAAATGGTGATACGTATATGTGGATGGCTACAGGCTATATTAGTGAAACACAACTTGACGTTTTGTTCATTTTCGCTTTGCTCAATTGAATCATAGAAAATTAGAACCCCAAAAGAGTAATAATGATCTAGTTCACTTTCTTATATAACAAAAGAGAAAATACACTCAGGAGATTTGATTGGCTTATCCAAGGAGACACACAAAGATAGTGAGCAGAGGACATATGGCTGAGGACAATTGCTAATGGGTTTTCCACCATCTTATAGCATCATTCTCCTGAAAGAGAGCTTTGCTGATAGGAGTCTCTCTTGGTTCCAATATGACCAGTAAAATTATTTTATTGAAGCTTTCAAATCCTGTGAAAGTTCTAATACACGAATATTTGGACACATCTTTCTATGAAGTTTAGCTTCAAGATAAGACTATGGACGCTTGAAGTCAGCCCCAAAGCAGTTTAAACAATGGCTCTCATTATAATTCCCAGAATATTAACTCATAAAGCCACTGGTTCAGATAGGAATCTATAAATAATTACAATAATGTCACAACTTTGAGGAGTGAGACCTTCCCTTACATCCAGCCAGCTGTTGTCACAAAGAATCAAACCTAAACCTGCAGACATGTGAAGGGTGGACTTTGATGTAGGCCAAGTTTTAAATTGTCACTGACAAATTCGATCTTCAATTCCAAAAGATTTTAGTAAAATGGCCCAACACTGTGTATTAGCATTCAACAGGCATGACCAAGTTCTAACAAAACATAGGGAGTATCCAGAGAAATATTAGAAAATGAAATGTTATTCTGATGTTTTTCAAAAGTACTCTTTAACATATAACTGTCCCATCAGAGAGTTGAAAATGAAAATAATAATGAGCTTATGCTCTTTAATATTTGATTGTGTGTCATGATATTATCATGCTAGAGAACTCTATCTTCTAATTTATAAGTTTATGAAAAGTTATATTCAAAGAAACAGTGGTATTATACTATTCATTTCTTGTGAGGACATTTAGCCATTCAATTTCCATTTAATAGCTTATACTTTTCCAAATTATGACTAATGATATTTAGGTCTATTTGTTAAATAAGCAAATCTCTCTGCTTCTGACTTGAGTTTGAAAATACTGTTCTTGCCTTTTTCTCTTGTTTCTTTTTCCTGGAAGAGTGATCAAATAATTCATACAAACTACTGTGATTTCCCTCAGTATTTTATTTACAACTGAAAACATTAGAATTCAATAAATAACAGTGAAATATTTCTGCTTAATACTTAAGATGATGCAGCTACCATTCATCAGTTGTGGAAATTGACATCACTCTCACTCTCTTACTTGCTCTGAGGGAAACCAGCTACCATGTTTGGGTTGTCTTATACAGAGGCCATGTGGCAAGGAGGTGAGGGAAGCCTCTGCCCAGCACCAGTAAAGAACTGAGGCTTTCAGTCCAATCGCCCATGGGAAACATGGTCCAACTCTGTGAGTGTGTGCGGAGACTTGAGACTGCAGCCCCATTTAACATTTTGCTTGCCTCCCTATGAAAGACCACAAGACATATGGCCCAGATAAGGGAGGCCCAGATTCATACCTACAGAAACTGTGGAAAAATAAATGTTGCTGTGAGCCATTACGTTTAGGGTAAATCCCTGCACAACGATAAATATAGAATACAATATTGTTATCCACAGAGCTGTTGAAATATAGCTCTGAGTCTTAGGAGAATGCCCTGAAATTAGAAAGCATATCAAGAAATAGAGTCTGCCGTAAACTGAGTAGAAAATATACAGCAGAAACTAACACAACAATGTAAAGCAATTATACTCCAATAAAGATGTTAAAAAAAAATTAACAACAACAAGAAATTGAGTAGAAACGAGGGTAAGACAAATCCTTAGAAATAACCAATCTTTAAGGAAAAGAAGATCCATCAGTGGAAGAGAAACCCATGGTGAAGGCCAAAAGCAGCAGTTATAACACTGAGGCTGAGAACCAGGAGAGAGTGTATAATGGATGCCAAGTGAGGAGAGAATTTCAAGAAGGAAGTTAATACCAAAGTTTAATTAATACTGAGGCAGAAGGAAGAGGAGTAATATTTGCTAAAAACTCATGATGAGACAGGCACTTACAGGTGTTTTGCAAGTACTAACTTATTTTGGTGCTTATAATATTAAAGCATATTTTTTCCCATTTCACAGATACGAAAGATGCTCAAATGAGGGAGATACCTTGCCCAAAGTCCCACAGTGTGTGAAAGTGTCAAGATTCAAATATCGATCTGTCTAATTCCAATCTCTGGCTTTTTCCACGAATATACAATGACTCACTGACTTGTATAGAGTAGCTCATGAAGCTGTAACATCACTGACTTGTATAGAATAGCTTATAAAGCTGTCACATAGAACAAACATACTTAGACTGATATAAAATCCCTCTGAGGTGGTTAGGAAGTTCCTCTCCAACCACTGGATGGTGCACAGGCTTTACCATTTAACATTCCTGAAGGAACTATGTTCTCTCAGAACCCTGCTCATGTTGGAAGGGCTACTTTTCCCTCCTACCTTTGTGACTCCTTCCAGATACCATTTAAACATTACCTCCTCCAGCAGGGTCAATCTCCTATCTTAGGTGGAGTTGGTGACTCGAAGTTCAGATGCATATTTCCATAGTAGCACTTACTATGCTCTGTCTTAGTTGCTGCTTTATGTCTCTATCTCTTCCAACATAGGCTGCGTCTATACTTCCTGTCATGATGTCTATATGCCTGACTTATAACAGACAATAGATATTTGTCAGATGTAGATTGAATGAATAAATGAATGCAAAAAATCCTGAAGACCGAATAAGATGAGAAAGGTAGAGGAATGACAAGCAGAAACAACAGCATATATGAAAGTCTGAAAGCATAAAAGAGCATAGGGTATACAGAAGAGAAAACATTGCCATATGGAAATTTAAGCTCACTTCATCACACATATACGAAATTCAGAACCATATGGTTATGGAATTTGCTAGAAGGAGCAGAAAAAGAGGTGGGAAAGCTAAGGGTTGTAACAGACACTGCTGGTTGCTGTCTAGTAGCCAAATTGTAACAGAGGCGAACAAACCTGACTCCATATTAGATCTATTCCTTTAGCTCTAACCCTTGGGGTCTGTTGCCTGTGCTTAGTCATGCTGGCTCTGCACCTTTTGTAAAAGATGTTGCCTCTAGCCTGAAATATACAGCATAGCCCATTCTCAAGGCTCTGACCTTCAAAGGTATAACATTTTTCCATTTAGATGGAGATAAAAATTTGCAGAACAGAAAATAACCGTTGTCTTGTTGGAAGTTTACAGGAACATTGTGAGCAGACCTATATGGACAACTAACTGTACGAACAAAGGATTCCTGCACCAAGACGTTTGCACAACGAGCCACACCCTCTCCTCTTTTAGTGTAAAAGAAGCCTGAATTCTAACGCAAGTAAGATGGCTCTTTGGGACACCGTCTTATCAGCATGCTGCCTTTCCAAATAAAGACACTATACCTTGCCCCAATACCTCCTCTCTGGATTTATTGGCTTGTCATGTAGCAAGCCAGCATGAGCTCGGACTCCGTAACAATATCTCTCCTCCTCCTTCCTAACAGAACTCTGACTTCAGAAGTTCACCTGCACGTAACCATGTGCTTTAGGGACTGCTTAGTCCCAGGCTTAGGAAGGAAGAGCGGGGGTTCCTGTTGTCTAAGGCAATCCTGATGGGTACATACCTCTTGCCCAGGTTAGTGTAGATATGCATATGTGATGCAACATATCCAACCCTGTGCTTACGCCCGGTAGAAACTTCATTTGTATTGATTAGTCACTACCTCCTAACTGGGGTGATCTCAAGCCACTATTATTACCACATAGTAATAATTGTCATTTATTGAGCATGTGCTGTGCTAAGCACACTAACAAGTGCTTTAGACACCTCACGTATAAACAAGCCCTAGGAGCAATCTGTTTGCTGGGGGAAGGGTTCAGGACTGACTTAATTTCTAGACAATTTTATTTCAATTTGCATTAGCTAATCCATTTTGTTCAAAAAAACAAACCACTCTTTGACCCCAGTGGGAAGAAAAAGAAAAGGCCTATTTATTACACGTCATGGTCACAAGAGAGAAGATTCCTTAGACCAGATATTCTTGCCTGGATAGATACAGTATTGATTTTCACGAACCTACCTTGGAGAAAGCCCGGCTGCTGCAGGACGGTCATCTGAGTCACGCAGGAATGCTCAGGGAGGCTGGGCTCTGGCTCTCGAGTGTTCTAGGAGGCCGCCTTCTTCTGACTGGCCGTGCAGAACGGAGCCCTGCCGAGCCGAGCCGAGCTGCGGGGCCCACGCAGCGCTGGCCAGCAGCGAGGCTGCATGATGCGTGCCTGCCTTGTCCGCCGCAGTCTCCGCCAGCAGCAGGCTGGGAGTTGAAACGCCAGGCGACCTGCAGCCCCCACCACCTCGGGCCTTGTATCCTATCCCACAGGACAGTATGCACCTTAAGGTCCTAAAGAAAAGGCACAAAATGTTCAAAGAATGTTTAGACATAATCTGAGAGGGTGCGTAGGGAAACCATGCCGTCATCAGGACACCAGCTCTCGGATGCTAAGCATCATCCTCTCCTCAGAGAAAATGACTTAAGACTCTTCAGACTCGTCTGCCTTCGAGGCTGACGTGGCAGACAGAATCCAGTTCAATCGCTTGGGCTGCGGCAGGGTCTCCGCCTGTGTCACGTGGCTTCTGGTCACCTATGCGAACTTTCTGGTGACATTGGTCTTGCTGCTGCCTTCCAAAGACTTCTGGTACTCCGGGGTCCACGGGGATCATTTTTAACTGCCTGGCGGTGCTTGCCCCGTGGTTTCTCACCTGAGGACCGTGCTCACCCAGCCGGGGGCAGTACCCGAAGGAAATGCTACTAAAGAAGGCATGGAGGTTTGCAGCTGAAGCCTGGAGAAGGGATCTGTACAAGTGTCCCAAGTGCTGCTGTATCAAGCCCGAGCGCGCCCACCACCGCAGTATTTAAACCCAAATCCACTCCATATACAATGACAAAGTGGAAATAGAGAGGCTGAAGAGCGAGAAGCCCACGTGGGAGCGGTGGCTGCGATAGGAAGGGATGAAGTCCGTCTTTGGGGGGCCCCCTCGAAGCTCTGGATGAACCCCTTCATCGGCTTCCGCTTTAGGCCAACTGCAGACAAGACCCAGGAAAGGGGGCCCCCCGTTCTCAGTGTGAGGCCCTCTCATCATGATGGAACTTGTTAACGGACTTTATTTATTTGGGGTCGGAAAGGGTTTCGACAGCTCATCTGTGACCAACAGGGCAAATGGAACCTACACAGACCAACTGCTCGGAGCAAGCAGAGTTTTATATATTTATGGTCACGGAAGGCAGATTTTCCACACTAGTAACTGGGTGGCATTCTGATCAGTGTCACTGTCCAGTAATGAAGGTATGTGGCCACACAAAGAAGCCACATCTTTCTGAGCAGTACGTACACCAGTCTGTTTTTTTGGCTGCAGTGCATTCCATGTCATGCATGCAGCATAGTTGATGCAGACCATGCTCGCCACACCTCCTCACCCCCACAACCACATCTCCAGTCTTTTATAGCACCTAATGGGGGATGAGCACATCTTTTCCCAAATGTTTTGACTATGTTGTCTTTTACTCTCCACGGTGAACTTTAGAATAATTTTTGAAAGGTCAAAGAAAAACAAACATCCCCCTGAAATTAACATTACAGGAAATGGAGATATCAATCTGAGGGTGTATTAGCATCTTAAAATGTTGTCTTTCCATCCAGAAACACGATATCCTTTTACATTCATTCATGTTCAAGTTGTTTGACTGACTTTATGTCCCTTGATAAAGCTTTGTGGTTTTTTATCTTAAATGTCAGACATGAGCAACGATAAATGGGTGCTTAATATGCGTCCCAGGAAGTTTTGCAATTAAACCTATAACCGAATTTCTAGATAAAAATATTTTAAAAGCTGCCTTTGTGTTCTTACTTCTTAAATAATTTCAGTTTTTAACATTTTAATGGCTTCTATGGGGTGTCAACTTTTTTCATTGCCAATATTTCATTCAATAATGAAAATAATCTAAATCGTAGGAATGTATCTTTTTTTTTCCCCTGGAAGGTTCAACAAAGCTATTAAAATTTTGAATGAAATGTGTCAGCTAACATATGTGTAGTTTATTCTCCTGAATTGATTCCATGCCACAAACTTTGCTTGCCTGTGTTAGAAGTCCTAAACATTTCTTTTATTTTTTTATTTTATTTTTTTGGTACGCTGGCCTCTCACCGTTGTGGCCTCTCCCGTTGCGGAGCACAGGCTCCAGACGCACAGGCTCAGCGGCCATGGCTCACGGGCCCAGCCGCTCCGCGGCATGTGGGATATTCCCGGACCAGATCACGAACCCGCGTCCCCTGCATCAGCAGGCAGACTCTCAACCACTGCGCCACCAGGGAAGCTCAGGGAAGCCCCTAAACATTTCTTTTAAATTGAGTCTTCCTAATGAAGTATCCATGAGGGGTCAATCAGGGCAATGATAAAAATTGGTCCTGTTATTTTAAAACACTTATCTGTGTTTTCTATTGTAGTAAACCATAAATGCTTGCTTGCAGGAAGAAGCTGGTCATTCACCTCCTTACTCTGAACTTACAGCTGAAACTTTAAGTGAGTACACCATACCCAAATGCTGAGAATTCTATTGTGTAATCTTAACGTTTAAATGGTCTATCCGTCCATTTTGGTGGGAAAACAAAAACTGCTCTACTTGTTTTAATAGGAAGGGATTTAATAGAGGGAATTGGATATTTAAAGTGCTGTTCATAAGGGCAAATAAAGGTCAGGGTGTGCCACTGCTGGTTTTAGGAAATCAGGAAGTGTGGAGATTCAGAAAAGTGTTGCTGACTCTCTCAGCTGCCTACAGCACTGATGCAGGTGATTAAAAGAAGCTCATCCAGAAGATGCTGCAAACCGTACATCTACAGTCAGCTGAACATCTCACCTGTTACTGCCGGAAACAAAAAACTGACTTCAGTCTGTCCTTCACATCTCCTGTGACTAATCCTCTTGTTGGAATTAAATTTAAACCTTGTGGCTTGTGGCGAAGGAGTCTGGGAAATGCAGATATAGGGAGGATCTTAGAAGGGCAAGGACGGTACTCAATATTAACAGACAGTATCTCACCCGAATGTTCATTAGCATCATAACTAAGATTGTAGTGTCCCATTAGACACCTATAATACACATACTCATTTCAGGTTTGAGCAAACACTCTATAATTTTCGACTTGATCTGAAATCATCTGGATACCCTGATTCCCTACTTGCAAAGTCCTAAGTTAATACTTCCTCAGCCAGCAACCCCTGTTGGCAGTACCCTCTTAGACTTAGAAAATGGTGTCAAAATCCCTTTCCAGAACTGGCCCAGCCGAGCTGATTTATATCCTCTCTATTTTCATTTCCTTCTACTACAGCACTGAGAGAATGAGTTATAAAACTTGGCTAGCACTTCCCGTAGCAACAAACCAAATTAATACCGCCTCGTTTCCCTTGGGTCACATTTCTACTCAAGAAGATTAAGGTGTTTTCAAGACTGGCTAGGTGGTTTTGAATAACTGAAACTGTCAGTTTTATTGAATCATTCTTGGAATTGTTTTGAGTCTTGTTGAGAGTGCTATCTTTAAAGGCTTAATTTGATTATTCACAGAAGGACTTCATGCAGTTTTTGAAATATATTATCCGTCTCCATGTCAATGAGCCTGGAAGTTTGTATAATCCTGGATAGGTTCCAGGAACATCATTCTGAGTGACTATAAGAATTGAGATCCAAAATCTTTAGACAGCAAATTTCCATTTATATCCCCTAATTTTCAGGTCCAGAGTCCTATAAAATGATTTCATATGAATTCTAAATATTTATTAATATCAAAATCTCCACTATGATAAAAAGAACTTTGTACCAAAATTATTTTTCTCTTCTCTCAAAAAGAAAGAGTCATGAACAATTCAGGCAAATTGTTAGCATGGAAAAATCCAGAAATGCAGACAGAAACTAACAGAAAAAAGTCACAGGTTAATGTCACTCTACTTTGAATAATTTAAAGAAAACTTTCAAATTAATCATCAATTATCTAGCATTTAATTTTTTAGACTAATAATTTTCTGAATTTGGTTGGTACACAGGAATATATTCTGCCTCTATATGAATTTTGTGGTCATCACTATGGTTTCATTAAAATCTATACATGTTATAGGAGATGTTAATAATATCAAAATTATTTGCCATACAGTAATATGTAGAGCAGATTTCACAATAATGTACTCTGACCCCATTTTTACTAAAAAGATAAAAAGATGAATTGTATTCTTAGAAAACCATTAATTATCTATGGCCAGTGTTATCATGATTGATTCTAATATTCCTGTGTGTTTTCTGCATTTTCCTATATAACTTTTGTTATTAAACATAGTTATTTTCAAATAAAAGAACCAGTCTTCATCTGGAAGTTTCCCCCAGAGGATCAACTAATCCTCTCCTCTTAAATTTACATATTATAAGTAATTTTTGACAAAAATACAATCACATTTCTGTGGAAAAGTGTCTTCTTTCCAACAAATTATGCTCTAACAATTGTATATACATAGGCAAAAAAGTGAACTTTGATAAATTCACTCTATACAAAAATTAGCTCAAAGTGAATTTTAGATGTTAAATCTAAAATTATAAAACTTCTAGAAGACCACATTGGGAAAAAAATCTTTGTGACCTTGGGTTAGGTAAAGATTTCTTTGATATGATTGAAAAAAAAATCAGTTTTTAAAATGAATTGATAAATTGGATTTCATCAAAATTTAAAGCTTCTGCTAGTTTATGACACTACTGAAGGAATGAAAAGCCAAGTTACAGATTGGAAGGGAATATTTGCAAATCATATATGATAGAGAACATATAAAGAACTCTCAAAATTCTAACAACAAAACAACAACTCAATAAAAAATTAGGCAAAATACTGAGTCGAGTCTTCACAAAAAAAGTATGGATAGCAATTAAGCACACAAAAAGATGTTCAGAATGATTAGTCATTAGAAAAATGCAAACTAACATTATAATAGTATGCAATTACATATCTATTAGAATGACTAAAGTTAAGAAATCTTATCATACCAAGTGTTGGCAAGGATGTGAAAAATCTGGAACTCTCTAGCAATGTAAAATGAGGCAGCACTTTGGAAAACAGTTTGGCAGTTTCTTAAAATGTTAAACATATACTTAGCATATAACCCAGCCATTCCCCTGCTAGGTATTTCTTGAAGAGAAATGAAAGAATATATCCATTAAATATATGTACATAAATACTCATAAAAGCTTTATTTGGAAAAGCCTCAAACTCTAAACAACACACCTCTCCATCAATAGGTGAATGAATGAACAAACTGGTATATCCAATGCGGAATATAAAATGGATTACTATTTAGCAATAAAGTGGAATGAACTATTGATAGATGCAACAACGTTAATGATTCTCAAAATAATTCTGCCAAGTTAATGAAGCCAAACTAAAAGAGTCCATACTGTGTAATTCTATTTACACATGATCCTAGAAAATGCAAAGTCATTTATAGCAACAGAAAGCAGACAGGATTGCTTTGGGGTAGGCAAGCTGGGAGTGTGAAGAAGGAGGAATAAGCAAAGGTCCTAAGCAACTTTTTGGGGGAATGTTTGGTATGTTTATTATCTTGATTTTAGTGATACTTTACAGATACAGTTACATATCATATCTATATATTTATATCATATACAGTTAAGCCTTGAACAATACTGGTTCAAACTGGTGGGTCCACTTATACCTGGATTATTTTCAATAAACACAGTACTACATGGTCTGCAGTTGGTTGAATCCAAGGATGTGGAACCCCAGATATGCAGGAACCATGTATACTGAGAGCTGACTAAAATTTATAGGTAGGTTTTTTTTCAACTGGGTGAAGGATTGATGCCCCAAACACTCACATTGTTCAAAGTCAACTGTATATATAAAAACTTATCAAACTGTATTCTTCATATATGTAGGTTTAATTTATTATATGTTAATTGTACATATATTATTATATATAATACATATATAGCTATCCAAAAAAAAAAAAAAAAAAAAGAAAGGAATACATGCTGTTTTGGGTATCTATTACTATGTAACTAATTCCTCCAAATCTTAATGTCTTAAAATAACAAACATCTCCAGGAAACACAAATCTGGAAATGGCTTACCTGGATGATTCTCTCTCATCTCATGAGGTTGCAATCAGGATGACAGACAGGGCTGCAATCATCTGAAGGTTGGGCTGCATCTGGGGTATGCTCTTTCAAGATGGTTCACTCACATGGCTGTTGGCAGGTGGCCTCAGTTCCTCTTCATATGGACCCCACCATAAAGCTGCTTTGTATCCTTCAGAATAAATAATTCAGATGAGAGCAAAAAGGAAGCCATGTTGCCTTTTAAGGCGTATCATCATTTTTGAGATATTCTATTGGTCACACAAACTAACCATGATACAATGTGGGAGACAAATATACAAGGGCATGAATCCCAGGAAGTAGGGATCCCTGGGGGCCATCTTGGAGCCTGACCCTTACATATGTTCGTTGTAGACTATGGCAGTATTTAAATTTGTAAGTGAAAACTCTTTGTATTCCCACAGCCAAAGTTAACATTTTCTGCTTATAAGTATTCCACCAAAAATATCATGCCTACTGTTTCACATTTTTTTCTTCACTTAATACACTATAGACATCCTTCCTTGTGAGTGTGAATTTGCTAATAGGGATGTCTCATCTTTTTTGTCTTTTTTAAACAACTGCATTAAGTTATAATTAACATAAAATGAAACACACGTATTTAAAGTAAAAACAAAACAAAACCACTTAACATGCCTATTTGAAAAATAATAAATTGACCTATCTCAATAATTAAATTTATGCATTTTGTTTATTAGCACCCTCTGTCTAATAAATTGGTATATGATAACAAGCATTTGAATCTAAGAGTTAAAAAAGTTTAGGTATATTTTAGACTTACCTTTTTCCCTCTAGTCACTTTAGACCTTCTTGGGCTTCTCTGTCTTGACAGAAAGTTTTGGAGATTATATGTTTGCAGCATTTGAGCTAGGCAAGAGATGAGGGGTCATTGCAACTTCAAGGCAGGATGAAAGAACAGGAAGAATTTCGGGTCTCAAATTCCTTCCCACAATGCAGGTAGCTGGCAATTAGATATATTCATAGTAATCATTCCATTAATAGTACTTATATAAGCTTTAGGATATTTATGGTAATAGAAGAGTTATAAGTTTTTAACAAATGAAGTCATGCAATACTATTATATAAGAAAAGAAAAAAAATTTAACCTCAGTATTTTTTCTTGTACACAGTCTTCATAATGAATTAAGCAACAAACAATAAACCTCTTTTTAAAAATAGACTGAATGGAGTATGAATTTGGCAAAGTGGCTTAATTTTCTTAGTACTTATTTTCGCTACAAAGTGGGGTTTATAAAAAAGGCTTCAAGATTTAGATGAAATATTTAATATTTCTAAATTTAATATTTATAGTTCTGTGGAAAATCTTTCACTTTCTTCTTTGCAGTTCAATTTATTATAACAAAGTTGCTTTTAGAAATTCTCTCTTGGAGACTTTAATTGTTTAAAAATACATAGCTTCACCAAAATGGAGAATTAAAGAGAAATCGACTATAAGCTTGGTGAAGGGAGGCTTAATCATTCTACCACCAAGATCTCACAGACTGCAGGTGCCCAGGAAATAAGAGTCAAAGAACAAAGCTTAAGAGAGCTGGACATCAAGCATAGCTGCACAGCAAACCAGCTGTGTGTTAACTTGAGCAAATCATGCCTCATTTTCCTTGCTTAAAATGGAGTGTTTCTGATCAGTCCTATTAATTGGGACTTTTTTTTTTAAACTGTGCATTTTATTTTTATTTTTATTTTTTTAATTTTTATTTTTATTTTATTTTTTAATTTTTTTTAACATCTTTATTGGAGTATAATTGTTTTACAATAGTGTGTTAGTTTTCCCTCTACAACAAACTAAATCAGTTATACATACACACATGCTCCCACATCTCCTCCCTCTTGCATCACCCTCTCTCCCACCCTCCCTATCCCACCCCCCCAGGTAATTGGGACTTTTAATTGTAATCGAAATTCATATAAAACTGGTCCAGCTTAAAAAAAAAAAATTAAGTGGCCGGGGGCAGTATTTAGTGACACAGAGTTCTTGCTTCTCTACATTCAGGAGACATCTTGTACACCATCTTCCTTATCTGGGACTGGCTGAAAAAATCTCAGAAATACCACTGCTTCTCTCACATGTCTGTCCACAAATAGTCACTTCCTCTAAGGGCATGTAGTCTTCAGCTAGGCAAGGTCTGTATCATGTGTCTACCCCTTAATGCTGGTGGGACATGGAGTGAGGGAGAGCGATCACTCCATCCAAATCTCATGGAATGGATTTCCTTAGGATAAGAGATTTTCTTACCAAAAAGGAGAAAGGGAAGCTCGACATATACAGCCTATCCATTACAAGGATCATGGAATAAATAGCCTTCCATATATTTTAAAGATGATTAAATACCTGGTTCTGTTTTTCAGGATTTAATGCCTCCTAAATAATCTTTATTAAGTAATCCTTCTCTGTTAGGACTGCATATCTTAAATGTGAAGGTGAATCTTGTCAAAATACCATGGGCAGCTATTAATCGTTTAGTGGCATGATCTTTTCTAACTGAAAACAAAAACTTTGCGATATCTATATGCTTGTAGAGAAGCTTAAGGAAAGTTGCTTTGCAGAATAATCTCTCTTGTCACAGACACAATGCCCCCGGACTGTGTTCCCAACTGGACTTGATTAAACTTTTACTGTTTCTTTGTTTAGCTCAAACTAACCACACTGGCACACTTAGGGCTGCTTCCAAGCGGTGTCTCTGGCAATAACACTCCTGTCTACACAGTCTGTTCTTAAAATTGTGACCATATGAAAGAGGAAATTTAGCCCAGGAGACCAATGTTTATGTTTTCATAACACCAAAGTCAGCCAGTAATCACTTGAATTACCATGATATCTGCTTTGGTTAATTTGAGTAAAGTTGCAATTTTTAAAGGCCTATAAGTTTTGAGTATGTGAGTACTGAACATTGTAAATGAGGTTTATAAAGTGTGATTGAAGTACATGCCTAGTTTTAAAAAAAAAAAAAGTATAGCCAGAAAAGCAGAAGAAACGCTTCAGTCAGATCTTATTTTACTGAGAGAAACATAATCCCTGGAACCCAATCTAAAAATCATCTCAGAAAGATTTTTGTCAGGGTTGTTTAGGCTGAAAACTTGGAGTGGCTTAATCACTGTCTTCAAGTGTATGAAGGGATTCTATGAAATTGAAATTTATTACTTTTTCCCTTTCCATGGTGAATTGAATGAAATAAAATAGCATTAAATTAAGTCAGAGGCAACTTAGGTTGGACATAATTGAAGAACTTCTTGGTTACCAGAATTGTAACACAGCAGAATTCCTCCAAGGGAAACTGGGAACTATTTGTTCTTCATGGTCATAAAAAAAAAAAAAAAAAAAAAAAAGGAAAGAAAGGAAGGGAAAAAATGATACAAGACAGAAAAGGAAAAAAAGAGATAGAGCCTTTCCAAGTTCTCTCAGCTGAAACTGTTGTATCTGCTCCACAAGTAACTGGTGTCACGTCTCTTGTGTTGATTGTCACTCTCACCCTTTGTGTTATTCATTTGTCTTGGACAAGAGAGACTCTGCTTTAACTTTGACCACAAGATTTCTAAACCATTGCCAAGGAGAGGCTGAAAAGAGATTAAATGGAGCTTGGAGCTGTATATCCAGAGCTGCTGATCTGCATGTGGTGGAACTTAATACCTCAGAATCCGGGATATGTGGTGAAGCCAGACAATTGTATAATTTGGGGACCACATGGCTGGATCGTGTCCTTCTGTGTGGAGTGAAAGTAATATCAGGACAGAAAATGAGGACATGGGGGAAGGATACATGTTTCTCCTTTTTCTGGGACTGGTGTCAGTATGGTGTGGATAACAAGGAATAGGCATGGTAGAACACTCCTGGTATTAGAGAGAGGATGGGAGGAACCAGGTTCATCAAAAAAAGGAAGCGGCCCAGGAGATCCTGTCCGGATCTGGTTATAATCTTTCCTTGCTGTTTTTTGTTTTGTTTTTTTTTTGGTGGTACGCGGGCCTCTCACTGCTGTGGCCTCTCCCGCTGCGGAGCACAGGCTCCGGACGCGCAAGCTCAGCGGCCATGGCTCACGGGCCCAGCCGCTCCGCGGCATGTGGGACCTTCCCGGACCGGGGCACGAACCCGCGTCCCCTGCATCGGCAGGCGGACTCCCAACCACTGCGCCACCAGGGAAGCCCCCTCCTTGCAGTTTTAAGACACTCCACTAGAAGCTGAATACTCCAGGTATATGCACAAACATGACGGACGCCTCAATGAAACCGAATATCTTAAGATGAGCATACTGACAAGAATCAAGATGATTCACTCCTGGGAACCCAGGAGTTTTAAGGGTTGTAGGCAGGTGTGCTGGAAAGTGGGTTAAGACATGAGAGACTGAAAACAGGATTGGCTGACACTTTATATGTGGAACAATCAGAGGGACTGGTCCCCATTCAACTAAAGCAACAGCCCCCCTCATACTCCTGCTAGAGATGAGAGATTTATCCCCTGCAGAAATTGTACTAGGAACGTCCTGGCTTAGGGACACCAGGCAGTGAGATACAGTACACATGCCAAAGAGTGAGTCCTCTTCACTCATCCAGATCTAGCTGATGGGCTGCCCATCAAGGCAGGAGATTGAGAACTTTCTCTAGAATGAAAAGAAAACTACAGATTTGGGGATCCCTCAATACTATAGCTGACCTGACAGACACACAACTTTACTGCGTCACTTTTAAGTCAGTCAGAAACCAACAGACATTTGAGGAAAACTTCTAACTCTAACAAGAAGACTAAAACACACCACTATCCATACACAGTGTAAAGACACAATGTCTCAAAACAAAAGAGACAATGCAGGAAGAAAAACAACTTTAAAAAACTAAAATTTTTATCCTTAGGAAAAAAAATAGAAAATCTTTAAATTCAGGAAGTAAACATGATGCCATTTTTTAAAGAATAGTTAAACAATATGGAAAAATACATATATAGATGGAAGTTTTAAAATATTTTAGAGTGACAAGATAAATTTAAGGAGCCCACACAATAGGGTTAAAAGACAGAGATAAACAATAGGAGGAAACAAAGATAAATTATTCTGAATGTGGATTGAAGTTGCTGATACAGAGTCATTTTCATTTCCAGTATCCTACCTTTTTTTTCGTTGCCTTGGACTTTGGGAGTCCTAGGATAATGTGAAAGAAAAACAAATATAAATCAGACTGGCTGCATCTTGAGATCACTCAGTCATGGGTGAGGTGGGCTGTAAAAAAGCTACCTTTGGCTTAAGATGCAGGATACAGTAACTTGCCACTGAAATCATTCATTCTCTGCCTTCCATCCAGTGCTTTTGAACGCTTAGAGCCCTATGATACTATCCTCTCTTAAGAAGCCAAATGGCACAGTCATCCTGACACTGAGGTATTTCTCCCTGACTATATTAGAAGCAGAGTTATATACATACTAGAAAAAAGATGAAAAGCGTTCTAAGACAAGGAGAGTAGGAGTTACACACTAGATAGCTCTGTTTAATATATAAGGAAATTGTGGGTGGAAAGCGGTAACATTTCTTATTTATGCAGTAGTTATACTTTTCTTATTTCCAAATGACAGAAGAAGAACACCTCCCAGCAAAGAGTTCAGACCACCTGTCTGAGGAACAAGCATAATCCTAGACTCCAAATCCAGCATCTTTCCGAAGAGCTAGACATACATGTTTTCAAAGGTCAACCGAACTTTTCACTGTACTAATCATTGTTCCTCTGTTGATACATTCTTCTTTTAAATGCATTATTTGTTATTACAAATTAAATAGAGTCAAGCAAGTCTAAATTAAGACACTATAACTCATAAAGAGTACCTCTGTTTTCCTTATTTCTAACAGTTGGAGAAGCCATCCACATATATAAGTGTAAGTTCTATTCTGCATATATAATCTGTATGCTAAATTGTTCTTTGGTTAGAAATACGAATTATGATTTCTCTAAAGAGGTTTTACTAAATGTACCTTTTCATCACTGAAGTTTTCAAAATAAAATAACATGATTAGACACGATAGTTTTTAAATAAAGGCATTTTAAAAGTTTTAATTCTAAAAATGTTTTAATTTTTGTTGTGGAGGGAGGAAAGCCATTCAGAAATGTACATCAGAAGGGTAGTGGAGTCTTTCATTTTTCTTTTCATAAACTGTAACAGTGAGTCTGTATTGATTTATGTTATGAGACTTGCCTCAACATAAGACTTTATTTTAATCAACTGAACATGGCCTCCAGAGTTAAATAAAATCCTTTAAATATTGAGACTCATACTATAAACATGATTTATAGAGTTTTATAATCTCAACATGCAGATATTAAAAATCCAAGCCTAATCTTTATGCTATTAAACTCTGCAGTATACTCTCTTTGACTTGAGAGAAACTTGAGAAAATTTCTTGTTTTTTTTTTCCTCAGTTCATTTCTGTGCCTTATGTAACAACTCTTTTCAAAATCAGAAACTTGGCATTGTTCTTTGTATTTCTGGAAAGAATTCTCCTTCTCACCATTGTTCTCTGATTACAAATGCTGATCATGATTTCTGTAAAGAGGTTTTATTAAATGAATCTTTTCATAGCATTTATAAGTTTCCAAAATAAATATAACATGATTTGATACAACCATTTTAAAATAAGGACATTTTAAAAGTATTACTTATGGACAGAGGAGGGCCATTTTTTAAAAAAAGATTATTAAACTCTTGTTGGGCCTGTTACTGTTTTCCACTTGGAGGTCATCAATCACGGTAAAGCCAGGTTCCCCTGAACCTATCTTCTGACCATTAATCTTCCTGGTTTCTTATTTGCTTAGTCCACTTTGCAGACTGGAATAATTCCCCCTGCTTAGAGATCAGTACACAATTTATCATCAGCTAAAAACCTAGAACTATCTTCCCTAAGACTGCCCAGTTTTGTACGATCTTAACTACTGAGGTGCCAAAACCTCAAGTTCCTTGGCCAAATTACAGCCTATAGCTCTGTTTCAAAAGGATCATTTTGATCTTTTGACTAGAAGTTTTAATACTTTGAAGTATATTTGGTTGCACTCAACTATATGGTGGTACTCACACGAAACCAGAAATTACCTAAATATCCAAAAATAGAGAAATGTTTACATAAAGTGTTACCTTCAAATGTAATTAGCAGTTATTAGCCATTAAAATAATACTAAGGATGAATATTAAACAATAGGGAGAATGTTTAGAGTATGGAGTTACATTTTTAAGTAATGAAAGTGTTAAAACTGCATACAGAAGAATTCTATTGTTTTGGAAAGTAATAAGAATGTGTATGCATAGTACATACGACAGAACAAAAATGACAAGGGACTAAATACTAAAAAATATTAAAGTGATGAAGGAAAATTCCCTATTCTTCTTCCTGTATGATATGTTTTCTAATGTTTTGCAATGTATATATATTACTTTGTAATAACATTGACAAACCGTTTATAAACAAGAGGTCCTCTATATCTTCATTGGAGATTCGCTATTTGTTTGTTTTGTCTTAGGATAAAAATGGAGAGGTTCTTGTCTAAAGAGTGTGGTGAAGACCTGCCTAAAAACAGTAGGAATGAGAGGCAGACTCTTGCAGATCCTGAAGGGATGGCTTCAACCCACACAGATCCCTCTTTGCTCTGAATTTCCAAGCTGGAAAGAATTCAACCACACCAACTGGCAAGCGTTCACTCTGGTGTTCTTTCTATCGTCTGTTACAATTACCATCTCATTTCCAGCTGGGGAACCACTAACTTGTATTCCATCCAAATAGGAAAAAAAAAAAAAAAGTATGATGGAACCAAAAAGAAGAGCTCCAGTGCTATAGATTGGCTCAGCTATGCTCCAATATCTAGCTAGGTAGCACGGTTTCACCCATGACAAGACACAAAGTGCTTCCTCCCTGGTGTCAGTTATTCTGTCCCCTGTGGCCCTAATATGGCTTTACAATGCCACGTGACAATTTAGGGATTCTAGTGTGACCTCTCAAAACGTCACCAGTGTCCAAGTGTCCCAAGTTCAAAACTTCAAGATCTCCTAGTGCCACACTCAGCTCATGTTAGAATCATCTCCATGCCTAATCTAGTGCCCCTTTATATCTGTTTATATCACTGCACTCAGGTGTTTGTAACCTCCTTTGAGGATGTGTCTGATGCACCCTAGTATTTCCAATGATGCTTTGCTTAGTACTTTGCTCATCATAGATGTTTAGTAGTTCTCTGTTAGAGGGAGGATAGATAGACAGACATGGATGATAGATACCGATTCGGAATAAGCTGGTATAAGCCATCTACTCCTGGGCTAAAAGAAGAGAGTATTGTTTATTCGTATTTGAGGGTTTGAAGACGCCCGATAAATGGTATTCCTTTCTCCAACACATGTTGGGACCCACTGAAGGAGTTTAGGAAAATAGAGATAAAGACATGTTAGAGAATGTGGATGGTCATAAAGGATATCTTAATAATGTGTTCCAGGGCTGGACAGACTTACCACAGGCCCAGCTAGGCAGCCAGCTGCCCCTAAGAGAAATCCAAAGGGGTCAATAAACCAGTTGTATTTGGAGAGGACTTTATGCTGAAGTCCTCTAAATCACTGATCCTCAAACTTCACTTTGCTTAAGAACCACCTGGAGAGCTTCTTTAAAAATCAAACTGGCAGCTTCCTTCTGTCCAGTCATTCTGATTGAGTGGTCTGGATAGAGCCTGCACATTTTGAGATAGGGCTCTATATTCTATCAGAACAGAATTGTTATTATAATGTCCCAAACACCACAGCTGAACAAATAGTATTCTCTTTCTTCATAGGGTAAACTTGCCTCTTCTAAGAGCAAGCTCATACATAAAATTCAATAAGCAATTTGTAAAAATAAAATAATCATTACTAGTTGGCAGAGATGAATATGTAGCCAGCCAGTCAAGTTCATACTGCCTCTCAAGGGGCTTTATTTTGCCAAGTGGCAGACCATACTACTCGGCTGGAAGAACAACATCTACATCAGGGCATCCTGGGAGCATAGATGTGTGCTTTGGCTTGAGAAACAATGAACCACATCAGAAGATTTTCTATGACGTGGCCAGAGTAAGAATACTGTAAGCCATATGAATCTGACCGGGCTTTTGTTTCTTTAGAGAGTTGACTTTTCAACCTGAAAAATTAGCCATTTTCTTTAAAAAACATTAGTTGTATAAAAGTAAAATCTTAATTTCTTCAAGCTTTCCAAGTAAGAAGGTGGATTTTTAAAACCACTTCTCCCCTTCTCCTTACATACATAGAAATACCATGAAAAAGAGCTGAGTGATGACAGGGACTAAGTGAGGGTGACTGATAAGTTGTAGTGAAGAATTCTCCCAGTCTCAGTTCCCCGGGGTCACCTTTGGTGCTGGAGATGATGTAATCCTAAAGTTATTGCCACTTGCAGCACCTTTTCTCTCTTCCTACCTGCTCACGAGGAAGAGTTACTGGGATGTGCAAAGTGATAATCAAAGCGAAAATTGTTCTTTGTTAAAAGCAAAATATTTTAAACAAAAGATAAAGTCTTGCTATTATTAGAAACGTATTTGAGCTGGCAAAAGCAGGAAACTAACATTTATTGTGTCGAATTTCTACTTTGTGCAGACTTCAGTGGTTATGATCCATTGAAGAAAATGAGGAGTTAAATATCCCAGGTATTCACAGGAGCAATCAATTATACCGATTGCTGCAATGTAACAATTTACTGATTCTTTTTCTCATAGATGTTAGTCATGCCATAGTGGCTAACCTTTAAATTAGCTAGCAAATGTTTCTCTTCATAATTGTTCCCATTAAAGATAAAATGCTAGTTAATTTCAATAGCAGAGAAGAGCATTTAGAATATTAAAGAATCTTTCTCTTCATATTTACATTTCAAAATCTCTGTTAGTTTAAGTAATGTTTTATGCTTTGATCAAAGCTATTAGCAGATGGCTCTATTTTATGAAAGACAAGAGTACATCTAAAATGCCAACACATATGTAAAATCCAATTCCAGGTTGCATTATTTAATGTCTATTAATAAGGTATAAATTTGCAGTTAAATACTTATTTCATCTGAACAAAAATGATTATTCATTTAGTCCTTTTCAAGGCTCTTTTGATTATAGTAGCAGAAACCCATCCCAACTAGCAGAAGCAAAAAAGAGGAGTTTTGGGTAGACAACTAGGTTACAATTCCATATGGTTCCTTTCTCTGCTACTATGTCTGCTCGGGCCATACAATGTTTCTCCTACCCCCAAAACTCCCTCTCAGTTCTACCAACCTCAAGATGTACCATTTCTGAGTTATTAATTCATGTTAATAGGAAAGAGAAACTCACGAGTCCACCGAGAGTCAAGTATCTGCTCCACTGTCCAATCAGGACTTGTTTAAACAAGGCTATGCTTTCTCGGGAAAGAGAACTGGACACAGTGGCAGAGACTCCAGCTGTCATCAGAGCTGTTCCTAAATGGTACCTGTGACCATCGGCCACCAATTTAGCCTCCTTGCTTCACCATAATCTCATCTGCAGAATCAGCAGGTTAGAATCGATTAGTTCTTTGTATTAGTCGAAGTGTAGTTGATTTACAAAATTATATCAGCTTCAGGTGTACAGCATAGTGATCCAGTATTTTTCAGATTATACTCCATTATAGGTTGTTACATGATAATGCCTATAATTCCCTGTGCTATACAGTATATTCCTGTTGCTAACCTATTTTATACATAGTAGTTTGTATCTGTTAGTCCCATACCCTTAATCTGTCCCTCGTCCCTTCCCTCTCCCCTTTGGTAACCACAAGTTTGTTCTCCTCACAGATATAGAAAATAGTTCATTTCTAAAAATCCCTTTAAATCTATATTTTAAGCGCCAACAATAATCATTTTTCTTAAAATAATATCTTCCAGGCCAATGGTAAAGAACATTACATCTGCATGTTACATGAAAGCAAACTCAATGGTTAGCTAAAAATTAAAAAAATCTGAGAAGAAAACTGAAGGGTAATCACAATCATAATGAATTTCTTTTTTGCTTTTTATTTTATTAAAACAAAATAATTATTTTTCTATCAAAGGAAAAGTAGTAGCTAGCATCTATTGTACCCTAACAATAGCCAAGCAGTATACTGAACATTTAAATACGTTAATGAATTTAATTCTCATATTTATATAAGTTTGGCATCATTACCTTCATTTGAAGATAAATATTTTAAAATTGGATTAAATAACTGACTCAAAGTCAAACAGCCCTGAAGTAGCACATTAGAGAATCAGCTGTGATTCTGAAATGTTTGCCCATGGTGCTCGTCTACTAGACTTTCATTTGACATGAGCTTGCTTCTGCTAGTGTGGGATTCTGAGTGAGAGAGATGCAGATTTCATTCAAAACTAATTCTCTTATTCTGCTTTAATTATTTTGACCATCTACCACACACTCATGGCTCTATGACCATCACTACCATCCCAGGTCATACACAGAAGGAGAAGAAAATGAAAAGAAATGTGAAGGAATAGGATGCTTTCTGTTTGTGAGACACCAAGGGACAGGACCTTTAAAAAAGTTATCCAATGCATTTTATGTCTCGCCTCCCCATCATCGTATTCCACACCCCTTTATAAAATTATAGACACCAGAATATTTTATTCCTACATACTAATGAGCCATGTTAATTCAGCCATGATCCCAGAAGAGTCTCTCTAGTCAAAGGAAAAACAGCACAAAATCTTGATAATCCTCCGAGTAGATAACCAGTCCTTGAATCAATGAGAGTTGACATAATGTTCACTGGATTTATCTTTAAATCATTATTAATAGAGGCAGGGAACATTTTTCAATTCAATATCCCAAGTGTATATCGAACACAAACTACTGATGTATAATGCACATTAAATGCATTTATCTAGTCCCATCTTAGATTGTGACATGGACTAAAATAGTGCTATCTTGTTTAACATATCTTAGAAGGCTGAGAACACAAATAAGCATGAGTCCCCAGAGAAGCAGACATTAAGGCTGAAACAGAACAGGAAATAGACTTAAGGAATGCAAGACTACAAGACTGGTCACCATCTTCATATACTTCATTTTCTTTACTATCAGTAAAATCTTTGTCATTGTCATTCATTCATTCAAGAAATATTTATTAACATGTACCAGAAAATATGCTAGGTCCCTTAAAAGCCAGTAACAGAAACAAACAGAAGGGACTGCTACCTTAGCGGAACTTAGATGCCATAATCTTCATTTCCTACCAAATCTGTGGAGATGCTTGAGTGATTTAAAACACAGGTAACATACAGCTCATCTTCAGGTATGTGTCTTTTTTGCCCTTGGTCTCCATTGTACCTTCTGTGCCTGATTTGTTTTTATCCCCAAAGCATTCAAGCTGCTCCAAGCCTCCTTTCCATGAGAACATTGAAAAGGGGAGAAGAGGGTCCAAAAAAGAAAAAGAGAGAAAGCAGAGCATTCCCATGCACTCTCTGCAACCCCCCACCTCTGGGTTTAGAATCTTTTGTACTTTCTGTGATGGGAAGGAGATTAGTCTGAGCTGCCCCAGGAGTTATGTCTGCATGTGGGAAGAGGGTACTATCAGCTTGTCACCACATGTAAGTGTCCACTTTTGGTGCTTCCTTTAGCTCTCAAGCAGTACACGTTTTGTTTGTTTGTTTTTTTCCTTCATACCTAGTCTTCAGAGTAAGCCTTCATTCCTGTGAGAGAATTTCAAGTTACTCTTCTTTTTTTTTTTTTTTTTTTCAAGTTACTCTTCTTGAGTGCAATGATAACTGATGGATACAAACCACAAGTAAGGAAAATATTGTTTGTTCATCACTGCATCCCTAGTGCCTAGAAGAGTGCATGATACGCAGCAAGTAATAATCTTTCCTAAAGGAATGAATGAGTGGATCCAGGAATCATCTATAAACACCTACTGAAGCATCACTTCCTAACCTCCCACTTATGTGGGTAGCTCTGTCAAGTCCCTCAATTCCAATTGACTTTCCATCCCATTTCCATCCTTCAGTCTGGTTCCCAAGTCTTTTGTTTAATTTTTTGTTCCGAGACCTGTAATGTACAAGTTAAACTAATAGCTGGATTCTTCTTCTGTATGTATCTGTTTGGTTCCCATTCTCTACTGACTGTCACCTTTGGTTTTTGTTGTTGTTTTGTTCTGTTTTTTCTCTGTGAAATCTCTGTGCTTCCCTTTGATTTGTTGCTCTCTTATTTGGTTTCTCCTAGTGATACCCCCTTATAAGCCATCAGTAATTAATTCTTTAAAGTTAACCTACATACATATGTTAAATGCATAGTACATTATCCCATAGAGAAAATATAGAAAATCAAGTGAAAGAGATTGAGGTACAGAGAATGGTATTTTTTCACCACTGGAGTTTTGCAGACTGATTTGAATTTCTTCTCCAATCAAGAATCGTGGCAGGAGGCATCACTACAGACACTCATCTGGCAGCATGGATCCAAAAATCCCTAACTATGACCTACGTCTCGCTGTCTTCCAGACATACAGCCAGTTGTCATCCCTACCCAGTGGCCGTGCAGTTAGAAAAGGACATTATTGGGCATCTCCTCCCAGAGGAGAGAAAATGTCTAATGCATCCTGATGGTGAAGGGAGGTAGGCTTAAATGGAAAAGTGGGCCATCTTGCCTTGAATCAAAATAGGAATATCTAAAATGGATTTGCTTCTACAAACTGCATGTGTGTTTCTTTCATTCACTCTCTTAGTGGTAAGGATTATTTCCCTCTGAACATAATCATCTGTAAATATCAAGAAACTGAAAAAAAAATAGATTCTAATAAGAGTTTTTAAAAAATACTCTAAATGAGGTAGAGTCCAAGAAATCAAGTATTCTGCTGTTTTAAAAGTTTTCCATTGGCTTTCATTCCAAAACCAAAAAATCTGAGTCAAACACATTAACCTATTTTATTGGTAAAGATTTCGGCATGTGACTCCAAATGAATGGAATTTTTTGTTTTAAATATCATCACACCGAATAAAATTAACAATAATTCTTTAATATTATGAAATAACCTGTCAATGTTTACATTTCCTAAATTTTCTTTGTAAATGCTGTGCAACTTTGTCTACTCACACTTTGATTTATTTGAATCAAATTCCAAATAAGGTCCACATATTAAAATTATACTTTTACTTACCTTAAATCTCTTTTAGTTTATAGGTTCTCCCCCAACTTCATTCTAATGTCTTTTATAGAGAAAAACGAATTAACCTGTTTTGTAAGGTTTTTTTTCAACCTTCTGTATTTTGCTAATTGCATTCCACTGGGAGCACATTAAATTTTAAGTTTCAATTTTTTTTAGAAAAGAATTTCCCGAGTTATGTCTACATACACAATTTAAAAATTATAATCCCCAAATCCATGTCCTCTAGAATCATCTTAGTAAAACATTTTTTAGAAATTATTTAATAAACCATTTCATTGATGAATTAAATACTTTCACGTAGCTAAAACATTTAACGTTTCCACTAGACCCTTTTTTTCTCTTTAGAACATGCACAGGAGACGGCACTGGTTCCATACCCTAAATTTTCTTACTACTCTGCCTTTGCATTTCAACATAGCATTTAAAAGACATATCGTGGCTCGTGAATTAAAGTGCTTGAAATGTGATAAGTTCTTCCATTTATTGACAATGTATTGCCTTGTCGCAAATGATCTCCTTTACCCCTCCTGTCCTAAACATAAAAGACTGAGCTTTGCCATTTTTCTTTAAGTACACCCTCACTGAATCCTTGTGGCTCCCCATCTGAAAGTACTCATGACTTTAATTAGAGTTGAGCCTGTGTATTTAAAAGCAAAATTTAATCATATATTTATAGAGTATTTTTATCCAAACCTCAAAATTGTTGCTCTGGCTCATGAAATGTTCCTAAGGAAAAGGCAAATAAAGAGTCTGCCAAAACTTGGCTTTTGAATGTGCATAAGTTAGCTGTGGTAGCCACAGAGACACCAAAATTCTTTATTCAGCAGGAGACCAATCTGGGTGGATGAAACACATGCTGGGCATGAAAATCTGATTTCAATTGTTGGTTGAAGCCACTTACTTATTTTAGCAGCATTTTAACTGGTGCTTTTGGACTCTAGATATTATAAAAATTTGGCAACCTGAAAGTGAGTTAACCCACACTACGCATTTTATTTAAATTTAAAGATGGTGTGTGATTCTCATGTTAACTTGAATATCTTCTGAGTAAGGTCAGTAAATTCCTCCTGCAGGACTGTCTTCATCACCGTCTGTCTCTGCTTCATCCAATGCATCCCCTTCATGCTCCAGGCCAGGGCAGATGCCACACTGTTCTGCCCCATCTTATAATAGAATGACTCTTGCTTTGTATCAGAACTGGCACACTAATTGCAGAAAAGTGTCAGGTTCACTGCAGTTTCTTGGTCCTGAAAGAGTAATCCTTAGGGGTTTTCTGTTGTTATTGCTGCTACAGTGTATATCTCTTACTTTACAGATTGGTGTTGCACCCTATCAAATATTCCTTTTGTAGGTGCCTGGGACTGTCCTAGGGGAGGAGATTTGAGGGGGGAAGGGATAGGAGCAGAAGGAAGTGTCAGTCACTTTTGATTTCTGTAGGCAGAGGATAACTTCTTGGCTAAGCTCTAATTTAAGATTTAAGCTAAACTCTATTTCAGGATGCACTTGCATTGTTAAGGTGAATGAAATAAAACCCTAACATGTAGGAGTATGGTATAGATATTATCTTAGCCTATCCAGAACCCATGTGTATTAATTACTTATGGTCACTATGGAGTCAGCCCCACCTGCAAAATCTTTATAGACTTTGTATCAGCAACAAAATAGTATGAAGACAGCCTCTAAAATAATAACAAAAACTGGCAACTGCCAATTCAGGTGAGTCAGACTCATGTGAGAATGGTAACTTTTAGTAGGAGCTGGATCAAAGGAGCAGATCAGCAATTTAAATGTTATACAGATTTCATTCGAGTTGATACCAAGACATCCACATGGAAATGCCAGTCTTGTTTGATCGTAGGACAGGCTACTTGAGAATCTCAATTCGGTTCTTCAAAATTCTGGACACTCTCAAATTTGGTCAAATGGAGAAGAATAAAACCAGCAACCTATTAGTTGGGTCTGTTTTCAATTCACAAGGTAAGGGGTAACATTTATCCAACATCCTCCTCTTTAAATACCTTGAATGTACCTGGCAGTTCTTCTTCTGAGCTGTCACAGTGCCTAATGTTAAACCTCTTGTTGGATTTTATGACCAAGGAAGCATTGTAACAAGAGGGAGACAGCAGAATTGTCTGATCATTCTGGGCTCATGAAGGAAACCACTCATTGTTCACTTCTTGTTGCCCACTAAGCCAATGCACCTTGCTCACTTTGACTTGATTAGTCCACGCCAAGCTAGGAGAAACTCCTCTTGCTGGCCTATTGTCTATATAATATTCTTGATCTTTATTGACATTGAATTAGACAATTGGATTATACAGAAATCAGAACTCTGAAGACATTACTGTTAGCCCAGTGTAATAAGAAATAAATGATGTTCAACAAAAAAGATGGATGAAAGAAGATGATTACAATACCACGGAAAGGCAAAATGTGGATTCACTGAACCCAGAAAGAAATATGAATATATCCAGTGGGATTGAAACAACAGCCTGTAGTCATTATTTTTCTCTTTGCCTTGAAAGTTCAAATATGTGTTTTTCTCTGAGATTGTTGATATACCATGTAATGGCTGAGGCTCTTTCATTTAAATCAAGAACTGGCAACCCATTGATGGTATCAAGAATTGACATTATTTTCACACAGACCTCAGAGATAAGAGTCACAGATTATGACAGCTGGAAAGCATTTGGGGTTCATGGAGTCAAGCTCCCTATATTACAATCACTTCTCCAGGGAGGATAGGTGACTTGCTCAGCTATTCGGTAAGGGAGGCAGGTCTCACAAACGGAAATCCAGACGTCCAGGCTAGTGCTTTCATGGGGATGTTTTCCAACTCTCTTTTAAAAAAAAATCCCTTATACATATGGCGGGGGGAACAAGTCACACCCTCATTGGAAAGAACAGAACACTAAAGGAAAACTGAAAAATATGTTGTGATGACCAAGCTCCAAGAAAGTACATCTATGCCTTCACCTTGATGTCTAGGTAGACTGATCCCAGGACGGGATGTGCAATAATGCGTCTAATTTAAACAACTCCTGGGCACACTAGTGTCTCGAACAAGCACTCCACAGCATGCTTTATCCTGCCCGGTGTGCCACTTTCTATCTCTGTGTTATACAGTGTGAGGTCACACGGGTTTGTTTGTTTTTCTTCATAATATGTCATTGCTTCAGTGAATTTATTTGGGTAAAGGAAAACATATTAATCCCTTTAAAATGTAGGAGAGAGAGGACAAACTCGGTTAGTCTTACTCTACCCAATTTCTTTAGCAAGACAGGAGCACAAGAAGCATCTCAGAGACCCACGCGAGGGCACTGAAAGGAAATATGGTAGATTTTCCAACCATTCCTTTCCAAAAGCCCTTCCCCACCCCCATCCCACATTACCATATAAAAATCGACTCAGTTCTTCTAGGGTCTCCAAAGTCTGTCCCAAATAGTTTTACTTTCTCCATCTCCATCACTACTCCCATAGTCCAGGCAACATCATCTCTCTCTGATATCACCATTTAGTTTCCTAATTGATCTTCTTGCGTTTCGCCTCATCTTCTCACCATCTGTTTATCACAGAACAGTCCGATTCCTCTCTTCTAAACACAAATTGAACCTCCTTCTTCTTGATTAAAAACTTCCAAAGGTTTCTCACCACAGTCAGAATAAAATTCAAACCTCTTAATCTAATTAGGAGAGGAGGTTGCAATACTTTCAAGTTGGAAGAAGAACTAATTAATAACAAGAAGAGAATATATTACTCATCTCCTTTGTTCTTGGGGTCTATCTTGGATAAAATGAAACGTGTGAGTCTGGAAAATAGACCCTATCTTGTACGAAATATTATCTAGAATCATAAAAATACCCATGTTTATTTCCCCTCTTGTTCTTCCACATTCTTTACTCAATTCTTGTTTAAGCACTGTTGATTCAGCTCTAAGATATAAATGGAAAAACCATATTTTACACTTGATTTTGGAAGACTAAAAGAAAAAGTTACCACCCCTGAGTTCGGCATAATAAGAACAGAAGTAATCTGCAAGAAACTCAACCTCAAAAAAACCTTTATATCTAAGAGAATAAGAACTATATGCTCTAACCACCATTAATGATTTTAGTGTAAATACTAGGAGCTTAGAAAACAGTTAACTGAAGAAGGAAGTATTTTGTTATTTGAGTGAATACTAAAAGCACTGACAGTTTAAAAGCATGGGAACAACTTCAGTTAGAGAGCCAGAGCAAACAAGAATAATCAGAGGTTTTGTGGGCCAATTTATATCTGAGTCAAGCTTAGTGAACTTCACCTCAGCGGACATTCCCTACCAGTTAAAATGTGAGTCCTTAGGGGACCTGGAAAAAACAGTTCAGGCTGCTTCACCCTTCCTCCTATCAAGTGACTAGAGAATACAAGACTGAATATCCCCAGATAAGTTACTGAAAACCCAGTAGCTGTGGTCCATGTTTCCAGTTCCCTAAGGTCAACCCAATGGGAAAGTAGGCAGTCATCTTGAGATCCTTATCTTTCTCACTCCTCACCTGTTCTTGCGCATGAGAATAACCAGTAGCTTTTGGAAACTACACTTCCCCAGAGATTATGATTCAAAACTCTCTGGAACATTCTGATGTGCACTCCCAGCTAAGAGCAGCAACTCGGCAAAAATGGAGGAAGAGTGCGCGATTGTACCTGTTTTAGCCAGTAGAGCTACTTCCAGGTCTTGAGATCCTACAGCCTCTGCTGCCCCCTGGTGGTAACTGCTAAACTTACTCCTCTCCAGAGTCAGTTGTCCAATAAAACCAAGAAATACTGAGAACTAACTGTGTCAAAACTATTATGTAAGGGGTTTGGCACAATGCCAAATATTTCTTCATTCATATTTTAACATTCAAGAAAAATAGTTATTCTCCTTGAAAGACGACTCCAAATACCTAAGCAAAAACCTATCCACTACCATGAAAAATTTGATTACAAATGCAGAGTTAAGAAAAACTAACCTGTTTTAACCTGGTATATTTATCAACATTACTATAGTTAAAGTAAAATGATTCATTTCATTTTTTAATAATTAATAGTATTTCTCTCTTTTGAAATCACATATTACTTAATTCCTTAAATCATTTAAGTAAAAATCTGTTTTGGTGCTTCTAACCCATCAAAAGTAAATGTACTAGAGTCTGAAACTGAACTAAGAAGGATGAAATCTAAGCCCTCTTTCAGTTGTCTAATCTTTTCATCAACTATTTCTTGTTGTTCATCAAAATGTCCACCAAAAAATGAATTATAAATGAATTGCAAAGTTGTATTTGCATCCCAGGAAAAATACCTCTAAATGGCTAGTCTCTACTTCTGAAATTTGAAGACCATGGCAGAGATTCCAACCTATCTAATATTTCTTTCCCTTTGACTGGGAGTCTGCTAAAGAATCATTTTTGTCATTGTGTGTTTCATTTAAAGAAACATTTACTAATAAGATCATTTTCACTGTGTGGTCAGACATCTGTTCCCAATTTAATTTCTGGAAGCCAGGCAGAATTCCAAGCAATTCACAATTATTTGACAGTTTTCCATCTTTGTTTCCACTGGTAGAAACAGCCTTCTTAAATGTTCAACTCTTTCAAATAAATTAATAATGTCTCAAATTTATGTTCGTGTTTAATCTAGTGTTCTCAAACTAGTATAATTTTTAGTCAGAGAAAATTATCCAAAGTTGTTTTGTAGGACAAGGTGTTCTGTACATTATTTTTTATGTGGCTGCATATCTTTATCAACATAGAAACCACATTTTACCGTATCTAAATCTGTTTTCCTCTGATGCTCATAAACTGAATACGCGTTCAAGACCATGTGGGTGTTTTTTCACTGTAATAAACTACAGCGAAATCTGAGGAGTTGTGATGTATAACCTTGGGCTATAAGGGGATACTTTTGACACATGAATGTCTGTAGAATGCTGGAAAATTCAATCTATTTTGTTGCCTCTCAAAAGTTCTAAAAGTTTTGGAGAATTTTAAAACTGTTTGACATACTTCTTAGAAATCTAAAACCTGTGACTGCTAAGAATTAAAATGTCCAGAGCTTGTACAACATATAAAGACACTAAGAATAAATTAATTAGAGTTGGAAGCAAATAAATAAGACTGGCACTGACACAGATTTTTTAAAAAGCAGCTGAGTTTCTGACCATTTTTGAGGTCAGTGCAAGTTAGGATCAAGTTCCCCCGGCACCAAATGGATTAACTGTTATTTTGTATTTTCTGAGTCCACATGTCAATGTATTTTCAAGACTGAATTTTCTTTGTTTAATGAATGACCTTATAGCTCCTCTGCCTGGAATGTTTCACCCTCTTACAGTCCCCCTCATCCTCCTTCTGCCACCACTTGATAAATCCCTAGTCATTTCTAAGAGTCAACTTGGGCACACTTCATCTGTGTATTGCTCCCTAATCTAAACCCAGTTGTTAGTGATTGAATTTTGTGTAACTTGATCACACTTGACTAGATGATGATAACTGTTCACTTTTCCATCATTCCAATTGCACTAATGAACAATTAGTTCATTCGTCCGATTGGTGACACATATTTTGTTTAATTTTTAAATCTCCACCTCCAGGAATTGTGCCTGACCTACCACTAGAGATAAAGAAATGTTGGTTGAATGGATACAGAGAGTACACAGAGTACACCATAGAGAAAGAATCAATTTCCTCTACACATAGAATTAAGGATTATTTCTGTGAAGTTTGGACATTGTTGCAATAAGAAAATATGCTTCTTGTTTGTTTTTACAAGTTTAATTCTGGGAACAATTTTATATATGTAAATATTTGCCTCTATTGTCAAATTCTAGCTGAACCAATTTTCCTTATCTATGGTTGATATACAAAATATAACTTCTGGTTATAAAGCAAAATTAAATTAAAATTAAAGCAAAGCAAATTAAATAGAGCTGAACAGGTTTTTTTTCTTTTAATTTGTAACATGTTTAACCACAATTAATAGTTTCTGACCTATTGCTTTTACTGCACTTAATCCTCAGATCTTATCTCCTTAAATGTATTTTTTTACATTAAGTGTGCAGACATTTAGTAATTACTTAAGATTAATAGAAAAGACCAGCTTGGATAAATTAGTTCATTGCTGTCTCATCTGCAGCAAGTTTTGCCTTGCTCTACTGATTCTTTATTAGATTAAAAAGTCCTCAGAACCAAATCTTATAAATTTTGACTGATGGCTATTCTGTAATAATATCCATCCTCCAAAGTTCCCGCAAGACAGAGCACTGGAATTTAACATTCAACTCTTGCCTTGTCTGCCTAGAGGCTCACATTTATGAAAGAGAGTAAGGACATAAAGTAGATTAAAATAAACTCCACTACAGCACAGGTTTTAAACTCTGACTATTCTATGCACACCCTGATTCTCATCTTCCTTCTCACTTCTGGAAATTCAAGAGACCTAAACCAAGATCAGGTGAAGAAAATGCAACAGGGGGAGAGACGGGGGCTCATAGAATTTTTGTCAGAGGGCCATTCCTCTTTTATGAGTAGAAAAATATGTACTTTCTTTTTTTAAAAAAAAAAACATGTTTATTGGAGTATAATTGCTTGGTGATTAGATGGAACCACCATTTTCACATGCCGGTAGATCTCAGATTGATGCTTCATTTCAAACTCTTGTAGGTAACCCAGGTGGGAGTTGTCATTGCATGTGTTCCAGGAGTTGAATTAGATGTTCTCTTCTGGATTTGGGGGACTTTGAATCGTAAAACACAGGGACTAAGTTTCCCTTGCACTGAGTTATCTTAAAGGCTACACCTCAGAGAGAAAGTCCATTTTCCTGTGTAGGTGGATATTTGGATTGTTTTCATTTTTTGCCTTTATGAAAGGGCTGAGCATATCAGTTTGCTGGGGCTGCCATAACAAAATACCTCAGACTGGGTGGCTTAAATCACAGAATTTTATTTTCTCACAGTTCTGGAGGCTGTAAGCCCAAGATGGAGGTGTCATCAGGTTTGGTTTCTCCTGAGGCCTCTCCCTTTGGCTTGCAGATGGCCCCCTTCTCCCTGTGTCCACATCTGGCCCCTTCGCTGTGTGCACCCATCACTGGTGTCTCTCCTGTGTCCTAATCTCTTCTTACAATGACAAGATATTGCTAAGATAGTAGCTTAATTTTAGCTTAATTACCATTTTAAGGATGTATCTCCAAATACAGTCATATTCTGAGGTACTGGGGATTAGGGCTTCAACAGGAATTGCGGAGAGGGGACACGGTTTAGTCCATAATAGGAAGTATATACATTTGTGTATATACATTTGTGTTCATGACCAAGATATTTCTGGGTACTTCGAATGTTCTTGTACTTGCCTCCTTTTGCATGTGAGAAATATTCCTTTAGCTAGAGATCCAGAGTGAATTGCTGAACTGTCAGATACTCCCTTGTTCCTCCTCCTTATTAATGTCTGAAATTGTCAGAATTTTCAGCATTTCCCAAGCAATGCAAATGCTTTATATGTTCTGTAAACTAATAGAAATAATCAGCTACATCTGCTGCTAATAACTTCTTCCAACTTGGTGGCTTATGTTTCACTTCCACTATGTCTTAACAAGTAGGTGTTATTTTTGCATAAAAATTTATCAGGATTTTCCTTTATTTTATTTCTTCCCCTGGTGTTATTGTTATTGGAGTCTTAGTTTAAAAATTCTTCCCTACTTCAAAATCTTAAAATATTCACCCTAAGTCTTCTCTTCAAATGCTTTAAAGTTTTGTCTTTCATAGTTGAATCTTTAATACACCTGGGATTTATTTTAGTACATGACACGAGGTAGGAATCCAATTTTGTCTTTTTCCTAGAGGGATAAACAAAAGTCCTGGCCCCATTATCGTTTAGTCTATTCTTTTGCCAGTGGTTTACAATAGCACGTGTCATATGTAATTTCTGTATATTCTTGGACTGTTTCTGGCCTCTCTATTAGGGTCAATCGGCAGCATGTCTCTTTCTGGGGCAACACGGTAGCTTTGTAATGAGTCTTGCAATGTTCCAGGGGATGTTCCCACAGTATTCTTTGGGAAACTCCTATTTTTCAGCTTTTCCTATTCCAAAGAAACGTTAGAATCTGCTTGTCAATATTTAAATATAAAATCTGTTGATTTTGACTGCAATTTCCCTGAAGCAGTAAAATTATTCTGTGAAGAATAAACATGATATTGGATTTTCCTTTATGAGAATATGGTATACTTCTCTATCTGTTAAATCATCCTTATGAGTAAATAGTTATGGGGGGTTTTGCACCAAAAAAAAAAAAAAAAAAAAAATATATATATATATAAATAAACAAGTTGTATTTATTTTAGATTTTTAAAAGATTTATTCTTCGTTAATCTACATTGGGATATTAATATAACTACACATTTTAAAATTTGTTCATTTTATATTTTCCTGACATTTACATATATATTTTTCCAATTGTTTGTTTTCAACTTTTTATGTCCTTATGCTTTATATGTGTTTTATATGGTTAAATTTGATTTATTTTAGCCAAAGTGGCAATGTCTATCTTTTAATGAACAAATTTATTCTTCTTGCATTTAATGTGATTACTGATATAACAGAACTGATTTCTACCATATTTCACTGTGCTTTCTGGTTGATCCATTTTTGTATGCTTCTTGCATCTTATTTCTATTTTCTATGACTTTTTTTTTTTTGCTTCTTTTGGTCTTTTATTTTTCTATACAATTCATAATTTACATAACCTATTCCAATTTTTTAACTGATTACCATTACAATTTTGCCATGGGCACAAAACTATAAATCAGTTTCTTTACTCCCTTCTTGAAAAATTAAAAGAATTTAACTCTGATAGTGTCTCTCCTGGTGATAATTTCATCCTCTAATTTTGCTTTTCTTTTCAAAATTGACATATCATTATTATCATGTTAAGAAGACAACGTTTGTTTGTCTGTAACTATGTGTGTGCGTGTTTGTGTAATCCTTTCTCATCTGAACAATAACTGACCAGTGTGTCTGATATTGATTATTTTTGTCTTCTCTTTTTTCATTCTTAGTCAGTCTCACCAAAAATGTATCCATTTTATTAATCTTTTATATTTCTTATTTATGGACTTATAATAGTTCTTGTATTCTACATTCTTTGGATTTAGTTTGTTGTTCTCTTTCTAAATTATTAAGATGGAGACTTAGATGATTGATTTTCAGTTTTTCACCTTCTTTAGTATATGCATTTTTAAGGATGCCCATTTCCCTCTAAGCACACTTTAACAGAAAACTGCAAGTTTTGAAAATGGTATTTTATTTTACATTTAATTAAAAATATTTTCTCTTTGTCACTGTGATTCCCTCCATGAACATGAGTAACTTAGAAGTATATTTCTTAGCTTTCAACATATGGGGATTTTCCAAACTGATTTTTTTCCCAAATTTCTAGGTTAATTATACTGTGATTAGAGAATACAGAATGTATCATTTCAATTCTTTGAAATTTGTTGAGATGTGCTTTGTGAGGCAGCATCTGATAAATTTTTTAACTGCCCCACATGTCCTGGAGAACTGTATTGTACTGTTGTTGGGTGGAGTTGTGTGTGTGTGTGTGTGTGTGTGTCTATTAATGGGTATTTCAAATGTTTATTTTTTACTTAATTTTTCTCCATGTTCTATTAATTATTGAATGGCTTGTGTTAAAAAATCATCCATCATCACTTTGAATTTGTCTATTTCTCATTTTAGTTCTGTCAATGTTTGAGGTTCATTCAAATTATTGTTACATCTTCCTGAATTTTAGCATTATGGGTGTCTTTCTTTACTGCTAGTAGTGCTTTCTGACAGCTATTATCACCTTTCTTTTGGTTACTATTTGCATGACATATCTTTTTCCACTTTTCTTGGCTTTCTCCTTCACGTGGGTCTTGGACCAGGAATTCTTAGCTGCCTTTTTGGTTCTCTCATCCCTATAAGCTGGTAAACATGCATACTCACACACACACACACACACACACACACACACGCACACACACACGCACACACACACGCACACAGCCCTGCAGCTTTGCTTCTTATCCTCTCCAGGATAGTGGACCCAAATCACCTGGGAATTACCAGAAACAAAGCTATGGATTATTTTTCATGGTTTCATTTCCTTTTTCCTCAATCATTTTTGCACATATTTTACTTCTTAAACATTTTATACATAGTTACTTTTATACATAGTTACTTTACGTTTTTATCTAATAATTCCAATATATGAAGTATGTAGATCTAAATATTTTTGCTGTTTTTGTTGACTCACATATGGTGAATTGTTTTCTTGAATTTTACATAATTTTTTTAAAATTTATTATTTATTTATTTATTTATTTTGTGGTACGCGGGCCTCTCACTGTTGTGGCCTCTCCCATTGCGGAGCGCAGGCTCCGGACGCGCAGGCTCAGCGGCCATGGCTCACGGGCCCAGCCGCTCTGCGGCATGTGGGATCTTCCTGGACCGGGGCACGAACCCGTGTCCCCTGCATCGGCAGGCGGATTCTCAACCACTGCGCCACCAGGGAAGCCCGAATTTTACATAATTTTTAAATCTACATTTATATTTAATAAAGCTTATCTCATGGATTCCTAAAAAACTGTAATCAGAATGTTTTCTTCCAAAAAGAATACACATATTTCTCTCTAAAGCTACTTGAGATGCCTTTGTGGATTCCAGTTTATATTAGAAATGTCAGAAAAACCTTCACTCCTGACCCCTAATATCTGATTCCTGATTCCGTTGTTTGTTTGGGCATTTGACTCAAAAGCAAGTCCCACTTTCATGTGTATTTTTTTCCTCACTGCTTACTCTTCTAGATTCTAAATTCCTCACGCCGAGAGATATGTATATTAAACATACAAACACTTTATTATAATTTATGCATGATTTGCTTGCATCAAGTAGGTGGGTCCTTGAGAATCAGTCATGGGCCATATCACTTGGACCCTAACCCCTCCCCTCTCAGTCCTCAATCCTCAATTCCTTTGTCCCTCCGTATTATACCAAATAGGTCCATATTTCTAAGGAAATTCTCATTAAAAGAATTTATTCCAAAAAATTCTTAGGAATTTCCCCAAAAGTGCCCAGGAATTTCCCCTTTGAAAACATTCAAGAGCCCACGTGTACTGTCTCATGCAAAGACTTCAGATTCTTCCTACTCCCATCAAATATACCATCGATTGATTGTCCAACTTAGAGTGGGAGGATTCATCATTAAAGTGTAGCTAAGATTCCATATTGGAAGGGTACAAGAAAAAGGGCAGTCAGGGAAGCTCAAGTATAAGTTCAATGCAGAGGCTATTTCATGTTGCTAGGCTGCCTCTAGCAGGAGGATGGATTGTTTTAAAAGTCTGAGTGAACTGGTAAGATTTTAGGCTTGTCTTGAAAGGCAAGTTACTATGACCATCTGCTTTGAAATCTATGTTAACACTAAAGGAGAGATTTGAGCTAAGATATTCTAGGAGCTAAATTGTCTCAGTGAAGGCGGGGGGCTACTTATACATCTTATTTTCCTGCAAATATAGAATGCAGCCTTGGTTTTTGGTAAGACACCCTGGGCAGTTTTCAGGAAAAAAAAAAGCTAGTTAAGATGACTTAACTAAAGAGGTCTCCTCGTTAGTAACCTCTCTTACCGCAATGCCTATTTATGTCTTTCTTTGGAGTGGTTTGAACAGAATTCCAACCTAATACCATTTCTGCTTTCAAAGGACATTATCTATTCTAGACCTCATTTAGCATGAGGATAGAGAAACACAGATAAATGTCTTATCAGGCAAAAAAGTAATTTCATGTTCTTGCAGTTCTTTTCTCTGTCTATTCAAATGTTAGATGCCCTTTCATCTTCTACAAATGATTTTCTCATAATCCGCAAAAAGTAGTTCATTCTTTCTAACAACATCATTATATTTTGAGTGAATTATCCCAGAACAATTAAGAGCTGTTCTCATGTGACACACTTATCTTTGGCTGTTTGTTTCAAAATTTGATTCAGCTGTGCCCTCCACTATTTTCTCATTTTGTGGAATGCATTTGTCAGTGTGGAGGAAAGAAAATAACACAGTAGGGGGCAGGGCAGAAGTCACTGTATTATAAGACGTTATTGCCTTTGGAAACAATGTTCTCCATTCTAGTTCAATGAGCTAATAACAATGCATTATTTTGTCAAAAGGCAGTTATTACTATCACTGCAACAAAACATCCTGTAATACTAAGCTATTACTGTGACACTTTCGGATAAATGAAGAAAAAGATTTTTTTCATCAAATCTTATTTTGTCATGTGTTACATTTTCATGTTTTCTTTTAGATATTGTATTTTATAAGAGCCAACCTACAAACAAAAGTGTGGACAGTTCTCACTGTGCACACTTAGCTCTATTGTTTGAACAAATTGTGTGACTTTAGATAATATAATTTCTCTAATTCACAACTTCGGCATCTACAGAATGGAGATTTGTGGAGTTGACTAGGAATATAATTAATGTGGCCAGCACAGAGCTTCACACCAGGAGACACTGAAAAAGAGGGAGGCATTATTACTACTATTAAACAATCTTAACCTACATTAAGGTTTTTGCCCCAGGATTCCATTAAACCAGGGCAATAAACAAACAAACAAAACCTTCAACCATGCTGGGTGCTTGTGTTTCACAGGTTTACCTGTAATTAGAAGAGTAAAAATCTTCTTTTTATCTTGTCTTAATGGAAGCCTTGAGCAGCAAAGGTATAAAGAGCCTATTTTCTAAAGTCCTTTGAAAAAACTATTTGCCCACTCAGACATTCTCTGATTCTTGTGACATGGTGGCATGATGTATTACTGATAGCCTTTTCTGACATCTTTTAGTTGCCTGCAATGGAGATAACACTAAAAGATAAACGTGAAGTCAGCTATCCAAGTGCAGAGAAAAAAGTAACATTTTTACATTATTAAGCAGAGCCCTAATCTGGGTTTGTTGTCACTGCTGAGTAACATAGCACAGAAAAATCTCCTGTTCACCGTAGTAAAATATAGGCAGAGCAAATTCTGTATGTTAGTTCATTAACACTTCCTTAATAAGAGCCTGCTATGCGTCAGAAACTGAATTAAACGCTGAAGACACAACTTTAAGATGGGGTGTCTTTCCCTAGCCCTCAGAGTTTAGCTGGGGAGACGTGCACATTAAGGGAAAATTAAAGATTTCCAGTCTGGACAAGAAAGAGGCTGTAGATTCATTTCTCCCAGCTTCTTTTCGCCAAGTATAGCTATAAACCCTGGAAATAATGCAAGAGGCAACGGAAGGAGAACTCTGGATGGTGGAAAGAGGAAGACGAATTTGTTTGTGATCCTATGACTAAAAGAAAAACATAGTGGCAGGGGTCTTACAAACCTCCACCCAACAGAGAAAGGCTACTCAGCCCCTCGTGCCAGATCTCCCATCAGAGAAGAGAAGGGAGCCCAAATGAGCTCATTCCTCCCCTGGATCAAATAGGAGCTTTAGGAACACCACCAGGCAAGCAGGGCAATGTATACAAGGGTGAGAGATCAAGACGCACTCTGGAAATCATCAGGCAAGGGACAGGATCTGCTTCCACATAGACAACCTGGGCAGCCAGGCGACACTGCCGGGGAAGCCACAGCAGGCAGCCTGGTCGGAAAGTCTCTTTGTCCCTGTAGACCTGAGACTCCCTTCCCCCACCAAGAGATTGGGTGAGTGGGCACCAATGGCAAAAGGGATCCAGCTACATTAAGAGTCTCTCCCAGAAGCGCGTTCTGTCCCTTGGGGAAAGGGGGAGACTCTCATCATCTAGAGGAACCAGGCAGCCCAGCTTTGGGGGACTCCTTTCTCCTCCTCAGGCACTGGAAGGGCCCAGTGGGATCCCCAGTGACACCAGATGAACCAAGCAGACAAAATGGCACTCTAAAGGCTCTAAAAATTAAATTGTCCCAAAGAAAAAAGAACATAAGTGTGAGTGAGGATGTAGAGAAATTAGAGCCCTTATATGTTGCTGGTGGGAATGCAAAATGGTGCAGACACTGTGCAAACCAGTCTGGTGGCTCCTCAAAGGGTTAAACATGGAATTAGAGCATTAAATATGGGATTACCCAGAAATTCCACTCCTATATATACACCCAAAAGAACTGAAGTCAGGCGTTCAAACAAAAACTCATACACAAATATTCATAGCAGCACTGTTCACAATAGCCAATGGGTAGAAACAATCCAAATGTTCATCAACGGCTATCCATCAACAGATAAACAAAATGTGGTATATCCATAGATGGAAAATTATTTGGTCATGAAAAAGAATAAAGACTCATACATGCCACAATGTGGCTGAATGTTGAAAACATTATGCTAAGTGAAAGTGCAAGTCACGTGTTTGAATTCCATTTATGTAAAATCTCTAGAACAGGCGGATCTATAGACACAAAAGTAGATTAATGCTTGCTAAGGACTGGGAGATGGGGAGACAGGGAGAGGATTCCTAAGGATACAGGGTTTCTCATTGTGATGAAAATGTTCTAAAATTGACTGTGGTGATGGTTGCATGTATCAGTAATTATATTAAAAACCACTGAAGTGTACACTTAAAAAAAAATTGAATTGTCCTTGGAACCACAGTCTGGAAAGGTAAGCCAGGAGCTGTGTGCTAATCCCGAGCAGGTGACTGTCTGCTAAAATAAAAGATTTAAATAGGACCTGGAGTCTCCTAACATAATTGTTGAAAGGTTGATACAGTTAAAAGTAACTATCATACTGAGAAAAGATGATCAACCAATGCCAACACCAAGATGAATCAGATACTGGAATTATGGGACAAGCAGCCTTCATAAAAACGTTTCAATAAGAAATTACATAGTCTCTTGAAACCAATGAAAATCTTAGCTGATCTGTCACAAAGATATTTAAGAATATAGCAAATGCCCTTAACTCGGGGAAGTAAGGCAAGGAGGAGTAACTTTTCACCCTATAACTTTCTGTATGCCTTGAATTATTTTCAATGAGCATGATTTTTAATAATAAAATTAAAACTAAAACATCATAAAATTAACTAAATTCCATTTTGAAAAGTGAGAGAAACAGCTACCCCATGACCCAGTACTAAAATGCCTTCCTTTTCTGTTAAGTAGCTAGTGTACTTTTTAATGGTTTTATATTGAGGTGATGAAAAAGTGAGTTGGTGGTTTTCCTTATGGAAAGATTTATGAGCCACAATTTCAAAAAAAGAAAAGAAAAGTACAACACTTCCTAGGAGCAAGTAAGTTCTATGAAACTGGCTGAGCCGAATTCTGATAGTGACTATGTACTGCACTGAATTTACCGTGTTCAATGTTTGAGGGAATAGAGGATTAAATACTTTTCTATTTTTATTTTTAAGTAGTGTCTTTTTGCTCTTTACTATTTTTGTTTTTCTAATTTATTAGAAACACTGAATATTATGATTAGAGGAATATTTGTCCTCTGCATCCTCTTGTGATTTAGGTAACAAACAAGTATGGCAGCAACATTTTTTTTTGAGTTATCACCACATACAAGGCTATAGGTACACTACACTCAGCTTTAAGAAATTATCATGTTTTTTAAAAACTACCACCACTTGGGAACAATTTTTATCTAGTTAATGATGTTGAACTCAGAGTAGAAAACATGGCTAGAAGTGATCAGTATTTACCCTACTCTTTTTCCTGAAGAGGCTGCAAGCTGAGTTCCACACTTTTGACTTAAATAAGTGGCATCAGCAGAAATCCTGGATACCAGCGCTCCTACAGAATAAAAGGACAATAGGAAGGGAACCCTCTATGTTTTAAATTTTGTTTTCTCATCTGTATTTGTTATACCTTCGAACTTTCCAAAGATCTGACCAACCATGGCGTGATGTTGTGATTTATAATAAGAAATACAAATTTGGTCTTCACCCCATTCCTGACACACAGCTCTTAAAACCCTCGAAATTTCCTGAGTGATGAGAGATAAAGTGTCATGTGTATTTTCATTAGGTGACTTTTGGAAAGTATCTAGGTCACCTAAGGCTGGGGGCTGGGGGCTGGTTGTCAATGGAGGTAACAATGTGATTAGAGGGTTGAAACTTTCAGTCTCACCCACAGATTGAATTCAATCACCAATGGCCAATGTTTTAACCAATCATGCCTATGTAATGAAGCCTCCATAAAAACCCAGAAGGACGGGGTTTGAAGAGTTTTGGGGTTGGTGAACGCACAGAGATGTGGGGAGAGTGGCGCGCAGAGAGCATGGAAGCTCTGAATTCCTCCTAACACCTTGCTCTACACATCTCCTTCCTCTGGCTGATCCTGAGTTATATCCTTTTATAACAAACTGGTGATCTAGGAGGTAAACTGTTTCCCAGAGTTCTCTGAGCCATGTTAGCAATTAAATCAAATATTAATCAGAGGGGGGTTGTGGGAACCTCTGATCTATAGCTGGCCGGTCAGAAGCACAGCTGACAACCTGTACTTGCCACTGGTGTCTGAAGAAGGAGTTGTCCTGTGGATCTGATGCTATCCCAGGGTAGATGGTGTCATAATTAAGTTCAATTGTAGTACACCAAGTTGGTGTCAGAGAATTGCTTGGTGGTGTCGGGAAAAAAAACCCACACATTGGAACTGGGTACAAAACCACACGTGGTCATGAGAAGAGTCACTCACCAAAGCAGTTGTACCTGTAGTTACATGACTGAGAGCCAAGCTCCCATGTTTGGCAATTAGAGCACGTAGAAAGGCAGTATTTATCCCTCTTATTTTATCAGGAAGCAACAGAGAAAATAGTAATACTGCCAAATCGATTTTTCTACTAAACCTGGAAGTCTGTGCAGAAAGCAAAGGACTAAGAAAAAGTATGATGTACACAATGCCAAAATAAGTGAGGTTGTTCATCGCCGGCGAGCTGCCACTCTTGTCATAGGCAACCGTTCTTTCTTCACGGCGGTAGCAAGAGCCTCTGCTTGTGCCAAAAACATCCTAGCTATGACACGCATGTGCAGATTTCAGCATTCCTGTTAGAGCAAAGTCTAAATATAAAAATTAACCCCAAAAGGGACTTGTCACCATCGGGGAGCATGAATATTTCAATTTCTGGATCCATCAGTTACTGGGAAGACACATGGTGTCTTAGAATAAACAAGTTATTCCTGAATAACTCTCTCAGTCTAAAGCGACAGAGGTAAGAAGAGTTGCCATTTTTGGAAAAACTTAGAAACCTATAAAAAAACAATCCTTTGTTAGGTTTATAAAATGATTCCAATAATACAGAAGTGTTGAAGGTTATACAGTCCACTTGCCGTCTCCCCTCCGGCTCAGTTGCTTTCCCCAGATTTAACCATGTTAGGTTTCATGACTTCATGTCCGGAAAAATTTACGTATTATTGCATGTAAATGATCCTTTCATTTCCACAAACATCTGTGTTTTACAGTTTTTCTAATTAACTGATATGTTGGTCAACTTTCCATTTAAATAGTTAAATCTACCATTTCTAATCACAATTGCAAAAATAGCACAATGTATGAATATTACTAATACTTCTCTTTTTGATGAACATTTGTGTTGTTTCTGGATCTGAAAATCAGTGAACATCTTTGCATTTAAGTAAAACTATTAGATAAATTCCTGAGAGTAGGATTCTGGATCACAAGAAATCTTGGTATTTTAAAATTGTCTTTCAACATGATTTGAGAGAACTTACTTATTCTAGCCAACACTGGCTATTAAAAAACATTCTAGTGTTTCCAATAAGATAGGGGAAAATGGTGTCTTCTTGTTATTTAAATTTGCATGTATAGTATGTGTGAATTTTAGCATTTTACCATATGGCTGGCTATTCACTATTTGTTATTTTTTTCTGTGAAATCTTTCATTTTTATTCATTTTTCTATTGTGAGAATGCTTTGCATACTAAGAAAATATGGCATTTGTCTGGCATAGATTTTATACTTTGCATATATTTTCCATAGTTGTCATTTTTCTTGCAACATGAAATTTTTTTGTAATACCAAATTTATACTTTTTTATGTGGTCCAATTTATGACTTTCCCCTCTCAATTTCTAAGTTAGAAAGAGTTTTTTCCATTCTAAAGTTTTTAAAAGTAAGGTTATTTCTTATGGTCTTTTTAGAATATCTCTTTTTAGTTTAAATGCTTGTATATCTGGTATTTATTTTAGAATAAAACTTCCAGTAGGGATTTAGCTTTAGTTTTTTGAGAAGAGCTATCCAAATGGTCCAATAGAACCTTCTGAATAATCTATCAGATGCTCAACAATTTTAAATATCCTCTTCACCAATATCTTGATTATGTTTATGTGTCTGTTTCTGAATGTCTTTCAATTTTCTTGATCTATTTATGAACTTATACCAAATTACTTTAGTGTAGCTTCATAGTACTTTTAAACCAATAAAAATGACTTTCTGCTAATTACTTTTCTTTATCAGACTATCCCAAGATGTTCTCACATGAATTATTGCTAAGTTAAAAAATCTGTTGCTATTTTAATTGAGATATAAATGAATTTATTGTTTAATTTTAGGAAAAATTACCAATAGGAATTATGTTTTTCTGTCTAAAAACAGGGTATGACTTTCGTTTTATTTAAGGCTTACTTCATATCCTTTAGTGAAATATTAAAATTCTCTTCATATAATGTCTGGATATCTTTAATTTGTGTTTATTCTTTTGTGTGTGTGTGTGTGTGTGTGTGTGTGTGTGTGTGTGTGTGTGTGTGTTTATTCTTAGATATCTTATATCTCTGTTGTTTTGATGGTGACAGTCTCTTCCCAAAATGCTGATAAAAGAAAAATGGAGAAGATATGATTTGTGAACTTGAGAAGGTCAGAGTTGAACTAGGAGTTTACAAACAAATAAAACTGGGAAAATAAACACATGCACAAAATGATGCGAGGATTCAGAGGAGACAGTGTCCATCTCAGCAAAATAAGTTTCCTAATAAAACGCAACATTTGATCTAGATGCTTAAGAATGAGTGGAGTCTCTAAGTCAATCAAAGGTTTAAGGACTTTGCAAGTAGAAGGCAGGGGAAATGCAAAAACAGGGCAATGAGAGAAGAAGGCACTCCTAGTGAGATGCTCCTGCTGGAATGGCAGGATGGCTGGAGCTAGAGATGTGTGGAAGGGGATTAGAAATGAGCTCCCATGGCCATGGTCTGGGCTATACATGCATAGTAAAGGGTCTTTCGTTTCAAGTTAAGGAATTGGAATAGATTAAATGTGTCCTATATTGTAAAAGGATTTAGGTAGCTGTGAAGAGGTTTATCCAAAACAAGGAGAGACAGGTGGCAGGGAACACCGGCAAGGGGAAGAAAGGTCAGGTTTGGACAGAGAATTTGAGGCCTCGGAAGCACATCCCAGTGGTAGCAAAGCTCCTAACATAAACATGATCTCATCAAATATTGAATGAATTAAAGAAAAAATAAATGAAAAAGCATGAATGCTTTGAAGTCAGGTATTTCCAGAAGTGCATAATGTATAATAATTTAATCTCAAGGTTTAAACCACTCATGCTATAAAACCAACAGACTTCTAAGAAGCGTAGTATTTTGCCTAATAAGCATGACAATATTAAGGAACTAGAATCTGGAACATAGCTCTGTTTTGAAATACAGCAGTAATTAAGTAATTACATTAATGTTTCAAAGCACTTGGGACAGTGTTTTGTACAAACTAAGTGCTGTATAACTGATATAACTGTTAAGTAAATACTGAATGCCTGGATGCACAGGCCCTGGATTAAAAACAGTAAAGTAGTCAATGTTTAAATCAGACCTCAGTTCCCTCTTTCTGAACTACTTACCCTGCTCTGGCTGTCCCCTGAGTTTGACTCATGCCACCTTTCTAAGTTGCAAACATCTCCATTAATCTGCCTTTTTTCCAAAATATCTCACAGAAAAGGATGTATTTACTGTAGGAGTGTGTTCAGGAACAGAGGAAGGAGGGAGCTTATGTCATTTGACACATGAAGGAAAGCTCTGCAGCTGGACCATTGTGAACCTCAAGGAGGATGATGGGCAGGGCTCAACTCAGGCCACTTGTAAGGAGTTCGGACTCTCTTAAGAGCAATGAGAAGTCAGTAAAGGGAATTAACAAGAGAATTGTGTGCTTAGACTTTCATGTAAAAATGATCCTTTCAGTTCACAGTGGAGAAAGAGATCTGAAGGAATCGAGAGCAAATGAGGAGTAGCTATTCCTGTAGTCAAAGTAAGAGATGATGGTGGCTTATACTATAGGAGGCTCTGTGGAAAGGGAGAAAATCACGGAGAGGAACTGGGGACCCATTCAGATGGAGAATTGAGGAGGGGGCAACCTCAAGAATGATGACTAACTTTTGTGCCATGAGCAACTAGGTACCATTCCCCAAGATGGGAAACTTTGGAGGAATTTCATGGAAAAGAACATGAGTTCAGTTGCTTATATGAATCCAGAGTTCAGTAAAGTCTGTGATAAAGAAATATGCTTGGGAGTTGTATCAGGCCCATCTCATGCATCCTATTACATCCTTTCAACCCCACCTCTTACTCTAACCAAAGCTGCTACAACCACCACTGCTATCCCCTCTCATCTAAGTTCCAACCAGATACTTGCAGGTCTAATTTGATAATGCTTATCCTCAGCCTTAGCCTTGTATCTCTGGATGGCTGCCTGAGGCTCGTATATGAACCCCCCAGAATGCGAGGGAGTTAACTCCTGTGACGCCATCCTTGATCAATGGGAAATAGAAGCTGATGAATAAATACTTCTTTTTCTTCTCCCCTGCACGGGCAAATCTGAGCTGCATTTTACAAGGCTGCTCAGAAGATCTCAGAAGGATCCAGCACCAGTTGCCGCTGCAGAAGTGGTAAACTTGACAATGCACCCTTCTTCTGGTTTTCCTCCTTCCCTGTCTTGCTTGTCCCATGCATTTCTGCCACAGCCTGGAATAACTTTCAAATAAACTACAAACCTTTGCCTCATTCTGCTTTCGGAGGAACCTAGGTTAGATAGGAGTTATCAGTGGGTAAGTGGTAATTCAAGTCCCAAGAGCGGATAAGATCACAGAAAGAGAGAGAAAAGAGTAAGCAGTCTTCAAAATCTGATATTTACTGATTGGATAGAACTAATAAAGAAAACTAAGCAGAGAATCCAAAGAGGAGGGAGAAACAGTGAAAGAGAAAGGGAGAGAGGGAGAGATGGGTAGAGAGAGAGAGAGAGAGAGAGAGAGAGAAAGGAGAGGGAGGTATCAAGGAAGGCACAAGAAAGGAATATCAAAGTAGGGAGTGGTCAGTTCTGTCAAATATTTCTGAGATCAAGAAAAATAAAGACCAAATGTGTACTATAGATTTGGCATCGTGGAGGCTAATGATGCTCATAACTGGGACCAGCCTATTTTTTTTTTTTAACAGAACACACGTTTAAAAGAACACATGGAGCTGAAATCGAAGATCTTCTCAGACTAGAACTCTCGGTATTGGTAAGCTAAATAAGCAAATAAGCAAGGGGGCTTTAAACACCCCTGGAGTCACATTGTATTGGGGGCTCTCTCTTTGTGAGATTGGTTTTTTCTGATGGCTTTTGGCACCACAGTGCTTGGTTCTGGTTGAGGGATACTAGAGAAGCTGGACTGATGAGTCTACTGCTGATTTCAATGTTGCCCAGCATACATTCGCTAACACCTGTGCCAAATTTAGGACAATTTTTAGCTCAGATGTCATCTTCGATCTTGTAAACATATGATGGGCTTCTCATCTGCAAGAGATTAACCCCAAAATTGAACCTGCAATGCTGTCTTAAGGTAATGATTGTATACCAAAAGGGAACCCTCTTGCACTGTTGGTGGGAATGTAAATAGATACAGCCACTATGAAGAACAGTATGGAGGTTCCTTAAAAAACTAAAAATAGAATTACCATATGACCCAGCAATCCCACTACTGGGCATATACCCTGAGAAAACCATAATTCAAAAAGAGTCATGAGGCTTCCCTGGTGGCACAGTGGTTGACAGTCCGCCTGCCGATACAGGGGATGCGGGTTTGTGCCCCGGTCCGGGAAGATCCCACATGCCACAGAGCGGCTGGACCCGTGAGCCATGGCCACTGGGCCTGTGTGTCCGGAGCCTGTGCTCTGCAACGGGAGAGGCCACAGCAGTGAGAGGCCCGCGTACCACAAAAAAAAAAAAAAAAAAAAAAAGTCATGTACCACAATGTTCATTGCAGCTCTGTTTACAATGGCCAAGACATTGAAGTAACCTAAGTGTCCATCAACAGATGAATAGATAAAGAAGATGTGGCACATATATACAATGGAATATTACTCAGCCATACAAAGAAACGAAACTGAGTTATTTGTAGTGTGGTGGATGGACCTAGAGTCTGTCATACAGAGTGAAGGAAGTCAGAAAGAGAAAAACAAATACCACATGCTAACACATATATATGGAAATCTAAAAAAAAAAAAAAAAGAAAAAGAAAAAATAATAGTCATGAAGAACTTAGGGGCAAGATGGGAATAAAGACACAGACCTACTAGAGAATGGACTTGAGGACACAGGGAGGGGGAAGGGTAAGCTGGGACGAAGTGAGAGAGTGTCATGGACATATATACTCTACCAAACGTAGGGTGGATAGCTAGTGGGAAGCAGCCACATAGCACAGGGAGATCAGCTCGGTGATTTGTGACCACCTAGAGGGGTGGGATAGGGAGGGTGGGAGGGAGGGAGACACAAGAGGGAGGGGATATGGGGATATGTGTATACGTAGTGCTGATTCACTTTGTTATAAAGCAGAAACTAACACACCATTGTAAAGCAATTATACTCCAATAAAGATGTTTAAAAAAATGTACATTCACTCAAAAAAAAACATTTTGTGGGAATTTACCTGGTACTTTAACCACTCCCCAGTTGATGTGAGTTACTGATACCAAACACTTCCTGTTAGAGCAAAGGCAGCAGATTTGCTAGAATTCCTCCACGTGTGTTTTACAGCTAAGGTGACTTCCAATTCTAGTTTGACACCATCACAAAAATACCACCTTTTGTTTCCTAACAAAATCCTGCCTGATTATCATTTCTAACGGTTCATGGTAATTTTTCCCTGATTTCTACACAAAGCTGGCAGAGTACTTGGACGAAACGCTCATAGAAATGCAGACATGTTTTGAAATATAAGATTTCTCAGTGTCTAAGGTAAAAGAAAGAGCTCAGTATTGTATTCTAAGACTATGGTTATAACTTTTGATGGAATATAATGCTAATAAAGAAAATTAAATTTTGGATTAAGAGAAATCATTTGGATAGTTCACATGAACACGTCAATGATGAACACGTCAACTCTTGAACTGAAATGCTTCAGTCCCACACAGACATGCTATCAGGATGATCAGGCATCCTTAATAAGAACAGCTAATACTTACTGTGTGCCCAGCATGGTTTTAATGCTTTACTTATCCTGAGTCTAAATTTTTAAAATAACTGTATGAAGTATGTATCATTCTCTCTATTTCGTAAGTAGGGAGACTGAGATATAGGAAGTTTAAATAACTTGCCCAGGTGAGCAGAGCTAAAATGTAGCAGAGGCAGAATCCAAGTTCTAATAATCTTGCCTCAAATCCATATTCTAAACCCTGAGAGTAAGAGTGAAACATAAGGAAGCAAACAGACCACTTAATTCCTCCTTTATGTATGGGAGCTTTTCATATTCTTACATGTCCAAAGTTAACAGTCAAAAGTAAGAGAAGTTCAGAAACCAGTCTAAGGTAGCCCATCACCAGACACACAGAACAGAGGACCCAATGAGACGATTGACTGATGGTTAAATACAGCGGTTATCAAATCTACATGGCACCACAGTCAAAAGACTAGAAAAATCAAACTGTGTAACCTGAAATACACCCTTCTCACGCCATTCTTCATCGGATTTCAAAGTCTCTAGCAAAAGGGCGGATCTACGGAGACAAGAATTCAAAGAAGAGGAGGAATTACCAGTCGGAAAGAGTAATGTTTGCTTCTGCTCTTTCTGCACAGCTGCTGAAACAGGCCTGTCTGGACTCTGCTCTGAGCCACCACCCTTGGGGTGATGGGCAAAACCTCTTCATTGCATTTGGCTTTACTTCTTGCAATAATGTTAATGTGAGAAGGCTGTTTAAAGGTTGTCCTAAATTTAAAAGCAGTTTCTAACCATTAAAATTTGTCTATGCTGAAGTTTAAAAAAGGTTTTACGCTCAAAAATGAACATATAGGGCTTCCCTGGTGGCGCAGTGGTTGAGAGTCCGCCTGCCGATGCAGGGGACGTGGGTTCGTGCCCCGGTCCGGGAAGATCCCACATGCCGCAGAGCGGCTAGGCCCGTGAGCCGTGGCCGCTGAGCCTGCGCGTCTGGAGCCTGTGCTCCACAACGGGAGAGGCCACAACAGTGAGAGGCCCACGTACTGCAAAAAAAAAAAAAAAAAAAGAACATATAATACCAGGAAGATTTAACTGAGCATAAAACTAGTTGCATCTCATTTCAGGAAAAAAAACTCATACTGAACATCTCTACTTATTTTCCTGTACTTTACAAGTCCAGAGATATCTGAAATAAAATATCATATTCTTCTGTGTCTTCAAAATCTGTTTCTTAGACATATTTTCCTTTGATGATGCTATGATCCTCGAAGTGATTTATACAAGAAACGTTCATTTTGAAATATAACCATGGCTCCAAATCCCAACTAAACATGTATGTCAACATCTTATTTGATTTTATTTATCTTATAAATTTTATTTATTTATTTATGGCTGTGTTGGGTCTTTGTTGCTGCGCGGGGCTTTCTCTAGTTGCTGTGAGCGGGGGCTACTCTTCGTTGCGGTGCACGGGCTTCTCATTGCGGTGGCTTCTCTTGTTGCTGAGCATGGGCTCTAGGCACGTGGGCTTCAGTAGTTGTGGCACGTGGGCTCAGTAGTTGTGGTTCACGGGCCCTACAGTGCAGGCTCAGTAGTTGTGGAGCACGGGCGTAGCTGCTCCGCGGCATGTGGGATCTTCCCGGACCAGGGCTCGAACCCACGTCCCCTGCATTGGCAGGCGGACTCAACCACTGCGCCACCAGGGAAGTCCCAACATTTTATTTTAGACAACATCTTGAGCTTCAGCATTCTCACATGCAAAATAAAAATAACAGTACTCACTTTATAAAGGTAGTTAAGACCGTATGTGAACGTGCCTGCAGGATGACTGTCACATAATAAAGGCTTAAAAACAGTGATTACATCTCAAATTCAGTTCTTCACACATCAATTCACTGGTTTCAATAAATTGTTTTGTCATTCAAAAGATGCTCATTCAGTGACCCTAATGGGTCATCAAGACACTCTACAGGATTCTTAGAAATAATTGAAATTGATGGTTCTTGGAATATTTAAGCACCATACCTCCACCAGGCAACAATGAAGAGGATTATCTGCTTAAGATGCTCTCTTTGGCTTGAAATGCTTGTTTAATGTCACAGAGGGAGATGAGAAGTCCATTGGCAGGTTGGCAAATACATCCTTCCTCTTTTGGAAGTTTTGGACATTGGGATTGTTGATTCTTGCCTCTAAATATGCTGTGTGCTGGTTGGCCTCTTATAGAGCAGAACTGATCCCATGAGGGAACCTGGATAAATACACTTAGCCTTCTCAGGTCAAGGTGGCAGCTCTCCTAGGGCACTTGACTTATATGGTTCAGGGCTGGGCTGAAAGCTACCATCTCTGATAATTCAGGATACATTCCTTCCAGAATGTGTGGGACTTAAAAATGTTGAGATGGTTCTTTATTCTTTGGGATACATGGAAAAATAGTCTTGAGGATGTGGGCCATTCTGAATCTGTTGCATTACTTCCATTAGGTTGAACCTATGGCATAGGGATGAGTTAGTTTATAAAAACAAAACCATGTAAAAAACAAACTTTTTCCATTTTCAACTGGTTTCCGGAGTAGTATAATCTAGAAATTGCATTTTATATTTCAGCTGAAAAGAAGCAAATAAAAAGTTTGTGTATGACTATCTCCTATCAGAAAGTCTCCTGTGTGGCTCAGTAATCTGCTGGCATGAAAGGAATGTCAAGTCGATTAAAGTATCATCCTAGAAAGGAGAAGATTTTGTCAGATACAGAGACCATTTCCTGGGACTTAGTTGTATCTTGGGAACGTCTATGTAACATTCCACATGTGTGTATGTGTGCATCAAAACGTAAGTATCAACAGCTTGCATGTGTCACCTTGATGGTCTTGAAATAAAGTTAAGAACAGAGCAAGATTAGAGCAAGCAAGAGCTGTACTACAATTTCTGAGCTATGTGAAATGGCTGGTTCTATCCCTTAACCATATCCGAGGAGATGTGGTGAACACAGCAAGGTGGAGATTTTTAGGCAAGGGTTTCTAAGAATAATGAGGAGAAAAGAGTAGTTTTAGGGGAAAAAAAGTAGCTATGGAAAAGTTGACAGTCTGATGTTCATGTAGATGTCTTTTTGGAGGAATGAAGAGATTTTCCTAAAAAACCATATACAGCTATTTGCAACTTTTATCTTTTTGAGCAAAAGTTTCCTGGAATGGTAAAGTTGTACTAGTGAAAATAGTTCAACAGTACCATTTTCTAAAGGTATATAGTAAGCTGTATGTGTGTAAATGGTTTTGGTTCTCAAATGCATCTAAATTTTAAGAATCCGAATTCAATTAGGATTAAGGATTCCAAAATTAGATTAATGATAGAGGCTTAAAGAAATTAAATAACTTGTATAAATCCAATTAGTTTCAGAGCCAGTATTTTCACCCAAACTATCATGTTCTTTCTCCTTCCACGCTGCCCCTTCTGTAGAAATTCTTGTTATAGTCATGTCACCACAAGGTAAAGTGAAATGTCTAGTTCATAATTGAATTAATCATGATAGTTTTTATATAGTCTAGTACAACTATCTTTGTAGAATATCATACTTGGGGCTTCCCTGGTGGCGCTGTGGTTGAGAGTCCGCCTGCTAATGCAGGCAGGGGACACACGTTCGTGCCCCGGTCCGAGAAGGTCCCAGATGCCGCGGAGCGGCTGGGCCCGTGAGCCATGGCCGCTGAGCCTGCGCGTCCAGAGCCTGTGCTCCGCAACGGGAGAGGCCACAGCAGTGAGAGGCCCGCGTACCACAAAAAAATAAAATAAAATAAAATAAAATAAAATATCATACTTGGATAGTAGAATACCCTGGTTAGTGCAATCATGATGTACTTATTTATAATAAATATCCTACACAATTCCAGAAACTAATTCAAGGTGTCTCAGTTACTGCCTAACACCTTATGGAAAGGGCCTTGTGGTTAATTTAATTTGGATCATGGAGTCTAGTACAGCAACTTGTACATGCTAGGATAGATAAGATAAGGATATGATAAAATATTTTTAGCACGTAAAGTACATTGAAGATAACTTCAATAATTTACTTCCTTAATAAATGAGTTTTAAGGATCTCTTTTTTTACTGAAGTATAATTGCTTTACAATGTTGTGCTAGTTTCTGCTGTACAGTGAAGTGAATCAGCTCTATGTATGCGTACATCCCCTCCCTCTTGGACCTCCCCTCCCCCCATCTAGGTCACCACAGAGCACTGAGCTGAACTCCCTGTGCTATACAGCAGGTTTTTATGATGCTTTATTTCAGAATTCTGTCCTCCAGAATGCATCTACCCTCATTTAAATTAATGAACAAAAGAGAACATGAAATGCTGGAGGAATGAGTTTTACAAATACTCTTTCAATAGTTGTAGGAAATTACTGAGATTGAATTTCAAGACAGCATAAAGTTGGGAAGAAGGGGGAAACTTTATTTTGGAGAATATGATTTCTCATATCTGTGGCTCATTTTTTATTACTTCTTTTATGCTAGTTTTACCTCCCTTTTCTACAGCTCTTCTTTGAAACTCATATTGTCCTCGCAGGAATGAGATTTCCTTCTTCTCAGGGTTCTCAAAATAGAAGCCTCTAAATCCATTTATATAAAAACCCTAAACCTTAATTTCTAACTACTATTACATCTCTTTTCTATTACTTCTCTAATATAACCATTTATTCTAGATAAATCTGGTTTTCCCTCTCTCTATTCTCTCACCTTTAATTTGTTTCTTTGAAAAAAAAGAATAAGAGATACTTTCTTGTTGATCTTATTTCTTCTCTTATCTATTAAAGAAAATTCTTAAGTTAAACTTTCAGCCTCTTTATTCAAGTATCTCCAGAAATGGTCCTAGAAATCACCTGAAGGAAGAGTAAGCAGAGTTCCCTCAGGATTTGCTTCCTTCCACAAATCCATCACCACTACCATCCTGCAAGCCAGGGTCATTTTTACATTTTAAAAATGAATTCTACTTCTGCTTCAAAAGAGGAAGTAGAAATAGTTTTCCCTATTCTTCCTGCTAAGTACAACTAAAAACCTTGGAAATATATTTAAAACAAGCATAAGGAGGCTCTCAAGGTTGGAGAAATGAAAACTTTGAGCCCAAGGAATAACATGGTGGTGAATTTCCAGAGTTTTCTTTTTGTCTCACATACCCCAGACTGGGTTCCAAAGGAGCCAGAATCCTGGAAACCCTCGGGCAGAGACAAAAACAAAACAAAACAAAGACACCAAAAGAGGCTGCTCTCTCTAGCTGATGAACCAAGAGTGGCAGCCTAGAAGGACAGAATACTTTTACATGATAATTGCTCTTCTTCAGGCAAATGCCACAGACAAATAAAAAGAAAGAAAAAGAAAAACAATTGTAAGCCAGGGGGAAATTAGGTTTCCACCCTCAACAAGCTGCAAGAAGGCACCCTAACACCCTGCAGGGTGGTGTCAAGCCAAGTTGGGAGCTGTGACATTCTCACCAGGTAGTAACAAGGTAGCCCTACCTTGAGATGGTTCAGAGGCTGCACAATGGAGAGTCAGGACTTTCACCATCACTGCTAAGTGATAATGTGATAATGAGGGATTATTATCAGTGATAATGAGGCAACACCCTCCTATGGTTTCAGTGAAGGACACATGGGGAGCAGCTCTCCTCCAGTTCCCAGAGAGAATGGTACCAGTTGAGGACTGGTAAGGATGAGGAGGAAAGCCTGGACCCCCAGCCCAACCCAGCAGTAATGAGAAGGCTCTTTCCTGCCCCTGCACTTGAGTCACAGCAAGTGAGCAGTAAACTTGTACCTCCTCCACTTCTTGGCAGTAGTGAGGCAGCACTCTACAACTCCTGCTGGAGCAGTTTCAGATAAAGTCTGCTAAAACACAGAACAGAAACAAGACGCAGAACCTCACAATTTAATGCCTTAAGTGTCCCAGTGTCAGTGGAAAATCATTCATCATACCAAGAACCAGGAAAATCTCATCTTGAGTGAAAAAAGATAACAGACACCAACACCAAGATAGTATAGATATTAGAATTATCTGACAAGAATTTTAAAGCAGGCATCATAAAAATGTTTTAATGAGGAATTATAAACACACTTGAAACAGATGGAAAAATAGAAAGTATCAGAACAGGAAACAGAAAATATAAAGAAGAACCAAGTAGGAATTTTAGAACTGAAAAATATAATAAACTGAATTTAAAAATGAGTACATGAGCTCAACAGTAGAATAGAGGGGACAGAGGGAAAAAAAAATCAGTGAACTTTAAGATAGAATATGAATTACCTAATCTGCAAAGCAGAGAGAAAATAAACTGAAAAAATAAAAAACACAAAAACTGAACAGAGCCTCAGGGAAGAGTGAGACTATAACAAAAGATCTAACATTTGTTATTAGAATCCCAGAAGAAGCAGAGAAAGAAGACAGAGGTAAAAGTGCTCAAACTTTCTAAATTTGGCAAAAGACATAAATAAACCTACAGATTCAAGAAGCTGAGTAATTCCCCAAAGTAAAAGTACAAAGAAATCCACACCAAGACAAATCCTGGTCAAACTTCTGAAAAATAAAATCCAAACAAAAAGTCTTGAAAGTAGCAAGAGGGAAATGAAACACAGAGGAAAAACAATTGGAATGGAAGTGCATTTCTCTTTGGAAACCACAGAGGCCAAAAGAAGCTGCTTGATATTTTCAAGAGGTGAAATAAAAGAACTGTTGACAGAGAATTCTATATCCAGCAAAAGTATCCTTCAAAACGAAAGGGGAAATCAAGCAGTCTCAGATGAAGATGCTAAAGAATTAGTCACTGGCAGACATACCATAGAACTACCATACAATCCCACTACTGGGCATATATCCTGAGAAAACCATAATTCAAAAAGAGTCATTTGGGCTTCCCTGGTGTGCAGTGGTTGAGAGGCCACCTGCCGATGCAGGGGACGCGGGTTTGTGCCCTGGTCCGAGAGGATCCCACATGCCGCGGAGCGGCTACGCCCGTGAGCCATGGCCATTGAGCCGTGCATCCGGAGCCTGCGCTTTGCAACGGGAGAGGCCACAACAGTGAGAGGCCTGCGTAACGCCAAAAAAAAAAAAAAAAAAAGAAAAAAGAAAAGCATTCCTGAAATAGAAATTGATAGGAACAAGCCCCCATAAATAAAGGCAGATATCTTCAAAACTAGAAATGTTAACCAGAAAACACTGTTTAGCTCTATATAGTAACTGGTGTGCTGGGATAGACAATCAATCAATCAATCAGTCAATTAGTAGGTAAGTAAATAAGTCATCTAGGAAAGACAGGTAGTAACTTGGGAAGGGTCTCATTATGTGGTCACAATTTGACTCACTTATCAGAGTTCGTGGTAGGGTCCTGATGTTTGCAAGTTCAGAGTCTTCACTTAAATCAAGGCAACCCAAATTTATCCATCTCTGCAGACTGACATTAATTCAACTCATAAGAGACTGACGTTTACACGAGCAGGAACATTTGGGTGCTCTTTCTTTGCTGACCCTCTCTCTTTAACCCCCCTCCATTTTTCTGGATATTTCTCATCCGAGGCCCCCAATCAATTGCCCCATCTTCATTTGGGAAACATATCTCCCTGGTTCCTTCTTGCATTCTTTGAGATGAATTATTTCAATAGAATATTAATGGAGCTTAATGGACCTTATTCATCACTAAAGGCAAAAATTGAACAACAGTCCTGTGATGGAACAAAAATGGGTACTCTGATTTCACTTTAAACTGAACTATAATCTCAATTATAACTGAACTGTAAATGTAAAGTTTAGTATTTATTTCTTCATTAAAAAATTGGTACACCCCACCCAAGTGAGCATGAATTTTTCACAAAGACCATACGCTCAAGTCTTCTCTGAGGAAAGGAAAATTTCTCCCAGGAATTTGACTTTGACTCTGCCCTTTATAAAACAGCAATCTCTGCATTATTCTTACTAAGAACATCTGTTTCCTTCCTGGGATTGACCTGTATTATAAAGTCCACAACTCCGTATAAATAGCTCCCTCTTTGGCATCCAGTACAAGCTCAATAGATACTTTACTTTTAATTTCACAGTAAGTGGAAGAGGAGATATAGAAGAAGAATGTGTCTTATTACATTAACCAAAGACATCCTTTATTCCTTCATTGCTGAGCCTTACCTCAATTTTCTCTTTCCCTACCTAAGTGCTTCCTTTATGTACTTTTCATAATTACAATTAATTAGCTAGTTATGCAATAATTATTTTAATTATACCATGCTTGATTCCATGCAGGACTCTAAGATCCTTGAGGGCAGGAACCATGTCTATCTTGCATGTCTGTCTGTTCCCAACACCTTTTACAGGCAAATAGTAGGAACTCAATAAATATTTGTCCAGTGGATGGATGGATAGAGAGGAAGATGGCAAGTGACTAAAGCTCTCTGTGCCTAGTGTTCTTATATGCAAAATGGAGATGTTATGAAGATTAAATGTGATACCATAATGCACATAGAAGTGTTCAGGGCCCTTCTTTCCTTCCTCCGTATCCATCCATCATCCAGCTATATATTTAACCTGCATCATAGAACACAAAAGGATGATTAAGGTCTAGTGAAGGTTAAAAGTAGCTAGACTCTGCATTTGTTATAATCTAAGATAAATATATAATTATAAACATTTCCCCAGCTATTAAACATTTCTGAAACCACTTCATTTGAAGAATAATCTACTGTTTTCACTTTTTTTTTTTTTTTTGTGGTATGCGGGCCTCTCACTGTTGTGGCCTTTCCCGTTGCGGAGCATAGGCTCCAGACGCACAGGCTCAGCAGCCATGGCTCACGGGCCCAGCCGCTCTGCGGCATGTGGGATCTTCCCGGGCCGGGGCACGAACCCGTGTCCCCTGCATCGGCAGGCGGATTCTCAACCATTGAGCCACCAGGGAAGCCCCTAATCTACTGTTTTAACAAGCTGTAATTAAGATAATTATTTTATATTGTTGAATATTTGTTATATATAATTGTTCAATATTATGACATTATAAGGGTAAAGTTAAGGCTTTTTTTATCTATGATTTTTTCCTTGAAAGAGACTCTTGTACTTTGAATTATGGGTCAAAGTATATGAACTATTTTTTTAAACTTTGTCTAATAAAAATATGTGGTTTTTATGAGTTTAAATATTATAGATGTGTATAAAGGTGGAAAGCCTTCTGTAATATTTCATGCCACAGTTCCCAAAGCTAACCACTGTTGGTAATCTGGTATGTGTCCTTCTAGATTTTATATGGGACTTTGCTTTCCGTGTTATTTTGTACCTGATTCCTACTTAACACCAAAATACAAGGAAGAAGGCAACAATAGAACTTATTGCAAAAGTCTTGGTTGGGGTGGGGGGGATGGATATTTATCTATAGATAGATAGACAGATACATTTTATGTTAATGATAAAACTATATACTCTCTAGCTTTGAAAACTGGTGCTCTGATTTTATTCTTTATACAGTTTCTTGGGGATTTTCTTAGCATAAACACTATGTTAACTCGGTTTTTCCTCATGGGAGATTATGAGTTCATGAAGCAAGAAAGAAATGGTCATTAAGATTACTTTTTCTTGTTCAAAATATGAATATACATTATTCTAAGACACTCTTCCTTCTCCTCAAAAAAACTTCAGTGAAAATTTTTATTAAATAAGGGATGATCTTAGCCAAAACATCTCTTCTGTCAGTATCTATATTAATAATGTTGTATGTTTATATTTTTCTCCTTAATCTTTTTGTCTTAGTCATACATGATTAAAAGATTTGTCGAATTCTTTTTTCAGTCTAAAGAACCAGCACTGTACAGATTTGTTTTTGTGGTGGTGGTGGTTCTTACCTACTTCATTAAATTTTGCTTTTATCTTTATCTTTTTATCTTTACTAATTTCTTCTTTCGTCTCTTGTTATCTTTTCTAATTTCAGTTTTGTTCAATATTTCCTATTCATTAATAGACATCTTAAAACCATAAAGTTTCCTCTGGGTTATAGATTTAGTAATGCCCTATAGGTTTTGACATATAACATTTTCATCCACATTGATTTTAAAATGTCTTTTATTTCATCTTTATTTCCACTTTAATTCAAGAGTTAAGAGTGTATTGTTGGGCTTCCCTGGTGGCGCAGTGGTTGAGAGTCCGCCTGCCGATGCAGGGGACGTGGGTTCGTGCCCCGGTCCGGGAAGATCCCACATGCCGTGGAGCGGCTGGACCCGTGAGCCATGGCCGCTGAGCCTGCGAGTTCCAGAGCCTGTGCCCCATAATGGGAGAGGCCACAGCGGTGAGAGGCCCGCGTACCGCAAAAAAAAAAAAAAAGAGTGTATTGCTTATTATTTCCAAGAGATAATATTTGAAGGACTCTCTTTTCACTACAACTTGTAGCATTTTTAACTATGAATTTATTGGATTTTCTCTCTAGTATGTGATCAGTTTTTTGTATATTTTCCATGAATATTTGAAAATCATGTATATTTCTTGGGTTTGGAGTCAATGTGTCTATAATAAAACTCCTCTGTACTTTTTATATTTGTCAACTTCAGCCATTAAATTCTGAAAAAGATACATTAAATGTCCCACTCTGGCTGTGGTTTGGTTGAATCTAAGAAAATGTATATCTAGATAGATAAATAATATCAGTGTGTATGTACTTCGATGATTATGCCTTGTGTTTATTGAGAACAAGCATCTTCATGTGTCTTAAACCATTAACTTCCACTTTTCTGAATCATCACTGTGTTTTTTAGCATTATATTTGGCAAAGGACCTGGGTTCAAAATCTATCTTCTCTTTTGTCATTAGAACTTCAGACTGTTTGTTTAAGCTCTTTGAGCTTTAGTTTCCTCATTGGTAGAACCAAAATAATAACAATCCTTCCTACCTTAATAGATTATTATAAGGAGCAAATGAAAGTCAATAATGTAAAAGTTTTTTTAAAGTTGAGTTTTTTCAAATATGAAATTATTATTATTATTATTTTGTAAGTTTCAGACCTATGGCTGATATGTCTCTAAGACTGCCTTTGGGTGGCATAAATAAGTAAAATATAAAGTTTGAAGAAAAATTTTAAAATTTATTCTAAGGTATGAAGTCTTTGCTATGAACCTGGACCAAAACTGTGAAAGCCATTTTATATAAGTTTTCACTAAAAAGTCACCGATAAATGGATGCTAACTCTTTAGCTTTCTTAAAAAGTTATTTCATTAAACTATTTTATTCACCAGAGCATTATGGAAGAAGAGATAAAATGCCACTCTTGAGTTTAGAAATAAATACTGCTATTTTTCACAGCTAGAGCACTGAATGTGAATCCTCTTGAAAGTTTATTTTATCCCCTAAATTAACTTTAGTGCATTTGTTTTAGAACATTATGCTCTTATATGTGAGTCAAGGGGCATATGGTCTCTTTTTGGGAAAATAAAGAACAGATGTGTGGTTTAGATAAGTACACATAAACATGTGAAGGTCAATGGCAGGTGACTCAGCATTTTCACCATATTGTGGAAGGGATATGAATAATTTCCTTACAGGAAATGTAATCCTTGATACGGTGACATCAAAGAAACCATTATTTATTTTATTAGATAAGCATAAAAAGATCTAATAAAAAGACAGCTTTCTTCTTTGAGTTGTTAATAATTCTCTGGAAGCCTGGGAGATGAATTTAAGAAAATATGCTGAAAGCCAATCCAAGTACTGAACACACACATCAACCGAGAGCCACGTTCACCAAGAACAGCAACTTCTTAACTATACCGTACCTTTAATTTCTTTGAATATACAGTTCACTTTGCATGAGAAGACTGTGGGTAACTTGGCTCAGTAGGGTGTTTTACTTATCTTTAAATATTGAAACCCTTTATTGGAATCCCTTGAAATCAAAGGAAAGAATCTAACTTTGGATAGAAAAAAATTAAACCATAAATTTTTGAAAACTTTTGACATCTTTTTGTAATTTTGCCTTTCTCTGCTAGAAATTTCCATTTTGGTCAATTCAACAGTTTTCTGGATAACAGAGCAAGTCTTAAATCTGAAAAGTTGCATTCATTTTGCCTTCAGAGTGGATCACTTTCATGTTCTCTCAACTGAGGCCAAATCCTTTCCGGCTCCACATTTTTTCCCACAGCTTTAGGAAGCTAGTTCAGACTCGAAATCCTTGAACCTAGACTCCAGAAACATTTTTCTTATTAGTTCCCCATGTACCAATTTCTAACTATACCAAATAATAATAATAATACAAAAATAGTAAGTGTATCCTTAGATTCAACTATTCATTTACATCTCACTGATGTGTGCATTTATTAATTAATTTAATAATCCATCACTTATCATGTCTATGCTAAGAACCCTGCTATGTGCCTGGAGAAATGGAGATAATATTGTTTAAAAGACCTGTTTGGGGGCACTGGGGGATCTCGGATTATAGTGCAGAGGAGAGATGTAAACAAACTATTTCAAAGTGATGCAACAAGGAATGAAATGAATATTTTCCCAGGGATTAAGAGAGCACCGAAGAGGAAATGAAGATTTGTATCTGCTTTGGTCGCCATTATATTCCAGCACCTGGAAAACTAAGACCTGTGGCACTTGGTGAATGTATGACAAAAGCATGGACGAATAGATGGATACGTAGATGGATGGAAGGCTCAAGGATGGTTTCTTAGAAGAAAAATCAATTCATTTGTGGATTGAAGACTATAAAGGTGTACATGAAAGAGATACTTCCACGTGGATGGCCTGGTATAGAGAAATAAAATAGCTTTAGCTTGGGCTTCCCTGGTGGCGCAGTGGTTGAGAATCCGCCTGCCGATGCAGGGGACACGGGTTCGTGCCCCGGTCCGGGAAGATCCCACGTGCCGGGGAGCGGCTGGGCCCGTGAGCCATGGCCACTGAGCCTGCGCGTCCGGAGCCTGTGCTCCGCAATGGGAGAGGCCACAACAGTGAGAGGCCCGTATACCGGAAAAAAAAAAAAAAAAAAAGCCTTAGCTTGTTCAGGGCACAGACAAGTAGATCAACATGATGGAGAAGAGTGTTTAGCGAAACGACAGGGAATGAGATTACAGATGTTAAAAGAAACTAGAACATGAAGAACATGAAAGGCTTTTCATACATCACCAAGAAATGTAGTTTTGGTGAGTAATAAAAAAATACTAAAGATTTTAAGTAAGAAATTGACGTGATCTGATTTGCCAGGTCATAAGAGGGACAGAGCTACAGGGAAGCAAAGCATTTGAGAGTTGCAGCCACAGCGTGGTTGAAATTACCACTCTGGAATTCAGATTGATAAAATATACACTTTCTCCTTTTAGAATTACTCAGGGATTCCGATAACCTTGAGAGGAAGGATAGCATAGTGGCTAAGATCAATCATACTGGACCCAGACTGCATAGGCTTAAACCCTAGCTCTGCCACTTGCCAGCTGTGTGACCATGGATGGGTTGCTAAGCCTCTCTGGGCATCAGTTTCTTCAACGGAAAATGAGGATGACAATAGTAGTGCTTGTGTTGTAAAGTTGATCGTTACAAGGATTAAACAAGTTAGTCTGTAAAGTGCTTGGAAAAGTGGCAATAGAGTTTGTTAAACTTGTTAAATTACAACCTTATATATTGATTCACAACTATTTTGTCTACAATATGCATATATGTTTTAATTTTGTTTTCATTTCTGTAAAACTACACATATATGTTCTTTATTTTCTGTGTCTTGAAAGTTTTATTTAATTTTTACCCTAAGCTAATTCTAAAATGGGTTGTGGGATAAACCAACAGTAGAACTTACAAACATTCAGATGCTCAAGATCCTATTAAATACGGCCTTCCACACTGAGCATGTAAAAGATCCAGAGAGAATCTGTGAGAATGATCTTGAAGAAAGTGTTATTGGTATGCAGCAGGGAGCCACGCACCACCACCCAAGAGAAGAAATGGGGTGAGTGACCTCCTTCACCTCAACTTCCTCAGGACCAATCAGAGAGCTTCCGCTGTTTTCCCAGCAGTTGAGAGATTTCACTCACTTCTTGAGTTTGAATCCTTCCTGAGAATTGCAAAAGGCAGAAGACAGGCTGGCCAATTCTTCCAGGGGCAGAAGTGAGAAAAGGGGTTCTGCATAACGCTCAGAAAACGTACCATAGCAAAGTAAGTATGACTGCTCCCCGGGGCCAGGGGAACAGGACCACAGTTCAGCAAGGGTCTCAAGGAGACATGCTGGGGAACAGGCATCTGCAGAGGGAAGCTCAAGTTTCCTAGGTACTGTGGAAGGAGAGAAAATGAGAAGCCAGAGGAGTGTCCCTTATCTGCATCTAGGGAATTGCCAGTAAAAGATCTCCAGCAACGGGGAAAGATCCCATCTCTAAGTCAAAAAGTGTGTTTGAACCTAGACCTGACTCAGACCTAGTATGAAGATGGCTTATGAGAACAAGCACTTTCTCATCCCCCTACATCTCTTCGCTCCCCCCTTTCCAATCCCAGGGCCACTGGACCAGAAGTCAGGGTAAGTGAGTCGGGGAAGAGAATCAAAGCAGGAGGTAGTCCATGTCCCACAACGCACTCCCGCAGAAGGTGGAAGCATTATTGGACATTTTAAGTACCAAAATGAGACAATTTTCTGACTTAAAGTGATTTTAATCTTTGGCATGTGTTCTACCAAGTCCTATAACTGCTTTTTTTGGTTCATAGGCAGGGGGAAATCTAGCTTCCTGAGCACCAAGACACCAGTGAGAAAAGGAAATAAATGTGCTCTGTGAATTGCATCCTACAAATTGTACTTGTTCTGGGTACTGGTTATAACTTTTTAATTCTGCCTTCTGTTTTATCCATTTGCACATTTTACTCCAGATGAAATAACTCACTCTATCCGCCACTCAGTAATTTTATTTCCAGCCCTTTTCTCATGCCTTCTCTTCCAACTGACATGAAAGCGCTCATCACATTCAGGACTTCTAACAAACCCCCCTTATTCTTGTGATGCCAACAAACCCTTTGATCAGTGCTTCTCAACCTTCCATCTTGGATGAATTTCAGAGTCTTTGAATCCCTGAAATTTTCCCCTAGTATTTGGATGAATGTGTGCATGTACTTTTTTTTTTTTTTTTTTTTTTTGGTGGCAGAATTTATAGCTTATACCAGATTCTCAAAAGAGGACTAGGAGAAAAAAGTAAAGAAAAATCTGTCTTTATTCCTTCCTCTCCTATAGCTGAAATAAATTAAAAATATGCCTGTCCAGGTCTACACAAAATTATGAAGGAGGTGAAGTTTTCTTCTCTGAACTTACTATCCCTAGGGCTCTTTGGTCTTTCCTTCCACCTTTTGACCCTCTAGTGATAGACAATATTAGTATCAGGCATATATTCCTTAAGTTACTGATGTACCTTTCCCCAGAAATTCTCATTTAATAAATCAATTGCCTCATAAATCAATTTCAAGATGTGGTAAAGTTGGGGGAAAACTTCCTTGGTTACTAGCGGAGATTTCTTAACCCCTTAAACTGCGTTGTGTAGACTGTGCCTAAGGCAACCTATAGAATATGTTTGTTTTCAGGTGTTATTATAAATATACACATACATTAAGATTTTTTAAAGTATGCGTATTCTTCATTTCTTCAAGAGTCATACATGGTGTTTATTACAGAGGAGCTGAGTAAATGCTTGGCTATGAGGATGCTGGTTGGTTTCTAGAAATTGAACATAATGAGTGCCAGTGGTTGTCTGATTTTCAATGATGATGTCTCTGTCCATTTCTCTCTCTCTCTCTCTCGGCTCTTTTTTTTTTTTTTTTTTTTAATTTATTATTATTTTTTGCGGTACGCGAGCCTCTCACTGCTGTGGCCTCTCCCGTTGCGGAGCACAGGCTCCGGACGCGCAGGCTCAGCGGCCATGGCTCACGGGCCCAGCCGCTCCGCCGCATGTGGGATCTTCCCAGACCGGGGCACGAACCCGTGTCCCCTGCATCGGCAGGCGGATTCTCAACCACTGCGCCACCAGGGAAGCCCTCTCGGCTCTTTTTTGCGTTGTTATTCCGAAACTTTCAATCATTTGCTTTTTCCTTCAGCCCTTATTTATGATTTTGTTTTTCAGAGTTGGAGCAGTTATCCTGGGTCATATTTGATTGTGAGTCAAAATGATAACAATTCAAGTTGCTTCAAGCTCCAATTTATGACTATTTTCCACCACTGGCAAATAAAAGAGGTGATTTCCCCCTCGTTTAATAAATAGCAGCTAAATTGATAAGGTTCAATTCATAATTTTACATAAATGCCAATAAATATCTATTAATAAGAGGGAGAGTGTCTGGAGGGAAGAGACTTGACAAATGTAAGTGGTTATTTATAGATTTCCAGATGTTTTTCTGACTCTCTATGTCCTACTCATAGAGTGTAAAATTGTCCTGTGGAGATAGTCAACTTTCCAGAAGCACAGTTCCTCCTCCCATGGAGAAAAATGTCTTCTGCTCCAGTAAAGATTCCTTTCAAACCCACAAATAGACCTCTCACACTGATAAGGTCTGGAGAAAATGAAGAAAGAAAAGAAACTTAAGGTGGAAGTAGAGAAAAAAGTTCTCTTTGAAGTATAATCAAATTTTGAGCCCCAAATTTAACTAGCAGAAAGTGTCCTTTGTTCTGTCAAATCAATGTTTGAAAAAAGACAATTTGAGTAAGTGCAGTAGTTAGTATCTTATCACTAACCAGGTGATAGAATTGACAGGATTGGTTCTGGACATAGGCTGAGCAAATAAAAGTGGTAAAATTAAGGTTTTCAAGCTGACTTGATGTTGCATAGGACTTGTATACTTAAGAAGTACATCTACTGAGGTGTGTGGCACGGAGATGGTTAGGCTTTGTGTTTGTTCCTGAGCCCCTCTGCCTTCTTAGTTGGTATATACCTTTCACGTGGCACTTGGGAGCAGCCCTTAGCACAAACCATGGCCCCTCCCTGCCTGGCCTCTAGGCTGACAATCTTTTTAATACTTTCTGGATGCTTGAGATTTGGGCTGTATTTTTTACTGTCCAAATGGTATTTTTGTATATGGTGTGGTTAAGATTCGAGGTTGACTTTCTCCCATAAGGATACCTAGTCGTCCAACCATATTTGTTAAAAAGAGAGGCTTCTCTTTTTTTCTGTAAAGAATACACGTTTTGCTTTTAGTAACAATAACACATGTCCTTTGCACAGAATTCAAAATTATAGAGTGAATGTTTCCCTAAAATCTCTCTTGTAAGAGACAACCACACCACTATTAATGTTTATCATATATTTTATAAGAGTGCATTATTTATATATTGATTTATATAATGGGTATATTTATATTCATGCACGCACACACACACAAATACAAGAAAATATAGCCAAGTGGTTAAAAGTCTGGACTCTAGAGACAAACTGCCTGGGTTCAAATCTCATCTGTAAACTTTTAAGTAACTTAGCCTATCTGAGCTTCTCTTTTCCTATCTGTAATTGAGAAAATACTTCATATGGTTGCTTTTAGAAAGCCACCTAGGAAAATGCCTAATGCATAGTAGGCAATGTGTTAATATTAGTCATTATTATACTATAAAATGTAACTGCTTTGTCATGTATCAATAATTCATAGATCTCTTCCCATAATATTTTAGAGAGGGTTTTTTTTCAAAAAAGTAGGTATAGGTATTAAAAAATACCTATTAAAAATAGGTATTAAAGAAAACCTATACTGTTCTATTCGATTCTTTATTCTATTCCATCCTATTCTATTCTGTTTAACAAGCCTATTCCATATTCTATTGAATTTCCATATTTAGAATTTAGATACAGCATTAAGACCAACACCATATTGTTTTAATTACTGTGCCTTTTTTTTTTACTATGTTTTAATACTGTGAAAGTCATATTTATCTATGCATTCGTGAAACTAGTAATTACTGTGTGCTTACTTCCTGTTTAGATTTTCTTTACACTGATGAGGAAAGGAAAAAATAATTTTAAGGTTCCTGATTGTTTTTATTGATATATTTTTCCATCGGACATTTTAAAACAATTTACAATTGTACACAGTAGAAAGTATATTAAAAGTATAGATTACTTTGAAGGTGTATTGACATCTTTACACTACTGCTCCAGAACATTCTGTCTCTCTGCTTTCCATCTCTACTTTCAGATTTGTTTCCATGAAGTTATCCACTGTGTACCCTTTTTATTTAAAAAAATTTTTTTTATTGGCGTAAAATTGCTTTACACTGTTGTGTTAGTTTCTGCTGTACAATGAAGCGAATCAGCTGTATGTATACCTATATCCCCTCCCTCTCGGACCTCCCTCCCACCCCGCCCCCATCCCACCCCTCTAGGTCACCACAGAGCACCGAGCTGAGCTCCCCGTGCTATACTGCAGGTTCTCACTAGCTATCCGTTTTACACATATCCGCTGTGTATCCTTAATTCTTTTTACTCTTCTTCACATTGCTAGTGATATAATTTTTCTTTATCATAATATTTTATATTTCTGTTCAGTTTTGTTTCTGCTTTGGGCACACTTGTCAGTGATTCCTCTATTTTCAAGGAGGCTGTGACATTTTTACAACACCCGTTTTTTAAAGTTTAGGCAACTCCTTTCCTTTGAAACTATTTTCATCATTTCTCGTTTTAGTGATTACTTCTCCAATCAAGGATTGGGTAAATATTCATTAATATTTTCTTCAGGTATGAAAATAAATTTTAAAAGTTTATTATGAAAAGTATATACCAGGATTAAGTTTCTAAATATTTCAACTACATGTTATTTGAAAGAAATACCTAAAACAAAATGCTTCATAAGTTTAAAAATAAAAGGGATAAAAAAGGTATGTTTTAAAAAAGTTAGTAGTAATAGCAACAAAAGAGAATCTGATGCAAAATGAAATACATTGAATAGGACAAAAAGAATAATTTTATGTCAATAAAAGCTTACAGGGCACAATAATAGTAAAATTATTGTAAACTTGGATGCAACAAATAACATTGCATTTGTGGGAAAAACTATAACAATTATAAAAGAAATGGGTAAAAACACAATATAGGCAAATGATTTCAGCATGGCATTCTCAGTATATGAGAAATCATGGGAAAAAATTATAAAATAATTTATCAAAAATCCTATTTTTAATCATAAAAGAATAGTAAGAAATTCTAAAAAGTACAAGTTTTTTCAGACTAAGTTCTAACTACAGTACAAAAATACCTAGAAATTAATAGCAAATGTTTAAATTTAAAACAAATCAACTGAAGATTCAAAAACCCTCCTAAAAACTAGGGAGTCAAAGAGGAGATTCAAGTGATAATTACATAATATTTGGAAATGAGAATACTTTACCTGAAAATATAAAAGGTATAGACAAACTCACAAAGAGTTAAATTCTTATGCTTGAAAATTTCATAATTTAAAGGAAGAAAAAGGGAATAACTTCAAAAGACTTTGTAATGGACTAGGCAATCTTCAGAATGCCTGCCATGCCCATAGCCTCTTGTGAGGTGAACTACTGGCTCACAAGCCCTTCACAGTACACAGTGGTACCCTGTACTACATATCCTCCCTCCAGATAGGGCCAACAGGACCATGGGTTAACTTGTGATCCAAGAGTTACTCATCCTTAGTCCAGACAGTGACCAGAAGAAATCTACTGTGAAAAGATGAGCGGGGCAATGAAATGAAACTTCTTCAGGTACCTGAGCAGCCCAAGATGCGATACACCTCTGCCATGATACCTCCTGGTAGATACGGTCTCTCAGTGGCTAAGAGAAAAGTTGATGATCCTATGTGTTGGGATGTGGGTAGAGACGGATTGGGTACAAAGATTCTCCTAGAGCTGACTGGCTCAGAAAAATTGAAATTGAGCAATTATGGGGTGGCTGTTTGCTTTGCACCTCCGTGTTTCTCCTAATCGCCATTTCCATTAATTAGCAGCAGACCATGAGGGGCCAAAGTCCTTTCCTGTCTCAGTAGTGACCATTCAGGTGTTTCCCATTGAGAAAGCAAAATACATATTATCTAAGAATCTCAATACATGCCTCTCAAGGATATACTATAAATGCAAGTTCTTCTGGCCCATGAAAGGAAAAAGACCTCACATGTGATCTTCCTTTAACTTAAGGTGCTATTGCTAGTTTCTGTTTTCATCCACCTTCAGTAGTGTTTAATGGAAGTTTGGAAGAAAGCATACCACGCTAACCTACTGCAATATAAAAAATGCATTTAGTTACTCATTCGTTCTCTGTTTCATTTATTCATTTGCTTGTTTATTTTCAAAAGCGCATATAATGCGAAAGGAATGAAGTTAATTTTTTTTGGCAAAAGGAATAAATGCACAAAAAATGAATAAAACTAGAGGTGAGGTAGACAGTAGAAAATATATACTGTACAGTCCTGCGCAATTGCTAAAGGTAAACTGAAAATTTATCTCTTTGTTCCACCAGCCAGACAAAGAGGGAAATGAAATCAGTTATAAAATTTGTAATGTTTTCAAAATTCAAATAAATTTCTTATTGAGGATAATCTGTGTTTTTCCCTTATATCGACTTGTTTTCTTATTATGTATGAAAACATCTTCCTAGTAAGCTCCCCCTAGCTACAGGTGCAAACACTGTACAACGTTAGTGAACAACAGGTTGTAAAATGATGAGAATTTTATTCTTATGACTTACTTCAGTTTGTGCTAATGGCATAACATGAAAGAGCAGTTCAATAGAAATAATTCTAAAAAGGGCAGAAAACAGAATGCATTTTAACATCTCAGTAAAATCACGGATGTTTACAAGATTTCAATTTCTCCAGTTTAAGTTGGGAATAAGTATTGTATCAACTCACTTCAGTTGTACTGATGGCTTCAACATATAAAGGGTAATTAATTGGCTTATGTAATCAAATTGCAGGTGGGGTCTTCCTCTCTTCCTACCAAGTTTATCTCAGCCTCTCTCTGCATGCTGATTTCATTATCAGAGAGTACTCTATGTCACACTGTGGAGACATGGCCATGGCCATCAGCAACTCTAGACTTACTTGGTAACCACTTATTGACCTGTCCACCATGCACACACTTGATATTAAAAATAAAACTCAAAGGAAGGACTTTGGCTTGGGTCACATGACCAACCCTTAACAATTGCTAAACCAGAGAGTCAGAGGCAGAAAAAATGTTGGATGATTTGGAACAGTCGTCTAGGGATGGAAAAAGAAAGCAGCTCTCCAAAGGGAGAGATGGGGTTGGTAAAGACATGGCCACTGGAAGAAGCAGTGTGAGTACCAATTTAATTGGTGCCTAATAATGATATCTACTGAGAATTAAATATGAGAATGTGTGGTGCAAATAATAAAGTGATATATAAAATCCCAAACACTATTTTTTCCAATACAATATTCTTGGAAATTTAAATTTTCAAGAAGATTTCAGAGAAGAGAAGAAGACTGTTTTTCCTGAGAAAAAACAAAGCTGCTTTTCTACAAATCCTTGTGATTTGAGAGCAAATCACCAGCTGTTAAAAGTCTGAAAATGAAGGACCCCACCCCCCCAGGAGTCTACTCTGGCCCAACAGGAAGATAATGACTCAGTGACTCTCCTCCTAGATGCGTACACCACGGTCTGCTTTGCAGTCCTCCCGAAAGTCTAGGAATGATATAAACATAATACTAATGACAACAACGCTTACTGAGGAAATATTTGTGTGTACAAGTTGCTATTCTTTGTAATTAAATGTCTTCGAAAATCATTTCCTAAGAGTTCTAAGAGGAGTTAGGGTCACTACCCTCCCATTTCCATGCAGCAATATTCCCACAGGTGCTATGGGAGAGGAAATATGCCTGTAAACGTAATTTTCTAAACAATGCTCTGAAGGACATCAAGGCAAGGGCATACTTAGCAAAAGTGTATCATGCCTTATAATGTGAAGCTGAAATTTTGGCCATATTTTCAAGATGGTTTAATAGAAAAAGAGCTATAACCTTATAGAGTGCACAAGAACATGTTGAAGTGTCCTTCTCTCCCCTTCTCCAACGAGAAAGAAAAACTCCAACCTGATGGAACAATTAAATATGAAAACAGACTGTTTTAAAATTGAGCTTTTTTCTTATTTTACCTGCTAATGAAAAGAGGTAAGCATAGGTACCACAATTTGTGTGTAGCTGATAATTACAATTTTCATGTAAATGGTGGACTTACATATCTAGTAAATATGATTTTTTTACTTAATTTTTACTGGAGTATAGTTGCTTTACAATGTTGCATTAGTTTCTGTTCTACGTATACATATATCCACTCTTTTTTAGATTTCCTTCCCATTTTGATCACCATAGACCATTGAGTAGAGTTCCCTGTGCTATACAGTATGTTCTCATTTGTTATCTATTTTATACATAGTAGTGTATGTATGTCAATCCCAATCTCCCAATTCACCCCACCCCGCCTTTCCCCCCTTGGTGTCCATATGATTGTTCTCTACATCTGTGACTCTGTTTCTGCTTTGCAAATAAAATCTGTACCATTTTTCTAGATTCCACATAAATATTCTGCCATTTATTTCTTCTTTTCTGCCTTTTTCCTTTGGAGCAAATTCGTCTCCAATTACCAGAGGCATATTTAAGCACATACAATTAATCTATATATAGTTTTCATGACAGTTATGAGAGCTCTCACTCTGGAGAAATTTGAATGCTAAGGCTAATTGTCAGACTTAGAAGAAACGTCTCTATTTCAGTTGTCCTTGAAATATTAGTCTTTATTTTGAATGATTAACGAGACTTTTATTGAGAAGAAAGGAAGATGGGTGTTTTAGGAAAGGAAATTCCATACAAAGGCACAGAAATACGATAGGGTAGGTTGAACTCAAGGAGCCGAATGAGGATGGTAATATCAGAGTCCCCGTTTGGTGGAAAGGTGCCCAGGAATCACCCTGTTTAATACCCAGCACCCCCCAGTTCCGGGGTGCTCTGGGAGAAATGATTATAAATTTGTACCAAAACAGAGTGATCAGTAAATCTTAGTGCAAATAGTGCCAGTTGAAGAATTAACATAATTTGAGCCAAGCTGTTGTTCTTTCCTGTGAGAACCAGCAAAATTCAAGACTTCCCCTTCCATTCAAGCCAGGCAACTTCCTCTTGCCTATTAATAAATGTGCAATAACCTGAATGCTCACAAAACCACATATCAATATTGAGATAAGGAACCTTCTGAATTTGTAGCCTCAAGTGTCTACAGTTGCACCTTTAAAGATTAGGCTTCAAAACTTTTTTTTCCCCTTCTTTAGCTATCACTACGGAACAGGAACTTTTGCTGCGTTAAAGGCACTGTATGTGACTACATCTCATTAGTCATATGAGCACCTGCCTCATCCGATGTCAACACAGGATTCTGCTCTTCTTCCTCGTCCTCCTTCATCTTTTCCAGAATTTCAGCCAACAATCAAGAACACACCACAGTTCTTGGCAACCCCAGGGCCCAGATGCTGAACAATTTTTAACAGTTAACTCATTACTAATGATATTCTCCTACCAACGCTTTTGAAGCAATCTGTGACCATGAAGTCTGCTCAAGGGATAGTTACTGTCTTACTAAGTTCAAATAGTTGCAGCAGAAATAACTTTGTGCAGGAACAGTTGTGATCACCCTGACTATTGTGTATACACCGTATACACAATAGATTCTTATTCAGTGCTTTTTTTTTTTTGCAAACAGGTGATTCTTTCTCAAGTATATGTGGCAGAAGCACTCATATTATAAGTGATGTTTTGCTTCTTGGGAGACATAAATAATTTATCCAGAACTAAAACTTCTTCAGAACAGCAAGTAAATGTTTTATAATTATTTTTTGAAGTAGAGAAGAGCTACGGAAGCATTTTAGTGGACATTCATAAGAAAAGTTGGTTTATGAGGTAGGTTCTAGACCTTCCCCTCACTGCTCATCTTTAGACCTGAGATTATAATGCTTCAGAAGAGGGCTGCCTGGACTTTGTATTTCCTTGAGAGTGCCTCCTGTTCTAAGATCAATGATTACAATATTTATTATTATTGGGCATCATTATTTGCTGGGCACTCTTCCAAACATTTTACATGTGTGAACTCAATTAATCTTTGCAACCTAAGAGAAAGTATTGTAATTTTCCTAGTGAAGAAGTTGAAGCACAGAAGAACATGCTCTAGGAAACCCAGGCCACAACTTTGATGTTAATCCATCCCTCTAGTCCTCAGTCTCATCTTAAACTAGAAATGTTGATTTCCCCAGCAATTTAAAAAATATTTTAATGTTGTTTTCAGCTTATAAAATGTCAAAGAAGAAGATCCATCTCTCATTAGATCTAAACATATAGTAATGAATGTTGGTTTCTTCATCAATGAATGAAAAAAATAATTAATTGCACAGGTAGTATATGTCCATTTGCCCACATAGCTGCATGAGTGCAAATGTCTTCATTTGTGCCTTCAATGGGTGTGCTGTATAATTAATACAAAACCTTCTTACAGGAAAAAATAGTCATGCTGTGTTTTTCTGGTGTCTACCCCATTATAGAATATCAGCATGAAGTTAAATACTTTAATTAATGATTTTTTTCACACTAATTCCCAGGACTTTTTAAAAACTATTTTATACAGAGTGAACTTTTAAAGTTATCAAAAATAAATATGTTGTCCCCAAAGTAACCACATACAAATATGCAAAAAATTATCCTGAGAGAGTCATTTATTTGAGTCTGTAATTAAACGGCATCTCAGTTCATACACATGAAGCCATAAAACTTTTTTATTTTTAATGATGTTATTCATATATCAGTGTGCCCATCCCTTTCATATCATTTTCTGCATGATGAATAGGGTGTTAAGAATGTAATCTAAAACATCTGATTGGCAATTGCATACTATTTTAAAATTTGACAAGTCTCTTCCTGAGAATTGATATTGCAATATGAATGAGAGGAAAACATCAATCTCTTTCCCATTCAATATTTCAAAAACAAACACATGTATAATTTTATGTATAATAAATATTTTATATAAATAATGTTATGTAAGTATGTACATAATTTTTAAATGCTTATTAAGTATGTATATATGCAAAATATTAATCGCATTTGGATGTGATCAAACTTCTGTCCCTGGTAATTTAAAATCTAAATTCATGATCCCCTAGATCAGGCAAACATGTAAATAATTAGAAATGGTCATACATAGGGTCAGTCATTTTATTTAGTTACTGGGAAAAGGTAAAGCTACATTCATCTAATTCCTGGTAGGATTATAGGAAAGTTTTCCCTTTGGTTCAAATTGTTCCCACTTCATCAGAATCTGCAGAGCTCAGGAATAGAGAGGAACTTGAGACTAAGTATTTTTAACAAGCTCATCCACTGACCCTTAAGACCAACAAGCTTGGAAAATATCGGTTAGGGTATTTGACGATCCAGGTTGGTGGATTAGTTAATTATGTTTTCCACTCTATTATAGATATTTCAGCTTCCTACTCTTACTCTGCATGATATTGCTGGATTAACGCATGTAGTGATGGGCTTCAATTTCTTCAAATCATACAGTGTCTGGTTGGAAGGTAACTTAAAGATCATCTTGCCCAATATTAAGTGATTTCCTGATTTCAAATTTAGCCTGACCCTCAGGCTATCATCTCCCACTCATCCTTCAGGTTTGTCTGTGTCAATTACATGAAGCTAACCTAATTCAATTAGAGAAAGTAATATATTTTAAAGAAAGCAATATAGTCCAATAGATTCTGCAATCCCCAGCCAGTCATTTTTGGCCTACCTTGCTCAAATATTTTTGGATTGATAAGTGGCTAAAATGAGTCATGTCTAATTTACATGCTTATTCATTCCCTAAGGCAAAAATAAGTCAAGCTAAGGCAGAAGAATTACAGCTCCTTAGCTGTCATCATCAGGTGTTTTCCAAGATACCGGTGTATAAAAAAATTAAAAAGGAGGAAAATGACTATGAGAAAACTTAATTGGTTGGTGTTATGATTATTTAAGTAGACAGTTCACATCAGTCTTCAAAATTACATTTGCTACCAAATATTACTGCTATTATTGTTGGATTTTAGGGCAAAAACAACTCTGAATCATTTACTCTGTGACTGAATTGTGCAGTATAACTTCATTGTGTTTCAACAAAAAGTTTTCTGTAATTCAGAGTATGGGAGACATTAAGCAGTTATGTATTGATTTTGATTCTTTTTTTCCCCCTCAAGTAATCAATTCAGATTCTGTGGTCTTAATTTCCAAAAAGACTGTAACATCCATAAAAATTTTATTTCTGTGAGTATAAGGTTCTATATACTACAAAACGTCATCAGACATTTTTGAGACCCATCTGTTCTGTTGTCACTTCAGCAACAGAAGTAGTAAAGAGAACTGACTCTAGCAGAAACTCCAGAAACTAAAAAGAAAAAAAAATGCTTTGCTGAAAATAAGATGTCTTAATACATGTTTGAAAGAGATGAAATCCATTGGAGTCCACAGTTTTATTTCTGAATAGGATAAGAACAGTTTTTTCTTATAAATCTTATATTATTTATTGACTGGATATTTGTCCTTGACCATAGGTGACTGTAAAATGTTATCATTAAAAGACTCACAGTTTATCTAGTCTTAAATCAATGAGGAAATTATAGGTTACCTGATACTGACAGTTCATTCAACAATAAACATTTATTAAGGGGTTAGTATGTACCAACCACTGTCCAGGACACTGGAAACAGAGCAATGAACAAAATAAACAAACCGTTTTTTATCTTCATAGGCTTACATTCTAGTGGAAAGAGACAGATAATGAACAAACGTGTTGTAAGGACTATAAAGCAAAATAAGTTCAGGTAAGGGGATAGAACACTTGAGCGAGTCCTCTATGAAATGAAGTTGTGAGTCATGTAGATATGTACATGTCTCTGCCCCTCAACTAGGATTTATGCTGCTTAATGGCAGAGACACACTATTGTGTCTTTGATTTCCTCTCCCCTCCTTGAACAATAGGGGTCCAAAAAATTTTAATTGCTCTGAAAGTTATTTCAAAGAGATCGCTAGCATCTCTTCCCAGCCAGTAAAGCAAAGATACAATTACTAAGTTCATGAAACAGCAGTACAAATCCTATCAAGCATAAGTGGTCTCCCAACTATTCTTAGTTCAACCCATATGAGAAATCTCATAGAACAACATAGTAAACCCATTTTGATAAATTGGAAAGAAATTCATTTTATCTTGTCCTCGTATCCGTTATCAGTTCACTGACTTACCAGCTCCAGTAGAGGGACAAATCTCTAGCTGTTTTGGCAGTCATGATTCTACTGAAACTTCCATAAAAATAACGCAGATGAGAATTATAACACTTGGAAAAGGCTTCAATCTGACAAAACTATGCTATATTTTATTCATCCAGCATATACTTGCTGTGCACATACTATGTGCCAGATACTGGGGATATAAGGTAGAAAAGAGACATGCCCTCAAAGAGTTTATTTGCTGGCACATTTCAGATAGAACATATTCTCTCTCACTGTAAAGGCTGATTCTTAGGGTCGAGGCACCACTCCCACCCAGCATTGTTGAAGAAATACAGAGAAGAGTCTAGTGAAACGCAGCCCCAGGATTCAGTATTCCACTGTCCCAAAGGACAGCAGTTTCCTTGACTTGGCACTTCCAACCCAAGTGTCTCTTTGGAGACAGGGACAATGGTGTTCAGAACTGAGTCCCTTATTGATCTGAAAGGCAAAGGCCCAACACAAGCAGCCATAAACACATACATCTGAGAATAAGTACAGCTGCCACCACTGTATCCACCGTTACTCCTGTCTGGGAGTCTGCCCCACCTCCCCCATTACTGGGCTTTCTCTGCCAGGTGTTGATCCATGACAGACAGATAGTCATTGAACCACTGACCTCTGGATGGGTCATTGAAAGGCCTCTGCTCCTGGAGAAATCAAGAAGCATATGGGTACAAAGGAAAAAGTAGTCATGTCATTGTTTCGACATATTCAAATTACCAAGTTTAAGCTTTGGTTCTAGATAGGTGTCTAAGTCCTTATTTTATACTGAAAAGGAGAAAATCTAGCATTATCTACTTTCCCTCTGTTTTATACTGGCTCTTACATTTCTCAGACCACCCCTAAGTTACGATAGTTAGGGCTGGGGTTGGTGTCCTGTTGCTTTTAGAACCTCCCCGCTCTGAGGGGAAGACTCTTTGATTGGACATATTTTCCATCTCATCTGTCCTTTCTGCCGTTTGCTTTGCCTGTTTCTTTAGGGAAACCAGCATTTTTTTTAGTAGCTTCCCAACGTGACACTTCATGAGTACAGACGTGTCAAGCTGCTATCTGATCTTTCCAGAGTCATGTGGTTTTCCTGTCCAGTTCTGATGGGAAATCCAACATACTCTGTGATCATGCTGCAATTTTGACAAGGGAAATCTAGCTGAAAACAACATTGTCTCCACACAAATGACCGAGAATGTCTCCTTGTCTTCTAGCCATATAACAAATGGCTGTGCCAACTTGAGGTGTAGAGCCTTGAAGAGAATGACACATTATGCTGACAGCTATGAGAAATTTGTGCTTTATACACTCAGGATAGCAACCTTCAGGCACACAAACAGGTTATATTATATTATATTATTATAGTATATCAATTTGCATTTTCTTAAAAATATTATACTTTTTTTTACAAGATATTGAGTATAGTTCCCTATGCTATATAGTAGGTTCTTATAGTTTATATCTAGTTTAGATGTAGTAGTGTGTACCCGTTAATCCCCCCTTTCCCCTTTGGTAACCATAAGTTTGTTTTTTATATCTGTGAGTCAGTTTCTGTTTTATAAATAAGTTCATTTGTACCATACTTTTTAATTGTTTTCTAACAATGGAAAGTATATGATATTGTTATATAACCAGCAAACTAAAAGTCTGGGACTAGAAAAATGGAACTGGTGCTGAGTTTTAGGATTTAGGGTCTCCGAAAATGAAGAGTAAAAGGAAAATGATCAATAAAATTACAGATTGGACAATACAGTATCTCCTTTTCTCCATAGTTGTAAAGGTTCTATAATTTCACAATCTGGTCAATGGTCCTTTTTAGATACAACAGCCATTTTAACAAAGACCTCTGGGGAATTTGGAATTATTTACTGTAGCTTTGAAAAACACAGTACTTATCCTAACTTTTGCTTCTCCATAACATTCACTAAACAAAACCAAAAACAATCTTCAAAAAAACCTGAAATATCTGCTTTTTATCTTTGATACAGCATAGCCTTTTATTCATATGCAAGATCACCTGGAAAAAGTTAACAGATTATATTTAATGAAACTTTGTTAGGAATGACAGAGTTCAAAGGTGTCAATTCTTTCATTTTTATCAGAAGAAAAGCACAGTTTATTCAAGCTTATGCATCTCACAGTTACACAATCTTCTGTTCGTACAGCATCATTTACTTTATTACAGGCTTTGCAAACCTTTTTTCATAAAGTGAATCTGCCAGTTTTACCACTGTCAGATTGGAAGCCAGCAACTGAGAATTTTGAACTAGCATTTCTTACTATAGAATATACATTTTCATTCTCCTTAAAGAATACATACTTATGTGTAAAATAAGATTGTGGTCAAAACAAATTTTGCCATAAGAAAGAGAAGTTCAAATAAATGGTCTACAAAAAGAGCCTTCCTAAGAAAGACTTTAGTTATAATCTGGAAGTAGTTTATGCTGGAAAGAACAGCAAGGCGACAGAATTACAAGATTTATAAAATAAGAAAGAAAAACTTAACTATAGGTCTTTTGACTAAAAACATGACCCAAGTTAATTATTTAAGTTACCCCAACCTGATTTCTCATCTTTAAAAATCTATATCTACCCAACAAGGATAGAATAAATAAGAGAATAGATATAAAAGTGTTTGTAGCTTATAAAGCATCCTAAACAGTCAAGTTACTTTCATTCTTTTTATGGTATTACAAAACTAGATATCTTACAACCAGAAACACAATATTAGTTTCCATTTATGAAGTCAAAATATTATGTCTCATGAAGTGTGTGTATAATGTATATCGCTTTCAGAGATGAAGAGAGTCTTAATATGTAACATGGTAGAAGGGATACTGCTTATTGAGGCTAATCTACCAGAATCTTGCCAGTTGGGATCCAACTGGCTCAGATATAGATCCACAAGAATACATGAAGTTAATGCATGACCATAAAAAGACACCAAGAACTCAACTGAGAATGACTGAACTTATGTTCTGAAATTTAGCGCTGTAGACATCTTAGTATACAATTGACAGAAGTATGGGTGAACACAACAAGCTATAAGTGATGCAAAGTGTTCTATCATTAACTCCCTCCCCTTCCCCTACTCACTGAAGAATTCATGGGGCTGGGGGAATATTTTTAATGTTCTATGTTCCCTCTTGCTTCCATATTTCTGACTTAATGATCTCTCTGTGTCCTCCTTGCTTTTGTCCCATTCTGCTTTGCCCTGAGTCAACTGCACCCATATTTCTTTTCCCTTATAACTAAATAGAGCAAATTCTAAGTCTCTCTGGAATTGCTCAAAGTTCAGACTTCAAAGAGCAAAGACCTCATTAACTCTCTTGCTAAGGAGTTGCTTCCTCCAATAGATTCAGAAAAATGCCACTGCCATTTACTTTGATTTAGAGAATGACTCCTCTTCCCATTTGCCTTGCACCGAAACTTTATTTCTGAATACTTTGTTTGGAGTCATGTAGGTGGTTATATCGTAACAGGCAAAGTTTTTGTTTTTTTAATTCTTGCCTTTTGAGTTAGGAAAAAATTTTCTATATTTGTCTTGTCTGTAAGGGGTCTCCCTTTGGGTAGAAAATGGATGCCAAAACACTCCTAATTGCAGCAGTCGGAAACTATATTATTTACTTCTGCATGCCTTCTGTCATCTAGGCTACATATGTCTGATTCTTGAGAGATCTGAATTCTAACGTTTGCCAAAAGATGAGTCATCAAGCCATAGGTAATAAAATGTATACTACTACTACTACTGCTAATACTATGAATTAGCCCAGCTAGACTTTTAGAAGCTCAGATTTCATAAATAGGAAACAGGAAAAAGAAGAAATACTCCTCTAATATTTGGATGCTCTCATACCATTTGAGAAATAAATATTTTTAAAAATCAAAAGAAAACGTTAAGAAAAACTTTGCCAGAGAATGCCTTTTTTCACTTTCATTTCATGAGCTATAACTATTGCCAGTGCTGTCTCTCCAGTAAAGCACATTATGCTTAGCATCAGCCAAATGAAAGGCCTCTAGCTATTTTACAAAAATTAATTATTAATGACTGTTTGATTTAACTTTAGCTCAGGCCAAGAAAAGAGTCTTCTACTCTGCAGCTTCTGTTTCTACTTGAGGTTTTATTTTCTTTTGTTTCCATCTTGTTTCCTATTAAATTGTATCCGTTTATCTCCTATGTGGATTCTGTACCCAGTATACTGACAATTAGGCTATTTGTCGTTCTTGCTCAAAACTCAGAAAGTTACATACTTTTTAAAGGCTTTAAGAACCCTTCAAGATTAAAGCCCAGCAGAAAACTCCTCTCTCCAGATTTGCATTTTACAATCCATTATCTATTATTGTTGTTTGCCCTCTCAGAACATTGTTCTTTACGTACTGCTGTGAGTTATATATACATAGTCCAAACTCATTATCTTTTTCCCTTTGTCTATCCAAACCTAGAACCCAAGGGAAGACTCATTTTCCATACTTGAGATAATGCCTCAAGTGGCAATGCCTCAGCCGAACAGCAGACCTGTTTTAAGCAACCTGTTTTCAACTTTGAGCTTGAAATGTCTAGGTGCATGTCATCTGTGGCAATTCATACATAAACCACTCCTGTTTCTGATTTCTCCAGGATTCTAGTGTCTGAATGAGTTGTTCTAGAGATAAAATAATAAATGAAGCATCAGACTAACTGCTTTTTAGCTCTCTTGGCTCATAACAATCTTTATTGTTCCAGATGCTCCCAATATATATCAACAGAATCAGATTCAAGACACAGAGCTCTCCTTCATAATTTTAACCACAGAGAACACTTTCTCCCTTTCACTATTTCTAATAAAGTGACAGTTTTCCTTCTAAGGTTCTTTTATTTAGTATTGGGAGAACCACAGACAAGTAATTGTCTTTTTCAAACCATGCAATGTATATCTCCCAATAGCCTGAAAAATTAAAAAATAAAAGTCACGAGATAAAGGGGGCACACAAGAAAATTGATTCTAGTTAACATAGAGTGTGTGTCATTTTAATCATTCTGCTTTACTCAGCTACTGACCCAAATCATTGTAAGTCTATCTTACCTACTGAGTTAAGCAATCTTCCAAATAGTATTTTGAATAAGGAATTGTTGTTACATTTTTTTTAGTTGAAATAAGCTGTGGTTCAGCTTAAAGAAAACAGTCCTGGTAGAGTTGGTATAGCTGACAAGAGTAGGATGTTACATGTAAAATTTACTTTTAGGAAAAGATTTAAGATCCTTTCAAGACAGATTTATCAGCCCAGACTCAGATAGTGAGTATAGGAAATCAATATTATGAATAAAGTTATTACCCATAAAAGTAAAATATTTTGGTACTTCTGTAAAATTACACAGCTATCTGAATAGCATGCTCTGCCTGGAATAGAACCTAATATAATAAGGCTTTTTACACATTATCTTGAATACTGATGTCTGTCATCACTCTGTTATAATATATGTATGTAATATATATATATAATAAAATTATAATTATATAAAATCCAGATAAAAATAATTATAATTTCTCATGCACATGTTTGGTGCTCTGCTGACTGCTGGCTTGGGCAGCCTGGTGATGGATACAGGAAGACCTGCCCCACTGACCCCAACCCAAATTGTTAACTTGTAAATTCTTAAACTAAATAGATACGAATGGTTTTAAGGCAGTGAGTTTTGCCAGTAGTTTGTTACACAGAGTCACTGGGGCTACAGATAATGGATGATCTTTTGATGGAGGAAAGAACTGCATAAAAGGAGGCATAAGGGTACCAAAGAAAATCCTCCAATTCTCCACTGCTGCCTGTCAACGTTCTAGAGTCCTTGTCTCCCTTTCCAAGGTATTGCTTTAGTCCGCAACCTTGGTTGCTAAAACTTCATCTAGAGTTAGAAGAAAAAAGGGATTTAAATCCTAGTTCTGGAGCTAATTGCTTCGTTGAACCTCTCTAGGTTTCAATGTCCTCAGTAGTACTACCTATGGTATGGAATTACTGTGGGAAGTGTACTGGGAAAATATAAATGATTCACATGCTGCCTGAACCATAGCACGTGCTCAATAAATGACAGGCACTAAGGAAACACTGGCCAATAAATGACCATGTGTTTTTCTCATTCTTCAGGAAGCCAAATGGGTGAACATAGAGAAACAAGCAAGGGCAAACCCAAATGCACAAGGACTGGTCAAGCCCCTGCTTTGCCAAAGCTGCTAACATCTCGCTGGACAAAGCAAGTCACGTGCCTGACACAGAGTGGAAGTGAAGGGACGTAACAACACTATACAGCAAATGGTTTGAAAACACGAGGTTGGAGAATTGGGCCCACTAGTCAAATCAATATACCAGAATCTATAACTTTTAATCTTATTTCTGAAGACTCCTTTTGCCCTTGGCTTTCTCAGGCTATGATTCCACAAGAACAGTGATTTACAATAAATATAGATGTAGCTATATAAAATGACCTTCCAATACTGCTGGGCTCCATCATCAAAGAAGCACTGATTGCTTTGCTACTCAAAGGTGGTAACTGGACCAGAGGTTTTGACATTTTGCAGTGCCTTGATAGAAATTCAGAATCTTGGGCCATACCCAAGGCATACTGAATCATAATAAACATTTTAACAGGATATCCAGGTGACTTGTGAAAAACCACTGGCTATTAGATTTAGAATTCTGTTCTTAAATTTGTTCTCAATTGTGTTTGCTAAAGAAACAAACTGATATAATTAGAGGATTTTTAACTATAAGAACGGGAAACAAAAAATGGGTTTGACTCTCCAGTAATAACCTAACTTTTAAATAGATAAAAGACACTTCACCAAAGAATATATACAAATAACCTATAAGCACATGAAAAGATGATTCACTCCATTAGTCATTAGGGAAATGCAAATTAAAGCCATATTGAAACCCACTAGAATGGCTGAAATTAGAGACTGAAAAGATTTGCCTGGATGTGGTGCACCTGGGACCCTTATAAAACTATTTTGGAAAGCAGTTTAAAATTTCTTACAAAGGTAAAGTTGTACCTATCACCACAGACCAGCAATTCCACTTTGAGTACATATCCAAGGGAAATGAAAGTGTATATCCACCAAATAACATGTACAAGAATGTTCATAGTCATTTTATTTATAATAGCTAAAACTGGAAATAATCCAAATATCCATAAATGGGGGTATGGATAAACAAAATGTGGTTTATTCATGCAATGAAACACTCCTCAGCAGTAAAAAGGAATGACACAGAGAACATACATGTATCTCACTGACGTTATTTTAGAGAACAAGGTCAAATACAAGAAAACACTTATTGTATGATCCCATTTATCTGAAATTAAGGGACAGGGAAAATGAATCTATTTCTATAGAAACCTGAATGGTGGTTTTCTGTGGGTTGGTGGGAGATGTGGCTTGGATTAATCACAAAAGAACAAAAGAGATCCTTCTACAGTGATGGTGAGCTATTGTATCTTGCTTTGGGCATTTTTACACAAGTATACCTATTTGGCAAAAACATATGGAACTTTGTGCATTTTATTATTTATAGATTAAACTTCAATAGAGAGGTGTTGGGCTTCCCTGGTGGCGCAGTGGTTGGGAGTCCGCCTGCCGATGCAGGGGACGCGGGTTCGTGCCCCGGTCCGGGAAGATCCCACATGCCGCGGAGCGGCTGGGCCCGTGAGCCGTGGCCGCTGAGCCTGCGTGTCCGGAGCCTGTGCTCCGCAATGGGAGAAGCCACAACAGTGAGAAGATCCCACATGCCGCGGAGCGGCTGGACCCGTGAGCCATGGCCGCTGAGCCTGCGCGTCCGGAGCCTGTGCTCCGCAACGGGAGAGGCCACAACAGTAAGAGGCCCGCGTACAGCAAAAAATAATAATAAATAAATAAAGAGGTGTTTATCACCTCACAGTTTTCAAATCACATATTCCCACGTATGATCCTGTTTCAACACCCCTGTGGGTCCAGCAGGGCAGGTGTTATTATGAACTTTACAGATGGGAACATTAAAGCTCAGAGAGAGGTAACTTGCTAAAGTCTCCCGCACGCCCGAAGGTCTTTGACCACAATTTCACCTTCTTTACACTGTGTTTTCGTTTCCCCCAGCAGCAAGTGGGAGCAAAACTGTAAGTGTTCAAATAGAAAAGAGTTAACGGATTTAAAAGTGCTGAGAACTTTTCTGCTGGGATAGCGCTATTTGAATACTAAGCATAGTCTTTGCATGTCAAATATACACTTTCGTCTCTTGCACCTGTTCTAGAGAATGCGGAAGCTTTCCAAACAGAGAACTGGAAAAGACCCTAGAAAAAGGAGACAGTTGCTGCTAGGGGAGCACACTTCTTTGTTTGGCCTGGAGCTATTCTTTCCTATGGTTCTTCCGAACCTTAGGGGAAAGATAAACATTTTGGACCAGCACTGAGAGACTATGTGGAAACTACAAAGTCCTGCATCAAAGCCAACCTGAAGAGAGAAAGATTTAAGAGAAGCCATAGTGGGAGCCATGGGTCCAGCTAGCCAGTGTGATTTGGTGATTTCTATACCTGAGGTGTCAGCAAGAAAATAAAGAAGACAGAATTGGGATTGTGGCCTGGTTGCCAGAGGTCAGGGTAGGGCTTCAGATAGGACAGTTTCTCTAGGCTCATAGGCTGCTTCAGAACACCAATAACTATTTCTAGTGCCCTGGCTGAACCTCTAGACCCACATCCTTGAAGCTAAGGGAATGATTTATTTGCTGGTACTAATATATATTTGAACCATTGAATCAATATGAAATTGATTCTATGCATATAACACACTGAACGTTCCTTTGCAGGAGAAACTGGTGACCTAACAAAAGGGCACCCTTGTGATACTTATCACAATTAGGCTTACGCGCACCTATGTAGTAAGATTGTATATTGTTTACCATATTGTTGTTCTGATTCTTCTCAATAAAATCCAAGCTGGAGCTGGCTAGAAAAAAGACATGTATATACGGAGGGGGACAGTGTGAAGAGAATTGGTTCCTGTGATAACTGAAGGGTGGAAATAAATTAGTCCAGTGGTTTTTTTTTTAGGCTAGATGCACATTAGTGTCTTATCTGGAGCGTTTAATAAAGCACTGCTGTGTTCAGATCTCATAGCCCAGAGATTCTAATTTAATTGGTCTGAGGGGATAGAAAGGGAAGAGAGGTATGAATTGTCTTGAAAGCTCCACAGGTGGGTCTAATGTGCTGTCCAGAGCTGAAGCATGCAGAGGAGAGAGGATAGTTATTCAAAATGAAGCCCAGGTGTGTAGACCGGCCCTCCAGAATGCGTTGGTTCCAACAACTCCTACAGAAAGAAGAAAAGCAGGCAAAGAGGTGGCCCTACTTTCAAGTCAGATGGAAAGTCAGAGGTAGAGACACCAGAGACCCTAAAGCCAAGAAACTCTCCCAAAGGAAAAAAACACAGCCCCTCATGGGCCCTCATTGCTTCCGTCTTTGCTCTCAGCACATCTCATCCTGCTGCCACTTCTTATGTGAAATAAACAGGGACTCAGGCTGTCGACAGGGGATCTCTGAATTAGGTATTGCCCCACATCCCACTTCATCTTACAAAGTGCTCAGCAGCGACTTTCCCACTTTGAGTCACTTTGATCCAAGTTACACAGATAAGCCCCGAGGACTACATTAAAATACATTCACTTTACTGTTTCCTCTATACTGGAAAGTTGCATACCCACATCCTCCCAGCAATTAAAGATATATAAATTACAACTATCAGATATTCTTAGCATCAGATTTAGAGAAGATTAAAAAATAATATTCAACATAGGCAACAATAAGGGAAAGACGCTTTCTCATATTCTGCTGTAAGAACTCTAAATTTGTAAATTTCCCCTGGAGGCCAATTTTTGTTTTTATCTCAAGAGAAACCTTAAAAGTTCAGAACACATTGGATCCAACATTCCTCCTCTGGAAATTTATCGTAAGGATACATACAAATACTTACCGAATCATGATGATCATAACATTAAAACAACCTACATATTAATAAGAATTTGAACAATTAAATCACTAAGTCCTTTCCATAAAAAATAATGATATAAAAGAATATTTTACAAGATTAATATATGATCAGACAAAAAGTGAGTCATAAAGCAGAACATACACTAAAATCCCACTTTTGGTAAATATATATGCATAGAAAAAAGAGTGGACGCATATATGTGGAATCTGAAAAAATTGATATAGACAATCTTATTTACAAAGCAGAAACAGAGACACAGACTTAGAGAACAAACATATGGTTACTGAGGGAGAAGGGTGGCGGGTGGTATGAACTGGGAGATTGGGATTGACATATATACACTATTGATACTGTGAATAAAATACATAACTAATGAGTAGCTACTGTATAGCATGGGGAACTCTACTCGGTGCTCTGTGGTGACCTAAATGAGAAGGAAATGCAAAAAAGAGGGGATATATGTATACATATAGCTGATTCACTTTGCTGTCCAGTATAATCTAACACAATATTGTAAAGCAACTATACTCCAATAAAAATTAGAATAAAATAAAATAAAATTTAAAAAGAGTGGAACTTGACAACAAACTCTTGGCAGTGATTATCTGGGTGAAGGAGCACTTTCTCCTATTGAACTATACCTTCCTGTTATATTTTATAACTTTAATTTGTATTCCTTATATAATTAAGGCAAATGCATAAGAGCAAAGAAAAAAGACTAAAAATCTATGTGACAAAATATTAATAGTTGAGATGCAATCTTTGCCTACGTGTATTTTCAACTTTTATAACAATGAATATCTATTACTATTATAACAAAATACACTCCAAGTAATTTTAATTGAGCACTTACATAATCTAAGACATTCAGATTCTTCAAATAATATGACTGTTATAGCTATGGCATTTCCTTTATTGAGCCCAAAATTATTTTTAAAAACAACTACAAATAAAAAGTTGAAGCATTAACACAAGCCTACTTCAGCTTAACAGAGGAAGAATCTGACCTTCCACTGCTGACAGTCTGTATGGGTTTCGAGAAGTGTCCTTGCCATTATGTGTAACTTTGAGACTTAATAGCAGAAACCACTTGGACCTTTGTTCTACTTAGATATCTCCATTTTCTTTTGTGATGTCTCATTCTGCATTTAGAAATAAAGGGAATTTTAACAATTTTGTTTCCTATGCTTTTTCACTCATATTTTTAATTGATCATTTTCCCACATTCAAATGCCCTAGTTCTTGACAACCCATACCCTATAAGCATCAAAAAATACTGTGATTACATTGTGTCTGCAAATGTTCAGGTACCATTTAATACAGGAAATCCATCAGAGTATTCCCCTTGAAATTTCACATTCAGAAAAGGAGGAAGCTCTTTCAGGATTTCCAAACCTATCATCTTGAGGTACCAACAGTATGCCAACTGAGAAAAGTTAACTGTCCATCAACTGTAGTCTGAGAATGCTGCTTACATACAAAGTTAACACTCCCTCCCCCACTTCCTTCTGTGGAAGAACAATGTGTGATTTCCTGCAGAGGTTACCTGAGATGTCTACCTCTGGACTGGAAGAACCTCTGCAGCCATCAGACTGACATGCTCTTACAGGAAGTGGTAAATGTTCACTGGAAATATTTCACAGTCAGACACAGGCATTGTCCATATAGATAAAAGGATATCTCAGGAAGAACTCCTGGGTTCACCCCAATACACACCTCTGGCCAGAGAGGCAGTGACATCACTCTCTACAGCTCCCTGAGAGCAGACACTAAAACTTGTGCCCCATCATATCCTCAGCACTAGATGTACAGAAGTGTTTAATAATACTTACAGAGTAAGTGAATAAAAACATAAATGGATGAATGAATGAATGAATGATGTTCCATGAAATTCTTCAGAGAGGGGGAATCTTTATACGAAAGAATTTGCATAGGATAAGATGTGGAATAAAAGCAAAAATTAAAGCCCCATAACAGACAAATGACTGAAAACAGATTCTTTCTTAAGAATAAGTTTTAACAGATAAAAGGATGGAGATAGCACAAGGCCCCAGGCAGAAAAGGAAGAGGAGACTGTTAGAGGATGAATCTCCAGGAACACTGGAGGAAAACCTGGCCTACTTCAAATGTTTACTGAAGACCATGGGACCTTTCCACTGGTCCTTGCCATGGACCCACCAACCTCAGGGGTGTCTCAAGGATCTGCCCTCTTTGTTACCAAAGTTCTATTTTCCGAAATAGTTGACATAGAAGAGAGGATAGCCTCATTTCTGCAGAGAAGAAGCTGTTTCCTTCTCTTTTATCAGAACCTGAAATTATAAAATTTAGGGAGAGATCCAGCTTCCCAAAGGAGTGAAAACAGAGTCATTGGGTGGGGCAAAAGCAGATTTAATCATTGTATCTGCTGCCTAACTCATTTCTGCTCCTCTCCTTCTTTATTCCTTGGTGATTAAAGATTAAAGATCCCATGGTGAATGTTCTGATAATATACTGCTATGTAATAAACTACTCTAAAACCTAGTGACTTAAAACCACCCCTATTTTATGGTATCTTATATTTATGTGGGTCAGAAATACATAACTTCTGCTCTTTAAAAGACACTGCTAATATATCTGGTGAAGAACTTGTGACCAGAATATATTAAAAACTCTGAAAACCCAATAATAAAAAAGCAAACAATCCAAGAAAAAGCAGGCAAAACATTGCAAGACGCTGCACCAGAGAAGATATATAAATGGCAAATAATCCCATGAAAAGATACTCAGTATCACTAGTCATTAGGGTTCTGCAAATCAAAACCATGATGAGATACTGCCACATAGTAATTTAAAGAGACTAAAAGAAGATTAGTAGTTTTCTGCCTGGAGACAGGAGGTGAAGGAAGGAAGAGGAGGTATCACAAAGGGATGCAAGTTAATTTGGGAAGTGACAGATACATTCACTACCTTGACTGTGGTGATGGTTTCCCAGGGGCATACACAAATCAAAGCACACGAAGTTATTCAATTTAAATTTGCACAATTTATTGTGTGCCAATTGTACCTCAATACAGTTGTTTAAAAGAGAATGGAGAGAAGGAATCTTCCCTCCCACCTCTCATCCCACCATGAAAACCCAGAAATTTAGAACTTGTGGAGACATTAGTGTTAAAGAAATTTGAGGCTGATACTTTATGTTCCAAATGAGGAAATCACACCTCAGACAAAAGAGGTGATTTGCCTAAGGTCACACAGATGTTGGCTACAGTTTCAAGTTCCCAGTCTCTCTTCTTCCTACTGATCTCTGCAAAAAGGTGCCTCATTTTACAATTGCAAAGGAAACACACTCAAAGTGTTTCAGGATCAATTAATCTGATTGAAAGTGTGGTTTAAAAGTAGACTAACATAGGTACTAATTTAATTGAAGGACATCTAAAACTCTGATTTAAAAAAGCCACAATCTTTCTGGCCTAAAGAACTTGAGGATAGAGTCTGGAATAATCACAGGCCCTGGAAAGTGAGTGGGGGAATCCTGGAAAGGTGAGAGCTAGAAAAGGAGAATCCCAAACTTAATTTATAAATTCCACCCAAATCTCTGTTAAATCCCTGAGCCTTGCATGCATAAAACAGTCAAACAGAAGATAAAAGAACTAAACTGATATTGGAGTTGCTGCCTAAGATACAAAGTTGGCAGTTTCAGCCCATTCATTTAATTACCTGCTAAAACAATACAATCAACACTCTTCAGTAGAATACAACAGAATCCAGAGACTCTAACATAACATTCAGGATACAATCCAAAATTACTAGACATATTAAAAATAGCAAAATGTAATCCATTTTCAACAGAAAAGATAATCAACAGAGACTGACTCCAAGATGGCGCAGATGTTAGAATTAGCAGACAGGAATCACTATTATAGCTATGTTCAATGATGTAAAGAATGATGTGGCTTATAAAAAGAAATGAAACTGAGTTATTTGTAATGAGGTGGATAGACCTGGAGTCTGTCATACAGAGTGAAGCAAGTCAGAAGGAGAAAAACAAATACCGTATGCTAACACATATATATGGAATCTAAGAAAAAAAAATGTCATAAAGAGATTAGTGGTAGGACGGGAATAAAACACAGACCTACTAGAGCATGGACTTGAGGATATGGGGAGGGGGAAGGGTAAGCGGTGACGATGTGAGAGAGTGGCAGGGACATATACACACTACCAAATGTAAATTAGATAGTTAGTGGGAAGCTGCCACATAGCACAGGGAGTTCACCTCTGTGCTTTGTGACCACCTAGAGGGGTGGGATAGGGAGGGTGGGAGGGAGGGTGATGCAAGAGGGAAGAGATATGGGAACATATGTATATGTATAACTGATTCACTTTGTTGTAAAGGAGAAACTAACACACTATTGTAAAACAGTTATACTCAAATAAAGATGTTAAAAAAAAATAGAATGATGTGGCTTAACATAAACTCAACTATTGAGGTATTCTTCTCTTAGTCTACCATCAGACACTGAGTAATAGCTTACTGTTTTCTGGAAACTATATTGACTTCTGTGGGATATCTTTTTTTTTTTTTTTTTTTTTTTTGTGGTATGCGGGCCTCTCACTGCTGTGGCCTCTCCCGTTGCGGAGCACAGGCTCCGGACGCGCAGGCCTAGCGGCCATGGCTCACGGGCTTAGTTGCTCCGCGGCATGTGGGATCCTCCCGGACCAGGGCACGAACCCGTGTCTCCTGCATCGGCAGGCAGACTCTCAACCACTGAGCCACCAGGGAAGCCCTGTGGGATATCTTTTCCATCCCTCACCCAAAGGGATTTCTGATCCCAATACTCCACTCTTCCGGCCACAGGTAGGTCCAGGCAGGGGTTACATGATCCAAACTATGTGAACCTAAGTCTCTCCATAGGATTTTTAATACTGAGATTTGGGATGGAGATTCTGAGATGAAAGACTTGAAAGCTATTGGCAGCCATCTCCCACACAATGGGGAGAAAGTTGATCTTCAGTAGAAGTAATGTAGATGCAGCTTCCCTAAGAAAGGAGGCACATAAAAAATCTTGGCAACATTTGAATACTGGTTCCAGTTGATCCTGAGTCCAGCTATATCCACTGGTTACATGAAATAACAAATTCCCACATTTTTGTTTAATTTAGTTCAAATTGGAATTCTGATAACCAAAAACTAAGCGTTTTGTAAAATATAGGCCTAAAGAACAGAGAAGATGTGTCAACGGAAGAAATCACAATGTCAAAATAAGTAGTGCCAGAGAACTTTCAGGATAAAGAGTAGTTTCAGAGAGAGAGATACCAGAAAACACAGTGAAGGGCTTGCTTAGCACTTGCACACAACCTCTTCTTTCCACTTCTACTTCACTTGAGATAAAACATTGAGAGAAGTAGACAGGAAACAGCAGTAGGAAGTGAAAAGTCTTTGGGAGGTTGCCAAGGAAACCATTTGTTCATTCATTATTAAAGACTTACCATGGTTGAAGGTGTATATGGGTTGCTAAGGATACAACAATGAGGAAAACAGACAGTTCCTCTCTTCATGGAGCTTCAGTCTTGTGTTGTGTTACTTTTGAGAAAGAATACTATTGCTGTAGCATAACTTGAGGCCAAGGAAGATATCAGCTTAACACACCAAAAATCACAAGCTGCTTCTGGCATGTGGAACCAGGTAAGAAGTTGCTGGTACATTGCCACAAAAAAAGAGAATTCCAGAAAGATCAGTGATCAATGAGCCCTATAAGCATGTTGAATCCCATGAATGATCTTCATAAGGAAGAATAGATAGATATGTCTCAATGAAGAGAAACACGAAGGAAGGAAATTGGGAGGATGTTGACGTGCTAGGAGGCATGTTTCTCCAGGGATTCAACTCTCTAAGAAGCCATCTCCACTCTCCTCTCTACCAGGCTTGGAGGAGAGGGGGTTGTCTATGGATGGGTGCACAGTGTCCTTAGCATCAGCTGAGCTAAAGGTCACGGACAGTGTATGATTAGAACTTGGAGGTCTGAAAGCAGACTTCTGTAACAGTGTGAAGGGTCCTTCCTTTTCCACAGGAGAGTTGGAAACACTGACCACAGCCAAACAAAGCAGTTCTGTGACCTCATTTAACAAGTAAATGACATCTCACGGCCATCCCAGGGTGTCAGTTGTCATTCCAGCCATCACATTCTGCCTGGCAGGCTGGGAAATGAATAACATATTCAGCTTTTGCCCAAGAGCGCTGGCTCTTAGGCTCATCAGTCAGCCCTGACATACTCCAGAGTGTTCCTGGAGGGGCTTTCAGCACCAAAAGTGATTTCTGAAGGCAAAATTCTGTACAAATGCAGGAGAGAATACCTTGATTTTATTCAATTGTCAGATGGCTCAAGATGATCCAAGTTGCCTGTGTTGTTAATAAGCCCTGTCTCCTGTCAAGACTGTCTACCCAGGAGTACCCTCAGCAGTCCTCAAAGTCTACAAACTCTAAAGTAGATCAAAGTGCATATGTGTGAACACATGTATGGGCAGCTGAAAACCAGATTTGAGCTACATCTGCCAAGCTGTCTGAGAAGGTCCTCAGTCAACAGGGGTTGTCTTTGCAGATGGGACATTTTTCTTGGATTGAGAGTCCTCTCAAGGACATTATATCAGGTGCACAATAAATATCTGTTGAATGGATCATGTTTCCAAGAACAGCTGAACGTAGTTTTGTCTCAGCAGTTGACTTAATGAGACTGAAGAGCAGTGAATGGCTGCTGAGCAGTAAAGCTTTGTCCAGGAATCAGGGAAGGCTTCCCTAACACAGTGGCCTGGAGGATGAGGAGAATGAACCCAAATTCAAGAGAGAGAGGATTAACCTTTGAAGCATAGGGAATGTTATCTGAAGGTCTGGTGCATGTGGCTGGACCAGAGCAAGTGAGTGGTGATGAAATGAGGCTGGAGGGCAAGCCAGCTAGCCAAGACCAAAAACAAGGGCTAGGGAATGCAGCCCGCACTGGCGGCAGGAACTGCAAAGTTCAAGGCAAAGAGTTTGGGCACAGAAAGGGAGAAGAACTGGGGCCAATAATTCAATTCACCAGTGAAGACCACCACTACCACATTCTTTTAAGAATTAAAAAAAAAAAAAAGATAGAAGGAGGTTTTAAATTGTTTTGAAAATAACTACAGATTTAATAAAATGAAAATAGTGATGACCTCACTCTTCCTCTGGAATGCTAAGTGCCAGGATAAATGGAACATGTTATGGTAGGCTGATAATAGCCTCCCCCCAAGAGGTCCCCATCCAAATTCCCACAACATGCGAACATGTTGTCTTACAAGGTAAAAGGGACTTTGCAGATGATCAATTAAGGATTTTGAGAGGACGTGATCCTAGATTATCCAGGTGGGCCCAGTGTAATCATAAGGGTCTTTATAAGAGAAAGGCAGGAAGATCAAATCAGAAAGAGATGAAATAATGGAAAAGCAGAGGTCAGAGAGGAAAGCAGATGTTATGGTGCTGGCTTTGAAGATGGAGCAAGCAACCCTGAGTCAAAATGTGAGTGCCCTCTATAAGCCGGAAAAGGCAAGCAAACAGACTCTCCCCTAGAGCTTCCAAAAGGAACCAGCCCTGCTAACGCTTTTACATTAGTCCATGAAATTGATTGCAGACTTCCAACTCCCAAAACTGTAAGATAACATATTGGTGTTGTTTTAAGCCACTGTCTGTGGCAATTTGTTACAGGAGCAATAGGATATAATATACATGGTCTAAAGAAATTTGAAGGGGAAAAGTTGTGCCTTAAATTTATTTACCTGCTAAGTTATTTTTAATGTATGAAGGAAATAGAAAAATACCATAAGGAAGTCAAGGGCTCAGTTAATATACTTATTTATAGCAATTTATTGATCAAATATCTGTTTAGATAGTTTCAATGAATAATAACACTTCGTTTCATAATTCTTGTTAGACGCTATTGAATTTTTGTGATCAATTTTTTGGTTGACTGTAATATGTCTTAAGTAATTTATCAAGAAAAAGCATGTGCATGTTATTTCAGAGTTTTTGTGTATCTAGGAAGATATGTTTATTGCTGTAGTACATAAGCATTAGCTTGGCTTGTTTTAAATTTATAGGGCAAAATCTTTTGTTCTTAAACATAGCTTTAAATGTTTCATGTTGAACAATAAGGAATAAAAATTAATCGAGCTTTGTGTTAAACCTCAGATCTTTATGAAAGATACAACAAAAAGCAAAACATAAAATAATTCAGAATAGAGTTAATTACGGTTACCGTCGGGCAAAATCAAGTGAAATCAATCAAATGGACAGACTTTTGGCATATCCAATTTTTAGAAGAGAATAAAACACAAATAAGACTAATAGGAAAGATATGTAAGAGAGAGAGAGGGAGAGATTAACATTAATAAGGAAATATTTTTTACAATCACTATTAAAACTTTGCATTTAAAAAAATGGACAATATCTAGATAGAACCATAATGCTCAAAACTTTTCTCAGGACCCCTTTAAACACTTAAAATGTATTGAGGAACCCAAAGTGCCTTTGTTTATGTTTGTCATATCTATTAATATTTATCATATTAGAAATTAAATTATTTATTTAATAATAAATTAATAGTCATATCTATTAGGAATTTTTTGAGTTAGGAATTGTTTTTCATTATTTTTTGTTAAAGAATAGTTGATTTACAAAACTAGGAATATTTAAGACACAAGAATATGTAAGCACGTTTTCTCTCAAATATCAGAATAATGACATCATTACACATAATTTACGTTCTGGAAAACTCCATACACCCAGAAGAGAATGAGAATAAAAGAGCAAACAACAGCTTGGTTTTATTATGAAAATCATTTTGACCTCACAGTGCCCTAAAAAATATTTCAGACTGCACTTTGAAAATCAGTGGTCTAGTATAAACTACCAACTTACAATTGTGTAATGAAAATTATCAAAATTAATTCAAAGAAAGTTTAAAAATAAAAAAAAGCAGAATAAGCCAAATACCTACAAAGGACTTGAAAATGTTATCAAAGATTTAGGTACAAATAAGACTCCAACCTGAGGTGAGGCTATTAGAAGTTGTATATAACATCCTAAAATAGAGCCCAAAATAAAAGAAGGAAACTAAAACTCAGTTTTATTAATGAAATTAGTGCAAAAATATTGAGTAAAATATTAATAAGTTAGAGAGGTGGGTTAATAGTTAATAGTGGTGGTCAAGGACTGGTCTGGCCAAGCTCTGACATCAGTGCTTTTTCATGAAGCAAGGTTACCCACTAACCCCTTTTGCCTGCAATGCTGCTGAACTTTTTGCTTTATCAATCCTTTTCCAGTTTTGTCATTTAAAGAGCTTTAAAATTTCGATCCTCTGTAAGAGTTATTCCTGTCTTTGCAGTAAAAGAAGGAAACAAAATTCCTGTATTGATAAATACCTGAACCTACGTAAATGCTTAATGATGTACTAATTTCCTGTTTGAGTAGCTATAAGTTTGCACACTTTTCTTAAAAATTGTGTAAGAACGTAAGAGTATATTAAATTACTTACCCACACAAAGAATTGTTTTTCCCAGAAATTGAATGTTGACTTACTATTCATTTGATTCATATTGTTAATATATAGTACATTACATTAAGAAATTTTAAAATATGATTTCAATAAATGTCAGAAAAACATCTGCTAATATTCACCATACTTATCACTGACTTTTTAAGAAAACTAAGAATAAAAGAATCTTTTTCAACATAATAAAGAATATCTAACTTATGCCAATAAACAACATAATACTGGATAGTAAAATACTAGAGTGATTTCCATTTAAATCAAATAATCACATTAGAAAATCTTATCACCATTATCATTTTACATGGTTCCGAGAGATATCAGAAAGAAATGGGACAAGAAGCAAAATTATACATTTAACTGCATAAAAAAATTTTAAAACCATCTATTAAGAAGACAAATTGAAAAGTAAACCATGAACTTGGAAAACACATATAACGATCTCTAATAAATCAATAAGAAAATTGCTTATGTGCAATATTAATCACCTATTACTGTGTAACAAATAATCCCTAAATTTGGTGGCTTAAAATAATAATCATTTAGTATTCCTCTCAGTCTCTGTGACTCAGGAATTTGGGAATTCTAGGTTGGGTCTCACCTGAGGTCATAGTCAAACGCTGCAGTCACCTGGAGGTTGGCTGTGGCTGGAGGATCCCATTCACCCCTGGTTCACATACATGGTGCTGGCTGCTGGTGGGAGTCCTCACTTTCTCTCCTCAGGGACTGCTTTTGCATCTTCATGTCATGATGGCTGGTTACCTCCAGAGCAAGAGACCTAAGAGATCACATCAGAAGCCACAAAGCTTTTTATGACTTAATCTTGGAAGTCTTAGTCCATCAGTAATCAGCTGGTCACAGAGGCCAATCTTAATGTAAAAGGGAGATGTTCAAGGGCCTGAATACCCTCTTGGAAAATAACTGGGGGACCTCTTGGAAAATAACCACTGCACACACCAATAGGAAAATGTGGCCAAAGATATTCGTGGACAGTTCATTCAACAATAAATACAAATGGCCAATTAATGTTTTAAAATTCCAATCTCATTATATTCAAAGAGATAGAAAGTAGAATGAGAGTATTTTTCATACATTACAGATAGATAACTCAAAGTAAAAAACAAACCAAAACCAAAACCAAAACAAACTTGAAAAAAAATACAATGAAAAGTTTCTATTCCACTATCCCAAACTGAAGCAACTCATGTTACCAGATCCTATGCGCCTTTCTAGAAAGATTCTTTGCATATACAAGCAAATATGTGTGTATATGTGTGTGTTTTCATAATTAAGGTCTTATTGTTATTTTTAGGCTTATATTATATCCTGGAGTTTATTTGGTATCAGTGCATATAAAACTACCTTATATATTAATTTCTGCATAAAAATTGTAGTAGATATTGAGGTTGTTTCCCAGTGACCCTCCACTTTTCCACCTCCTTTGTGTCACTGTACTAAAGTTTGAGTGAGACTCATACCATCTGTAACTCCAGGGGTGTTGTTCCTGTTCAACAGTGATTATTTCAGTGTCAAATGGCTAATGTTGGTCCAATCAAAATGAAGCCTAGATTTTTTTTTTTTAAACGATTGGGGAGTTGCTCCCTCTCTCCATGAGATGAAGAAGCCCAGAGCATTTTTTAGTCACAAGTGGAGGCAGCCAAGCCATGTATTTTAGCAGATAATGCAGAAGGCAGAGCAGAGAAACTAGGTCTTTGGGGATAGTAAGAGTCAAGAATATGAGAGTCAGGAGGTTTAACGCCACCCTGAAGTCCACTCTGCCTCTGGACTGTCAAGTTATCAATGGATTTTCTTATAGTGTAGGCCAATTTGGGCTAGATTTCTGTTATTTTTAGCACTGAGAGCTCTAACTGATCCAGCAGTCTACGGTGTGACTATAACATATTTATATAACCAACCTCCTATAGATGGATAGTTGGGTGGCTTACAGCCTTTGGCTATTACAAACAAGGGGTCATGAATATTTATGTACACATGACTTTGAGACCAATCTTGAACATATCTGGAGAAAACCTAGAAACTAATTACATTGCTATCAAAAGAGAAATGAAATTTTAGCAGGAGTTTCCAAATTTCCCTCCAGATAATTTGTAGCAATTTTTACATATATTCACAAAATACAAAAATATCTGTTTCTCAAACACTCATTGACACAGTGTTATCAAAGTTTTTAATCATCAAAGATTTTGTTTCCAGGAGCAATATTTAAAGTTGATAAAGGTATCATAAAGTAGGTACCCCTGTATGCTTCTGTTTAATTATGTACAACCTTTCTGGGAAGCAGTCAGCAATATGATTCAAGGAATTAAACTTTTTAAACTGAGATTTAATTGACATATAACATTATGTATGTTTAAAGTGTACCACATGTTGATTTGATACACATGTTGTACTGCAATATAATTACCACTGTAGCACTAGCTAACACCTCCATCACCTCACATAATTATTTCTTTTTTCTGGTGAGAACATTTAAGATCTTTTCTCTCCACTTTGGGAACTCAATCATGAGGAAAAGTTCAGCGATGTGGATAGTGGTTTATACATAAGAAAACACTGAATTATTATTTTTAAAGATACTGAAAATAAGAACAAGTTGTAAAACAAGTTATGGCTTATCCATAGGATGAATATTATCTAGACATTAAATATCATGTTTTTGAAAAACAATAATAGTGAAATATGCTTCTTATATAAAATTAAATAAGCATTCATTTAAAGTAACATGCTAATTTTGAAGTATACACACTCATACACACACATGTATATGTATTCCTCTGTATTTGACATATATGTATGTATAAATGTGATTTATATATCTATATATGCATATAGGTGTTAAAGGATTTATGCACCAAACTGTTCTGGTTTTTCTTTTCTTGGCAGATTTAGCAGTAATTGATTCTTAATTTCTTCTTAAAAATCTTCTACATTTCTAAAATTCCATGTAATGAACATGTGTTATTTCATAATCAGAAAAATGTTCCCTTCTTTTACTATTCCTTGACTTTAGCTTGACAAGGAATTTGAATTCATAATTAATTGGAGGAAGGGAAATGAAACATCATGAAACTTTCTGGTTCATGAAACTTTCAACATGAGTGAAAAATGAATATTCTCTAACATTTCTGACATGCTGATATCTCTACTTAAGACGCTCCATTTTTAAAGTTGTTAGGCCATGAAAATATTCATTACCTATTTTAAATACCTCTGCCAAAGCTCATACAGATTTTTTTTGGAAATAATTAACCTAGCAATATGAAACTACAGAGCACAGGACACATATGAGAGGAAGTTAACATCCAAAATACAGACTGATGTAAATAAAAAGTTCAATATTTTATTCATTCCGTTTTCACTCTTTCATTTCTACTTGTATTATGTACCATAATAACGAGTAAAGCAGATCGTTATCCTTAGAATGGGAAAATATACATTCACACAAATAAATGTAAGTTGTGACTTTGAAAAATGTCACTAAGGGAGAGAGGCAGCATAAGTAAGGTCCTTAAAACATGGACCCCTTCTGTTGGATCCATGGATCCCCTTCATGGATCTGATGAGACTGATCCCTTCTGTCACATACTAGCTATGTGACCATGGGAAAGTTACTTAACCTCTCTGTCCTCAGTTTGCTGATATGTAAAATGGAAAATTTTAAAGTATCGATTTCATAGGATTGTTTTAAGTATTAATCGAGCTAATATTTTAAATGCTTATATAATGCTTGACACATAGCAACTTCTAGTTGAATGTTTCATAAATAAGGGTACAGAATGGAGTACATGTATACAGCACATTTAACAGGGAGAAATCAATGACTGAGATGGCCAGAGAAGGCCTTCCTGCATGACTGGTGATTGAATGGCAAGAGCTCCCTACTTGAAGAGAGCATGGGGTGACGGAGTTGTGTAAGATTAAAGCACAATGTGGAGAAAAGTGAGGACAGACAATGCAGGGTGTGTTTGGCCACATTAAATATTTGGGGTTTTATTTTACTAAACTGTTATACAGAAGGTGTGACTTGATCAGGTTTCTGTTTGAAGAAAAAAAATTATTCTGACTATGGAGTAAGGACTGGAAGAGGACAACTGACACTAAGGGAGAGTCTGTTAGAAAATGATTACAATACACTAGGCAAGAGTATTCTACAACAAGGGCAGAGGCAGTAGAGAAGAAAGAGGGACACATTGGAAAAGCATTGGGAGGAAAAAAAAACCCTTCCCAGTGGGAGATCAGGTATTGAGAATAAGAGAGAGGGAAATGTTAAGATTAATTCCTGTGTTTTCTGGAGCTATACTGAGTCAAAGACCACTGGGTGTAAAGACTGTAAGTGGCAAATGGAGCATGAATTTGAATCTAAATAAGTTGAGTTTGAGGTAAGATTGAATCATCCAAGTAAAAAGATTATGTACTCAGTTAGTTATATGAATCTGGAGCTCAAGGGGATTGCAAAGCTGGAATATGATATCAAATTTTATTACATGATAGATATTAAAACCAAATTGGAAAATTTTGATTATATGGTGGGACAAGGTAAAGGGTTGGAAACAAGGATAGATGGGAATTTGGGGTAAAGGGAGGATTGTCAGAGTTTGTTTTCATGGAGAGCTTCAAAAGTTGATAAGAAAAAGCTATTTGAGAAGATGTTAAATATACAAGACAAGGAAAGCATAATCAATAGCACAAGAATTTTGAGTAGGCAAATAAATGAATTAGGCTTAAAGAAAAGAAGACCTCTATTGAGGAAAAGGAGGATAGGATAGATCCTGATGTAGGATCCAGAGCCTGTAGCAAATTGCCACCTCTTGTTCATCCTGCCCAATCAACATAATGTCATTGATACGATGGATGCATGCAATGTTTTGTGGGCTCCAGATCCCCTTATATCCTATTATGAGAGAAGGAGGATGAGTTAACATAGCCCTAGGTAGGGCAAACCTATTAATAAATACTTTTGTCCATTCCATGAAAATATGGACTATTTCTGATCCTCTTCTATTATTAGAATACAAAAAAAATGCATTTAGCAAATTAATGGCCCAGTGTCACCTCGCTGAGGCTTTCTATATCTCCTCTAGCAACAATGAAACATCTGGCACAGTGGCTGCAAACAGGGCTACTATGTGTTTGAATTTGCAGTGATCTACAGTTATTCTCTAGGATCCATCAGTATCTGAAAGAGGCCAGACTGACAAATTAAAAGAAGATAAGGAAATGATAAGGGACCACCACCCCACTATCTGTAGAGCACTATCGTGCTCTACTACACCCTTGCCCCAGAACGTGTGAGCCAGCATGGGTGGAGGAAGTTTCAGAGGTTTCTATTAGGCTGTCCTCATTATATTATCTCTTATCTAACAGGTAAAATACTCAATGAAAAAATTATCCCAACTACAAGTATGTTCATCCTAGTTATGCATTCGGGAAATGACCACTGAGTAGTTCCGTGGAAGCAGTGGACCCATTAGAAACTGGATTTTAGTCAAAACTCCATTTATTATCTTACCTTCATAAACCAGTATTCTAGCAGGGGAGCCGTGATGATGCTCTGGTTCCCCAAGCATCAAATTCACTTTCTACTTGTGTCTAATAGTCCTTGAAATGTCTGAGCATTTCCCTCTCCCAAGTATGTAGTAATCTGAGTAAATGACTTAGGTCTTTCAGGGGAGGGACTGTGAAATCATTATAATATGCAATTGCCAGGAAGTTGCTGTGACCTTCTTCCTAGGAATGAGGCCACCTGTTAGTCAATGGGTTCTAGATCTGAAAATTGGCTCAGGTCCTAGAACTGAGCAAGGGATTATGACTTTTTATTGGACTGGCTGCACTCAGCTTCCTTACACATATCTACAACATGATTTAGCTAAGAGAAATGAATGCACGTGTTCATACCAAAGCTTGTACATAAATGTTCACAGCAGCTTTATTTGTAATACCCAAAAGCTGAAAAGAAAAACAACAAACAAACTCAAAACGTCCATCAACTTGTGAATTGATAAACATAACATTGTGGTATATTCATATTCAGCAATACAATGGAATTTCAATACATGAAGTCAATTAAAATATGAAACACCATGGGTGCAAAACTGCAAAATGAAAGCAGTCAAAGACAAAAGCAACTTATACGATTCTATTCATATAAATTCTGGCTGGAAAAGGCAAAACTATAGTTCCAGAAAAATCTGTAATCACCTAAGTCTATGGATTAAAGGAGGACAGGTTTCAAAGATGCATGAGGAAACTTTTTATAGTATTAGAAATATTGTATATTTGATTATGGTATGATAACTGTATGTAACTACCAAAATTCATCAAACTGTACACTTAAATGGATTTCACTGTACGTAATTATGCTACAATAAAGCTGGAGGGAAAAGATGCTATGCTAAGCACTAAGGAAATAAAAGGATATTAAGAACAATATCCCTGTACTCAAACAATGTATAATTTTGTAAACAAGAGAAAAATATGTAGAATATGTTGAATAAATACATAATGTGAGGCATACCATGAAAAGAGTTCAAAATGTTATGAAGATTTACAGGTGAAAGAGGTCACTTCCATTTGGGGAGCTCTGACAGAGCTTACTGAAGGAGGTAACATTTGAATTAAATCCTGACAGATGGGTTAGATAGCTAAGGGAAGAAGAAATTTCAGAAGAACTGGATTAGGAAGGCATTTATCTTTATTTATATTTATAAAAACCATGGAGTAAATTTGAAAAATGTTTAACTGGGACATAAATTTCATGTAGGAAATTTTTCAGAGATAAGGCAATAAAGACCAATTAGAGCCTACAATTCTAGTGTGTAAGCAACAGAAGCTACTGAGAGTTGTGTGGCCAGAACTTTGTTTCAGATGAAGATTATACTGGTAGCTCAGTGCAGGATGGATTGAACAAGAGGCATAGATACTGTACTAGGTGGTACTGAAATTTTCCAGTTTGAGAACGCTGAAATAAGAACAGATAAGAAAAGTATACATATGAGAGTTTGTAGAACAAGAAACTGGGGGCTGACTGGATATCTTGGTGGAAATGAAAGATGAGGAAGATAATCCTCAAAGAATGTTTCCTCATAAAATTAATATTGAGCAGAATTATTATCAGAAGTCTCTGAAAATTAAAATTGGTTTGGATTAGGTGATTACCTGGTCACTCAGTGAATAGTTATGGAGTACCAACTCTGCACCAGACAGGATATGTAGGATATACAGTGAGGAACCAGACAGATAAAGTCTTTGTCTTGAAAGGGTTTTTATTCTCGTTTGAGAAGACAGACAATAAGCATGTAAATATTTGTGATTTATTTTAAATATAAGATGATTCATTACAATTAGGAGATTGTGACTTCAGTAAAGTATTATTCTCAATGGAATACTACACATCAAATTGTTTATGGAATCAGCAAGTTATTAAAAAATAGAGCTAGTGAGCATAGAATGCTACTGAAAAGGAAACTCATAGAAAGTAGCAGTTTCAAGAAAGATACAAGCATGTTGAAAGAAAGAAAAGTAACAAAAAGAAAGAAAGAAAGAAAGAAAGTTCTTGAAGATGTGAAATAAAGGAAATAATTAATAGATCAGGTTCTGCAAAAGGGATGGAATTGTGAGCATAGTATAAACCACGGGCCTTGAGAGGAAAATGAATCTTCTTTCTCCATTATAAGAATTAAGACTTTATAAAAATTAAGAATAAGGTGACAGATGAAAATATTAATACAAAGTAAATGTAAGGTGGGAAATACCTGAGGGAATATGAGTTGGGAAATGTGTGACTTTTTTTAGATGGTGTTATTAATCTTGGTGAAAATAAAAGGGGATATGGATTGGTTTCCAGGTCTGAAGAGAGAAAAACATCTATGGAATGGCAGCTATGAAGACTATGGCTCTGCATCATAGCAACTGGCTAGCAGGGTTAGCTGAGAGCTCATCAAAGGTTATTTGCCGTGAATTTAGAGCACCTAAATCAGCATGACTTTCTCCAGCAATCCAAGAGCAGAGAATGTAAAAAATTCAGGTTGTAGATCAAAGTTAAATCAAATTAAATACATAAATAAATGAAAAATATGGAGGAATGTCAAGGGCATCAGGTATAAAAACGTGTTATTGAAATGGATGATGATGATGTGTTCAAATATAAGTTGAACATTCAGAATCTTGGGGAGAAGTCACCATCAGTCCATGATAAAATGGCAAGCTGATAAGAATAAGGCAGTTGTAAAAGTGGAAAGAAGACTGTAGACAGAAAGCAATAGCAGAAACTAAGATAAAGGATTACAGAAGTTCCCAGAAATAATATAGTCAGGATGAGGTGTTAGGCCTTAATTAAAAGTACTGTATACAGTAAAGGTTTCAAAAGTATTTTGTTCAAATTTCAATCCACTGTTTATTTACAGATCTCTATGTGAAATCCCAAGGTGCTAATTAAAGCCTTTATAAACATTTACACATAGTAATTTCACAATTCTTTGAGGAGATATGAAGAAGCACTTCTCTTTTGAACACAGTTTATTTTTACAAGTGGTTGTTATTAATGTGAAGTTTAAAAAAGGAAACTTCAGATGCCTTCTCTGTGCTGTTGGCAACAGTCTCTTTCTTGGCCAGAAAAGCATGATGATGTGATTGGATTACAGACTAGAAAATTCCTAAATGGGCGTCATGCTACACTTATGATGATTGAATTAGATTCTGTTACCCCTAGGGCTTGGTAATCAACTTGGGGAACAAACAAAAACTAAAGAACTAGAAGGGAACATTGTCTCCTAATGTTCTGCTTCTCAGAAGTAGAGAAAACGAATTTTTAAGAACTACATTATTCTGACTGGAAGAAACAAAACTCTGGCAAGGCAGCAGGTGGTTAGCGTTTTGAAACAAAAATAAGCACGAATTCCCATACCTTAAAATTCAAAATATTCTTTTGAATTTAGTCCAACTGAGTATCAATGTCTCTTGAGTATTGATGTCCAGGGGTAAGCTCTGAAATGCTAATACAATGAATGCTTTATACTCTGGGTCACATATTCAAAGTCCCCCCCAAAAGAATAAGAAACAGAATATCTTACCCCTCCTTGTCTTATGAAAGACACATTTTTGAAAGCAACATCTATTAGGGAACACCCACTGCAAATATTGCCATGATAATAGAACCGAAATATTTGGTTATACCAGTTCCCTGAGAGCATCGTTTTACATTAGCTGAGCAACACACACAGTACTGTGAGGTCTCCGCAGAATAATCTGCCTGTTTTAGATGAATCATAGAATAGCAAACCGACTACACTGCGTAGTCCAATTTGGTCACATCTCTATAGATATGTTTGTTTAGTTTGTTTTCTTCTGTAATAGAAGAACTTTTTCCTCTCCTTTTCTGGAACGCAGAGAGGAAATTCATCCTCTTAGTGTGGTGTAGAAGTTCTGCAAAAAGCTGATGGTCTGCACTGATAGGTATAAAATGGAAGCAGACGAAGCAAGGCCTCCAAATTATACAACACACCAGGAGACATTATTCTCGGAGAACAAAATAATGGGCCTCCGGGGGGTGTCATTCACATTATATTCTATATTGTGCGATATGGTGGCCCCATGGAGAGCAGATGACAAATGAGCTGACCGGGTAAGTGTGCATGATCAAATGTCTGCTGTGTGGAACAGGTTGTCTATTCATCTTGCAAATAATAGGAAGAGTTAAAGTTCTGGCTGGCACTCTTTTAACCCTATGGGAAAGATAACATCATTTTCTCATTTTATACATAAAGAAGCTAAGTTAAAGAGATTATGTGCCTGGCCCTGGGTCATAAAGCTAATCAGCGGCAGAGCCAAGATTTGAAAACAGGGAGTCTGCCTCCAGAATCGGGGCTTATCTGCTTTTTAAGTAGAGATTCTGGTTTTTTCCCCAAATCAAAGGAAAACAACAACAAAGCTTAGAGTTCATGAGATCTGCAATGAAAGAAATATTTGGTATGGAGCTTGATTTACTATCCAGGCTGCGTCTTTCAAAAGCAAGTACTAGATATATTTTCTAGAAACTTTAAAAAATATAAAGCAAAATAGATTGACAGTGACATCTGAGAGAGCAGATTTAATTATGTAACAATTACTCCTTCCCTCTTAATATGGTAACATCAAATCTGCACAGAAAAATAAAGAAACCAAGAAGGCTTCTTTAGAGAGGATTATCACATCCTACTCTCCACTTTCATTTTTCTTCTTTTAAATGGAACACAGCAAAAGAAAAGTATGAGCTATATTTTGCCATGTTTCTTTACCTTTAACATAATAAAATTAAAGTTAATAAACAACAAAAGAGAAATACACGAAAGTCTAGATTTATAAAGAATAAACCAAATATCCTAAAAGGGAGACCATTACTGATGCAATTACTTTTCTATTGGTTTTATTCACATGCTTCCTGATGATGCCATATCTGATTTTTGTCCCTTCTTTGATAATGCCTAATTAAACTAAATTCTTCAGGAACATGAGAGAACTTTTCACAGTATGTTATACCGAATTTTATAACATAATTTGCTTGTATCAAACACAGAAACTATTTTCCTTGAGTTAAAACAAGCATTGCTGATTTAAATGTGCCAGGCAACCACATAATATATTTTTTTCCGGCGAGATGTATCTTCAACTTGACAATGTTCATACATCATTCTCAGATCCTGACAGTTAACATGACTGTAAACATTTTACAGCCACACTAGTAATGTATGCCAAGGTTCCCATAAAAAGAACTCTGGCAATTGGTAGAAGGCTTCTCAATAAAATGCAGCACCATTCCACCTGAAATAGCGATTGTTAAAGATTGGGAGATAACAGGCCTTCAGATGAATGTTGCTTGCCAAAGTCAAAACTAGCAAACACACTTTCAGATCCAACTTGACTCTGTACCCCAAAATGAAAGTCACAAAACAAGAGTGAAGACATTATCTTCAGAGAGCAAGGATGAAAATTTCCATCTTGAAAGATTTTAAGCATAAAAAACGTTTCCCACCTAGGTTTAAACGTGCCAAAAAGCAAATGCCTTAATGAGAACTAAAATTCCTTTTAGAAAAATTTTGTTGATTTTTCTGGAGGTTGATATAGGAAACTTAAATTGAACAGAGTATTAAAGCCACTTCTTGGAAAGCTCAAAAACCACAGGCTTGTTTCTCTTGATCAGGAAGAAAAGTTAAGGCTGTATGCAATTTATTTTGCCATCTCTTTGAATGCACAAGAGTACTGCACTCAAGAGTATCGAAAATATTCTTTAGGAGAGAGTGACACCCGTCTCTGGTTGTAAGGCAGAGTACATCCTGAGCCCTCAGCTGGCTGAGTTCTCTACCCCAAATAGCGAGTCTAGGGTGCACTTGAGACAAGGCTTCCCATATAGAAAGTGTCAACATGTGTCTTTGGAAAAGCATAAAATTTGGTTTTTCCACCACCTTGTCTTTTATTGACCCAGCAAACAATTCATATTTTATAAAATATACATTGAAGGGGAAATTTTAGTCAAGACTGAAAAGTGAACTTAAGAAGCAGAAATAATGGAGTGTGTGTGTGTGTGTGTGTGTGTGTGTGTGCGCGCGCTTGCGCGCGCGTGTGTGTGTATATTTACTGATCTTTCTATTCCTCTAGCTGAGCCCAGGCGTGTGTGTGTGTGTGTGTGTGTGTGTGTGTGTGTGTGTGTGTGTGTGTATTTACTGATCTTTCTATTCCTCTAGCTGAGCCCAGGAGAATGAGTGATGCATGATTTAATAAAGGAATGTAATATCAACAAGAGCTTTTCCTCATCCTTTGTTCTAGCTGGATTTGAAGGTCAGCATGATTTTACAAACAAATGCTGCCTATGAGAATCCATGGCAGAAAACAAAGGTAAGCAACAACGCACAAACAAAACAGGAAAGTAAGGAATTGGAAGCTTTTGTTCCTTACTTTCTCCTTCTCCTTTGCCCCTCTTGTCACCTCCCAACCTGAGCCTCTCTGCCTGAATCTTGTGCACAATGAGCAGTTGTTAGGGTTTTGCTCTTTTGTTACCAAGTAACAAAAAGCTACTCGGGTTATCCCAAGGGCAGAGGTACCTTAAGTATAAGGATGCTCATCTGAAGAATTCAAACTGCTGTGCAAAATATTCGTTTACTTTCCATCTGTCTCTGTTCATCCCTGTTTCACTATACACGTCATCTGTCTTTTACTCTTTCCACCTATTTATATCTTTTCTGCTCCCTTACGATTTCAGTTTGCACAAGGCTTTGCCTAGTCACAGTCCTGATCTATGACATCCTTTAAAAAAAAAAAAAACTTCCTATTTTGCTTTGATTTCAGATTCCCAAGATAGAGAATGTGTTTGCCTCAATTCATTCTTTTGTTTCCAGTCATGGTTCATAAACATTTGGTCACTGTTATGGCTTGAATTGTGTCCTGCCCAAAAGATATGCTGATGTGTTAGCCTTCCTGATACCTATGAATGTGACCTTATTTGGAAATAGGGTCTTTGCTTGCGGTACATTATTATAGGAGTTCTAGGAAACTAATACAGTCTCTGTAGTTCGTTGTTCAACCTTAATCCAAATATTTAGATGGTGTCTTATGTCCAAAAAAATGACACTTTTGCTCTTTGGCTGAACTTGTGGAAGACTTTTATTTTCCTTTGAAACTATGGGAGTAAGTAGCTGATGTCCATGTCTCTTGTCAAGAACATACCTGGTAACTTTGCTGAGAAAGATCTTCTCTGAAAAATGGGAAGGAAGGGTCTGTTCTTTTTTCAGAGGTACATGGTTTATTCTCCAATTTCTGGGAAAGAGGAACTTTTCAAAAGGAAGAACAATCAGTTCTTTCTTCTAAAATTGGAACTAATGAAATTCCTTTAATATTTCTTTTTTCTCCTCTACACAGGTCTCATACTTTTCAAAAGAGAATGTAAATACTTAACATTGAAGAATTTCACACTTAACACTGACTATCATTCATCATTTTTTGAAGTCATCTGTGCTTATTAATATAATGGAAAGTCCTAAAACCTGAGTTAAAGCCCAAGGAAGAAAGAGGCACAATATGCCATCCAACATATTCTATTCAGTCCCTTCAATTTTAAAAATTGAAATATAATTGATGTATAACATTGTGGAAAGTTAAGGGGTACAACTTGTTGACTGGGTACATTTACATATTGCAATATGATTCCCAACACAGTGTTAGCTAACACCTATATCGCATTGCATAATTACCAACACAGAAGTAGAAAAATCAGGACAATGAAGATGTGGGTCAGTGGAGCAGAGAAACAGGAGGAACTCTGAAACAATTCTTTGTAACGGGCCAGAGAGGAAAGGTTGCTGTCTTTGCAGGCTGTACAGTCTCTGTCACAAGTTGTAGCACAATCAGCCATAGACAGCATGAAAATGAATGGGCATCGTCTGGTTACAATAAAACTTTATAAAAACAGGAAGGGGGATTGGATTTGACCTGGAGGCCATTGTTTGCCAACCCCTCTTCTAGAGGATAAGTGCAAACACTCATGGTGGTTTTTGATGAGGCTCTTCATTGGTCTGCACTCAGCATGGACGTGTATAACATTCTATCCAGGAGGATGCTAGCATGAATGACCTCGTCCCTTCCCTGTTTCTCCAAAAATGGGTCTCAGCCACAGTCAATTCCAGTGTAGGGGAACACACGTGGTCAATGATAGCACCTTCAAGGCATAGAGGCATGACCCCAAGGGGCCTGGTGCTCCTTGAAGATGTGTTAAGACCTTCCTCTGTCACTTGGAACAACTTAGAAACACTTGACATTCAGTGTGTGCTGGCAGTCACACTTCACCATTTGTTGACAGATTGCCACACTAATGTTCTTTCTCAGAAACAAAAGCAGAGGGAATCCTTACCACAAGCATATCTAGATTCAAAACCCCAAATAGGTCTATAGCCCCATAGACTGAACAAATTCTTAATGACAGTAGAATGCACATGAGTACCTACTGGTGTCCCTAGAGGCACAAAAAGAAGTTGGTACCTTGTTCTACAAGGACAGGACACAATATACACTGTCACTGGCCACAGAGACACATAACTCCTGATGCCATCCTGGCCAGTCCTCAGAGCCATTCACATGGTCAACAGAACTCACAACGACCTTGCACCCCCCAACACATGCTCAGAATGTTGCCACCTGCAACAACTCATGTCAAAGACTGATCAGAGATGCCACACAGTTTTCTGACCCACCAATGTCCAAATATCCCCAAGACCCTTGGCTATTAGACTGTACGGACATAAACCACTTCTGTTTATGATGGACTATCCCATCACACACACACACACACACACACAGCACATTTCAGCCACTATCTTGCCAATGATGTGCTGGATCTGGTTCTTAAGAGCTTGTCAGAGCCAAATGTTAAACTTCCAGAAATTTTTGGAGCCAACTGATATCACGTTGTAGCTTAAAATCAGCCATCTTGGGGGTATTTATTTCATAAACATTAGCAAATACTACAAATCAGGATCTTTTTCCAGAGAGCTGAATGTTAAACATCTACCAGAACAGCACTGACCCTGGTGCCCTAGTGCACCAGCCAAAATGTCCTTGTTTTTTTGTCCTTCTTGAACCGACCAGCCACTCTATCACCAAGTTCCAGCTTCTTAACGTCTTGCATTTTGGAATCACCCCCCTTCCCTCCCCCGCCATAGAACAATAATGAAACAAAATCAGCTGTTATGTCTCCCACCAGGAACAACAACAATGAAACAAATAAAATTAGCTGTTATATCTCCCACCAAGAACAATCTGGTCCACACATCAGAGAATTCATCTCATAATCACTCATGCTATTCCTACAACAGTGACAGCTATTATCACTGCAATCATTTTCCAACCCAACCTCACCACCTACAGATCCTCCAAAAGGAGGCATAAAATGTTTTTAAAAGATTAAACTTAAAAGTGAGCATTTAGTAATGAATATTTTAATTCCAGACTAAGTCAAAAGGAGCACAGCCCCCAAAAGAAATACAGAGTGAGACTAATTCCTTGGATAAGCTGCTTCTGCAAAGTCGAGAAGAAAGAGCAGCTGTGATTGTTGGCTTCAATCCATTGTGACAAGTTAGGGATGGTCTGCTGCTCTTCATGGAAATTGTTCACAACTCTACTCTTTAAGATCTATAACAGGGGTTGTTTATCCCTTACGGGTTTCAACTGATTTCTTTCCCACATAAAGGGAAATAAGCCTTGGTCTAAGGGTAAACACTTCCAGACTGCAATAATAACATAAGGAGATGAATCCTACTTTTTCATTATTTTTTATAACTGCACTCCTTTTGCTCTACTGTGCTAATGAGACAGAAAGAAATACTGATATAAAATGGCTGATTTATTAATAGATTATTCCTGAAATTTACACATAAAATACAATTCTGACTAAAACATCACCATTATGAGCCAGCCATAATGTATACATTTCTACCATTAGATATTCATCCCTTTGGTTTTAAAAAGTGCTAGGTTAAACCATTCAAATTTTAATATGAACCAAATTATCCAAATTTTGAAAAACGTACACTCTCCACACTATAATCTCTGAATGCCCAGAGATTTATCAAACTGCAATAAAGGAATATACACATGAAACTCAGACTTGATGAGGAGAGATCTTCATGGAGATCACAAGGTTCCTTTGAAATGTCTCTGAAGATGGTACTAGGACAAGTTTATCTACAGTGTTGCAAGGTAAGAGGTTAGGTAACAGGCCTAAATTCACACATCTAATAAGTGATAGAGCTGAGAGTTGAGCCAAATATACTGTGTTGCTTAGGGGAGTAGAACTGGGGGCACTAATCTCTGGTAATGTGCAACAATCCCAGGAATTATGTATAACATGTCTTTGTCCTGAATGTCAGCTTCTCCAGACTATGAAAATGTTAAGTGGTGTTTTGTGAAAATTCTTGACCAGACAAAACATGACCTAATAATTTTGTTTTCTATATCTTGAAACCCATGTGTTAGGGATTGAAAGGAAAGTGATAAGGGTAGTTTTCATTTAATAGTACTTGTATTAGTTTCCAATGATTGCTATGACAGATTACCACAAACTGTGTGACATAAAACAGCAGAAATTTATTTCCTCATAGTTCTGGAGACAGAAGTCCAAAACCAAGGTGTCAGCAGCATCGCACTTTCTCTGCAGGCTCTAGGGGAGAATCCTTTCCTTGGCTCTTCCAGCTTCTGGTGGCTCTTGGCAGTCCTTGGCTTATAGACACAGCTCTCTACTGTGTCTCCACATAACCTTCTCCTCGGTCTGTATTATCTCCCTTCGCCTCTCTCATAAGGATATTTGTGATGGCATTTAGGGACCACTCAGATAATTCAGGATAATCTCCTCATGTCAAGATCCTTAATTAAATTGCACCTACAAACACCCTTTTACCATTTAAGGTACCATTTACAAGTTCCAAGGGTTTGAGACTTAATATCTCTGAGTCATTATTATTCAACCCACTATAGTATGATATTTGGTAGAATCTATTAATCACTCACAAAGAAGAGAACTACATGTAGTAGAGTTAGATTATCAGTCTATCTTTGTTTCTTCGGAAAAAATGAACAAGATACTACTCTTTATCCCTTTTTCTCCCATATCTCTACCACCCTCTCTGCTCCCTAGTGACCCCCACCCCGCCTTCATCCCTTGCTAAATCGGGTCATGTTGATACGGAACTGTTTCTGGAGTATGGTGAGCCATAGGCTGTCAGTAACACTGCCCTTAGACCCAGGTTACTAGGGCCCCTGCCATGGGTCCTGCACTTCGGGGGCCTCACAATGACTGCACCCTTCCTCACAAGGCAAGGAGTTTATGGGTCAAGGAGAAGCGCCTATGGAGAGCTCACCCCCTCCCCTTCACATTCTAGGCCACCTGAATCTGAAATCTTAATATTTCCTGCCCAAAGAGACGTCCAGTCTTTCCTCCTGAACATGGGCTGCACTGCCAGTATAGACAACCCTAGTCCCCAGAAATGCCCAAGATGAAACTATTTAAGGTGTGGATTTACTTGGATGAAGAAGCTGGAACACCTGCACACATGCATTCGAAGACACAGTCGCATGTGGGAAGTGAAGGTGGGAGTCTAAGGGTTGAGAGCTTGCATTCATTCTTTGACCCAAGGCCCTACAAATATCAGAGGTGGATCTTGCAGTGAGGATGGGGATTGAGGCAAAGCCAGGCATAGCTAGGAGCCACCCTTTGGCTTCTTCATGACATGGTAGGAGACACGAGAATATCAGATAATTGTGAATAGCCAGCTCACTGCTCTACTGATTTAATTTCTACTAAATGCTAAAAATATGTAATGCCTGCTTTAATGTGTTAATGGCCTTAATAATATTCATGTGTTTTTAACTCAATAATTTCACTTCCTGGAATTTAGTCCTTAAAAATATTTCCAAATACAGAAAAGACTTTATTTACAGATTTTCATTCCCCATATTTAAAAAATGTTAAGAAAAGGGAAACATCCCAATTGCTCAGTTATAGACATATGGCTACTTAAACTGTGGTATATTGAAATCAATATAATGAAACTTATAAAAATAATGTTAACAAAATTGGATAATAACATGGAAAATTCCTATAGTGTTGAGTAAAAATAAAAGAAGATATAACATTATACCACAAAATGGTCTCAACTATGTAAAAAATAATTCTAGAAAAAAATGACTTCAAGAAATGTTAATTACCCACAGAAAGTAGGATTCTGGATTATTTTTATTACGCTTTATAATTTTAAAAGTTGTCTAAAATAACACATGTTACTTTTACAGCCAGATACTTCTTTTAACATCTTTATTGTAGTAAAATTGCTTTACAATGTTGTGTTAGTTTCTGCTGTATAACAAAGTGAATCAGCTATACATATACATATATCCCCATATCCCCTCCCTCTTGTGTCACCCTCCCAACCTCCCTGTCCCACCCCTCTAGGTGGTCACAAAGCACCGAGCTGATTTCCCTGTGCTATGCGGCTGCTTCCCACTAGCTACCTATTTTACAGTTGGTAGAGTATATATGTCAATGCCACTCTCACACTTCGTCCCAGCTTACCCTTCCCCCTCTCCGTGGCCTCAAGTCCATTCTCTACATCTGCCTCTTTCTTCCTGTCCTGCCTCTAGGTTGTTCAGAGGCATTTTTAAAAATTCCATATATACGTGTTAGCATATGATATTTGTTTTTCTCTTTCTGACTTACTTCACTCTGTATGACAGATACTAGGTCCATCATCTCACTACAAATAACTCAATTTCATTTCTTTTTATAGCTGAATAATATTCCATTGTATATATATGCCACCACATCTTCTTTATCCATTCATCTGTCAATGGACACTTAGGTTGCTTCAATGTCTTGGCTATTGTAAATAGTGCCGCAATGAACATTGTGGTACATGTCTTTTTAAATTATCATTTTCTCAGGGTATATGCCAAGTAGTGGGATTGCTGGGTCATATGGTAGTTCAATTTTTAGTTTTTTAAGGAACCTCCATAGTGTTCTGCATAGTGGCTGTATCAATTTACTTTCCCATCAACAGTGCAAGAGGGTTCCCTTTTGTCCACACCCTCTCCAGCACTTACTGTTTGTAGATTTTTTGATGATGGTCATTCTGATCAGTGTGAGATGATGCACATTGTAGTTTTGATTTGCATTTCTCTAATGATTAGTGATGTTGGGCATCCTTTCATGTGTTTGTTGGCAATCTGTAAACCTTCTCTGGAGAAATGTCTATTTAGGTCTTCTGCCCATTTTTGGATTGCGTTGTCTGTTTTTTTGATAGTGAGCTGCATGCACTGCTTGTATATTTTGGAGATTAATCCTTTGCCAGTTGCTTCATTTGCAACTATTTTCTCTCATTCTGAGGGTTGTCTTTTTGTCTTATTTATGGTTTCCTTTGCTGTGCAAAAGGTTTTAAGTTTCATTAGGTCTCATTTGTTTATTTTTGATGTTTATTTCCATTTCTCTAGGAGGTGGGTCAAAAAGGATCTTGATGTGATTTGTCATAGAGTGTTCTGCCTATGTTTTCTTCTAAGAGTTTGACAGTGTCTGGCCTTACATTTAGGTCTTTAATCCATTTTGAGTTTATTTTTGTGTTTGGTGTTAGGAAGTGTTCTAATTTCATTCTTTTACATGTAGCTGTCCAGTTTTCCCAGCACCACTTATGGAAGAGGCTGTCTTTTCTCCACTGTATATTCTTGCCTCCTTTATCAAAGATAATTTGACCATTTGTGTGTGGGTTTATCTCTGGGCATTCTATCCTGTCCCATTTATCTATATTTCTGTTTTTGTACCAGTACCGTACTGTCTTTATTACTATAGCTTTGTAGTATTGTCTGAAGTCAGGGAGCCTGATTCCTCCAGCTCTGTTTTTCTTTCTCAAGATTGCTTTGGCTATTCGAGGTCTTTTGTTGTTACTGTACAAATTGTGAAATTTCTTGTTCTACTTCTGTGAAAAATGCCATTGGTAATTTGATAGGGATTGCATTGAATCAGTAGATTGCATTGGGTAGTACAGTGATTTTCACAATGTTGATTCTTCCAATCCAAGAACATGGTATATCTCTCCATCTGTTTGTATCATCTTTAATTTCTTTCATCAGTGTCTTATAGTTTTCTGCATACAGGTCTTTTGTCTATTTAGGTAGGTTTATTCCAAGGTATTTTATTCTTTTTGTTGCAATGGTAAATAGGAGGTTTTCCTTAATTTCTCTTTCAGATTTTCATCATTAGTGTATAGGAATGCAAAAGATGTCTATGCATTAATTTTTTACCCTGCTACTTTAACAAATTCTCTTGTGTTTCCTGCCCAGAGAATTTCCTTTAGCATTTGTTGTAAAGCTGGTTTTGTGTTGCTGACTTCTCTTAATTTTTGCTTGTCTCTAAAGGTTTTAATTTCTCCTTTGAATCTGAGTGAGATCCCTGCTCTCTTGAGTAATCTTGGTTGTAGGTTTTTCCCTTCCATCACTTTAAATATGTCCTGCCACTCCCTTCTGGCTTGCAGAGTTTCTGCTGAAAGATCAGCTGTTAACCTTATGGGGATTTCCTTGTATGTTATTTGTTGCTTTTCCCGTGCTGTTTTTAATACTTTTTCTTTGTTTTTAATTTTTGATAGTTTAATTAATATGTGTCTTGGCGTGTTGGTCCTTGGATTTATCCTGTATGGGTCTCTCTGAGCTTCCTGGACTTGATTAACTATTTCCTTTCCCATTTTCAACTATAATCTCTTCAAATATTTTCTCAGACTCTTCCTTCTTCTCTTCTTCTTCTTGGACCACTATAATTCAAATGTTGGTGCATTTAATGTTGTCCCAGAGGTCTCTGAGACTGTCCTCAATTCTTTTCGTTTTTTTAAATTCTGCTCTGTGGTAGTTATTTCCACTATTTTATCTTCCAGGTCACTTATCTGTTCTTCTGCCTCAGTTATTCTGCTATTGATTTCTTTTAGAGAATTTTTAATTTCATTTATTGTGTGTTCATCATTGTTTGTTTGCTCTTTAGTTCTTCTAGGCCCTTGTTAAACGTTTCTTGTATTTTCTCCATTCTATTTCCAAGATTTTGAATCACGTTTACTATCATTACTCTGAATTCTTTTTCAGGTAGACTGCATTTTTCTTCTTCATTTGTTTGGTCTGGTGGGTTTTTGCCTTGCTCCTTAATCTCCTGCATATTTCTCGGTCTTCTCATTTTTCTTAACTTACTGTGTTTGGGGTCTCCTTTTCTGAGGCTTCAAGTTCACAGTTCCCGTTGTTTTTGGTGTCTGCTCCCTGTGGGTAAGGTTGGTTCAGTGGCTTGTGTAGGCTTCCTGGTGGAGGGGACTGGTGCTGTATTCTGGTGGGTGCACTGGATCTTGTCTTTCTAGTGGGCAGGGCTGCATCTGGTGGTGTGTTTTGGGGTGTCTGTGAACTTAGTATGATTTTAGGCAGCCTCTCTGCTAACGGGTGGGGCTGTGTTCCTGTCTTGCTAGTTGTTTCGCTTTCGGTGTCCAGCACTGGAGTTTGCTGGCCGTTGGGTGGACCTGGGTCTTAGCGTTGAGATGGAGATCTCTGGGAGAGCTCTCACAGATTTATATTACATGGCCCTGGGAGGTCTCTGGCGGTCCAATGTCCTGAACTCGGCTCTCCCACCTCAGAGGCTCGCCTGACACCAGACCGGAGCACCAAGACCCTGTCAGCCACGTGGCTGCTAGTGCTGGAGAGTCTCCTGCAGAGGCAGGGAGTGGCTGTGGCTCACCACGGGGACAAGGACACTGACAGCAGAAGTTCTGGGAAGTACTCCTTGGCATGAGCCCTCCCAGAGTCCAATGGTAGATTATTTTTGTTTTTAAAAATATTTATGATAATTATCTGGCTAAAACAGATATTTGTACTATTTCCTATGCTTTCATTCTTACTCTGCAACCCCAGCAGTTCTAAGATTCCTTTCCTGCTACACCCAATTTACTGAGGAAAACCAGAGAACAAGTCTCAGAGAAACAGACTGTCTTTGCCAAAAATATCTTGCCACCAGTCCTTAAACTTCTATCAGAGTGTCCTCTACCCAATACACAGTGACTGTTAACATTCCCAGCATGTTGGAATTTGATGGTAAACTGTATGAGTTTCAAATAGGTCAGTGAATGTTTTTTCCTTTTTGCTTAGGCAGTTTAGGTGCAACTACTGTTAGATTACAGCGAGGTTAGTGAAAATTTGGGGAGAAACTCTGTATCTTTTCTTTTCAAGGCCTGGTGATTTTTGAGCTCAGCAGTGTTTTCCAACAGAATCCACTTTGATGATTGCCAACAGCCATCTTCTCTCTCCTTCTGACAACTTCCACATGATGCTCACTGTGGAAGTTCCAAGTTCTTTGACAAGTGCTCATGGAGGCCAGTTGGATGAGGCCAGTTGGATTCTCTTGAACAGCTTAAATTTCTCCACCCTACCTTTGGGAACCAAGTGCAGGGCAGGAAGCTGGGAACTGTAATTGACTAACTGATGGTGGCTCAGCACCGAAAAGCCTGAGAGTTAAAAACCTCCATGGAAACCCAGTCATAGGGGGATTTACCTCCAGGAACCCGACCAGATACCCTCATAAAACATCAGAGAAAAACCCTCTCATGCTTCCAGCAGAGGGAAGGAGAAAAGGAACCATTTTGAAATATCCCACAGTGCTCTGTTCTTAATAGGCTTGCCCTCAGGGGAAACTAGTTCCAGATTTTTTAAAGCAATATTAAAAACAAACACTGAGACCACTTACTCATGGTGTTTATCACTTCCTTCCCCAAACCACACTGGATGACAGTAGAGAGGTTTCTTTTTTAAGAGCATAAACTCACAAAGAAGAAGACAGCAAGAAAAAAGACAACAGCAAAACAACTTTGGAAACTAGAAAGCTGGTGGATAAGAGGTAATTGATGACATAGAGCTGAGAAAAGTGACCCCCCACCAGCAGCGGGAAGAAGCCACGCTGATCCACAGAAAACCTCAGGAATTGAGGCAGCCTATTATATAGGAGTGAGAGTACAGATGGGCTATAAAAACAAGAGGATAAATTGAAAATCTGCACAAAATGCATTTAGAGCCCCAGAAGTCTCTCCCACTCCAACAGAAGACGGAGGTCTTACTCTCTAAAAAGAGTGAACCAGAGAGATTCTGAGCTCAATGGAAAGGCAGAACTGAGGGTCTGTGTGTTACATTGTAAATATGGGCATTAAGTAAATGGTAAGAGCCCTGCTCATTTCCTCCAGAATGCAGATAGAAAGGCTTATAACTTTCAGATAGGAAAATGACCAAACCAAAAGAAAAGACTTGCATATACTGACAGGTGGGGTCCATCAATAGAGAAGTCACCCATTGATAAACCCTTCCCATTTACATAGTGACTGACCAAATTTTATTGTCTCATTCTTAAAAATGAGTGGATAGTAGTATACTTTATCCACAAATTAAAAACACGAAACTATACAGCTAAGAACATTGAGAGAAAAAAAAAGGTCTTTGAACTTAAAAAATAATATGATGACAAAATGAAAATCTCAAAAAAGTTTTGAAATCAGAGTTAACCATTGCAGGATGAGTGATACAGCTGATCCTCAAACCTGAGTTTCCAGTATTTCTCTTCCTGCCTTCCATCAATGCCTGCCCCCAATGTATTCTCATGGTTGGTGGCTATGGTTTAGAGAATTCATCTGGGGCATTCTAAGCTTCTCTTAGAACTGTTACAGAAGGCACTCTAACTTCATGAGCAATGAAATTTTATTGCCAGACTCTGCCATTTATCTGGAAATAGAATAAGTTTCCCCTGCCCTCTATTTCCCCACTCATTCTTAAATGCATTCTGTGTGGTAATTTCATAATACCAGTTGCCCACTGGGTATTTTGCTTTCTTTTTTTCAGGCAGCCCACACAAAACTGACTCTCCTTTTATAGACTTTGGAAAGAGTAACTCGAATTAGGAAGAAGTATTTACATGCTCCCAGAGGCAACACACAGCTCCAGGAGTAACTTTCACTAACACCAGCCAGCTCCATCCAGAGGGGCAGCTCCACCCTCAACCATTTTTCACTCAGCCCTCCAATCTCTCCAAGATCATTAATTACCCACTCCTTCAGCACCTTCATGCTGCACTTGTAGGTGCTGACAACACAAGCCTGTCTCCTTTTGTGTAGTTGTTTGAAACTTTCACAGCAGGCAAAGCTCAAATTTAATCATTTGATTCTGATGCACTTTCTGTAGTAAATTGTAACAGCATTTAAGTACAGTATGACAGATCTGGGACTATGACAACACTGTTGATCAGTGTTATTCTCACAGCCAGGGGTCCAGCTTTGTGGAAAGTTAAAAACCTGATTTTAAAAAGCTTTCAAGGACTTTCCTGGTGGCGCAGTGGTTAAGAATCCACCTGCCAATGCAGGGGACACGGGTTCAAGCCTTGGTCCCGGAAGATCCCACATGCCTGCTGCTGAGCAACTAAGCCCGTGCACCACAACTACTGAGCCTGCATTCTAGAGCCCGTGAGCCACAACTGCTGAAGCCCATGTGCCACAACTGCTGAAGCCCATGTGCCTAGAGCCCATACTCCACAACAAGAGAAGCCAACGCAATGAGAAGCCTGTGCACTGCAATGAAGGGTAGCCCCTACTTGCCGCAACTAGAGAAAGCCCATGCACAGCAACAAAAACCCAATGCAGCCAAAAATTTTAAAATTAATAAATAAATTAATTTTTTAAAAAACATTTCAGACTTTGGTTGTGCTAAAAGCTTTCACTTGTTTTTGTTGTAACCTGAGAAAAACTGGACTTCTAGAAAAAACAAAAATACAAGGATCAAACTGGCTTCTAGTTGTATTGAAACAGAGGTATTACATAAAACAGAAGTCCATTAAAATAGATGTGCTTTACAAAGGAAGGGCAAGTGTGTCCTGCTATGAGAAATTTCATCACCTAAACCCATAAAACAAAAGTTTTAGAGGAAGTCTTTTGCACCACTAAGATGTTTAATCAATTAGAATTTGTTTCAAAAATAAAATCCTTTAGACCACCTAAACCACCCCACATACTTTGCAATTTATGAACTACATACTTTGGAGCACATAAGTTTACTTTTACAAGAGCTACTATATTTACCTGACAGAGTTCTCCAAATAATTTTCCATATATTATCTAAGTTTATCTCATTTACATCCCTAAGTATTCAGTACAACTCTTATCTCCAATTTATAGGTAATGAAATGACTTGTTATAATGAGTGAAAACAGGCTTTTTTCAAATAAATGTTACTCTTTGCATATACCAATGTATTTGAAAGCAGTACCAGAAAGCTAGAAAAAGCTCAATAAATATTTCTAGAAAAAATATAAAACTGAAGAAAATAAAGAAAATATTCACTTTAAAAGTTATATCTTACTTAAGGGATTTCAAAGAACAATGTTTGCAAGCATAACGCATATGGTGAAATACTGATGCAGCAAGGGTATTGCTTTCTAGTTTCCTGGAGGACACAAAAAGTTCTTTGACTCATACTCAGAACCTAAGTCATCCTTTTCATGAAATGTCAGCCTGGCTTGCTGTATCTTTTACAGTATCCCTCTCTCAGAAATCAACAACGTATATAAGGTAAAACCTAATTAATGTTGGGCTACTTGGTGAGTGGCCAGCCTTAAATAGTATAATCTGAACTACTGAAAGCTATTAAAGAAATGAAGTTAGTTCTACTATTTGAATTACACAAAGCAACTCAAAGAATGCCAACAATATGACTTTGGTAGAGCAATAAGTAAAATTCATTATTAGCAAATAAGTGTGTCTTTTGTGGTTACTTTGTGTACAGAGCTCAGTGACTGAGGTGGCCACATTGTTCAGTGATCAAATCCTGCCCCCAGGCTAGGGTCATTTTGGTACTGCCAGAGCCTGTCTGGTCCATGTGTTATAAGGACTCAGTAAATGCTTGATGAGTAAGTGAATTAATTAATAAATAAGCTGCTAAATGGTTGTTGGATGCACCTTGGCAAAAAAAATGGCACAGGCTGTGGAGTCAGAAAAACATGGGTTTACTTTCCAGCTGAGCCAAACAGTACCTGTGTGATCTTAAGTTTCTCAACCTCTCTTCCACCCCCTTGTCTCAACTGTAAAAGGAGCTTCATGGTGGGTACTAATGCCTGTCTTATAGGGTTGCTCTGACAAGGAAATGAGAGAATAAAGTAAGCATTTTAACTGTTTTTCCTGACACCTTGTTTGCACTATAAATTTACTTTAACTATGAAAAAGATTTTTACCAAGCAAGCTAAATATCAGATCTCAAACTAACATTACCTTGAATGATCAAGTCCTGAAACAGTAGAGTTCAACTAAATTCACTGTCCTCTTTCAATACACAAGGTAGGGAATGATTAATTTAAACTGTATACCAGTGACCATTAATTAAAATAACAAAACAAATACTGCATATGTCACCATCCATTAAAACATTTCCATGAATATGGCTTTGATATCATTTGAGTATTAATTTTATTGATAATGAATATTAATTTGACTGTTTTAAGATAAAAAATTTGATTCTGTAATTTGTTGAAATTTGGACTCTGGGGTGTTTTAATGATAGCAATTTCTACATAGGAAAAGTATGGTTCATGGAAGAAGAAGAAAAAAAAAGCTTTGAAACCAATGTTAAGCCCAAAAAATAATTGAAAGAAACAAAAACAAAATATTCACAAAACCTCTGTGGGAATCCCCTATTTCAATCAGTGCAGAGGGTAAAAAAAAAAAAAAAAAAAAAAAAAAAAATCTGGCCTGTTGTGATTTCTAATTCCCTGCAAGCCTTTCTACAATGCAAACGTCATGCAGAAAAATTTGGCAATTGCATTAGGGAAAGGTAAGTTGCCCAGATCACTGGAAAATGTTTTGACATTTATGTGACCCTTCCATTCTGCTTTACAAAAGAAGTTCCAATTAAGTGCAGAGCTTTTGTCTTATTTACTATACTGACCCTGAAAATGAAAGCTGTGAAAAGTTGAATGCTTTTCTTGCTGTGGGAGCAGGGCTGAATCATCTGCTCTGCAAGAGGGAACGAAAACTCTAAGCTGCCTCCCAAGAAGCTGAAAGCTGAGGAAAAGTGCTGCTTTTCATAAAGTTCATCACCATTTCCCCATAGCACTGGTTTCCTTTCCTTGGCTGCAGCCTAACACAGATGCTCACTTCAGGTGGTGGTACACAGGGAGGAGACATATTGGAAGGTTCTGGTCCTGGCTTTGCTTCTGATTTGTCACGTAATGTTGAATATGCCTCTTCATGCCCTTGAACATCTGTTTTCTTATTTATGAAATGAGGGGGTTGCACCAGATGATTTCTGAGCTCCTTCCACCTTCAATAATCTATGGGGTGGGGCTTTGTGGTCAGTAATGAAGGAAGGAGAGGATAAAGCTTGGGTAATGATGTGATTTGCCCAAAGCAGCCAACTGGCCCCTGCTTCCCATGGAAACCTAAGTGTTGGAATGGAACAACTGAAACAATCAGGGGCTGAGGGTGGTAGACTCCACAGCTACTCACCTCTGGAGTCCAGAAATGAGACACGGACCCCAGCAGGTACAGGGGACTCTGGGCATCTAGACAGTTTGACTTCCAGACTTAATTGAAATAATTCTAGACGAAAGGCACATTTACTTCTTCTCTAGTTCTAATTAGGACTCTTACCTTGCAGGTAGTAGAAATCGAACCAACGGAGTTTGAGGAAAAAGGAACAAATGGTTCCAGGAATATAATTTGGACCTAGGAAGGCACCAGCACTGTGAATCCCTCAGGAACACAGGTGGTACTCTCCTTCTCTTACTGTCTCTTGCCTCCGCTTCTTTCTGCACACCTGGTTTCTCGCACTCCTCCCCTCTTCCTTTTCCTCCTCATCCCTCATCTTCCTCCTTCTCCTGTTCCCCTCCCCTCGCCTCCCTCTCCCCTCTTTCCCTCCCAATAGGCTTTCTCTACTGTCCATCCACACAGAGAAATATGAAGCTACCACCACTCCTGACTTCCAATGTCACACCTATCCATATCTAGAGAACTGGCCTCCTGAATCCATTTCCACTTTCCCTGGACAGAGACACTGAATGGTCCAGGTATCTATGCTTGGTCCCACCGTGAAAATAAAAAAGGTTGGGAAAGGGGGTCTCTTGGGAGCATGTGAATAGACAACAGTTCTAAAACTTCAACCGTAAGACCTAGTCTTTTTAAGCTCTCCTCAGACATAAAGCCAACTTCAATCACTGGGTTTCATTTAACCATTTGAAATTGGTTATGTGAATGTCCAACCTCACTCACCTTCATGATGTAGCTAATGGCCAAAATATTTTTTTTAACTGTCAAGGTTAATGCCGTGTTTTAAGTAGTGCTATATAATTAAGCATAATCACATTTAAATTAAGTCTTTAACTGACATTCAATATCTTATTTGATACAGTTGCTACCACTAGGTTCACATGATTCAGAATATTGTACTCCAGAGATGATTTCCTCTGGAATTTCTTCTTGAGATAATTGACTCTTTATCAACAGGAAACATTGTGCTTGAGTTTCCTAATAGGTTATGTTTATACTTTGTATTATATGAAGATTCCAAATTGATGTCAGGACACTGAAGATAGCTTCAGGAATTGCAAATGGACGGAAAGAAAACACCAGAGATATTTAAACACTTCTTCTTTCCTCAGGTAACATCAAAGAAATGAGTGTTGGTCCCTATGGGAGATTTCTAGAGCCTTTCCTTTCTTAGCTATGAAAGCATGTCACTTTTCTTCTATTTACTCATTTACTCATTCAGCAAGTAGTTATTTGTTGTCTACTCTGCAAAATAATAATTTGCTAGATTCTCTCTTCCACATGTAATCAGAGTGGTCATTTGTTAGCAAGAGAAGAATATTCTCCACTGTGCTCAGTTGAGTATTCTCCATTGTGCTCAATGAAGTCACGTAAGAGTCATAAAAACTCGAACATTTTCACCATTCTATAAGTTTTTTATTCCTGGATAAAAAGGCATGTGTTGTAAAAAAAAAATCAAATGATAGAGAAATAAATAAAATGGAAGGTAAAAGCCTCCTGTAATCACAACCTTTCCTCTGTTAACCGTTTGCTTATAAATTCTGAAAGATTTTTTTCCAAGTATCTACTGATACAAATTATTTGTGCATGTACTTCACAAATATATAAATACACATAACACATATACACATTTTCTGATAGAATCAGAATGTACATATTTTTGACTAGCTTTGGTCACTTATCAATGTATTATAAATATTGTCTCTTATCTACCTCAATATTTTAAAGGGACCATAGTAGTCCATTATTTGAATATGGCAAATGTCTTTCAAACATTCTCCTAATTATACCCAGTTTTAGTTTATTTCCATTTTATTTCTATGTAAGCGATGCTACTATGAACACTCTTATGTATATATATCTTTGTTCACATGAGTCAGTATTTTTAAAGAAGGAAATCCTAGAAATGAAATTGCTAAATCAAAGAGTAAATACAGTTATCATTTAAGCAATAAATGCCAAATTGCTGTCTAGAAAGCTTTTACCAAATTATAACTTCACCTAGAGTTTATGGCAGTGCTTGTCGTTCCCTATACCCTGGCCAGTGCTGGGTGTCTAATAAATCACTGCTGCTTGTCCAGATTAAAAAAAGGTTATTTCAATGTTTTAATCTGCATTTCTTGGCAACACATATTTACCTATTTGTTTTTGGATTTCTTTTGACACTAACAATTTATTATTCTTTTCTCACTTTCTATTAGATTAGTTTTTTTATACTGATTTTAGTTTGCTTTGTATTAGCATTGTTTTTAAGTCTTTTTTGTCTGCACATGTATTGCCTTTTGTATAACCCTTCTCAGTTTTCAGTTGTCTCGAAGCAGGTTTACGATTTGGAACTCATACAAAAAGTTTTAAACTTTTTAAGAAGAGCCATTTTTCCCTTTGCTTTTTGGTTTCCATCTCGTATCTTCTTGTATTCACTTTCTATGCTACTGTAACAAATTACCCCAAAATTGTGGCTTAAAGCAACACAAAATTGTTAGCTTGAAATTCAGGAGGTCAGAAGTCTTGCAATCAAGGTGTTGGCAGGGCTGCATTCCTTCTGGAGGCTCTAGGAAAGAATCCATTTCCTTTCCTTTTCCAGCTTCTAAAGGCTACTCGCATTCTTTGGCTCATGGCCCCTTCCTTCTCCATCTTTAAGTGTAGCAGTGTAGTATCTTCAAATCTCTCTCTCTCTCTCTCTCTCTCTCTCTCTCTCTCTCTCTCTCTCTCTCTCTAACACACACACACAAACACATCTGTGCTTCCTTCATTATATCTCCCATCTCCGACTCTGACCCTCCTACCTCCCTTTTATGAAGATTCTTATGATTATATTGCATTTTCCCAAATAATCTGGAATAATCTCCCCATTCAACACCTTAATCTAATAAACTTTCAAGCCCCTTCAGCTGTGTACGGTAATATATTAACAGGCTTCAAGAAATAGGACATGGAAGGGCTTCCCTGGTGGTGCAGTGGTTGAGAGTCCGCCTGCCGATGCAATGCAGGGGACACGGATTCGTGCCCCCGTCTGGGAGGATCCCACATGCCGCGGAGCGGCTGGGCCCGTGAGCCATGGCCGCTGAGCCTGCGCATCCGGAGCCTGTGCTCCGCAAGGGGAGAGGCCACAACAGTGAGAGGCCCGCGTACTGCAAAAAAAAAAAAAAAAAAAAAAAAAAAGAAAAGAAATAGGACATGGAAATCTGTGAGGGACCATTCTTCTGTCTACCATACTTTTCCATCAAAAGATTAAAACATCATTACCTATATCATCTTCTAATATATTGTGTGATTCTGATTTTTATCATTAGAAAAATCTGGACCTTATTTCAGTATTGTATATTATTTATTTAAGCTTCATAAAAAATAAACTTGCCTCTCTTGTATTTCTAGTGCCTTTCTTTCCTTGTTTCTTTCATTTAACCAATAAGCTTTCTGAAGTCTCACACATTAAACAAACAAACAAACAAATAAATAAATAAAAAGCACTTTTGACCCTGTAGGTCTCTCAAGGTAGTGTCTCCCCCTCCCTTGACTCCCAACTTATCTTCTCTGGGGACAAATCTGCACTTCTGGTAACACACCTCACCTTTCACTCTTCAGCCCACTGGAATCGACCTTCTGTCATCTGACTCCTTCTCTCACGGAATGTCCCAAATGTCCTCCAGCACCAGTATCATTCTCCATCCTCATTGCTGCAGCCAGAATGTTCTTCCCAAAAGTCAAACCAATCATGTGGCTTCCAGGCTTAAAACCCATCAAAATATCCCATTGCCACAATGCAAACTCTGTGGTGAGGTGGACCTTACCCTGAAGGTTTGGACCAGTGAGGGTCTCTCTAGGTTTCCCTCTCCAACCCCCTGTACTCTAGTCACACCGAGCAATTTGCAGTTCTTTGGATTCCCAATGCCTTCTTTTACTTTCAGCCTACTGATTCTTATGCTCCGCTACCTGGGACACCCTGCCCTTCCCCATATCTACCAGGCAAAGGACCTCCGTCTTCCAAGACTCAACACAAGAGTTGCCTGCTCTTTGGAGTCTTCCCTGACTAGCCACAGTACCTCTCAATCCACATCTCATAGACCAGTCTTATTATTACCTCATCAGGACCTTTATTATTCTCTCTAGACTGTAAAAACTAGGGAGACAGTACAAGGGATTGTTTGGGATGGCTGTTACACTCTCTCAGTTTTTTTTTTTTTTTTTTCAAGCAGGGCATTTTAACAAATGGGTATTTATTAAAAGCCAGAAGTGCACCAGGCACAGTTCTTGCCTGGTAGGCTAAAATGATGTAACCAATTCACTTATTAGCTTATATGATTAAACAAATACAATTCATAGAAATGATTATAAGATGCATCGCAGATAGAAGCAAAGTATTTTTTATACTTACAGATCTTAAGGTACCTAATTATTTTTTTCCTTTATATTGTTTTATTGACGTATAGTTGACATGTAAGATTATATTTACTAGTTTCAGGTATACAACATATGCAATGTTTATACACATTATGAACTGATCACCACAATAAGTCTAGTAACAATCTGTCACCATATGAAGTTATTACAATATTACTGACTATATTCCCTATGCTATGCATTACAGCATTACATTCTCATGAGCTATGTATTTTATAACTGGAAGTTTATACTTCTTAATTCCCTTTACCTATTTTGCCCAACTCCCCCAATCCCCTCCTCTCTGAGGACCACCAGTTTGTTCTCTGCATTTATGAGTCTATTTCTGTTTTGTTTTGTTTGATCATTTGCTTTGGTTTTTGGATTTCACATATAAGTGAAATCATAAGAGTATTTGTCTTTCTCTGTCTGACTTATTTCACTCAGCATAATAACCTCTAGGTCCACACTTGTTGCAATGGCACATAAATAATTATTAATAAAAACCAGCAAATCCATATAGAAGTTAGCAAACCACCAGTTATTTCTTTATCTTAGTCAGTAAAAGAGAATACCATGCTATCATCATGCTGAAATGGGTTTCAGCATTCAATACAGACATCCTGTTTCAAAACTAACATAGTCTAATATAATCTTAAAAATTCAGTGTTTTTCTGTATTAAATCACTATTATACTTTCTGGTTTAAAGATTAGTTTTGGTTTCAAAGTAAGTTTAATTTAGTGCTTCGTCCCATGTCTCACAGATTCTTGACATGGGATGGGTGAGAATCATTCCAACTAATATTAGCTACAGGAACAAAACAAAACATAAATGGGATAGTTTAATTGGCTTTGTTCTGATATTCCTGCCTATATTCAATTGAGAGGTTAGGATACACAGGTGATTTAAACTGGAACATAACAGCAGAAAGAAAGAAAAAAGAGACAGAGAAAATGTTGGTGTTATTTGTTTGCAGCAAGCCTATCCATTAAAACCATTTATCGCCTAAGCCAATTGAAATAAACACACAATTACAGAGACACAAAGTGCTCGCCATGCAAATGACTTCTCCAGAAAAGTTCTTTACTCCCTCCCCCTTCCAAACAATTCCTCTCCCAAGCCCCTTTATATCCATCAGGCATTTGGGCAGGAAATAGATCCATCCTACTCTACATACATAAATAAGAAAGAGATTGATTAAAGGATTAAGTGCTTATAAAATTGTTGGAAGGAGGAGGAGAAGGAACCAGGGGTGACCTCGGAACTATTGGATTCAAGAACCCTCCGCCATAAGAATCAAGATGACCCTGTCATCAACCCAACTGTTTGCAGCCATCCTAACTGTCTTATGACTCCCACAAGGCAAGTGATAGAGAACTTGGTTTTAGCTGCTATATCTGCCTCCTGACATTTGACATCCACAACTCTGAGCCCAGCTTATCAGCAGGAGCATCAGGAAGATGACCTCTGCCTCTCTCCTGCTTTCCAAGACTCATGCATATGCATCTATTTGGCAGAACCTATTTTACACTGAGAACCCTAGCTGTAAGAGAGTCTGGGAAAACTAGACTTTTGCTTTTCCTTTCTAGCCTTTTGCAGCACAAGACAGGACATAGAAAGAGGTGGGAATGGATATTCAGAGCCAAGATCTAATTGCCCCTTCTATATAGAAATTTTAGAGCTACCTTTGCTCTTACACATCCAAGTACTTAGAATACTTTCCTGCAGTCTTTTAGTGATTATTCCTCCGCTTACAAGACCCTAAATTCCTTGAAGATGGGGACTGTGTCACCTTCATCTCTATCTTACAGTATCTTGAGAATAGTCAGCAAGCAATGTATGAAACAATGAATTAATTAAATGTGTACAGAGAGCCAGGCAATGTTGTTCACATATCTCTTCTCACCCCACTACCCACCCCTTGTCCGGCTCTCCCACTTACTTTTAAGATGCACACATAAACCAAGGGAAGAAATCAACCTATCTTAAGAGCACGGATTTGGAGTTAGAAATGTCTGCATTCAAGTCTAGGGATTGTGTGATCTGGAGAAATGTAACCTTTATGACCCTCAGTTTTCTTACCTATCTTTCTTTGGAGGGGCTTTTTAGAAATATTGTATGAGGCAATATGAATCAGGCAACATCTTGCTCAACATATGCTGAGTAAGGACTAGTTTTTGCCCCCCCCCCCCCAAATGAATCCCACCCTTTCGTGTCTCTTAGCTCACCTCCTATATCTGCAACAGGGGGCATAAGAACTAAGCATAACAGAATATGATGGACACTACATGGAACGTTGATTTAAACTTTTTTCTGCTGTAACTAATCATTTTAATTACTTTGTCCCTTTAGAGTCTTATGTCTGAATATTTCGAAGGACTTTACAAGCAAGAATTATGATACATAATTGATAACTACAGTAGATGAGGCTTACGGGCTGAGTGATTTGTCAATTTTCTTGTGATCCTCCAAACACCAGCAGCCTACTGGGTCTTTTGCTATGCTTTCTTTTGCTCTTTCTTTTCTTTTTTTTTTTTTTTTTTTTTTTTCCTCAGTGTTTTAGTTGTTGCTGCTTAAAAGCTGATGCAAAAGACTTTGAAAAGATGGATTGTTGTCAAGTGGTCGGACCAAAATGACACGTTGAAGGGCAGAGGAGGATATAAGAACTAAGGAGACTGGAGCTGAACTAGCAGATCTCTTTTCTGCTTCTAACCTGGTATAATTTAGGGATCATTTTGCATTTTATTATGTAGTTTATTTTTCCTCAGATTCCTGAATCTTCAGTCTTTAGTTTTGACGGGAAGGGTCACAGACCCAACGTCTATCCCCAAACTTCCCACTAGTTGGCTTTGCTGGGTTAAGTAAGTCAAAATCTCTGGGTTTTGATATTTCATCTCTAAATTAGGAATTGGGTAATCTCTTTTCCAGCTCAGTTTTTCTGTGAGTCTTTATGTACAACTCCTAGGACCCTGAACCACAAGAGACCAACTGCACTTTTCATCAGGGGCACATGAGAAGCCCCAAATACAGTCTCTTTCCTTTCCTTTCTGAGTAGAAACAGCAACAGACAGCCGAGAAGGACATATGTCTATTTGTCCTTGCCAGGGACAGGGCAAAGAAGCCATAAGGTTGGGAGTTGAGAGTGGCTTAAAGGGACCAAGCAAAGCTGGAGAGCAAGCTGAGAAGGCAGCTCACAGCCAAGATGCTGAGATGCTCAGAAAAGCCTGCACACTCCCAGCCTGGCTGGTACCAAACTCGGTTGATCTGCTGATGGTTCTGTTTAGTGATGCAACCTGTAGCTCTTTACTCTAATAAAATCCCAAGTAATTGAAATGTCATGTCTATGTGGGAGCCTTCCGTATATTAACTTGGCCCCTTCTACGGATATACCTAAACTATTTAGGCATACAAAGAACTAAAGCAAAAATGTTTCAATAGAAGATCAGAGAAAAAAATAACACTAAAAAAAGGGACCTTTGAAAATGGGTAAACTAACTCTTATCCACGATTACACCCCTTCACTTTTATGGATGATAAAAAAATGAGGCTGAGGAGAGAGATTAGTGATTTGTTCAAGGTCATCCAGTTTATCAGTATCTGAGTTAATTTAAGCCATCTCATTCCTAGATTGAATCCCACTGAAGTATGGATCATATTGTATATGCTTTTGCAAACCATACTTGGCTATCCCGGACTCAATCAGTACCAGAAAACCAATGCCATTCCAAAGTATAGACTCAGACTGAGCCAATCCATTCACTGTTCATTTGGTCTGAATTTGCCCCAGGAGGTTAAGGCTGGAAGCGCCAGAGGCCCCAGGAACTCCTATGTGTGAAATCCTCATTGGTCTCATTGTCTTCTTTGGTCTTTTAGGCTCAACAGTCTTCCACAAGTACCTCTCACATTTTAAACTCTGCCCATGCAGTTTCTGACCCTGTTGAGCAGTCTAGCTAGAGAATCAGACATTCTCTTAGATTTTTAATAATAATAATAATAAAAAACCTGAAAATCACAGTGGCTTACTCAACAACAATCATGTATTTCTCACTTATAGGTCTGCAGGTCATCTGGGGCTCTGCTTGTCTCTGCTCCACGTGTCTGCTCATTCTGGACACTGGCTGAAAGTGTGACCCCCCCCCCCCCACCTAGATACCCTGTTCTCACTGCCAATAGCAAAAACGAAAGGATGAACTAAATCGCACAGCATGTATAAGTTGCTGTTTGAAAGGACACACGTCCACTCATATTCTATCAGCCAAAGAAAGTCATATGGCCCATCCTGATTACGGAACAGGAAAACACCATCTACTTGGCACCATGGCAAGGTGGGGATGTGTTATACTCTTACAGGGGAAGGAGCAGACAATTGGAAACAATAATGTAACATACCACAGTATCATTATATTGGTATGTGAATGAAGCATTCTTGAAGTATAAAAAAAGCAACCAGCTTTGCCTACAGCAGATCAATTAAAGAGGCTGAAAGAAATAAAAACACAGTCCGAAGGCCTTTGTGGGATGACTAGGAATTTTCCAGTCATAAAGGATGCAAAAGCATTCTAGGAAGAACACTATGAGCATTAGCATGAAAGCACGAAATAGCATATTACATTCAGAAAACTGTGAATAATCTTACAAGAATGAATCATGTTTGTTTCACAAGTGTCTTCCTTTCACCTTAGCTAGATCACAAGATTCTTCAGAGTGTAAAACACATACACATGCACACACAATGCACACATGATTCAAGGAGACAGCACGGGGGAAAAGTAAGGTTTAGGAGATGATGTTTACCTAGACTTCCTAGAACTTTCTCAAACCTCTGAGATATGACATAGCGGCTAAAATGTTCAAAACACCACAGAGTAACTAGGGCTGGGAATATGGGCATAAGTCAGCCAAAACTTGGCTCTAAAATCTCTGAAAGGCAGTGAGAGAGAAACTATAAGTTACACGAGTTGTTATGTTCAGAATGTAAAAGCAAACTACAACAGGGTTCTTGTTCCAGGTAATATGGAGTAGGCACTCACCACCCTGTCTCTGACACTGAATGCAGCAATAAAAGCTGGACAGAATGCAAGGAAGAGCTGTTTAAAGACTCTGGAATGTAGCAGGTATATTAGGAAAGCAGACCAAAATCCAAAGTATTGACGAACTGTTGGTGAGTTCAGCACCGTTTTTCTCCAGTTGTTCCAGCGAGGACTTAGAAGAAACAGAAGCTAAGGCATTAATGAGGACTGGGATAGTGCCAGAAGAAGCCCACAACTGAGGCTCAAGGAATAAGAAAGAGGTCTACCGGCACCGATAGCAGCAGCACCTGGAACAGCAGGCAACTAAAACTCTGTGGAAGGGGAAACTTCTTCCCTGATCAGAGGAGCTTCAGTCCCAAGAGAATGGGTGAACCCCTGATGTTTTTTCTCTCTCCCTGTCCTTTCACCTCTTGGCCCCAGACATGGGCACAATCATAGGAGTGCATGGCAATGTGAGGTAAATAAAGTCTTAAGTTTCTGGCCAAAAGACTGAAAAGAGTATCCAAAGAACTGGAAAGTACCAGGGAGATCATTGAGAGTGAAGAACTCAGGAAACTGATCCCATAAAGTAGTTTATGACCACTGAGACTCATCTTGAGCTGCACATGTGTGGACTGAATCCTAAACACCATAGTGAAGACTCTGAGAACTGAATAAAGGTATAGAATACCACCCAGGTTAGAACAGGTGGTCTAACCTTCTATACTTCCCAGGACCACCCGGGTCCTGGAAATGGCCACTGGGTAACACGCATGTGAAACAGAACCGAATAGTACCAAAAAGACTTTGAAGATGAAAGAACACTGAAACCACAGCCAAAAGAAGATTGGTGGAAATGTTCAGGCTGAGCCCAACTGGACTGATTGCCTGCTGAAAGAAAAATATCAACACCCTCCGTTGGATTTAAACAATATGTACAGTTTCATAATACTCAAAATGTCCAGTATACAATCCAAATTAACTCAATATATGAAGAAACAGAAAAATCTTAATTTACATGGGAAAAGAAAACAAATAGATGTCACTACCAAGGTGACACACATGTTGAAATTGTCTGACAAAGACTTTAAAGCAGCTACTATAAAAAATGTACCAACAAGCAATTGCAAGCACAGTTGAAATAACTGGAGAGCTAGAAAGTTTTGGCAAAGAAACAGAAGATTGAAAGAAGAACCAAGCAGAAATTTTAGAACTGAAAAAAATATAATAACCAAAGTAAAAAAAAAAACAAAACATACTATATGGGCTTAATAGCAATATGGAAATGACAGAGGACAGATTCAATGAACTTGAAAATAGATCAATAGAAATTATCCAATCTGAAAAACACAGAGGAACATTGTGTTTTTTTAAATGAACAGAGCTTCAGGGACCTATGAGATAATATCAGAAGATCTAATATTTATGTCATCAGAAACCCAGAATAAAAGGAAAGAGCATAATGCAGACAAAATATTTGAAAAAACAATGGATGAAAACTTCCTAATTTGATGGAATACAGAAAGTGCAGTGAATCCCAAATACAATAAATTCATGCCCATACGTATTATGATCAAACTGCTGAAAACTAAACACAAAGAAAATATCTTGAAAACATCCAGAGAAAAATAATGCATTGTTTATACAAGAACGATGATTTTAATTCTGTGCATTTCTCACTAGAAACCATGGAGGCCAGAGGAAAGTGGTACAACATTTATAGAATACTCCATTCAGCAACAGCAGAATACACATTGTTTTCAAATGTCCACAGATACACTAAGATACACATATCTTGGACCATTAAAAAATCCTCAACAAATTTAAAAGAATTGAATTCCAGAAAATGAATCTTCAAATTTAAATGGTTGCACTGGTGAATTCTACCAAACATTTGAAAAAGAAATAACATCAATTCTACACAATCTTTTCCAGAGAACACAAGAAAAGGAAAAACCTCCAAGTCATTTTATAAAGCCAGCATCACTCTCATAACATAACCAAAGACTGAACAAGAAAGATAACTACAGAATAAACCACAAATGCAAAAATCCTTAACAAAGTATTAGCAAGTCAAATCCAGCAATATATAAAAAGTATGACCCATCACAACAAATGCAAAGCTGATTTAATATATGAAAATCAGTCAATGTATCCACCATATTTTAACACTCTAAAGAAGAAAAGTCACATGATCATATAAATTGATGCAGAGAAGACATGTGACAAAATCCAGTATCCATTCATGATAAAAACTCTAAGCAACATAGGAACAGAAAAGAACTTCCTCAGCCTGATAAAAGACATCTACAACTCACAGCTGACATCACACTGAAGAGTGAAAGACTGAATACTTTCCTCCTAAGGTAAGGAACAACACAGGAAGTCCATCTCATCTCCTCTGTTCAAAATTGTACTGGCATTCTTAGTCGGAACAATAAGGCAAAAACAAGAACAAAAATGCATACACTCTGTAAAGGAAGAAATAAAACTCTCTCTTTTGATATATGGCATGATTATCTGCCTCGAAAATCCCATGTAATCTACAATAAATCTCCTAAGACAAATAAGTGAGTTTGGCAAGGATGTAGGATACAAAGTCAACACACCAAATCAATTATATTTATATCACTAATGAACAAGTAGAAACTGAATTTTTTAAAAATACCATTTATATTAGTTTCAAAAGATAAAATATTTAGGTATAAATCTAAACAAACACATGGAGAATTTGTATGCTGAAAATTAAAAAATGATGAAAGAAGACCTTTATAAATCGAGTCACCTCACATTTGTGGATTTGAAGACACCATATTATTAAGATGCCAGTTCTCCCCCAAAATGATCTATAGGTTTAACTCAATCTTAATCAAAGTCTTTGCAGGATTTTTGGTAGATACAGACAAGCTAATTCTAAAATTTATATGGAAGGCAAAGGCACTGAAATGGTCAAGGCAATTTTCAAAACTAAGACTAAAGTTGAAATAATCTCACCACCCCATTTTAAGTCTTACTATAAAGTTATGGTGTCAAAACAGTGTAATATTGGAAAAAGGATAGACATATAGATTAATAGAACAGAATAGACAGTGTAGAAATAGACTCAGGCAAATATAGCAAATATGGCCAGTTCATATTCAGATCTATTGAACAAAGGAATAGCCTTTTCAACAAATGGTACAGAGCAATTGGTCATCCATAAGCAAAAGAAAGAAAGAAAAAAGAAGAACCTCAACCAAAACATTACCCTTTATGTAAAAATTAACTAAAGTGAATGTCAGACCTAAATATAGATGCAAAATTGTAAAACTTTCAGAGAAAAACAGGAGAAAACTTATGACAAACATTTCCTATGGTGAAGGCAAAAAACTGGCAAAAATTCGTAGATATAATAGAAAAAAATTAATAAATTGGACCCAATCAGAATTAAGAAAGTTTATTCTGTGAAAGACACTGTTAAAAGAAAGAAAGACAAAGTACAGACAGGGAGAAAATATTTGCAAATCACATATTCAGCGAAGATTTTTTATGCAAAATATACAAAGAAATCTCAAAACTCAACAGTAAGGAAATAACCCAGTCTTTAAAAAATGAGCAAGAGCTTTTTCGCAACGGTTTGCCGTCGGGACACAGGTGTCGTGAAAACCACCACTAAACCTAAGCAAAAATGGGAAAGGAGACGACCCACATCAACATCGTTGTCATTGGACACGTAGATTTGGGGACGTCCACCACTACTGGCCATCTGATCTACAAATGTGGTGGGATCGACGAGAGAACCATTGAAAAGTTCGAGAAGGAGGCTGCCGAGATGGGGAAGGGCTCCTTCAAGTATGCCTGGGTCTTGGACAAACTGAAAGCTGAATGCGAGCGCGGTATCACCGTTGATATCTCCCTATGGAAATTCGAGACCAGCAAGTACTATGTTACCATCATTGATGCCCCAGGACACAGACACTTCATCAAAAACATGATTACAGGCACATCCCAGGCTGACTGTGCTGATTGTTGCTGCTGGTGTTGGTGAATTTGAAGCAGGCATTTCCAAGAATGGGCAGACCCATGAGCGTGCCCTTCTGGCCTACACTCTGGGTGTGAAACAACTCATTGTTGGAGTTAACAAAATGGATTCCACCGAGCCACCCTACAGCCAGAAGAGATATGAGGAAATTGTAAAGGAAGTCAGCACCTACATTAAGAAAATTGGCTACAACCCTGACACAGTAGCATGTGTGCCAATTTCTGGCTGGAATGGTGACAACATTCTGGAGCCAAGTGCTAACATGCCGCGGTTCAAGGGATGGAAAGTCACCCGTAAAGATGGCAACACCAGTGGAACCACACTGCTTGAAGCTCTGGATTGCATCCTGCCACCAACTCGCCCAACTGACAAGCCCTTGCGTTTGCCCCTCCAGGACGTCTACAAAATTGGTGGTATTGGCACTGTCCCTGTGGGTCGAGTGGAGACTGGTGTTCTCAAACCTGGCATGGTGGTCACCTTTGCTCCAGTCAACGTGACAACTGAAGTGAAGTCTGTCGAAATGCACCATGAAGCTTTGAGTGAAGCCCTTCCTGGGGACAATGTGGGCTTCAATGTCAAGAACGTGTCTGTCAAAGATGTTTGTCGTGGCAATGTGGCTGGTGACAGCAAAAATGACCCACCGATGGAAGCAGCTGACTTCACAGCTCAGGTGATAATCTTGAACCATCCAGGCCAAATCAGTGCCGGCTATGCACCTGTGCTGGATTGCCACACAGCTCACATTGCCTGCAAGTTTGCTGAGCTGAAGGAGAAGATTGATCGTCGTTCTGGGAAAAAGCTGGAAGATGGCCCCAAATTCTTGAAATCTGGTGATGCTGCCATCGTTGATATGGTTCCTGGCAAACCCATGTGTGTTGAGAGCTTCTCTGACTGTCCTCCTCTGGGCTGCTTTGCTGTTCGTGACATGAGACAGACAGTCGCTGTGGGTGTCATCAAAGCAGTGGACAAGAAGGCAGCTGGAGCTGGCAAGGTCACCAAGTCTGCCCAGAAAGCTCATAAGGCTAAATGAATATTATCCCCAATACCTGACACCCCAGTCTTAATCAGTGGTAGAAGAACGGTCTCAGAACTGTTTGTTTCAATTGGCCATTTAACTTCAATAGCAAGACTGGTTAATGATAACAATGCATCATAAAACCTTCAGAAGGGAGCTTCCCCGGTGGCGCAGTGGTTGAGAGTCCGCCTGCCAATGCAGGGGACGCGGGTTCGTGCCCCCATTCAGGAAGATCCCACATGCCGTGGAGCGGCTGGGCCCGTGAGCCATGGCCACTGAGCCTGTCCGGAGCCTGTGCTCCGCAACGGGAGCAGCCACAACAGTGAGAGGCCTGCGTACCGCAAAAAAAAAAAAAAACTTCATAAGGAAAGGAGAATGTGTTGTGGACCATTTGTTTTGTGTGTGTCAGTTTTAAGTTATTAGTTTTTAAAATCAGTACTTTTTAATGGAAACAACTTGACCAAAAATCTGTCACAGAATTTGAGACCCATTAAAAGAGTTTAACAAGAAAAAAAAAAATAAGCAAGAGATTTGAACACTTCACAAGAGAGTATATACAGAAGGCAGTTAAGCACCTGATAAGATATACAATATCATTAACCATTAGGAAAACAAAAATTAAAACTATGATGAGACAGTATAACATATCTATTAGAATGTCCCAAACAATTACTGACAATACTAAGGGTTGGCAAGCATGCAGAGCAACCGGAACTCTCATATATCACTGGTGGGAATGTAAAACAGTACCCCTGCTCTGGAATGCAGCTGGCAGTTTATTACAAACGTACACATACACTTACTGTATGATCCCATATTCTCACTTTTAGTTATTTCCCATGAGTTACAAAAACTTATACATGCCCACACACAATAGTACATGAATGATCACAGCAGCTTTATGTATAATAACTAAAACCTGAAACAACCCAAACACCTTTCAACGGGTGAGAAGATAATGTTACATTCATATGATGGAATACTACCCAGCAATAAAAAGAAATAAATTAATGATACAACAACTTGGATGATCTCAAAGGCATTATGCTAAATGAAAGAAGCCATTCTCAAAAGGTTACATATTGTATGATTCTATTTTTATGATATTGTCAAAAAGACAAAACTGTAGTGATTGACAACAGACCAGTGGCTAGGGATTAGGGGGAGGGAGAAAGTATGACTACAAAATGAAAGCACAAGGGAGTTTTTTGGTGTGATGAAACTGTTCTGTATCCTGTTGTGGTGATGGTTACCTGAAGGTAGACATATGTTAAAATTCTACTGCACACCTACTGACTGTACGTTCTACTGACTCTATGCCCACCAAAAATTAATTTTACCATATGTTAACTTACAAATAAATAGATTTTAAATACTGGTAAAATGCTTCTAGTCTTAGCACTAAGTCCTGTGAGAAATTTCTCCCATCCTAATGAATGTAGTGTAATGAATACCACATACCTATGTAATCATTTATTCATTTTTTTATTCATTCACTAAACAAATACTGAACACTTACTATTTTTCTAGACACTCTACCACTCAACAGATTTAGCAGTAAGTAACAGAAGACCTTAGTTTGAGACATCATTAATGCAGGCTGATAGCACAATCACAAAACCTAATTTGTAAAAGCAATTCTACATGAGCCAAAATGATACAATCCAGGCACTCAACTGTCCTGCTCTGACTTAAATTTAGCATAGATTTTAGAAAGCATAGAGGAATAAATGGGTCACAACATGTAAGTATTAGTTCTCTAAATGGAGCTTTTAATGAACAGTAAGTGGCAGAGAGTTTGAGATAATACTCGGTAAGTACCTAAAGTGCAATATTTTATCTTTTCAGTTAAATCCAGAGCCACTTGTCTTCTGAGTCAGTGCAACTGGGGGTGGAACTTCCATTCTTTTACAAAAGCTGAGAAGTCTGATAATTGCTTCAGTCCTAATAGAAAGCCACACTGCCTCAGCCCAGAGAGGCTGGAGGAGGCACAGATGGGAAAGGTCATGAAAAATCTCCATAAGGGACTGTAGAAAGTGTAACCTTGAACCATGTAAATTTTTGATATATCCTACAGAACGTACTGTATCAAATGATTAACCATAAACCAATATTGAGGGAATCGACCACCAAAAATTATTACTTGGGTTTTAATATAGTTACTTTTTAGCTCTTTCATGAGTTAAAAGAGAAGACCACTTGCTGTAAACTGAATTAGGTGTTCCCAGAATTTATATGCTGGAGCCCTAACCCCCATTGTGCTGGTATTTGGAGATGGGCCTTTGGAAGATAATTAGGCTTAGATGAGATCATGAGGGTGGGACCTCCATGATGGGATTAGTGCCCTTAGAAGAAGAGACCAGAGAGCTTGTGCTTATTCACATTCTCTCTCTCTCTCTCTCTCTCTCTCTCTCTCTCTCTCTCCCCCCCCCCCCCCCCCCCAACAACCCCAATGTGAGGACAGAGCAAGAAGGAAGTCAGGAAGAGGGTTCTCACCAGAATTTCACTATGCTGGCACATTAGACTTTCAGTCTCCAGAACTGAGAAATAAATTTCTGTTGTTTGAACTACCTGGTCTATGGTATTTTGTTATGTCAAACTAAGCAGACTAACATACCACTCCTAAGTCATGATAATAGTGAAAATCATTATATTGCTAAAATATATTGAGTGCTTAATATATGACATATTATCTCACTCAATCCTCACAAAATCCCCGTGAATTTGGTACTATCATCATCCATTTCACAAATAGCTAAACACCTTTCCAAAGTCACATAGCTAGTAATAGTAGCTGGACTACTAAAAATAGATTCAAGGCATAGCTCTAGTTTATCCACTGCAAACTGATTTAAGAACTATCCAAAATCTTTACTACTGACCTTGCATAAAGTGCAAATTCTAAATAACTGTCAATAACTGGGTGGGACTGGTGTCTATGGAGATCATATTGATAATCCATAAACTATTCCTATCAATGACAACCACAGTTAACCTTCTATTACTCCCAGAAGATTTCTCCAAGGTAATAAAGTGTATAACTAAAAACGTTAATGGAATACACTATGCTTAAATCTTTCCTCTTGCTGAATAACTAAACTTTGTCAACGGCCTCCAGCCAAAATCTACCAGGAGAAACACCTCTGTATTTAAACATTAGACTTATTGCTCATTGTAATAAGGGAGACACACACCATGGAGAGCCATGTGATGTCTCAGTAAGAGGATATTAGAAAGAACTTACTACAGTTATCAGGCTTGGGTTAGGCGACTTTGGAGAAGTTTCAGGATGTGAAGCAATGCTTTCAGGAAACAGGAGAAAATCTAGAACCATATTTTATAGACAAGAAAGGGAGTGTAGAGTGAGGCTAAAGCTGTGATCAGGAAAGAAGCAGCAGTCACTCATATTACACAAGATTGGGGATGTGTGGTATTTTGTGGTTTGTACATAACCCTGTTCTGTTTGTGTGTAGACAAGATTATAGAGGGGTCTCCTTTTGTGCCTCACTTCATCTCATGGTCACAGAATGGCCTTGCCTGATGCTCGTACTTTGTGAGACAGACAACAACAAGGCCTTGCTGTGAGTTTCTCAAGACCAGCTCCTAGAAACACCAACACCCAGCTGATAGTGTCAGGCCAGTTTTAAGTATCAAAGGCTACTTTTCCCTTTCTCATCTTAAACCTTTCCTTCTCTTCTCATAAAATATAGGCCTAGGAGAAGGAAGTCTGCTGTATGCCAATTAGGTAATTGGCACTGAGCTGTTTTTCAGATGGAACAGCTAAGAAACTAATTAGCCTATAATTTTAAGGAAATAGTGCTGTCCTTTAACAAAAATGAATTAGATCACTCCCTGAGTCAACAAGCTAAATTTTATGTAGCAGTGGGTGCCCTTTCAAAAATAACAAAATCCCTTTTAGCCTTCTTCCTTGTCCTTGAGATTATAAAACCATTTTTCATTTTATTCAAATGCATTGAAATGTTTTCTTAGTGTCCATCAATTCTTTTCAAGGCAAAAAGGGAAAGAGGTCACGGAGGCTAAGGGAGCAGTTAGGTTTTAGTAGAAGGGCTTTCCCAGGGGTAAATACAAGTAACTTGTTCCAATAGAAAGATTTCGGGTTTTGGAGTTAGATTGTATTTGTCCAAACATCAGCTCCACCACTTTGTATACATGACCTTGAGCTTGTTGCTTTAACTTTCTGTAGAATAGAAATATTATTTACATCTGCCATCAAAGGTTAAAAATAACTGAGATAAAAAATAAGAAATCACTCTGTAATCTCTCAAAGCATTCTAAATACTAGTCAATATTATTATTACATATATAAATATTGTGATATTAATTAAAAGTTCATCAATAATGTCTTAGAAATAAGGATACTGATATAAAAAATAAACTGATCGTGTTAGGCAATCCCTGCAAATTAGGCAAAGGATGTTTTTGAGTTCTAAAAATCCTCTAAAATTCCAAGCAAGTTTACATGAGATGTTTACCTCCAGAAAGTTAAAAAGATTCTCCAAGTCATGGCACCTACTATCTAGCTGGCTCAAAGCCAGCAATGTAAAATAAATGACACAGTATCACATTGATTTTATTATTTCACCTTATAAAAAATATTCCAGTCCTCAGGATTCTGAAGGCATGTAATTTTCGAAGAAGAATAAATAGTGAGACTAAGTTGAAATCAAAGGCACAGAAAATGGTTAGATTCTGAGACAGAGGGTTGGACAAACAGTTCAATCAATATGCCTATAAAAACAGGGAGCTGAACTTAGGAGTCTCTCCCTGGTTTTGAAGGTGCAAAACTCTTAAGGATGGAAAGAAACAACTCAAGGAATAAACAATAGACTTGAAGGAACATGTAATGAACAAGGTCGAAATGGGATTTGCTGGGCTTTGCTGAGGAGGCAAAAAGAGAACATGTGGAAATTGGTGGAGCTTGGGACAAGAGATTCCACTGTGAAGAGACTGAAGATTGAAGCCAAGTCAGGATGCAGAGATGGCCCAGCCAGAAGTCCAGGCCATTGCTAACAACCAGACACATCATGGGTGCAGAAACAGAGCCCATAAGCCACCCAGTCTCCACTCACGTGAGTGGTGCTTGTACCAAAGAGCTAGTTATCCTCCCCACTGGAGTTCAGAGAGGACCTCTCCTTGACAGCTGCTAGAATTGATCAATAGCTATTGACCAGCCAGCATGAGCAACATCCATCAGAGCCCCAAGTCTCTGCTTGGTCTTTATCAACCTCACTTCTATGTAAAATCCCCTTGTCCCAAGAAACTCATAAGCCCAGATCTGTATGGGGCTGGGAAGTGTGACATCTCGTGAAGTGGTCAAGGTGCAACAGAAAGCACACATATTAGCTGAAACTGAACATATCCAGCTTGAGAGCCCCCTCTCCAAGTAAATGTGTACGTAAAACTAGTGAGAGCAAACATAGAATCCCTATTGTCCTCCAATTTACTGAGCCCCTCGATGAAGAAGTCAAGAGTTTTATCATTTAAAAAGACAGAGCATAATGGAGTAGGCTTTCGATCACCTTTGGCTGATAATTAATTTTTATGGACAGATACATGCATGATTGACTGTCCCGTGTTGATTCTACCACTCCTCATTGTGCGTGAGCAGTGCGGTGTTGGGGATTGACCCTACTCCAGAGTTTGTATTAAGCAGTCTTTGCCAACAATGGAAATTTCTTCACTCACACAAGCATCAAGAAGCCAGGCATAGGCTAACAAATCATGGCATTTCCCCGGAAACAGACATCAGTTCAGGAATAGGCATGTGACTCAAATCAGGTCAATGAGACATCAGGGGCCAATGCCCAGAGAGAGAGTTACAGGAGGAAATTCCTTCTCTCTTTCCTGCTGAAATGGCTGAAAAAGCTGGTAGCATCATTTGCTACTAGCAGTTCCTCTACGATTGTCAGGGATCCAGCTTTGGCATGAAGTCTACACAGTGAACAGCAGATGAAATGGGAAGAATCTGGATCCTTTATGACACCCTGAGATACTGGCTCAATCAAACCTGAGGCCTGCCTTGCTTCTGTTAAATGACCTTATATATTTCCTCAACATTTAAGCCAATGAAGTCAAGTTTCTGTCACTCTTGACCAAAAGCAAATTAATTGATACATATGGCTCTGATGCTGGTTTAAGGGAATATTATATTTTGAGGTTCTAGAGACCAAGCCACTTCCTATACATAGAGCCAATTACCACCTAGAAATGTGTCTTGCTCTGGCATTCTTTTAGGGTGAAGGCTTGTCACTCAGGTTAAAAACCAAAAAATTGGAAGGGCTCAGGAAAGGATCGGAGTTGAAACACCCTTTCGTGACTTTGTAGCAAAGAGACCAAGTGAATAAAGGCATTTTTTTCTGGAAGCAAGGCACGAAATGCAATCGGGAAGCTAGAAAATGAGGAATTCGGCTAAAGGTGCTCTTTTAGGAATGAAGCTAAGGTTAGCCATAGCAGGAAAATCCTAATATTATTAGGTCGGCCAAAAAGTTAGTATGGGTTTTTCATAAGATGGTACCAAAACCCGAACGAACTTTTTGGCCAACTATATATATATATATGCTGGCTGTAATTCTCTGCTTATAATTTCTGTATTTTATAATTTTGTTTGTCCTTAGTATTTTAAAAAGCCCTTTTTGAAAGCTCTAGTCTGTCTGCTGTTCTGTGAGAAAATCAGTCCTTTTAAGGGATTGAGTGTATCCCTAATGGTACAAGGAATCAGAGCGAGAGGACGCTCAGATAAAACAGAACAGTTAGGGCACTTGATGCTGGCTCCTCCCCTTTGGAGATTCTCTTCCAGGGCTTGACCTAAGAGGTCCTAGGTTTTATTTTGCTGATGAACATCATGTCCCCTGCATTGTGGTGACCTTGTGGCTGTGTTGGATTACAGATGGACCAAACTCAGCATCTCGGCTGAGCAATCACATTGGTGACAGACACATAGTCCTGTGTAGTGTTTCCTCACCTTAGAAATGTCCAGGTTTAGAGTCATTGTCCAGGGTGCTCATAAAAGCCTCAGGCACCACCAACACCCAGTGTGCAGTAGGAACCCACTTCCTTCCAAGTGGCACATGCAGCCTGAAAACTGAAGTTTCCCCGCATCAGTACCAGCACACCACTTTACAGATGTTAAGACCCTGCCCATCCATTTTAGAGCACCTTGCAGATTCTCATTTCAAGAGAAAATCAATATATGGAAAGTAATTCATGTATCAGCACAGTCAGCAGTGCACAAAAGCAGAGACTAGTAAGCATTTTTTTTTTTTTTTTTACTATTTGGAGTAAAAAAATAAGTTATGGCAATTTTTTCTCCCAATCACTCAGCAAAAGAACATACAGTTTTAGTACATCCACCTTTACTGGATGGTTATAGACCTATTTGACTTTAATGCCTTTCTTGGAGTAATTTTAATCTGTTATATGAATGTACCAGGCTTACTTACTAAAAAAAGCTTTAGAATCATTTCACTGGGAACACAACAAAGTTCCTGGAAGAAAACAGACCTAAGAAACAAAATGCCATACAAATTCTGAATAATGTAATTAATGTTTTTTAATTCAGTTGCATTTTTCTGCATGTCCCCAAGCAATTGCACACATTATCAGTTGCTTCTTGTGAGATTTTAATTCAGAGTGATGAAAATATTTTTGAATTCTAAATATATTTTAAAAACCCATTAGCTTACTGTCTTGCCTTTGTAATTTATTTGAATCCCACATATGTGCTTTATTTTTTTAAATTGTGCCACAGTATAAAATATCTTTGGTTTTTGCCCTTAAGTTCTAGTCCATAGTTCTATGTTTTATTGTTTTGAAGTTAGAAATCACTCAAGAGAGACACAACAGCACTCTTCTTAGAGTGTCCCAGCTATGAACCCTATTTGAATGTTATCAATATTATATAATGTTTTTGAGTTCTTTAAAAAATTAGAAAGTCCAAAACATCAAAAGGGAATCTCTTAGATATGTACCACATGCCACCGCTTTGTTTAAAAATAGAAAGCTAGTCTCTGGAGCAGGAATTTGTGGTGACACTGGATCTATGCTTCCGGGTACTGTTACTTTCAATATTGCTCAGACATTTGGTTCATAAGGCACTAAAATATAGGACACCATGAGACACACTTTCAGCACAGCAAGCAGTTATAGGGTTTCACCATGGAACTTGCAGTAGCCTTACTGAGCAATGAGAAATACATTTCCACCCACTGTGCTGAAATCGATGCCAGTAGGACCGCACTCAGAATACAGTACAACTGAAAAGAGTAAAATACACCATCTGTAGTTGGGCACGTAAAGCACAAGGAGAGTAGAGGGTCTGAGAGATCAGTTAATTTGGACAAGGGAGACTACCTAAGGGAGCTCATTTAAATTCTAAGACGGATCTAGGAACTAGTCTCCTTATTGGTCAAATTAATCATATAATTGTCAGATATTTTTTGTGATTGTAGGTAGTTCTGTTTGCATAAGGTGCAAATGAATGTGATCCAGATACCTGGTTTTTCTGATTTACTAACATTACTAAGATGGTCTGTGAACAGTGAATGAGGTAGTTTACTTCCCTAATACTTCTTAAACCATTCATTATATGAAAACAGTCATTAGTCACGTCTCATTCCTTAAGAAATGTTCAGATTTGATGAATGTATTCATGCATCTGTTTATTCTTCCCACAAACATGTAGTGGGACCTTCTGAACAAGGCACTGTGCTGGGATCTGTGGGTCATCGTGGGAAGAGGCAGGCACTGAGCCTGCTGTCCTGTGGCTGTCCACTAGAGCAGGAAGAACATAAACCAGGTGCCTATTTACTTCATTCTACTTCTATAGGAATTACAGCATTACCTTCAGAGCCAGGTGGACTTGGAGCACAATCTGAGCTCAAACAGCAAACATCCACCATTTGTGTGCCTTTGCCGAGTCAATTTCTCTGACTACTGGTTCTCTTATATGTCAAAAGGGAAGAGTAATACCTACCTTGCAGAGATTTTTTTAGGAATCAGATAATCTTGTAAAATGCCAAGGAAAGTGCTCAAAAGACTATTCTTATTCAAATGATTACAACCACAATGATGAGGATGCTGCGATAGTGACAAGTCATAAATAAGCAAGGAAGTTGATTAGAATTTTAAACAACTAGAGTTGACCACTGCCTTCTACCTATGGCTTGAAATCAATATTCTAGCACTAAACATCAATGGAAATATATCCCATTTTAAAGCCTACTCTTTAGGAATTCATGCTTTAAATTAAGATATTGTGCCCTATTTAAATACAAAGACAGGGAAGAAAGAACATGCATAGATATTTTCAGTCATTAACATCTTAGGATGAATTATTTTTTTTCTATCTTAAGTGGAGAACCTGCTGCATAAGGTTTTCAGTTATGGGTAAGAGGAAGGGTGGGTCCAGAGAACAGGGCACTGTTATCATATATACATGGGACCTACCCAGTCAGGAGTATGAAGACCCAGCATATGTAGCCAAAGAGGGGAAATAGGGAAGGAGAAACAGCAACAAGTGGGAAGATGGGAAATTTTAAAATAATTGGTAACACATGACAAGGACTATCCTAAAAACCCTGCATGCACATCTCACTCGGTGTGTCGGGGAGGGAGAAATTTTCTTTTACTTTCCTAGGTTCTTCTGGTTGGTCTAAGAATTAAATTGACATGACACAGATTAACAGGAGAAAATCAAACAAAAGTTTAGTACTACGTATGCATGGGAGAGACCCAGGAAACCTGAGTAATTTGCCAAAAAGGCCAAAACCCTCACCTCAAATACTATCTTCAACTAAAGACAAAAGAGGATGCTGGGGGTAGTGCTTTGGAACCTCAAAAGGGAGGCAGGCAATTCACATGAAGATGGAAAAGACTATGTTTGGTAAATAAAAGTTTGCTGGGTCATGCAGAGACAACAGGACACAGAGTGGACTCTGGTCTCTAGCGTTTCCCCCACTGCACCTAGCCCATGCTCGGCAGCTATCTCAGCAAAGCTCTATTCCAGGAACAGGCCCTCTATACAAATTCTTTTAGACAGCTATGGGAAAGGTCAACGTTTCTTCCTGGGCCTTGAATTTTTTCCACTCCAAATAATCCGCACGCCAAGGAGGCATTTTGGGGTTGCAAGTTTTGCTCCCCTACAGATGTTTACAAACAATCTTATTAGGTAAGCACTAGTCATACTCCCAGTTTACAGCTGAGAAATTTGAAACAAAGAGCTGTTAAATAATTTCCCCAATATGCACAGGTAATGTGAACAGCAAAGCCAAGATTCACACTCTAGCAGCCTGACTCCAGAGCCCTTTTATTTTTTCAATTTTTATTGGAGTATAGTTGCTTTACAATGTTGTGTTAGTTTCTGCTGTACAGCAAAGTGAATCAGTTATATGTATACATATATCCACTCTTTGTTTAGATTTCCTTCCCATTTAGGTCACCTCAGAGCATAACTACTGTCCTACACAGGCTGATTCAGGTCTTTGGTCACATGACTAATTTGAACTTGCATGATGAACTTGCATGATGACATTTAGCAAATGTATTAGTAGTTAGGGTTCTCCTGAAATGCAGAACTAATGGGATGGATATATATAATATATATATATATATATATATATATATATATATATATATATATACATGTATATACATATATATATTTACAGGATTTATTATGAGTCCTTGGCTCATGCAATGATAGAGGCTGAGAAGTCCCAAGACATGCCTGCCATCTGCAAGTTGGAGATTCAGGAAAGCCAGTGGTATAGTTCCAATTCAAGCCTGAAGGCCTGAGAACCAGGGGAGCCAATGGTGTAAGTCCTAGTCTGAGTCTGAAGACCTGAGAACCAGGAGCACCAATGTCTAAAGGCAGAAGAGGATGCAGGCCCAGCTACAGCAGAGAGCAAATTCACCCTTCCTCTGCCTTTCTGTTCTACTCAGACACTCAGTGAATTGAACGATGCCCCCCTGCCCTGGGGAGGGCCATCTACTTTACTCAGTCTACTGATTCAAATGTTAATCTCTTCCTAAAATGCCCGCATAGACACTCCAGAAATAATGTCTTACCACCTAGCTGGGTTTATCCCCTAGCCAAGGCAAGTTGACACATACAATTAACCATCACTGCCAAGTTTCTCAAAGTTCTTGGTAGGTATAAGTCCACCCTCTGAATCAATGAGAAGACCCATTTTTACACCGAGAACTTCATGAGGGTGCAGCACAAAGGGTGGTAAAATTGAAATAAGACCAAGGGATTCTGTGTCCTAATATTTTTATGGAGAACATCTGAAGACAGTACAATATATGATGACACATAAGTGAGGCATTTTGGAAGCTCTTCATGAGGAAGGGACAATTGCTTACCTTTGAGCACAGCTGTCAGAGTGCAGGAAAGAGTGCTTCTCTGAGACAAGCCCAGACATTGATACTTAACAAAACAAGGCTCCCAAGTCTATCTACTTGGTAATAAATGAAGTAGGAACACTACAACTTACCAATTTATTTTCTGGCAGTAAATGCAGTTTGGGGTTGTATTTGACATTGGAGGTCCAAACTGCAGCAAGAATTTCTATAGTGCAGAAATCTGGGAATGTGAGCAGACAGAGAAGGAACAGGGGGCATGTGAAATTTCTTGGCTAAAAACAGGAACATCTTGTGGTGTGGGAATTGAATCTTTTCTCCCTATTATAATATTCTCAGGGGCTTTCCTCAGTTAAAAGTAAAATGAATTCTCACCCTGAAGACCAATATGTCCATTTGAATTTCTGGCTTTAGCTTGGGACAACTTATGTCTTATTACTAATGTTCCTCTTTGCCTTATTGTAAGTTCAAGTGGCAGAAATTGGATGTTAGCTCCCCTATTGAGGACGATTGCAGAACGAAGGACAGGATCAAAGGGTGGGAGAGGTCTTTTCCCTCCCCACGGACCAACGTTGTCTTTTAATTTCTATCAGTGTTATGACTTTGGAGGAGGGTATAGAATCAAGAAAAAAGAATGGGGAAGCTGGCACTTGCAAAATGACTTCCAGACCTATTAAAACATCAAAGCCAAAATATTCCCCCCAGGAATGAACTTCAGATGATAGTTTAAGAGAAGACATACCAAGGAATATTAGTTTTCATATTCACAAAGCTTAAGCTTCTCATCTCCACAGTATTCTATGTTTTTATGTGTTTTAACAGCTTGTAACGTCTTCAAATAAAAAGACTAAAAATGTAAGCATGTGGCTAAGCTATATATATATATATATATACACATACACAATTCTTAATCATTCAATATAACTCTAGTCTTATCCAATACGGAGAGGATAAAAGTTGAAGTTGTCATGCAAGTTAAAATAGAGAAAGAGTGCTTTTACTGGATTGCTCTTTACAGAGATCTTTTTTTATATTTACAAAAATGTTTCCAACCACTGGAACACAAAAAGGTACACAAATACATAAAAGCATGAAAGGAGCTATGAGCCTATCGTTAAGAGGAAATCTGCTTGTAGACAAGCACACATGTCCTTTTAAGTGTATAGCTCTGCATGAATCTCTTTCATATAGAAAGAGCACAGTGATGCAGTTAAGAATCAAGCCTGACTTTAATCAACTTTTTAATGCATAGTAAAGTTAGTAAGATATGCAGTTTTGTGCTCTTAGTAACCTTATGAATGCTTTCCTGGAGTTTTTACATTAGAAAAGCCAGTGTCATCAAACATTGGAACTTTGGTAAGAGATTTTGCTACTTGAAGCCTGCTGATGCTTTCACGGGAATGGGGGAATGAATTTCCCTTCTCTGCTATATCGCCTTGAGAACAAGAGTTGAAGGGTTTTAATGGACCCTCTCCAAGGATCCACTTGTGCCCTCTGCAGCTGGCAGTGGTAGGCGCCCATATAGGTCCCTTATTCTAAGGCTTGTAGAAATCATAAAAGCCAAGTTGCAGGAATACTCATGGTATAATATATATGGTGTTATTGTCCCTAGATAGACACACACTGGTCAGACCATGTGTACTGATGTTTCATGCAGGAAATATGGTGACCATATGTTCAGATTTCTATGTTTCACTAGTTCTATTTCCTCCCCTCACTTTCTTTGGCAGTTTATGGGTTTCTTTTCATTGACAAATTGCCAACTGTTAATTTATAAAACAGACTAAGTGTAAAGTAACCACAGTGAGGAAACCAAAATGAAGAAGACTAAAGCAAAGAAATAATTATATCACAATATCTCCCAACAGGGACTTCCCTGGCAGTCCAGGGGTTAAGACTTTGCCTTCCAATGCATGGGGTGTGGGTTCCATCCCTGGTTGGGGAGCTAAGATCCCACATGCCTCACGGGCAAAAAACCAAAACATAAAACAGAAGCAGTACTGTAACAAATTCAATAAAGACTTTAAAAATGGTCCACATCAAAGAAAAAAAAATATCTCCCATCGCAGAGGTATGATCTATCTTGGACCTTCATGATGTGAGCCCCTAGAACACTCAAGGGGAACGAGAACGACTAAGAGGTGACCAGACTACCACGATGTTCTACCTTTTATGTTTGTTTGGTGAGGGTAGGAGGAGACTCATTCAATTTTCAAACAAGCCAGGCTCCTAAAAAAAGTACAAAGGAGCTGATAGCTTATTGAGCATTTTTAGAGAACACATTTTCTTACTCTGGCTTTATCAAAATAAAATGTCTTAAATTAGAAAACCCCAGGAAACTCCCAAATCCGCCCTAGTATCTAAGTGTCTAAACAGAATCTCACAAAGCTAGTAAGCAAGGATCTTTCCTTTGAGCTTCTTTCCCCCTCTTTCAACTCCTTAGACACAGCTCCCCCCAACACTGCCCTTCTGCTAAGTCTGACATCAGCTAGAGGCATCCACAAAGGCCAGGTCACTGCCCTAATGGAGGATTATAGATTCTCTGTTCACGATAAAATACTTGCTTATTCTGACTCACTAAAACATCATTTATTTGCCTAAATCCTACCCCCTTAACCTGAGTAAAGACTTGATCTTATAGTAAAAAAGATAGAGTGCTTTCCATATCCTAAGGAATTATCTCCTTGCCTCTAGCTTTCCTACCTAAGAATGTGTGCTTGAAAGAAGATGAACGGAGTGAGGAAATGGAATCGAATTTGCAGAAGTAACCTTTGGCAGCTGTGCTTGGAATTGGGCAGGAGAGGTGCTACAGTGATGCTACTCACTAGTAACTCATCAATTCTCAGAGTAGAGGGAGGGAGGAGAAACCATCCTCCCTGCTTCCAGGCTACTTTCTATCCTCACTCCCTCTCCAGGCTCACAAGGTGCTTTGATGACTGGATTGGCTTCCCAAGGGGCTTGATGATTGGGGTAGTGCCCTGAGTGGGGGACATAAGCACTAGAAAGGGATGTTCCCCTTTCCAAGGCTTAATTTCTTATTCTAGTCTCCATGACTGGCTGATGGTGCTTTGGTTGGTGTCAGTCCATTTCTGAGAGTCTCTTCGTCTCTAGAAATGCTGGTAATGCCAAGGTCCTGGATCTGCAGGGATGAAGATCAGATCTGACCTCAGTATCTTCACCAAGGCCAGGTTACCCTAAAGAAGAGAAGCCTATTGATGAAGAGTCAGTCAATCAGTGATACACTTTGGCCTCACAGAACACGTCTGTTTGAAGGTCAAAAAACTATCTCAATCAACCTCTTTTAATTTCTTTCTCAGGTTTATCCTTTCTTCCTTTGACCCTCTATGCTACTCACCATTCCCCTAACATGCCAAGAACATTCATATCGCTATCCTTTCCTCAAATTGTTCTTCCTGTCTAAAATTATTTATCACTAACTCTATCTAAAAAGTCAGGGGAAGAGAGCTTTTGAGGATAATTCTGACGGTGCCTAATTTAGATGGATGGAAGGATAGTGGTGCCATTAAGTGAACTGAGATGCAGACACAGGGTGAAGGGAGGGAAGGGGATATTGGAGATGAATTTTGGGACCTGTTGTCTTTAGAGTACCTATAAAACGTTCCAGAAGAGAGAGATGTAGCATATATTTCAGGCAGAGATTGGGCATGGAAATAATACATGAGAATCATCAAAACAAAGTGGTGATAGATGAAGAGATTTCCAGAGGAAGGGTAGTAGAGTGGGAAAATAAACAAGAAGAATGAGGATGGTGTCTTGGTAAGTGTATGAATATAGAGCACACAAAAAAAGTAAACACTGTAATAAAATCCACAAAAAAGGAAGAAAGCAGATAACTAGGAGAACCAGAAGACTTCATGGTCACAGAATCCAAGGGAGGATTGAAAGAGGAAGATGACCAGTGTCCAGTACTATCAAGATACCAAGCAACAGGAGAACTTAAAAAAAGTCATTTGATATGGTAATTAAGAGATCATGTAAACCTTGAGTGGGAGGCAGCCTGGGTAACTCTGGAGTGGGACTGCCCGGGTTTGCATCCTAGCTGCACCTTTTGCTCGCTCTGTGATGTTGGGCAGGTTATTTTTTCTCTCTCTGCCTCAGCTTCCACATCTATTAAATGGAGATAAGGACAGCACCTACTCCAGAGAGTGGACATGAAAATCACATGAGTTAACATAGTTAAAGTGCTGAGACCACTGCCTGATGCAAGCTTTATGTGAATGTTTGCTGCTCCAATTTATTATTATAAGATTCCAAGGAATCAGAGAGCAATACATATATAGCACAATAAAATAATCTTTGAAGAAGCATGGCAATAAATTGAAGGGGCAAATAGGGCAACATCTTAAGTAACAGAAAGGTGAGTATAGGCACTTTTCCTTTTGATTCCCCCCTACAACAATACAAAGAGTAGGAGAAAAGAATATGAAATTCATGGAGAGTTACAGTATAAATACTAGTAACATGGAAACCAAAGTCAAATACTGGAAAACTCTACGAAAGTCCTTATGGGCACTCCTACTCTGACTTTCTTTAAAACATGAAGTCGACACTTCCCTTTCTGATTTACTTAAGGTCTATTTTTATTTCTGCCAACTCCGCAATTGTATAACTTGGTTAATTAAGTATCTATCAAGTTTAATGCTTAGCCTCATTGTCCCTAACATGGTTTCAAGGAGTAAGTGTTGCTTTAAAATAAATTTATTAATAAGTTAATCACTCTTTTCAAAGAAATATTACAGAATAATCTAAACAACACATATCATTCCTTTAAGTAAGAACAAATTATACTTCCCCAAGTAATTTTGCCTTAACTCTGGCCATCAATCATCTCATGATTAGTAAAGAAGATGGTTCTTCTAATTATATAAATCCTTACATCTATGAGGAAAAAGTGGGAAATAAAGTAAGAATTTATTATAAGGAATGCTTTTGTAAATTGAAAAATGACTATTATGTTTTAGTTTTCCTAGCATTTGACAGCATTCTGGCTGATACAGTATTTCGTTGTGTTCTTATTCCTTATCCTCACAAAGGCTTCCATTCACATCAAAAGTAAGTTGAAGGCCCTTGACCTTGACCATGAACGTTCTCTTTGTCTTCATGATTACAGCTGGTGAACCTTAACTAGCCACCTGTTACCAATTATTTTAATTAGCATCGTAGAATATTTTGGCCTGTCCAATAGAACCTTTTGAGTAGCGTCTGGTTGGAATTTTTTGTTTTGTTCCTTTTCTTTTCTTTTTCTTTCTTTCTTTTTTTTTTTTTTTTTGGAAGCAAGAGAAACTAAGGTAACAGGAAAGGATTTTTAATTTACAAGTAAATTAATGAGTCACATTTGGAAAACAAAACAACCAGGATTTTCACAAGCAAGTTACCAACTGACCACATCATTACCAGCATAGAGCCAGCAGGTATGTTAGGCGCTGTAAGTTGTGGTTTGCATCTGCTCCACCAATCATTCTGTCGAAGAACCTTAGTCCCACAGTGGGCTCCCCTTGTAAAGGATATTATTCATCAACAGCGAGGAGCAGAAGTGAACATTCATCTGACGGGACAGGCATTAAGGATGTAAAGGAGGACTTCCAGTGGCAGGGAAACTACATCCAAGAAAAATCCCAGCAGTCAATTCTGCCAAGGGAGAGCAAAACCAGGAGGCTGGGAGGATCCCTAGTAAAGATCTCAAGCATACAACTTTCTTTAGACAGATCACTTTCAATCCATACATTTCTCTTGTTATCTAGAACAGTAGAGTCTATTCATACCTTGACATTTTCTATCATTTTATGACTATTAAATTTGTAAATTACAATGGATTTCTCATATGGGCAACCTAATTACTGGACTAAAAAAAGAAAACCTTAAACACGTGTGTCCTCCTTAGAAAGAAATTCCTGTTCTTCTGTGGCTCATTATATATGGTTATGGACGATTTTCCAAAAACGTTTATGCTTCAGGTTTTATTTCCCCAGAATTATGCTGCACGTGACACCAAGCCCCGTGGGGCCTTAAGGAGAAGCTGCCCCATGGTTACCCTGGTGAGGGGTAACCCCAGCTGCTGCCTGCATATCTGCTTTGGGGATATGCAAACCTGATTCTGGCTACGTGTACTGGCCACAGACCTGAAAGGGTCATCTACCTTCTAAGAGACTGCTGTGCCTCACTGCAGGATTTTAATTCTATGGATAAATTGACTTTAAAATCATGATTAAGTCAATTCCAGAAAATTTAAAACTAGCCTTGGTTTAGATTAGATAGAGCATCAATAGAAAACACCCCGCTGCCCAGGATCACTGGCAAACTTGCCAATTGATGTGATTCTGTTGCACGGGGTGGGGGGAGGGTAGTCATCCTGACTGCTGCTCGCCAGTTGTCTGAATTGTTGACATGGATGTGTAGAGTTTCCTTCTTGCTCTTCAAGCCTGTGACTCCTAACTCTACAATCAGACACAACAAGAACTTTGAAGGACACTTCATAAACCATATCCTATTCTCCATCAACTACCAGGGTTGATCCAAGCATTACTTTTGGGTTAGTGTTTACTGCCATTTTTTATTGTCTTTCATTCCATGACCCAGCTGATGAGTCAGTAGAAATCTCACAAATAAATACTTTTAACACTGGAATGTCTGTTGCCAAATTCAGCAAAGAATATTGAACAACTGCTTAATGTTTCCTACAGTAAGCTGTCACATAACAATCATTTTAAAAAGGTAAAGGGGGGGCTTCCCTGGTGGCGCAGTGGTTGAGAGTCCGCCTGCTGATGCAGGGGACGCGGGTTCATGCCCCAGTCTGGGAAGATCCCACATGCCGCGGAGCGGCTGGGCCCGTGAGCCATGGCCGCTGAGCCGGCGCGTCCGGAGCCTGTGCTCTGCAACGGGGGAGGCCACAACAGTGAGAGGCCCACGTACCGAAAAAATTTTAAAAAATAAAAAAATTTTTAAAAAATTAAAAGGTAAGAGGGAAAAGAGGACTGTGAAGTGAAATTCTGTTCCTTGATGCAGAACAGACACTAATAACTTACCAGAAAAGTGTTCAATTCATACACTAGTAACTCAAATTCCTTTAAGTAAATACGCATGTCAAATCTGTTACTTTTTTATCTTAACTATGATACCCTGGAAATAACCTTTCGAATCAAGAAACGCCAGCAATTTGAAGTATGCCAACTAAATCTAGATTTCTGACTAAATTTATTATTAGGACTTATTACCAGACTACAGCAAATAGCAATATATGTTTTACATTAATGAGATATTAAGAAAACATTTTACGTATGCATTGTTATGGTGTATCATATTCAACCATAAATGTGGCATCAAAAAGCTTCATAGTCAATATATATCATAACAAAAAATTCCATCCCATCATCAAATCTCTAGTACTTATATTAACCTTCCTAGTTCAAGTATGCCTGTGTTCTCAATGAAAGAGAAGTTGATAAAATGGACTAATATATAATATTTTAAGTGTTTCTCCTATCTTTTATTTGTTTATTTTTGCGGTACGCGGGCCTCTCACTGCTGTGGTCTCTCCCGTTGCGGAGCACAGGCTCAGTGGCCATGGCCCACGGGCCCAGCCGCTCCGCGGCATGTGGGATCCTCCCGGACCGGGGCACGAAGCCATATCCCCTTTATCGGCAGGCGGACTCTCAACCACTGCGCCACCAGGGAAGACTCTCTCCTATCTTTTAAAGAAATGTATTTTGGCTAAACCTCTGTCAAACTCATTAACCTATATTGAATTTTACTACAGGATTAGTTACTATTTGACTTATAGAGATGCTAAAATTTGGACAGTATCTTCATGAAGTCCATAAAGGAAAAAAAAACACGTAACTGCTGTTAATCTTCATGATATAAATAAAGGCAGCCATAATCATTATGACCTATAAATAGCCATGGAAGATGACTAGGATACCTATCAGTAAGCTTTCTCATTAATAACATCAATATGTTTTATCTACTATAAATGTAGAGAAAACAAAGATAGGTCCTTGATCACTGACGGACTGATACTCCATTGAGAATACAAACTAAATATGCCTTGATTGTTCAACAAAAATAACAGAAGACAAGGAGTGTTCTTTCATAAAATTCTAGCCTTGGCCCTTCCTCGATATGATTTTAGCCTAATACTTAATCTCTTCAAGGCCAGATTCATATTCTGAAAATGGGGAGATTAGAATAAATTCTTACTTAGAGCACTCATAGCTCTAAAATGTCAATGAGTTTAGGTTAAACGGGGGCTTCCCTGGTGGCACAGTGGTTGAGAGTCCGCCTGCCGATGCAGGGGACACGGGTTCGTGTCCCGGTCCGGGAAGATCCCACATGCCGCGGGGCGGCTGGGCCCGTGAGCCACGGCCGCTGAGCCTGCGCGTCCTGAGCCTGTGCTCCGCAACGGGAGAGGCCACAACAGTGAGAGGCCCGCATACCGCAAAAAAACACAAAAACCAAAAAACATAAATACCTTAACAAGGTAGTTTATGCTAAGCGTTGAATAACTACAGATTATCAGGTACTAAGGAGGTTCAGGGTAGGGATCAGTCACTGCAGCCTGGCCAGGGGAAGACACACAGAAGCATTGCAGAGAGGCTAGGTTTGAATGATCGCAGCCGGCTGGGGTCACTCAGAACCAGAACTGGTCTACTGAGGTGAGGTGCTGCAGAGTTTAGGAGCAGATTCTGGGGACCAAGGGCAAGGCCAGCTGAGCAGAAACAGTTACTGAGGCTGAATCATCAGCCCTTAAACCTAATTTGGCCATGGTCAGGCTATGTCCAGGTGCTGGGATCAGGCTCATTGTGCTGAGGGGACCAATTACACCAGCCGAGGGGAAAGAAGAATCAGAGAAGCTGAGACCAAGCAGTTCTTAAGAGGTTGTTTCCTTCACATTATGTTGACTTCATAAGTTACTGGTGCATAATTTTAAACTGGATATAAACAAAAAGCCAAATTCTATTTCACAATAGAGCATATAACTTTCACTTTCTGTTGAAACAGTTACACTGGATTCTTCTTATTAAGTAAAGGATACAAATACATCGTACAGGGAAAATAGTGATTTAGAAATTAGAGGATCTAAGGAAATAGGCATGTATGTATTCCTTTTCCAAGCCCAAATAATACCCTGAGAAGCTGAGAATATGAATATCAGTTTCAATCCAAGGATTCTGCATTTATAGATTTCATCAGGATTTCTGGGTCTCTAACCGTATCAGGTCAGCTCCCACATGCCCAGGCTCCTGCCCAAGGATGAGGGTAGAAGATTTCCATGCTGCTTGCTCAACCCAGTCCCTCAGTTAATCAGCAAGCTCTGCCATGTACAGGAGCTTTAGTCCCACCCCTAGTCTGGCTGCCCTGTGGATGTTATCCAGTTTGTCCCACGTGAGCCCTTGAAGATCTCTTTGCTCTCAAGCTGCCAGCTTATGTCTGAGCCCTACCATGTGTGCCCCCTTCATGTGATAGGACTTCTCTCGTTCCTATTTGCTCCTTGAGTTCCCCCACTGACTCTTAAATTTTGTCCTAATTCCAACCCGCTTGTCTGGGGCCACGATTAACTAATCTGTGGCAATTTCATATTTCTAGGAGCACTGATATAAAAGACTAGAAGTTTCCAATTATAACGTCTCCATTGCTTACAGCGATGGCTGCTGTCGATATATTTATTCTGGCACTCCCAGGAAGCCCCTTTAGCAGGGCTCAACGGTGGCTTCAGCTGCCCTTTAATAGCACGGCAAATTCTTGAATTGTCCCTTAACTCCCAGAAACTTCCAGGATCTGTTTCCCCTGCTAGTCATAGTCTGTCCCCCAAATCTGATTGTCAGCAGCTCTTGTAGGGAAGGGGAAATTAACTGTTATTTAAGAATTGTTCTAGATTCCAGTGTGGCTCTGTTAGCATAAACTCTAGAGATGAGTTCATAGCACTCTGTACTGTGCTAGTTTTTTACTGCTATATAAAAATTACCATAAATTTAGTGGCTTAAAACAATATCCATTTATTTTGTAGTTCTGTAGGTCAGAAGTCCAGGTGGACTCAGCGAAGTGTTCATGGGGCCAAAATCAAGATGTTGACTGACTCTTATCTGAAGGCTCAGGAGAAGAATCCACTTTCAAAACCATTCAGGATGCTGGCAGAACTCTCATTTCCTTGCAGCTCTATGTCTGAGATTCCTTTCCTTGGTGACTGCCCACCAGAGTCCACCCACAGATTCCAGAGGGTGCCCGTATTCCTTGATTCATGGCGCTCTCCGTCTTAGCCAGCAACGACACATCAAATCCTACTCATGCTTCAGATCTCTCTCAATTCTTGTTCTGCCACCAGGCAGAGAAATTCCTCTGCTTTTAAAAGCTCATGTGATGATACTAGGCCCACCTAGATAATCTCCCTTTTCTAAGGTCAGCTATGCCTTATGTTATGGGTTCAATTGTATTCCCCCCAAAAAGATATGTTCAAGTCCTACCCCCAGGACCCCACAATGTGACTTTATTTGGAAATAGGGTCTTTAAAGAGGTAATCAAGTGAAAATGAGGTCATTAAGGTGGACCCTCATCCAATATAATGGTATCTTTATAAAAAGGGGAAATTTGGACATAGAGACTGGCACAGAAGGAAAATGATATGAAGACACATAGGGAAAATGTCATGTAAAGACAAAGACAGAGACTGACTGAGGCAAATGTAAGTGAACACCAAGGATTATCCACCCCCATCAGAAGCTAGGAAGAGGCAAGGAAGTATTCTATCCAGAGTCTCAGAGGGAGCGTGATCCTGACAATACCTTGATTTCAGATATCTGCTCCTAGAACTGTGAGGCAACATTTTTGTTGTTTTAAGCCATCTAATTTGTGGTGCTTTGTTACGGTAGTCCTAGCAAAGTAATATACCATGTAACATAACACAATCAAGGAAATGTAGCTCATCACGTTCACAGGTTCCAGGAATTAAGAGGTATATAATGCTGAAGACCCATCCAAGAAGTTTTGCCTACCATACTTACTCTGTAGCCCATTAATAATCTGAGATTTAATCAGAAGATTATAAAATTCTTCCCCTTTGCCACATCTTATCACCACACCAACGGGGCTCTAGTATAAAACAGCGGATTACAGTTGAAAAAGCTTCAAGACACAGTCTCTTTTTGAGAAGGATTAATTAGGAAATCCCAAAGTCAAGAAGGGAAACAGAAACAAGGACACTGAAGGAATTTGAAGCCTCTAGCGCCTATAGCTACAGCAAACATTAAACACAGCCCAACTCCTAGGCAGACTAACATAAATTTTCACATGAAAGATCCATTTACCTTAGTTCCTATTACCTGATACAACATGTCCAGCTTTCTACAAAAAATTACAGGGCATAGGAAAAGCAAAGATAAAAAACAATCTGAAGAGACAAAGCCATCGAGACCTAGGTATGACATAGGTGTTAAAATTATCAGATAGGGAATTTAAAATAACTACATGTTAAGGACTCTATCCTTTCTCTGTTAGAAAAAGTAGGCAGCATGCAAGGACAGATAGATAATGTAAGTAAAGGGGTGGAAACTCTAAAAGAATCAAAGGAAATGCTATAAGCCACAAACACTGTAACAAAAATGAAGGATTGTTTCAATGTGTTCATCACTGCACTGGATATGACCAGTGAAAGAAAAGAAGAAAAGAATAGAGTATGCAGGAACAGTGGGGCAATATAAAAAAGTATAATATATACATAATTGGAATACTAGAAAGAGAAGAAAGAGAGAAAGGAGCAGAAGAAACATTAGAAGTAACAAATATATTGGTATAAATATTCTTGTATATGTCTCTTGGTACACAAGCACATGCATTTCTGTTGGAGTGGCAACTTTGGAAGATAATGCCAAACTTTGTCCCAAGGTTTGTTGTATTAATTTACAGCCTCACCAATTATATGGGCATTCTGGTTGCTCCATATCCTCACCAACACTTTATTATATCCTTTCTGATGGTTGTATAATGGTATTCATTGTGGTTTTACTTTACATTTGATTTATTGCCAATGCAGTTGAGCACTTTCCATGTTACTGGCCATTTGTACATCCTCTTTGGGAAGTGCTTGGTCAAGTCTTCTGGCTTCTATTTCATTGCCTGTCTTTAGCTTACTGATTTGTGGGAGTTATTTACACATGGTGGATATAAATAAATTTTCAGTTTACTTCTTGTTCATCCTTACTGTGATTTTGTACCCTTGGTCTCATGTAGCTGTCAAGAGCCCTGCTGTATTTTTCAGCATCTCTGCTACCTCTTTCAGAATCAGCAGATATCCTTAGAGAAAAACTGACCCAAATGCTGGGCTTACTTCTCTGGACCTCATTTATTTTTCCGGATCTTGCTTCTGTAATTTTTTATTGCCTTACTAGCTCACCAATGCTTTCTAGCAGGTTATTTTTAGTTTATTTTTTCCACCTTTTAAAGCTATTTTCAATATTAGAGTTATACTGAATTACCTTATCAGCCATTACCAGAAGTTGAAGTCCCAGGCAGATGAAACATACAGTCACTCTTTTTAATCTCTTTCCTCTCAGTTATGAAGAGTGTGAGAGTATATTTGTGGCTTGGCCTGCAGGCATAGAGTAGTGAACTTGACTGTAGTATTTTACCTTCTTTTATATTAGGCTACAGTCCTCTTTTATACATAGTTCTTAGCACTTTAGCAACATTTTTCAATTTACCTTCTAAACACTAAGTGATTATTTAACTACTTAATTTAGGGATTCTAGTGCTTATTATCCATGTAACCCTTGCCTAACCAGAAGTCTGATTTTCATTCATTCATACATCTATTCAAATATTTATTGATGATTTGTATGTACCAAACATTGTTCTGCCTAGAAGACAGAGATAAAATGAATGCTTGAATAAATCAGAAAATTGGCAGAGGAATAAAAATGATTACATATTGACAAACAATACACAAAGAATTAACATAGATTTACGTGAGAGAGTAAAGAAGAATCACACTTTACAACTGGAATCATAAAAGTCTTGACTGAAGAGTTGATGTTAAAACTGAGATCTGAATGATAGGAAGGAGCACAGCATGAGGATCAGACAGAAGAGCATTCCAGGTAAAGGGATGATTTTGTGCAAAATTCCTGAAGCCAGAACAACTTGGCTTATGCAAAGAATAGAACAAAGGCCAGTATGGCTGGAGTATAATGAGTGAAAGGTAAAGTGGTACAAATGAAATAAGAGTCACAAAATGGAACCAGATCATGGTAGACTTTGTCAGCCAGTATAGGAAGTTTAAATTTCATTCTCATTGTGATAAGAAGTTTTTGGAAAGACTTAAATGAGTTTGGGAAGGGAGAGGTGACAGGATCTAAGTTACATTTTTGAAACTATTTCTCTGGCTGCTGTGTGGAAATTATACTGTGTAGGAGTTATTAAGTAATGTTAAATAAAGAAATGCTTTAAAAATCACTTAGGGTCTTTTAAACAAAGGACATTTAGTACTAAGAACTGGGTACACAGCTGATAGAAAAGCTAAGAATTCAAACAGGGTATGCTGAAGCAATTTGAGATTCACCATAGCCATAGCCAGGGACTGAAGGAACCAAGGAAAGAGGTAGTATGAGCAGGGTCCAGATGCTGCAGTCATCCAACTGACAGCAGCATGGAAAGGCTTTCCAGTAGAGTTAGGTGGAACTATTTGGCAGGAGCTGAAGCCATAGAGAAAAATGTGTTAAGAGACATCACAAAAAGCAGTCTTCCATCAATTCCTTCTATTGGCCCAATCTATTCAGAAACCAGAGGGCAAGGGAGGCTGGGAAATTTAGTTCTCTGAGGCACAGAGCTGAACAAGACATCAGAAAACAAAAAGACAGTTTACCAGCCCAGGTAAAAGTAGAAACAAAGAGACCAAGAGGGCGTTTATATAGTAGGTCAAATGACAATTATGGAAGATTGGACTAGGAGGGTAAAGGTGGAAATTAAAACAAGTGAATGGGATCAATGTATCTGAGGTATAATCAACAAAACTTACTAGGAAAGTGGATGCAGCAAGTGGGATAAATATAAACTTAGGGATAACTCCCAGTTTCTTTACTTGAGCAACTGAAGGGATAGTAACACCACTTATCAGCATGAGAAAGACCAAAAAAAAAAAAAAAATCAGTGGAGTTCTGGTGTGCCTAGAATTAAAAATTCTGTTTGGCCATGTTAAGTTTAAAGTATCAATTAGACTTCTATGTGGAGAGTTCCAGTAGGCACTGGATATATGAATCTAGAATTATGGGGAAATATCAGGACTCAAGATACAGGGCTGGGAGTCATTGGCCTATACATTTTTTGTTTTGCTTCTTTTTTTTAATGGACTGGATGAAATTATCCAGGGAGAATATAGAGAGAGGAGAAGGGTCCCAGGAACATTCTAATGCTGAATGCTGTTGAGAGGTCAACAAAGATAAAAAAAACAGAGAAGTAAACTCTACTCAATACTCTGTAATGGCCTATATGGGAAAAGAATCTAAAAAAAGAGCAGATATATATATATGTATGGCTGATTCACTTTGCTGTACACCTGAAACTAACACCACATTGTAAATCAACTATACTCCAATAAAAATGAAAACAAACAAATAAATAAGCATTGTATTGGCAACCCAGAGGTCATTTCATGATTTTGACAGGAGCCACCCCAGCTTAGTTGAGGGGACAGAAGCCAAATTAGAGTTGATTGAGGAGAGAATATAAATATCATGTGGGAAAAAAGATAAACTATTTTGAAGAAATTCTGTTCCAAAGGGGAGCAGAGAAATGGGGCTATAACCACAGAGAAATGAGTTTTTCTTCTTTTTTAAGAAAGGATATTTAAGATAGGAGGGAAATGTCATTAGATATCAATGGAAATTATACAGTGGAAAATCACAGAAGATGCAAGAGTCAGAGGGAGAAAACTGGTGGAGCCAAGATATTTAAAAATTAAGAAAAATTATGATATGATTTCAATAGTGAAATATGAGACAAAGTCATCAGCTAAGAGTGAGGAAGGAGGGTGTGTAAGAGTATGAGGAAAGTTTGAAAGAGAGTTGGAAATTGTTTTGAAAAATGAAAAATAAAATATGCAAAAGATGTATCGTAGGATTGCCCTGTATGCCAGCCTCATTGGAGTAGCTGACTCATAGTGTCTAACTAGGCAAGTGCACCAGACCAGACAAAGGACTCTAGGGATGCTGTGGGTTTATAATGGTGAACCATGGAACCTAAGTTGTTTCACGTGGGAAGTAAGTAAATGGCTAGTTCTCTCCAGAGTAGATGCATGACACACTGAGTGAATTATTTACATGAGAGCATGCAAGACAGCTTTCTTTTAGTTCAACAGGAGTGTGTATACGGCAGAACATCTGCTCAAAAGGCAAGAATGACCAACCTGACCAAATCAAAGAACAGAATCCTAGAGTCTTCAATAAAATGTTATGTATGTCTTCTACCCTGGGAGTTCATTCTTAATTCCTTACAAAATACATGTTTGCATCATCCAATTCTTTCTTCATATGGGATAACTGGGTTTTTTTAATTAGTATTTTTATCTACTGACCGTATTTTTTTTTAAATTTTGGTGTTGACACCCCCTAAATGAAGCTCTGTAAACCCTTGGTCAAGTGAAACAGATTCTGTCTGAAACAAAGATGCCCTTATTGTACAAATGATATAATTTCGTCAAAAATATGAAGTAGCCAAGCATTAGGAACATATTTAGGAATTAGAAAACAGGTCATGATAAGATGATTTGGGGAAAAATCATTTTAAAACCATCTTATACACTATTGTTTACAGGATATCCAAGAAATTGAAAGACTTAAGGACAAAATTAATTGGATTATATATCACTATGTAGACCTAACCATAGTAATGGGAGTGTCCTTTTTTCTTTCAACAATTTAAGCAACGAAAAAACTTCCCCAAGCTCCATAAATATATTGAGCAATATTCAACCTTTGGGGGAACTTATTTCCTCTTCTGTTAAGTGAAGGGTTACTTCCCCATAATTTCAAAAGTTTTTTTCTTATTTTATGATTCTGTAACTATGACTAAGGATCAGAGGCTAAAATTTTTAATAACAGAAGTCACAGCTGGGAATAAGAGTAAGCTTATTTAAAGGCCTTATACTGCATGTCTGGGCCATAATTAAGAATGGCTGTGGCTTTATTTGTAGGAAGTGGGCCAAATAGAAGGAAGTAAGATCATAATGCAAATAACTCCAACAGAATATGATATCAGTGAGGAAAAAAGATGCAGATAACTGGTAAAAAGGAATGTGATGGATGAAGCAGTGGTCTCACTGCTTAATCTAACCAACCTAATCAATAAGTGTTATGAACGACTTTGATATTCAGAGTGAACATGCTAACAATGCTGTGTTGCACACCATACCTAAGACCCAGTGAAAGAACAAAGCTTTGTAGCCACAGAGCTGAGATCACCCTCCAGCTCCTCCTCTTACTGTGTGGCCTTGGGCAAACTACTTAACTTTGCTGATTTTTAGCATCCATGGGCCTCAAAGGGCAATATTCTAATTGCTGCAAGAGTTTAATGACGTTGAATATGGTGAAGTACATAGTACAGTAACTGGAACTAAGTAGAGTTGAATAGATGATAGCTATTGTCAGACAATAATAAATAATGCAGTGAACCCTGTCTGCTAATGTGCTCCAAATTCTAATACTACAGAATACAGAAAGGGAGTCATATAGAAAGGGAGTCAAGGAGTAATGTTAACAGGTTGAAAATAGGTGCCAATCATTCACCAAAATAGGTGCCAAACTTCACCAAGGAAGGTGAAGTTTCAGCTATCCTTGGTTGTGGCATCCTGTACCCAACAAACCAAACTCCCCGGGGGTCTGTAGAAACATTTAATTAGAAAGATTCTGATATAAAATGTGAGAAGCTGGAAGGCTATAAGCACTTTTTTTCTCTATTATAGACAATTTTACTTGCTAAACTAGCAGCACCAGTGACAACTCAGGATCTCAGCCTGTATAAAACTTGCTCCAAAAGAGTCCTAAAATACAAGACTAGGCTTTCTAGTGGATGTGAAACTTATTGGCTCTAAGGGAATGATTTCTTGAAACAACAGAAGACTATTGAAAGACTTGTCAGAACCCAGAAAAATAATTTTCTCTTCTGCAGTTTCAGTAAGCACATAGCAAAACATTCCCAACTAGGAATCAGTAATGTGATAAATTAGCTTTTATTTTACTCTAGGTAGACAATAAATACGATGGCAGTGATTTAATATAACTGTACGAATGTCTTTCTCCTTTACTGACATGACACATGAGTGATTTGTCATCTATCATACTAGCTGATATTATAAATGTACTGACATTTTACTCTTTAAAATAACCCATTTGACATTATTTGTGTGATATGCCCATGCAGAACAAATTTGACATAGAAATCAAATAACTGCATATAATCTTCTATTACAGAAATCCATTTGGAGACTGAAATTTCCAATGAAGAACTTTAATCAATTTATAATCCTGAGATATTGGAACTACAAAGGATCTCAGGGACCATCTAGACCAATTTTGTCATCTACAAAATGAGGAAACTGAATACCAGAAAGAATAAGTGTCTTATACAGGGACACACAATTAGTTAGAAGCAGAACAGGGACAAAAGCCCAGACTTCCTGATTCCACAGACAGTGCTCAAAACAGTGGGCTGGCAATCAATTTAGAGTAGATAGATCATTCCCAGAAATAACAGATCCATTTTAAAAATTTTCATGTAAAGTATAAGGCAGCTCTGTAAGCAAACACTCAGGATCCTAATGAAATTAGGAAGAGATTAGTGAATATTAATAACTAGACTAAGGAAGACAGGCAGCAATTATTAAACAGGTAGCCAATATATGTTAATCCTTTTCCCCCACTAACTTGTGTTGGCTTACTGGGGAATTTAACATTGTATGAGACTATGTCTTATATCTTTCATCCTAGGTCTTAGAGCATCTGGAAAGGCCACTAATGCCAAGAAGTAGAAGGAGAAGCAAAAGTAAATATAAATGTACAACCAAATTAATTTGAGAAAACTTAGGCAAGAGCCCATGCATCAAAAGTGATTTTGAGAACCAGGTGTTCTACAAACAGAAAGAATTTAAGCATGGAAATCAAATTTTAGTAATCCACTTTGTGCAAACCAAAGTGGATTCCTAAGCTGCCTTTGTGCAAGGCAGTTTGCAATGAGGTTGTCTGTCATTACCAAAAACACTTTTACATTCATAGAAGGTTCCTAGGCAAAATCCTGCCAAGAATCACCCTCTTTCAGGATGGTATTGTTAAGGGATTCAGCTATAAAATCAATGCATTTACCACAATAAAAATTCTATGTGTTTAATTTAAATAATGAGAAATATTTTTTAGCTGTGAATTCTAGTTCCCAAATTTTAAAATCTAGTGGGAAAATGGCTGCAATAAAAGATACTGAGCCTATGACTATCTATATTGAGGCACCAAATGCCACCAGCAGAGCCAACCATCCTACAAGTTTCAGTATCTTAATGACCAATAGCAATATCCATGGCTGAAATGATTGTGGGGTGAACCACATATATCCCTGAGAGGGCCAACAGGCTACTTCAGCATTGCCATATGTATACATTTTAATCTCACAGTTACAACCTACAAAACCAAAACATGAATATCTGAGATTTTAAAGTTATATCTATGCTTTATCTCAAGAAAGAGAACTCTAAGATTGTATCTGATTCATTAAAATATTGAAAATCAACACTATTAGCTACAAACATTAGTTCCCATATTCAGAGATCAGCATTTCCTTCTGTTTTTAATTATTTTTTACATAAGAAATAATGTGTTTATTGTAGAAAATTAGAAAATATATCTATAAATTGAAAGAGAATAAAAAAGAATTACAAGTGATACTGTGAGAACAAGGCAAGGATGTTGGCTCTCTCCTTTTCTATATAATATTTGAGGTCCTAGTCAGTCTGGCTATAAGTCAAGAAAAAGAAAAGGCATTCCAACTGGAAAGAAAGAAGTAAAACTTTCTTTGTTTATAAATGACATAATTTTGTACACAGGAAATCCTAAGGAATCTACAAAATAAGCTATGTAAAAACTCAATCATATTTCTATAAACCAACAACAATGTTTATATTCCAATAAACAATTGGAACCCTAACCCTAACCCTAATTTAAATGCCATTTAGAATATTATTTAAAAGTAAAATACTGAGGATAAGCTTAAAACACATGTACAAGACCACCAAACTAAAAACTACAAAACAATGCTGAAAAAACAAATGAAGGCCTGAATAAGTGGAGAAATATACCATGTCCATGGAATGACTGATACAAGGTTAAGATATCAGTTCTCCTCAAACTGATCTACAGATTCAATGCAATTAAAAAAAAAAAAAAAAAAAAGCCATGAGGCTTTTTTTGAACTGACAAATTGATTCGCATAATCATGTGAAAATGGAAGGGACCTAAAATAGCTGAAACAATTTCGAATATGAAAAACAAAGTTAGAAGATGTAAATCACCTGCCTTTAACACTTATTATATAAAGCTACAGTTGTCAAGACAGTGTGATAGTAGCATAAAAATATACACGTAAGAAATGGAACAAAATAGAGAATCCAAATATGGACCTACATGTGTCTGCTCCGTTTGGGGTGAGGTTTTTCAGGGAGTGGGGGTTTTGGGGGGGAGATTTTTTTTTTTTTTTTAACAAAGTCACCAAGGTAATTTGGGGAGGAAAAAATTATATTTTCAATAAATGGTAATGAATAACTGGATGTCAGTGTGGAAAAAAAGATGAACTTTGACCCTTACTTCACATGGCAAACAAAAATCAACTCCACATGGATTATAAACCTAAATATAAACATTGAAACTATAAAAACCACTAGAAAAAAAATGAGCAAAACCCTCTGAAACCTTGAGAGAGACAAAGATTTTATAAAGAGAATACACAAAAATGAACCATTTTTAGGTAAGTGATTAATTAGAAGTTTTTAAAAATTTAAATATTGCTCCTCAAAACACACCACTAAGAAAGTGGAAAAGCCAAGTCAAAGAGTGGGAAAGCCAAGACTGGAAAACTTTTTGCAGTACATATATATACCTGGCAAAAGACGTATGTCCAGAAGATATAAGAATTCTTACAACTCAAGAAGAAAATAATTAAAAAGCAATGTGTGCAAAAGATTTAAACAGACACTTCACAAACTAAAAAACATATGTATGGCTAATAAGTGCATGGTAGGATGCTCAATATCTTTAGTCATCAGGGAAAAGCTAATTGAAACAAGAATGAGATACTATTATAAGCCACTCACAATTGTTAACATTAAGAAGACAGATGGTACTAATTGTTGACATGAATGTGGAGCAACTGGAACTATTATACATTATTCATGGCAATGTAAAATGGTACAATACCACTGGAGAATTCATTAGAGAAAGTTTTGACCCAGCAATTGCACTGTCAGATATTTATCAAAGAGAAATGAAAATGTGTGCTTACAAAAGCCTTGAAATAAACATTCATAGAAGCTTTATTAATAATAGCCCCCAAAATAAAACAACCCAAATTTCTATCAAAAGATGAAAGGATAGGGAGACCGTCAAGATGGCGGAGATCACCTCCCTCCCCGCAAATACATCAGAAATACATCTACATGTTGAACAACTCCTACAGAACACCTACTGAACACTGGCAGAAGACCTCAGACTACCCAAACGGCAAGAAATTCCCCACGTACCTGGGTAGGGCAAAAGAAAAAACAGAGACAAAAGAATAGGGACGGGACCTGCACCAGTGGGAGGGAGCCGTGAAGGAGGAAAGGTTTCCACACACTAGGAAGCCCCTTCAATGGCGGAGGCTGCGGGGGAGGAGGGGCGAAACTTTGGGGCCGTGGAGGAGAGCGCAGCAACAGGGGTATGGAAGGCAAAGTGGAGAGATTCCCTCACAGAGGATCGGTGCCGACCAGCACTCACCTGCCTGAGAGGTTTGTCTGCTCACCCGCCGGGGCGGGCGGGGGCTGGGAGATGAGGCTCGGGCTTCGGAGGTCGGAGGTCGGATCCCAGTGAGAGGACTGGGGTTGGCGACGTGAACACAGCCTGAAGGGGCTAGTGCTCCACGGCTAGCCAGGAGGGAGTCCGGGAAAAAGTCTGGAGCGGCCGAAGAGACAAGAGACTTTTTCTTGCCTCTTTGCTTCCTGGGGCGCGAGGAGAGGGGTTAAAGGGCGCCGCTTAAAGGAGCTCCAGAGACGAGCACGAGCCGCGGCTATCAGCGCGGACACCAGAGACGGGCATGAGACGCTAAGGCTGCTGCTGCTGCCACCAAGAAGCCTGTGTGCAACCACAGGTCATTCTCCACACCTCCCCTCCCAGGAGCCAGTGCAGCCCGCCACTGCCAGGGTCCCGGGATCCAGGGACAACTTCCCGGGAGCACGCACACGCGCCTCGGGCTGGTGCAGCGTCACGCCGGCCTCTGCCACGCAGGCTCTCCCCGCATACGTACCCCTCCCTCCCCTGGCCTGAGTGAGCCAGAGCGTCAGAAATAGCTGCTCCTTTAACCCTGTCCTGTCTGAGTGGGGAACAGACATCCTCAGGTGACCTACACTCAGAGGCTGGGCCAAATCCAAAGCCAAATCCAAAGCTGAACCCCGGGAGCTGTGCGAACAAAGAAGAGAAAGGGAAATCTCTCCCAGCAGCCTCAAGAGCAGTGGATTAAGTCTCCACCATCAACTTGACATACCCTGCATCTGTGGAATACCTGAATAGACAACGAATCATCCCAAAATTAAGGCGGTGGACTTTAAGAGGAACTGTGGACTTGAGGTTTGCTTTCTGCATCTAACTTGTTTCTGGTCTTATGTTTATCTTAGTTTAGTATTTACAGTTTATTATCACTGGTAGATTTGTTTATTGATTTGGCTGCTCTCTTCCTTTTTATATATATATATATTACTTTCCTTTTCCTCTTTTTGTGAGTGTGTATGTGTATGCATCTTTCTGTGATATTGTCTGTATAGCTTTGCTTTTACATTTGTCCTAGGGTTCTATCTGTCCGTTTTTTCTTTTTTTTTTTCTAGTATAGTTTTTAGCACTTGTTATCATTGGTAGATTTATTTTTTGGTTTGGTTGTTCTTTCTTTCTTTCTTTCTTTCTTTCTTTCTTTCTTTCTTTCTTTCTTGTATTTTTCATTTTATTACTTTCAAATTTTTCAGAACTTAATTTTTTTGACTTCTTTTTAACATCTTTACTGGAGTATAATTGCTTTACAATGGTGTGTTAGTTTCTACATTATAACAAAGTGAATCAGCTATACATATACATATATCCACATGTCTCCTCCCTCTTGTGTCTCCCTCCCACCCTCCTTATCCCACCCCTCTAGGTGGTCACAAAGAACCAAGCTGATCTCCCTGTGCTATGTGGCTGCTTCCCACTAGCTATCTATTTTACATCTGGTAGTGTATATATGTCTATGCCACTCTCTCACTTCATCCCAGCTTAACCTTCCCCCTCCCCATGTCCTCAAGTCCATTCTCTATGTCTTTATTCTTGTCCTACCCCTAGGTTCTTAAGAACACTTTTTTTTTTTAGATTCCATATATATGTGTTAGCATACGGTATTTGTTTTTCTCTTTCTGACTTACTTCATTCAGTATGACAGACTCTAGGTCCATCCACCTCACTACAAATAATTCAATTTCATTTCTTTTTATTGCTGAGTAATATTCCATTGTATATATGAGCCACATATTCTTTATCCATTCATCTGTCTATGGACACTTAGTTTGTTTCCATCTCCTGGCTATTGTAAATACAGCTGCAATGAATATTAGGGTACATGACTCATTTTGAATTATGGTTTTCTCAGGGTATAGGCCCAGTAGTGGGATTTCTGGGTTGTATGGTACTTCTATTTTTAGTTTTTTAAGGAACCTCCATACTGTTCTCCATAGTGGCTGTATCAATTTACGTTCCCACCAGCAGTGCAAGAGTGTTCCCATTTCTCCACACCCTCTCCAACATTTATTGTTTCTAGATTTTTTGATGATGGCCATTCTGACTGGTGTGAGGTGATACCTCATTGTAGTTTTGATTTGCATTTCTCTAATGATTAGTGATGTTGAGCAACTTTTCATGTGCTTGTTGGCAATCTGTATATCTTCTTTGGAGAAATGTCTATTTAGGTTTTCTGCCCATTTTTGGATTGGATTGCTTGTTTTTTTTGATATTGAGCTGCATGAGCTGCTGTAAATTTTGGAGATTAATCCTTTGCTGGGCTTCCCTGGTGATGCAGTGCTTAAGAAACTGCCTGCCAATGCAGGGGAGACGGGTTCAAGCCCTGGTCCGAGAAGTTCCCACATGCCATGGAGCAACTAAGCCTGTGCACCACACCTACTAAGCCTGAGCTCGAAAACCCACCAGCCACAACTACTGAAGCCCTCATGCAACAACTACTGAAACCCGTGCACCTAGAGCCCGTGCTCCACAACAAGAGAAACCACCACAATGAGAAGCCAATGCACCACAGTGAAGAGTAACCCCTGCTCACCACAACTAGAGAGAGCCTGCGCGCAACAGCAAAGACACAAAGCAGCCAAAAATAAATAAATTAATGGATAGATAGATACATAAATAAACAAATAAAATTATTTTTAAAAAACCCTTTGTCAGTTGCTTCACTTGCAAATATTTTCTCCCATTCTGAGAGTTGTCTTTTCATCTTGTTTATGGTTTCCTTTGCTGTCCAAAAGCTTTTAAGTTTAATTAGGTCCCATTTGTTTAATTTTATTTCCATTTCTCTAGAAGGTGGGTCAAAAAGGATCTTGCTGTGATTTCTGTCATAGAGTATTCTGCCTGTTTTCCTCTAAGAGTTTTATGGAGTCTGGCCTTACATTTAGGTCTTTAATCCATTTTGACTATTTTTGTGTATGGTGTTAGGGATTGTTCTAATTTCATTCTTTTACAAGTAGCTGTCCAGTTTTCCCAGCACCACTTATTGAAGAAGCTGTCTTTTCTCCATTGCATATTCTTGCCTCCTTAAGCAAAAATAAGGTGACCATATGTACATGGGTGTATCTCTGGGCTTTCTATCCTGTTCCATTGATCTATATTTCTGTTTTTGTGCCAGTACCATACTGTCTTGATTACTGTAGATTTTTAGTATAGTCTGAAGCCCAGGAGCCTGATTCCTCTGGCTCCATTTTTCTTTCTCAAGATTGCTTTGGCCTTTCAGGGTCTTTTCTGTTTCCATACAAATTGTGACTTTTTTTGCTCTAGTTCTGTGAAAATTGCCACTGGTATTCTCATAGGCATTGCACTGAATCTGTAGATTGCTTTGGGTAGTATAGCCATTTTCACAACGTTGATTCTCCCAATCCAAGAACATGGTCTATCTCCCCATCTGTTTGTATCATCTTTAATTTCTTTCATCAGTGTCTTATAGTTTTCTGCGTACAGGTCTTTTGTCTCCTTAGGTAGGTTTATTCCTAGGTATTTTATTCCTTTTGTTGAAATGGTAAATGGGAGGGTTTCCTTAATTTCTCTTTCAGAATTTTCATCATTAGTGTATAGGAATGCAAGAGATTTATGTGCATTAATTTTGTATCCTGATACTACTACCAAATTCATTGATTAGCTCTAGTAGTTTTCTGGTAGCATCCTTAGGATTCTCTATGTATAGTATCATGTCATCTGCAAACAGTGACAGCTTTACTTCTTCTTTTCTGAGTTGGATTCCTTTTATTTCTTTTCTTTTATTTCTTTTCCATTAAGCCCCTTTAAAAGCAGCAAGTGAGGGCTTCCCTGGTAGTGCAGTGGTTGAGAATCCACCCGCTGACGCAGGGGACACAGGTTCATGCCCCGGTCCAGGAAGATCCCTCATGCTGTGGAGTGGCTGGGCCTGTGAGCCATGGCTTCTGAGCCTTTGCGTCTGGAGCCTGCGCTCCTCAATGGGAGAGGCCACAACAGTGAAAGGCCCGCATACCACACACACACAAGAAAAACAAAACAAGCAGCAAGGGAAAAACAACAAATAATATATGAGCAAATCCCCATAAGGTTAACAGCTGACCTTTCAGTAGAAACTCTGCAAGCCAGAAGGGAGTGGCAGGACATATTTAAAGTGATGAAAGGGAAAAACCTACAACCTAGATTACTGTACCCAGCAAGGATCTCATTCAGATTCGACAGAGAATTCAAAAGCTTTACAGACTGGCAAAGGCTATGAGAATTCCGTACCACCAAAACAGCTCTACAACAAATGCTAAAGGTACTTTTCTAGGCAGGAAACACATAAGAAGGAAAAGACCTACAATAACAAACCAAAAACAATTAAGGAAATGGTAATAGGAACATACATATTGATAACCGCCTTTAATGTAAAAGGATTGAATGCTCCAATCAAAAGATACAGGCTTACTGAATGGATACAAAAACAAGACCCATATATATGCTGCCTACAAGAGACCCACCTCAGGCCTAGGGACACATACAGATTGAACGTGAGGGGTGGAAAAAGATATTCCACGCAAATGAAAATCAAAAGAAAGCCGGAGTAGCAATTCTCATATCAGTCAAAATAGACTTTCAAATAAAAACTATTACAAGAGACAAAGAAGGACACTGCATAATGATCAAGGGATCAATCCAAGAAGAAGGTATAACAATTGTAAATGTCTATGCACCCAATATGGGAGCACCTCAGTATATAAGGCAAATGCTAACATCCATAAACTGGGAAATCGACAGTAAGACAGTCATAGTAAGGGACTTTAACACCCCACTTTCAACAATGGACAGATCATCCAAAGTGAAATTAAATAAGGAAACACAAGCTTTAAATGATACTTTAAACCACATGGACTTAATTGATATTTAAAGGACATTCCATCCCAGAACAACAGAATACACTTTCCTCTCAAGTGCTCATGGAACATTCTCCAGGACAGATCATATCTTCGGTCACAAATCAAGCCTTGGTAAATTTAAGAAAATTGAAATCATACCAAGTATCTTTTCTGACCACAATGCTATGAGACTAGATATCAATTACAGGAAGAAATCTGTAAAAAATACAAACACATGGAGAATAAACAATACACTACTAAATAACCAAGAGATCACTGAAGAAATCAAAGAGGAAATCAAAAAATACCTAGAAACAACTGACAATAAAAACACAATGACCCAAAACCTATGGGATGCAACAAAACCAGTTCTAAGAGGGAAGTTTATAACAATACAATCCTACCACAAGAAACAAGAAACATCTCAAATAAACAACCTAAGCTTACACCTAAAGCAATTAGAGAAAGAACAAAAAAATCCCCAACGTTAGCAGAAGGAAAGAAACCATAAAGATCAGATCAGAAATAAATGAAAAAGAAATGAAGGAAACAATAGCAAAAATCAATAAAAACTAAAAGCTGGTTCTTTGAGAAGATAAACAAAATTGATAAACCATTAGCCAGACTCATCAAGAAAAAAAGGGAGAAGAATCAAATCAATAGAATTAGAAATGAAAAAGAAGAAGTAACAAGTGAGACTGCAGAAATACAAAGGATCATGAGAGTCTACTACAGGCAACTATATGACAATAAAATGGACAACCTGGAAGAAATGGATAAATGCTTAGAAAAGAACAACCTTCTGAGACTGGAGCAGGAAGAAATAGAAAATATAAACAGACCAATCACAAGCACTGAAATTGAGACTGTGAATAAAAATCTTCCAACAAACAAAAGCCCAGGACCAGATGGCTTCATAGGAGAATTCTATCAAACATTTAGAGAAGAGCTAACACCTATCCTTCTCAAACTCTTCCAAAATATAGCAGAGGGAGGAACACTCCCAAACTCATACTATAAGGCCACCATCACGCTGAAACCAAAACCAGACAAAGATGTCACAAAGAAAGAAAACCACAGGTCAATATCACTGATGAACATAGATGCAAAAATCCTCAAGAAAATACTAGCAAACAGAATCCAACAGCACATTAAAAGGATCATACACCATGATCAAGTGGGGTTTATCTCAGGAATGCAAGGATTCTTCAATATATGCAAATCAATCAATATGATACACCATATCAACTAGCTGAAGGATAAAAACCATATGATCATCTCAATAGATGCAGAAAAAGCTTTTGACAAAATTCAACACCGATTTATGATAAAAAAACTCTCCAGAAAGTAGGCATAGAGGGAACTTACCTCAACATAATAAAGGCCATATATGACAAACCCACAGCCAACATCGTTCTCAGTGGTGAAAAACTGAAACCATTTCCTCTAAGATCAGGAACAACACAAGGTTGCCCACTCTCACCACTGTTATTCAACATAGTTTTGGAAGTTTTAGCCACAGCAATCAGAGAAGGAAAAGAAATAAAAGGAATCCAACTCAGAAAAGAAGAAGTAAAGCTGTCACTGTTTGCAGATGACATGATACTATACATAGAGAATCCTAAGGATGCTACCAGAAAACTACTAGAGCTAATCAATGAATTTGGTAGTAGTATCAGGATACAAAATTAATGCACATAAATCTCTTGCATTCCTATACACTAATGATGAAAATTCTGAAAGAGAAATTAAGGAAACCCTCCCATTTACCATTTCAACAAAAGGAATAAAATACCTAGGAATAAACCTACCTAAGGAGACAAAAGACCTGTACGCAGAAAACTATAAGACACTGATGAAAGAAATTAAAGATGATACAAACAGATGGGGAGATAGACCATGTTCTTGGATTGGGAGAATCAACGTTGTGAAAATGGCTATACTACCCAAAGCAATCTACAGATTCAGTGCAATGCCTATGAGAATACCAGTGGCAATTTTCACAGAACTAGAGCAAAAAAAGTCACAATTTGTATGGAAACAGAAAAGACCCTGAAAGGCCAAAGCAATCTTGAGAAAGAAAAATGGAGCCAGAGGAATCAGGCTCCTGGGCTTCAGACTATACTAAAAATCTACAGTAATCAAGACAGTATGGTACTGGCACAAAAACAGAAATATAGATCAATGGAACAGGATAGAAAGCCCAGAGATACACCCATGTACATATGGTCACCTTATTTTTGCTTAAGGAGGCAAGAATATGCAATGGAGAAAAGACAGCTTCTTCAATAAGTGGTGCTGGGAAAACTGGACAGCTACTTGTAAAAGAATGAAATTAGAACAATCCCTAACACCATACACAAAAATAGTCAAAATGGATTAAAGACCTAAATGTAAGGCCAGACTCCATAAAACTCTTAGAGGAAAACAGGCAGAATACTCTATGACAGAAATCACAGCAAGATCCTTTTTGACCCACCTTCTAGAGAAATGGAAATAAAATTAAACAAATGGGACCTAATTAAACTTAAAAGCTTTTGGACAGCAAAGGAAACCATAAACAAGATGAAAAGACAACTCTCAGAATAGGAGAAAATATTTGCAAGTGAAGCAACTGACCATGGATTAATCTCCAAATTTACAAGCAGCTCATGCAGCTCAATGTTAAAAAAAACAAAAAATGAAATCCAAAAATGGGCAGAAGACATAAATAGACATTTTTCCAAAAAAGGTATACAGATTGCCAACAAACACATGAATGGATGCTCAACATCACTAATCATTAGAGACTTGCAAATGAAAAGTACAATGAGGTATCACCTCACACCAGTCAGAATGGCGATCATCAGAAAATCTACAAAAAATAAATGCTGGAGATGGTATGGAGAAAAGGCAAACCTCTTGCACTGTTGGTGGGAATGTAAATTGATACGGTCACTATGGAATACAGTATAGAGGTTCCTTAAAAAACTAAAAGTAGAACTACCAAACGACCCAGCAATCCCACTACTGGGTATATACCCTGAGTAAACCATCATTCAAAACTTGTCATGTACCGCAATGTTCATTGAAGCTCTATTTACAGTAGCCAGGACATGGAAGTGACCTAAATGTCCATTGACAGATGAATGGATAAAGAAGTTGTGGCACATATATGCAATGGAATATTACTCAGCCATAAAAATAAAAGAAATTGAGTTATTTGTAGTGAGGTGGATGGACCTAGAGACTCTCATATAGAGTGAAGTTAAGTCAGAAAGAGAAAAACAAATACCATATGCTAAAACATATATATGGAATATGGAAAAAAAATGGTTCTGAAGAACCTAGGGGCAGGACAGGAATAAAGACACAGATATAGAGAATGGACTTGAGGACACAGGGACGGGGAAGGGCAATCTGGTATGAAGTGAGAGAGTGGCATGGACATATATACACTATCAGTTGTAAGATAGATAGCTAGTGGGAAGCAGTCACATAGCACAGGGAAATCAGCTTGCTTCTTTATGACCACCTAGAGGGGTGGGATTAGGAGGGTGGGAGGGAGATAGAAGAGGGAGGAGATATGGGGATATATATATATATATATATGTATAGCTGATTCGGTTTGTTATAAAGCAGGACCTAACACACCATTGTAAAGCAATTATACTCCAATAAGGATGTTTTAAAAAAATGAAAGCATAAACTATGGCATATCTACACAATGGGGTACCACTCAGTAATAAATAAGGAATGAATTAAAATACATGCAACAGCATAGCTAAACCTCTAAGTCATTTTGCTAAGGAAAATAAACCATAATCAAAAGAGTATCTACTTAAGGAGTCTATTTATATAAAATGTTAGAATATGCAAAACTAACACAGAACACAAGTTAGTGGTTGCCTGGGTGAGGAATTAGGAGCTTGGCTGCAAAGGAGCGTGCAAACTTTGGTGGGGGGGGTAGTGATGGAAGTGTTTTACATCTTTATTTTGGTGGTGGTTATACAGGCTTATACATTTGTCACAACTTAAAAGTATATTAGAACTTCCAAACTGACAAGCAGATAAAAGGAAATTTTTAGTAAGCCGACAAAAGTAGAGAAATGGAGAGGGAAAAATAAATGTTAAGTATCAATTTAAAAGGTATAAAATCAAATATATCGCATGCTCTGATATATTTTTAAAGGCTTTCTGGCTTCTGTTTTGAGAAGAGACTGAAACCGTAAAAGTAAGGTTTCTTCTATCTGCTCCTTCTACATAGAAGTCTTCCCTGGCTCCCTTGTCTAAAGTAGTCACACAAAATGAGATGATTGTAATACACAGAAAATTTTGTAAACAAACAGATGAATTATTAGGATTAATGTGATGCTACCAAAAGTTCTGGATACAAACATCAATATACAAAAATCAATTTTGTTTCTATATAGTGTAAATAACTAAGATTTTTAAAAATAGCATTTAAAATAGCATCAAAATATCAAATACTTAGGAATCAATAACTTTTAAAACATTATTAAGAGAAATTAAATAAGACCTAAGTAAATAGATGGTTATAATTGTTTTCATGAGTTAGAAAACTCAGTGTTACAAAGATGTCAATTGTTTCAAAATTTGTCTATGGATTCAAATTTCTACAGCTTTTGATAGAAGCTGGCAATCTAAACTCTATATTAAAATGCAAAAAATCAAGAATAACCAAGATGATGAACAAGGTGGGAGTATTTACTCAACTAGATATACAGCTGCAGTAATTAAAACAGTGTGGTATTGCCTCAAGGATAGATAAATAGACCAATACAGCCAATTAAAGTGTCTAGATAGAAACTTACATATATCTGATGAATTCATTTATGATAAAGATAACACTGCAGAGCACTAGAGGAAAAGAGAGTCTGTCAATAGATGGTTCTATGTCAATTGGATATCCAACTGGAAAAAAGTGAAACCAGGTCCCTTCCTCATGTCATATAGAAGAGTCAGTTTTAGGTGGACTGAAGATCTAAATGTGAAATGTCAGACAAATTTCCTAGACAAAAATGTTTTCATATATCTTTAGGACCTTCAAGTAGTTTGACTGAATATAAAAAGTCCTAGTGATAAAGAAAAAGTTTGGTACATTAGGTTAAAATGATATGAAGAACTCTATTGAAATATCCCAAAACAAAACAAGTAATTAGTCAAGTCACAGAAGTGGAGAAGATACTTGCAACATTTATAACCAACAAAAGGTTCATACATAGACTAAAGAGCTATTACAAATCATCACTGAAGAGATAACTCTATAAATTTGAATAGGAATTTCACCAAAAAGGATGACCAAATGGCCAATAAAATTATGAACACTGCCCAACTCAATAGTAATCAAGGAAATGCAAGCTAAGATCATAAATCATTATCACTATAAACCCACCAGAGTGACAGAAATTTAAAAGATTGTTACCATTTGTGATACCACAATTATATTGTGATAATTCACTAACTGGTGTTTTTTAATGTTTATATGCATATGTCCTTCATAATAAAAGTTACAACTCCAAAATCCACTGAAGTGTACATTTTAAATGGATAGATTGTATGGTATCTGAATTATATCTCAATAAAGCTGTCATAAAAAATAACAACAAAAAATAGTAATAAAAGTCCCAACTAATTAAAAAATAAAAAGGATGTGTGTTGGTGTGGGCAGAATCAACATTATAAAGTCATTTAAGAGAGGAAGCAAAAATAGTCTACTGAGTGCACAAATACCCAAATAATTCTTATAAAAAGTAGGAGCTTCTTCCAAAAATTTTATTCAACCAATATTAATTTAATGCAATTTCAATCAAAATCCTAATTTTGATGATTCTTTTGTTGTTTTTGGTGAAGGGATGGATCAAACTGTTTTAAAGTTTATAAATAAAGGAAGTGTCTATGGTAGAAAAGAAAATTATAAACAAAGAAAAACCATGAGGAGAATATGTTCATTATCAGATATTTAAATTTACTAAAAAGTCACTATAATCTCTAATACTGACACAGAAATAGAAAAATATATTTGTGGAACAAAACAGAGGGCAGAAGTAAATCCACAAAAGTGACATTTTAATTCAGTGGGAAATAATCGGTTTATTAATACATGATCCTGGCATAATTGGCTACCTGTCTAGAAGAAAACAAGCTAGATCATCTATCTCGTACTATATGCCAAAATGAATTCCCGATGGATAAAAGTTTAGTGCAAAAATATTTTTTCAAGTTTTTAAAAATTAGAAAAGATATTCTCATAAACCTGAGGTAGAGGAAAAATTTCCTATGCAAAATGTAATTGCCTGAAATCATAAATAAAAGACATATTTTGACTTAAAAAAATTAAAACATATTATATGGCCAACTCACTACAAACAAAGTCAAAATAAAAAAGATAAACTAGGGAAACATTTGCACTTCATGTGACAAAGGGCCAGTCCTTCTAAAAAGCAAGAAGAATGCCTCTAATGTGAAAAAATGAAAAATAGACAAAAGCTGCAAACAAGCAATTCACAGCCGATGAAACACAGTTGGCAATAAACATGAAAAGATGCTTAGCTTCACTAGTATCCAGAGAAGTGGTATTTTTCACCCTAATCAGCAAAAATAAGATTGGGGCATTCGATGCTGATGAAGATATGGGAAAACGGGCACTCCCATATTTTATTGATGAGACTACAAGTTGCTCAAGCTCCTTATAGTAAGCTAACATTAAAGAGGTCCATGAATTGCTATCAACATCCAAAATATACATACCTTCTGAACAAGCCATTTCACTTTGGAAATTCTATCCTACAGACAGAAAAGTATCAGTGCATGATAATAAATACAAGGATGATTATTGCAACTATTTTTGTGAAGATAAAAAAGAAAAAGAAAAAACCCTGGAAACAAAGTGTGTCATCAATACAGAAATAGTGAAATAGATCGTGGAATATCCATTCTGTAGACATGTCTCTTGAAAAGGAGAAGAAAGGAAGAGGGAAACGGGGGGTTGCTTGTCTACAGGTATAAAGTTGCAGTAATGCAAGTTCTGAGATCGGTGTCCAACGTTGTGCCTATAGATAACAGTATTGTATTGCCCACTTAAACATCTCTTAAAAGGGCAGATATCATGTTGTGTTATTACCACAGTAAAACAAAATTTTAAATTAAGAAAAGGAAAGAAAGGGAAGAAAAAATGGAAAAGAAAAAGAAGGGAAAAGAAAAGAAAGGAAAAAACAGATCAGTATTCACTACAAGGATATCAAAGATGCATTGCTAATTTGCATGTGAGGAAGTATAGTATGATAATTTTTTCGTGTGAAAGAGCACATGAGATCCTATAAATGTACATGCATTTGTATGAGCACTGAGAAAATCATGGAACCATAACATCCAACAAGCAAATTAATTTGGAGCAACTGGGAATAAAGGAAAGAAAAGCAAATCTTTAAGCACACCTTTGCATTGTTTCACTAATTTCAATAAACACATATTTTGTAATTACAGATTTTTATTAAAGTACTCTTTTCTAGAAAAAAACAGTATTTTCTAGAATACTTGTTGACTGATTCAAAATGGACATTTGACCCTGTTGATCTCACATATTCGGATATAAACTCTTCCCTTAACTTCTCTCTCACTCTTCTCTCCTAGATTTCCTTTTGACTTCTTTCTATCTCTTATCTATCTCTTCTATTTTAGCACATTTTCCTTACTCATTCTTGGAGTAAATTACTTCTGCTAATTTCTTCCTATAGCCATTTTCTCCATGTGTTTATGGTCTCTTATTTATTCATTCTACTTATGTGTGATAACAAATCCCCCTACAAATTCAGAGAATGGTAGGAGACAGATATGGAAAATGAAAAATTAAAATAGAGTGAGATAATCCCTTAATGTAACAAGATGTTGAATCCCTAGAGGGAAGTATGCAAAAACACATTTTGAAATACCAAGAAGTAACCAGCTAGCTGAGGCTAAGCCTTTGGAGCAGAATCCTGGAGAAAGACAAGTAGCTTTGGCAGATGAACAAAAAGGAGGGCTGGCATTCCTGACACTCCAAACGGTGATTGTATGTTGCCATTCATTCATTCTCTCTTTTATCCAGTAACATTCGGTTTTTAGATAAGCTGCATGAATTATAGAAGACTGCCTGCTGGGCTAAAATTGTGCTAAAAGAAGATTTCCTTTTCTGAAAAACAGAGAGAAGTAAAGATGTTGCCTAGCTAGTAAAAAATGGTCAATAAAAAGTATTAATTTGGAATTCCAGTCAAGGAGGAGAAACAAGAACATCATGTAAATGCTATCTGTTTTCCTCTAAGCTTCTGGCATTTATGTTCTTACTCATTTTATAGGACAAGTACAGTCCCTAGCCTCACAGAACCATGCAGGTATAATGAGCGTAAAAATGAAGGAAACACAGGGTGCTGCGGTAGTTCATATATTTTTCATCATTTTGTTGCTTAGTTAGTTGATTATAAAAATATTTTGTTATACATGTTGATCCTCATGGTTTGTTGGGGGGTAGTTTTCCTTGAGGTTGGTTGGTAGTTTTTCTTTAAGGAGAAATGAAGACGTTTGAGTTGGGAAGTGGAGTGAAAAGAAGCATTAAAAGATGATTGCTACTTGCAACTGCTCTGTTGGAACAAAAGAACCTGGGAGAATTCAGATATAGCTCTACAGATTTCTTCTCTTCCCATCACACCACAGATCATGACTGCTACAGGAACAGGAACCAGAGGGGAGAAGGTGTTAGAATCAGATAAGCCTCTTCTGCTCTTTGGCTAGGTTGTCTTTTACTACACAGAAATTCATTTGCACAGTGACATGAAAGAGACTTTTAAAGAAACTTTGTCTTGTATATAGCAGAATTATAGACCGACAGAGAAGATAACTAGAAGCTATCTTAGAAATACCTATCTCAGCTCTTTCCTTTTATAGATTAGATCAGACGAGAGCAGTTAAAAGAGATGCTCAAGATCTCACAGCTACTGAGTAATCTTTCCTCCATAATTCTATGCCCCTAATATAAATCTTTTAAATAAGAAGCAAGCAAATTTTGAATTTCCACAAGCATGAACTTAAATCTTTCTGAAAATTTGTACAATAGAAATGCTGCTTTAAATACACAAAGGAAATTGTCTATTAAAAGAAACTCTGGGGCTTCCCTGGTGGCGCAGTGGTTGAGAATCCGCCTGCCGATGCAGGGGTTACGGGTTCGTGCCCTGGTCCGGGAGGATCCCACGTGCCGCGGAGCAGCTGGGCCCGCGGGCCATGGCCGCTGAGCCTGCGCGTCCGGAGCCTGTGCTCCGCAACGGGAGAGGCCACAGCAGTGAGAGGCCCGCATACAGCAAAAAAAAAAAAAAAAAAAAAGAAACTCTGAAATTAATTATTTTTAATGCAAATAAATATGCTTTCCTCAATATTAGGTTGGGATTTTTAAATACTATTGTATGTTTCCGAGAGAAAGAACTATCTCTATTATATTCTTAAGCAGTGCCAATGAAAAATCAATACTCTTGTCACAATAACCAGAGAAATCACTGCAATGATCCCATCAACTCTATTATTAATTACTGAGAGAGGCATAATATTTCTATTCTACTAGAAAATGTGTATTTTTACCAATAAAGGAAATCTTGAGATTGTCCAATTAAAATCAGATCAGCACATTTAACCAAATTCAACTCCCCCTGGAAGTCCCGTCAATTCTGACTTGCCTCTTGCTTCTCTATCTACTGTAGACCTTATTTCCCCCCTGGGATTTTAATTTATTGACTACACATTTTTGTCAGCTGCAGGGCACCACAGATTTCTAAACACTTGGCATTCATGTCTGATAAACTGTTATACAAAATACTTCTGAGCCTTTCTTTACAGCGCTTGTCAAGCTTTCCCTACTACATTTCAATCTTCAGTGATTATATCTCCAGTCATACCTTAAATAAAAGAAGATTAGCCAGTTCTGGTCTAAAAGAAGGCACGAAGTTTGTAAAGAAAGGTGAGTGAAATCATGTTGTATTTTGGAGAAGGGATATGAAAGATCCCAGCATATTCTCTTCTTCCCTACCTTTTTCCAAGGTCTTGCTTTTCCTTTCAGTGGTTATAGCTCAATTTCAACAACACAGTCACACCAAGGCAACACTATATTTCAACAAATTTTTCAGTGCCCGGTGTGTTGCAGGCACTGGAACATCACAGACAAGTGGGACACAGCCCATTGCTTAGAAGTAGACAGAACAGCAGAGGAGAGACATAATCTACTTACCATGTTACAAGGTGGTCAGTGCTATGTATGCTGATGCGATGGAAACTTTTAAGTTGCTCTTAAAACGAATATATGGAATAAAATACATGAATTGTGTATAGATGAGAAATCAGAATCCAAAAGGGATGATTACTTGCAGAGGAAATCTCTGCTTAGAAGATTCTTTGGTCATGGCTGTCTTCGGCCATTGAAGACCAAACTATTCTTGAAATCGGGTCCTCCCTCCTGAACATCCCAAGGTGCTTAGATTCTCTTTCAAATTCCAGCCTACTACTACTATCCCTTCTGCCCAGTTCCATCCACCTCACCAGGAGGCTCTTTGAGATATATATACATATACCTAACCTACTCTCCAAGTTCTTTGTCTGTCTCAAGACCCCTTCTCCCTGGCTGTTCCCACCACGGAGCTTCTCCAGTTCTTACAAACTATAATCCCTCACTCTCATCTCTAAACATTCCCCTGGTGGCTGGAATTCGCTTTAGAGTCTGGAACTAGAACCAATCACTAATTTAGGGAGCCCAAAGCACTTCCTGCTTTCTACCCACAAACAATAACTGATATTAGCACAAATAAGGCATCAGCATAAGAGATCATGAACTCAGGATGAGGAAACTTGGCCAAAAAACTAGAAATGAAAGGGGTAGTAAAAAGAGTCAAAGCCTATCAAGACAGGGCAGAAACAAGATTTTAAGTGGAAAAGCAAAGTCTGAGTGGGTTTTAAAGGGTTCTCCAAGGTCAGCAGGGTGATTGCTTCTTTTTCTCCTGATTTGGGGTTTTCATTGGAGTTCTGTTTTGTTTTGTTTTGAATGCCTCCAATAGCTTCTTCCCACATCTTGATCACCCAAAAGAAAAACTATAGTTTTCTCATCATCCAGATGCCACACTTAGCCACTTCAACCCACACTTAAGGCACCAAGAATTCTGTCTAGAGAACCAAGTGGGGAGAAAGAGTTAAGGGCTCTGGTTGCATCTGGATTTGATCAGTCCCAACCTTCCAGCGGGCACTTGAAAGGCTTTTTAAGCCTCATGATACTTTGAAGAAACCCTGCCCCTTCAAAGGTGTGTCAGTGAGAACCTTCCCTCAGTGTATTTTCTAGCTTCTCTGTGATCTGAATCTTCGCAGCTGAAAATCAGGTGGACGCTGATGTCTACAGACTTCCTATCTCAGCCTGAGCCATGGAACACATGGCTTGGGTTCTTTCTGTGGGAGAAGCTGATTCTTTGCTACTTGTCCCAGACTTTTGTGTGGTTATCTCATGCCTTTTTTGAAACTATAAACATCTTTGGGCAAGGAATTTCTACATGTTTTCTAAGCCAGGGTTTAAGAGCAGCTATTATCTAACGGCAAATTCTCCAGCTCTACTTCTCACACAAGATGTAGTGTTTTGGGGACTTCCCTGGCAGTCCAGTGATTAAGACTCCACACTCCCAATGCAGAGCTCACATGGGCTCGATCCCTAGTCAGGGAACTAAGATCCCATATGCCGCACGGTGTAGCATGCCCCCCCCCAAAAAAAAAGATGTAGTGTTTTCAAACATCATCCTGTCTATTATCTTATAATATGCATCTCAACTGAAACCTTATTTAGTCATTATTCATCGTGATAATATTTCTTGTGTAAACTTGTGTCATGAAAATATTACATTATGAATATTAAATAATAAATGTGGAAAGACAAAATTATTCAGCATTTTCTCAGAAAATTTGGATACTTTCAGCATATTTCACCTAAAATGCTTATACGAATCCTATGCAGTTCAGACCAAATAGGGACCAGTGTTGGTTCAAAAGTTTATCATCACTTATTTAGGATTCAGTGAATTTCTTCATAGAGACCATATAAATGATGTTTAAATGATGGTACCAATCTTCATTAGCACATTTGATTCCATTTGGCACTAGTTGTACCATTTCCACTGTAGCAAACCTCCAACTATACTCAAGAATCCAGAGCATATCACCTACTTCACCATACCTCCTCCTCATGATACCCTCCCTTGTCCCACCTCCAGGACTGCATAAAGGGGTGGAAGAAAATTAAATTTTATTTAGCAGCTATTAAGTTCTAAGGTAGGGCAGCATTTAAGTCCTACTTAATTTTCTATCAAGAGATTTCAAAATCCAGTCTTTGAAAATCTGATAGGGCTTATAATTATTAAATATGTTAATGTTGCAATCTTTCCAATTATTGCAGACATAGAACATTCCTCTATGTACCAGGGGATACTGCTTGGTGATAGATGTAGAGATAAAGAAGACAGTATTTCTACTCTCAGTGGAGCTCATAGAAGAGAGGGCAAAGTAAATGCCTAAACAGGCAATGCCCTTGTAACAATATTGCATTCATCCTGCATCTTCACAAGCAGCATTGCTAGGTATTAACCCTACAACTTTAACACATCATGAAACCTAACTTCTGCCACTGTCTTGAGGTTTCCCCAGCTCATGACAGTGGTGGAAGTTAGGTTTCATGGGAGAACACATGAACACTACAACTTGCCGTGTCCCATGTGAAATAAGAAATTTTTAAAATGCTTGCTCTCTTTTCTTTCCCCTGCCCCCCAATATTTCACACCATATGTGAAAATTTAAACACTTTTTAAAAAGATGAAATTCCAGATTTCTGAACCACAGAGGAAAACAAAAGCTAGGAGCATAATCGTTACTCGGTTGGAGAGCCAGCTTAATGGTACCTTACTTCTTCCACTGTAAACAGTTATTTTCTGATCCAAAATGTAGTGGGAACGTGGATCATCTAGACAGGATGGACCTTTCATTATCACTTAACACAGACCACAACTTGCTGTGGAGTGGAGCCCTACATACAATAGCAGAGGCTGCATTGCTGAAAACAACAAAAACAAAACAAAACAAAAAACCATATTTCCAAGCTGATCCAGTACCATTACTTAGAAATAACAGTCTACTATTTTCCTTTATTTTCTCATTTAGTAAGTGTCCCTTTGTTCAGAGTGACCTGGCAAAGTGTAGTTAACAGAAACTTGCAGTGTATTTTTAAAATTCCACTCAGAAGGCTCAGTTGAGGGAAGGAAAAACTGAGAGCCCAAGAACATTTGAGGAAATGCCAGGGGCTTATTCAGAACTCGCTTATTAAAACTCAAGACCTGGTTAGCAACAAGTTCTTCTCTTTTAGGTGAATAAGGAATGATCTCTAAGGTGCCTTCTGGCTCGAAATTTCTATGATTTAAAGGGAGCAGGGTTTCCTTAAGAGAGCAAGTTTTTTAATGATATGAGTAGTGGATCTGGACCCTTAAGCTCTTCTTCAGAAATTCATTTCAAGGGACTGATTTCTGCTTTCAGTATTCATCAAGCCCAAGCCTGTACGTTCTCCGTGAAGGCAAGCTTCTTTAGAGGAGCTTGCCTTTATGCGTTGTGCCCTGCCAAAGTAGCATGCATTTTTAACCCAGGTTCACGGTATTGGAGTGAGTCCATAGGAAATGTTTTGAGCTGATCAAAAGTTCTCTAACCCCTTTGACCCAGTCTGTGGTAAGAAATGAAATACAATATTCTATGAATTTTAGTTGTCTATTTAATTAAAATTCTAATCTGTCCTCAGTCTAAATTCTTAATCTAGGCTCATCCTTAATTCTTTCCAACACACATCTCTGAGTGATTTGAGACAAGCCAATACACAAAAATTACAGTGGAGACTGTCTTCTTCGAGACAGTCTTCTCCAAGAGGCCCCATTAACAAGAAGAAACTGAGCTAAGAGAGACAAATAAGAGCTAACATGCCTGACATTCATCTAAGGGCCTCAGATAAACTCCTTTAATCTTCGTAATTACCCTCAGAGGTAGAGACAGTTACTATCACCATTTTATAGCTGAAAATAGAGGCATAATGTTTCCTAACATTACAAAAATATTAAGGGATAGAGACAGGTTACAAACCCAGGGTGCCCAGCACTGCCTTACAAGGGTTCTATGTAGACAGATTTCCTTGGCTTGATCCTCAGAGATTCTGATTCATTTATGGCGGGGCCAGATGGGATGAGGGAGGAGGCAGTGGATACTGGTGCTGATGTTGGCTTGGGAAACAGCCACTGCCCCCACCTCACCCCACAGAGCCAGCTGGAAGGTATCAGCATATTTTCCAAACTCCTCCAATAATTCCAGGTATACTTGAAGACTACTCCTGATAGACTGTTAACTCTAGTTTCTTCAAGGAGTGAGATCAGATGAAAATAAAGGTGGACTGTTCACTGCTTTTTACTACTTGGTGTACTTTATATAAACATGCATTTCATAAAAATAATTTGCCAAATTTAAAGAAAGCAAAAAATAAATATTGTTTTCAAGTTACCACTGTCTTTTACTTATAAATACAGAAATAGCAGTTGATTCATGCTTCAGCCATGGCAATGGGGTGGAGACAGCAGGTAATGAGGAAAGATCCTTATCACTTTCTGTAAGGAAAAAGCAAAGCTTCAAAGAGTCAGTACTGTGAACAGCCAAGAGCAGATTCTCAGCAGACAGAGCATAGTTCCAAGGAGGAGACTTCAGGGGGCTCTGGTACCAGGTAGGACACAAAGATGGAGGAAACTAGGCCGAGAGTTCTGACACCAAAGAACTGGAATCCAGTCCTGATGCCTGGGATTTGGAGACAAGAGAAGGGTTCAGACCTGACAAGATTGGCAAGAAACAAGAGAAAATTTAATCATGGAGGAACTGGGATCCTAAGCAGAATGTCTGGATATAAAAAGAATGTGGAGAAGTAACACTGAGGCCTGGTTACTGAAAGACCAATTAGCTAGGCCAAGGTTCTGAAAGGACTAGCAACAAAGCTGACCTGACTATGAGCCCCTGCCTGAGCTTGTTAAATGCCTGGGGCCTTGGCCATGTCCCTACCACATCCACAGGAACAAAGACGATCAGACTGCTGGCACTGAAGTTCTGCAGGGGCGGTGGGCCAACAAATTTGAACATATATAGTGTCACTTCAGCAACTGTGACACTGTGATTTATAGCTTTTCTTGCTGTGCAACTTCAGTTACTAGGCCAAAGAAAATAAAATAAAATCAGACACCATTACAATTAATGAACATATGAGGCCAAAGTATCTCTGTTGCAAAATTTCTTATATAACACAAACTCTTTATCTTGGTCTAGTTTCATGATCTTTAGCAAAAACCAACTCATGTAGTAAAAGTAAATAAATTAATAAATCGGAAGAGTAGATGTGGACAGAACAGCATGGATGCAAAATATAAGGGTTGTGTATCATATCAAAGCCAAAATTTAGAGCAGAGGACATGGCCCCATTATGTTCATGTAACACTTAAGTTATCCTGAAATTTTTTCAATCAACACGAGAGGAAACTTTTGAGAATAAGAAATCGCTCCTAATGCTGACCACTAAGAACTATGCGGATAGACAAGAAACCTACTATGTTGGCAAAAGTTTTTCAGCAGCCTAATTCAGATGTATCCTTTGAAAACAGCTTCACCCTTTCAATCTGACCCATTTACTTAGCAGTGATAATGACAAGAGCAAATAAAGTTACTGTCCATAAAACTTCAAATTCATGGAGCTCCCTGGAGACAGAAACTTCAGTAGTGTCTAACACATAGTAGATATTCAATGAACATTTACTGAATTCAAAGATGGTGTGTGATGATCTCAATATTGTGTATGACTGGGGCAGATCTGAAAGAATAGAAGGAATTTAGGTGATCCTCTAGAATGAATTCTTGATTAAGGCTTTTTGGTCAGTTACTGGAGTAAAATAAGGGTCTTTGGTGGGTTACACTTACTAGAAAGATATGTACTACAGACATTTGCAGTCTTTTAAACATTAGAATTACTTCATACCATATATGGGACTATGTGGATTCATTTCCTTATTAATCTCTAGTGGCATATTTACCTAAAATCCATTTTTATCAAAATTTAATTTATTTATGCTCTATCAGTATAACTCTTCCTGAGATTTTTTTCCTATTGCTTTAGTTTTCTATTTTAACAAATTAAATATTTCAAAAATATCTTTAGTCAAGTTGGAGACATTTCTGTTTTAATTTCTTACCTCTAAAAAGAATTCAATAACTGACAGCATTTCATACATGCTTGCATGTTCTCAGCTTCTTTGATGTTTTTGTCATCCTTTCAAATGTATCCTTTTCAATTTTGTTTATATTCAGATTTTTTTTGCCCAATTTATCTAAGACAACTTTCATTTTATTTACATTTTTGCTGATATTTAGTCCTGTGGCTATGCCAGGAGGCTTGACATTGGAGACTTTGAAGCTGCATAACAGAAAAGGCATGAATCACACCTTTTTGCCTAAAATCTCTAATTAGTTGGTAGGTAAATTCCACTTGAAATAGATGCTCTGGCAAGGAGCTCAAGCTGCTAGACAGTAAAGGAAAGACAGAGAAGAGATATCTAGAGTATTCTGCTTCAGGCTCTCCACTCACCAGGTGTTCCACCCCAGAGAGGGTTTCCATTCAGGTGGGGCTCTTCAATTCTATAGGAAGCCAGAGCCAACTCAGATCTCTTTTAAAAACTTCAGCATGTGCATTAGTTTCCCATGACTGCTGTCACAAAGTACCACAAATTTGGTGACCTAAAATGATATTTATTCTGACAATTCTGGAGACAAGACCAAAATGGTTTCACTAGGATGAAACCAAAGTGTTAGTAGGACTGTGCTCTAGAGGAAAAATCCATTCCCTTGCCTTTCCCATTTTCTAGAGCTGCATTCCTTGCATTGTGGCTCTTGGTCCCATCTTTCGTCTTCAAAACCAGAAGCAAAAACCTTGCTTCTGTGGTCACATTGCCTAAACTGGTACTTGCATTTAAGGGCCACCCAGATAATCCAGGATAGCTTCCCCTCTCAAGATCCTTAATTTAATCCCATCTGAAAAGTCTCTTTTATCATATAAAGTAATATTCACAGGTAACAGGGACTAGGATCTAGATATCTTTGGGAGTGATTATTATTCAATCTATTACAGTGTGTTACCATCTTTCCATTTTTAATTTTTTTTTTTTACTAAACATATATCTGTATGTTTTTAAAGCTTTGTACTTCAGTAAGAGATTTCTGTTATACTTACTTATTCTACTTTTCATTTTCTCACTCTTCCCACTTAGAGTCGAAACCTACTTTGTGCCAGACAAAGCAATAATAAAAGCAGATTTGTATATGACACAGATGTTGATGTGATTAAACAAAAAAAAATTTAAGATAACTGGCTTATGCATAAAGAGCTCTAATATAAAAAGTAGACCACAAGACAGGATAGATGGGTAAGGTAAGCAGACAGAGGGAAACTATTAGAAAGAATCAAAAGGAAATACTACAAATCAAAACTCTAGCAGAAATGAAATCCATACCTTTGATGGATTCATTCATAGACTGGACAGCTAAGGAAAGAATCAGTGAGCTTGAATAGAGGGCAGTAAAAATTTCCCAAAGTGAAATTAAAGAAAAACAAGAATTAAAAATAAAATAGAGAAGAATATCCAAGAACTGTGAGACAATATGAAAAGACATAAGTACACATAATTAGCATACCAGAAGGAAAGAGAGAAAGAATAAAGCAGAAGAAATATTTTAAGTAATAATGACCAAGAACTTTTCAAAATTAATAATAGACACCAAATCACAGATCCAGGAACTCAAAGAATACCAAGCAGGATTAAAAAACAAACAAACAAAAAACTTAAACCCAGGCATATCATGTTCATACTGCAGAAAATCAAAGACAAAGAAAGAATCTTGAAAGAAACCAAGAAGCCAGAGGGAGAAAAAACACATTAGCTCTAGAAGGACAAGAACGAGAATGAGAATGAAATATGTAAAGTACTGAGCAAAAATCACTAACCTAGAATTCTATTTACAGTAAAATTATCTTTAAAAAATGAAAAGAAGTAAAGACTTCCTAAGAAGTTCTCAGACAAACAAAACATGGAACTCATCACCAGCAGACCTACTGACAGAAGGAGAAGAACATTGGTCAGAAACGTGGATCTACATTAAGAAGGCAGAGTGTCAAAGAAGGAATAAATGAAGGCATGATGGTCAGTTTTATGCATCAAGTTAGCTGAGCTACAGTCTTCAGTTGTTCAGTCAGACACTAATCTAGGTGTTGCTATGATAGTATCTTGTAGATGTGATGAAAGTACATAATAAGTTGACTTTAAGTAAGGGAGATTATCCTAGATAATCTGAATGGGCTGACTCAATCAGTTCAAAGTCCTTAAGAGCAGAGCTTAAGTTTTCCTAAAAAAGAAATTGCTTGTGTGGACAGTGGCTTCAGCTTCAGAAGCCCCAGAATTCCAGCCTTCCCTTCCTGACAGCCTGATGTGTGGATTTTGGACATGCCTAGCAAGCCCTCAAACTTACCTAAGCCAATTCCTTGCAATAAATCTCAATATATATCTCCTACTGGTTCCGTTTCTTTGATTGAATCTCAACAGATATAGAGTTAAAATATTTTAAATTTTTTTCTCATTATTAATGTATTTAAAAAATAACAGTTTGTTAAACAATATAGTAACACTGTATCGGGTGATTATAGCATATAGATAAGTCAAATGAATCATAGCAATATCATGAGGGATGGAAGGGAGGAATTGAGAATACTATGCCATAAGTTACCTGCATTATATGTGATGTGGTAGAGAGTTATTCAAAACTAGACTGAGATTGGTTTAAAATGTATATTTTAAACTGTAGGGCAACCACTAAACATTTTTAGGGAAATATAATTGATACATTAAGAGAGAAGATAACTTGGAATCATATGAAATGGTCAATTAAAGAGGGAGAAATACAAAGAATGAAAGAAAACAATTACAAGTATTGTAGATATTTTCCAATCATATCAAAGGGTGTTATATGCATGAAGCATGGAGGAGTTTTAGGGTGGTGAATCTGTTTTTTATGATATTATAATGATAGCAAAATGACATTATACATTTGTCAAAATCCATAATGCTTTTCAGCACAAAGAGTAAACATTACACAAATTTTTAAAAATTTAGAAGGTCAGGGAATACCAGGATGGAATATAGTATGTGACAAAAGAATCTAACTGTATTACAAATATGTGAAACAACCTCACTGAAGGGAATGGAAGAAAAAGTGCTGAAAAGTGCTGAAAAAGTGCTCATTTGGAAATGAGTGGAGACTGTAAGATTAAAGGCAAAAGAAATTATAGATAAGCACTATACTCTAGTTGACAAGTTATTTCCCATGGGAGTTCTGGTTAACAATTCTGAAACCACCATATAAGTATACTGGAAGTTAACAAATAAGTGGATGGTGGATGGTTGGAACCATCTCTCACTGTTGTAGTAGGAGCTTACAGACAAGCAAGGGTGGGGGGGAATGGGGGGAGGCTAGAATTATCTACCTGGTAATGGATTAGAGTTGTAGTTATATATCCATCCATGTAAATTGATATTTAGCTTAATATAGATACAGATGGATATATTATGGAAATATTTACAGATATATGTATATGCACAGATTAGTGTACACACATATATTTCCTTGCTCTGTCAACTGAAAGGTCCAAAAAGCAATTACACCCCAGTAGCAGCAAGCACACCTCACACCCAAGTTGTGGTTTCTAATACCCATTCTCCAATAAAATAAACAGGGATTCCTTGGAGAAAAGTCCAATTCTAGAACTGGAGCACAAAATACACAAAATGAGCTTGGAGCATCTTGTAGTTCCAGAAAGTAAGGAAGTGGGTTTTTTTGTTTTGTTTTGTTTTGTTTAAAAAAAAAGGTAAAAACACAATGATGGGTGTATGTACAAGGGACACTGAAGCCAACTGAAGGAGCTTGGAATAGCCAAAGATGCAACAATTTGAGCAACAAAATAAATAAAGTAGTATTGGATTATAACCCAGAGTATAAAATAAATACCTGAATTCATACAGTTATAAATAAATAATTGAATAATAAATAAATGAGGCAGAAAAAGACAAATCTATGCAGAAGAATTCCAAATAAGAATTCCACATTTATGTAGATACACTGCTCTCAAGGAGGTGGAATATAACTCTCCTTAAATATGGGATACACATAGTGACTTCCTTCCAGAGAGTAGAGTGTGGAAACTCTAGGAAAAAGAGTAACTTCACCATGGAGAAACCAGACAAAGTCTATGTCCCCCAGATGATCAACTAATATCAGCAAGGATAAATCATGTTGATAGGATATACCTTTGATATGATATGATGAGAATGATTATTTCTGTGGTCTTCCTCCACTTCCTTCCTCTGATCATGAGGAAAAGATCAGACCCAACTGAGAGATATTCTGCAAAATACCTGAACAGCACTCCTCAAAACTTTCAAGGACATCAAAAACAAGGAAAGTATGAGAAACTGTCATAGCCAAGAGGACAATAGGAGACATGATAACTAAATGTGGTGTGGTGTCCCGGATGAGATCCTGGAACACAAAAGGACTTCCAGTATAAAACAAGGAAATCAGAATAAAGGATGGACCTTAGTATAAAATGCATATGCGTGTATATATATATAATACATATATAATATTTATATATGTGTATGTATATATATTTATACATATTTAATTGGAATTTCAATTTGAATGTCAGCTGTGGGTAACATTGATTATCATTCCATATGTTTAATTCTCTTTTATAAGGACAGGTTTTACTTGAAAATTGGTTCTTTGTGAAAGGAAGGGAGGAAGGAAAGAAGGGAGGAAGGGAAAGAGGGAAGGAGGGAAGAGACAAGACATAGGATAAGGAACACTGAAACAAAAAGTGCCTTTCTCATTTTAACATTTTTAATTCATTTTTTTTATATTACTCCTAACTTTTATTTTTTATTAAATTTTTTAAACTAAATTTTTAAAAAATTTTAATTGGAGTATACTTGATTTACAATTTAACTTTGATTTTAAATTTTACTTTAGTTTTAAAATCTTTTCTTTTACTTTTATTCTTAATTAATATCTTAATTGTTAATTTTCAATCACTTCATTTTAAAATAACCATTGTAACCTTTTATCCTCCTCTTGGAACTCTACTTCAGTTTCCTCTTTTTTTTATACAAACTTCATGTATTGACTTTGTTTATGAAGAAGGATGTCCTGACTACAGTGGGAAAAGCCAGCAAGCAGGAGAGGGGGAAAATTACTCTGCTTGCTGCCTGTACTGAAAGCTGCTGCTGCATAATAATCACTCCAGAGTGTAGTGGCTTAAAACCACAACAGTCATTTATTATTGCTCACGATTTCTGTGTGTCAGAATTCATACAGGGCACCGTGGGGGAACGGGGTCGACTCCATTAGGTCTGGGGCCTCGGCTAGAAGACTGAAGACTGGAACCTGGAGTCATCTGAAGGCTTGTTTACTCACAAGTCTGGCATTAGATTCCAGCTGTCAGCTGAGACTTGAGCTAGGGCTATTGGATGAAGACTCATACACACATGCAGCCTCACCAGGTGGCCCGGCCTTCCACACAACATGGTGGCTCAGTTCTAAAAGTGAGCAAGCTGAAAGAGAGAGAGAAAGAGAGCAAAGTGGAATCATACTGCCTAATTATATCATAGACTTGAAAGTCACGCAGAATCACTTCTGCCACATTCTGTTGGTCAAGGCAGTTGCAAACACACATCTAGTTTTAATGGGCAAAAAATACGTCAATGTCACATTCTCTGAAGAGCATATGGGGTGGGATACATATTGGTGCAGCCATATTCAGAAAATGCAATTGCTGGAGTGCCAGATGCGTCTGAAACAATCCTTCAAGTTCTGCCTAAATGAACTTCACGCCTTCCCAGTTTGGCTACAAAAATAAATAAATAAATGCATGAATGAGTGAACGAATGAATGACTTCGCCTGGTTAACTTAAAATGATTCAGAACAATACTCTTCTCTGCCCTCCATTTGGTGCATTGAAGATTGTTTCTCCTAGATATCGTCAAAAACTTACACTTTCTACAAATACTTCAGAGTGCCTACCATGTCTAAGTCATTGTGCTAGTATCTGGAGAAATAATGGTAACGTTACAGAATCCCTGTAGCAATGGCTGCAATTTTGTGGACAACACAGAAAGTCAACCAGAAATTATAATTCGATGTGTTTTGTATAATGACAGTTGTTAAGTACAAGATTCTATGGAAGTACATGGGATAGACTCACTACCTAGGCCTGAGAATTGGGAACAACTTCCCAAGGGAAGGGACATCTGACCCAGAAAGGATGAATGAGTAGCAGTTAGCCAGGAAATAAGTATCCAAGATGGAGGAAGGGGAGGAAGCAGAATTATTCAAAACAGAGAGAAGAGCAGGTGCACAGTTTCAGAGGTAAGAAAGAGGAATGCAGAGTCATAAAAGAGTAAATAGTTCATTACGGATAGAATGATCGTTTTGAAAACAGGCATGGAAGTAGTCAAGGCTAAGTTGTTAAGTGAGAGTTAGATCAAGAAAGGTATTGTAAGTCATGCTAAAGAGATTAAATGTATCCCATCACACAGACCTTTCAATCTCAAGCTGCTCTAGCCAGGGCTTCAGAAGGCCTATGCAGAGCATCTGGGTCTACACTCTTCAGCCCAAAGACTCCTTCAGGCTGTACTCTACCCCCTACTCTACGCTTATATGCCATCTATGTATATGTGCTAGGTATACAGGTTTAGTATGCCTAAACCTGTGCCTTGTATATCTTATTGTGCATAAGGATGCAATAAATATTTGTTGAATGAATAAACTTCTTTCATCTTATCTTTTCCCTATGGCTTCATACTTGGACAGCTTCAACTCCCATCATTCCTGAGTATTCTTTTGGATGAAAACACCACTGGACAGTCAGCTATCAGTCAATTTCCACCTTGGATGCTGCTTTTTGACTCATTCTCAACTCCATTAAGTGTGGCCTGAAAACAAAATCTGTCCTCCTGCACTTCCCAGCCACTGCTCCAAACCAGGCTGGCAACCAGAGCTATTGCTGCCCTGAAAGTTTGTCAGACACTTAAAAAGAAGGGTGCTTTTGAAAATTCATGGTCTCCAACATCTTCAACATTTGTCAGAAGTCATGGCCATAGGCCCAGAAGTTGGTTATACCCAGGGAATAATAGGTTTCATGCAAAAACCTCTTATCTACCTTGATAATGAGCCAAGTGGTGCTGGACCTCCTGATGCACATGCATACAAGATGGGCTACGGCCCATAGAAGGGCTACGGCCACAGAGCCGGGATTATTACATCAGCCTCGTCCTAGAGACTCATCTATAGTTTGGTTCTAAACTAAAGATCTATCTTCTTTATCAGCAGTATTATTGAAAATATTATGGATACCCCACTTACTACCACCTAGCTCTGTTCCTGTTTCATTCATCAAACTTCCTGGAATTAGAGCATTCCACAACAGCAGGGAATCTCAAACTTTAGAGTTTCCTTGGGCAGTTTAAACAAATGATTCAATGAGATCATAGAAGTAAGGATCTCCAACATATTGCCTGGTTAGATTTGGATAAACTGATTTCTAGCCACTAGAACTAGCAAAGGGAAAAAACCTGAGAAAATATTTATTTTTGTTTGGAATATGGTCAATCACATTGTGTAAGTTAAGATCTTGATTTTTCCCTGGGAATTCCTTTCTGGCAGCAATGTAAAAGAAGACTACCTGCTCCAAAATGGGTTGCGTTTTCACCTCTGTACGTCTAGGCCAAGTTATGTTCCCTCCTATAAGTGACCTTAACTCCTAACTAACATTCTTAAGCTGGATAAAACATCCGCTGACAGTTCTATGTCTTCAGAATTGTCCAAGGCCACTCTGCATGGCAGGCACACATATGTATCCTGTGACTCATTAATTATTAATTCTGGAGATATGGAGGTATCTGAGGCAGCCCTTATCTCCTACAAATTTGAAGATGCAAACTTGTTTAATTTCAGCCACAGACATCCCTGAAATTGCCAGTCAGCTTCATCCTTGGCCATCAGAAAGCTGAATAGCCAAATGCATATTTCAACATCACTTGCAGCATCGATAAACTTGCAGCTAATCAATTTTCATAAGAATGCTTAGTTATTATCATAACTACTCAGCCTAATAACGGCTAATAAATGCTTGTTCGCATTCTTTATAGCCTTCATTATATCTGGATCAGAGATGATTTACATGGACGTTACATTATTTTGAAGATTTTCCTGCCTTGAAAATCTTCGGGTGACACAACTGATCTTCTGTTCTTAATTTTCCTCACAAATGTGAAGAAAGGATTTTTTTCTTGAAAGATTTATGCCCTAAATGGAAATAAATAAGTAAAAATTAAATGCAATTTTTACAAGTCATTTTGTTGACATTGATGAATGTTAATACCCCAAATGATTCTAATAATGTTTAAAATTATATTATCTACTCCCTCTTACTCTGTCTTGCACTATTTAAACTTCTAGAACCATATATGTAAAAGTATATACTATCCTTCCTAAAGTTTCTGAGTTAAGGCACTTGTAATATTTTAGTAACTGCCAATCTGTTTCCTTACTCAATTATTTAAAAGTTTTCATCACTGTTTTTATATAAAACTAATGACTTTGCTAATCATCTTTTATTACTGTACATTTGATTTCAGACATTGATAGAATTTCAACATGTAAAGCACATAAAGGTATTATTTGGCTCCACATTGATAGAATTTCAACATGTAAAGCACATAAAGATATTATTTGCCTCCAAGATATTCATACCTCTATTTGAAAGTGAAGTCAAATATTAACAATGACTCCCAAAACATGCCTTGCTCATATCAATAATTTGTTATGGTTGATACAATATGATAGAATCTACTTTGTTCAAAGTGCAAATGACAGGATGCCAGAAATGAAGTAAACCTTCAGCTATTTGGCTTTCCAAGGGCTAAGATGCAGGCCTAAGAGCAGAGCTGAGCCAAAAAACAGTGGTCTAAGGTGCCCTTTGCTGCACTAGGAGTTCTGATGGTAATCCTAGAATTCCCTAGGACCCAGTCAGCAGTGTCACAAGACATACAAGTTGAAAACTGCAGCTTTGGGGTTAGTTAGATACTTTTTCTCAAAGTTTTTGCCTCATATTCTAGTTCTCATTCAATCCTGGATTTCGGCTTTGACAAATATATAAAATATTATTCATATAAAAGGTAATTCCTGGGCTTCCCTGGTGGCCCAGTGGTTGAGAGTCCGCCTGCCGATGCAGGGGACACGGGTTCGTGCCCCGGTCCGGGAAGATCCCACGTGCCGCGGAGCGGCTGGGCCCGTGAGCCATGGCTGCTGAGCCTCCGCGTCCGGAGCCTGTGCTCTGCAATGGGAGAGGCCACAACAGTGAGAGGTCCGCGTACAGCAAAAAAAAAAAAGATAATTCCTCACAGTAGCTACTTTCTGCATTTTCCACATTTGTAAACATGCTGACTTTCCCCTCATTTTTTTAGTACATAAAATGTGCATGCTAAAGCTGTAGATAAGGGAAAATGCTTCCATGATAGTCTCAGATTTCCAATTGTCAGTATCTTATAATGTCACTGTCCTGAAAATTTGTCTCCACTTTTAGGAATTGGCTGGTCTCAGAAAAATAATCAGGTCAGCAAAGTTTATCCTTATAGCTATTTGTGCCCACTACATACTCCCTCCTTCCTCCAGAGGACTGCCGTTCCGGACATCTGGGCCTCCGCCCTTTCACCAACTCTCTCCCAGCCTTTTCGCTGCAACTCTTTTATCCTTGTTCACATTCCCAAAGCCATGACCCGCTTCCAGTTAACAAGGAAGAAAAGAAAGGATGGGGGATATGTTCTGAATGTCAACCCACTTTTTGGACATATTTGTATTTTACTGAGGTTCTTTAGAGAAAAGATTTATCCCAAAGAAGTTATTACAACAGTGGCAATTTTAGGCATTCCAGCATTATGTTATTGAGAATAACAGTTGATGGAGAGAAATATTTTTGAACAAGAAAGTTTTTCTGCATCTCACAAATTACACTGCAGACCTTGATATTAGCCTCTCAGTTGCAGAAGGTCAGGTATGACCTATTCAACATCCCCAGCCTTGCTGGGGCCCCTTATCCACATTTTCATAGCATCTTGGACTTGTCCCAATCAGTGCACAGGCTATACAGATTCCATACTTCTGTTTGTGTGTTGTTTTCCCCCACGTCATGTTGGCCATGAGTAACAACCAGTAGATGATGGAGTTAGGATTTGAACCTGGGCGTCTCTGATATCAGAGCCTATGTTCTTGTGATTTTTATGTTGCGGCTTCTTATCTGGAAATGTATACCAAGAGTGTGTCAAACCATTTATTTGGAATTATTACTCATGAAATAACAAATCCTATTACTTTGTATTCAAGTGCCCTTCTTTTAGGTGAATTATTTCTGTCATTCATTTGGTTTGCTTAGGTCCAATTTGTTAAACAAAATTTATTTAAATAACTGCTAATGTGCTTCTCTCAGTATATATACTCTGAAGTTTGGGAAGCCATAAAGATTAAGGAGAAATATATACCAGATAAAAATAGCATCCTGAGCAAAATGGTCGAATATGTTCCTCATACATATCCCCCCTCAACAGCAGTAATTTGGCATCCCTGCATGGACAAAAGTGCCTTTGAGGGAGCTTTGGGAGCCAGGTAGAAGACAGTGAAAGTGCAGTCCAAGACCAAGGAGAGCTGTTCTGAGAAGACAGGCTTGTTATCTGGTAGCTGACTTGCCAACTCTGGTCTTAGCTGCGGAAATGGAAACAGCTCCACACCCCCGAGGACTTGGCTACAGCCCCATTTGGCTTTGTATCTTCACCGGCACTCTACACCAAGGGACCCAAGAGATGCCCCACCCAACTCCGCTTTGGCTGTGGACTTTGGAGTGGCCCTTGATCTGGCCCCAGCCCGTCCCAGTCATTATTGGTGGTTTCACAAAATTGGGCCCCATACACTGAGGGCAAGGAGAGACAAAAGTAAGAGGCAGCCCACTCCAGATTGGTAGATGGGCAGGTTTAATAAACAAGAGAACTTATATACGAAGCTTGTCTTAGGCAGCCACAAGAGGAGTAGATCGCCACACCCTCCCACAGAACATACATTCCAAGGACAGGGGAGGGGAGAAGAGCCTCAGATTGCCCTGGTCCAGCTCATGGGTCAGCCACTGGTCACAACCTCTTGATGATCTCCTCCAGCAATCATCAAAAAGACAAGAGCTAACAAGTGTTAGCAAGGATGTGGAAAAAAGGGAACCCTAGTGTACAGTTGGTGGTTCAGCTATAATGGAAAACAGTATGGAGGTTCCTTTTAAAAACTAAACATAGAACTACCATATGATCCAGCAATCCCATTTCTGGGTATATATCTGAAAGAAATGATATCAGGATCTCAAAAAGACATCTGCAACCCCATGTTCATTGCAGTACTGTTCACAATGACCGAGACATGGAAACAAACCAAGTGTCCATCAACGGATACATAGATTTCAAAAAATGCTTATATATATATATATGTAATATAATATTATTTACCCATAAAAAAAGAAGGAAATCCTGCCTTTTGCAACAACATGGCTGGACCTTGAGGACATTATGCCAAGTGAAACAAGTAAGATAAAGTCAAGTACTGTCTGATTACATTTACGTGTGGACTCCTAAAAAAAAAAAAAAAAAAAAGCCAAACTCATAGAAACAGAGTAGAATGGTGGTTGCCAGGGGCTGGGGGGTGGGGGGAAGGGGAATATGTTGGTCAAAGGGTGCAAATTTCCGGTTATAAGATGAATAAACTCTGGGGATCTAGTATTCAGCATGTTGACTATAGTTAACAGTTCTGTATTACGTACTTGAAAGTTGCTCGATCTTAAATGTTCTTACCACACACCAAAAAAATATTGTAATGATATGAGGTGATGGGTGTGTTAACTAACCTTATTGTGGTACCATTTTGCTATATACACGTGTATCAAATCATCACATTGTACACCTTAAATGTACATGATGTTATGTGTCCATTAGGTCTCGGTAAAGTTGAAAAACATTCAATTAAAGAAATGTCTCCTGGCTTCCCTGGTGGCGCAGTGGTTGAGAATCCGCCTGCCGATGCAGGGGACACGGGTTCGTGCCCCGGTCTGGGAGGATCCCACGTGCCGCGGAGCGGCTGGGCCCGTGAGCCATGGCCGCTGAGCCTGCGCGTCCGGAGCCTGTGCTCCGCAACGGGAGAGGTCACAACAGTGAGAGGCCCGTGTACCGAAAAAAAAAATAAAATAAAATAAAGAAATGTCTCCTATATAGTCTTGGCATGCGGTAGTAGCTCAATGAATGTGGAAAGGTTTCTAGATGAGAGGCAGCAGGTTGTGCCCAAAAGAGCACTGGACTCTGCCAGTAACTTAGATGAGTCACTTTTCTTCTACGAGTTTCAGCTCTTCTTCTCCAAAATGAGGGGATGGGTGCTATTATTAAGAAAGCATAGTGTTGAATAATTCGCTGCTGGCCCTGCAACTCCAAATCAAGCACACTTATAATGTTTTTCCTCAGAAAGGGACATATTTCTATGGAATAGTCCAATTCTAGAACTATAGGAAGAGAAAAATATTCTACTTACTCAACATATCAGTTTATATAAAAATAGAAGAGCCAAGAAAACACTAAAACCTAATAAAGTGTTTTAAATGCTTAAGTGAAAATAATATGTATATGTAAAAACCCTGAGAGCAAACAATAAACTTTCTTTGATATTTGGCAACCCCAGAAAGGGGTGATAGGTTATGCATTTGCTTGTTTGGAATTCTATTTATATTCAATTCAGTGCTATAAGATTTAGAACATCACAAAAATGCTTTAGCTCCTAGGGAAGAAAAAAGAGAGAAGAGATAATAAAGTTAATCCTTGGATTAAATGAAAAAAATAAATTAAAGGAAGATTAAACACATCTCGGAAAAAGACAAAAAGAGATACCTTCTAAGGAAAAAAGGGAGTGTATCATGCAGGTAAATGCAAGCTTAATAAAGAGAAAGATAAATTTATAGATTTGCCATATGGCTGAAGCGTACACCAGGGCTTCACTGATTTAAACACATAATTGCTTCAGAGTCCTATGTACTGAATTCAAACCTGTAATTGTTTAAGTCCCTATTGTAAGCAAAGTTTTGCAAACTCTCAAATGTGTTCAGGAAAAAAATACTACACTCAGCTGTGGCTAGAAAAACAATCAGAAGACATTCAATAGCATTTGTTAAGCTCTAAGAGAATATTCAGCTATCGTTTATTCCAATTTAGACCAGCATCCAATTAAACCCAAATCTTGCACAGATCTTCATTTGAGTATTAAAACCTGTTTTTATTAAAAACTTTAAAAAGCATTCATTTGAGTTTTCTTAAGTATTCCCAGCTGGTTGCATTATCTGTACTGAATTTATAATTCAGACTAGCAGTACCAGGTGGTCCCCTAGGCTTAACGAGGATTTGATTATAAGTGCAGGGGGGAAAACTGCAATGGAAATATTTTTAGGACACCTATATTTCTAACTTGTCTCAATATGCTGCCTTTTAGCTAAAGCTTCATCTTTATCCCTAAGAGAGACGTGGCAGAAATAGCAGAGCTTATCAACATCAACTGGACAAATTCCAACTGTGTTGGAATTTTATGTGGGCCTCACTTTCCCAGACCATATCCTATGTAACTGGAGACTCTGGAATAAACAGAGGCAGGTTACCTCCAAATGGTTCCAGATGGGTTGCTATGCCATGGAACAATGTTTGGGAGATAATTTTAAAGGAAGAGAGGCTGTAAAAAGAAAGAGGAAGAAATTCTTTTGCAGCTGATATTTGGGGAAGGAGAGCTATTGTAATCAAATATGACGTATGTCTAATAAACTGCTATCTTGCCAAAGTGACTAGTTATCCGAGAGAAAATCATCTCTGAGTTTAGGTATGCAGGTTCAATGTGGGAGGAGGGAGTGAAAATTACTTTGAAAAAAAGCAGGAAAATAATTTGGAACTCTGTGGTTGATGTGGAATAACAGAGAGGCAGAAAAATAGAGGCTTTTCACCATATGAGTGAAAGTTCTGAAAATTAACAGAAATCATGAGGCAAGCTCTAAACTCTCAAAACCAAGTATTTTAGCAAGGCTTTAGAAAACAATATTTAGACATCAGGAGCCTAAGAGGCTTTATTTCATATCTGGGTTACATACGAAAATAATCAATGGGACATATAGGGGTCTAAATATGGAGACTGAAATTGCTGATACTGAACAGCAATTACAGTTAATTACAGGAAATGCTCTTCGGTCTAGAAGAAACCTCTAAAGTCATTTAGCCCATTCCTCTGATTGCAGCCTGGACACATTCACACCATCACAAGCGAACAGCATTCCTCACACCCTTCTTCCTGTAAAAGGAATCCACTGGCCCCTCCAGCTACATCTCCCAGTTTTCACATTTCAGGGCAGTGTTTACCGAGGATTTGCATAACTAAATGACCACCTAGTGCTTACAGATTTACCTACCATATAAAATCAAGAGAACTTGTCAGGTTTCATGAATTAATCCATTTTCCTAAGAAATACTTTAATAATTTAGCAATAAGATTAATAGTAGAAAATGTTGCTGAAACTACAGCTAATATGTTTCCCAGAAGTAATTAGCAAGTGTATCAAGGCTTTCAAATACCTTTTCTCTTACTTTAAGTATGATTTCAAATTTAGTTTCTCCTAGAGTGAAAAAAATATTTTATGAAAATGTACTGGCTGAAAATTAATTTTTCAGAGTTGTTTACAGTTAAGTGGGATAGAATCACTGTCAATTAAAATAGGTTGCTATGCCTTACTAGACCAAAACAGCTGAGAGGCTACATGAGAAATTCAGCACATCATTAAAATGTAGTGACACTCAGTGTTGGAAGTGGCCTTAACAAATGAGGAGACAAGGCCAGAATGGGTGACTAAAATGTATTTCAAACAATATAATTTAGCCATCACTGTTAGTTCATTCTTTGTTAATCTTTAATTTATATTTTCTCTTGTGGAGCCACTAAAATGAAGGCAGGTTTAAAAAAAGGAGAGAAAATAAAGGAACTAGATGATCCATGAATTCAATACACATCTGTTGAATAATGTAACATTTACCACAATAGAAATAGACTACTTTTGGTTTTAAAAATGCTTTTTTTTCAATCAAAAGTAGAGGCACCAGTGCTACAACTGAAACAATACACTTTTTTTAGCCCCCAAACGTCTCTCTTTCATTCACCAGAAGACATTATAAACTTTGTTTTTTGTTTACAAATGGCATTCATAAAAATATACATTATACTATATTTAAACAATGTCTATTTTAAATAATAGTTGGAAAGAAACATTTTTATTCTTAAACTTTTATTACATATTACTTGTAAGTGTCATATTCTGAGAATGCCAATGTCAGTATTTTTCTTCCTGTGAATGTGTGCAGGCTACACATGATGGAATAAAGACATTTATTACCTACAAAAACCTTTGCAGCAACTGTCCATGCAGATGACCTTGTTGACTTTGGTTGTAATCAAAGCATTGAAAACACCAAAACAATGTTGGAATAAGAAAGAGTTCAAGGTGCAAAGAGAAAAAACAATTAGCCTACTTTTCAAATGAGACTAAACAGGTAAAGGCTGGTCCATTGCCACATCTTTATCCATCTGGGTTTAGGTTCTAGCCTTTGGCTAAATACTTTGGGTCTTGCATGGAGGAATCCTCCCAACTAGGCCTGTGAATGGAAAAGGACCCACACAGGTGTTTCCACTGGAATCCCCAGCGCACCAATCACAAATGGAAGCCATAAGAAAACATAACACTGTATAATGTAATTCATTTAGAAAGTTTAGATTAAAATCATATAATTGAATAAAAATAAATTTATTTATGACAAAAGTGATTGGTCTCAGATGTCTTAAACTATTCAATTAAGGAGATTTTGTTGATGCTGCTGCTGTTATCTTATCCTGAACTGCATATATTAGGTGACTGAGCCATTTCCAATTGAATGTTCTCTCTCCTGGAAAAGCCCTGCTTGGAAGTTGGTAATTCTGTTTGCTTCTGCTGAATGCTTTCTGTTTCTTTTTCGCTTCTTTCAGTCTTATTGGATTTTGGCTTTGTTTACATCTATCTTTGACTTACTTTATAACATTTGGGTTTTCAGATATGTTAATGGCTTCATGTTTTTAAAATGCAGTCTAATTTTTTGTGAGACATTCTATGAAGTATCCACAAAAAGTCAATATGAGGGAGTTAAGTACCAAACTGCCTTTTATATTTCATAGGAGAATGGGTTTACATAGATATAAATAAATGCCCTCTAAGACTGACCCAGGCAGAGATTAATTGCTTTGTCCAGAGGCATATCACTGGCAAGGAAAGATTCAAACTCAAGATTTTTAATCTTGCCTTAGTTCAGGGGAGTATTTATAATCAACAAACAGTTTCTGAATCCTAAAATCCTAGACATTAGAATACATAGGAGATACATCTGTCTACAAAAAATTAATAGTTAATCTAAGAAAGAAATAGAGAATTTTATTCGAGCCAACCTGAGGATTGTAATCTGGGAGTTAGTCTTTCAGAAAGTCCTACGGACTGTTCCAAAGACGTGAGCGGGGAGGCCAGTATATATGTGATTTTGACAAAGCAGTATGTGTAATCAAGCACACAGCTTGGTAGAAGGTTACTGCTATTCACGAGGACAGATATCTTAATTAATGGTTTTAGTGCTTTTCTAAGTATGGGAAGATGCAAGAAGCTGGGTTCATGAAATTTTCTCCTGAAAATATCTAACTATCTGAGCACCAGTTCTGCGAGTTTTCCCAAAGCACAGAGTGCCTTATCCTGATCTTCACCCTGAATTCCTTTCAGTGCATATTGTAGGTCAGTGACTGCAGTGGCTAATGACTTGCTGCGGAGCACAGGCTCCGGACGCGCAGGCTCAGCGGCCACGGCTCACGGGCCCAGCCGCTCCACGGCATGTGGGATCTTCCCGGACCGGGGCACGAACCCGTGTCCCCCACATCGGCAGGCGGACTCTCAACCACTGCGCCACCAGGGAAGCCCAAATGACTTGATTCTTAGAGAACCGAAGGATGGGTAACACTCTTTATTTTACAATCCCCTCCCTTTCAGTATTAATTTCAATGAAGGTTTGGGAAGCATCTCATGACCAGTTTGTCCCAATGTGTTAGTAACACATCCCCAGGTCAGGCAAAGATTTCATTTGCAGGCCACTCAATGTGCTATTACTGTTAACAGTAAAAAGCCAAAAGCCTCTGGACTGCCTGTCTTACTTGCCTGTGCTGGTCCAAGAAATGGTTCCCTGTTGTTGCTTTTTCCCATATCTAGAGTTACACTATTACAATCATTGATCTTATAGAACTGTATATTTGGTAATCATTTCAAGTCACCTAATCATCATTATTTTTATCAGTCACTAATTTGGTAATGCAAGAAACAATAATCTTGTAAAATAGGCAGAATATAAGTAATATAGCTAGTAACATTAATAGCATCAGATGTAAATATTTAAGCTAAGAATTTCCATTAGGTGCAGTCCAGTATGTTCCATACCAATCGCTATCCTTAAGGGAAATGATATATTGCCTTTGTATATAAAGTTCACCAAAGACGTCTGCACATACAACACAAGTGGTGGGTCATTGTAACCCCTTACAGGATAAGTAAGGCATGTTATCTTCTAAGGAGTTACATCGCTGGTGCCAAAAGAAGAAAAAATGATCTTTACAGTTAAGCAGGTATTTCTGCCATTGGGGAGGTCTGGTTAATGCATAAGACAGATGCACAAGGCACATCAGTGGTGAGGGAAGAGTCCCATTGCGCAGAGAAAATTTTCTATGTTTAAGTTTTTCTTGTCTTGCCTTAAAATATGAATTTTATTTCATTATGCCCCTTACCTTAAAAAGCATATTCTCTAGTTAAGGAGATTAGGACATCAAGGAAAATAAAAGACACATAGTACATGATATAATGAAAAGGCCTGGGGTTAGTGTCAGGAAGATGATGTTAGTACTGTCATTTTACCTTTCTATCTGTGGTTACATCTGTGAAATAAAGACATTTATATTTGCTCTGCCTTCTTGGAAAATGTACCTCTTCCCTCAAAGAAAGCTGATCCCATCTTTAGATCCAGAAGTTGTACTTAATTAGTCTAAGGGGACTCTCACTTCCTGTTAGTGAATAGTTCAGTAACAGGCTTATGACTCAACTGAGAACAAAGGAAAAAAGTATGAAGATGTCTTCTAGAGAGCTTCTAAGAAAAGTATCTTTGCTTAGAGAGAGCTGCTATATGGGATAGCTTCCCTTGTTCTACGGGATTTTGTCAAGGAAACTACTATGGCCATGCTACTATCTATGCCTAAAGCCAACATAAAAACTACAGATCACAGGTGGAAAGAATATGAATCTCTATAACATCACTGAGCTATGGTCTCAACTATAGCTGAGGTATGCCCATTCAGGGCAGTAACCAGTGTCCTACCACTGATCTTCCTATCATATGAGAAAGTAAATTTCCTTAGTGTTTAAGCCATTTTGAGTCAAATTTGTTACATTTAGATGAAAGCACTCTGATCTAACATACGTATCATAATAACATTTATTTAGTTCTTATTATGAACAAGACCCATGCTAAAGAGTTCGTACATTATCTCATTTTATCTCATCATCCTCCTGACACTCTAAATGTTATCATTTAGAGATGAGGAAAACAATGCCCCCCAAATTAAGTGACTTGTCCAAAATCACACAGAGCCAGGTTTAAAACTCAGGCAGTCTGCCTCTAGGGCACTCTCCCGCTTTTTTAACAAAATATTATCTTCTAGAGTATTTAATAATCCCTTATTAGAACCATGGGAAAAGTCATTTTTCTTTAAAAATGCACTTGATAAATTAAACACATAATAGGTAGATTATTACACTGTTTTCCAATCTTCTATCCATTTCACAAATATGAATTTTTTTTCATATTTTCAAACTAGCCAAAAGTTTGTTTAGAGACCCTACTTCTTGCAGACTTTCATGAGCTTCCCGCAAAGATGAAAAAAATCATAGAAATAATTTTACAGAGAAGCCAACGGAATGTGTAATTTTTAATGAATAAACTGTAGTTAATATTAATTCACAATTTTAAAATGGAAGTACAAACACTGCTATAATAACACAGAACATCTGGACCCCCTAACCAGAAAACAGGAGTCTTATACTTATTTTGTTGTAAAGAACATAGAAACAGTCAAACAATATATGATTTTTTTTCTTCTTGAACAGGCTGCTGATCTGACTCAACATGGTTTATGATTAAGTATTGGGTTGAGATCAGGATCAGATTCCCTAGGTTTTAATGGAAACTGTAGAGGCAGTGAATACTCTTGGCCAGGGGGTTAGGTGATGGAGAACCACTGGGAAAAAATGAGGTTAAAAGGCCCAAGAGAGAGAAGCTTAGTGTCAAATCCAAGAGTAAAAGGCAAGAATCAACACAAGAAACAAACAGCCCTTGATCTTGAAGTCAAAATTCTAGCAGACCAGAAACAATCCAACAAGACGTGCATTTTCAGGAGAAATGTCTCCACTACTTCTAGGTATTCATGCTCCCTTGAAGGAGCCAGAAGGCTGGGAAGATGACAGTGGCTTCAAAGACTGAGCCTGGGCAGACTTCCATGGATCTCAAAATAAAGGCCAAGATTCAAACACTTAAATGTGAGTAACCTTAGTGGCTGGTAGCAAAATAGTTCTTGCCGTGGTGAAAGCCTGAAAGCGGCATCTTTCCCTTGGTGCAGTAAAGTATCTCTGGTAAGAAATAGCACTAGAAGACACAGGTGTTATGGTCATTATAAAGGTCAATAATTCTCAAGTACACTTGAGGATGTTAAAGTCTGAATAATATTCAAATGGTGAGGAGAGAAGAGCTCAAGTGTCCTTTACATAATCCTTCCACCAAAAGACATCAAGATTAACTGAAATTTAAATCTGGACTTCAGGACAGCCATCCGGAAAATAATGTTGCGAACTACTACCCAACAAGGAAGTTAATCTACAAAGATGAAGTGAACTGTAGCCTGCTGGAGATATGTACCAGAGGCCACACCAGACCATGCCTGCCAGTGGCTGTCAATATTCAAACTTGAAGTAATTTCAGTTATGAGAATAAATATTAAATATTTACCAGCTGGATCGATGGGCTCATATTCCTCCCTTGAATACACACAATAATAAATGAATAGATTTGAGCTTCCACCAGCAGAATGGTTTTCCTGAAAATTGAAAATCAATGATACCACTATCATTGGCTGATGATGGTTACATCAATAGGTTAAGTGATAAATGGAGGCTGCTGTCATTTTTTAAACTACTATAATAACAAGAAAAAAAGACAAGGTAAATAAAACATAAGAAAATTTTTTCTTATGTTTGCTTTATTTACTTTGAATTTATAAAACGAAGCCCTACAGAAGTCCCAGGCTATGGGTGCTTTTTAAAGGAACATATTGTCCCAAACTAACAATGTCTCCTAATTCTAAGTCCAGTTCCTGTCAATCTATCCCTAAAAATATTTTAGGTTCTGATATTCAGTTCCTGTCTATGCTAAGAAAAAAGTATGATGACTAAACGTGTTAAGGAGGAACGGGAGATGGAGTTGCAATAAATAGTGTCATAGAAACCTGTTAAAGAAAGAAGAATGTTTCTTTTTTCTTTTAATCTCTATTGTATTCTATTAAATCTCATGCCATATAAGATCTGCTGAATCAAAAAAGTTCCCCAATCATGACTTAATCATGGAAAATTTTGGTGTTAATGTTGTCTCTCTGGAATAATGATACTGGGCGCTAAGAGTAGATAACTAGCCTTGGAAGCTTATTTAAGGAAATGGCTGATAGTAAGATTGCAACTAAAATACTAAATTAGTCCCTTTATCCATCCTTTCAAAAGCCCCAGTGAGCATTTCCAGCAGCGTAATAATAGCACCTTCGTCAAGTGGCTATGTGACAAAACCCAATCTAAGACATGACTGATTGAATCCCAGGGCATATCAGTCATAGGCTTCATCCCTGACTAGTGCATTCCTACTAACCTGAACCAAGAGTTGGCCCCCATCAACTCTAGGGATGAGACAACAGTGACAGAGGATACTAAGGGGACATGTTGGTGGAACCAGAAAATATGTATCCTCTTTGAGAAGAGAATTGGCGCTAATTAAAAGGGAAATATAAGTTACAATTTCTTTCAAGCCAGGAGCCTTACAACATAGAAAGCCATTTTGGGAACCTAAAAATATTTTGTTTCTTCAGTTGCTATTTTGAAAATTGCTTTTCCTTGTATGATAGTATTCAGTAGGTTTCAGAATATTTGAAATGAACAAAAAGATTTAGCTTTTGTCTTTGTCATAAGTCTATTTATCATTTTACATAATCTGTCTCTGTATCTTCTCATGTGCAATATAAAAAAGCCCCCTAAAGGTTAGACTATTTTTCTGTGGAATCTATCTATCTTTTTGTGAAAATTCCAAAGCTAGAAAGCATTGCTTGTAAAATGGTATGAAGGCAGACATGTGTCAATAGTAAGAGCTAGTTCAAATTCCCCTGTTATTAACCACTTGAGTTGCAGATTAATAAGTCTATTAATCTGGTTTGGTTTTCTTTTCCTTTCTTTGTTCTTCCAATCTATACAGATTCTGTAAACTCCCTGGAGAAAAGGCACAGTCAGTGTGTGTTTCCTGCAGCTTCTGTATCAAGCTATACTAAAAATCAGATACCAGTAATGCCACCTCTTATTAAAATGACAATCCCATTTGATAAGCATTCAGCATTCATTTACTGAGCCTCTAGTATGAGCTACTACTGCTAGGTTACACCATGAAGAGACAAGACAGTAATCTGGTAGCAAATCATTCAATTCCTAGTTCTTCAATTTAATATAGTTCAAATGTGAAAACATACATGTAAAAAGTTGGAGGTAAAGAATATTTCAGTTCTTAAAATTCCTCTTGGTGCAAGCATTGCACATTTTAGTGAGATCTGAGACACCAGAGGACACACTCAAGTAAAAGATTTTCATTAAAGTGTTTGCTAAGGATCAGAAACCTGTTAAACATGGCCGTATGTTCTAGGCCCTGTGATGGGTGAGTAATAAGCCAGGGGTAAGAGTAGTGAGAGAGCTGGATCTGTCTGTGTAATAGAAGGCAAAGGAGCTTGAAGAGCTCTGGGGAAATTCAAAGGAAGAAAGAGGATACAGAGAAGCTGAGGCAAGAACAGAGAAACAGCAGCAGAGTCTCGGTAGAGGCAAAGCCAAGAAAGAAGTCCAGTTAACATAAGTATTTAGTATGTTTTTTTTTTCATCTTAGTCATTAAGTTTCTTGGTGTGTTTGATAATCTTGATACAACTTCCTAGTCAACTCATATAAATTTCAATCTTGATTATCTTTCTAATTGAATTGACTAATTATTCAATGTGATGCTGCTATGCTCTCCTGTCATTTGCAACTATAGTTGCCTATAGTTTAATGCATAGTGTGATTAAATTAAAATAGGGACTGTGAATGTGATATCACACTTGTGATTATTATTATCTTACATGGCAAAAGAGATTTTGCAGATATAATTAACACTGCTAGTTATTGGTAAGGTGGTTATTTCCATGCATATATTAGAATGATATTGAACTGTCTCCATTATATAACTGTGTGAACCATTTTTAATGAATACGTAACTAGATGGAATCTACTCCATTTCTGATGTTTGACAGAGACATCTCTCAAGTCCTACCACACTCTATGTTACATAATATGAGACCCACTCCTACTAAATTCTCCCACCATGTTCCTCCACCCCATATCTTCAGTAAACACTACCAAAAAGAATACACTGACAAAAATTCTTGATGTTTATTGGATTTCTTGACAAAACCACTGAATGTACTATGTTCCAAATTTGGGTTGATGCAGCCTACCACAGAATCAGGGTGTGGGTGAGGGAAGGCTAACATTGCGTTGGTTACATACATAAAGTCTAAAAGCAGGGTAGAGCCAGGTTTTCTGGGGCCTAGAGTGATAAAATTTGAGGAATTATCTTTTAAAGAAAAAAATTCCACAAAAATACAAAGTTAGATACAGGGGCTTGGAAGGAGCCCAGATAAGTGAGGGGTACTGAAACTAAAGCTTCATTTGCTTCAAAGTAAACCCACCTCTGCCTATAAGTCAGTGAAATTGTGGAGACTTTTCCTAAAAGAAATACAAATATTGTGCAAGACTGTTCTTTACGTAAGACAAGAACCACAGAACTCTGGATAGAATGGAGAAAAGATGAGAATAGATAAAAATAAAGTTGTTTGTAATGGCAATGTTTATCATTCATTATCTAAATCATTTCCTATATGCCTATCATTGACACGTTCTTTTAATTAGATTCATGTCAGATATAGAAACCATCTCATTATGCTACTATAATCAGATGGGAGCAATTTATGTCATTACACTTAAATATACGGCAATTCCCAGTGTCGAGGTAAGTATATATAGAATGTTGATTGCACTGGTTTCCAGTTACTTTTATTAAGATTTGCAGATAATCTGCATGAATTATAGAGCATACTATTATTCTAATTATGGGGGTACAATAAACAGAAAGTAGATTGGACTTTTTAAAAATTTCTTCTAACAATGACAGATGCCTATCTGAGAAGGAAGAAAGAGGTGTCACATCACTGCCAGCAGGCCTTGACCACCCAACTTTCCTAATCCTGTCCTTCCAGACGCTTGGAGATTCAGCAATTACTTGGAATGTGTAAGCTCTCCAGAATTCTTCCTACAAAGTCCTTATACACTTAAGCCGGAAAGAATTGGTATCTGTTGCTTGCAACCAATGTGCCCTAGCATAGGAAGTGAGGTGTTGATCTCTCTGTGGAGGGTAAGCTATCACTAAGTTAACAGGGCCTCACTTTCTGAGTTTCCAGTTATGTTCAATTCTCACTATAATCTTGGATCTGAATTTGGGGGTAATCTAAAAGCAATCTTAAAACTAAAACTTCCCTGCCTCTCCCCCTCAAAAAACTATCCATGCAAACTTTAAAACATTTAGTTCCTTTCATACTTCATTAAATCTGCCATACTGTGTCTAAAAATGCAAGCAAAATGAGAGTGATAGTGTCTCACATGAAAATCTCCAAAAGACAATTTTTTTTTTTTAAATGCTTATAAGGCCAGATGAACTTTGGAGTTAAAAAATTATCTCTTGTGATTTGAGACCTCACTGAGATTTTTTTTTAAACCTCTTTAAGATCTAATGTGCAAATTTGTAGTCACCCTTGGGGGACTTTTAGTTTCAAAATATTAATTAAAAATGATTAGCTAATTTGTAAATCAATTAAAATATTTTTCCAGATTTATATTTGGGTGTATGTTTATATACCATAAAAGGGATTACTGTTGACAAATTGAAATTAGATAGCCAGTTACCTCTGATAGCAACCTAATTGCTTTATCTACTTAAACAACAAAAAGAAGTATAGATATCGAGAATTTTCCAAGCACAGCATTTTCCTGATATTTTCACTACCAGCCTAGTGAATCACAAGACTCTCAAATATACACAGAGAAAGTGAGCCCTCTGCGGAATTACTCAGAAGAGACCTCCACTCACCTAGTTTTCTATATCAGATTATGCTGGAGACAGGCCTGTCCTCTTCCCTGATCAAGACAGGACTTAAATTCAACAACTGCAGAGCTACCCGCTGTAGTATCTTCAACGTATATTTCTCAGGGTTGGGCCAAATATATTTCTAGGCTTGTGTATGAAAGGCTTTTTATTTACTTACTTACTTATTTATTTATTTACATTTTGGTCCTCGTTGCTGCACGCAGGCTTTCTCTAGTTGCGGCGAGTGGGGGGCTACTCTCTGTTGCGGCGAGCAGGGGGCTACTCTCTGTTGCGGTGTGCGGGCTTCTCATTGCCGCATCTTGTCTTATTGAAGAGCACGGGCTCTAGGTGCGCAGGCTTCAGTAGTCGTGGCTCACAGGCTCTAGAGCGCAGGCTCAGTAGTTGTGGTGCACGGGCTTTAGTTGCTCCGCGGCATGTGGCATCTTCCCGGACCAGGGCTCAAACCCGTGTCCCCTGCATTGGCAGGCGGATTCTTAACCACTGCACCACCAGGGAAGCCCCTGAAAGTGCTTTTAAAACAGCAAAGAAATCTATGTCCAATGTTGTAGTGTATTAAGCATTCATACATTGCTGATAATTACAAAATAACCTTTGACTTTTTCTGCCTGTACTTCTGAATCACTCAAATTACGACATGCTTTCTCAAGAAACAGTGTTATCTGATCTTTTAGAGATGACTTACTAACCCTAGTTCAAGGCAGGGTATGGGAGCGGAAAACTATAGTTTCAGCACCACCTACACACTTCTGGATAACATTTGCTGATATTGAGATTATAGAGATGGTGTGTGCTATAATGTCAAAGAGACATGCAAATGATAAAAGTCCGGGTGACACCCATATTTTGAGTCTCCTTTAGAAACCAAAATTGAAGTGGAATATTCAGTGGGATTTTTAGAAAATAGCAATGTGAGTTATGGAGTGGGGAGACGGCTTCAGAAAGTGTGGTTTTGTGGCTCACATAGCAGAGATGGTACACACGGCCATGTTTCCACGTGTCCCAACTCTGGGAAAGGATCTCAAGTTGTCTCTCTTCAGTCACACCAAGTAAAGGCAGTAGGGTTTTCTCTCCCATGTCCCACATTCCCCTGTTCGTCAAGGGCCTAAATTTCTGGGTTTGTGTGTATTCTGTAGAGGGGCTTGGGAGTGACATTCCAACCTGTAAGTGTTCTGGGTCACTACAAGGGGGAGATCCATACTGAGGGTTTCAGATGGAGCTGAACAGGCATCAGTTTTTCCCATCACATCAGTTCTCACCAAATATCCACTAGAAGGACAGCTGCTGTAGCTCCTCTGCATAAAGTTCAGGCACAGGCCACACGGATGGGAATGCATGGGCACTGATGGGCCGCCATGCCCTCAATAGTGGTCACATGGCAGGAGCCAGCAGAGTCTCAAGGCTCCTCTGCTCTTCCTCGTGTTGTCCCTCCAAATCTTTTCCTCTCATTGCACGACCTGTCACATGTCAGGTCACATGTCCCAGTCCATGTCCCAGTCCATGCATACTCCTCTTGTGCCACCCACCACTGCTGGCCACCCTACTCCAATCTGCTGAGGGCTCTTCATCTGTTTTCTTCACCGGTAATTGTGTGCATGTGTGTCATCCTGCTTCAGTTCTCCCCTTGACGAGCTTTACTAGCTTTGCATTCCTACAAGTGACAGTTGCTGGCCTCTGAGTGCACCCCACACAACCTGCCCTTCCCAGAAGGTGGGACAGAGTTAGAAACTGGAATCTGTTTCTTCGGAGCAGGAAGCTACCCAAGAGCATGTAGGTTGAACCCAAGTCCTAGTGAAGTGCTCACATCTTTCCAGCAGAGAATCACTACTTCTTTCTCTAGACGCTCTCCTTTACTCCCAGCATCACTGGCCACCCCACCCCCACCCAAACCAGATTGCTCAACCTCAGATATAGCCACCACTTCCCTTGAGAGCGACAAGCTCGGGCAGCTTTTGCTCATTGAGGGTGAGCAGGGCTCTTGCTTCAAGGCAGGGAGAAGTATCGGGTGAAACACCAACACAATCTCCTGCCATTCCTTCCTCCTCCCCAGAGGCACTGAGTCTCTGAGGTGTTAGAGTAGTTTTTGTCTCCACTTTCCGGACCCTGTCTCATGCCCACTCCCACCCCTCCTTCAGATCTCCCAAGCCTGCTCTAGTATCCCAATTCCTAGCTTTAAAATCTCTTCCTTGCCTAATTATGGGGTACATCCTCTCGTTTCAAAGCAAAGACCTTCTTAATATATCCCTGGTCTCCATACTTTTCACCTAAGGTTGTACAGCGTTCTCTCTTCAGGAAGAGTCAATAGCTTCAGGACCTATATGCCTGCAGTTGGGGTCTTTCCATGCCTATCCTTTACTGTGATACACTTTCAATCACGGGCCTATGATAGTCTCTGTTCCAAAATCAGCTGGGACTTCAGAAAATTTTCTTCCTTGCTGCAAACCATTTTTCCCATAGGCTCACAGCTCTGATTTCAAGCTGACTTGTTCCAATGCTCATCTAAGATTATATTAGTTTGTGGAGCAGAGGTGCCATATACCAGGATTCTTCACCATTTCAGACAAGTGTCCATGTGTAAGGGATATGAGTTTCAACAACCACAAAAGTTGAGTATACAGAGATAGAGTTTTCTTTATACCTTCATAACTAAACACACCTCAGACACTCCTTTTTTACTGCTGTTGCTAAAAACGTAATCATTTATGAATTGATTTTAAATCAATTAAATCACAATCATTTAAGAATATTAAAATAGCATGTTACAGTCTGAGTTGTGGCTGAAGCTCCAAAATAATGGATGCCAACCATTCTCACGTTTGACTTCCTACAGTGGAGGTAATTAAAACAAAAATAAAAACAAAAACAATTACGCAATCATTGGCTCCTAACCCACTTGTGAGTATAAAGGGAGTAGTGTGGAATCTTTCCTGCAACTTCTAATCAAGTGAGAAAAAGTTCAACGGGCCCAGTCACAAAGCTTCCCACGCACAGATGGGATGAGAAGCGTTCAGCTAAACTGTGTTCCTCTCTCACAATTTTCTTTGCATCATTGTTCATCATGGAGAGAAGAGGCTAATTTATTCTTACTCCTTTAGAGGAACTCTAGGGCGGGCCCCTTAGGTTATCTGAATTTCCTCAGACGACACCCTCTAGTCATGTCAGTGCTGCCTGAAACAGACTTGTTTTAGTAATGAACATGTGCTTTATGTAACAACAAAAATCTTAAATTTCATTCAGAGTTAAAGCTTCCACTTCCCTTAGCTCAAGCCCATGATAGATGGGAAGCCAGCAGTGGAGTGGAAAAGGAGAAGGCAGATTCTTCCTTTATTCTGTCAGCATCTCCAGGAACCTGCCGTATTTACCAGCTACAGTTTCTGATCCCTCAGGGCTTGGAGCGTGGAAAGGGAGAAGAGATAAGGCAAGAAAAAGTTCTGCCCGTTTGGCACCAATCTGGAATTGGTGTCCACAGAGATTGGCGGGTATTTAAAATAGATTCTTTTCTCTTGCGGGTGTCTCTTCATAGACTTGGAAGGATGCTCTATGCCGGCCCCGGTTCTGTTGGCTGTCAGATCCATTCTTACTCTACCTGCCCTGTATTTCAACAGAGTTGGCTTCTGTGGGTTTGACCAACTGGAGGTGCTGAACGGGGATTGGAAGGTGGGTTGGGGGGAGAAGCCAGGGTACTTCTCCCCATCTCACTTTCCCTCCTGTGGCCTCTCTAGCAGCAAATGGCTGCACTTCCTCAGAGAGTCAGTCCTGCTGAAAAGCCCCACTCTGATTCCAGCTTCTTTCTGGTGGTCCCAGCCCATGGGGTCCAATATCACCACCCCTCACTTTGCTCTCCAACCTGAGGATGTCATGGTTTCCTTCTCTTTCCAATCTCTGGGCTACCTCTCCATCCCCTTTCTGGTTCTCAGCTCCTCTGTTACCTGCATAAACAGTTCCCTGCAGTAAGTTTCCGTCACTGTAAATACTTGAAGGTGCTTTCTGTTTTCCTAGTTAGACCCTGATGATACACTCCAACACACATACACACCGCCTCCCCCAATACTGGGGAATCTCATCTTCTGTTCCCGGACACGGGCATGTACTCTGGCTAACCATTTGCCGCTTCTCCCTCCTTCCCTGGTCCTTGGGGATACTTGAGTATCTTTCAGTTGAGACCTCTTTTCCCTGCCAATGGCCACCTTAGATGGAATCTAAGTCAAACCAACTACACGTGTCCTAAATCTGATCCTCAAGAAAAACACACTGTAGAAACTGTCAGTGGAAGTCTAATTACTTCCTGTTTTAGCCTGGGTTCCCCTAAAAGCAGACTCTGAGCCAAAGGTGTCTGTATAAGCAATTTCATATGGGAATATGATCCCAAGGAATAGGAGGGAATGAAACATGGATGCTCTATTAGTTTCCTATTACTTCTGCATCTTAAAAACAATAAAAATTTATTACCTTATAGTCCTGAAGTCAGGAGTCTGAAGTAGATTTTACAGGCTAAAATCAAGGTGCTGGCAGTGCTGGTTTCTTTTGGAGCCTCTGAAAGTAGAATCTGTTCCCTTGGTTTATTTCACGTTCTAGATGCTGCCAGTATTCCTTAGCTCATGACTCCTTTTTCACAAAACTCCAACCTCTTGCTTCCATCATCATACCTTCTACTATCTCTAATTCTACTGCCTCCTTCTTATAAAGACTGTTGTGATTACATTTTGATCCATCCAGATAACTCGGGATAATCTACCCATCTCAAAATCCTTAACTTAGGGCTTCCCTGGTGGCGCAGTGGTTGAGAGTCCGCCTGCCGATGAAGGGGACACGGGTTCGTGCCCCGGTCCGGGAGGATCCCACATGCCACGGAGCGGCTGGGCCCGTGAGCCATGGCCGCTGAGCCTGCGCGTCCGGAGCCTGTGCTCCACAACGGGAGAGGCCACAGCAGTGAGAGGCCCGCGTACCACACACACACAAAAAATCCTTAACTTAATAATGTCTGAAAAGTCCCTTATGCCATAAAAGATAACATATTTACAGATTCCAGGGTAAGAACATGGTCATCTTTGGGTGTCATTTTTCAACCTAACACAGATGCACTGGCCACTGCTATGGACAAATAATTCCTGCAGAACCTTCTAGTAGTCTTATGCAATCCATCTCAGGACCACCAACCTAGGGGAAGAAAGGGAGACAAAGTTCTCTGGCAGCACCTATCCCTTATTGATCAAGGTTGTCCCATGGGTGTTAACTCCCCCATAAGTCCAGGAGTCAGTGCATTAGGGCCAAGTGGGGTCCTACCTGGCATCCCATGCCACAGCCTCAGAGAAGCCCCAGCACAGGAAACAAGAGGTTCTAGGTAAGAAATAGTCAATTGTCACTTCCCAAAATTGATTGAAGCCTAGATGGCTAGAGTAAGAGGTGAAACCTAAAGAACCTAAAAGGATTGATAATAGGCACCCAGTTGACTTCCTTGCTCTAATCTGAAGACACAGGAAATTTTAGTCAGTTTGCTTCTCTTAGGCCTCAGGCCACTCTTTCTTCCTTAGAACCCTTCTCACAAGGCTTCAGGTGAAGAGGAAGCATCCCATGGCCACATCTCATGGGGGAGAAAGAGGGACAAGGGTACAAACACTTCAAAAGCCTAAAATGAAAGAATCAAAATATATCTCCAGTGACTATCACAAGGAACTGATACAGAAAGAAAGCTCCCAAAGATTGGACTAAAGCACCAAGAAAGGAAGTCAAAAAAAATGTTTCTCCCTCTGGCTAGAGACAATTATTACCAAGAGTTCAAACTCTTCTCAGAGAGCACCAGGGAGAAAGCATTTGAGTCCTAACCTGGCATACTTCTAAAATGCTACCAAAGTGACAGAATCAGGAGGTAAACAAGATAAGCTTTTCAGGTCACTCATGTTCTCAAGGACAACTGCCCTTTGATGAACTAATATCTGGATTTGTTGAAAACCTTAGGGCTGACTTCACTCTTCTACCATTTATCAGAAATGAGAGAAAAGTATTTGCTTGCGCCTGGGGACTGGAGTTGGAGTAAAGCACAACACCTCCACACTGATGCTCAAGAGTGTGGACTAAGACAGTGTACTGTCTCGCTTATCAGATAAGCGAAGACACAAAGGAGAAAATAAATGTAATTTTGAAGAGGGGATGATAAAATGAACATTCTGACAATTGCTTGGAATGTATAAATTGATCACTTTTGAAAGGCGGTCTGGTCTTATCTATCAAAATACAACAGGTGCTTGCCATGTGACTCATAATTATACTTCCGGGAAAAAATATCTTACAGAAATACATAAGCAAATGAGCAAAAAAGTATGTTAAAGCATATTTGTTACAACATTGTTTTGAATTGGAAACCATCTGAGAAGCTATTTTAGAAAGAAAAAGGGGTTAGTTCTTTATGTACTGACATGGAAGGCGCTCACAATCTATGAAGAGAAATTAGCAATTTGCAGAACAGTGGATGTGTTATGATCCAGTTTATATATTTTTAAAATAATATTTGCATCTGTGAAAACTTAGGTAGGATTTCATTATAATGTCCTATCCTTAATATGTTTTGGAACAAACACTGCATGGCCAACATCAAGGTCATGGAAGAGAAGCTGTAGCACTAGAGCTACTTCCTTTGTGGTTCAGATAAACTCTTTTGTTTATGATAATAATGGTAAAATGGGTGATTAAGATGATAGGAATGAATATAAGCTCTGTGTTAATGAGAGTGCTAACAGTGATAAGAAAAGAAAATCCATTCTCTTGAACAAAAATTGTATATAGTCAAATGCTAGATGTGCCCAATGATGTTTACATTTTGTTGCTCTTCTTATGAGTTACTCAAATCCTTAGAGGTAAAAAATAATTTTGCTTTAAAATTCTAATCTCTACAGTTCCAGCTCCTTTTTCTTTTAAAATAATTTATTATGTGCCTTTTTAAAAAGCAAGACAAGATTCCTGAAGAAGACAATTATTGAGCTACAGCAGATCAAATTTATATATGTTCATAAAAATCTAAAAAGTCTGAAGACTTCAGGCTAACATGGCAGATGGAACGTGACTGTAACCTTCTTGCAAAACCCCACTAAAATAAGAGTGAAAGAATCAAATCAAGATATAAACCCACCCCTGTAGCATCAAGTTTTATATGTTACATCTGAGAGTGTATTTATTTTCATTTTACTGTTAATAAGATTTATCATATTTATTCAATATTTCTTCATATTGATGTATGTCATTTTTATCATTAGCTTTATGGATGTGATAGTAAATAATGTTTTAATTGTTTTTACATATTATTAAATAGCTTAGGCATAAAAGGCATGAAAATTAATGTTAAGCATTTTTGTACTTTCAAAGCTTAATAAAAGTTAATAATGCATTCAAAAAGAAGATTCACAAGGACTAAGAGAATGTAAGAGGATATAGTAGTAAAAAATTGGTGTCAATGCATTTTTGGAAGATGGAAAAATGTTCAAGGAACCAAAAGCTGAACAAGTGCCCCAATTAGGGGTGGGGAAAGGGAGGAGCAAGTGAATGAAGCAAGTCACCTCATTCCACAAAACCCAGAAAGACTCAGGTACTGGGGGCACAGTTGCCTCAAAAGTTGGGCAGAGGACCACAAAGAGGAGGAGAGTCTGAAAGCCTGGGATAGGGAGCTAGACGTCCAGATCCCCTTCCCCATCTGACACATCCAGGCAATGGCTGCTGACCGGAGCTCAGAAACATGCGGCTCTCTCGCTTTCCCATCCGCAAGATATTGAAACTCCTGCATGGGAGTCAGGGTTGAGATAGTCTCTGGAGGGAGAATAGCAAAAAGATTGGGACAGCCGCCTGCATCTTTGTAATCCTGGGAAAACTGCCACCACCCCAGTAGGAAGGAGGAGGAATCCAAGAGGGTAGAAAAGGCAGAGGAAAAGCTTGAGTCCTGGTAAAGGAGAAAACCAGAGCCTTCTCCAGAAGAACCAGAATTTAACTTCAAGACTGAAAAAGTAAAGTTGTTTAATCAGCATTTTATGAAATGATAGAATGTCCCTTTGTAATTGGTTTTGCCTCAAAGCAGTACCCCACTGTTCTGAGAGCACTTAAAAAAAAATAGCCATTGTCTACCCTGGGAGAGGGAAAAAAGAAATGTTTAATCTAAGGTAGCTGAAGACATCAAATTAAAATTCCAGACTTGTACCCACTACAGTCAGCAGAAAACCCTGCCAACATAGATAGCTTATTTGGGAAATACCCAAAGCAGCAAAAACCTAGAGCAAGTATGAGGAGATTTCCTGTCCTTGAAATTAGATACAAAGAAATCCAGGGACATATTGTGGTGACCCACAGCTTCAGTCAGTATGCACAAGCCAAAGACACGAGGGGTTAGGCAAGCACCCAGAACTACCCAGTGTTACAAGAGAAATATTTTTTCACATATGAGATTTCCATTCAAATCCACTTGGATCAAGAGAAGAGGAACCTATAAAGAAGTGTTCACTATACCTGGTTACAAAGGTCTAAGAGCAGTCCCAAGAAGACCAGCAATTTGAAAACTTCAACAAATTTAACTCAACTTGTCCGTGAAAGTGAAACTTGGGTCACTATCCAGAGCCAGCCGTACGAGTTAGCTCTTGCTATAACACTGTTACATAAATACAGCCACAGACTCTGACTCACAATCATAAACATGTATTATTCTCACTAGTCTACAGGCCATTTGGGTAATCCTGGTGCTCTGGGACAGGCTTAGCTGATTTGGCTGGATTCACTCATGGATCTGCAGTCAGCTGGGGCCTGGCTCTCTACGGTGGCCTCAGTATACCTCTGGGATATCTCCTGTCTCATTCATGTCGTTCCTCGATTCAGCAGGCTAGCCCAGCCTTGTTCTTATGAAGGAGACTGGGGTCCAAGAGAGGGAACAGTAGAACCCGAGACCTCTTGGGGCCCAGGGTCAGAATGAGCACATCTTTATATCTGCTGCATTGTATTGGCCAAAGCGAGTCACAAGGTCAGCCCAGATTGAAGCGTGGGAAGGTAGAGTACTTCTTTCTAGGAGGTGCTAAAATTTCATATCACAAGGAACATGGCTACAGGGACGGGTAATCAATGGAGGCCATCGGGACAATTAATCTACCACACCAGCATTTGACGTTAAGAGAATTAGTTCTGTGAGTAAATCGAAAGAACTTGGTTAAAGGCAATGTGATATCCTGGAAGAAAAAAAAAATAGTAGTGAGAAAACTGCTGTAATCTGAATGAAGTCTGTATTTTAGTTTAGAGTAATATTAATTTCCTAGTTCTGAAAAATTCATCTTGGTTATAAGATGTCAGCAAGAGGAGAAGCCAGGCGAAGAACATATGGGAACTGTACTGTCTTTGCAACTTTTCTGTAAAACTAAAATTAATTCAACGTAAGAAGTTTATTTAAGGAGGGACATTATAAAAAGAACCTGGAGTGTAGGCCATGTCGGTGTGCAGCACCCTTAACCGGGAGCATTCCTGGGTCACGGAGACTGCTCTATCCTGTATGCAGAAACCCTACTGGCCTGGGAAAGTTTGACAGCATGGGGGCCACTGAAAAGCCAGAGCAGGTGGCTTGGCCAGGGCCATGTCTCTGCAGACCTCCCAGGTGACAGCTACACTGAGCCTCAGGCTTCGGCAGGGCAGGCGCCAGGCCCAGCAGGGCAAGTGTTTGTGCCAGGATCCTTTCTCAGTGCGCATAACGGGGTGTTGACCCAGCTGGGCCTGGTGCTTAGAGCACAAGATTGCAGTGCTTGGAGAGTCTATTTTCTTCCCTTTTTAAACAAATGAAATCCAGACTGGACCATCGTCTTCTGACTTTGTGAGAGGGTCAAACTGTGATCTTCTTCGCCATGCTGTATCTCTGAGTCTAATGTGGAGGCTAAATGAGACACAGAGACACACAATTATGGTGCAACGCAATAAGCTCCAGGAAGTGGGCATAGGTTTCTTGTCTGTTCTGCTCTCTTCCTTCAGGAAATGCCAACTTCCTTCCAGGGTGGTTAAGATGGGGTATCTCCCCCACCCCTGTGTGCTCCAGAGGCAGGCATACGACATAGGACCCAGACCCGATTGCTCAGAGCACCCCATCTCTCTGGGCACTGTATGGTTAAGGGAGAGGCACACGTTCCAAGTGGGCTAATCAGACCTTCTCCATCACATCTGAGATAAGGTCTCTGGGAAAAGAAGAGTCTTCTTTCTCTGGTACTAGAAGCAGTTATAAAAATAGACTGTCTGAAGCTAAAGACTACCAGAGGCAAGAGCCAAGATAGGGAGAGAAAAAAAATCATCATAAGGTAGTTTAAGTTCCCGGATGCAGCCAAGCCTGAGGTCAGAGACACCTCTTGGGTTTCCATACTTCTGGCTATAATCTAGTTGAGTTGGGTTTCTCTCACGTGCACCCACAAGAATTCTGCCTAATGCAGAGATCAGTAGTTGGAAGTCGAGTGTTGCAATTGACAGGCATTACAATGTGAATCTGATTGAAAACAAGTGGTAGGCGGGGCAGTGAAAGTGACCTTTCATTACCTGGGAATGTGACGACAGTACTTTGTAAGTGATTCAAAGCAGCTGGGAAGATTTTTCCTATCTGTATCCTGGGGACTCAACCCAGTTCATTTCTGTGTGTCTGGGGAACCAACTAGGACAAAGTTAAAACGGGTTGACTGTGTTTTAGTCAACCTTCAGTGTGGTCCTTAAAGGTTCAGGCTAAGCTCGCCTTCTGACAGGAGACAGGAAGGGTCCAGATAGCCTCACCAAAGACATCATTTCTTTCTCAAGCAATCTTTAGGAAGACACAAAAACTTATTTTTCTATATTGAAAGGAGATAATATTGGGGAAACCTAATTTCCCCAGTGCTTACCAAACACTTCAGGCTATACGCTTCCAACCTCAAAAGGACTGTAATTTCACCATTTTAAAGGGGCATCCCCAAGGATGAACCCCATCTCGTTATCCCAGCCTGTTCCAAGGACAGGGACCAAGAGGCAAAAAGGTAAAGACATTGCTAAGAAACAGAAACTCTGAGACCAAGCTGGATTCAAGGACCATGAGGTGGTATGATGGCATCTTAATTGATAGCCTATTGGATTTCCAGAAATTGTATAGGCTGGCCTCCCTCTGAGATTTTAAGGAAGTGTTATTTCAGAGACTCTGCAAGCCCTGTAAACAGGCTTTGTGATTGATTGCTCAACCCTTGAGGCAGTCCCCAGACCTCCGGAAACCTGCACCAAAAGCAAATGGGCTACAGTTCTCCAACACCTCTTCCTGAACTTTATGGTTAGGTTCAAGGAAAGGACTGCAGGAAGCCATATTTTAGCCTGCCTCTGGCCCAAGCCCCAGTGCAGCGTGATCAGCAGTAAACCGGATACCGCATTTTCATGCTCATCTGGCTTGTGTGTCTAACACACAACTGATTCCAAATCTGGAATCAAAGGAAGAAAGGTAAATAATTAAGCTCTGCCTCAAACCCCAACACTGGGGAGTTGGTACTTTCTCCTGTAGGCATTCGGGAACAGTAGGGACTTATCACCAGTTTTAAACAGGTTTAAGGCAGATAAAACCTGTGGGGTGCTTTGTAAAGGTAATTATGGCAGCCCGGTGGATTGGCAGGAAAAGGGTAAGACTGGAAAAATGACCAAAAAAAAAAATTAGTAAGCGATAGCAATAGGAAAACTAATAAAGGCTTGAACAGAGTTACAATGAGTAGGGGAAGCACTGAGAGACACCGAGATTGTGAGGAAGATGAAAAGCTCACTAATGTAGGAAACACAGCAAAAGGAATACATCCTGTAAGAGAGCACCAAGATTAAACTTTGTGGATTGTAAATGGATACAAGTCACTGGTTTTGTTTCGCTGGAGAGAAGGAAGAAACAGACAGCTGGAATTCTGTCCAAAACAAAAGGAAAGGTTTTTAAATCCCTGTTTATTTTACTCTTGAAAAGGATTCATCCTGAAAATTGCCAAGCTGTTAAGATGCTCCTAAGGGATTTTGGCAAGATATACACTAAAGAACGCCTTGGTTAGCTACTGAAACACAGCCCCCTGGGACCTTAAAGCATAGCGGGGGCTCAGGAGACTCTAGGTCCACTGCACAAGGTTTTAGGTTAGATAATGAGGCTAATTACATTCTTTTTAGCTTCCCTTTAACCTGGATGAGAGCTCGGCGCTAAGCAATCCGCAGGGACTCAGAAGACTAGAAATGTGCAGACCAGAAAAACTTCACAACACGCTTTTGTGATTTATAAAGGCCAAAAGAGATGATTACCTGCCCAAGGGAGTTTGGCATCAGTCCTGTTACCTGAACGTCCCTTCCCTTACTGGGATTCTATTAAACACTGAATTTCTCAGTGCTGTACATTTCCTGCTTTGCCAGGGGCGCTGAAATAAATACTCATTGGTCTCTCAGGCAAATGTAGATCCAGTTTGGCAATTACCGTTTGTCCAGCATACAGGGTCTCTGTGAGGATTAAATGAAATCTTGTGGGGTGAGTGCCTAGCTTAGATCCCAGCACATATGGCGGCTAGCCACAACTACACATAACACTGAAAATTGTGGCTTTAGCTACAGAAGAGTTTAGGCAAAAGACACTTTGCTAGTACAAATATCTGATAACCCATCCCTATTTTCACTCCAGTATGTACTTCTTCCCCCCCTCGATGCTTCTCCAGAATTACATTTATGACAAGAATTCAGGAACTTAGATGTTTAACTTAAAAAAAAAAAAAAATTAACGGTAATCAAAGCACCCCTCAAAACATTCTTTGTCTAGGTCTAAGATTATTATTCACTAGCATACTTATGCTTCTAACTCTTTGCAAAGAGTAAAAATTGTTTCTCACCATCAGTGAGAAGTCAAGTTCTTTCCCAGAAACAGCTTAAAGTTCTTTCCCCAACTTGGCCTGCTGCACTTGAATTCAGGGTTTCCGCCCTAGAAAGAATGTGGCTGTGTTCGAGTGGAATGAGTCACTGAATTCTAAGCAGAGAAGTTTTCATCTCTTTAAGAGGGGCAGCGGTGAGTTGTTTTTTTATGGTGAAATAATGCTTAAAGTGGACCAGGACGAGAGCCGAGAGCCGTCCCAGCTCATATCCTCTTTTCCATGCCTGGCAGCTAGGAGACGAAAGGAAGAACTGATGAGAGAGAAAGAGAATATTTGCACTCTGGCAACTGGCCACTCGGCTTTGTTGATTTACCAAGTAATCTTGGCTCTGCAAAAAGGTCCTTGGGTGACGGTAGGGAACATTAAGCCACTCTGGGATGCCCATTAAATACTCTCTGGCCGTCTGTAGGGAGCCCTAGACCTCATTAAGTCCTGCTGCCCTATTAGCTGCTGAGAGCTCTACAGATAGACTGCATCCCAGCTCAACCTTCTTTGGACTCTATCTATAGAGCTCGGCCATTGTTTTTGAGATTTGCAACAGTTCAGCATGGCTCCATCATCAATCATGTAAAGAGGAGTTTTTACTGAGTAGTCCATACAAAGAATGAAGTTTTCAGATGGACTTATGAATATGTGACTCACCCAGGCTTTTTTGTTTTTCATATTGCTGAGGATGGATCGATTTAATTTTACCAATGGTCTTCTATATAATACTTTATGGAATCATCACATCTAATTTGAGAAAGATAAAGTCAATAACATCAGTTCTATTTGATAGACTCACATAATAGGCATATAGTGAACACCTACTAGAGTGTGAGCTGTTCCTCTAGATGCTTTGGGAAATACAAAGCTGAGTAACACATAGTCCCTGCTCTCTAACAGCTTAGAATCAAGAGGAACAACAAAGCAAAGGCACATGTAACTACAGTACAAAGTGGGCTATGAAAAGCTTTTGATTGTTTTCCATAGACTAATGGAAAAGCACTGAAGGATTGTATGCAGGAGAGTGACACAACTGTAATTTTAGAAAGATCACCGGGCCAGCAGGGTGGAGAACAGATTTAAAGGGAGGAAGTGAAACGAAAAGCATTAGGAGGTTACGGCAACAATCAAGGCAAAATATAAAGGAGGGGGCTTCCCTGGTGGCACAGTGGTTGAGAATCCGCCTGCCGATGCAGGGGACGCGGGTTCGTGCCCCGGTCCGGGAAGATCCCACATGCCGCGGAGCGGCTGGGCCCGTGAGCCACGGCCACTGGGCCTGCGCGTCCGGAGCCTGTGCTCCACAACGGACGGGAGAGGCCACAACAGTGAGAGGCCCGCGTACCACAAAAAAAAAAAAAAAAAAAAAAAAAAAAAAAAATATATATATATATATATATATATATATATATATATATATATAAAGGAGGCCCAGCCTAGTGCATGGACTACAGAGGGAGTGCATGAAAAGATTTTAATCAGAGGAAATTAATAAGATGGGGTGGCAAATGATCAACTGATGAGGGATGCAGAGGGAATGTATAAAGGAACAGCGAGACCTCTGCCTTCGGCAGCTGGGAGGGAAGTAGTACGTTCACTGTAGGAGACCGTGGCAGGAATGGAGACGGGCATTCAGGCCAGGCCGAGACAAGAGAGCAAGGGAAGCCCTAGGGAACAATGCCACCCACGACAGAGTGTGGGGTATGTGAAGCAGCTTCACAGCAGACCAGGTCCAGAAAGCAGGCTGTGCAGGATGTGAATGCCAGGCACAGAGTTGGACTTTAATTCAGTGAGCAAGGGAGAGACGTTCAAGAAGTAGAACAACATGATAGAAGCAGTTCTCCTGGAAAACTAACCTAATCAACAAAAAGACTAAGATCCCAAAAAGTTAAGTGGTAAGAAGACACCTAGTCAGTGGAATTAAAATGCATGTCTTTGGACTCCTGGTCCATTCTGTGCAAGGGAGAGGAACTTGGCTGCTTCTCCGAATTCTAAATGTGCCCTCCTCTCTCCAGAAAGTCTTCCTCCCTTAATGAATTCCCCAGCTATGATATTTAGTTTGGACCAGATATCTAGCACATTAAGAAAATGAATGAATACTTCCACTATTTTTTAATAACAACCAAAGAGCCCGGTCCAGTGTTCTAATCACAAATGCTCAAAAAAATCCCAGTGATTGCTAAATGTAAATGACGGCAATGGTCTTTAAGACTCCTTCAAAGGTAGGAATCTAGTGGGAATAAAAAGGGTATAAAAACACTTTAAAAATAATAAAATGTCTTCCAAGCACACATCAGTATTATAAGACAGCAATAATAAGAGATACATTTTTACTGAGGTTTTGTTCTGTGATAGCAGTTATTCCATGAATGATTTCGTTTTGTCTTTACAAATATCTATTTGATAGATGAGAAAACAGACAGAAAGGTTAAATAATTTGCTCGATGCCATGTAGTAAATGGTGGAGTCAGAATTCCAGCCCCAAGGGAACCCTCTGACATTGTTAGTAGGAATGTAAATTGGTGTAGCCACTATGGAGAACAGTATGGAGGTTCCTTAAAAAACTAAAAATAGAACTACAATATGACCCAGCAATCCCACTCTTGAGCATATATCCAGAAAAAAATGAAAACTCTAATCCAAAAAGATACATGCACCCCAGTGTTCACAGCAGCACTATTTACGATAGCCAAGACATGGAAGAAACTTAAATGGCCATCGACAGATGAATGGATAAAGAAGATGTGAGATTATATATATATATATAAAATTGAATACTACTTAGCTACTCAGCCATAGAAAAGAATGAGATAATGCCATTTGCAGCAACATGGATGGACCTAGAGATTATCATACTAAGTGAAGGAAGTCAGACAGAGAAAGATAAATATTATATGATATCACTTATATCTGGAATCTAAAAATAGTACAAATGGACTTATTTACAAAACTGAAACAGACTCACAGACATAGAAAACAAATTATGGTTACCAAAGGGGAAGGGGCGAGGGATAAACTGGGAGTATGAGACTAACAGATGCACACTATCATATATAAAGTAACAACAAGAATTCACTGTATAGCACAGGGAACTATATTGTATTCAATATTTTGTAATAAACTATAATGGAAAAGAATTTTTAAAAAGAATATAGATAGATAATGTATAACTGAATGACTTTGCTATACACCTGAAACTCACACAATATTGTGAATAAACTATACTTCAATAAGAAAAAAAAAGAATTTAAGCCCGGATCTAACTCCAAAACCCAGCTTTTAAATAGTCCGCTATTCTGCCCTTCAGAGTAGTTGGCTAGGGCTTCCCTGGTGGCGCAGCGGTTGAGAGCCCGCCTGCCGATGGAGGGGACGCGAGTTCGTGCCCAGGTCCGGGAGGATCCCACGTGCCGCGGAGCGGCTGGGCCCGTGAGCCATGGCCGCTGAGCCTGCGCGGCAGGAGCCTGTGCTCCGCAATGGGAGAGGCCACAACAGTGAGAGGCCCACGTACCGGGGAAAAAAAAAAAAAAAAAAAGTAGTTGGCTAGAGGGAAAGAGCAGCAGGGTTTGTTTGTTTTTCTTGTTTTTTTGTTTTAATCAGGAAAACAGTGATTTTCATAGGGCTGTACGGGCCATTATAGCAGACAGTTGTCTTTTACTCAGAGCCACAGTGAGAATCTACCAACTCAGGAAAAACCGTTCCCAATTGAAGCCGAACTATTTGGGAAGCACAAGTTCTTATCACACTGGAAATAAGGACAGGGAAGGAGGTCAGAATTAGAGGGAAGTGGATTGCCATTAACCTCGTTTATTTTAGATGTTGGGGGTAGGAGTTTATTAATTAATTAATTTATTTTTGCTGTGTTGGGTCTTTGTTTCTGTGCGAGGGCTTTCTCTAGTTGCGGCGAGCAGGGGCTACTCTTCATCGCGGTGCGCGGGCCTCTCACTGTCGCAGCCTCTCTTGTTGTGGAGCACAGGCTCCGGACGCACAGGCTCAGTAGTTGTGGCGCACGGGCCTAGTTGCTCTGCGGCATGTGGGATCCTCCCAGACCAGGGCTCGAACCCGTGTCCCCTGCATCGGCAGGCAGATTCTCAACCACTGCGCCACCAGGGAAGCCCAACCTCGTTTATTTTAAATAAGCACTCTGATGAACAAAAACAATCAGGAAACCTCAGTAACCCAACTTCCAATCAGCGCGTGTGCTTTAGGCACGCGTGAGCTTGCGTGCACTCTCCCAACTTGCACAGAACTTGAGGGGAAGCGCTGGAAAACCGAAGAGCCAAAGTCAGCCTAAAGCATTGGGCTTTCCTGTGACTTCTCAGAGCTATTATTTTCATGACATAAAATGCTGTGCTTTGCTTCTCCCTTTTCATTAAGGCCCTTGGGTAGATCTTTTTTATGGATGTCATTATTTGCTAAAGTAAATTGAAGAGAGAAATTCCCATGAGAGCAAAATGATGAGTTTTTTAAACAAATATTTTGTGAGATCACTTTACCACAACAGCTCTCTTTACCATCTTTATTCATGAGCAGGCAGTGAATTTTAAATCTGCTCCTTGTGTAATCCATCTCTTGAGAAGAATGAAGGTTGAGCTTGATGAGAGGAAAGGCTCACAGGAGAGAAACTCCTATGCTGGGCTAAGCAGTCATCCTAGTTGAGAAGGGATTATGGGAAAGAGGAACCATAAAAAATACCGTGATCAAAGCAACATGTGGGAAAGGAGAGAGAAAGAAGTAGGGTGATAAAGGTATATAAAAGCAACATGATTAGAGCATGCAAGAACTGATATTTTTTTTTTTACAAGTACTGATTCTTTAACTTTTTTCCAACATTATTTGACCTAATAGTCTCAGTTTCATAGTACTGTCTGGATTATATCAAAAGTGTTGGCCCATTGTAGTATCAAATTTGGGAGCCGTATGGTCAATCCCATCAGCAGCAAAGCAATTAATTATATATGACTACTCCAAAATAATCAGGTGTTGATTCAGAGGAGGAGTATACACAGAAGTAAAGGATGAGAATTTAAAAGGCAGGGGGCAGTGGGAGGAGGAATGGGGGGAGGAACCACTCACAAGCACAAGAAATTATTCCTTGTGGAACAAAATGCATGTTTAAATTTTATATTTAAGTTGCTAAGAGCAGATAAAACAATTGAAATAGTTTAAGAAAAAGGAAACAAATAGTAAATCTCAAAGAAGTTGTTACTACAGCTATTCAAAACTGTAAATTAGATAGATATAATACACACTGAAACTAAATGCATTCAAAAAAAGAGAGGAAATGGAAAATATCATATAAAGCAATAGATAATCTCAATAAATGTACTGACCCTCAAAATGTAAGTCTAGATGAACACTTAAAGGCAACTTATTCAAGAATACCCAAACCTAAAAGAAAAGTTATTTATTTACATGACAGAATTATCTGAGAGCTTATGAATACCGTTTATCATGTTTTACAAGTGAGACAAATGTCTGTAACAGAAAAATAAAAGATTTTTGCACTCAGTATGTCAAATGAGTTGTTAAAAAAAATTTAAGAAGGACTTGGTCTAGGATCACCAAAGATATTCCAAGAAATTATTTACCATAGCTCCTTCTTTCCTGGTTTTTCTATAAATAGTAGTTTTACACTGGAAAACTTGGGAAGGGTTTACTGTTGAATCATAGATCTGGAAAGAATCTCAAGCAGTTGTCTAAAAATCCACATTCTTCCAAATGGTAATGATTTCAAACCAGGCAAAACTTATTCCTATTTAACCTTTCCTTACAAGGCTCAGAAAAGGAGATGCTACCATCAGTCCTGAAAATGCCCAACAACCTTGAAAGATCGTTTTTAACTCTATCATGAGACCAATAAAAATAAAACAATCAACTTACAGAAAAGACATTTTTCCTAAATATGATTGTCTTTTGGAATTATATTAATGTGTTGCTTTCTTCTTCTGATTAAAATGTATAAACTAAATTACTTTTAGCCTATTTTGCTAAAATAAAAAAATTATTTAGATTAAGTATAGAGGCCAGCTGGTCCAAGGAAGAGCCTGGGAAAGACCCAGACAAGCACCAGTCTGGCTCCAAGGAGACCCCATGTCTGCTGTAGGCAAACTATGAAGTGACTGACTCACTGGGTGAATCACAACAGCCCATCTATGTCTGGATATGACGACACAGGAGTAATTAACACTCCTGTGCACTATCCATAGTTGGGATCTTCAGCCCTAGACTTGGAAAAGGTCCTCCACAGCCCAGCTTCCTTGTAACAAAGATGAAAAGCTAAGAGAAATTTTCCTCCCTTCTAAATCAATGCCCCTAATTTCAGCTTGGAGGATGTACAAAAGGGAAAAGTTGGTACCTTGTGGAAGTCACAGCCTCAACAGCAAAAGTACTCCCTTCTGAATCCTCCCCATCTCCTCTCACACTCTGACTCTCTTAAAGTTCTACCCCCGATCTTCACATCCACAATTAATCAGTAATTACCATGTATCTCCTATGGGCCTGGAAATATGCTATCTGTTGTTGAATATAGCATAAAAGCATTTTTGCTCAGCTTACCACCCTAAAAAACCCACAAAAACAACCAAAACTATCTAAAAATACAGAGAAAAATCTCCCACTTCTACAAAACATGGACAGTGTCACAAGCACAAAGCACACACCCTGAGGGCCAACCTGCCAGGCACTGTGCAATCTGGACTAAGGTAACTGCCTAGGTGCACAGTTTCTCAGACATCAGGTGGGATAAAGACATCCTCTACTAGAATTGAAGGTCATAGCCAATAATCTTTGAACTGAAACCATGGGTTCTTGTCATGAGGACAGATGATGAGAGATGCAGGGAATGTTCCAGAACAGTCATAGTGCAAATATCACAAAACTGGAGAAAGGAGAAGGAACTCAGTCAGAGTGAAGGCATGTCATCTTGCCTTTTCAATGGGATGATCCAGCCTCTTATCCAAGGGAAATAGCCAGACATGAAGCAGAGTGGAGGGAAGAGAGTAAACAGTGATGGGCAGAGAACTGTGAGCCTGTGATCCAAATGGCTTTGCTGTTAGCTATACTATCCTCTATATACTGAAAAACACAGGGAAATTATGTCTCTAGGCAAAAAGGGAATGTCACTTTGGGGAGGGAGAAAGTTTTCAAGACAAGAAACCCTAAGGGGGCAGTGGGTATCCATGACTTACTCCACCACTGATATCCCTTCAATGTTACCCCTAATACCCCTTCTGTAGACAGACAGACAGACAGACAGACACACACACACACACACACACACACACACACACACCCCAGGACCAGGAGTAAGGTGAGGCAAGCAAGGAGACCAGGGAAACCCTGAAAGTCTGTTGTTTTTAAATTTTGCACCCCAGGCATCTTGCTTGCCTCACCCTAATCCCAGTTCTGACACACAAATGCATCAGTTTGTCAGTAAACAATTGGTTCTATTCAAAAATGAAAAATGAATAGGGAAAAGAGAGAAGAGGAAGATAAGAGACAAATAGCTCTCCTTGGTCTCGTAGAAAAGATGGGCAAAATTATCTGAAGGAGAGGGGGGAGTATAAGCCCAAAGAAAAAAAAGTTCAAAGAAGAGCTTGTTCAACTATAGAAGAATATCATATGCAAGTAAGTAGAGCTCAGGAAACAAATGGAAAAGAAAAATAAAAACATTTCAGAGATAGATGCTACACAAGAAGAAATTAAGAAAATGGAATAAGCAGAACTGAAAATATCCTCAGGGACATAATAAATAGGCTTGAGAAAATTAAACAAAATGAGATGGAAAGAAATAATATAATTAGAATGTCTAGAAAAAGTGATAGATATGGAAGACAGACCAAAAAAATTAACATACACATAATATTTCTTGAAGACAGAACAGAATAAATGGAACAAAGGAAAACGTACAAAGATATCCTAGAAAAATAAATAAATTTTCTTGAACTAGATCCTTCCATGTACAAATTATAAGACTACAACATGTAGCTGTATAAACAGTACCAGTATGATCAATGGCAGTATATACCCTGGCAAAGTTACTGATTGCCATTAAAAAATAACAAACATTATTTAAATCTGGGTATAAAAAGCAAGTAACTAATCAGGTAGACCCCAGATTTCTCCACAAAATTTCTTAATTCTAGAAAACAGTGATGAAATATTTATAGTCTTGAGAGTAAGTTTGAGCCAAGAACTTTATATACAGCCAATTTTTTCTTCAAGAGCTAAAACAAAAGCAAAAGAGAAATATCTTCAAGTGGGCAAGAACTTGGAAACTCCATAACCCATTAAGACCTAAAAAAGGAAAGAAGAATGAAAAACTGGGAATTCCCTGGCAGTCCAGTGGTTAGGACTGGTGCTTTCAGGCTCGATCCCTGGTCAGGGAACTAAGATCCTGCAAGCCATATGCCACAACCAAAAAAATTTTAATTTAATTTAAAAAGTTAAAAAACTAGTAAAAGGTAAAATTCAGTCAACACAAAAGTGAACCAAAATAAATTACTTTGGAAATGACAGGTGGTAAACATCGAATCAATGTGTACATAGAACTATGCTTAAACAAAATATGTATCCCCAAAATCTTGAAAATAAAAAAAATTATAATATGAATAATTTTAAAAATTGCCATAGAGGTGAAAGCTGCAGAGAGGAAGTGTGCTAATTTTGTAATTTTCAGAGCAAGAAGTCAATAGATACTGTCTAAAATTTAAATCTGTAGTTTTAAAAAATCACTACATTCTATCCTCCTAGCAGGATTCCTTGAGAGCCACTTTGCCTTACAGTGAAAATTTTTCTTAATTTCAGCAATACTTCATTTTAATTCAGTTTCTTCTTTTTTATTAAATTAAAATAAAAATGTATATCACTTTTAAGTAGCACACCTAGAATAACCCCATTTTCCTTTTTTTTTTTTTTTCCCTTGGAGTATAGTTGCTTTACAATGTTGTATTAGTTTCAGGTGTACAGCAAAGTGAATCAGCTATACATATACATATATCCCCTCCTTTTTGGATTTCCTTCACATTTAGGTCACCACAGAGTACTGAGTAGAGGTCCCTGTGCTATAGAGCAGGGCTCTCATGAGCTATCTATTTTATACATAGTAGTGTATATATGTCAATCCCAATCTCCCAATTCATCCCACCACCCCCTTTTCCCCCACCTTGGTGTCCATATGATTGTTCTCTATGTCTGTGTCTCTATTTCTGCTTTGCAAATAGGTTCATCTGTACCATTTTTTCTAGATTCCACATATATGCATTAATATATAGTAGTCATTTTTCTCTTTCTGACTTATTTCACTCTGTATGACACTTTCTAGGTCCATACATGTCTGTGCAAATGGCACAATTTTGTTCCTTCTTATGGGTGAGTAATATTCCATTGTACATATGAACCACATCTTCTTTATCCATTCCTCTGTTGATGGACATTTAGGGTGCCTCCATGTTGGCTTTTGTAAATAGAAGTAGTGCTGCAGTGAACATTGGGGTGCATGTGTTTTTTTGAATTATGGTTTTCTCTGGGTATATGCCCAGTAGTGGGATTGCTGGGTCATAAGTTACTTTTATTTTTTTAAGGAACCTATATACTGTTCTCCATAGCGGCTGTATCAATTCACAGTCCCACCAAAAGTGTAAGAGGGTTCTCGTTTCTCCACACCCTCTCCAGCATTTACTGTTTGTAGATTTTTTGATGATGGCCGTTCTGTCCTGTGTGAGGTGATATCTCATTGTAGTATTGATCTACATTTCTCTAATAATTAGTGATGTTGAGCATCTTTTCAAGTGCCTCTTGGCCATCTGTATGTCTTCTTTGGAGAAATGTCTATTTAGGTCTTCTGCCTGTTTTTCGATTGGGTTCTTTGTTTTCTTGATATTGAGCTGCATGAGCTGCTTGTATATTTTGGAGATTAGTCCCTTGTCAGTTGCTTTGTTTGCAAATATTTTCTCCCATTCTGAGGGTTGTCTTTTCGTCTTGTTTATGGTTTCCTTTGCTGTGCCAAAGCTTTTAAGTTTAATTAGGTCCCATTTGTTTATTTTTGTTTTTATTTCCATTACTCTAGGAGGGGGTTAAAAAAGATCTTGCTGTGATTTATGTTAAGGAATATTCTGCCTATGTTTTCTTCTAAGAGTTTTATAGTGTCTGGCCTTACATTTAGCTCTTTAATCCATTTTGAGTTTATTTTTGTGTGTGGTGTTAGGGATTATTCTAATTTCATTCTTTTACATGCAGCTGTCCAGTTTTCCCAGCACCACTAATTGAAGAGGCTGTCGTTTCTCCATTTTATATTCTTGCTTCGTTTGTCATAGATTAGGTGACCATAGGTTCATGGGTTTATCTCTGGGCTTTCTATCCTGTTCCATTGATCTATATTTCAGTGTTTGTACCAGTACCATACTGTCTTGATTACTGTTGCTTTGTAGTATAGTCTGAAGTCTGGGTGCCTGATTCCTCCAGCTCCATTTTTCTTTCTCAAGATTGCTTTGGCTATTTGTGGTCTTTTGTGTTTCCATAGAGACTATAAAATTTTTTGTTCTAGTTCTGTGAAAAAGGCCATTGGTAGTTTGATAGGGATTGCATTGAATCTGTAGATTGCTTTGGGTAGTATAGTCATTTTCACAATATTGATTCTTCCAATCCAAGAACATGGTATATCTCTCCATCTGTTTGTGTCATCTCTGATTTCTTTCATCAGTATCTTATAGTTTTCTAAGTACAGATCTTTTGTCTCCTAAGGTAGGAAAATAGCCCTGTTTTTCTACAAGTATTTATATCTCTGTGTATCTATCTTTCTAACATACATAGAAAGGTGTCTGAAATAACCATAGATTATTTCTGGGTGGAGAAATTGAAGAAGATATTTAATTTCAGTTTTGTACTTTTCAGCATTGTTTGATATTTTAATGGTGAGCAAGAACATTTTTTTTTTAGAGATAATGTCCATATTCTTCATATGACAGGTACAGAGATAAGGAAACAGGAAGAGGAGCAAAAAGAAGGGAGGGAGGTGTGAAAAGAGAGGAAATTTTCACTGCATACACTCAAGCCATGTGTGGCCTTTGAGGGAAACAAGACTAACACACATCAAACAATTAGTGAGGAAGTGCTGAACATGCTGCTGCCCATAAGAACTGCCCTGGAAATTCACTAAAGGAAAACTTCACTTGGGATGGAATCCTAGGCAGAACAGCAATAGTGATGGGCAGGAAGTGAGTTTGGCCCTGAGTCCTGCTGCTACACTCTCACCAGCAAAGAGCCCAGGAGTGCTTGTGCACTTATCTCTCTCTTTCCCAACAAAATACAACCAATTCTACTTCTCCTTTCTTTTGCTCTGATAAGGGGTGCCAATGGGAAACAATGTGTGTTTGTGTTTCTCACCCCCTGCCTTGAAATATGCATTTGGTTAGCTTTTTGGTGGACATAGTGCCTTAATATAAAGGGGAAATTATAAAGATGAGAATTTCTCAAACCATTGCTAGGCAGTGGGCAGGGACTTTCTTGTCAGGGGAATTTCAGCTGAATTAAGTTTCTCAGGCTAGTACTTGTCAATTGTTTGTCTAGACCATCCTACCAGAAACAAAACTCTTAATTTCAATGTGGGAATTTTTGATGGCATGCTTCTGACATGAGGACATTTGTGACTCTCCCTCCCTCCATCCTGAAATATTACTCCTCACCTGAGCAGTTCAGAAGAGGATGAGCTGCAGGAATGGGATAAGCCCATGATTGGAAAAGGATCCAGGATACAGTCTGGCATAGAGATGGAGTGGGGAATCTATTACACATATTGTATAGTGATTTCTTTTCAAAGATGGAAGTTTAACATTTTTTTTAAGGTAACCCTCTGCCCATTCAAGAGATAAGTAATTGACTCTTCATGCTTAAATGGCTTTCTGCATCTCTCTGCCTGTGTTGGCAGTCTCTGACTGCGAGAGAATCTTTGCAGGCTAGAAGTTGCCCCAGGAGGGACCCTCAATGAATGAGTGGTAGGAGTCAGTGAATAAATACTCTGCAGTAGGAGGGTTCTGAGATGTGTTTCACAGTCCTTCAGAAGCCCCCCAGAAGGAATGAGACCCAATTCCTCATAGCCCCAGTCCACTCATTACTTCACTTTTCATTGGTTTTCCTCCTTTCTTTGTCTCACATCCCCACCATCTCACAGTGCTTTCTGGGACCACATCCCAAAGAAACTACTGGTACTCAAACATTTATCTCAGGTTCAGTTTCTGGCAGGAGCCACCTATATTAGTCAGCTCAGACTGCTGTAACAAAATACCACAGACTAGGTGGCTTAAACAACAGAAATTAATTTTCTCACAGTCCTGGAGGCTAGAAGTCCAAGATCATGGTGTTGTGAGGGTTGGTTTCTAGTGAAGCCTCTCTTCCCGGCTTGTAGATGGACACCTTCTTGCTGTATCCTCACATGGCCTCTTCTCTGTGTACAGGCACAGAGAGAGGGAGAAAGATCTGATATCTCTTCCTCTTATAAGGACACCAGCCCTATTGGGTTAAGGCCCTTATCCTATGATTCATTTAATCTTTATGACCTTCTCACAGGCCCTGTCTCCAAATACAGTCATGTTGGGAGCTGAAGCTTCAACATATGAACTGGGGGAAGGGGAAGACACAATTCAGTCTGTAATGACATTTCCAAGAGGGAAACATCAGTTCCACTTTGCTTCCCCAGGGACTCTCCATCACAAGTGTGAGAGCTGCTTAACCCGAGTCAATAGAAGGATAGGTAAGTTGTCCCACTGTCTGGCTACAGGCTTAACAAGTTTCAACAGGTGTTACCATCAGGAGCTGCAGGCGAAGCTTCAGAATGGCAGGGCATCACGGCTTGGAGGTCTCCAGCTCTTCTTACCATCTTAGTTGAGATGAGTAGTATACAAGTAGTGGCAGTGGTAGGAAGTGTAGGATTTCAATATACTCTCACAGAAGAGAGGAGCTGGCAGTTTCTCAAAAGAAATCTCATGGCCTTGAAAGTCAAGCTATAGAAACCTTACGTTTGAATCCAAACCCCAGATACACAATGAATGGAAGATATTGTTTAAAAAATTACTTATGGTCCATATATTTTTTTCCCTAAGTGACAGAACCATAGTTTCCTCTTTTGCAAAATAGTAAAAATAATACTGAATTGCAGGGTTGTGATGAATAAATGAGACTGAAGATGCAAAATGCTGAGCCCAGTGCCTGGTACTCCACAAGCATGATTTCCCTTTCCCCTTCCACAAATATGAGCATCCTTCTTCCTCCCCAGGAAACTGGGACTTATGCTGGTCCACTCCAGTATATCATTCACAGGTATTTTACTATTGTCACTAGTAGTTTTTAAGAACCACCTCCAGGTTCTTGTGTCTCCAATCAAATTTTGTTAAGTGAAAAAAAAAAAATTCTCTCTTTTCATTGGACTTCTTAAGCTTTCTGATTTTAACCAACGTGAAATTTTGGAGACACTAAGAATTTTTTGCACTATTTTTTTTAACATCTTTATTGGAGTATAACTGCTTTACAGTGTTGTGTTAATTCTTGCTGTACAGCAAAGTGAATCAGCTATACATATACGTGTATCCCCATATCCCCTTCCTCTTGCGTCTCCCTCCTACCCTCCTTATGCCACCCCTCGGGGTGGTCACAAAGCACGGAGCTGATCTCCCTGTGCTATGCGGCTGCTTCCCACTAGCTAGCTGTTTTACATATGGTAGAGTATACATGTCAATGCCAGTCTATCACTTTGTCGCAGCTTCCCCTTCCCCTTCCCCGAATCCTTCCCCTCCCTCTAGCCCTTGTGAGATTTAATTCAACAAGGACTAGAGGGAAATGCATGTTAAAATATGTGGAAAAATCTATGTGACACTAAAAAGGATCACACTGGGTCAAGCTAAACATGGGAGCCAAACTTTTTTCTTTTTTTTTTTTTTTTCAGTACGCGGGCCTCTCACTGTTGTGGCCTCTCCCATTGCGGAGCGCAGGCTGTGGACGCGCAGGCTCAGCGGCCATGGCTCACGGGCCCAGCCGCTCCGTAGCATGTGGGATCTTCCCGGACCGGGGCACGAACCCGTGTCCCCTGCATCGGCAGGCGGACTCTCAACCACTGCGCCACCAGGGAAAGCCCGGGAGCCAAACTTTTTAAAAATTCTGATTGTGTGTCCATAAGCTAAAATGCAGCTGAATAAATAGATATTAAAGAAAGCAGCAAATCCAGGCACTGGTCCTGCTTCCTATATGAAGTGGGTAAATATTAAAAAGATACTGGGAGGTCATTATAGTTTAGAATCACTGCATAGCAGGCTAAGAATAGGGAAGGAGAAATGGAAGGCAAGGACAGAAGGAAGGATTAAATCAGTAACAGAACAAACCAAGCCTACTTTCCTCTACAAATACCATTTCTGCCAGGAGAAGAGAGGACGCTAATAGTGTTCCATCTTCAATAATCCATCTAACAACAACCTCTAGTGTAGCTACTGTAATGATTTATGAAGTAATTAGCAGAAGCCCTCCTTATCTATATTATCTAATGTGGATTTGCAGAAAAGAACATAATGTATAAATCCTGAAATAAGAAAATTCTAAGAGACATAAGCACACACCCAAAGCTACTACTATTGGACATAGAGAAGTAAAAAGAAAAGAATTGTTCTTTCCTGACGTCAGAATGTGGCAGGTTTAAAACGGAAAGGGAAGTTATCTGTGGATTTGTCCTGTTTTGTTTTGTTTTGTTTCGATGATAGCATCTGCTGAGAGACTTTTAAAAATGGAAGGAAAAGCTACAGCAGATCTAGCAGAGACAAAATGAAAAGCTGTCTTTCCTGAATCCCAAACAGCAGCAGATAAAAAGGAGACAGTAAACGAAAAGGTCATCTCACACTCGTGGCCTTCTGGGTTTGGGGTTTTCCTTTTTCCTTTGGCCACTACCCTGCCATCCATTTCCATGTTGTTTTTCTTGTTGAATCAAAAGTGATTATTTTCCAGAAGCTCTGCTTGTTTAGGTCATGGGAATTGGAGGTCGTTATCACTGTTGTTACATTTGGGATGATTCTTCAGAGTAACAACAAAGTCTACAATGTTTACGAATTTATTTTCTAGTTTGATCTTTCTATCACCTTTACTCTTCCAGATGGGTTTCAATTGCATCTGTATGCCTCCCCGGTTGTTCATGAAAGTACACCTAATGTTCATTATCCAAGGCTGCCCTGCATTAACCTCATAGAATTATATGAGCAGAGAGATTTTAAAACATAAGAGACACAGAGATTTTCTTAAGTCTTATTAATCATATTTTGAAAGGGATAAATGTCTTGACAAATTAGTCTGATTATCTGGTCAAGTAAAAGGAAGGTCTTCAAATCATCAGACAAAATCTATTCAATTTACATCTACAGTGTGTCTAAAACTATACCCAGGCACCGTAAGGGACGTGGCATTTTTAAAATACAAGACTTGGTCCTTGCACTTACACAGTTTAAAATTTAACTGAAACAATTTAGAGAGCCATGAAAAGGCAAGCAAGAGGAAGGGAGGTCTCAGGAGGAACAGAAATGCCAGCAAGACCTTGAACTCTTAGGATTCATGGATAGGGAGACAAGGGACTCCAGCCTGGGACTAGCAAGATTAAAGACATGTGGGAGGGTTGCTTTGAGAATTTTCAGGAACACTGAGTAAGCCTAAGAGAGAGCAAGCAGAGAAAGCCAATTAACATGTTAAAAGAGAGTTTCAATTATTTCAGCTCTAAGAAGGGGTCATTTTTCTGCTCATGACGGCATCAAACTCTCTGACTAGATGGGGTGTTTTTCCCCATTTATCTCACGTTCTATTTCCTTTAATGCACAACTTTTTTGGTAGTAAACTAAATACAAGACCTGAAGTCGTGCTTCTCCATAATCAAAGTATAACCTCTTTCCTACAGAAACCACATGTTAGCAGTGCATGTTCCTCACACCACCTGCCCACCCTACTGTCAGCCTAGTAATAGTTGGGTGCAAGGGAGGACTAAGAAAGCATGAGGGTTATATGGGTTGGGTTTGACTTTTTCTGTTTTGGGGGTTTGGTGGGATTTTCCTGTTAGTATTTTATAGAGAGATAATGTTCTATTAATTACTTAACTTCAACTCCATTGGAAAATGGAAATAGTGCTAAAAAGCCACACCTGAAGAGAAAGACAATATTTTGTTTGGCTTTGGTAACATCCATGAAAGAATTTCCTTTCTTTTGCACAGGCTCCGGACGCGCAGGCCCAGCGGCCATGGCTCACGGGCCCAGCCGCTCCGCGGCATGTGGGATCTTCCCGGACCGGGACACGAACTCGCGTCCCCCGCATCAGAGGCGGACTCTCAACCACTGCGCCACCAGGGAAGCCCCCAAGAATTTCCTTTCTTAAAGCAGTATACCTCAGAGGAGTCACTCTATGTTTCCGTGTTCAAGTAATATCCAGTAGGTTACTGTAAAACTCTGGGTTCTGCTGTTTAACTTTGAAATTTCCCTTTAATTCTCCTCCTTCAATTGGACCAATGTTCGGGTAAAGCTGTGAAACAATCTGAAGACAAATAAAAGGGAAGACAAATAACAATAGGTACCATTTACTAGTATCTTTCATATGTCAGATCTCTGCCAAGTACTTTACCTGCATTATCTCATTTAATCCTTCCCACCATGCTAGGAGGTCGGCATTATAATCCCCACTTTATAAATAGGGAAACCTACTGGTTGAGCAACTTCCCAAAGTCACATTCTAGTGAGTGATGGAGCTAGAATTCAAGGCCTAGGCCTGCCCTTCACTACCATGCAAATTTCAATATGGAAAGTGGAGAAAGTGAAAGGGAAGAAGGGCTACAGAAGAGAACAACTGAAAAGATAGTACTGGTGTCAAAATGACTGATCTATCATTCTGAAGCAAGAAGGTAGCTGAAGAAGTACCAGGATTAAAGAGTTTAAAACTGATGAGAAATACAGAACTGATGAGCAATACCTAGAGAGTTAATATTTGGTCTCAGCTATAAATACTCTGAGCCATTAAAATGCAAATCAAAACCACGAGATTAAAAAAAACCCACGAATCAAAACCACGAGATAAAAAAAAACCCCACAAGATACCACCTCATACCTGTCATAATGGCTATTATCAAAAAGACAACAAATAACAAATGTTGGTGAGGAGACGGAGAAAAGGAAAGCCTGTTGGTGGGAATGTAAACTGGTGCAGTCACTATGGAAAACAGTATGGAGTGTCCTCAAAAAATTTAAAATAGAACTACCATACAATCTAGCAATTCCACTCCTGGGTATTTATCCAAAGAAAGAGAAAGCACTAGCTTGAAAAGATATAAGCACCCCTATGTTTATTGCAGCATTATTTACAGTAGCCAAGATATGGAAGTACCCAAGTTTCCATCGAGGGATGAATGAATAAGGAAAATGTGGCATATACATACAGTCGAATATCATTCAGCCATAAAAAAAAATGAAATCTTGCCATTTACAACAACATGGATGGATCTTGAGGGCATTACGCTAAGTGAAATAAGTCAGATGGAGAAAGACAAATACTGTTATCAACTCACTTATATGTGGAATCTAAAAAACCTGCACTCATAGAAACAGAGAACACATTGGTCCAAGATTGCCAGAGGCAATCTAGGGTAGGAGAAATTGGTGAAGAGAGTCAAAAGGTACAAACTTACAATTACAAAAATAATCAAGTCGTGGGGATATAATGTACAGCATGGTGATTGTAGTTCATAATACTGTATTGCATATTTGAAAGTTGCTAAGAGAATAGATCTTAAAAGTTCTCATCATGGAACTTCCCTGGTGGTCCAGTGGGTAAGACTCAGTGCTCCCAGTGCAGGGGGCCTGGGTTCAATCCCTGGTCGGGGAACTAGATCCCACATGCGTGCTGCAACTAAGACCCAGCACAGCCAAAAATAAATAAATAAAAATTTTTAAAAAGTTCTTATCATAAGAAAAAAAATTTGTAACTATACGAGGTGACAGATGTTAACTGGACTTATTGTGGTGATCATTATACATGTGGCAATGTGTACAAATATCGAATCTTTATAAAACCAATATAATGTTACATGTGAATTACATCTCAATAAAAAAGATAATCTGAGCTCCTAAATTCTCTGTTTTTACCATAAATTATCTGTGTGGGCTCTGCTCTGCATGGCTATAGTCAAAATGAAAAAAGTGACCTTCTCAGAAAAGCCAAAGACTAGAAGCTCCCGAGGTGTTGCCCAAGAAGGAGAAGTGGTCTCTATTTTTATACTTTCTTATGAGGAAATAAGATCAACTGAAGAACCAAGGGGTAGAGGAATAAGCTCTCTCAACAATATGATGCTTATCTTCAAAGCACACTATCTGGAACATTTTGTCATTTTTTTAGACCACCAGTGTTGAGAAAAGACTATTTAGAAAGACAATAATTTAAATGTTACAGGATATTTTTCTGTAGGCTAGACCAGGGGTTGTGTTGGACCAGCATCTGGATTTAGGCAACACTCCTGAAGTACTTAGGATCTTCCCTAAGACCCTAAAAAATTGTCTTTCAGCATCACAGGATGTTCAGGGACATGCAAAACATGGAAAGGACTCAAACTGTGCCAACAGAGATATTCAGGTACATTAGAAATATGTCTTCTGGAAAAGTCCAGGGAAAACTAGATGTCAGGAAAGGACAGCCAAGTCCCCAAAGAAAAGCACTGTAAATAAGGAGAGCATCTGGGACGGTAGACGAAAAGTAGCACAAGACCTGAGTATCCAAAGCTGAAGTGCTGACTGGTCCAGAGCAAGGAGATGCACTGACACCTTTTAAAACTCAGTCTCTTGATGGTGCCTAAGTCCTTAAACCCAAGCAAAAGGAATTCACCAAACAACACCTGGGCATCTTTGTCTCTTGCGATCCAAAACTCAGAATTTAAGCACAATCCATAATCCTACATATCTGCTCTCATCACTAGTTTGTTCAAGCCTCAGGAAAACTCTTCACATCTCTCATCCTGTCTTTGAAAGAAATGACAACTGAGTCCAAATGCCATGAAGGTTTGTGGGCTATGCCCCTGCCAACTTCAGAGACTGACAGCGCTTCAGAGCACAGGGATGATGTGAATAGCAAAAAGTACTTAAGGAAAAACATATTAAACAATGTGTCACAATCATCCCCAGTATTATGAATATAGTGGATTCTTGCATAATGAAGTATCATTTCCCATTACTACTGAGCATCCACTGTCTTCCTTCTCTTCACGTTCCAAATTGGGGTTCTAGAGGCATTCACAAAACAGCACCCCACTTACAGCACTTGCATATGCAAGAGGAGAAACGTTCTTCAATATTAAATAGTTCACATTACTCTTAAATTATACATACATAAGTTTATCTTTAAAACTATGCATAAAGATCTAGACAAAACATGCATGAAGCAAAATATCTTTTTTTTTTTTACATTGGCAACTAGATGGACATTGAACACTAGAAGTAGTAATAGTTTTATTTTTATAGGTATATTTAAATTATTTAATTTATATTCAGAAAATTAAAATACCAGCTTTATTTTTTAAATTGATTAAAATTTATGATATTCATTAATTCCCATTTGAATTTTACCTCTTAATTTCAATAGATCTTTAATATTTCAGAAGAAAAAAAGAACCTTTTGGAAAATATGAAAAGACTTTATTTTTCAATGTTTACATTTATTTTAATTTATGTTTTAAAAAAGTGTGTTCAAATTTAGTACACTATAAATAAAATTATATATATATTTTTCATACTTTAGATCATCAAGGTTGAAAACAAGATAAAATCATGATAGAAATACAAAATGGAGTTCAGAAAAGTAAAAAGACTGAAATTTTAAAAATAGAAATTTCAGGCTTCCCTGGTGGCGCAGTGGTTGAGAGTCCGCCTGCCGATGCAGGGGACACGGGTTAGTGCCCCGGTCTGGGAGGATCCCACATGCCGCTCCGTGAACCATGGCCACTGAGCCTGCGCGTCCAGAGCCTGTGCTCCGCAACGGGAGAGGCCACAACAGTGAGAGGCCCACGTACCGCAAAAAAATAATAATAATAAAATAAAAATAGAAATTTCATTTTAATGAAGGGACATTTGTCAAGAAAGGAGGATAATATGTATTTTATATAGCAGTATTTTCACTTGGTTTATACTCAAGTATTTAGACTTTTACATGTGGAGCACCATTTTTACTCTTCCTCTGGGTCTCAAAAATGTTGTGCCCTAAAAAAGACAGAAATACGTTAAAAACAAAAAAGATCACACAAACTTTTTTTTAATGTGCAAAACTGTATCAGTAAGACCCTAAGCCACTCTGCTGTATGAATTGCCACTTGGCCACTGGAGAGCTTGTAATATAGTTGAAACAGATGTATCTTTTGAAGTCTGTTTATGAGACAGTCTAATTATCTTCCACACACCCATGTGCCCAAGAAGGAGAGAGCTGGGCTCTAGAAGGAGAGGACACTTTCCTGTTGACCAAAGGGTGAAATGAACAGCTTGGGTCAGGAGTAGCAGAATTACAGACAGACCATGGCAACTCAGAGGATAAACACTCCAGGTCACTAGAGGTCAAGGGCAAGTTGTGCATGCCAAGCAGAGAGGCAGCAGCCAACCTACAGGACCAGAAGGGCCAAGACAGCCAGCTTCTGCCCTCTCTTCCTCTGTCTTCTGGAGGATTCCCTGAGTAACACAGTAGCCATAACAAATCAGGGCCTGCCTCTCAGAAGAAGTTGTCATTGACCCACCAAATGAGAGGACTACTACTGTGAAAGTCACCTCAACCAGGGGAACTTCCACAAGCTGGTGGAATCTAAGGAATATTCAGCTTCTATTGATACAAATGAAAATATTTTTATATGAATATTATTAAGTAACAATATCCCAAGTCCAGCCCTTAAGTAATATAAAACTTAGAAATAAAGACATTATTAAGGGCTTCCCTGGTGGCACAGTGGTTAAGAATCTGCCTGCCAATGCAGGGGACATGGGTTCGAGCCCTGGTCCGGGAAGATCCCATATGACGCGGAGCAACTAAGTCCGTGCACCATAACTACTGAGCCTGCACTCTACAGCCAGAGAGCCACAACTACTGGGCCCACGAGCCACAACTGCTGAAGCCCGCGTGCTTAGAGCCCATGCTCTGCAACAAGAGAAGCCACCACAATGAGAAGCTCGCGCACGACAACGAAGAGTAGCCCCCACTTGCTGCAACTAGAGAAAGCCCATGTGCAGCAATGAAGACCCAGCTCAGCCAATAAATGAATAAATAAATAAAAGACATTATTAAGCAAGACTAATCCATTTAAAAACTTCCCCTGAATACAATAAAATACTATTTTGAGATATATATTTATAAATCTGGGATTTTCAGCTTCTTTTGTCTCACACTTTAACTACATAATACAACATATGAGGTACTTTGAGAAACCAAAAAGTCTCAGAGATAACTTGGTGAACTTTAGGTTGGCTAGTTTCTTTAAGACATAATTGATACGTTATACTCTTCTACGCCATAAATGTCATAGGTACCACTGAATAAACATACTTGAAAGAGAGGCTCCCTGTTCTAAATCAAGCATAGCAAAGAAAATGTGTTCAGAAAGGATTCTTTTTCTAAGAACTATAAAACTTATTATAATCAGCTTTTGTCCGGGGAGAGGATTCCATTCTTTTGCAATTGTCAACATTTCCTTGAAAACAAATGGGAGTTTCTCTCTCTGCTTGGGATATTTGTCACCAAAGGACAATTTTACTGAGCAACTTATCTCTCCAGTCATTGGTGAACATGTGAGAACTTTCCAGAAGAACATGTTCTGTAAGTCTCCCATCAGGAGGAACCTCTAATGCCCTCAGCCACATTCAAATCTTTCCAGTGACTAAATTTCTATGCAGGAGGCAGTCTTCCCAGATTGGTCCACTTGAGGCAGATGAGGGGAACTGAGGCATTATATAATGGAATTGTCTGAATGGTTAATATTTCTCTCTGCTACTTAGGGAGATTTTCTTCAGACCATTTAAATAGGAATAATATTCACCACACATGTTAGCTGTCCTAGAACTATTTTTTAAAAACTCTTCCAACTGACCTCTTTAAATCAAATCATGCCTCTCTCTGCAGTTGGAGAAGCAGCCCACATTCAAATACCAGTTTCCCACTTGGATCACATAGGCTGGGGAATTTTCCCATTCACCTCCTCATTTTGTTGGCTCTCTTATGTTAGCTATGTCTCTCACTAAGCTATTTTGAGGGCAAGATCTTAATGATCCAGCAATCCCACTCCTGGGTATATATCCGGAAAAGATGAAAATCATAATTCGAAAAGGTACATGCACCCCAATGTTCATAGCAGCACTATTTACAATAGCCAAGACATGGAAACAATCCAAGTGTCCGTCAACAGACAACTGGTTTAAGAAGATGTGGTACATATATACAATGGAATATCACTCAGCCTTAAAAAGGAACAAAATTGGGTCATTTGGAGAGATGTGGATGGACCTAGAGTGTCATATAGAGTGAAGTAAGTCAGACAGAGAAAAACAAATATCATATATTAACATATATATGTGGAGCCTAGAAGAATGGTATAGATGATCTTATTTTCAAAGCAGAAATAGAGACACAGACGTAGAGAACAAACGTATGGATAGCAAGGGGGGAGCGGGGTGGTGGGAGGAATTGGGAGACTGGGATTGACACATATACATTACTGATACTACGTATAAAATAGACAGCTAATGAGAACATTCTATATAGCACAAGAAAAATCTACTTAATGCACTGTGGCGACCTAAATGGAAAGGAAATCCAAAAAAGAGGGGATATATGTATATGTATAGCTGATTCATTTTGCTATACAGTATAAACTAATACAACACTGTAAAGCAACTATAATCCAACAAAAATTAATAAAAATAATAATAACCTATAATAGAAAATAGTCTTAAAAATATATTTATAACTGAATCACATTGCTATACACCTGAAACTAACACAATATTGTAAATCGACTATGCTTCCATAAAAAAATTAAAATAAAATAAATTAATTAATTAAAGCCATTAAAACCAGTATTTAATGAGCATTCACTATATGTCTGACATTGGGCTATGAGCTATGCATGAATTATCTCATTTAATCCTTTTGCAACACTATGAGTTTGGATCTGTTAATATGCTCATTTTTCATATGGAGGTGCTGAAGTTTAGAGAGATTAAATAAACTGCTCCAAAAATCTGATACCAGAATCCAGACGCTGAGGTATTTAATTGCATTATTTCAAAGAGACATATTTTTTCACATTTAAATATCTCTGGAATGGCTGGGGTATCTGACAACGTAAAGTTTATTACAATTAAAACTGGCAGTGGTTTTCTTCCTTAATGGTACTTAAAATAACACTGTGCCTCACAACCTATGGCATCTCCATTTCTCTGACCTATTTTAGTCATTTTTAATTTCTGTCTTAGTCATATTTAATTCTCCCATAGGACCTGACCCCATCCCAGTACAGGGTAGACATTCAGCAATTCCTTGCTTATCCTCCTCATTTACTCCTCTTTTCCCCCCAGTTTTACTGAGATACAACTGATATATAACACTGTATTAGTTTAATGTATACACCATAATGATTTGATATATGTTTATACTGCGAAATGATTACCACAATAAGTTTAGTTAACATCCATCACCTCACAATAGGGCTCACCAATGTGCCTGCCCCTTCAGGGTGATTCCAGGTCTCTCTTTCCATGGACCAAGTTGCCCTGTGATTTCAGGGTAAAAGTTGGGGCATCCCTAGTGGCTTATTATACTAGCTTGTTAACTGGCACAAGAATGACTAGTGTGTAGTCATACTTATAATTCAGACCCCAGAAAATTTCATACACATCATACAGCTCAGACAAAAATGACAAAACAACTGGGTGACATGTTGTCTGTAGATCAAATGAGCTTGTCACATCTGCATCTGCTCTTCTCATGAAGCAACGGAGACCACGTGGGACGGTGGTCTCCATCACCAGTTATACTCAGCACCCACATGTATCTCCCACATGGGCAAATATCCCACACCAATCAATGTTTGCAGCTCCCTAACACCATCCTTTCAAATAGACTTGAGCAGCATCTTTTCTGGTCCCACAAAAACCTCCCAGATGCCCCACCACTCTTTCCTTTATATGCCACTGATGATAGCTTTGGTATAATTCATGTAACTTTGCTCTTAGAAAGAAAGCTAGACAAAAAAATCCAAGTGTAAATATAATGAGAATGACCTGGAGTACCCCTTATTTACATATCATAAAAATGTCTGAGGGACAAACAGGAATCATACTAATTTTAAAAATAAGACTGCAATGTTTATCTAGAGTAAGGTAGTAATTGCACCCAACTGAGTTGAAGCCAAGACATAAATTTCCGGTGGTGCCAGAGGTAAATCTGCCATGTATATGGGCAGTTCACTTTCGGGCCCTGGGTCTATGAGGCTTTAAAAGCAGGCGACACACACATACCCCAGCACCTCCAACCTATCTGTCTAAATTTGCATTTATGGAGGTTGTTTTCAGGTGAAACTTCTGCCCAAACCTAAAGACAAGCAAGCAAGTCAACTAAATGAAAACAGTAAAAAAGTAAAGAGAAAACAGCCCCTGAGGGGAAAATGAACAGGATTTGACCTCATTTAAATAAATTTCAATCACCTATTGTGGCTCTGCAGGCTTACTGGGGCATCTTCTAGTGCATATGGTGGGTAAAATGGCATGGAGTAGAGCCAGCCTTCATTTGCCCTCTATGCCTATCACCCTCCTGGCTCATTATTTGAAGTTCTCCCCTTCCTCCAAATTCTTGAGACTTGCAGTCCTCACCTGTCTCCTTATTGGCCCCTTTTTGCTCTAATCTAATTGGTTGATTTAATACAATTCACATTTTCCATCTTCAACAACACCCCCATCCCTTCCTGTCCCCCCAAAAAGTACACTATACCTTCAGAGCTTGACATGTTCTATTTTCCTGCCACATCTTCCCTACCGAACAGACTCTCCACCTTTGTCAGGACAGCCACTAATACTTTAGAGCCAGGAAACGAAAATGCCGAGACACTGCCATATACTCAGAGTAGGCTAAATAAATCCCAATCTGCAAATATAAACAACCCATCAGTCACCCATGAGACTTGGAAGCCAAAGGCGCATGAGCTACCACAATCTGCTGACATTGAAGTCTGAACCACAAGGGCAGCCTGAGTGAACTTGGGACTTGAGGTCAGCTTGGAAGGGCAGCCACACTTGGAATCCCCATGGCTGCCCACAGTTCCAGATGAAGTTCCTCCAGCAGTCCCAAGAACACATGCTGAAATCTCAACCCAGGATCCAATGGGCTTCTGAATTAGTCAGGGCTCTCTAGAGAAACAGAACCAATAGGATGTATATACATAGATTTATTTTAAGTGATTGGCACAAGTGATTGTAGGGCCTGGTGAGTCTAAATTGTGCAGGGCAGACCAGCAGGCTGGAAATTCCAGCAGAGTTGATGTTATAGTCTTGAGTTCAAAGGCAGACTAGAAGCTGAATTCCTTCCTCTTCCAGGGATCTCAGTCTTTTCTCTGAAGGCCTTCAACTGATTAGATGAGGCCCACCCACATTATGGAGGGTAATCTGCCTTATTCAAAGTCTACTGATTTAAATGCTAATCACATTTGAAAAATACCTGCACAGCAACATCTAGATTCGCCTTTGACCAAACAACCATGGCCTAACCAAGTTGACGCATAAAATTAACCACCACGGGTTCCAAGAAGCCTGGTCTCTTCCCAGGAAGCTCCAAGCACTATCCCCTCTTCTCCAAGCCACTTAGCCTGGGAGCTGATCCAGCCTCCATAAGGACAAAGTCACTCACACATACAAACACACACACACACACCCATAGTCTTATCCCAAACATCGGTGAAGGATCCCAAAGGCCCAGAGACTTCTTAGCCACCCCAGATTCCAGGGGCAAGTCTCTCCAGAGCACAACATGCTGTTGGAACATGGAGAGAGACTGGGGTTCTCATTCCCTACACCCTTGCATAGATCATAACAGAACCCCGTCACCCCACGAAAAGAATTGAACTGGGCAGTCGATAGAGTCACAAAATCCACCTGTCACATACTTTTAGACTGTGTCTCTTGAACATCCAAACAGAACACTCTGAAGTATTTATTCTTATATTACATTCTTAAATTACTCAGAGATCTCTAGACTGGTATCATTTTACTTAAAAATTGGGCATTTTTAGTATGTCAACATTTATACATGTCAGGAAATATGTTCATTTAATCTCTAAGCTTACTCTTAATTTCAGAAATAGACCAATTCCCTACTGTTTTTGGTAACAGCAATGATAGCAGTGAGAAAACACACATATAAGAAGATACATCCCAGACTCAGAGGCCATGTGAATTTGGTCCCTGGAGCCACAAAGTAAGTCAGGAGCCAGAGATCACCGGAAACAAAACAAGGCGAAAGTGTGTAGAGCACTCATTTCCCTACAGTTGGCATCACTTCTATACACAGAGGCTTTGTAGAGCATTCTGGAGGCCAAGGGAGAGGAATGTCATTCAGCAGAGTGAAAAACAAAATATGAACCACGGCATCACCACCAGGGAGAAGATTTCCAAATACTTCTTCATTTTCTGGCAAGACAATTTCAAGCAACTGTAGCATCCTAAAATAAGTTACTGCAGGTCCTAGTAGCATTGTAGAAATGAAATTAGTTCCTCTATTCTTAGTACAACAGATTATTCAAATAGTAATGGACGGCTGCTGCCAGCCTTGCCCAAAGAATCTTGCATTCAAGGAGGAAGTGGCCACAATTTCTGCTTCATGCTGGTCTGCTCCCTCCCCTAAGAGGGAAGCTGAACAGTGTGATCAGATGATCTAATCTGCCTTGTTATCATCATTGGTAGTTAACATTTATTGAGCGTCAGTGGTACATAAGCATCTGGCAGAGACTAAAGCTACTCAGTGGGCCCCTTGGCCTGGTTTCAGCCCCCAAATGTCAAAAAGACCAACCACCAAAAATCCATAGCAAGAGGGAGCAGACTTGCTGCATCGGACAGAGAGTTGCCTGATTACACAACAGGAAAAAGAAGTGGCCAGAAAAGAACTAGAAAGAGGAAAGCAGATTTTTGGAAATGTGTCATTTCTTTCCTTCACCCATTGGCCTCTTTGGCAGGACTTTTGCAACGAAAGGATAATTATAATTATCCTTTATAATTATAGGATAATTATTTACAGAAATGGTTCACAGCCTGCCAGAGAGAAGATCAGAAAAATATTAAAGATTTCTTGTTGAATAGAGGAGGTTTTGATTTCTGAAGAAGGAGAAAGTTCTTCTCCATTCAAGTTGTAGTTAGTCTCGGAAAACCGAACATTTACAGCTGGCCTGGTGCCACAAGTTGAATTTGGCATACAGAGAAAATGTCCTCATACCGAACAGGAAAATGTGCATCCCTGTTTTCTAGTAGGTCATTTGGGCCTGAGTCAAATTCTTGGTATACTAGTCATGTGACTTTAAACAACTCACAACTTCTGTGTCTCAGTCTCCTCATTTGTAAAACAGAGATGACAATGAAACCAATCTGAAAGGGTTGTTGTGAAGATCAAGTGAAATAACACATGTAAAACTGTACTGTGTAACTAGCACAGTACTTGGCACACAGTAGGTACTCAAAAAATATTAACTATAATGTGAGAGCACTTCGCAAACATCGAGTATGACACAAATGCCAGTTACCTTATATGGCATGAATGGTTAAGAATCATCTTTTAATTGCTTCCAAAGAACATGTTTCCTTTCTGTAAACAGACCCACATGGTAAAAGGTGTCTTATGGTGAGTTTCATGTCTGGCTAGAGGCCGAATTAAGAGGGAGGTGCCCTCCAGAGCTGGGGAGGACGGTGAGGGAAGAGGTGCTGGTTCCAACCTCCCCCTCTGCCATTTTAATGGAGCTGGAGAGCATGGATCCCTGGAGAGTTCTTCTGTTGTTTGTGCAGCCACATTCTTCATCTTGCTACGCAATATTATCGCTTTAAAACATTTGAGAGTCAACTGACAGAAAGGGTATCTCCTGGCAGCATTCGACTGGGGAGGAATGAGGTATTCCCCAGCCCTCACCTTTTTTCCCTTTCCCCTCCTCTACTCACACCCTGCAATGGAGTTCTGGATCTCCGCACAGAGCTGCCGTTCCTGTACATGGGAGGCAGCCTGATGTGATGCTGAAATGTCAGCCAGGGTCAGATGACATGGATTCAAATGCTGTGTGACTTTGAGAAAGTTACCTTACCTCTCTGTACCTCAATGTCCTCATCTGTTAAATGCAGATAATGGAAATGCTTACATCAGAGGTTTCTGTGCAAGTACTAAATCATCTTCTATGGCAACTGGTGACACTAAGTGACAGGAGACTAAGAGGACAAATGCAGAGGGGCCACAAATGCATTACTGGTGGTCTGAATTAGAATAGTTCACCAGCATGAAAGAGGGCAAGCCCTGCGTGGGGAGTTGAGCGGTGTGGGCGTGGGCGGGGGGAATGAAATAAGATATCCTTGAAGTCACTAAGGTTTAATGTCTAGTACAAGGTTACATTCTTTAGGAATGACTCATCTGTGCTTCAGGGCTACCGCCTGGTTTCACAAATGAGAAAAGTAGGGCCCTGGAGTAAATGAGCTGCCCAGAAGTTCACAACAGAGACTAGAACCCAGGTCTCCTGACATCTAGTCCAGCACTCTTCCATGACTTCCATGACTCTCCCTTGTACTGACAAGTTGTCCAAACTCTGACCCAGGTTGAGAGGGAGGGAAAGGCAGGCTCAGGGCTGGAGCCTCACTCGTTGGGGACCATCCCAGCTGCATCTACCAGGAAGCTGACCTTCTTCCTGTCCTGTCCTTACTTCCTTATTGGTCAGTTCCTCTTCCTCTCCCAGGTCCCAGCCAGGCTTGCAAGAAGATACAGCATGAACATGGCTAAAGCAATAAAATGCAGGTTCCCAGGGTCAAAGGCCTTCTCCGGCCCCTCTCCTCTCTTCCTTACTCACCCACACTTCCTCTGTGTTCTCGTCCTTTCCATCTAGGCCCTGTGACCACTAGTCCTATAGACTCTCCCTTGGAGCCTTTCCTTCCCTGCTTCCGTTCCCTTCTTCGCTCACACACTGCAGGAAATGCCTTTCTTTGCCCTTCCATCCAGCCACCTGGCTATCATTCCCGCCTCTTGTAAATCTCAATTCCGGCCTCCCTAGCTCAGCATCTTTCTGAATCACTCCCACCCACTGTGGGATGGGATTCAAGAGCCACCCTTCCTGGTTCCCACATGTGTATTTCTATCTTTGCATCCTTGCACTTACTTTTTACAGTTCGCTTCCCTGGTACCTAGAGCCCTTTGAGGGCAGTGACCATCTGCTTTCACATCCCTGGGACATAGCATAGTGCCTGATCCAATACTAGATTCTCAATAAGTATTTGTTTGAATGAATGTAACACAAGTAAAGCTCTCCCAGCTATGCCATTAGGTACAACTGCCCCTGTTTACATGTCAGTGACTTAAAACCCTTTCACGAGTTCCTTAACTGATGAAATAAGCAGTGGTGTTATTTTCTGTTCTGACTCTGATTTTCATACCTCCTCTCATGAGACGTCCCCTCACTTCTTTTTCTTTCTTCCAAAATCTACAATTTCAAAATTAACCTCTCACCTTAAGAGGTTAAAAGGGACTTGATGTCACAGGGGTTGCACAAATTGTGGAATCCTTGACTAAATAGGAAGTACAGTTCTTGCAATGACAGACACACCGAACTAATGGTAGAGAGGTCTCACTGCATTCAATACACATGCTATAGCTGAAGGAAGGTGCCCTGGAAAACCACACCTCCACACTCAGGGTCCCTTACTCACTTCGTGCCACCCAAGAAGCTTACAAGGTGCCCCTGGTGCATTTCTTCTTCTCAATTTCCTACTTACCCCCTTTCTCCTCAAACCTCCAGCCCGCCTCCTTATTCTCACCCTCAGCTGCTGTGACCTTGCTTACCCTTTCACTGGAAAGAGAATCCACCTGAAGGAAACTTCCACAAGCTCGCACCTCGGCACACATACCCCATGCATCCACACCTGCGCCTTTGGACTCTCCTCCTCCATTCTGGAAAAGGCTAACGCTTCCACCTGTACACTAGATCCCAACCCTTCTTGCCTGTTCTAGGACATTTCTTCAGCTCTTCTCCACAATCTCACGCAGCATCATTTTTTCTTCTTACGCTGAGTACATCCATCAGAAAACAACATGCTCTCTCCCACTCACCTGACAAAAAAAAAAAAAAAAAAAAAAAAAGAAAGAAAGAAAAAAAAAAACCCTCTCTCCCTAGCTACTTCCACATTTTCTCCTTCCATTTATAGTAATGTTCCCCAGGAACTGTCATGAGAAGTGTTTTCAACTTAATGCTCTCTGTTGTGACTTGAATCTACTCCAGTCATACTTTTACCCTCAAAACTCCATCAAGATCCCAAACCCCCTCCACATTGCTAAAGCTATAGTCCAAACTCTGTCTTCATCTTCCTGATATTTCAGCAGCATTTGAGGCAGGCGATAACTATATTTTTCTGTCACCTCCCTCTCTGACTTTGAGGACCCGTCACTCTCCTGGTTTTTCTCCTACCTGTCTGGACACACCATCCTGATCTTCTTTTCTGGTTCCTCTTCATCTCTCAAATCTCTAAATGTTGGCATATCCCAAGCTCATACCCCAAATTCTCTACCTATACTCACTCCCTTGATAATCTGATTTAGATTTATAGCTTGAAATACCATTTTCATGTTGGCCATTTCCAAAGATGTCTAATTAGCATCTTCAGCTTATCATGTCTAAACCTGAACTCTTGATACATACCCCCAAATTAGCTCATTTGATGCTAACCTCAACTCAGTTCTTTCAGTTGCTCCGGTAGAAACTCTTGGAGTCATCTTCAGCTCCTTTTTCTCTTTACCCTACATCAGCTCTGTCCGCAAATCCTGTTGACTCCGCTCATTTTCTGCCTTCATCAGCATCTTCTATTATTATTTAAAAGCTCTAAGCCTTACACAACTACAGAAATTCAAAAGGAACCACAGACGCTGTCGAGAATGCCAGAGAACACAGGCGACCCCAAGAAAGAGCCACAACTCTGCCTGACTCTCAGAGCTCTCCTCACTCCTTGCCTCCCCTGACACTTCTGCCCTACCCCCTCGTTAGCTAATAACATTGCTTAATTTTTTGTTTTGAAATATTTACAGATTCACAGGAAGTTGCAAAGAAAATACAGAGATCCCACGCATTTTTTTACCCACTTTCCATTGATGTTACATCTTACATAACTATCGCACATTATCAAAACCAGGAAATTGACATCCGTGTGTATGTAATTGCTCCATGTCATTTAATCATATATATAGATTCCTGTAACCACCACCGCAATCAAGAGACAGAACTATTCCATCATGAAAAAGAAATTTCTCATGCTACCCCTTTATACTATCTACTTCCCCTCACCCTTAACCCCTGCAAATCACTAATCTGTTTTCCATCTCTTTGATTTTTGTCAGTTCTTTAATGTCATATAAATGGAGCCATATCGTATGTGATCCTTTGAGACTGGCTTTCTTTCACTCAGCGTAATACCGTTGAGGTCCTTAGAAGTTATTGTGTGTATCAATAACTTGTTCCTTTTTTATTGCTAAGTAGTATTTTGTGGTATGGATGTTCCACAGTTGTTTAACCACTCACTTATTGAGGGATATTTTGGTTGTTTCCAGTTTTTTTACTATTGCAAATAAAGCTATGAACAATCCTGTACTGCTTTCTGTGTGAACATAAGCATTTATTTCTCAGAGATAATTGCCCAGGACTGCAGTTGCTGGGTTATATGGTAAACGTATGTTTAGGGTTTTATGTTTGTTTGTTCTTTTTGTTTTGTTTAAGAAACTGCCTAACTATTTTTCCGAGTGGCTCTACCATTTTACATTCTAAGACTTTTCCAGAATCCAACCACTTCTCACTACTAGGAGACTACCCTGATCCGAGTTGAGGTCCTCTCTCCCCTGGATCACTTTAATAGCACCGTAACTGCTGCCTCTACCTGGTGTTCTCTCCCTACTCCGTCTATCTACTTTCAATCCAGCAACCAGAGTGATCCTGGTGAAATGAAATTCAGGTTGGGTTGCTCTTTTGCCTGAGACCGTACAATAGCTTCTCATGCCACCCTGAGAAAAGCCAAGTCCCTGACCATGACCTAGATAGTGTGCCTGTCCTCTGACTCTATTTCCCATTACTCTCCCCATCACTCACTCCTCTCCAGCTATGACAACAGCCCCTTTGACCTGCCCTACACTCTTGTCGACTTCACATTTGCGGTTCCCTCTTCCTGGAACGCCTTCCCACATACCCCATTCCCAGACTCCTCAGAACTTTATTCAAACATCCCTCTCAGGGAGGCTTCCCCAGCCACCCTACCTCCCTACCAACCTCCTCCCCTGCTTTGTTCTTCTCCTTAGTACATTATCACCTCCTAACATGTCACATGCTTTACTTACCTTATTACCTCTCACCCTTCACTAGAATGCAAGCACCCTGAAGGCAGAGGTTTGTGTCTGTTTTGTTCACTGCTGAATCCCCAGTGTCTAGAATAATTCCTGGCACATAACAGATGCTCAATGAACAGGTTTTAAGTGACTGGGTGGATAGGTGAGTCCACAATCACTAACTACAAAAATGGGATTGCCAGCATTTCGTATTTGTACACAACAACCCTGGGTGGAATGCCATTCACAGCACATTGAAATGGAGGCCAGAACAAAGCATCAAGACCATTTAAAAACGTTCCCAGGAAATAATGACAAATACATATTCGTAAATGGGCTCATCAGTACTGCACTGGGCCGCCCTGCTAGAGTCTTTGCATTTCTGTGTCACTAGAGCAAAACTCTGGAACTGTCCCACTTCTGAAGTGTCACATTGGTACACACAGCTCGGGAAGCTGAACAGCAAACCACAGGTTTATTCCCTGATAACTTGGACAACAAGGACACATACAAGTCACATCACCCTTTGGTTGTCGATCCAAACAGAAAGATGGAATCCTTCACTCCTACAATGACTGTTCCTCAAAGCCTAAAAGGACAAAATCTCACCTCATTACCCACTGCATTACACTTTGGAACCAACCTTATACTTGGTAAGAGATAAAATGTAACCAAAAAACAAAGAGTTCACAGTGGGTAGAAGAAAGTTCAAAGCCAATGAAAAGAGCCTGTTTATAGGCTGACAGGGTAGCAAGACATGGCATGGACATGCTAGAAAAAAATTCTGAGCCTAATTTATACTTACTGACATCAATTGCTAGTTTTTTGAGTGCTTCCTCTGAAAATAGCCAGCAATTATATAACACATATTACGTACCAAGGACTATTCTAAACAGTTTACTAACTCATTCAACACCCCCAGCCCAAGACAACACTGGGAGGCAGATACTATAATGAGCCTCAGATTACAGAAAGTTCTACTAATGGGTCCAAAGACACACAGCTGATGAGTAAGGCCCCCTGGACTTGAACCTGGGCAGCCTGGCTCTGAAATTTGTGTTCTTCACTTTGCGTCTCCATTTTGTGCTAATGTCCCTGCTAAAATGTTACCCTCATTATCTCATTGAATGTTTCAAACCACACCGAGAGGTAACAGAAGGGGAAACTGAAGCTTAGAGAGGTGAACTAAGTAGGCTGGGAAGTGGCAGCGAGGCTTTTTCAAACTCAAGTCGGCCTGACTCTTCATATCCATCTGCGTGGCCTCTTCCAGCCCCTTCTACCTCTTCCTATGCGGTTCCCCTGGTGGAGGGTAGGTTGCTGTCCCTTGGCTACCCACCCTCACTGCCCTCTGTCCAGACTGCAAGCCTCCACACACACAAATTAACCTCTCCTTCCTACACATTTCCCTCAGTTCTGTAGGAAAGGAAATGTGACTCGTGTCTCACTGAGGCTTTCCTCGAATGAGGTTTTCATTGGTCTGGCTTCAGACACTAAGGTAAGAATCTCGAAGAGCATTATGGACATCTTTTTGACTAAGAAGGTCTCTTTCTGATAGGCCATAAATCATATCGCCTGAACAGTCATCTTGATCTATAAGGAAAGCTAGCCAAACCACAGGAGGCCACATACTGGTTGCGTGATCTCTGACAAGTCAGATCATCTCTGTGCCTGTTTCCATGTGCAAAAATATACCTACCTCGTGGGGTGTGAGAGGATTCCTTGAGCTATATACAGAATAGCAGTGCTTAGAAAAGTTCCTGGCACAAGGTTAAGTGCTGTGCAAGTGTTTGCTATCGCTATCACGATTATTAAATGCCTGGCTCACTGCCCTGGCGTGGAGTGAGGAGATGGGCTCCCTATCTCTTCCTTCCCAAACTCCTCTCAATCTAGAAATACTTCCGGCCACGGGTTTTCAAGAAAACTTGCTTTCTGCCTCGTGAAGTGGAAAATTTGGGTTGATTTAATAATACTTGCTATTTATATAGTGTTTTTCTTCCTTGAAAGACCTCTGTGCAACCAACAGTTCTTTCTATGACCCTGAACAAAGAAAGATTCTTTAATGGGAAATTTGTGAAAGAAATGTCATGGGCCTCATTTTCAGAAATGGCTGAGCTGGTCAAAGTCTGCTTACTGCGAGAAACATGACACAAACTACCACAAAACAAGAACTTGCAGGGTACAAGAAAATGCACTTTGTTCAAATGCACACACAAAAAGCTCTTTTACATTTATCGGCATTTGAGAGTAAATTTGCATTATTCTAAATGCTTTGCATGCTGCTTCTTAGGCTTCTTTTAAAAGAAATTTAAGAGAAGGAAAAGAAAAGAGAACAGCACAATTAAAAAAAAAAAAAAGCATCCCTTTCTTATCTAACTCCCTCAGTGGAGATTTAGCAGAATTAGACTGCTAAGCAATGTTATCCCATCTCTTTGCACAATCCACTGACAACTTTTACCTCCCTTGATGGAAACTTCTACATTTCCTCCTTCTTCTTCAGTGTACTGTTCATCTTCCTCATTCAGAATCTATTATTTCCCAATCCCTGAATTTTAAATTATTCACACTTAACTCTTTCCTTACTTTGTGCACTAAGTTCTGAAACATAGGCAGGAAATGCATCCTGCTTCCTACAACCTCAGAAACATCTGAATACACACTTCCATGATAATTCACCGCAGTAACTCACAACACTGCAACTTCAGGTGAAAGGATTTGCTCCGGAAATTATGAAAGAAATCAGATAAATGGTTAAACACCTACGTGGTCAGAGATGAAGGGGTTTTCCTAAGTAGGGTGTCATAAGGCTCTCTGCTTCCTGTGAGCCTGAGGACAAAAGCTCCAGCCCTCCGAGGCAAACCATCTATGTCTAGCCAACAGTGACTCCCCTCTTTTACCAATCTGATTAAAAGATCAGCTTTTGTACCCACATGGCTTTCCTTTCCAGATGTCTGGCCTGTATTTGGCATAAAAGACATCGGGCTATTCACAGTTGGGAGCCCCGGGATTCTGCCCCATGGGTAAGACATGCCTGGCTGAGGGCCTCATCTAGAATGACAGACAGCTCAGGGGGGTTGGGCTGCAGCCACATCCTGCTCACTGTCAGTGGCTCTCACACATGCCTTTGGCTGTAACCTCTGTCTGCGAACAGTGCAACCATTGCTTTGACTTCTGGTTACCACACAGCCTGTTCATGGGCACAGATAAGAGCTGTGTCCAAATAAGCAGAGTGCTGTTGTATTTTCTTCATTAGATTGAAGGGTTAAGTTACCTAATTATGGGTGTCCTTAAGTCCATGGTGGCCAGATTTATACAGTTGAGTAGGATTTGTGTTGCTGGGAAAACATCCACTCGTTTTGCATTTTATCCCTGTAGCTTTGCTTGGTTCCAAGAATTCTCTTTGAAGTCAGAGCTCTTCGGTTCAGATGATTAGCACATGACTTTAATAAGGTCAGAGCCATTAATCTATTCATTTGTCAGTTATTTACTCAATTCCATGCCACAGACTATACTAGTCCTAGTCAATTGTCTCAGAAATGACGGTAGGTTACCAAGAAGACCAACTTATGAAAATGCGGCCAGGTCGGCACAAATCCACCATCCTAAGAGATGAAACAATTCAAGCATCTATCCCACCAAAAAGAAATGGGTCATTGTCCTGTGAAAACAGTTGCACTGAATACAGAAGTGTTCCATTAAGAGTGACATTCACCCAGTGTTTATGTACACAACTCCAAGCCAGCACCTGTACTAATACCTAATGTCTGTAATTAGTACCTACAGGGTCAAAAGATGAGAGTCTAAAGTTCACACAATTCAGGACATCATCACAACCAAAGCCTTCATGGATTTTCTCTATGGCCTTAAAGCATAAAATGCAATGAAATTGGCTTTGCCTCCAGAGTAATTGTGGCAAAGTTTAGAATGCCATCAGAATGTATTACATCAGTAAACTGAGCATGAAGGCTGATCACCAATATAGATCATTTTTAACAAAAAACATAAAGAGCCTGAAGTCGGTATTTCCCATATCAAAACAGCCAGAAGAGTGAATGTTCTGGCCCAAGGGCAGGGCTCACTGTGTCTCAAGTGTAGATACATCCCCATCAATGAAGACGAATTAATCAAGCTCCTTTTGCCAAATGCCATGGGTTAGTCAAATCACACAACTAACTCTCCTGGTTCTAAATAGAATATCTGTGGCTTGTCCATAGGGATAAGATGCACTCATCTGCTGATACCAGCACTCATATATTAACTAAATTCAACAAATAAGCATTAACCACCTAATTCAGGCTTAAGAATATAGTATCCTTGCGGAGCTTGAATTCTAGATAGTCATTGATCAAAGAATTATATAAATACATATAAACTCCCATCTCTGATAAATAATATGTGTGAAAGGTTTCTAGTCCTAAAAGAGCAGAAAAATAATCAGAACATATCAGTATTATACTGATTATACTGATCAAGCAGAAATAAATATAATATTTAATTTTCAGAATTCTTGTGGAGATTAAGTTTGATATATACAAAAACATATTTTTAAACGATACATACTTAGATAAAAATAAGGATCATTTTACTATAGTGGATAGACTATGTTGCAATAATAAGTAGTAAATAAAATCTCAGTAACTAAATACATTAAAGGTTTATTTCTTACTCGGGCAAAATGACTGGCAAGTCTGGAGGCTCTCCAGGGCAGTTCCCTTCAAGCAGAGAAACAGGAATCCAGTCCACTTGCACCCTGGGGCTCCAACATCTCAAGATGTGGTTTCTAGATCATGGTGGCAACAAAGACCCTCAGAGCAAGGGATTGCAGAGTCATGCACTGGTTCTTAAATGCTCCATCTTCCCATAAGGGCACTAGCAAATGTCAGGGAGAACATGCCTATTCAGTAAATAGTTCTGCCATGAGTGGGAAAAGCATGGTTATTGAACAAGTTATCCAACTTTTTCTGAGACCATTTTCTCATTGATCAAGTGGAAAAAGTGATTCACGCTATCTCACAAGGCTAGAGAATTAATGTGAAGAACTTATACACTGCAAGGAGCCATAGAAAAGGCTTTTACTGCTCTGTTTACCACAATCACCAATGACACCGACACCAAGGGAAAGAATAAAAATTGAGTTGAAGAATGATAGGTCTGGACTACTTTCTGTTGATGGAACAGGCCAGCCAGCCTGGCACCTAAGAATTGACAGTATCCTAAATCATGTCATTTGCAGGTACAGTAGGGGAGTGAAAACAGCACTGAAGAAAACCAGTACAGACCCTGGCCCTCCCCAGTAACCTCCTGGAAAGCACAGTTTGACTTCTGGGTCACTGCACATTTACCTAATTTTCTTACTGGGCTAGTCTAAAATTGTCTAATTGTTAAGAGACCCAGTTTTTTTGTTTTGGGGTTTTTCTTTAAGAAGGCTAAATGTACCTCGTTACCTAAGTACTTTCTCATCCTGAATCATATTATCCTGGGTCAGAGACGAGGTATATTACTTGTTTAACTGGCATTATTATTCCCTATTTGACCATTATAGAGCCACTGGTCCTGATCTAAATTACAGACCCTTCTTTACCTAACTAAAAACCAAGAAACCAATAAAGAAGCAATTCCTGGTTATCATTATGGCTCCCAGTTGTCTCTGCTAAGATGGAAACTCAGGTGGTATTTATCTATTTGAAAAATATTGTGCTTATTTATACTCTCTTAAGCAACTATCCTCAGCACCAATATGTCTGCTAAATATGTTCCCTTTATTGCTTTGGTGATAGATTCGACCATTAGGTACACAGCATGACAAATGTGTATCTGGGGCCTCGTGTAAATGATGTCAGCTTGTTCATCATGGGCTTTAGTCCTCTATCTGCTTGTGCAGGCTATTCACAGCTAGAGTGAAGAACGCAGTGTGCTGTAACATTAAAGGCAATACCAAGAGCAGAAAAAAGGATATTTCTATTTAAAAAGGTGAAAGAGAATGAAAGGAAAGTAATTGACTGTAAGAAAAAAGTCTCAGAGATTCCAAAAGTCAAAGATAAAAAAAAATCCAAATGCTTGGGAGATTAATTTAACCACTACAAAAATATGATTCTGAGAAAAACAACCTACAAGACCAATTGAAAAATAGATGGCTGTTTCAGAAAATAGAATAAAATTGGAAATGCTGAGAAGGTAGAAAGTATAGGGTAGACAAAACAGCACTTATTTATTTAAGAAGGTTGATAACCAGAAATGTATGTTATTATTAAATACTATGGTGACCCAAAGCAAATAAAAAACCCCAGTAACACTACATTTCTGTTGCCTATTAAGAGAAGTTATAGAATCTTGGGGGCTTTCCTACAAAAATAAACCTTGAGAAATCACACAAAGAAAAGCGATTCACTATATGACCTTGTAGAGATTCATTCTTAACTAAGTAGTCGAGTGTCTATTTTTAGCTTATTTTACGAAAATTGTCTATGCATTAATATTACATCATATTATGAAAATAAATGTTGGGATGTTTCAGAAGGTGCTTGTGCATGTGTGTTTACGTGTGTATGTTCTGTGGGAGGTGTGAGTACAGGTGGGTGACCGCTTGTATGTGAATGGTATGTTTACTTATGTCTGCGTGACTTGAGTGGGCCCATATGTGGTTGTGCGTGATGTGTGTGGTGGTGCATGTGAATGGCTGTGTAAGTGTGTGGTCTGTGTGTATGAATGTGTGACAGGGTATATGAGTGTAGGTGACTCTATGCATGAGTGTCTGTGGGAGGTGTAATTGTGAATCTACGCAACTCTGTGTGAATGTGGATGTATATGGGTGTATGTGTTTGCACGTATGTAAGTGTGTGTGTATAAGTGTATATGTGAGTGTGACGTGAGTGTGCGTGTGTGTGCACATGGGCACATGTAAGCATAAGGAAGAGCTGTTGCTAACAGTAGATCACTTCTAATAACCCAAACGGTAAGGTGTTTCCATGGCTTAGAAGGAGACAAAGAGTAGAGATATTTAGGGGCTAATTAGCATAGCAACTTGCATCTTATGACATACCTTAGACCAGAACCACATCAGTGCTGAGTCATTTCCTAAATGGTCCCCTAGAGGCTGAGGCCTGCTTTCCTCACTGCCCCATTCACTGCTCTTTCTATCCTTGTTAGCTTAGGAAGGCAAACAAACTCCAGCAGTAGCCCTTATTTGCGGCTAATCAGGTCTTTCTCATTTCTAGGCCTCCTCTGTGAGGAAGGTGCCAGGATCCATACCTGTTCATTCCTGCCCATGACGCCTTCCAAGCCCTGATTAAAAACACTTTCATTCAAGAAAGTCTCCCCGGGCTTCCCTGGCGGCGCAGTGGTTGAGAGTCCGCCTGCCGATGCAGGGGACGCGGGTTCGTGCCCCGGTCCGGGAAGATCCCACATGCCGCGGAGCGGCTGGGCCCGTGAGCCATGGCCGCTGGGCCTGTGCGTCCGGAGCCTGTGCTCCGCAACGGGAGAGACCACGGCAGTGAGAGGCCCGCGTACAGCAAAAAAAAAAAAAAAAAAAGAAAGAAAGCCTCCCTATCCAGCACTCCCTCACACTGATCTCTCCCTCAGTCCTTAAGAATAGCATTTATCATTTTGAATTACAGATTAAATTGAATTAACTGTACAAAGAGATGACATCACATGGCAATCTTCCCAGGGTGATTATAATAATTATAATAGTTAACTTTTATTGAGAACTTACTATGTGCCTGGCATTCTGACAAATAAGCCTTTTATATACATCTCAATTAATTGTCACAACATGCCTTTGACATAGCTACAAACATGACTTCCATTTTAAAAATGAGGAAAGTGAAATCCAGTTTAAGTAACTTGTCCAAAGTCTTCTTTTTTTCTGTCTACGTTCTCTGCTGTTCATATCGATTATGTTCTATTGATCTGTTCTCAAATTCACAGATTTTATCCTGTCTTTTCCACTCTACTATTGAGCCCACCCAATGAGTTTTTACATTGGTTATTGTATTTTTTTTTTGGTTCTATAATTTCCTTTCAGTTCCTTTTTAATAATTTCTATTTTATTTCCTGACATTTCATAATTTTCCATTTGTTTCAAGAGAATTTGTAATTCCTTGGGAAGCACTTTTAGAAGGCTGCTTTAAAACTGTTGTCAGATCATTTCAAAATCTGATTCATCTCGGTATTGGCATCTGTTGACTGTCTTTTCAGGTTCGTGTTCTGATCTTTCTGGTTGTTGGTATAAGTGATTTCTATTGTTCTCTGAGCATTTTGGATATAGTACTAGGAGACTCTTGAGCTTATTTTATCTTATTTTTAACAGACAGTCCCCCTAGTGAGGTGTACTGCAAGGGTGTACATGTTCAAGTTCCCTCTGGGCCCTGCCAACACCAACTTGGCAAGAGCAGGGCACTGACTCACCCTGCCTCACTGCAGATGGGGTTCCTAGTCAGCTTCCCCTTCTGCCCTATTGATGTCTTCCTGGTGAAAGTGGGGCACCAGCTCCCACCTTGCTGGGCTCTGCTGCCACCAGGGGAGGGGAGGGAGTGGGACGTAGTACCAGCAAGCCCTGCCTCAAACCTCCTAATTCTGTCTTGTTGCTACCAGATCGGATCCAGTGGAGGCTCAGCTCCCCACTGGGTCCCGCTGAGCCCAGGGGAAAGTGGAGGGCTGACTAGTCCTGGCCTGTACCACCTCCTTAAGGTTCATTGCTGCTGGGTGAAGACGAAGACTCAGATCAACACTGGGCCCTGCTGACACTACGCCAGCAGAATTGGTTCCACTGGGCAGGGCACGGAAGATCAGCATCCCACTTGGTCCTGCCAACACCAGCCAGTGGAAGAAGTGAAGCCTGCTTCCACCATGCACAGGAGAGAAGGTCAGCTTCCTGCCCAGCTCTGCTGACACCACCCTGTGGGGTTAAGGGAGAAGGCTGCCTGCCTGCTTCCACCCAGCCAGGGGGTAGAAGACAGAGCGGGCATCTTTCCACTGGTGTCTGTCACTTGGCTAGAGTGTTTTCAAATGTTCCTGATCCTTGGCTCAGGGAGAACAGGCTTTCCTTGGAGATTTTTAGTCTGTGCCTGTGGATGCTTCTGGTTTGGAGACTTCTGCAGTGCCTGCAGAATATATAGATGACAATAAGGTAACTCAGGGATTCACCACCGTGTCATTCCTCAAGGTCCCAGGCAGCCCATTCTTCTTTCACCTCTCAGAGACTTCCTATGCTTTTTTGTTGTATCATGTCCAGAGATGTTCAGTTGCAAAGGGGGTAACCTGGGAGAAATGGGGCTACTCCATCTCAGTGGAATCAGAACTAGCCAAGGTCTTATAAACTCAGAAATAGTAAGGCCAGAATTTGAACCCAGGAGGTCTAGTCATAGAAACTATTATTTTAATTGTCAAGCTAGCACTACTCATAATAAAATTTATATGTGTATGAGTTTGCTAGGGCTGCCATAACAAAATACCATAGACTGGGTGGCTTAAGTGACAGAAATTTAATTTCTCACAATTCTGGAGCCTAGAAGTCCAAGATCAAGGTGTCAACAGGGTAGGTTTCTTTTGAAGCCTCTCTGCTTGTCTTACAGATAGCTGCCTTTTCACGTGTCTTCACATGGTCTTCCTTCTGGATGTGTCTGTGTCCAAATGTTCTCTTTTTATAAGGCTAGTCACATTGGATTAGGGCCCATACCAAGAACCTCAACCTCATCTTAACTTAATTACCTCTTTAAGACCCCATCTCCAAATACAGTTGCATGCTGAGGTACTGGGGGTTGGGACTTTAGCATATGAATTTGGGGCAGGGGACACAATTTAGCCCATAACAATGTATCAAATAATAATATAGTGTATAAAAGAGTATATTCCATAAAGGTAAGATATAATAAATGTATATTATATATAATATGAGAAAAATAGCCTGAATGTACAGTTGGCTCTTGGCATCAGGGTGAATTTACCACTTTGCACATTGGATGTTCCTTTTTTTTTTTTGAATTTTTGAATTTTATTTTATTTATTTTTTATGCAGCAGGTTCTCATTAGTCATCAATTTTATACACATCAGTGTATACATGTCAATCCCAAGCGTCCAATTCATCACACCACCACCCCAACCCCCAGCTGCTTTACCCCCTTGGTGTCCATATGTTTGTTCTCTACATCTGTGTCTCTATATCTGCGCTGCAAACCAGTTCATATGCACCATTTTTCTAGGTTCCACATACATGTGTTAATATAGTTTTTTAAGGAACCTCCATAGTGGCTGTATCAATTTACATTCCCACCAACAGTGCAAGAGGGTTCCCTTTTCTCCACACCCTCTCCAATTTTGTTGTTTGTAAATTTTGTGATGATGCCCATTCTAACTGGTGTGAGGTGATACCTCATTGTAGTTTTGATTTGCATTTCTCTAATAATTAGTGATGTTGAGCAGCTTTTCATGTGCTTCTTGGCCATCTGTATGTCTTCTTTGGAGAAATGTCTATTTAGGTTTTCTGCCCATTTTTGCATTGGGTTGTTTGCTTCTTTATTATTGCGCTGAATGAGCTGTTTATATATTTTGGAGATTAATCCTTTGTCCGTTGATTTGTTTGCAAATATTTTCTCCCATTCTGAGGGTTGTCTTTTTGTCTCCTTTATAGTTTCCTTTGCTGTGCAAAAGCTTTTAAGTTTCATTAGGTCCCATTTGTTTATTTTTATTTTTATTTCCATTACTCTAGGAGGTGGATCAAAAAAGATCTTGCTGTGATTTATGTCAAAGAGTGTTCTTCCTATGTTTTCCTCTAAGAGTTTTATAGTGTCTGGTCTTAAATTTAGGTCTCGAATCCATTTTGAGTTTATTTTTGTGTATGGTGTTAGGGAGTGTTCTAATTTCATTCTTTTACATGTAGTTGTCCTATTTTCCCAGCACCACTTATTGAAGAGACTGTCTTTTCTGCATTGTATATCCTTGCCTCCTTTGTCATAGATTAGTTGACCATAGGTGCGTGGGTTTATCTCTGGGCTTTCTATCTTGTTCCATTGATCTATGTTTCTGTTTTTGTGCCAGTACCATATTGTCTTGATTACTGTAGCCTTGTAGTATAGTCTGAAGTCAGGGAGTCTGATTCCTCCAGCTCCGTTTTTTTCCCTCAAGACTGCTTTGGCGGGCTTCCCTGGTGGCGCAGTGGTTGGGAGTCCGCCTGCCGATGCAGGGGACGCGGGTTCGTGCCCCGGTCCGGGAAGGTCCCACGTGTTGCGGAGCGGCTGGGCCCGTGAGCCATGGCCGCTGAGCCTGCGCATCCGGAGCCTGTGCTGCACAACGGGAGAGGCCACAGCAGTGAGAGGCCTGCGTACCGCAAAAAAAAAAAAAAAAAAAAAAAAAAGAAAAAAAAAAAGACTGCTTTGGCTATTCGGAGTCTTTTGTGTCTCCATACAAATTTTAAGATTTTTTTGGTCTAGTTCCATAAAAAATATCATTGGTAATTTGATAGGGATTGCATTGAATCTGTAGATTGCTTTGGGTAGTATAGTCATTTCACATTATTGATTCTTCCAATCCAAGAACATGGTTTATCTCTCCATCTGTTGGTATCATCTTTAATTTCTTTCCTCAGTGTCTTATAGTTTTCTGCATACAGGTCTTTTGTTTCCCTAGGTAGGTTTATTCCTAGGTATTTTATTCTTTTTGTTGCAATGGTAAATGGAAGTGTTTCCATAATTTCTCTTTCAGATTTTTCTTCATTAGTGTATAGGAATGCAAGAGATTTCTGTATATTAATTTTGTATCTTGCAACTTTACCAAATTCATTGATTAGCTCTAGTAGTTTTCTGGTGGCTTTTTTACGATTCTCTATGTATAGTATCATGTCATCTGCAGTGACAGTTTTACTTCTTCTTTTCCAATTGGTATTCCTTTTATTTCTTTTTTTTTCTGATTGCTGTAGCTAGGACTTCCAAAACTATGTTGAATAATAGTGGCGAGAGTGGACATCCTTGTCTTGTTCCTGATCTCAGAGGAAATGCTTTCAGTTTTTCACCATTGAGAATGATGTTTGCTGTGGGTTTGTCATATATGGCCTTAATTATGGTGAGGTAGGTTCCCTCTATGCCCACTTTCTGGAGAGTTTTTATCATAAATGGGTGTTGAATTTTGTCAAAAGCTTTTTCTGCATCTATTGAGATGATCATATGGTTTTTATTCTTCAATTTGTTAATACGGTGTAACACATTGATTGATTTGCATATATTGAAGAACCCTTGCATCCCTGGGATAAATCTCACTTGATCATGGTGTATGATCCTTTTAATGTGCTGTTGGATTCTGTTTGCTAATATTTTGTTGAGGATTTTTGCATCTATATTCATCAGTGATATTGGTCTGTAATTTTCTTTTTTTGTAGTATCTTTGTCTGGCTTTGGTAACAGGGTGATGGTGGCCTCATAGAATGAGTTTGGGAGTATTCCTTCCTCTGCAATTTTTTGGAAGAGTTTGAGAAGGATGGGTGTTAGCTCTTCTCTAAATGTTTGATAGAATTCACCTGTGAAGCCATCTGGTCCTGGGCTTTTGTTTGTTGGAAGATTTTTAATCACAGTTTCAATTTCATTACTTGTGATTGGTCTGTGCATATTTTTTATTTTATTTGGTTCAGTCTTGGAAGGTTATACCTTTCTAAGAATGTGTCCATTTCTTCCAGGTTGTCCATTTTATTGGCATAGAGTTGCTTGTAGTAGTCTCTTAGGCTGCTTTGTATTTCTGCAGTATCTGTTGTAACTTCTCCTTTTTCATTTGTAATTTTATTGATTTGAGTCATCTCCCTCTTTTTCGTGATGAGTCTGGCTTCTCAAAGAACCAGCTTTTAGTTTTATTGATGCTTGCTATCATTTTCTTTGTTTCTATTTCATTTATTTCTGCTCTGATCTTTATGATTTCTTTCCTTCTGCTAACTTTGGGTTTTGCTTGTTCTTCTTTCTCTAGTTCCTTTAGGTGTAAGGTTAGATTGCTTATTTGAGATTTTTCTTGTTTCTTGAGGTAGGCTCATATAGCTATAAACTTCCCCCTTAGAACTGCTTTTGCTGCATCCCATAGGTTTTGGATCATCGTGTTTTCATTGTCATTTGTCTCTAGGTATTTTTTGATTTCCTCTTTGATTTGTTCTGTGATCTCTTGGTTATTTAGTAACGTATTGTTTAGCCTCCATGTGTTTGTGTTTTTAACGTTTTCTTCCCTGTAATTTATTTCTAATCTCATAGCATTGTGGTCAGAAAAGACGCTTGATATGATTTCAAAATTCTTAAATTTACTGAGGCTTCATTTGTGACCCGAGATGTGATCTATCCTGGAGAATGTTCCATGCGCACTTGTGAAGAATGTGTAATCAGCTGTTTTTGGATGGAATGTCCTATAAATATCAATTAAGTCTATCTGGCCTATTGTGTCATTCAAAGCTTCTGTTTCCTTATTTTTTCATTTTGGATGATCTGTCCATTGGTGTAAATGAGGTGTTAAAGTCCCCCACTATTATCGTGTTACTGTCGATTTCCTCTTTTATAGCTGTTAGCAGTTGCCTTATGTATTGAGGTGCTCCTATGTTGGGTGCATATGTATTTATAATTGTTATATCTTGGATTGGTCCCTTGATCATTATGTAGTGTCCTTCCTTATCTCTTGTAACATTCTTTATTTTAAAGTCTATTTTATCTGATATGAGTATTGCTACTCCAGCTTTCTTTTGATTTCCATTTGCATGGAATATCTTTTTCCATCCCCTCACTTTCAGTCTGTATGTGTCTCTAAGTTTGAAGTGGGTCTCTTGTAGACAGCATATATATGGGTCTTGTTTTCGCATCCATTCAGCAAGCCTGTGTCTTCTGGTTGGAGCATTTAATCCACTCACGTTTAAGGTAATTACCAATATGTATGTTCCTATGACCATTTTCTTAATTGTTTTGGGTTTGTTTTTGTAGGTCCTTTTCTTCTCTTGTGTTTCCCACTTAGAGAAGTTCCTTTAGCATTTGTTGTAGAGCTGGTTTTGTGGTGCTGAATTCTCTTAGCTTTTGCTTGTCTGTAAAGCTTTTGATTTCTCCATCAAATCTGAATGAGATCCTTGCCGGGTAGAGTAATCTTGGTTGTAGGTTCTTCCCTTTCATCACTTTAAGTATATCATGCCACTCCCTTCTGGCTTGTAGAGTTTCTGCTGAGAAATCAGCTGCTAACCTTATGGGAGTTCCCTTGCATGTTATTTGTCATTTTTCCCTTGCTGCTTTCAGTAATTTTTCTTTGTCTTTAATTTTTGCCAAATTGATTACTATGTGTCTCGGCATGTTTATCCTTGGGTTTATCTTGTATGGACCTCGCTGCACTTCCTGGACTTGGGTGGCTATTTCCTTTTCCATGTTAGGGAAGTTTTCAACTATAATCTCTTCAAATATTTTCTCGGGTCCTTTCTCTCTCTCTTCTCCTTCTGGGACCCCTATAATGCGAATGTTGTTGCATTTAATGTTGTCCCAGAGGTCTCTTTGGCTGTCTTCATTTCTTTTCATTCTTTTTTCTTTTTTTTTTTTTTTTTTTGCGGTATGCGGGCCTCTCACTGTTGTGGCCTCTCCCGTTGCGGAGCACAGGCTCCGGACGCACAGGCTCAGCGGCCATGGCTCACGGGCTTAGTTGCTCCGCGGCATGTGGGATCTTCCCGGACCAGGGCACGAACCCGTGTCTCCTGCATCGGCAGGCGGATTCTCAACCACTGCGCCACCAGGGAAGCCCTTCATTCTTTTTTTTTTATTCTGTTTTGCGGCAGTGAATTCCACCATTCTGCCTTCCAGGTCACTTATCTGTTCTTCTGCCTCAGTTATTCTGCTATTGATTCCTTCTAGTGTGGTTTTCATTTCAGTTATTGTATTGTTCATCTCGGTTTGTTTGTTCTTTAATTCTTCTTGGTCTTTGTTAAACATTTCTTGCATGTTCTCGATCTTTGCCTCCATTCTCTTTCTGAGGTCCTGGATCATCTTCACTATCATTATTCTGAATTCTTTTTCTGGAAGGTTGCCTATCTCCACTTCATGTAGTTGTTTTTCTGGGGTTTTATCTTGTTCCTTCATCTGGTACATAGCTCTCTGCGTTTTCATTTTGTCTATCTTTCTGTGAATGTGGTTTTTGTTCCACAGGCTGCAAGATTGTAGTTCTTCTTGCTTCTCTGGATGTTCTTAATATCATGGCAGGCGTGGATTATAACTGCCAAAGGGATGCAAAGGAAGAAGCTATTGCCCCCTCTGAGCTACTCCAGTTAAGGAACAGGAAATCTATGTGCTCATCCTCCCCTTTTCCTGAAAAGACTCCAGGGCATGGCTTCTCACCTCCTGACCTGGGAAGGCGAGGCTTCTAGAGACAGTCAATGTCTCTTAACTGCTTGTTGGGGTAATTTGCAAGCTCAGCCCAGGTCCTAGTGCCCATTTCCTCTGTTCCTCCAAAAGCTCGGTCACCTGAACTATAGCGACACCCAATGACATGAAGAATCTTAGCAATTTAATATTAAATTTTAAAAGTAAGTTTCAAATCACTGCTTACAACATGTTACCTTTTTTATAAAGTGAGAACAATTAAAACAAAACTGCATATACTTTGTAGGAACACTACAATGACACATATAATTAACAGTGATACATACAATAAACTATATAAAAAGAAAAGCAAGCAAATGATGAATATAGGATCCAGGATGGTGGTTACCTCTGGCAGTAAACATCCATACAGTGAGGTGGGGATGGAGGCATGGAACAGGTTAGATTTAGTAACAGCCAGGGTCCCAGCTTTTGTTTTGGATGGTGGATCAAAGGAGATCATTACATTATTTAAAATAACAGAATAAATAGTCAATTAAATAAACAAAAGTGCGGGGAAACTAGGTCATTAAGAGTTGACCTCAGTCTTAAATTAGCTAAGATTCAAGGTTACTTATTATTTTCCTCTCCTCTCTCATTCCTCCAGTTAATGAAGAATGAACTGTATGTTTCAAAGGATGATATAGTTTTCCTACCTAAAAATTTTAGTTTGTCACTGCCCAAGCTGAAAAATAGCAGATCAAGAATGATTTAGGTGTATCCTCAGCATTTGCTACCTAAGGAATTTTCCAAACATAGTTCCCAGCCCTAACCCCAGAGATTCTGATTCTACAGTGGCAATAAGATCTGAGAATCTATATTTTACGTTGAACTCCAAAGCAGCTCCTAGGAAACTTGACTTCAGTGTCTTGGTGATTGACTGTGTCCTATATGTTGCTACCACATTCACCCTCTGAAACTTCTCTGTTTCCATATTATTCTTCCTTCAGGAATCTTTACTGGTTCATTTTTGCTAGCCAAATCTAAATCTCCTGCCCACCTTTCAAGGCCCTCTACAACCCGGTGCCACCCTAATTATGCAGATTTACCTTGCACATTCTCCACAGACATATGTCAATACAATCAGGCTGGCTCTCGCTGCCACCAAATGTGGAGCTCATTAGAGCCCCCAGCCTAGTTTCTGTGCAGTTCTTGTCTGAAAAAGCTTCTTCCCTCTCCTCTGTCTCTCCAGATCCAGCCCCAGATCCAGGCCAACCCCAGGCCAGAATCAAAGCTGTCCTTCTCATATAAGCCATTTCTGACTTTACCAGCACATAGTAGCCTGCAATGGATTCCTGTGAAGCAACAGATACATTTCCTCATTTCTCTTTACTCATAGTAGACCTCTGTGTGGCTACATTTTTTTTCTTCCTCTTCATCCACTTATGATTTGGATTACACTGAAACCAGTGGACACTAACAGTACCATTACTTTGGCGATTCCTTCTAGGAAATGTCCATCTCCTTTTGTTCCCTGGCTAATGCTTGAGCCACCCTGTTGATAGAATGACATCCCACCACTGATCCTAGTCAATGGAATAGGAAGGACTCTCTAATCCAAACCAGGTCAAGGAGGTCCTTCCCCAGGATTTTTAGACTCAGTGCCCAAAGATTTGAGGCAGAAAAAAATAACAGTTTGGATGCTGATGTCTTGATATCTGCCATGTGTTTTGCTATGGGTAAAAGAGAGGCAGAGAGGGCTAATGTTCCAATAGAGAAAAGAAGGAGCAATTGAACAGAAACAAGCAGAATCAAAGACCGAAGAGAAAGTTCTGGTAGTGGTTGAGTGCATGTTTCTGGCTAGTTCCTGAGTCTTGACTGAATTCCTTTTCTTGGGTTAGTGAGACCCCTCAGTGTTTAACAAATTCTTCCCTTTCAGTTCTGCTACTTTAAATGGAGTTTCTTTTACTTTCATGCAAAGAATCAATCTTCTTTATGATCCATTCTCCATGAAGCTGACCCTGCTCATGACTGTCCAGCTTCCTGAGTCCCCTCTCAGCCTTCCAGTCAAGAAAGCATGCTATTAACTAGTTCAGTTCTCATTTACTGAGTGCCCGGTGACCATGTGATGCTGGGTGCTAGAGATATCAGACCCTAACACCCAGGAGAGGAAAGCAACATTAGACCACACTCTAAAGAAGAAGTTGACATTCAGCTATTGGCTTAGCTCACCTCAACCTTGACCTTCCCCAGAATCTCCTTGCATTTCTAGAATGTAAGCTCCCAACATTCTTGGAACCATCCTTCTGGGTCTCAGGATTAACATTTATTGATTAAAAGAGAGAAGTGTAATTATATATAATTAAATACATTCTCTCAGGTTTGGCAAAAAAGGAAAGAAGACTAAACCCTCTTCTTACTTCAGTGCAGGGAATGCATGTTCTCAAACTTCACAAAATAGATTATCTCCTTGATACCTGACTTTCAGAGAACAAATCATTGACACACATATCAGCTCACTCAATGCACTGACTATTTTTACTCCAAACCTTCACATTTATATAGCATACATCCATATTCTTAAACTATGGATTTCGTGAGGCAATGAGAATTCTGAGCACATTTAATATATCTAATATAAATTAGTTAATTATTTGCTCTGTGACCAAAGCAAGGATTGTGCCTTGCTCCCAACCTGGGTTTCACAGATAACACTGCAGCTGGTGTCCCAAACCGCACTGTGGCCAGGAAGAAATGTTTCCACTCACTTTGCACCAAATCTACAGAGCACACATATTTATGCCTGCCAAGTATTCAGGCTTTTGAAAGGCTCACCCTGTGTCAGAGCTCTGAATTCTGTAGTACCAATGGAATTTCGACACACAAAATAAAGTTAGTTGTGGTAAGTGATTAGCAAGGGAAAACTGTGGGTCCCATGGAAAAATTAGAACAATAAAAAGTGTAAAAAAAAACACAGTCTTTTGGACACTCCCAGAGTCTCTCCCTGTGGATCAATTAACTGACACACTCAGATGTTGGCTGTCCTTCTTGTTTTCAGAAACACAGTCCCAATTACTGGGCTCCAAACTGCTACATTTTATAGCTGAGATGATTTACAGCTGATGTTTTCATTGCACAGTATGTGTTCCTCTTTGCTAAACAAAAAGTTCACAGAGAAGAATTGCAATTGAGGAGGGAGAAAAGGAAACAGGCAGGTGAAAGATCAGACTCAAAAAGCCAAATGCAAATTAAGGGAAAAAAACAGCAGTCTTTGGACTTCCGCCCATATTCTTTTGCATTTGTTGCCAAATGTGTATTTAAAGAAATACCCCCAGTTTAGAATTTACTTTTTGCATTTGTTGGAAGTGCTGTTCTGCCATAGGGTTTATTGAACAGTAAACCTAATTCAGTCACCAAAGGACAAAAAACTGTCAGTCAATCTATTTCGCTATCTTGCTTTATTTATGACCAAGTCAGATAGATTATCGGAGATCCTTTTCCTTGCTTAATGCTCAGCCATTAAAAATACTTCTAATGGGCTTCCCTGGTGGCGCAGTGGTTGAGAGTCTGCCTGCCGATGCAGGGGACGTGGGTTCGTGCCCCGGTCCGGGAAGATCCCACATGCTGCGGAGCGGCTGGGCCCGTGAGCCATGGCCGCTGAGCCTGCGCGTCCAGAGCCTGTGCTCCGCAACGGGAGAGGCCACAACAGTGAGAGGCCCGCATACTGCAAAAAAAAAAAAAAAAAAAATACTTCTAGTGAAGGGTGGGAAGTAGGCTTCAAACTTAATACAGATGTGGACAAAGCCTCAGACCTATCCCAAGCCATCCGCTGAGGAGGAGAGTTTACTTGCTGTAACAGATTTGGACTATTTGGTTTAAATAAATGAGGCATCCACCTCTTCGATGTGATTGTACAAAACCACTCTTCCCTGACCTGTGGCTTATAAGTGAATTTTCTTTTCCAAGTTCTGTCTTGGGAAATTAAGAAATTACACACGATAAAAAGGGAATCTAACTCAGAAAATGGTACAGATTTATCTTCTATAAAACCTTCGTACTCAGGGGTTTTCGGTGAGGGGAGAGAGGGATATTACCTTCCAGGAATCATCTGGCAATGTCTGGAGACACTGTTGGCGTCACAACTAAGGTGACGGGGGCGATTGGCATATGGTGGGTAGAGGCCAGAGATTTGGTTAAAGGTCCTCTATTGTGGAGGACAGCCCCCCACAACAGAGAATTAGCCAGTCCAAATGTCAAGAGTGAGGGGATTGAGAAACTCTGCTTTATACCTTCACATGAATTAATGATCAGATCCTTTCCTAAATTTAGCTAACTAACAGCAGGTTTCTGTACAGTTTTGTCTCATCGAGCAAAGTGCCTTGGGTAAGGAGGAATTAAGAAAAAGGCAGGAGAGACCTCAGAGGGAAAGAAGAAAACTAAAAAGCTCAGTTATTAGAGTTGAACACAAACTTCTCCCTACATTTCACTTGGGCTTAAAAACCAATTACCTACTAGAACCTAATTAATAATCAGCCCTGTTACACCCTCATCTCTGTTCTAAAAGATGACTTGGCTCCACTCTGCTCCCACAGATGTTCAAATGTTCCATTAACTTCTTTGCACAAGGAAGCAAATTTCCCTTCTTTTTTTCTCACCTCTTGGGGCTTCTTTCTGGACTTTTAGGTCCTAGAACTACGCTTTTGATATTCAAGACAGAAAATAGGCCTAGTTTACAACAACCTTTGTGGATTCTATTTCAAAGTCAATTTCGCATTATTCACCCCAAAGTCTATATGTTTTGTCTATGATACAACACTGGGACAGAGGTATCTGCCAACTTAACAGAGAATTCTCATGATATAAAGGGTACTAACCCTCTCAGTTCTTTAAAAGTATTGATACGCATCACAATCTGTCAGATCAGCATTTCCCATCACTTTTCCTTAGAAGAGTAGTTCCTTGTATGTTGCCTGGAAAAGAGTCATACAACCACATAAGATAATAACATTATACCACAAATGAGTAACTGAGTGTGGACTATGACCCTGCACTCTGCGGAATGTTTTATGTACATTATATTTTTCCGTTCCACAACAGCCTGAGTTGGGACTCGTTTTTCCCATTGTACAGGGAAGTAACTTGCCCAAGTTTCATGGCTAATAGTGAGCCTGGGATTTCAGTACAAGTCTATCTGTGTTCAAATCTGTGCTCTCAAATATTGTGATCTACTACTGGGTTAAACAGTTAAGTAGAAATTCTTTACTGCAGAATTTCTTAGACCCTTTAATATACTACTTCTATTTATAAGCTCTAACTTCATTTCCCGAACTGATTTGTCCCATGGATCCTTTTCACCATGAAGCATCCTGCATGATCAGATCTCCACAGGACCTCTTTAGAACCGAACCATGTTCTGCACCTGGCAGGACCTGGTCAGAGAAAGATCTGAAGAGAAGCTCACGCCAGTTAGTTGTTCACTGAGTAACCTGAACTGGTGACCACCGAATCACCACTGAAAAGCCTTGAGAAGCACGACAAGTGTCAGGGGGCTGATGAGAGAAGATGTATTTTCTGAGAGCAGAGGCTAAAGGGAGTCAGGCTTTTTGTAGAGTCGCTTTTAGAATTTAAATCAAGCACAATTTTCTCCCTACAAGCTTCATGTTGGGGTCTTTACCAATGAACAGCTGGAGAGTATTAAAAGCTGTGTGAATATTTTCTTACATTTGAGAACAAGAGATGTTAAAACAAACTGGCAAGGCAGGTTTGGTGACTTATGAAGTGTCCCGCATTATGAGCAGTCTGGCTGACTGCGAGATTGGCTCACAAAGGCCAAAAATGAAGTGTTACCATTGAATGCATTTCAACATTTCCATAATAACATTGTTAGCTTGCTATGCTTTTCAAAACTTTCCTCTCTGTTCCTTACTTTTATAGTCAATACTCAAGTGGGATCATGATTCTGGGAAGATTCAGATTGGGAAACAAAGGGAAGTCAGGTAAAGAGATATAATGTATCCCATAAGTTATATACACTTAGGAGAGACAGCAAAATAAAACCAGATGTGAATTTGATATGGTTATATCATCCCTTCCAATAAGAAGAACACTTCCAAATTCACATCTTTTTTTTTCTCTTGGAATCAGTTGCATCACTGAATTCTTTCAAATAAGTAAAGCGTTAAGCAGCTCTTGCCCAAAAAGAATTACATGAAGCCCACACAGGGCTTTGAACATTCATTTGCATTTGAATGATGCAAATTGTACTTTGGCATAATAAAGTCTATGTGACTGAGCAGGAGAAATTAAATGAACAACCAGAATTCCATTCAAGGCCTCTCCTAGTTCTAACCCCAACATGCTAACTAACTTCAATCTACATGTTCCCTCAGAAATGTGTTTCTGTAAAATAAATAATAGCCTTCCTAACCCTGCCACATCTGCCTGGCTTAGTAGGATCAGATTATTGGTTATTATGGGCTATTTTCATTTAATGGATTCTCAAGGATTCCCCATGAACAATATATGTTTCTGAGTCTGCTTTCGTACAGCAGTTACAGAATTATGGTGCCACAATGAGAGTGAACCTAAGACATGTTCAGGTTCTGATGTGGAATTAGCACAGTGACAAATCTGTATTATGAAAGATCATATCTTTGCAGGAAAAACAATATTAATCATTTGACGATCAGACTACAAACCTCTATAAAGGTACCTCCTTATTTTCAAATACAAATAGATAACAAGGCAAGAAAAGCTGTCTGATCTTTCCTCAAAATGGTTAATTTATATAATTTCTAAGCCCGAATATTACACCATAGGATAAGGGGGACTAAGGTGTCACAGTTTGGGGGAATGCCAACATGAGGGGGAAATGCCATTTCTCTTCACTGTGTGAGTGTGTGTTTGTTTGTCACTACAGCATTGTACTGTCCCCTTGAAGCTGAGCTTAAATTTTGCAAAGCACTTTCATAAAAAAGTATGACTTTTTTTAGTCTTTGTATCGACTCCTAGACTTCAGAGAATCTTAGAAGTCATCTAGTGTCCCCACCAGCCCCCTCCAATCAGGACTTACTTCTTCATTGACGGGCAGTAAAGTCTTACTCTTTAATGGGGAGTGGGGCAGCTAAGGATGCTTTGGGGTAGTTACATCCCCTGTTGTGTGTTTTGAAAGTGCTTCCACAAACAAAAGCAGAATTTACTTCCATAAAGTTCTTCAGTACCCTCAGGAGGAGCAACACAGATTAAATCTAGTCCCTCTTTAAAAGACTAAATAAAAGGCGCACCAGTCCACCCTTGGAAGGATCTGCTCTCCCTAGAGCCAAACATGGCTGTTCATTCAAGCACATCCTTGCCTCGTTTCTCTGACACCCCTTTACAACCTCGTCTTCTCTACCCACCCTTTCATGTTTCGGTTTTCTCATTTTCCTTCCCCTTGTCTTCTCAAACCACACGCTCCCGACTGTCACATGGATGAAGACAACCACTTCTGAATCTCCAACACAGATATCTCTTTCGAGCTCAGCTCCTACCTGAACCACATGCAGGTTCCAAAGGCATCTCAATCGCACAATGTCACAGCAGCGTCTCTCCTCTGCATTCCCAATCTCGATCAGTGTTATTTACCATCATCCAAGGAAGACATTTAGAGTCATAATAAATCCTCTTTCCCCCCTCAATAAATTTCCCTTCCAGTAACTCTACTTCCTAGAAAACCTTTGAATTCTGTTCCCTCTTCTCCATACCTCTCCTCCTACGCTTCAATCTGGTCTCCTTGGTTCCAGTCTCACCTTATTTCCCTCGCCATGGCCAGAGTGATCGTCCCAAAACACAGCAGGTTTGTGTCACATCCATTCTAATCACAATAAAAGAAACTGTATCTAACAAAACCCCCTTTCACATCATGCAAAAACTACCCTTATTGGTCATGTTCTATCGACAAAAAATATGCAAATAAATCGTATTCTTTTTTTTAGAAGAAGTTTGAGTTCAACAAAAGAAACAGTTGTCAGAAAGGAAGAACTGCAGCTTTACAAAACATTGCCACCCAGCTCATCAGTCCTCAGCTGTTAGTAGACAGTAAACCTATGGGAGGAAACTACAGTATCAGACAAAGATTTAAGAGCCCCATAAAAATACCTGTATATTTATTTAAAGAAGACTTTTTCCAGACACTCATACCTGTGTAGAATAAAAGGACATGTTCTGAGATTCTCTCAGTTTCTAAGAAAGAAGTTAATCTTCCATCTCCCCCATCATTAGTAACTCCACTGGACTTTTATGCCTTTCTACACACACACATTATAGAGGGTTCCCATAGAGTTCTCTAGGAGGGATAAATGTACTGAGGAGAAGAGTTTGAAAGGATTGTGATTCAGTGGCAGAAACAGAAACCTTTATTACATTTTTTTTCTTGAGGCAGGTTAGCTTCTATTTCATACAAATTGTCCCGGTCACAAACAGCATCACACTAGAGATGAAAATGGATTCCATTAATCTTCAGTCACTTTTATGGAATAAAGCAGGGTGATTTAATTATATAGTCTTAGGATCGTAAAATTGACTCTCCCTTTCTTGGCTCTTACAATTTTCAGTAAATACACACTAAGACTCACAACTTTGGAGTTTCTTGATGAGTTCCCAAACAAAATATTTCAGATGTGTTCATTTGTCTAAATTTATTTAGAACAAAATATTTAAAGGATGATGATGGAATGGACCCTTCCAGATGAGTAGGATGTCTTGAGTTTTCAAATTTACTTACTTCTTTTTTGACAAAATCCATAGTACGGTCTCACTGGCAGTGGAGTAAAATTAAAGAAAAAGTTCTTTTTTATTATTGTTATTTTTTAAATTGAAATATAGTTGATTTATAATATTGTGTTAGTTTCATTTATTATTGTTATTGGACCTTGAAGAGTAATGAACTCTGAAAAATAAAACACTAAATCATTAACAATAAATAATTCCAGTTAGGTCTCAGGGCTGAAGTCTGAATTTTTTCATCTCAGAAGAACTGACATACACTCTAGAAACAAAACTGGTTTTCTGGCATGTTTATAAGTGTTTATGTAAGTGTGAAGCAATGAGTTTTCTTCTTCCCTTCCTTCAAAAACAGGAATATTTTGGGTTAGATTTGCTGGTGCAGATCTTCAAAGCCACAGTCAGGTGTTGCCAGCAGCTTCTGAATAAGTTCATTTTTACTTGGTGTAGGTTAAAAAAAAATTGGTCCATTAATGAATATTATTTGAATTGAACTTTCATAGTTCTGTGGAAAATCAAGCAGCACACATGTTTTGGTGGCCATGTCACAAGCTCTTCACCCTCCCCAAGGACTTGTGAGGGTGGACATGTTCATGGTCAAGTCACTGCCCCGTTTGTCTACCCAGACGAGATAATCTGGGTCCCCATTATGCAGAAAAATGAAATTTGATACTGTTTCAAAGAAGGAAAAATAATTGCAATAGTTTTTGCTCTAAATTTTGCTATAAAATGATTTTTTAATCCTCTTCAGAAACTCAGAGACTATTTCAGATGCAACAGAAAACTTGAAAAAAAGAACGGAATGGGAAAGAAAGGGAAAGACATCTTTAAACATGACGCTTGAACAACATCAATCCCCTACCTAAACGCAACAAAAAATGAGGACAATAGTTCTCTACAGTGGATAAAAAATAAATAAAACCTGTGAGTGTAAAACAAGAGCACTCTGAGAAGATGTGTTAACAGAGGATTAACCTCTGAAATGCTAATAAGATAGGGAGGAAATGATAAGAAAATTAGACTGCATTTCTCCATGCTGAGCCAAAGAGATAAGAGTGTATCATTAGCCAAAACTTTTATATGTGTTACCATATATGAAAATCTATATACATTTTGCCCTATTTTAAAAAATGGATGTAAAATAGGAACATTTAAAAATACCTCAAAACAGCACTAGTTTCAGATATTTTATTTAACTTTAACCTCTTATCAGGACTCATAACTCATTAATTAAGGATTCATCTCTATATTTTAGATATTGGTTTAAGGCCCCTCATACCACATATGTCAATCCAGGGCTATCTAAAGCATTAATTTAAAATGTCAAAAGTGTAATTTTTCTTTACAGCAGAAGTAGAAGTACAAAAATTAGATCTTTCAATTACAGATGACATTTACCACTCTAATCAAGGTTAGCCTTACATGTGGCTGGGGTCAGAGGTTGAGTGAGAATGATTCTCTACTCCAAAATAACTCTAGCACAGGTCTGCCATTGAGATTTTGCTTCCACCTTGGTAAATACTCCCATTATCCTGGTTCTGAGTCATAACAACCATAATCATAGTTATTGTATTTTATTGTGGATTCTCTATGAACCAAATACTGTGTTCAGCTCTTAATAATTGACATAAATGAGTCCTTAAGTATGGACACTAAAGTCAAGCCCCATGTATTTGAACCCTAGTTCTTGAGAAAACTACCTTACTTGCCAAACTTCTGGTTTTTCAAGTGTCAAATGGGCTTAATAGTATCTAAAATCATAAGGTGGCTGTGAAAATGATGAGAAAGATGATGACCAAGAAAAATTAAACAATTTTCCTAAGGTCACACACAGCTAAGAAGTGGAAGAAACAGATTCCAACCTAGTTCTTATAATTCCAAATTCCCATAACTTTCCACTATATCACACAGCCTCTAAGGGTGCCCAGGATGACATGCAGATAGAAAGTACCAGAGAAGAACACAACACAAACACACACAGTGTTTCTGTTCTTGGGAGGAGACACGGACCTTTTGGGGTCCTGGGATAACCTAAAGAAGACAGATTCTGTTTGACACTCAAAATATTAGGAAAGCATATCGGCGACGTGTTGATCTGGACATCTTGGGAGCTGACAAGGAGTTTCCAACTGACTGTGCCCAGCATATCATAGAATATAAGACAGAAAAAAACTCTTTCTCCCAGTAAAACATTTTACAGTCCACTCCCAGCTTCAGCATCCTTTGAACCCCTCAAATACTTACATTTTATGATAAAAGATGAGGGTACATTTCAAGAAAGTTGGGATAAGTGATGCTACTCCTTGGTTATAAGTTCCACCAGGGCAGGAGGACCATCAGTTTTACTGACCACACTACTCATACTACCTGACACAGGCTGAGTTAACTCTCAATAACTGTTTCTTGGATTGAATTCAATCCAATTGCTACTATGATCTTCATCCATAATGCACAGATATTTGACCCTCCTGTTTTCTCTTGAACTCTTAATTAACTTCTAGCAAATATTCCATTTGTCATGCATTTGGATACCACCCGCATTAAGCATCTGCAAGGCAAAGACCCAAAGCCACACAGATCAGACTTATCAGCCCAAGGAAAATGGAAACATTCCACATCAAAAGGAACGTGCATTATTTTAAATGTTTCTGTTTAATATATAAGATAATTCATGTTGGTAGTGAGATGTAATATTACATGATACTGACCTGGATTTAATGTAGACTTTTCTCCTTCTTCATGGAATCCAGAAAGTCTCTTTTCTTTTTTTTTTTTTTTTTTTTGCGGTACGCGGGCCTCTCACTGTTGTGGCCTCTCCCATTGCGGAGCGCAGGCTCCGGACGCGCAGGCTCAGTGGCCATGGCTCAAGGGCCCAGCCGCTCCGCGGCATGTGGGATCTTCCCGGACCAGGGCACGAACCCGTGTCCCCTGCATCGGCAGGCGGATTCTCAACCACTGCACCACCAGGAAAGCCCCCCAGAAAGTCTCTTTTCTTGGTAAGATGTTACAGTCATCTGAAGAATATGTGGTCCAAAACAGCAAGGGGGGAGGTACAATCCTGTAAGACCAAGTCTCAAAGCCACATGCCACCACTCTGAATCTCTGGTGCCGTCCTGCAGGCTACCTACCACAGCTTTCCTCCATTAAGTCAAGTTTAGGAAGTTGAAATAGCATTGTTCATAAGACTATATAAATGCAACTACCTTTCTGTGAAGCTATTTGGAAATATATGTCAAAAGCCTTTAAAATGTCTATCCTTTGACTGCGTAATTCCTCTTCTCAGAATCAATTCCAAGGAAATAATCACAGATGTAAAGAAACATCTGTGTTATAAGAGAAAAGAAGTTTATCTTTTGTAAATAAATGAATTTTTATAAATAAAAGATCCAGAATAACAAAATGGTCGATTAAATTCAGGTGCATTCATTGATACTAAGACTCACTTTTTTCCAGATTTTAACATCTCTGAAATTGGAATGTGTCTTATGGCAGCTGGCCCCTTATTCTCACCATCAGCTACGAAGTAGCCGCAAAGTAGCTGTCATCCGCAGGCATGCATTAACTTGGTCACAGATGTTCATCTTGTCATTACCTCAAGTGATTGATGTACTTTGTTGGTACTACACATGCTGATTTCACTGCCATTTAAAATGTCTTCAAAAGTGACACTGTAATTCAGTATTGAGATGAAAAGTTATTGTGTACACGAATAGGCATGTAAACAGAGCTGCAGTGGGTAAATTTTATATTGGTGAAGCCCATATTCATCATAGAAGAAATGATCACTTTTCCATATTTTGTTCCAAAGCAAAAAATCGTGTGTTTTATAGAACCTAAGTAGATCAAGCTGTGCTACATTTTGTTTTCTGAGGAATATGCAAAAGAAGCATCTCCTACACGCTAAGTAGCGCAGCTCAAGGCAAAAGCATTGCCAAACGCTTAGGATAGATGAAAGAAATGTCAAAGCATCAAAAGGCTGGTGTAAGCAACAAATGTGTTTCAGGAGATCATTAAGGCTTTGTGACATAGCTTAACTGTAAACATTATTTTCCTTTCGTAGTAGTGTGTAAAATAATTTGTCATACAGTTAATGGCAGCTTAAAATCATTTAAAATAAAGACTTCCTGGAGACATAGAGAAAACTTTGGGCTTAAAAAAATATAAAAGAAGAATACAAAATTGCAAACTCACAACTATGTGAAATAATTTTTAAATAGTGTGGAAAGGTGAAAGAAAATATATTAAAATGTTAAAAATTCTGTAAAGTGAGACTATAATTAATCCTTATTTTCTTCTTCCTTTTTATGTTGCCCAGATTGTTTTTCTTAACTTTCCATGTTTTTTTCTAATAATAGAATGTAAGATTGGAAACGTTTTTCTTTTTTCTTTTTTTAAAAATTGAAGTATAGTTGATTTACAATGTTGTGTTAATTACTGATGTACAGCAAAGTGATTCAGTTATACAAATATATACATTATTTTTTTAAAAAAAGAATGTTTTTTAATTAGTTCAAAATAATATTTAGAATATTAAAAATAAAGGTGGAAATGCACCCTCCAGGGATTCACCACTTCCTTTACAACCATGATTGTTTTTTATCTAAGCCTTTTTTGCATCTGTTTATATTTTATATCCTTATTCTTCTGTGAGATTCATAAGCTTCCAGTTCCACCTCCTGCCAGGTGTTCCTAGATTGGGCCCGTGCATGTCAACCCAATCTATATTCTTCACACCTTCATAATGTTCAATAAAACTTTCTTGGCCTTTGCTATTCCAACCACAAATGCTAATTTATTAAATTTTTTTCTAAATATTGAAGCTCTTTCAGAAAAAGTAAGGATCTTTCCAACTCATCTTTCTTAATACTTATGACTATTTTGAGTTCACTACCCTAGGCTATTCTGAGATCAGGGCTATAGCAGAGCATGTTTATTCCTAAGTTATTTATCCGATTGTGGCATCTTTCCATTTCTTTTCTGTATGACAGAAACTAAGAGGAACAAAAGAGGAACACATCTTTTTTCTGGGTATATTATCAATCAAAGGGCTGTCTAGCTGGTATAGTTTGCAGCCATGGACTTTTTGATAGTAATCTTACTATCATAAACTAGAATTTCTGAGTTTGCTGAGAAGATGAACAAGGAGAGCATAAGGTGAAGATGGAACAGAAATAAGGAAACACAGAGGCTGGATTAAACCTCAGAACCCGGGGACTCTGGACCAGCTGAATTCATGCTGGGGAATGTATCCCCAGGCCCATCTTTTTCTCTGCCCTGGATCTTTCTAAGTTTTACTGCATTTACAAAATCCGTCTCTGTCTTCTCTGGTCTCTCTCATTCTTCTACAGTTGAAAAAAAAATTGTGCCCAAATGCCACAGGCAACCTTGGGCTGCAAACGGGATACAGGATGAGCCCCAACTTCACATGCTTGGGCTCCTCCTCAGTCAATGCTGACAGAAGACTTCCCCCAGAGGAGCATCTCTATTTGTCTCTGCAGTTAGCAAGGTTGCATCCTTTGTGCCTCAGGCACGTGCACACTTCTGTCACTCGTGGAATCTGTGAGTGGCCCTCCTGCAGATGTGGCGAGACTATCAGAGCAATCAGTTCCACAAAGAAAGATCACCGTGCCCCAAACTAAGCTCTCCACTGACGCCATCAATCAGCCAAGTCCTTCAGTCCCCCACAAGTAAACTTATTTGATGGTATAATTATAAAATCATCTAAGCATTTAACCTGCAGCCCATAAGCTTGTTCAGCTCCCTATTTGTGCCCCATCCCACCCCCAACTAGTTAAAATAATAAATAAATAAAATGTGGTTTGAAGCTACTCGCTGACAACTGATAATCAATACCTGACTTGGTCTGAGATTGAAGTTCAAGACTTCACTTTGCCGGAGCTAGACTTTTCCCAGCGACTTGGACACAGAGGCATGGTGGGAAAGGATGAGATGCAGAGATGACACGGCAATATAGAGCTTACTGCAAATCAGAGACACAACACATCAGCTCAGCGTGCGGAGAGGAGCATCCGGAGTGCAAAGTTGAAGGAGATGGGAGAAGGGTGTGCTGGAAGTGTCTCGTCACTGTCACATTAAGACTTAGACTTTGTGGGACTTCCCTGGTGGCACAGTGGTTAAGAATCCGCCTGCCAATGCAGGGGACACGGGTTCGATCCCTGGTCCAGGAAGATCCCTACATGCCGCAGAGCAACTAAGCCCGTGTGCCACAACTACTGAGCCCACGTGCCACAACTACTGAAGCCTGCGCGCCTAGAGCCCGTGCTCCGCAACAAGAGAAGCCACCGCAATGAGAAGCCCGTGCACCACAACGAAGAGTAGCCCCCGCTCCACGCAACTGGAGAAAATCCACGCACAGCAACAAAGACACAATGCAACCAAAAATTTTAAAAAAATTTTTTTAAAGACTTAGACTTTGTAAAGTCAAATCTGCCAAAACTTGTAAAATAAGGATACATCTCATTTCTCTGTCATGTGTGAGATGTTCATTAGCATTTCATGCAGGCAGGCAGAAAATTGCTGGGGAAAGGAAGAAATCACATTCTGAGCTCATCCCCCACCAAGAGCTGCAAATGTGGCATTTCTGCACAGGAGGAAACCATAGCCTGCTGGCAACAGACTCTTCACCAACCCAACCCACAATGAAGACACAAAGCAAGCGAAAGACGCTGCATCTTTACTGCTCTCAGTACGTTGAGAGTATGTATCAGTCTTAGGAACATTTCCTGGAATCATTACATAAACTCTCTTTTCACCTGAAGTACTGTGCTCCCTACCTGAATTCTGTTTAATTCATTAGAACAGAGGTATGATTAACTTCTTTAATGATCAAATATACTAGAAATCTGGGGAAATGAGGAAAGAGGGAAGGAAAGGCATTACCGCATCCAGAGCACTAGAGGGAAGCTGGGTTTCATCTCTGTCTCAGCCCCATTCTTCCAGGACTTTTTAGAAGAGGAGCCCTCTCGAATCACATAGGGCTCCACAGCCCCAAGTGATAAACCAACCTCGATGCTGGACTTGACTTTCATCTTTCAGGTTATGTTGGTACTTGCCACTCTGCAAGTTCCCAGTTATCCATGGCAACAGGGAACACATGAAACAAATGAAGGCAAGGCCTTCGAATACTTTACCTCATCCTTCAACACCCTTTTAGCAAAACTGATCAACATGGAACAAAGTGGACTGTTGGACATTTTACTCCTTCCGCCTTTAACTGCCCTGTTTCTGGTGGAAGAGTAATGAACAGCGACATGGTCTAAAGGCCGAATGTCTAAAGAGGACAAAGTGGGCCGGACTATCGGCACCTGAATTCTGAAGAGTCGGTTTTGTATCTGAGTCACTTCCAAGATGAGGGCATTATCTTGTGGGAGCCTAGACTGACCAGTCTTTGGCCTAAGTAGTGCTTTGCGTTACAAATGTAAGCTGAGGGGGAGGACAAAATAAGAAGCTATTACATTGTCTTAAATGTGTGTCAGAATTGACTTTCTGTCACCTGCCACTAAACACCCTCATGTTGCTGCCCGCAAAGGACTGACAGCTTTCAGCTGCTGCTGTCACCGCTCCTTCCACGCTGACACCTCAGATCGTAGCACCAAACCTTAGCACCCCTTTCTTTTCATATACCAGGATGTATTCCACATCATCCAGTTCTGATGGTTCATCACTTAAAACAACAAAAGCCAAAAAGAACAGCCTGAGAATATTTTTTAGCCGTTGAAAAACCATACTGATGCAGAACATTCAATGACATGGGAAAGTGCTCATCATATAATATTGAATGAAAACACCCAGATACAAAATTATATATGCAACATGACCTGATTTGATTACGCATATATATGTGTGTGTGATTCCAAAATATTAATCTTGATCATTTCTTGGCAAAGTGGTTAAGAGTAATTTTGATTTTCTTCTTTATGCTTTCAAAAATTTACTAAACTGAGCACGTATTATTTTTATAAGCAGAAAAGAAATAATCTTTTCAAACTGCTACACGGAGGTAAGATGGTCCTCAGTTTAAACCTGTATGTTATTGTTTATTTATACCACATTCTACTCCACTAACTTCACTTCCTATCGCCTGGATTCCCCAAGGCCCACGTGGTGCAACTTTGTCTCTGGCATCCGGGATGCAAATGAAGCAGGCAGGCTGACTCCTGGGTGACTCCTCAGTGCGTCGGGTGTCAGGAAGCACAAGCAGCCAGAAGAACTGGCTCCTAGCCCCCATCCTGCCCCCAAGAGTAATCAGCGCCTTGGAAATCCCTGGGCCAAACTCTCCCCATATATGAACTGAAAGATTGGGCCTATCTCACTCCAAATTTCTACTTTCCATGAGCTGCTAGATCCAATTGCAGAAAAATGCTCTAATCTCCATGAGTGTGAGGTTACTGCAAAGTTCTGTGCACAAAGCAAATGATTGTCACGCAACCAGAAGTGGTGAAAGTCAAGAGTCATAAATATGCAGGAGATCCAACACGCTGTTTTATCTCAGAACAAGTCTCTCAGGCAAAATATTCATTGCAGATGTAAATACAGCTCAAATTGGGGGCGGGGGCTCAAATAAAGAGATAGGCAAGGTAGTCTTTGAGAAACATTAAATTATGTAATATTCCAAACATAAATAAGGAGTTAATATTTAAGTTTAATATTTAAGTCTGATAGTCTGAATCATCAGGTGACTCAAGTATAAACACCTGGTATGATTACAATAACCTGATCTGAACAATTAGTCATAGAAAATATAACCCTTAACTTGGATGGGATTACTGACATTTTAAAGCTATACTCTGAAAATTATACAAGCAATACGTAAATTCGCTGTAAAATAAAATTCAAACCATACGGATATACATAGAGTAAAAACTGGAAGTTTTCCTTCAAGTCTCACCCTCTGCCTACCCACTCCTCTACCTACAGGTAACCTGTTTTAGACCTTTTAAAAGTACATATCTTTACATAGTTCTTATCTGTCTCTCCCCAAACACCACAAGAATATCTATAAATATCACAAGTCTTTGTTCTGTCAAATTCAACCAAAAACTTGACAAATTTCTTACTAAAATGGAATAGTTGCTTTTCAAAGAAAAGTCCATTATTTATAGCTTCTAGAATTGATGCTGACCATTATTCTCTATCTCTGCTAAATCTTGTTATCTTTAAAATAATCAGCAAATAAACATGGATATTAGAGGAAGAAATGTTACTAGGACAGCAAGAATAGCACAGAAGCCTCTGCGTGCGCCTCCCAGACACAGGCATATGCCGCCCTTATTAGCTCAGACTCTTAACTGAGCTCAACAGATGCCCCAGGTTAATTCCCATGTGACAACACATCCTGCCTGTGGACACTGCTGGGAAACTGCATCACAACTCTTGCTTCTCTGCAAAACCCAGACAGAGCTTCGGGTTCTAGAGGAAGGATCAGGTATTTTGCAGGTACTAGAAGTCCAGAGATGACACTTAGGGACCAGCCCTTAAGGTTTCATTATTTAAATGCTGACACGGACAATTTATTACTGGCAAAAACAACTCTGTGCAGAGATCACTTAAGTATAGAGCTCACATAAGAGGGGAAAAAAATAAGGAATGAAATACAATTAGCCAGACAGCTTAGACCCTAAAAATTATTACATTAGGCTCAGGAAGGGGAAATGATGCTTTTGTTAAAGTAGAGGAAATACACTCTATCTACTAATAAAAACTATCATTTATTGGTGCTTCTTATTCTAAGCATCTTATGTAAGTTAAGCAATTGAATTTCACAACAAACCCAGACAAAGGTGCTATTATCATATCCATTTTAAAAATGAGGAAACTAAAGAACAAAGAGCTAGTCAGCTTCATCTCGACAGGATCTTGGCTCTCCCTCCTAGTAGCAAAATGGCTGCAGTTGTGTCAGCCTTTACATCTCCTCACCACACCATTCAGAGGAAAGGAAGCCCTCTTCTGGAGTCCACATTCTCACTGGCCTGATTGTGTTACATGCTCTTCCCTTATGGACAGGGAGACTGAAATATTCAGATTAGACTAAGCCAATTAGAACCATCTGATTACATACCTGGAGGTATAAGTAGGATCAGTGTCATCTAAACTTCCTGGGGGATAACGGATGCTGGAGAGGGGAACACCAAGTGTCTACTACAGTACTCGTCAGCCAGAAAAGCACAGAGAGTTTCTCCAACAGTATAATTATAATCATAGTGCAGCTTGAAACTCTTACTCCTATTGGCACTATTTGTTCTGGAACAATATGTCCTCCATGTAGTTACCTTTTTTTTTAAGTCAAATTTTTATTCTATCTCCTCTTCCCCAGAATCCATTTTTCCTAGGGACAATAGGTTTGCAATACACGTTGGGCACTCTTAGGCATATATGTGATAATTATTTTAATTAGAAAATTTGATAGTGCAGAACTAGGACTATCATATACTTTGTGATTAGAGAAAAATCAAGATTTCAAATGAGAAGATTCTTTCTACCTAGTCATCTTATGTATGCGTTATTTTACCCGAGTTATAGAGTTAGTGCTGTAGATTTAGTGCTTTGCTTACACACAAGCAAAGCGCACAAGTGAAATCAAGAACTGTATGAGCCCTTATGAAGTGCTCAGAATTGTTCCTCTGCTTTTATTCTAAACAGATAATTAGCTAACCAGTTTAAAAGATGTTCTCAAATGAAGATGCCACAGTGTTCCTTGGGAGCACATTTTAAAATTTAATGGTCTTCACTATCAGTGTGACGCTCATACTGAAACTAACACTGAATTCAAGTTAATCCAATAAATATTTGTTAAATTTAGGGTACCTACTATGTAACCATCTTGATCATGCCCGTGTCTCAGTAGAAAACATCCTCTACAGTAGCCTTCATAAACTAGAAGACCACAATTGTACATAAGTTGATCAACACATAGGTATCTGAGCATCTGGGCTAGGAAAATAGGCATGCAAACAAGTGTAAAGGTTATCCTCAACCTTACCTCTCCAGGATACATGGTTGAATTCCGTCTTCCTAGTTCTTCATCGTTTCCATGGCCTTTCTCTGGACCTTCTGCTACTTTTCCACAGCTACGATAAATTGATGTCTCCCAATTGAACTCCAAAAATAGAAACAACAAAATGGATTCTAGAAAAAGAAAAGTGGTTTATTTTGAGAAGCAGATTCCCAACCACAATGCTTTTACATTAATTTGTGCTTGAATGGAAAAGAAAAATAAATATAGAACTGAAAAGGTTAACATAAAAGATATCACCTAATAATCCAGGGAGAAACACCTCATATGATTGTTACTAGGGACGAGTAATCCAGTACATCCCTTGGCTAATACCAGCTGTCCGTAACGGAAGCCGACCAGCAACCATTCCCAGGCCTACAACATACACGCACGCTGCCAAGAAGGACTAATTCTATCAAAGCCTGAGCAGCTCCAAAGTTCATTCACTTCTGCTCTTAAAAAAGTTTCAGAATCATTTTAGACCTCTCCAGTGTGATTTAAAGCTCCAGAACAGGCCTATTAAGGGGTGATGGAGGTCATCTTGTTTAATGCAAGAATCCCTCTACACCCATGGTTACCCATCGACCCAGAAATGGGAAGCTAAGCATGGCTGCTCCTATGATTGTCAAGTTCCAAATATCGGGAAGCCATTCCTTACACTAAGTCAAAGCCAAGTCCTTATACCCCTCCCCTCTGCCATTCCTACCAAAATATGTCTAATCCTTCTTCCAATGACAAGCCTTTATTTTTATTTATTTACTTTTTTTGGAGAAACTGTTCATTAAACTTCAACAGAATGACAAAAGAATTTTCTGAACAGAAAATAAATAGCCTGCTATGTAGCTTTTCTCTCATATAACTTGGAGATTAATGAGATTAGATTGGTGAAAATTGCCCTGTTCTCCCCAACCCAAACCAAATATAAACAAACTAATTGAAACGCATCTCATATCTGGTGTGTTCCAACGACTTTTTTTTTTTTCTAAGAAAGTAACTTTAGATTCCTTTCAAAATGTATAGTATATTGAACACCCTTAGAAAAACTACTTGGTGATAGGGTAAGTGGGAATACTTATCCAGAGGTGAATTACAGGTTTATTAATGTAACAATTTGAGACTATCAGCTTCTAAGAAATGAGCAATCAATGTGATTCTGGAGCCCTTTCTTAGAAAAAGATTTCTCCATGCACTTTCCCATCCGTATACTTTTGTTTGTGTGGTTCTTTCTGCTTGCCATGTTTATGACTATTTAGAGAGAACTATTTTATACGAACTCTCTTGGGAAAACCTGACTGAATAGACAAGCCTTTAAATAGAGGAAGTCAGCTATCATATTCCCTTCTTAGTCATATCTCCTCTGTCTTCTTCATAGAACATCCTGCAGCTCCCATATATTTTGTATCATCTTTCTCCTTGTCACTTCGGTTAAGCAAGTTAAGTGATACACAATCTAGACGTTTTGAAAAATGTACCTGCTTCCTTTTCTACCACACTGCTTTTGTTAAAGGTGTTTATATTCATTTTGCAGTCACTCCGAATTAAACAAATAAGTGAACCAGTATACAACCCAATAAGCATTTACCCTGAGGGTGTCCATTTTGTCACAAGTCAACATTCATATGCTTTGTATCTCTTTAAATGATACTCTGCTGATTTCCTCCACTTTTGAGTCTCTCTGTACTCGGCCTTCCTCATTCAGTCATTCTTGCCCAGGAGATTAAGGTCAGGTAGTAAATGCCTCTTTTCTCCATCATCTAATTGATCATGCTGGTGTGACACTTCAATCTCTCCTTCATCTGGAGAAGTGGCCTCATGTTAGATGGTAATGTTGTGGAGGAAAAAACAGAAAGAGAAAAAGCCTATTCACCTTCAGAAAGTGATGGTACAATTTGGGCTTCTCAACACCTGATTATTTTCTAAACAGTAAAACTTTCCATTTATTAAGCCCTAGGTGGGTAAGTGATGCTTTTACAAACAGAGAACATGAGATACCATTTTTCAGTGATTCTGTGGCAATCACACAAATTGGGAGAGATTGAAGTAATGACCAACTATGAAAACCACAGATCTGAGTTCCAAACACAAGGTGCTCTGTCTGCACATTTCTACATTGTTATTTAGATAGGTAATTCTAACATGTAACTCCAAACAGCGGAATTCAGACCTGGTCTGAAAGACCTGGGTTATAATTGTAGGTCAGACCGAAGTATTCAGTATAGACCCAGCTTCTACTGTGTATAGTACCTTTACCTATCTTAACTCAGTTATCCTTCAAAACACCCTGTCAAGACCCAGGAAGAAGGGCTCCATTTTACAGATGAGATCACTGAGGCTTGGAGACCTATGACTTGATGAAGCTCACATAAGTGCCAGGTGGAGTTAAAATAGGAAATAAATCAATCATTGAATCAGGATACCATGCTAAGTATTCATCGTAGTAGGCTTCAGTGTTTATTATAGCCTCTCTTCTCTGAGATCTAATATAACAAAATTAACTTCCGCTTTTACTTGCCCTAGATTTTGACAAGTGACACAAGCAAAAGTCAAAAGAGAAGAAGGATCCTAAGAAGGTTGCAGACATGTGTCCTGAAGGATACGTCCCCAGGGCACTGCCCGGCAGCCAACCCAATCTTGGCTTCAGTGATGAGAAGCCATCACGTGCTCTGATAATGCATGAACACTGCAAGGTTATCTTAGCACCTGCTAGTGGCCACGCCTCCTTCTGTTCCTTGCTACAGAAACCTGACTCTAGATACCTATTTCCTGCAAGCATATAGGACCTTACAAAACACTGGGTCTCAAGACAGGAGTACCCAATGTTCTACCCTCTCTGGAATAAGGTATGAAAACATTTTTTTTTAATGTACCAGTGTGGGGAGGACATACTTTTTTTCTTTCTCATTTTCTGAGATCACTGGGAATGTTCTCACAAACTATTTTGGGAAAAAAAGAAAAAAAAAATCCTTGGGGGGTGCTGTGCAATTTTCCAAATATTTCTGAACCTTCACACCACTTACTCTGGGATTAATCACATGAATATCGTGAATCATTTTTAGGTAATTTAGCACAGAACAATTTTCTAATCTCTGCTTTGCCATTTTCTTTATAACTGTGGGCTAGTGACATATGTTCCTTCATCTGTAAAATGGTGATAATATTAGCCTACTCCAGGGAGACTTTGTAAGAATAATAGAAGAAAAGCCTTTAAGTTCATCTATAGCAACCACCCCCATGGATGAAGATTTCTAAGGGATTTGGGAGGAGTGGGAGGGGACACAGAGGGAGTGGAATGATATAAGGAACTGAGAGAAAGAAGCCCAGCCCACCCCTCCCCCAAGTATAGCATCCCACCCTATCTTTCTCTAGTACAAGCTCTCTCTTACGATCTACTTCTTCTGGTACAACAGTTTCTCCATCACACCTCCTGTAGGTCCCAGGTAACTACAAATCCCATGTTAAGAACACTTGCTTAAGATTTTTCTGGAGCTTCTCACATTTCTATATATGCATTGCTGATTTTAAGACTACCCAAAATATGTGAAAGCCATGGCTAAAGATTCTTTTATTAAGGAAATTATAGTGATGTGGAATCTGTTTTCTTTTCACCTTGGAAACCAAATACATTACCTTCCACTTCCTGTTTTAGGCTTAATATGGTTGACAAGCTCAAATAGCCCCATACCAGTAAAGCAAAAGCTGGTCTCCAGGGTAGACCATCCTGTCATTCTTACATACACAGTCAGCCTTGGAGGGAATAAAGTAATACCCACCACTGGAGAGCTAAGGAAAACAAAAGAGACTAACCTCAACTGAACACCAGTTCAGTTGAACACCAGGCAGAATTGTGAAAAAATTGTGAAAAAATAAAGCCACAACTTTACTGCATTTAAAAGGAAATTACCTAGAGAAAAGCACATTTCTTTTGGTACACCCAAATAAATAACATTTAACTCTATTAGTAACTTCTACTAGTAGTTAATGCCTACTCTCTTCTACTGAAAACACTTAGTTTGCAGACAATTATGTGTATCAGTGCTTATAGGTCAAGACACTGGCAAAAACTCGATTCAAAATATAACAACCTAGACTCAGTTTTTTTGATCACAGATGTCAGTGTTTTCAAAATGCTAGAATATCATTTAATAGCAACCACTTTTTTAAAAAAGAGAACTCAATTGTATTTGTCTATAAATTTAATGTGATAACCCTACTTTTTATTTGTTTTTTTATTTTATTTTTTAATGTTTTTATTTTTTTTCGGTACTCGGGCCTCTCACTGTTGTGGCCTCTCCCGTTGTGGAGCACAGGCTCCGGACGCGCAGGCTCAGCGGCCATGGCTCACGGGCCCAGCTGCTCCGCAGCATGTGGGATCTTCCCGGACCGGGGCACGAACCCGCGTCCCCTGCACCGGCAGGCGGCCTCTCAACCAGTGCGCCACCAGGGAAGCCCCCTACTTTTTAAATTACATAAAATTTTAGTATCTATATTGAATTTGATGAAGATGTTTACCCATAAATATAGCTAAACAACAACGAACTCCTTCTTATAGGAACAAAATCAAGACAAAGGATATACTCGTCATGTATAAAATCTGATAATTTTTAGTTTAGCTTCACAAGTCTTAAAAATGACCTAGACTAGATGATTACATATTCATTCTCCTCTTCCTTTCCAACCACCTGCTTTGTATCATAAGCCATACCCCTCCATGCTTTTGATCCCTTTCCTGCATATGTTAAAAGGCCAGTGGTCCAGTAATTTCAACCCCTCTCTATGTGTTTCCATCTACCTTTTCAACAGTTATCAAATTAACGATGTGTTCATCTCCAAGTCACTACTGAAGCACCCCATAAATCAAGAGATGTGCTTTTGATTCAATACATTACCCTCATTCCTTCTCTGCTAGACCCTAAAGAAGTCATTCAGATTAGGGAAAATTATTTCCAGAAGAGAATCATCAAAGGAGTGTTTCATAGCCTTCAAAAATCTACATCAAATCTGTAAAACTTTGATTGTGAAGTGTTAATTAAGCACTACCATTGCAAGGTACCATTAAAAAGTGGCAAATATCTGTGTATATACACAAATGCATATATATAAAATAAATCAAATGTAAATACACAGGTATAAACTATTTCAGTACATAGTTGTGTGCATGTGTGTTTAATATTTTTGGCAGCTCAGTATCCACTTATCCTTTCTATAAAATACAAATTTCCTTTGGAGAATTACATCTTTCCAGTAGTATTGTTTTAGTGGAACAGTAAATACAGTGCCTGCCTCCCACTAGGAGTGTCAAATAAAACAGCATTCCTCACACTTTCTCAGAAGAGTCAGAAGCCCAGGGAATCAGCTGCTGTCTTCCAGGATTTACATCTTATGTGAGAGATGCTGGGATGGAGGAAACTCTTGAAATCATTCTTTTCAGCTATGGTTCCCTGACATGGTTGTTCCTTATCTGGAAACATTCTCAGCCCTTCAGAGCAACCTTAAGTAATGACTATTGCCAAACCCTGTTCTCAGCTTTCCAATTGATTTGCTGAGCTCCTGGTCAATTTCCAGGATATTTCCCTTCCTAAATTGCCCAAAGTCAGTTTCTGTTGCCTACAACCCAAGGACTCTGACCATTACAGTTACTGATGAAATAAACACTGAGTAGGAACACACATCAAATATATTATTTACATTTTGGGCAATAAGTATATATGGATAGATGCATCCAGTTGATCGACGAGTAAAGAGGATCCAGGGAAGTTGAATTTCCAAGCAGGAAGGCTACCATGAGCTCTCTCCAGGGAAATGACAAGAGCTGAGAAAACATCTTTTTCAGGCATGATACACACACACACATATACTTAGCAATATGTTCTGAAATTTCATTAGTACCTCCAATGCAATATCAATTAAAATTGTCAACAGAGTTTTTCAATGAGAATTCCAATAGTGAAGAAATGAGTCACCTCCCTGTGTTGAAAAATTTTGTACTTCATGCAGCAAGTTTAAAGAACATTTCATCCAACTATTCAATATATGTGTAGATCATTATACTCAAATGGTTAAGGGTATTTCACTGTTCACCCTTGCTATCTCTTTTAATAGCTATTTACTATCCTGATTCCCCTACCTCACCCAGCAAAGAGGGGATTTCTTCATTTTGTTGATGCAGAGCAACAACTTAATGTTGCAGAATTTAAGGTCTTCTCTTTTATAAACTTATAATATCCTTTCTCTCCCTGTGCTGTAAGTCTGATTTAATTATATCCCAGAAATCAGTAAGGGTACTGTTATTGTATTTGCTTGCCCTTAATCCTTATTTGATTAAAGTACCACGTGCTTAATTGGACTGGGTTTACCTCAACCTCCTCAATTCTAAATATCAAAGGCAACAGCGGGACTGCTGGGGTGACTTTAACAGGCACCCTGGACTCAACAGACGGTTCTGGGATAATCAGTAAATCGATATAATCCACAAAATGCCAGTTCCTCTCCTTCGTGCTGCCCGGTACTGCCATGTCCCCCGCATCTCCTCTGAGCACAGGTCCCCTTCTCTTTCAGAGTTCTAGCCAGCAAGGGAAGAGAGATATATATAGGAATCAGGAGGGTGTGTGAAACCTATTATTCCCCATTCTAACAGGCTGGAATCTTTTTCAATCTTGTAGGCCTTTGAAAGACTTCAAGTGCTATTTGATTGAAGCCCTGCAGTACTGACAAGAAAGGGCTCACTAAAAATTTCAGCATTTGAAAAAGAAAGAGAAAAACATAGGCCCCTGTCAACACACATTTTTAAAGAAAGTACATGTATCATTGTGATGCTTTTATTACCGGTGAGTGACCTTTAAGATGCTAGGAGAAATAGAAAAGGAAGGAGGGAAGGGAGAGAGAGAAAGAGAGGGTTGGTTGTCTTAGCTCTACGAGGGAGCAGTATTACACCCAAATCATTTTCCCACCAGCAGACATTTCCAGGGTTTCCATGAATACCAGGCACACCTGTAGCATAGGAGAAGACATTTCAATATCACCCTAAGTGTTAGTTTCCTATAGGGCTGTCATAACAAAGCATAACAAACTGAGTAGCTTAAAGCAACAGAATATTTTTCTTTCACAGCTCTGGAGTCTAGAAGTCTGAAATCAAGGTGTTGGCAGGGTTGGTTCCTTCTGGAGTCTCTAACGGAGAATCCATTCCATGCCTCTCTCCTGTCTTCTGGTGCTTGCTGCCATTGCTTGGCATTCCTTGGCTTGCAGCCACATGGCACTCTCCCTGTGTGCCTCTGTGTCCCTGTGTACAAACCTGCTTCCTCTTATGAGGACACCAGTCATTGAATTAAGGCCCCACCATAATCCAGGATGACCTCATCTTTACTTGATTACATTGGCAAAGGCTCTATTTATTCCCAAATAAGGTCACATTCACAGGTACTGTGGGTTAAGACCTCAACATATCTTTTTGGGAGACACAATCAACCCACAACACCCTCTGTAGTACAAAGTAGCCTTGTGCTACTGCTTAGCTATTCCGTGTTCCTCTTTGTATATTCAACCCTTTCTTGAACTGGTTCTCAGTCACTGTGGGCCTTACATGGATGTACTGTTATATTTTAATTTAAATTTTATAGAGTAGAAGACAATTTGCTGTGAATAAGAGGTGAGGAACATAATCTATCTGGAGCCAAATAAAGACTGCTCACTAGAACACACAGGAATTTTGCCTTGTAAGTATATGAGAGAAGGGCAAGCAATAAGTCCACCAAAATGAACACCACTGGAGCAAACTAGTAAGCAGTGTGAGAAAGGGGAAGGCTTTCCTGGACACCATGAAGCATCACTACACTGTGATAGCAATTGCACTGTAATCGTTGTTTGCTTGCTGTGCTGTTGCGAGACCCTCAATCTCTTGCAGTGTACTGTCAGTCTGTTAATGCCTAGAACACAAAAATGTTAAGAACCTCTGGATTCATTGTTGAGTGTAGATCAAATGCTCCAACTCTAGCTCCACTTCCACTGAAGAATCATAATTTACCAGGTGCTTAACTCAGTACATTGTGTAAAGATGAGAATTTCAGACCTATAAAGGAAATGATTTGAGGTAGCAGAGAACTTTTTCATAATTATTCAGTGATTTGTTCCACGTATATAGGAAAATAAACCCGACTCAGGGCTCGGATAAAATCACCGAATGTCACTGGAAAAAAAAAAAAAAAAAACGGATCCCAAGAATATGAATCTCAAGACATTTGTAGCTTCTGGAGAGCACCTAGAAGGCTCTGGCCAGGCTCTAACCCCCAGCAGGTCACTAAGGAGCAAGAAATCCTGTCACTGGGGATTTGTTCTGAAGATGTGTGAAGAGCTGCTCGATACAATGCAATACCCACCCCCACGTGGCAGCTAAGAATTTATACAGATTCTTTCATCAGATACTTTTCCAGTCGAGAGAGAGAGGAAGGCACCTTTCTGGGACACATAACAAAAGGAGAAGCAAAAGGGACCCAAACAATGTCACCCCTTCCTGGCTGTGCCCAGGGGCTGGTGCTGTAACTCTTCTCCCCATGGAGCTTCTGTACAGCTTGTCCCTAGATGACATTTTCCATAACTTGGATGATGGAGGGGGAATCCATGGGGTATGAGATCTGCACAATTATCTTCTCAGAGAAAATTCATGTTCAGTGAAGAGAAATGAGGGAAAGAGATCTGGGGAAAAGGAAAAATAATGTGTTCTGTTTTTGCTCCAATGATCAACTTCTTCATCCCTCTGCGACCCTAACCTGCTGACTGCCGAGTCCTGTGTGCCTGATCCTGAAGGGCCAAGTGAACGTTAGGTCGTAAAATGAGAGCCCAGGCCCAGTGGCCTTCCATCACTCTGTACAGTCCATAGCAATCTACTCAAGAAGACACTCCCCATGCCCCACTGAGATGCTGGGTCAGATGCAGAAACATCACCAATTAAATGCCAATAAGAGTGTGTAAATTTGTAGATGAGAGGAGGACTCTAGAAATGTGAGTGGTGCTGAATCTCTCCCATCCTCACCTTTCCTTCTCTCTCCTTCAGAAACATCTTCCCTACTTTTCTCCACAAAATCCTCCAACCAGAACTTCTGGGACACTATGCTGAGGCTATAACCAAAATAGCATGTTCTCTTTCATAGGGCACACTGGTGCTGCCAAGTTAGTTACGCTTTTTGGTACTGAGGTGCAGCGAGACCATCTTGTGGCAGAGACCGGTAGTCATTTCCCTCTTCTTTCCTGGGCACACAGCTGGACTTCCCTTCCCAGCTCCCTCGTAGTTAGTTATAGCCACAAAACTGAATTATAATTAGTGGATTGTGAGGGCTGAGTGGCACTCACAGGTCTGGCCCATGAAACTCCTATGCACAGTAACCCATGTTCTTTCTCCATCCACTAGTCTGATGCAACAAATACAACCACTTTGGAAGCCACATGGGGAGGACAGCAGAGCCACAAGATAGAAGGAGCCTGGGTCTCTGAATCACCACTAGGAGCCTCCAATCAAACCCTTTAGGGTGTTACATAAGTGAGAAGTAAACTTCTATTGTATTTGAGCCATTCTACATTCTTTACTCAGATTTGTTACTGAAATGAATCTACCTTAATTAATATGCACCTTCTTTCTGAGTTGCCCACCATGGGGCCTGTGTGCTTTCCTATACTGTCTATTACTAGAGCTTCTGAAACAATACAGCCGGTATAGGAGAACTTGTTCCTTACTGATAATAAAATTTTACTAAACAACAGGCTTCTACATTATTGTACAGAAGAAACAGGGTAAGCTTTAGAGTTAGACTGAGTTTGATCCCTTTTCCATAACATTCTGCCCAGGTGATCAATATCAGCTCACTTTATCTCTCTGACCCCAAACCCTTCTCTGTAATTGGGATCACTAGCCCCAATTAAATATTAGAATAGAGTTGCAAAGCATAATGTTTAAGGGGTAGAATCAAAGCATTTAGCACGGTGCCTGGTACACAGTAGATCCTCAATGACTAGAAGGTATTATTATTTATATCTATTATCATTTACTTGATTGTACCCTTTAAGTATAGGAACAATATCTTATTCATCCTTCTATCTTCAACATCAAGCATGAGTTCCTAGAAGATGTGGATTATGTCTAATTTACCTTTGTACATCTAGAACAGTGCTGATTACTTCAGTGAAAGGAAGCTCTCCTTAGTATTAATATTATCACCAACTGTGACCTCCAAAGCAAGCATCGTGTCTATAAATCTTTCTCTAGAATCCAGGAAGGGGACCTGCACATAATAGGCACTCAACAACAGTAATTAATAAACTAATTTCTCGCTGGCAGGTAGATGATGTGATTCTGGTTATGGGCATTGGTAGGAGGCAGTGATCGTTATATCGCAGATGGGTCTGTGAGAGAAACTAAGTTCCAAATCAGTAGTAGCCTGAATTTTCTAAACCTCCTGTACTACGTATGTGGCATCACTGCCCACCAAAAACAGAACACTCATTCAAAACTAAGCATTCTCCAGTTCCCACTTGCATAAATAAGGCAGACAATGTAGCCTTCCCAGTGGCCTCACAAAGTTGTCATGAAGGTCAAACACCATAACAGATGTGAAATGATATACATATATATAAGGACACTATTATTGTTGTTATTCTCAAAAAAGCCATCTTCTGTTATCTTTGTTATCAGCACTCTCATGGTTTGGATTCTTTCCCCTCATCTGGTAGGATATCCTGTGTCATATTCTCTCCCTGCATGAGGCACGACCATAAAGTAAAATATTAAGACAAATATTCTTATATTACATATTACATAAAGACAAATACTTTTGTTATTAAATTGACTGTTTTTTGGAAACACACCCAGAAATGACTCATCCCTTAGAAAACAGGGTAATAAAGCATTTCATTTTTTCCAGGACAAGACTGTATCACACACAAGTAAGATTAGCAGGTGATAAGTCCCATTGCACTCTCTCAGATTGTTTCAGCAATGAATAGACCCATAAGCAGCCTCTGAAATGAAAAAGAGTAATTGGAAGGAGAAGGTAGAGCAAGAGCTGAAATGAGGAAAATAGGATGAAGTTAAGCTTTGACGTAGCTGGACAAAATGTAGTTCAATTACACTGTATGCATATAAATAATTGCCCTGATTACATCGAACGAAGCTTGAAAGAAGGTTAGATGTATCACCAGGAGAGCTGCCAGGCTTAGGGCCAAATGACCCCATAAAGTTACATTCCCTTGGTGCTTTCTCCAAGTTGTCCCCTTTGGAGGCTCTGATATTTCACGCTGTTAGCACACACAAGTGAATTCATCTCTTGAGGATTTGAGCTCATGGGAGATTGAGGGATAAACAAAAAGGCCAGCATGTGCATTTACACTAAGCCATGTAGCATTCAGGATCCTCATGCATGTGTCCTCAAGCCAGCCCAGCCTCTGCAATTATGAATACAACACGGAACACAGACTGAAAGCAGAATTTCACTTTGTGAGCCTAGCCTTGGAGCTAGCCTGAGGATTCAGATTATATGACTTCTGGTCCATTCATTAGCACAATAGGAACACACCTCTCTCCAGGAGTCCATGCATCAAGTCGGGGAAGATGGGTACCTTTTGCCTTCCCAGGAGACAGCCTGAAATGTCAATGCCAAAGTTGACCTCTCTTGATTCCCTGCATCCCACACTCACCTGTCCTTTACTCCCCCACCTAAATCTGGATGTCATATTCTTTCTCATTCTTCATAATATTGATAAGGTCAAACAAGGTTCTTGAGCCTCATGTTGATTACATGTGAAATGTCTTATTTCTAAGGCTAATATTGCCAATAGATGATCTCAAGGACAATGTGATATTTTTATTCAAGTTGTCACCTCTGCTTAGAAGAAGTAGTGTTACTTTTCCTTAGAGAAGAATGTATTTGGCCTGTTTTTGATGCAAGTGCTACTCATTTGATGGTCACATCTGCAAATCCTCAAGTATTCAACTTTCTTCTAAGAGACAAATATTCTTTTTATTAAAATTACTTCATAAGCACAAATTCCTTGCCAAAGGAAGTCTGAAATGGCAGATTTTGTAACTAAAATAACAACTGGTACCTGAGGCACAAGGAAGTTGTTGAAATAACAATAGACTGGGATTCAGAATACCTGGGTTCTTGACCTTGTGCAGCCACTAAAGCTCTGGGAAGCCTGTTTTTCACACTTTCATTCTCAGTTCCTTATCTAAGAAGTGAGAGATCTAGATGAGATCATTTCCAGAGTTCCTTTCTGCTCTAAATTTTTGATTCTAAGGTACTTGAGCTGACATGCCAGACTACTGGAAAACATTGCTAAGATGGAAGAAAGAAAAGAGCTACCAGTGACTACCTCTTTACCAAGTCTCAGGTGTTTTGCACACAACATTTCATCCAGTCCCTAAAACCACCCTATGAGTAGGTCCTATCATTATCTGCGTTTCGCAGATAAAGAAACTGAGGTCCAGAGCTGTTACGTGATTTGCCCAGTGTTATGGATTGAATGTGTCACCCAGAACTCATCTGTTAAAGCTCTAACCCTCAATGTGATGGTCTTTGGAGGTGGAGCTTTGGGGAGATGATTAGGTTTAGGTGAGGTCATGAGGGTGGGATCACTCCCCATCCTCATGATAGGATTAGTGCCCTTATAAGAAGAGACCAAAGAGAGACTCCCCCTCCCCCTGACCTGCTCCCTCTCCCTCTCTTTCTCTCTCTGCCATGTGAGGACATAACACTACAAGAAGGCAGCTGTCTGCAAGACAGGCATTGAGCCCTTACCAGGAACCAAATCAGCCAGCACCTTGATCTTGGACTTCCGGCCTCCAGACGATAAGAAATAAATGTTTATTGTTTAAGCCACACAGTCTGTGGTATTTTGTTATAGCAAGCTGAGCTAAGACACCCAATGCCCTATAGTTAGTACAACGTCTGAACCCTGTGCTAAAAACAGAGGCTGAATTAAACTACAGAAATGTCTGAAGAAATTGTCCCCAGGGCAGTCAGCTGAATGCCAAGAGTTCCCATTCTTGGGTGCTGCTTCTCTGAAGGCAGGATTAAAATTAATTAGTGTCAGTGCCAACCCTACCCCCAACTGCATAGCAAATGACCTAGATGGTCTGATCTGAAGGACAGGCATCTAGAGGCAGCCTTGTAGAGAAGTATCTCATTGGCTCAGGAGCTAGTAAGCGGGGCACCTGCTAAGCCACTGTTCGAAAGTCCATTCTTCAGGAATAAGGGCTGCTCTCTACCCGGGGCTCTCTTTCAAAGGGCAGACTCCACTGGATTGGGACGCAGAAGCTCATTGCTCCAAGCTGGCCTCTTAGGTGCAGTCGGCAAGGCAAGCAAGCCGCAGATGGCGAGAGAGAGGGTGGGGACTGGGAGGACAGAACTGACAAGAGGGAGGAAAGAGAACGAGGGGGAGGGCAGATGAAGACAACCCCCTACTTCTCCCTTTGCTGGGATCAATCCTAGAGTACAGAATTCTGCTCCAGACTTGAGCGCGGACGCTGACGCCATTATTTACAGCTTACAGCCTCCCAAACCAGGTGGCACTACTCATATGGGAAGGGCACCAGAAGAAGCAGGGAGATACGATGGTGGGGACATTACTACCGCAGATGGTGGCCATGCAAGCTGTGGTGGCAGCTTGTTCAGAGTGGATTCTGTTCTGCTTTCATGGCATCTGTTTCCAAGTTAGGGTTGAGCTTCCAGGTCTGCTGACTCTGTTCCGCTTAAATCCAAGTCGGTGGCGGGCACCACATCCAGACCTCTCAGCCCTCGGGCAGGCTGCCTTGAGCCCAGGCAAAAAATGAAATTTTCCCTTCCTGCCTCATTAAAGGAACCATCTAAGTTCACTTCTCTAACAGAAGCAATTTGGGCTGAATTGAGTCTTGCGCAGTAATGAGCAAAGGCATCAAGTTCCACGATCCTTCCTCTGGCTCAGTAACAAATGCACTGGAGTAAGAAGGAAATCTCTACACACGTCCTTACTCCCGTGGGGAATCTGCGACTCCATCTGCCGTTTCACATGCTAAGGGCCGTGGATGGCAGCCGTTTCTAAGAAACCATTTAGAAAAGTTTTTTACAGGCCATACTTTGCACGTTTATCTCCATTAAGTATTTCGCTAGGCACCAGGCAGAGAATACCATGGGTCACAAAATCTCCTCGCTGTGTTTAGCTGTATCTGTATTCAAGCGAGCAAGCCATTCTGGAGGTTTCATCTGGAATATCCAGATAATGAAGCTGCCACATTAATGAGATGTTTCTTATAACATGTCTCTTAATCTAGTCTTCCATCACCCACGTGTTGACCCAGCTTTCATTTCAGCCTCTTCAGTCCCATCTCAGGCACCAGACTTGTGGTTCAAGTGTGGACTTGTGAGGAGGAAACTGTGAGAATGAGATCATAGGTTTAACCAAACCTCACTGCCTCAAAACACAATGAGCCACTTCTGGCAGCCTGGCCAGTCCAACAGGAAGGCCAGCGGCTGAGGAACAGCGCCAAGCTTTAGCTAAGCACTCAAGTGTTGAAAGGTTTCATGCAAAAATCCTGAAGCAGAGCAGTGGAATCTTCCGGGAGTAGAGCCCCCTGACTCCTGCCCTGGAAATCGTGCTCATTGGATGGTTTCTGGCTCCCAGCAACCCGGCTCAATTTCCATCAGGCAAATAGAAATGAGCGCAAACTTTCCGCTGCCCCATCCTCCCCACCAGGGGTTTGCAACAAGCTCTGACTCCTCTCAGCACCCTCTGCTCCACACAGAAGGTGGGTGGCAAACAGCCAGGCTCTGGGCTGGGTCAGGGGAGCGGAGACTCAAGCAGAGCCCTGGTTCTGTGTAACAGGAATGTGGGCCACCGTGGCGGCGGAGGGGGGATTTGCGGGAGGTTCTAAGTGCCCTTAGGGTTCAGTTTCAACAGAAAGGAATCTCTGTCCACCTTCATCATTTACTGATGCCAAAACTATCTTGGTGGGGTAGTGGGGACCCACAGTTACACAAAGGCAGAGCCAGGACTAGAATTCAAGGCTCCTGATGACTGTCTGTCTACTCCTCCTCTGTCTCCTGGTGCAAGGGATGAGAAGAGAAAGAAGGTAAAGAGGGTCCTGGAGTGGAACAATTTGAGAACGTCCATCCAAGGGTTTTCTGAATCAGAAGTTGTGCAGTTTTGATCTGTTCTGCCCAAAGTCCTCACGAGGTATCTGACTGGCTCCTCCAAAGACCTGTCCTTATCGAGTGGTGCCAGCTCTGGATGCAGGGGAACAGCAACAGAGCTCAGCTCAGTCCCCAGGCACAGAGAAAGAGCCCTCTGCCTCCCAGGGCCTCTTTCTTGCAGGCTGGGCAGCCTGCAGCCACAGTGGAAACAGGCGGAAACCTAGAAAAGGGAAGCTGTGGTTCAGCCCCAGCAGACAAAATGCAGAGATGCAGCATGGAGGGCTTTCAGCTAACCCACAACTGCAGAGGCCCCTGCCCTACTGCCTCCACGGGTGCTGTTCAAAAGCCAGTGTGAAAGCAGGTGAATTCCCCTGCCTGTGGCAGAAACCGTCCCATTAACTCATTGTAAAATGGGGCTTTGAGAGTCTAAAAATAAAAGCGCAGTTTCTTCTTCTATAGATTGTGGATCGACATGCAGCACAAAAGCTAGATTTTAAGCCGGGGATCATGCCATCTTTAGGAAACGTGCATTCATACTGAAATCCAAGCCTCCAGGATTTTTCACGTGGGTCCTCCAGATGATATTCCTTGTTTTGTCCCTTCTTATGTACCGAGATAACAGTAATCACTCTTTGTGGTCCATGCCAGCTACCTCAAATACATCAGACAGAGTACATGTTCTTATTCCCATTTTACAGATGAATAAAATGAGCCCGAGAGTGTCTGGTTGCATGATTTGCCCTGGATCGTACAGCTAACAGGTAACAGGGCGGTGGCTCAAAACCAGGCCTGGACCTGGAAGCTGGGCTCTTTCCACCCATCTCAGGTGCAGCTGGCCAAATCTCACAATCAGTTCAATCCTATTCTCCGTAAAGCTGATCACGTAGAACCCCTAGTACGCCCACCCACCCCACACTCTCCTGGACCACTAAGACTCAGCAAAGGTGAACTCTACTCTCACCATTCCACTGAATGCTAACCGGAAAAAGGCGAACTACCTCCTTTTCTTTGAGATACCTGAAAGCTCTTCTGATATGCCAATCAGGGGTCCACTTTGTAAGTGTGCTCCCCATGCTGTCTGCCAGCAGGCTGGTTTCATCTTTCTCTAATACCTGTACATTTGTGGCCATACTGATGGGTTTACCTGAGGTTACAATCCTAGACAGAAGGAACCTAGACTGTTTAATTTTTGATTCAGTATCAAATAGGAAGTCACTTAGAATTAGGTCTTTAATAAATGTTTGCTCTCTAACTGGAGATAGTGGTGATGATGATGATTTAGGATGATGATGACGACGACGGGATAAAGGCCTGTGAGGCTCTGGTCTGTAAAAAGCATCCAGAGTGCTTTACCAGAATTATCTCTTGAGATTTCCCAACAAGTTGCAGTAGGGGACTCAGCGGACACGGGAAGCACAGTCTCTGTGAACTGGTTTTCTCTGGTGGTACCAGATACTGGTTAGGGTCTCCTCTGTCCCAGGGCACTGAATGCGGGGACAGAAGAGGCTCGGAGGCTGTGGAAGGCAACCGCTTCAGGAAGAGTGCCTGTCAGCACACGGAAGCATCACCTGCTCCCGTAACAGGGAGCCAACCGTGTCTGAGTCATCAAGCTCACAGCCAAACGGACAGGCTGGAGAAAGAAATCAACAAAACCTTCACGTTGGTGCATGGATTACTGGTTCGCCTGATAACACGCTGAGCATGACTCAACGCGGGGGACGCTGGAGGAGAGAGCCCGTCCCCCGGGTGAGCCAGCTGCGTGTTGAGGTCTTCTCCCAGAAGGCTCTGCGTCCCATGATCGAGCCCACGAAGCAGAGTCAGTGTGATAGCACGGAGCCTCCCCCACAAAGGGTTAACAGCCATAGCTGTGGTCTGAGTATAAAATGGGGGCAGAAATAATAGGGATAAGAAGAGTGGGGACACTCTTGAGCCAGGATGGGACATCCTCCCGAAGAAGACACTCAGACCCTGGCTGTGAATAGCTTTTAAGATGCCCCGAAACTGTTCCCCCAGGTATTCTACATCAGTCAAAAATTACCTTTAGCTTCTAAAGCAATTAAGTGACTGTAAATAAAGAATACAGGGCTTCCCTGGTGGCGCAGTGGTTGAGAATCCGCCTGCCGATGCAGGGGTCGCAGGTTCGTGCCCCGGTCCGGGAAGATCCCACATGCCGCGGAGCGGCTGGGCCCGTGAGCCATGGCCGCTGAGCCTGCGCGTCCGGAGCCTGTGCTCCGCAATGGGAGAGGCCACAACAGTGAGAGGCCCACGTACCGCAAAAAAAATAATAATAAATAAATAAAGAATACAAATAGCTTATGTTATGCCTTGAGTCAATATATCATACACCCCAGACTAAGAGCCATCTTGCATTTAGGACATTTGTTTTTTATTGCATCTGTGGCTTGCTGAGTGCTTTCAGGGAGAATAAATAAGGCTTCGAAGGAATAGCACAGAAAGTTTATAAAGTGGAAGTCTTTTTTACTTTTAAAATAATTTTAGACATATAGACAATTATTTGTCAATGGTTTGTAATCTTTTAAGAAGATGTACATTTTTTGGAAATGAAATCTTTAATATGAATACTTTCTGGCTTACTTTAGAAATAGGACAAAGAAATTAACCCACAGATTCATATTTCAACCATCTCTAGTCGTTTTTGTTATTTTATTCTATAGTTCATGGAGATGAGAACTGGAAAATAATTAAAATGTGTTTTTTAACTCATAGATCCTTATTCCGTTTTAACTGCGGGTAAAGATGACACCCTATGGTGAAGGCATTTTATTACAGTTCAGAAGGGCAAAGATTGTGCGAGTTATGAGCTGTATGGGGTGGGGGGCGCTGAAAGATGCATGACAATTAAATTCAGAAATACCCATCATTCCTTGCATATGGTACTGAAACAGATAAGTAACCCTCATGTCATTCTCTGCATTTGCTTAAATAAAAGGCCTTGGCTTACTAGAAATATTGAATGTTGTCTTTTATATTAGAGCAAGCGTTAGTAATGATACCACTGTCTCTGCACTTGAGGTCAGTTGGAAAGATGAGCGTGCCAGTTGCTAAGTGATGAACTCTGAGCCTTCCTTCTCTCGGACACCCACACACCCACATGCAAACAGTGAGCAGACCTGCCACATGGTCTCAGAGCTGCAGGGGAGAGCACACAGTCTGCAGCCAGCCCAAGCCCAGATCCTGACTCCACCACTTACTAGCGCTATGGCTTTGACCCGTTGCTCAGTCACTCACTTTCTGCCTCATTCTCCTCCTGTGAAAAGAGGGGCTAGCAACACCTCCTGTTATGTGGGTTCCTTGAGTTATACGGAAAGCACTCGGAACAGTGTCTGGCACATAATAAATGCTACATAGCAGCAGCTTTACCGATGATAAGAATCTGTTTTTTCAGATCGGTACCTTCCTTACAACCCCCACTTCTACTCCTCTCCAGCTCCTACACCCACCCCTCTCGAGGTCACCTGCAATGAGTAGGATCCTAGCTGAGCTTCCTGCTTCTAGTATATTCCACGCCACCCACCTCCAGTTCAAATCAAACATCCCCTCCTTTGTGGCTCACGCTACCCAGTAGACACTTCTATTACAGCACCTACTGCACTTTTGACCTTATTTATCTAACTATATTCATGTGTAGTGGAGTTGAAAAACACATTTAAAAAATTATTTTCAGTCTTATTGAGATATAATTTTTATACGTGACGGTATGAGTTTTAAATGTACAGAATAAAGGTTCGACTTATACTGTGAAATGATTACCACAGTAGGTTTAGTGAACATCTGTCATCTCATATAGAAACAGAACTAAAAATACCTTTTCCTCGTGATGAGAAAACTTAAGATTTACTCTCCTAAAAACTTTCATATATAACACAGCAGCATTAATTATATTAATCATGTTGTATGTTACATCCCTAGTACTTATTTATCTTATAACTGGAAGTACTTTGACTATCTTCCTCCAAGTCCCCCTTCCCTTATCCCCCAATCTCTGGTAAACACATTTCTGATCTTTTTTTCTATGAATTTGGGTTTTTTTTTTCTTATTTTAGATTCGACATATAAATGAACTTACATGGTATTTGTCTTTATCTGACTTATTTCACTTAGCATAATGCCTTCAAGGTCCATCCTGGTATGTTGTCACAAATGGTAGGATTTCCTCATTTTTATGGCTGAATAATACTCCATTATACATATATATGTTTTTATATATGTATATATATATATATATACATATTCTATTAATATTCCTATATATATATACACATTCCATTAATATTGCATTATATATATGTGTATGTATGTGTGTGTGTGTGTGTGTATATATATATATATATATATATATATATATATATCACAACTTCTTTATCTATTCATCAATCGACAGACATTTAGGTTGTTTCCATGTCTTAGCTATTGTAAATAAAGCTGCTATGAACACAGGGGTGCAGATATCTTTTCGAGTTAGTGTTTTCATCTCCTTTGGATATGTTCCCAGAAGTGGGATTGCTGGGTCATATGGTAGTTCTATTTTTAATTTTTTGAGGATCTTCCATACTGTTTTCCATAATGGCTGTACCAATTTACAATTTCACCAACCGTGCACAAGGGTTCCTTTTTCTCCACACCCTTGTCAGCATTTGTTATCTCTTGTCTTTTTGGGGATCATTCTAACAGTTGTGAGGTGACATCTCACTGGGATCCTGATTTGCATTTCCCTAACGACTAGTGATGTTGAGCATGTTTTCAGGTACCTGTTAGTCATTCATATATCTTCTCTGGAAAAATATCTGTACAGAAGCTTTTTAGTTTGATGTAGTGCTTTAGGTGTCATATCCAAAAAAAAAAAAAAAATCATTGCCAAGACCCATGTCAAGGAGCTTTTTTCCTACATTATCTTCTAGAATTTTCATGAAAAACACATATTTTGAGAGCTGATATCAGAAGCACACTTAGATAGGAAATTGTCTTCACTTAAGAAAAATACCTTGACAGGTAAATTTTGGCAGGAAAGATGAGTCCCAAAGACTCTGACTGTAATGAGAAAAAGAAAGAGATCTAGTTCCTCTGCATGAGAGGGACACATACATTTGGAGATCAGGGTGAGCAGAGAAGAATAAGTCGGGTAAATGGGGCAAAGGTAGTCAAACAACATGAAAAAAGATTTCAGCTTGCAGAAAAAGGTGGCCAGTGAGAGACTCCTGGTGACAGGAGCTGAAGGACATTTAAAACAGGAATGGGTCATCTTTAAGTTCAAATTGTTTGTATTTATGAGACGTGAGAAAGACCTAACACTTGGGTAAAGCCTGATACACACACAAAGGGTTTGTGTTAAGTGGTTTGGCATCGAATCAAGGAAACGAAGCTGAGTTCCAGGTAGGAGTTAAGATGAAGTAGAGGGAAGAGGGGAACCGTGGAAATGAGATAGAAGTGAATGTAGGAGTTCAGAGGCTTACAGCTTGGAGCCAAAATGAAAATATATACCTTCAGGAATTTGCAGAAATCTTGGTCGTGAGGTTGGGCTTCCCAGCATACGTGCAGTGAAAGGCTCAAGGCCATATTATTTAAATCCCAAAACCCAAGTGTCTTGGCTTAGGTCTGCCAAGAAGCAGACATGATTGGACAGTTTAAGTGACTTACTGGGGAAACACCTGTGAAAGAGTAAGGGGAGGGAGCTGGAGAGGGAGCTCTCCAGAGAGAGAGGCAGTTCCGACACTTATGAAAGAAGAGGGGCAAGGAAGGAAAATTGGGTGGAAAGAGCCTCAGATCACAGAGCAGTTCTACAAAAGATCCAGCCAAGTTGGTGGAAAGTCCTCAAGTCAAATACACTGTTGGAGGAGTCCTGAAATAATGCCTGCACCATGCTGGTAGCAGCCCACCAAAAGTGTGTACTCGGTGCAAACGTGATAGTAGATCCAGGGTGGGCAGCAACTGGGGCTGTCAATTAGCCATGCTCCCAGAGCAGGGCATTGGAGCTGCACATTTTCATCACCAGCACCCAGAGGTACCGCAGCTGATAGGAATCATGCCTGATTCATCATTGGATACTCAACTGCTCAACAAATGTTTGCTGAATCACTAAAGTGATCCAACCTGCACATCAAACAATCATCCTGAATAATCTTCCAAACCAAATGTTGTGCACATGAGGATTCATGATGCTATTCTTTCTATTTTGTGTATTTAAAATTTCCCTTAATAAAAAAAGTTTATTACAGGGAATTCCCTGGTGGTCCAGTGGTTAGGATTTGGTACTTTCACCGCTGGGGCCTGGGTTCAATCCCTGGCAGGGAAACTGAGATCCCATAAGCTGTGCAGCACAGCCAAAAAAAGAAAGTTCATCACAAATATTATTTAGAAACATTATTGTGTTTCCTCAAAAAATTAAATATAGAGTTAATTAAATCTAGCAATTCCATCTCTGGGTATATACCCAAAAGAATTGAAAGCAGGGACTCAACCAGCCCTCTTCATTCTCAAGTTCATAGCAGCACTATTCACAATAGCTAAAAAGTGGAGACAACCAAAATGCCCATCGGCAGAAGAAGGGATAAACAAAATGTGGTATAGGCATACACTGGAATATTATTTGGTGTTAAAAAGTAAAGAAATTCTGACACATGCTACAACATGGATGAACCTTGACAGCATTATGCTAAGTGAAACAAGCCAGTCACCAAAATGCAAACACTCTACAGTTCCACTTACATGAGGTAACCAGAGTGGTCAAACTCACAGAGAGAGAAAGTAGAATGATTGGTATTCATCGGGAACTGGGCGGAGGGGGAAATGGAGAGATAAGGTTTAATGGGTACAGAGTTTCACTCTGGGGAGAAGAAAAAGTTCTAGCAATGGATGGTGGTGATGACTGCACAATAATGTGAATATACTTAATGCCACTAAAGCACACAGCTAAAAATGGTTAAAATGGTGAAGTGTATCTTAGGCATATTTTACCACAATGAGCCTCATGGCATGTGGGATCTTAGTTCCCCAACCAGGGATCGAACCTGTGTCCCCAGCAGTGAAGCTCAAAGTCCTAACTACTGGACCACCAGGGAATCCCGAAAAAAATATATTATTCAGAGGATATATCTGACAGGGAGAAAAAGGTAAACGGGGCTACTCCACGTGACCATGTGGTCTCATGGCCCGAATCCACCTCTTTGCCTCCAGACCCCTAATGAAGTCAGTACGGCTCCCGACTTCTCCTAGCCCAGCCATTTGGCTGGTGGGCTGGGTCCAGGGCCTGTCCCTAATTGTTCTCTTCCCAAAGTCTGCTTAGGGCAACTTCTCAGACTCTACACGGGAGCTTCCTCTCCAAGCAGCCATTCCCAGCCAGCTGATCCCACCAATGGCCACAAAGCCCAGGAGTCTGTAGCTTCTTAAACCCCAGACGCTGGCCCTGTGCTTTGGCCCCTTTAACTGAGCTTTTGCTTTTTAAAAATAAAAGTTAACGTGTTATGGTAAAAGTAGCTTGATGGCATGTCTCTCCCTCAAAGACTTCTGCCAGGATGATGGAGTGAGAAAGAAAACCCAGGTGAGAAGCAAACTGAGTCTTTGTCAGGAGGGTGCTACAGTGGGCTGGCCCCAGGGGGTGCCTGTTCTCCGTGTTAACAACAAACAGGATAAACGGAGGAGGGGGCAGGAGGCAAGCCTGGGTGTGCCTTTGGTACCTGCTTCCCCTCTTCCTTTGCTCCTGCTTCTCACCCCTGATCATGACACCCTTCTCGCTTTCTACTCTGCTTCAGGCACTAAATGACTGCAGATACCCTGTCCTTCTCTCCATTTCCATCTTCCTTCCTGCACATCTGTCCATTCACTCTATTAATTTTATCATTCTAGAAGTTCCAAGTCATCAGGAAGCCTGAGTTCAAGTTTGGGCTCCACATCCTATGTGTTCGAGGCAGTGATCAAGTGTGTCAAATAAGATAATATGAAATCAATAGGACATGTGTGATCAATAATGCTTATAAAGGTGGCAAAGACAGCTAACCCAAGGCACCAAAAAGCCTATAAATCACCTAGATTGATTTATAGATCAAGGCACCTGGGTCTATAAATTGTTCAGAAGGTCAGGGGAAGAGGACAGAGAGGGCATAGGATGTTCATATAAAGGATGCAAAAGTGTGGCCCTTCCCTACAGTGATGATACCCAAGAGTACCTGACCCCCTCTGCCCCCTGAGCCACTTGGCATGTTAGTTTCCTTTTAGGTAATTCAAAACCAGTTCTAAATAGTTTAAGCAGAAAAACATATGATTAAAAGAGATTAATTCACTTACAGAAAATTTAGAAAAGCCTCTCAGTAGGCTTGGGGGCTAAGCAGCCAAGAAAATGCCCCAAATCACATTGAATCAGCCCGGTGGTTACAGAGAGCGAGGCGACCACAACCTACACTGCCAGCGTGGGCACGCCAGGCTCCCCTTCACTCCTCTGCAGCAACCGTCTCCAGAAACTGGATGCTCTTCTCACAACACTAGCCAAAATGCACCTCACACCATCCCTGGCTTCACCGGCTTCCAGTTCAAAGTCTGCCTGGTGGGACCCACGTCACATGCCTGTGCCCTAACTGGAGGGATACTGGGCAAGGGCCGGGCGCACTGGTAGGCCTCTTCATTGGGGAATTCTCCACTCATGGGCACAATATTCACAGGTCCTACTTATGACTGTTGAGCCCTCAAAAAGAATGGAGGGGCTTTCCTGGTGGCGCAGTGGTTCGGAGTCCACCTGCCGATGCAGGGGGCGCGGGTTCGTGCCCCGGTCCGGGAGGATCCCACCTGCCGCGGAGCGGCTGGGCCCGTGAGCCATGGCCGCTGAGCCTGCGCGTCCGGAGCCTGTGCTCCGCAAAGGGAGAGGCCACAACAGTGAGAGGCCCGCGTACCACAATAAAAGAAACCAATAGAAACCCCAGTTTATCAGAATTAAGAACAAGAATTAAGAATAGGACTTCCCTGGTGGCACAGTGGTAGAGAGTCTGCCTGCCGATTCAGGGTATACGGGTCCATGCCTCGGTCCGGGAAGATCCCACGTGCCACGGAGCGGCTGGGCCCGTGAGCCGTGGCCGCTGCGCCTGCGCGTCTGGAGCCTGTGCTCGGCAACGGAAGAGGCCGCAACCGGAGAGGCCACAGCAGTGAGAGGCCGGCGTACCGCAAAAAAAAAAAAAAAAAAAAAAGGAACATGTACCTGGGGGCACTGCGGCCACCAAAATGCCCTCCTACTTCTATTACTCCACAGCAGTGTCTCACATAAAGCTTTGCTACCTAGAAAATGAGATTCTGTCCTTGCTAAGATATTAAGAAAAGCCAATTACATAGACTCAAAAACCCTCACTAGTACCAAAAGTACCCACAACCTTCAGGAAAAAGAGCAAAGTCCTTAGACCACCATTCAAAGTCGTCCACAACAGGCTCCCGGTCTGCCTTTCCAGCATCTCCACTTAGCTTCCAAAATTCTCTACCCTCCCACAGCCATACTGGTGAGCTCTGGCCGCCCATCCTGGGACCCAGCACGTGCTTTCACCTTTTTTCATATCCCTACAGGGCCAGCCACCATCCGCTCAGCCTACCCAAACCGTATATCCCTCAACACACAGCTCTGGTTCCACATCCATCACCCTCCATAATTCCCTAATAGGAAGGACTTCTCCTCAAACTCCAGTGGTATGTAGAAAACAAATCTGTGGTTTCCAAGGAGGAAGGGGGGGGATAAATTGGGAGATCGGGATTGACATATACACACTGCTATATATATAAACTAGATAAATAATAAGAACCTACTGTATAGCACAGGGAACTCTACTCAGTACTCTGTAATGACCTATATGGGAAAAGAATGTAAAAAAGAGCAGATATATGTATAATTGATTCACTTTGATGTACAGCAGAAACTAACACAACATTGTAAATCAACTATACTCCAATAAAAAATAATTTTAAAAAACTCCAGGGGTAACTATTACCTCATACTCCATTGTCAGTAGGTCATGTACCATGTGACATTACTTCTATCATTGTCTCAAACTCTTCTTTGTGTCTTTTCTTATTTATTTATTTATTTATACATAAATACATCTTATCTCCCCAATCAGCCACTAAAGCCCTTAATGGCAGAAGCTCTTGTTAGATTTCTTGGAACACCCATAGCATTTCACATGAGGCTCCGTTCATTGCAGGCAGTCCATAAGATATGTGACTTTAAATTTACTTTACTCCACAGAGTTTTTACTTATCAAAGTGACAATGTCTATATACCCTTGCTTCTTAGCATGGCCCTGCTCTGCATGCTGACACTTGTGCACTTGCTTAAGTATAACATAGGGAGGAAGAAGTCAGCAGTGGATTCTTCCCCAGCAAGCATGCTGGCAGCAACAGAGATAACACCTCAGCATCTCTCATTAGTCTGGACACATTGGCCCAATATAATATTTACCGGAATAGTGCTGATTAGGTGTTAGGTATTCTGAGAGCTCACAAATCCTTGTGGCAACTCCATCAAGTAAATGACATTATTTCCATTTTACAGATGGGGAGCCTGTGTAAAACTCAACAGGGGTCACATAGCATGTATGGGACAGACCCAGGATTGAACCCAGACAAGCCAGTTCCAGAGGCAGTGCTTTTAACTACTGGCTAGTGACCAAGATACCCTCTTTCATATTGCAAACTTAATCATGGTGTCTACAGAAAGAGTATATTCTAAGAATTTTAAAGAAAAATTTCACAAAACATTTTGTTTCAACATGGAAAATGGTTCAACAGAAGAAACCTTACCAATATTTCTCTGTTTCTAATTTTACTTGAGGGGACTTCAGAGAGCACATGCTGAACTTCCTCTCACCCTTCCTAAAGAGTCAAGTCAGATAAAACAGGTGAGAGAAACATCTGCCTCTTTGTGGCACAGAGATTCATGTAGAAACATCTCATTCATTCAAAAGTGTCTATGAAGAAACCAAACTTGCCCTCACCTCTTCAAATTAATGGTGTGCTAATCATTCTATCTGAGGTACGTCTGAGAATAAACTCCAAAAGCCTCAGGTTTCAAGAAAATACTACGAGTGTGGTATAGATGGGTATCTACATCCTAGAAATCAAATACTAATTCAAATATTTATAACAAGAGTTAATGGGCAGGTTAACATTTTCTAGTGGCCCAAGTCAAAAACCCTTTTTTGCCTTCTTTTTCATTCTATTATGCTCTGTTCATCCAAGGAGAGTATTATTGGTAATTTCTTGCTAGGTGCTTGACTCTCTTCTCTCATCAGAAATATAGTTGACTTTATTTTTCCTACCTCAGTGTTTCCTACACAGGATGGTAAGCTTCTAAACATCAGTGTCCAATTAAAAAGTAAGATCTCAATAATATGCTTTCAGCTTTCACTGGGGAAACTATAAAATTACAGAAAATCCATTTACTATGGGAATGTTGTGCCTTCCCTCTTCTGGTGTTTTCTGGAAGCAGGTACCACATGAGAAAATGTCTCTAAACTTTTGTTCTACAAAAAGTTTTGCCTCAAAATCGTTTGTCTTACAAACAATGAAAAGCGATCATGTTTTTTTATTTTACCTTGGCCACCAGGAAACTCAGGACCAATTTCAGGCCAATCATATTTATCAATTTTAGATACAACTAGAATTGAAGCCATTTATGACTCAGTGGGCCAGTTAACAATTTATTGCTTCTCAGCTCTAAATGCATCCTTTTTGTCTGCTCAGTGCCCTTTAAATGTTTTTCCTTTGTCAGCTGGCCCTGTTAACCTTTATCAGCCTTGGGCTCTGGAGAGACAGTTCAGGATGAAAGGATTTTGTTTCCTGGTCTGGTGCCTGCTCTCCAGGCTCCTGCAGGCTCCTGCAGGTAGAGAAGCTCCTGCAGCTTCTCTACGGTTCTCTGACAGCACACATGGCTTCCCCAGTGCCCAGCCCCTGCAGCAGAAGCAGCTTCCCCAGGCCCCAGGGACTCCTGCAAGGCACAGTGGTCAATATCGCCCAGCAGCCAGCAGCTTCCCCAGCATGCCTTTGGGATGACTTATAGCAGAGTCAGAGTTTCTCCGGTCAGGCGCCTCCTGTGTGCTCGCCTCCCAGTGAACAACTTACTTCAACACCCTGGAGGGCAGATTGCCAGCAAGTTCCTGGGGGTAAATTTCTAGATAATTCTACAGCACAGCATCACAGAGACTGCTCTGCTATCCAGTCAGCCACAGCCGTGCCAACCGGGACTGGGTCTCACCCCTGGGGAGTCCTCCTCCCACTCTCTCTCAGCCCTTGGAATAGTGTCTGCTCCACATCTCTGCTATTCCGAGATTCTAGAGTTCTCTTGACTTCCTCCCAGGCAACCCTTTGTTGCTTCAATTCCCTGTTACAGTCAATAATTCTTTACATTAAATTTGCCATGTTCTGATGACTGTGTTTCTCTCTCCTGATCAGTTCCAAACTGAGAGGCTTAGCACATGTGCATTTTATGTTTTCTTCCTACCCTGACATCTACCCAAAAATGTTTTACACCGTGGTTCTATTATTTTTAAATTTAGATTTTACTTTATTGTGTGTATGCTTTCTTTAGTCTACTTTAAAGTGTTTGTGGAATTTAAAGGTTATTAATTCACTGAAATGTGTATGCAAATGAGGGTCATGCCTATTTAATTTGCTGTGTACCCTTTCCAGAAAAGAACCATACTCAATACAGTAGACCGATTTTTTTTTTTTTTTGCCGTACACGGGCCTCTCACTGTTGTGGCCTCTCGCGTTGCGGAGCACAGGCTCCGGATGTGCAGGCTCAGGGGCCATGGCTCACGGGCCTAGCCGCACCATGGCATGTGGGATCTTCCCGGACCGGGGCACGAACCCGTGTCCCCTGCATCGGCAGGCGGACTCTCAACCACTGCGCCACCAGGGAAGCCCTAGACCGATTATTTTTGATGAAGATAATGAGGTTGATGATCTTAGGTCCTTCTATCCCAGGTTAGACTTTCCTACAACTGAAATAAGAACTCTAGAAGTTTCGATGTTAGTACAAAGAATAACAAGGCTAGTAGAGAGACCCATGATAATAATAGTTCATCACTGTGTTCCTCAAGTCAAAATTTTCCAACTAGTGTAACAGAGCAGAGGATGACAATTTCAGATGAATATAGGAGAGACTAGTGAGCTTTGTGATGACTAAGAAGTAAAGTCTCAGACCAAATTCCCAGTGTGGCCACAAATTGAAAACTTCCCAGGTTAACCACCAATTCCATTACCACTGCCCAGGGAACTGAGAGCTGCACTGTGGTGAGAGGACCTGGCTTCTGTTTGAAACCCTGGGGTCTACTGAGTACTAATTATATACCCTTGAGCAATTATCTAACCTCAATATCATAACAATGCCTACCTCCCAAGGTTGCCATGGAGATAAAGATGAGCACTGACTATGATATCCTTTTCACAGTGCCTGGCACATAGGAAGTCTTAGCAAATGTACTTACCTTCTCCCCTGATATTAGTTTCCTAGGGCAGCCACAAAAAAATACCACAAATGTAGTAATTTAGAACAACAGAAGCTTATCGTCTCACAGTTCTGTAGGCAAGAAGTCTAAAATCAAGGTGAAGCTTGACCCATGCTTCCTCTGAAACCCGTAGAGGAAGGATCCTTCCCTGCCCTTTACAGTTGCAGGTGGTCCCAGACTGGGCTTGTGGCAGCAAAATTCCAACCTCTGCCACCATCTTCATGTGACATATTCCCTGTGTCACTTCACGTGGTCTTTCCTCTGTGCATGTCTGTCTCTGTGCCCAAATTTCCTCTTTTGATAAGGATATTTGTCATGTTGGATTAGGGCCCATGCTAATGACCTCATTTTAACCTGATTAACTCTCTGAAAACTCTACTTCTAAATAAGGTCACATTCTGAGGTACTGGAGGCTGGGACTTCTACATACTTTTTCGGGGGGCACAATGCCCCCCTCTTTATGTTTTTGCCTAGAGGTTGCAGCCTAGTTCCCTTCCTCTATAGTGAATTATCAATTAGCTCTTTAGAGTACAACTTGTGCTTTATCACAGATTCTGGAATATGGGCTAACAAAATACACCCATCGAGGTAAAGCATAGGTAAGTCCATAACTTAGAAAGCTCCTAATTCTTCTCGGCCTCCCTCATTCTGGGCACTGGGCATCAATGGCTGCCCTCAGCCTTGCTCCCTCCAGCCTCTCCTGGCCTCTACCTGCTCCAGGCCCTGCCTCTCATTACCAGACCTGAACTCACCAGATACTTTTCCCTTTTCCTCTTTCTTAATCTGATTCCTTAACCAAAGACCCATAACTATCTATCAGCTGTATTAAAATCTCTATACTCTGCCAATCTATAAAAAATGGTGCAATCTATAAAAAATGGCCCAGAAGGTAAGAAGGACATTTTAGTTCACCTAAAGGGAAGCCCTTCACAGTCCTATGTCGAAGCTCAAGTCCTTAACTGAAATGTAAGAACTTTAGGGATTAATCCTTTGTCAGTTGCTTCATTTGCAAATATTTTCTCCCATTCTGAGGGTTGTCTTTTCATCTTGTTTATGGTTTCCTTTGCTGTGCAAAAGCTTCTAAGTTTCATTAGGTCCCATTTGTTTATTTTTGTTTTTATTTCCATTTCTCTAGGAGGTGGGTCAAAAAGGATCTTGCTGTGATTTATGTCAGAGAGTGTTCTGCCTATGTTTTCCTCTAAGAGTTTGATAGTGTCTGGCCTTACATTTAGGTTTTTAATGCATTTTGAGTTTATTTTTGTGTATGGTGTTAGGGAGTGTTCTAATTTGATTCTTTTACATGTAGCTGTCCAGTTTTCCCGGCACCACTTATTGAAAAGGCTGTCTTTTCTCCACTGTGTTTCCTTCCCTCCTTTATCAAAGATAAGGTGACCATAGGTGCGTGGGTTTATCTCTGGGCTTCCTATCCTGTTCCTTTGATCTATATTTCTGGTTTTGTGCCAGTACCATACTGTCTTGATTACTGTAGCATTGTAGTATAGTCCGAAGTCTGGGAGCCTGATTCCTCCAGCTCCATTTTTCGTTCTCAAGATTGCTTTGGCTATTCAGGATCTTTTGTGTTTCCATACAAATTGTGAAATTTTTTGTTCTAGTTCTGTGAAAAATGCCAGTGGTAGTTTGATAGGGATTGCATTGAATCTGTAGATTGCTTTGGGTAGTAGAGTCATTTTCACAATGCTGATTCTTCCAATCCAAGAACATGGTATATCTCTCCATCTATTTGTATCATCTTTAATTTCTTTCATTAGTGTCTTATAATTTTCTGCATACAGGTCTTTTGTCTCCTTAGGTAGGCTTATTCCTAGGTATTTTATTCTTTTTGTTGCAATGGTAAATGGGAGTGTTTTCTTAATTTCACTTTTAGATTTTTCATCATTAGTGTATAGGAATGCAAGAGATTTCTGTGCATTAATTTTGTATTCTGCTACTTTACCAAATTCATTGATTAGCTCTAGTAGTTTTCCAGTAGCATCTTTAGGATTCTCTATGTATAGTATCATGTCATCTGCAAACAGTGACAGCTTTACTTCGTCTTTTCCAATTTGGAATTCCTTTTATTTCTTTTTCTTCTCTGATTGCTGTGGCTAAAACTTCCAAAACTATGTTGAATAATGGGAATGTAAATTGATACAGCCACTATGGAGAACAGTATGGAGGCTCCTTAAAAAACTAAAAATAGAACTACCATACAACCCAGCAATCCCACTACTGGACATATTCCCTGAGAAAACCATAATTCAAAAAGATTCATGTACCAAACTGTTCATTGCAGCTCTATTTACAATAGCCAGGACATGGAAGCAACCTAAGTGTCCATCAACAGATGAATGGATAAAGAAGATGTGGCACATATATACAATGGACTATTACTCAGCCATAAAAAGAAACGAAATTGAGTTATTTGTAGTGAGGTGGATGGACCTAGAGACTGTCATACAGAGTGAAGTAAGTCAGAAAGAGAAAAACAAATACCGTATGCTAACACATATATATGAAATCTAAAAAACAAACAAAAAAAATGGTCATGAAGACCCTAGGGGCAAGACGGGAATAAAGACACAGACCTACTAGAGAATGGACTTGAGGATACGGGGAGGGGGAAGGGTAAGGTGGGACAAAGTGAGAGAGTGGCATGGACATATATACACTACCAGATGTAAAATAGATAGCTAGTGGGAAGCAGCCTCATAGCACAGGGAGATCAGCTCTGTGCTTTCCGACCACCTAGAGGGGTGAGATAGGGAGGGTGGGAGGGAGGGTGACGCAAGAGGGAAGAGATATGGGGACATATGTATATGTACAACTGATTCACTTTGTTATAAAGCAGAAACTAACACACCATTGTAAAGCAATTACACTCTACTAAAGATGTTAAAAAAAAATAAGAAAGAACTTTAGGGAAGGGTAATGCATTTTGCCACTAACTCCTTTGTATGAATTGCAGGGGGAGAGTTCATATTAGGACACTGTGATCCCCTGTGGTACAAGAAGACCATCAGGGAAGAAGCATAGACTGTGCACACGTGTGTGAACAGAGACACATAAATGTACACTCGAACTGGTCCAAGCCAAGGAAAACCAACTAACAGAGCAGGGTCCCTAAATTTTGTCATAGGCCTAAAGTCTTAGCAAAAATGGACGTGTGAGCACTGCCTCTCTCTGTGTCCCAGTATAGGCACCCCTGCTTCTCCTGCTCTATAAATCCCAGTAGAGAGGGAAAAGCTGGATGGTCTGGAGGAGGCAGCTCCACTTAGGCAGCCACGTGCAGGTGTGCTTCAAGGGGGAAATAAAGACTTCCCCAGGAAAAATCGTCTCCCCAACACTCCCCTCCGGTCTAAAACTCCCGTCATTAGGGTTGTTCTTAAGTTGAAGACATCTTATCTTCCCAAGACATTTGATAAAAGCAGAACACTTCCCGGGAGGGATACACTGTGTCCTTGGTGCCCATTAAGATTTTCACGAGCACTGGGTGTTGTATTCCCTGGTGGTCTCCTTACTCAGCTGTCCCAAGGGAATAAGTCCAACCACAGACATACGTTCGTTTTGTTCTCTGCTATGTCCTCAGAGCCATGCAAATCCCTGGATGTAAAATGCAATCTGAATCTGCCTCTATAAAGTGGAGACAGAATAGCACCTAGCACATTAATGTCGTTGTGAAGAGTTAATGATTAATACCTCTAAAATGCTTAGAACAGTTCCTGACATATAGTAAGCTCCTGGTTATTATTATTATTATTGTTGTTGTTATTACGACTCATTAAACACACAAGTAATGGGAGAGGAAAAAGATCTAGAAACTCTGAACAGGAAGGCCCCATGGGGTGATGTGAATGGGGGTAGGGGTAAAAGAAGTGGGTGGTGGAGGAAGTGCAGGGTGGGCTGAAAGGGAAATAGAGAAGACCACCTTGTCTTACCATCCGAGAGTGTACAGAACAACCTATGGACACTGCCCATGCCCCAGGCCCACGGCACGGACCAGGGCCCGCTGAGGGCCTGGCACTGAACTGTGGTCCTCCTTTTCCTGCAGGGTTAAGCCAGAGGCCTTTGCCTCTCGGCCCTGCTGTGGCCAGAGAGGGGTGATAGAATGCAGGAGAATGCAGTGGGGAGGAGCCTCCATACCTTAGAAAGTGACTGTGTCCTGAAATGTCTGAAACTGAACCAGATTAACAGGGAGCACACGGCCCTGGAAAGTAGGTACCCCAGATTCCCAGCCAGGACCCACAGCATAGCATCCAGCCTAAAGGAGAGGCAAGGTGCTGCAACACAGTTTCCCGAAGTGGGTTACTGGTGGCTCGTGAAAAGAAAAAGTATTCAAATAGGTTTCTGGGTTAAATACAATTAAATGTACTTCTTTAGAATAACATTTCTCAGAGCCTGTAATATGCCTCAATGTATTGTGAATCTCCAGATGTACATACTGCGCACAGTGTTTCCCAAATGTATTTCACCAGAGAAGCCTGTTTTTAACACAGTATCCAGAGGCCAGTGTCCTGCTAGAAAACACAGGGGGGTGTGGATAAAGCTGGAGACAGTGTCTCCAAGGCCAAGACATCTAGAGTTTCTGAGCCCTCGCTTCCTCATCTGAAAAAAAGTGAAGGGTTCTTAATTCAGTGGTTCTTATCTGAGAAGCTGGTAAAAGCCATGGGTCCTCTCCCCGAAACTAGGCACATTTATATATGTGTCAGACTCTTTTTTTCATACAAGTTCAGGGAATCATAAATTTCTCAACTATAAGATGTTCTAAGATCCCATCCATCTCTCAGACGGTGACGGTACCTGAATTAGAAGGACATCACGGTAGACAGCCATCGCTTTCGCCTGCCCAGCGTCCCTTCCCTTTCCTTTTGGTAACGGCACTAGTTCCCCTTTGTGAAACCACCTTTTTCCCATACTTAGTCCATGCAATTCAAGAAAAGTGGACCAACTCCCTTCAACTCCAGAAGTGGGCACGTCACCCAAGCGTAACCAGTCACAATACCTCATTCCCTTTTGCCCCAGCAAAGAAATCAGGGAGAGCACAATGGTGACAGAGAGAGTTCTCTAGGACTTGTGCTAGAGCTATCAGATCAGAAAAAAAAAAAAAAAAGGAAGGGAGGGAGGGAGGGATTAAAGACTTTACATTGGGCTTCCCTGGTGGCGCAGTGGTTGGGAGTCCGCCTGCCGATGTGGGGGGCGCGGGTTCGTGCCCCAGTCCGGGAGGATCCCACGTGCCGCCGAGCGGCTGGGCCCGTGAGCCATGGCCGCTGGGCCTGCGCGTCCGGAGCCTGTGCTCTGCAGCGGGAGAGGCCACAGCGGTGAGAGGCCCGCATACCAAAAAAAAAAAACAAAAGACTTTACATTGTGGCTTCTAAACTAGCAGAATGAAAGTTGTCAGTCGAGGTAGCAACCTTTATCTTTGAGAGGGAAAGCAATTCCTAATGATATTAGCTGAATCGTCCCTAAAATCTACTTCCTCCCCCCAAATACCCCATTTTTGTGAGTCAATAAATCGTCTCTTCTGTTTAAACTAACTTGCAACTGAAAGAGTGCTACATAATTCAGACCTCAATCTTGGGACTCCCAGGCCTGCTGTGAGGCTCAATTAAGAGGCTCACTGTGTTAATGCTGAGTCCATCCTCGACAGAGAATAAGCCTGTAAGGATGTTTAATGGAGGACTGTGTGTTGGTAGGTACCGGTAGGACCTGACCACTGACCCATGTGAGCTGTGCACCAAGAAGACCCCAGAGACCTCAGCTGGTTTCTTCCACCTGCTACCTGCTGCCTGAAATGCCATCCTGGAGCATCTGGGATGCTGGCGGGGGTAGCAGGAGGTATGGGGGTATTGCTTAGCCTTTTGAGAATCTAAGGAATCTAATCAATCTTCTTCTTCGAAAAATAAGGGAACATATTTGCGGGCAGTTTCAGGGGTTTACAAACTCTCGGAAGCCCCACAGAGACTCCTTCCTCAAGGGGTCTCAGGGCTGCATGACCTCACTTAGGTAGAGAGGAGTTGCTAGACTTGTTCCATAAGAGAGCCCAGTCTCCCAAAGGCCTGAAGATGGCAAGGAAGAAAAACAGGAGACCACCACCAGCACAAGAATGGAAAGGAAGGTGGCCGATAATCTGCAAAGACTCTGGCATTTAAACACACAGCATGAATTAGTCTCACTACCCCCAACTGCCCTTTGAGAAGGTTTCCTGTTCGTGGGACACAGAGGCAGCATAGCTAGAGTCCCCCTTAGTCAGATTTGGAATTAACCTGTGGCCTAAGGTTTGGATTCCTGTTAAAAGTGATTCCCGGACAGAGAACATTTTAAACTCTCTTATCAGTCATTCATACCTTTTCCCAGGTAACGTATTTTAATAAGAAGAATCGGGAACGCCTGAATAAAAAGCAAGAGGGAGAGTAGAGACGACAGATGTCCTCTGCGGGCGGCTTTGTCTGGGCTGCCTGGTGGAAGCACTAGTCTCTAAAAAAAGCGATCAATCCTAACTTTGAAACATTTTGCTGAATAACTGTTTTAAATGGCTACGTTCTTCCCATCTGTGGGAGATTTTCCTAAAAAAACAAAAATTTAGCCAAGATCTCACAACGAAGGAACTACTGAGTTTATAGCTGGCCTTAAATTTAATTGCAAAGTTAGAAGCTGATGGTTTGACAAAGCCTCACCTATTTTTCTTCCCATCCTTAAAATGTTTTTTTTATCAAAACTGGCCTCCCCTACTGAAGTCGGAGTATTCCACTCCCAGCCCAGCCCCCCAGCCCCCTACTCCCACACCCCACTCCCAGCAAGCCCGTGCTTGGGATCCTGCCCAGCCCTCGTGAGGCCTCCTACACATCCAGGGTCCAAGGCAAGGAAAGGAGGGGACAGCTGCAGCTCAGCTCCTGGCCACAATCCTTCCACCAAACCATCATCTGGGATCTTTTCCTCCTGCCCTACAAGATGTCAGAGCTAGGGTCTCATACGAGGAGTGCTCAGATGAATCTCCTGCGAAAAACACATTTTACAATGCAGAGCCTTTTGCCAAGGATAAGAATAGACTCTCCTGTGCCTATTTCAGTCTCAAACTGAGAACAGATAATAACTTACGTGTGCCTAACTCCTCCACAGCCTGAAAGTGCTTTTCTCTACCATTCTGCCTGTTTGTTTGTTCTACTCGGGAACCCAGAGGGGAGCCAAGATGTCAAATCTACTCCATAGCAACTGTCTCCCTCTAATTTCAATAGGGCCCGAGTCAGCATCACGATGGCACATGCAGACTCAGCCTGAAATTCGGGCTGGGTCCTCGAGTTCACCTCATGGTATGGCTGCTGGTAGATGTGAATGTTGTTAAAAGTTTGCCACCATAAATCCTTGAAAAATAAAAACAGCTTATTTCTTACATGAAATAAGATTTTTACATCTAAAAAGCAAAGAATTAAGCCAAGCCACTGAGTTTCACCTTGCTTTGAAAGACTTGTTTCAGTACCAAAATCACTGAGCTTGGCATATTCCAATAGGAAGCTCATTAAAACCTAAGGAACAGCTTTGGGCAAGAGCCTTACACCATCAGCTCAAATCTGATACAAACACATGTCAAGAATCTGGTCACCAGGATCTGTGCTTTAGGAATGACCATGTAGTGGCACAGCCTCGGGCATTGAGCCAGGGGATTTCACCGCAGCACCGCTAAGGAGGCTTAGAAAGTATGTGAGGTTTGTACGGGTGGTCCCCTTCTCTCTGTTTTGTACCCTCTTACACTCTGTAGACTCCCTTGGAAGCGTCTCTTTGTTCTGCATCTTCACATTGCCCGTCCACATCAAAGGGCTTTGTGCTTTGAGCCACCCAGCCAGGATGGCAGTTTGAAGACTTTGTGTTGCAGCTCGCCCGGTGAAAGCGGTTCCGTGCCCTGGAGATAGCAGGCACCAACTGGCAGGATGTTTTTGCCTTGGTCCCTGGCAACTGCTCCCACACCCACGCCTCTGCTTACCTTGCTCGCTTCCCTAGCTACCAGGGCTCCCCAGCCCTAGCACGCCTCTGACACCACCCTGTCTGTTCACAGCGTTCCCCGTGAGCTCCTAGAACCCCACAGAGGGGGATCCCAAGGATTCCGCCTCTTGGAGCGCGGACTGACTCTCAGCACTGACTCTCATTTTAATCCCGCCAGGCCTGCAGTCTGTTAGTCAAACCCGCCAGTGCCAGCGTCTTGATTCAGTGTTAGACAATCTGGTCAGACAACCCAGTAGATCTCAATCCTAGATGTACATTTGAATCTCTTGGAAGCCTTTAAAAATGACTAACTCCCAGGCACCAGCCCCAGAGATTCTGATTTCATTGGTCTGGCGTAGAGCAGTATTGTTTTTAGCTCTGCAGGTGGTTCAAAGGTGAGTCAGGGTTCTGAATCAAGGATCTAAACCCAAGACAAGCAGAGTACCGAGCCCATTTGCAAATGCAAAACACAATTTCTTGCTCAATTATGACTGTTGAGACAAATACTGAAAAAGTTATTCCAATTTAATTCAAACAAGTAATTCCTCTAGATTTTTACATTTGTCTAACACTCAGTAAAATACATATTTTATAATGATATTTTATAAAAACCAACCAATTTTCTTCTCTTTCAGGACAGCTCCATAAACCTGCGTTACCTGCTGAATGTAAACTTCGTCTATGTGACTCCTTGGTTGAATATTATGCACCTTTGGACATAACGCTTTCACGCCTCCAAAGTGCTATGTAAAAGCCTGAAATAGTCGGGTTATATAATATACAATGAGAATATCATTTACCATTTTTCCAATTAAATCTTCACAACTTTTCACTTAGTCCTCCAATCTGTTGCTGTGAGGTCCATGGAGTAGCAGAATGGTAGAAATGCAGAAGCTACAGCCCCCACCCCAGACCAACTGAATCAAAATCTACATTCTAACTAGAGCCTCAGGAGAAGCCACAGCTACACTCACGTTTGAGACACACCCTCCAGTAAGCCACTTTTATCAGCCTTGTTGTTAGAGCAGCTTCTTTCAGGGCTCTCCCTTTGTGGTCTTAGCCCCCCATGAATGCTCTGCTTCCACCAAATCACACTGCCCCAGTTTCCAGGCCTCTCAGGCCTCCTCCCCCACCATCTGCAAAGCCCTCTCCCCTTCTTTTTGCCTAAAGGCAGCACTCGTATTTCTCAAAGTCCCAGTTGAGTCTCTCAACTCCAGATCAACTTCGCAGATCTCCATAGCCCAAGGGTTCTTACCTGCCTCTAATTTTACAGAAACTGTCTAGCTACACTTTCATCCAGCATCGTAGCTGTGCTAGTTCTGTTATTTAACCCTTATTCTGCCCTTAATTTTCCAAGTACTTCTTCTTTGTGCCTCCTGCTAATCTATCATTTACACGTTTTTGCACCTGTCATGGGACTTTGCACATAATAGATTCAACAAATATTTGGCATTTGGCTTTGACTTGGATCTCTGATGGCAAACTATATAATATGAAAAACCTATAATTCTGAGTCTAGAAACTAGTAAAAAATACACAACCTGTAAGTTTTGCTGGTATTAAACCTTCCAATATGCTGAACCAAGAAGTTGCACAATAATGTACTGTACAGATACTGAACTATTTTTAAATAACTGGAGGAAATAAATATCAAAAATGAAAATAAGACAACCTAATATCAGGTATCAACTAACACTGTAAGTAGAAACATCTTATATTATTGTCGCTAAGGACAACTAAACAAATAAAATCCCTTAGCTACCAGCAGCTTCCATTGACCAAAATACAATGACAGCCAACCCCAGCCTATGATGTGCAAAGAAAAGCATACAGGGCTTCTGACCAAAATTGTATCTACCAGGATACAGGCAGTCATTCCACTCCTGGACAGAATGACCCCATACACTGTGGCAGGAATATTCAGGGGGTGTTTTTCTCTATCCTTTCATAAAGTCCATAAGTATTATTGAGAATCTAACAATGTGTCTTATAGCAGGTCATAGAAATACAAAGATGGCTAAGACATGTCCTTACTGTCAACGTGCTCACAGCCTTAGTGGGAAGAGGCATCAACAGATCATTCTAACACAATGTGGAACACGCAATACTAGAGTACACGTACACAGGGCATTATGGCAACACAAGGAAGGGCTGCCTAAGTCAACCTGAAGCAATCAAGATTGTGGACTTTCTGGAGGTGGTGATACTTGAGTTGAGACTTAGAGACGACAAAGGAATTAGCCAACCGAAAGATGAAGATTGATATTCCAGGTAAGGAGAAGTATGTAAGGAGAGGGAAGAGGACACTGATAACATGGTATGTGGAAGGAGCCTAGAAAGTTCTGCATAGTAAGAGGCCAGAAATGATGAGGTTTTCTCTACAGAGGCAGTGACCCCTTGCTAGTTTGGATAAGCTTGGAGGCAAAAGTCTTGGGACTTTATCCAAAGGGCAAATGGAAAATGTCTAGGCTTGAAAAGACTTCATGCAGCTTCCAAGATCTAATAAGCAAAATAAGAAAAGCTTTGATTCTAGATGAACCAACTACATTAAAGCCATAGAATCCTCATCAACATGGCTACTCAGATACTCATTTGAACATTTCATTGATCATCTCCGCAGATGGATATTGGAGGACAAGACCTCTGAGATAAATCCCTTCCAGCCAAGATTCTATTTTCTGATTTTAAATGGCCAACAGAACTAGGCACCTATAACATGGATCTGTCCTTCTGAAGGCACTAAACCACACCGCAGGACAAATACCACAGTCTTATTAAGACAGTGAAGTGAAAAGAGCATTAAAAGTGCCATAGAATGGGAGCCTGCTTCTTCTCACTTCTAGCTAACTTCTCTTTCCAGCAAACTATAGTTTTCTCCAATTATAGCTCACCATGTCAGGCAAATGAATGCGAGTATTATGTCTTTATTCTTAGTATTTTAATTTAAATTATTTACTGAGTTTTTTCATTTGCAACCAAACAGTTCAATTATTTGCTTTACACTTATTGATGCACACATACACACACAGATTTTTACTCAATTTTGAGAGGTAAGACACTGGTTGATTTGAAGGTTGGCATTTCGTGAAATTTTGCCTCCGTATGAAAAATAAATTGTTTACTCTGGATGTTCAAAACCATTAACACAGAACAAAAACACCAGCAGGAAATAATTCTGTTTGGTTCAGGCAGGTGGCAAGATACATTATACTCAACAGTATATATGAGCTGGAATCATTCAACTGCCTGCCTTGCAAATATGTCATGTCTCCAAACTGCACCTTGCACACACTGCTTTCTCTAAGGGCTCCTAATCTGGGCCAGACTTCTCAAAATGGATGAAACTAAAACTAACTCAGCCATCTTTTGCCAATTTCACTGTATCTGGATTCAGCATCTCATCTTTCCATCCAACCCGTGTAGGTATTATTTTCCTAGCAGTGATTTTACTTTTTGGCGATGGGCAAATGTCCATATTTACGATTTTAGCCTTTTCAGGACCACAGAATTAAGCAATCATCAGGAAAAAATAACAATGATGATAAAATTTAGAATAATATTAAAGAGGTAAGTGTGATAGTTAAAAAAAATAAAAATTAAAAAAAACAAGTAGACCAGGGATGAAAGGCATGGGCCCTGGGGCCAGACTACAGAGTGTAGTTCTTGGTTTCCCCACTTATACTATACTAGTATAGTACAGTATCCTATACTAGCTTTGGATAGGTCATTTAATCGTTCAGAGGCCTCAGTTAGCCAGTATGTAAAATGGGAATAATAATGCTAGTTACTATCTCTAATGTAGTTGACAAGATTTTTAACAGTAATTTATACACAGCATTTAAATCAGAGCGTGGCACATAAGAAGTTATATGTGCTAGCTATTATTAATATTATCATCAACATCTTCATCATCATTATAAGGTACCACAATCCATTCATCTCAATTCTCAGAAATAGTTTCATGGAATGTCACAGGGTATTTTCACATTCACATGTCCTCTTCTTTTCCAGCACTTCTTGGGATGTTTGAAATACAAGAGAAAACAAAACAAAAAAAACCCTTCTCAAGAGATGATATTACAAAGATTAGTTAGCAGAAAATATGTTGTGGCAGACATTGTTGGTTGAATGACCCAACTCCATTTCCAGTCTCTTCCCTAGGTCCTCTTCCAGCTTGCAATGCGCACATGACACAGTGCAGCAGGACAAGCATTTTCCCCTCTTCCTACTGAAAAGATCACCAGCCTATGAAGGAAGACCCCAAAGAATCAGAGACCTCAATGCTAACCTTGCTGACCCCCCTTCAACCAGTGCCAACAGCTACCTGCCCTCAGATTTTTTCATCATATATGAAAAATAAACCCCTTTACAATTAAGACTTTGTATTCAGGTTTTCTAATGCATGCAGCCAAAAGCATTCCTGACCGATACATTTATAGACTCCACGTTGCTCATGAGACGACCTGAGAGATCTCAGTCTGCAGCAGTCATTCTCACTGATGCCTGATTTCTTTTCCTAGGGTAAAACTAGGTCCTTGGTGCTTGTGCTTCTGTGTTCAGTGTTCCAACTTGCCCTGCATAAGTTGCACCCTGGAAAGATCCAGGGAGCCCTTCCTTTTAGGTCTTACCCATTCCATCTTTCTGCTCCCAGGTGCTGATCCCACTTCTGGCTACTCAGGCTGCAGGCCTTTCATTTCTTGCCCTCCAGGAAGCCACACTCTGGGTGACCAGCACCCCTATACTGGTGTTACTTATTCCCCTTGACACCAATTTCGTAAGTTCTCTCTTCAGTGTCACCTGGTAATAGGGGCAGACATCTTCCCATCACTTGTCTCTCTCCACCTCATCAGTTTTATTATTATGGCCAATTATTCTTGTCCCCAGTGGTTCTCAAAAAGCTCACCTGCCCAATCACTCCTCAGCCCCTTCCGGCTCCCTACCGAAGTCTAGTTGCAGCTGTATACACAATAAAACTGGTAAAGGCTACACAGTTTGCAAATAGTGTTTCCAATTGTCATACTGTACTGTTGTTGTTTAGACAATCAAACTGTTCACTGAAATAATTACATTATTAAAATATTTTTGAATTGCCTATGGACTTATTTCAGATAGTACTTCTTCAGCTCTAAGATTATTCAACCATTCAACAACAAAGAAAAACTGTAACTTGGACTTGGTGATTGATATTTTCCTCTTCATCAACTTAGCTCACATTTTGGAAACAAAGGTTTGTCTGTTTAATATCATATGAAAAATTACAGTCATCTTGGATAAACAATAGTGTCAATAAATAACATCTACATAAGAATGAAAAAAAACACCCTGTATTCTTGCTGCCAGCAGACATAACTTTTTTTGGCCTTTGAAAGCCAGGGGATTAACTAGCATTTGGGGGGAGATGTTTTGAAAGATACAGAACCTGTCATATTTTCTGCTTCATGAACTAAACATAAACAGTGGGAAGACTGTTACAGCTGTCTGCTAACAGTTGAGGCTTTGGAGGTTGTGAGCCAAAGGAACAGCAAAGACCATTCTGTGTTTAATAAACCATATACCCTCCAGTACTGAGACTACCCCTGACAGGGAGTTAATATTTGGAAAAAAAAAAAAAAAAAAACAGTTCTTCCAAGTCATGGAGGTATAATATAAGATCCTGTGATTGTAAAGAAATCACATGGGTTGTGAAAAGAAGCAATTGTGAGAGATGTCATTTTTAAAATTTACTATAATTTACAAATAAGAGAGACCTGAGCTGATAAAGTATCATCCAAATCACTATCTGAAGATGATTTATACCACAGGGAACACAAAACAGTATTTCTATTTGTTTTTCTAGCAAAACATACATATGTGCAGCAAAGTGAATCAGAAACTCTTTGCAACTCAGAAAACCTTTAAATCTTAATAATAATGAAGATAAAAGTCATTTTCAGGCAGTAGCTCAATAATACACCGAAAATGGAGTCACCACATACATAATTCAGTCATAATGTAACCCTCAAGACACATATTCCTAAAATAAAGAGGCAGATAGCCTGGGTGTGGATCTGGCTCTTGCTGTGTTACTTTGTGCAAGTAACTTAATATCTCTGAGCCTCAGGATCCACATCTATAAAATGCAGGTAATAGCTACATTGCAGGGTTGTTAGAATAAGTGAAATGAATTGATATTTTTACAGTTTTAGAACAGTTCCCGAACATATAATAAGTGATACTTAAGTATAAATAACAAATAATAATAGCTATGTAGCTTACCTGATGCCTGATGGAATAAATTCAACCTAATCAGTCAGAGTCAGTGGAAGAGCTATGGAAGCCTCCAGTCTAACCTCTTCTCTCACACAAGAATCCTCTAAGAACCAAAACCAAAACCAAAACTATGACCCAGCAATTCCGCTCCTGGGTATATATCTGAAAAAAAAAAAACCCCACTAATTCGGAAAGACACATGTGTCCCAATGTTCATAGCAGCGTTATTTACAATTGCTAAGATATGGAAACAACCTAAGTATTCATTAACAGATGAATGAACAAAGAAGATGTGGTATATATATACAATGGACTACTACCCAGCCATAAAAAAGAACGAAATTTTGCCATTTTGCAGCAGTATGGATGGACTTGGAGGGTATTATGCACAGTGAAATAAGTCTGACAGAGAAAGACAAACACTGTATGATATCACTTATATGTGGAATCTAAAAAATACAACAAACTAGTGAATACAACAAAAATGAAGCGGACTTGCAGATATAGAGAATAAACTAATGGTCACCAGCAGGGAGCTGGGGAGGGGCAGTATAGGAGTGAGGGAGTGGGAGATAAAAGCTGTTGGGTGCTAGATAGGCTACAAGGACATATTGTACAGTATGGGAAATATAGCCAATTTTTAAAATGGAGTTAACCTTTTAAAATTGTAGAAAAAATTAAAACAAAAACAAACCTTGATACACTCTGACCTGAGGAAGGGGAAACTGGAAAATACCTCCCTGTAATTCCCACCTTGAATTCTAAATCTGAACCTATAACAAATAAATCCAAGTCTGCTTCCACATGGCAAACCATCACAATTTTTAAGGAACCGCCATCACCTTCTCTTCCTCAAGCCAAGCATCCTCTATCTATTCATCCTCTGAGACTCTGATGGGGCCCCAGCTCCCTCACCATCTAGGACACTGGCCTCTACAGACAGCAAGTTTGTTCAGTTCCTCAGGAAAGTTGGGTGGGAAGTACCGGGATGTGATTCACGTGGCGGCCTATCTGCCACTCTCATTCTGGACCTTGATTTCTAATAGCTGAGGCTCAGATGATGCTCCCGTTTTTTGGCATCTGTGTCACACTATTGCCTTATACTCAAAACTAGCCTCTTGATCTGCTGAAAAGCCAGAGCACTCAGCTCCAACCTTACAGTGACATTTTTAAGCCTAAACTCAAAAATGTGTATTTATCCCTATTAAGTCTCACTTGATTATTAATCAGGATAAATATGCATGCAAATGGAATCACAGTAGTACACCAAATCAGATTTTAAATTCTCTAGAGGAAATTCAGTTTTTTACAGGAATCGTATGATCAAATTTTGTAAAGCAAATAACTATCCTTCAATTGATATAGTTGGTAACTATCTATTAACATATTATAGTTGTCTACAGCAGGAAACATATATTAAGCTCTGGATTCTACCATATTATGTTATTAAAGCAGATCTGCCTTCCTGTACTTTGATTAGGCTAATAATAAAATTAGTTTATTTTCCTTGAATGTACTGCAACCAGAAGATTAGCATGCAGAAGACAGAGCCAGGAGGCCACAGACCCAAAAACTATGCCCGGGTCTAAAATCTCCTAAAAGTGTACAATCCTCAAAGGGCAAACCAAGAGTTAATTCTTGGCTTAAAACTTCCCTCCCATCCCTTTTATATGAATGAAATAATATTGTGAAAAAAGCATTACAACTGACCCTCTCCTATTTGTTCAGTTCCCACTTAATTTGGTTCCATAGTTGGGTCACTGTCCGCCAGGGTTCTCTACCAGGTAAGGCCCTTAGGCTAAGCCTTCTACAGGCTGAGTCCAGTTCACCTCTCTTGCCTCATCTCTAATGACACTCCATCACTGTCACCCCTAGAGTTTCACCAGCCCACTCACCTGTACTCTGAGCTCCATCCATATCTCAAAACCAGTCCTGACAAAGGAGGCAGTTGGTAAGGTCTTAAACTAATCCTGTGGTAAGATAACTCGTATCTCGTGTGCCTGGGTGAGCCCTGGGAACCAGAACTGAGCTAATCCTACCCAACTGCTGAGCACACTGTGCATGGCCTTCCTGCTCACATTCTGACTGAGCCTTCCTGTCCCCTTACTGGGGTTGAAGCTCTTCCCTAAGCCTGGACACTTAACTGAGGCCCTGAGAACTTTCCCAGCCCATTTGTAGACCCCTGTTATTCAGTTATTACCTGGGATCCAGTCATAAATCAGAAGAACCTCCACATACCACCATGTACCTCCCATTAGACTTTCAATATTAGTATTACTGCCCATGGATCTCCCACCACATTGGAGACTGAGCCAAAATTTACCCTGGATCTTTCAACACCACAGTTTGAACTACTGATACTAAGGAAAAAACTTGAAGAAGAAATACGCAAACCCATGCATAAAGAAAGTCACAACTTCTTTTTCTGAGGAATAAAAGACATCTCAAATAGCTGAAGATACATGGTATGTTCCTGGGAATGGCAAGGAGTCAAGGCCAAGATATACCAAGAATCCAGTTGAAGGCATCAAACCTTTGACAGCAGCAATCTACGCATGGGGAGATTTTTTGATCAGCATGACTCAGGTATGGAAGACTGATGGTTTGAATTCAGCCAGGCTTGGGATTTTGCTAAGCAGATGTGAAAGAAGAACATGGGGCAAAAGAGTTGATACTGTCAAAGAGAGACAGAAGTGATGGAACATAAAATCTAAATGGCTTGGGAAACAAATATAGAAAGTGGGTAACAGTGAGTAAAGTGGTAACACTAATGAGAAAATAAGAATCTAGAGTCTGGAGAGCCTAATGGGACAAAGATGAATGAACCTTGCCAGAGGCTATGTCAAGAGAGCAAGGTCTGGATATAAAATTTCAGTGCTGAAGACACTGGTGATGAAAACATGCTGAGTATGCAAACAGAAGGACATGATGAAGAGGGGCTATGGTAAAAGCTATTGGAGATAAGTAACTCAAAGCTCTGAGAAGCCTGTGTCATTTGAGTGGGTATTGAAGTCATCCAGGATACAAGACAGCCTGAGGATCCATGGAAGGACTGAAGCCAAGTGCCGAAGTGGAGCCTCTTTAGAATGGTGGGAGCATTGGCTCATTTAGGACAATAAATTAGACACAGGACAAAAAATAGAAACCTGAATTGCCTTTAACTTTTCCATTTCTAAGATTGAGAAAGGGGAGATAAGAGTTCTTGGTTTAAGTGTTCTGGTTAATTTCACAAATCAAATTTAACTTCACTAAGAAAACTTATGAAACATGGTTCCTTGGCAGTAACAGTACCAGTCAAGTGACATGGTACCACAGCATGAGATTTCAAAGACCTATATTTCAACACTAATGAAAAAGAATCCATTCTAGAATTGCATTTAGCCTGGCAAGAAAATGAGCTCAGGGGGATTAATTATTAAAACATAAAATGTAAAAACATGCATTTGACACATATTTATTTCATTAGTTTAGAAAACTATACAAATCTTTAAAATTCTTGATACCTATAACCAAAAAGAAAATGGTGGAAGAAAGGAAGTGAGACTGATTCTAGCTAGGACAGTGGATACAACCTAGAACAAAACTGTAGAATGTTATATAAAAGTGACTGCCATGGGAAAATTCCAATCACCTGTAGCCTCCCTGGTACCAGCCATCAATTTCCTTGGAATGCCGTTCCGTTTCAGCACATCAGTTCAAAGAAGATGTATTTGAAGCACTGAAGTTCTAATATCAAACCAAAAGTAAAAACTCAGTCATGGAAAAGCAAAAGGTAAAGTTCTCTTGGTCCTAATTCTTTTGATAAATAATTAAATAATAATGAAATTGGAGGGCTAATTTCATTTTTAAAATACCAACTTGTTCAGATGAAAGTCTACTAAAAATGGCATATTAAATGACATTGCTTTGAGGCCCCAGTGCTTGATCCAAGGAAAAAGTCCTTTGCAGTTTTGGTTAAAGTAAAAGCTTCTCAACAAATAATCCCCAAGTATTTTTCTGATTATTACTCACACACTAAGTTCATAAAAATTCAGAAAACTATTAGGTTGAGGAAAGAAAAGATTGAGCAAACTGTGACTGACTTTTGGGTTTTCTTATTTCTTCTACGAAGTGAAATTCTGCTTATCTTGCTCATTGATATCTCAGACCACCAGACATCCTCAAGTTCTATACCTTATGCAACATCCAACTGAGAATATGGGAGAAGAGTAACCGACATTATCCACGTCCTCTGCTAAGGTCAGACCCCTGTCACCACTGACTAATTTACCATGGAGAGTGGGACTCTTCCTAATACCATACACAAAAGTAAACTCAAAATGGATTAAAGACCTAAATGCCGGACACTATAAAACTCTTAGAGGAAAACATAGGCAGAACACTCTATGACATAAATCACAGCAAGACCTTTTCTGACCCACCTCCTAGAGTAATGAAAACAAAAACAAAAATAAACAAAGGGGACCTAACTAAACTTAAAAGCTTTTGCACAGCAAAGTAAACCATAAACAAAATGAAAAAACAACCCTCAGAATGGGAGAAAATATTTGCAGACGAAGCAACTTACAAGGGATTACTCTCCAAAATGTACAAACAGCTCATGCAGCTCAATATCAAAAAAAAAAACAAACAACCCAATGGAAAATGGATGGAAGACTTACATAGACATTTCTCCAAAGACATACAGATGGTTAAGAGGCACATGAAAAGCTGCTCAGCATCACTAATTATTAGAGAAATGCAAATCAAAAGTACAATGAGGTATCACCTCACACTGGTCAGAATGGCCATCATCAAAAAATCTACAAACAGGGCTTCCCTGGTGGCGCAGTAGTTGAGAGTCTGCCTGCTGATGCAGGGGACACGGGTTCGTGCCCCAGTCCGGGAGGATCCCACATGCCGCAGAGCGGCTGGGCCCGTGAGCCATGGCTGAGCCTGTGCTTCCGGAGCCTGTGCTCTGTAATGGGAGAGGCCACGACAGTGAGAGGCCCGTGTACTGCAGGAAAAAAAAAAAAATCTACAAAAAATGAATTCTGGGGAGGATGTGGAGAAGAGGGAACTCTCCTACACTTTTGGTGGGAATGTAAATTGGTACAGCCACTATGGAGAACAGTATGGAGGTTCCTTAAAAAACTAAAAATAGAACTACCATATGACTCAGCAATCCCACTCCTGGGCATATACCTGGAGAAAACCATAATTCAAAAAGATACATGCACCCCAGTGTTCATTGCAGCACTATTTATGAGAGCCAGGACATGGAAACCACCTAAATGTCCATCAACGGAGGAATGGATAAAGAAGATGTGGTATATATATACAACGGAATATTACACAGCCATAAAAAGGAATGAAATAGTGCCATTTGCAGAGATGTGGATAGACCTAGAGACTGTCATATGGAGTGAAGTAAGTCAGAAAGAGAAAAACAAATACTGTACAATATCGCTTATATGTGGAATCTAGAAAAATGGTACAGATGAACTTACTTGCAAAGCACAAATAGAGACACAGATGTAGAGAACAAACTTACAGATACCAAGGTGGGGAAGAGGAGGTAGGATGAATTGGGAGATTGGGATTTACATATACACACTACTATGTATAAAATAGATAGCTGATGAGAACCTACTGTTTAGCACAGGGAACTCAGTGTTCTGTGGTGACCTAAATGGGAAGGAAAGCTAAAAAGAAGGGATATATGTATATGTATAACTGATTCACTTTGCTGTATAGCAGAAACTAACACAACATTGTAAAGCAACTATACTCCAATAAAAATTAATTTAAAAAAACAGTTCTGGTAGAACCAGGATCCTTGACAGGAAATTAATTTTTAACTAAACATATTTATTTTAATATTTGTCTTTCTATGTAGTTCCCTCTCTTAGACTTGGGTTGGGTTTATTACTCTTTTTCATTTGAGAATGAATTTTTATTCATCCTGCTTACATATGTTGTACATGGAGACTGAGACCTTTAATTGAAACTACAAAAGCTCTAAAGATTAATAATTTCATTGTTGAGGGCTCAGATACCTTAACAGGTAAGTCAACTTTTGATATTAACGTTTGAAACCGGTTTTTGTTTTTAAATTACAAGTAGTAAATTAGGCAAAATAATGAGGGAAAAAGGAAGAAACACACACATACACACAAAAAACCTTTTTGTTTTATTCTTCTAAAGTGACAAAGTGACAAAGATACTATCAATCAGTTTCTGGGTAGCATATGAGTATGCCAGTATATTTCTCACATTGAAAATTTGAGGGGAGAATGGGAATTTTTTCTATTAGATTCAAAAATTTAGGAAAAAACCTGTGGCTAAAAACCCAGACCAAGTGGGTGTATATATTATATTTTTAGCAGAACAAAATAGACTAAAGAAAGAGTTAATGTGTGTGTGCCACGGGGAAAAAAAAATAAATCATACATCTTTACCTCAATGCCTCAGGAATTAATTGAATGTTTTTAAAATTTTTTCCGTAAAAGATTATCTTCTCACTTTAAAATGAGAAAGCTAAGCATAAGCAAAACTGTATTTATTTCATGTTTCATTCTCTGAAATAAATAAATTAACATAAAGCTACTTTTTTTTTTTTTTTTTTTCGGTACGCGGGCCTCTCACTGCTGTGGCCTCTCCCGCTGCAGAGCACAGGCTCCAGACGCGCAGGCCCAGCGGCCACGGCTCACGGGCCCAGCCGCTCCGCGGCATGTGGGATCTTTCCAGACCAGGGCACGAACCCGCGTCACAGGAGGACTCTCAACCACTGCGCCACCAGGGAAGCCCCCAAAGCTACTTTTCAACTTGACACAGTAACAGTTAAACCAGACAAGGATTCTGTAACCTCTCTGTTTTAATTTGACAACTTAATCTCCAAGACTCAGTCTGGAACACTTGCTATCCAAAGTATTTTATGGCCTATACCTGGAATTATTCAAAAGAAAATAATAAAACATACCATACTGAGTACTTTTTCTTTTTGGAACACCAGGGTAAAATCTTTCAAAGATTTGATTGAGCGGCAGTGTCCCTCTGGAGATAAATTTAGCAAAGATGCTTTGACCAGGAAAATCTTTTTCTCACAAGATATGTAAAAAGAGATACAAAGCAATACATGTTCATTTGTGCTTTTCCTTCCTACGGTGACAATGTACAAAGGTTTTATCTACCTTTATTTTTGATTGCAGCTCAAATTTAAGATAAGCTCTTCCCCTTGTAGACAATCCACTTGTACATGCTTTGGCCCTGGTGCCTGTGTTCTTCCAAGTTCTTCCTCTAAGAAGAAGTTCTTTATGCTCCAAAGAAATCTGTCACAAAATAATGCATGCGTGGAAAGGGTGAGTATGACTCGGCATTTTTTCCTTTAAAATTAGTCACTTCAGAAGAAGACAGATATTAAAATTTGCCCTAAATATCAAAGGTTCTAATTCAACAAAATATTTTGAGATTCATGAGTGACTCAAAGTAGATAACGATTAGAGTTTAAATCAAGAGGACTATAAAGCCTTAGCCAAAATACTGGAGACCAAGGAAGAGAGATAATGATAAATATCAGCAAAACCACTCACAAACAAGTTTTTTACTTTATAAAAACTTCAAATACAGTGCCATACTAATTCATTGTATTGATTAAAATGACAGTTTCTCAACATGGCAGACTAAAAATAATCAAATAGTTTTGCCTTTAAACATCTTGTATGTTGTCGAGAGGGTATTCATTTATCCTTTTAGTCTCTGAAAAAGATTAGATTTTCACCCAAAATGTGACTAGTAGACTCATAAAAATTGCTATCATATTCACTTTAAAAATATACTGCTCAACCTTTGCCAGATCCCCTGGCTTACCTTTGTTCTTACATCAATGAAGCCTTTAATCTTGCCTGTCTTCTTCAACAAAACCAATGAAACAGTCATACCATCCAGCAAGAACTGTTCTTTAGAAATATGAAGCTTTGGTGTCAGATCTTAGCCAGAATGTGTGCTCCCACACACAGCTAGAAATTTATGGTCAGCTGGATAGAATTTTTCTTCTGCAACACCATTTGCCCTTTCTCCAAGTCCAAAGCAAAGGTCTTTTTGAGCAAAGTAGCTGAAAAGACAGGCTCAGGATAAAGGGCAAATACAGACTGATTTTGTATAATTGACCTTTCTTTAAGCTAGAAAGAAACTAATTTAGAATTTCTATACAAGAATCAAAGAGATGTTTTTCTTTTTGTAACTTTTTTTAAAAGTAAAAATGTACTTTTTACCCAAATTTTGAAGGAAATATTGCTAGAATAAGACATATGAATTTAACATATTAAACTAGGTAAAATCTGAAAAATCTTTTTAGTACAGCTGGCTTATTGATACTTCCCATGTATTACTTCCTCTCACTTTTCTACCTCCCTCTTTGTCAATTTTCTACTCTATTCTCTTTTGTGTTTTCTCTTATCCCTGTCCTCAGGTTAGGGAAGTTTCCATGGTTCAACCTTCTTCCAATTTCTTGTCTCTCTCCACTTGATATTTCATAGTTGGGTCACATCGTATAGCACTTAATACATTTTACAACAATTACCACATTTGATTCTCATAGCCATCCTATGATATAGTCCTATATAATCGCCCATTATACACCTGAAATCACACACCTATGAAGTGGAAATCACACACGCATTAAGTGGTAACATAGAAACTCACAAGAATCTTCCAATTGTCTTCACCCACTTCCAAGAGACCACACAGACCACATAGAAAAAAAAAATCTGTCTTTTTCATCAATGTGGCCTCAACAATTAGCACAGAACGAGCATATAATATAGTTATACATATACAATATATGACTATACATATTTCAGCAGTGTAATATGCTCAATATATTAAATAAATGAATGAAAGTTAGCTCTACTTCTAATCTTTGTAGGAAATCTTACACTTTTCAAAGTGCTTTTTAAAATATGAACCTCTGATGAACACAACATTTTATGAATTAGAAAGATCAACTACTCTGGTCCCCTATTTTACTGATGAAGATATTGTGGCTCGGAAAAGCTAAAGAACTTATTCATAAGTAGCCAATAGTAGTGCCAAGCTAGAGCCTAAAGAATATAAATATGAAAAGAATTTTCAATCCCATACGAACCTGTGGGCTATTCTTTACTATAATGTTACAGTTAGGAGTTATGACTAGTTATTTTCATCATTTTGCATAGACCCGATAGTGCATACATATCTGTTTAATGTCACATGTGCTAGGCTATCGGGATAGGGAAAAAAAACTTATATTGTTTACAAGCAGATTGCCTTTAAGCTGTGCATTGAATTAAATACAATTACTCAGTTCCTTCTACATTTTAAAATATATAATTAAAAGATCAAAACATTTTAATAACCATTTAAGCCAAGATAATAGCTCCCCATGTCTCTGTTCTGTATTAACACTCCTTTAAATAGAAAGCATTCATGAACTGAGACATTCCTAACACATTACATGTATGCTCACACACCTATGATGCACACACACTGTTTCTTGCAATAGTCATCACGATTCACTGCCTTGCCTTTTGGCCCGCCAGATGGCCCATTGGTTCTATTCAAACTGAACTCCGAGATTCCTCTTTCCTAATTGCTGGCTTCCAGAAGGAGCCCTTTGTGGCAGCTACCCGCCACCCCCCCAGTCAACTGCAACATTCCACTGCTCGAGCCTCAGTTTCAACACAGTCTTCAGGCTCTTCCTGTGCCTACCTAGTTCATAGCCACAACCAATCCTTGATTATCTATGCAGAAAGGGGGGAGGGGCAACAATAATTTAAAATATCATCATCAAAGGAAGATTATTTGAAAGAACAAAAACTATCATACCAGATCAGCCTTGTGATCTCAGTTTTTTAGGTCTCTGAAAGCAGCAACTAGACCTGTGGAAGAATTTGGTTATCAAGATGAAGCGTATATTTCTTATTAGCCATATATTCACTCATGTATTCATTCAGTAATTTTAATAAAGAGTGTAGGATATATAAGACCTCAGTTAAGTGCCTGGGGGATGAAATTAGGGGGAGAGAAAGAAAGGAAAAAATAAAAGGAAGGAAAAAGAGAGAGAAAGAGAAAGGAAGGAAAGAAGGAAGGAGGGAAGGCATGCAAATCATTATTTCAAAGCACTTAAATCCTAAATGGAGACCTCCAGCTAACATTTCAGTGATGTGTGATTTTTTCTCTCAGCCTCTGTGCTTCTCCGCTCTCTCTTCCTACCTAGTTAATGCCGATTCATCTTTCACATCCAACATCCAATTTTCCCCAGTAGAAACTTTCCCTAAACCTACCTAACAACCACAGTAGTTGCCCCTCTGATTTTGCCTTCCTCTCCCATCTATTATCACATTAGATTTAATTTTATATTTTAAATATATTATCTTTAATTTTAATTATATTTAAAATATATTTAATATAGGCATTAACTAAGACATTGTATTTAAGCATATTCCATTATTATATTTAATAAATATAGTATTATAGATTTCAATTATTTACTGTCTCCCCAGAAGCCTATACCATGCCAACCACTTAAGAGGTCTCCAATAAATATTCCTGAATAAAGAAATGAGTTAGTAAATGATAGATATAAGACAAAATGATGTAAGCTCTTAGTGGTTAAAAATGCAAGTTTTGAGTCAGATTTCTGGGTTCAAATCCTTCTTCAAATCCTTACTAGCTGAAAAAAGTTAAGAACAGTGCAGAGATTAAAGATGCCTCAAGCAAGAGGAGATTTTTATTTTTATTTATTTATTTTTTTAAACATCTTTATTGGAGTATAATTGCTTTACAATGGTGTGTTAGTTTCTGCTTTACAACAAAATGAATCGGTTATACATATACATATGTTCCCATATCTCTTCCAAGAGGAGATTTTTAGTAAGGATTTTGTGAGGGTTGATTTTATGTGTCAGCTTAGCTAGTCTATGGTACACAATTGTTTGGTCAAACACCAAGCTACATGTTTCAGTGAAGGTATTTTTTACATGTTATTAACAATTAAATCAGTAGACTTTGAGTAAAGCAGTTTACTCTCCATAGTGTGGGTGTGACTCATCCAATCAGCTGAAGACCTTAGAAGACTGAGGTTCCTCAAAGAGGAAGGAATTCTCCCCCAAACTGTGACATAGAAACCCTGCCTGAGTTTCCAACTTGATGTCCTGAGGCATTCAGACTCAAGGCTGCAGCATCAACTCTTACCTCAATTTCAAATCTCAGATTTTCCAGTTCCCACAATCATGTGACCCAATTCCTAAAAATAAATCTATTTCCCTCTCTCTCTCTCTTTCTTTCTCTCCCTCCTTCCCTCCCTCACTCTCTCTCTCTCTATATATATATATATACACACATATATGATATAGAAGAGTATGCAATATATTAATACATAAATATATATTATATATTTTACATATAAAAATATATAAAATTACATATTATATGTATATTATATATACTATATAGATATAATATACATACAATATATAAATTATACATGTTTATTTACTATATATTACACATACATAATAATTAAATATTTATATATTATATATAATATGTTTTCTAGAGAAACAGTATACGTATATATATATATTTTATATATATATAAAATATATATATATATACGTATACTGTTTCTCTAGAAAACCCTGCCTAATACAGATCTATACTAGGTAACCCAAGAGAAGCCAACAGCCCTGTCTCACACAGAAAAGGAAAGACAGAATCAGGATCCTGGGACCAGGGCCATTTAGATGCTCAGTTACCGAGGGCCTCAGCAGCCGGAATTTGTACTTCTCATGCTATGGCTTTGCCATCAATGTGGCTCTGCTACTCCTTCCCGTGTCTACCCTTCTCCAGCAGCTAGAGATTGACTCTTCATATGCTGATCTGTGTATCTGTTCCCTGCCTTGTATCTTCTTACCTGTTTACCCATCGTTTCTGTCTCTTCATCTTCCTCATCACTTCTGCTTCCTCGTGACTTTGGTTTGTCGTGATACTCATGGTGCCAACGCTACTCCATCGCTTTTCTCTAAGCAGTCGTTTACTTCCAGCTCCCATGGCTGGCCTCTTCTCTGTCACTACGATTCACAGATCACATTCCTGACAGAGAGAACTGAGCCGGCTCAGCTCATCTTTTGGAGCCAGCTGACGGTACAGGGCTCTGGATAGCCTGGGAATCAGCTGCCTCTGGGGCAGGTACCCATCTCTGGAACAATGAACTACAACCGGGGACCAGAGTTATGTGATACCTAGCATGGCCACCTGAGACTGCTTCTTCCCATAAAAAAAGTTTCCCTTGGAAGACCCTTAGAGAATTAAAAATAGAACTACCACATGATCCAGCAATTTCACTTCTGGGAACATACCCAGAGAAAATGAAAACACTAACTTGAGAAGATATCTGCACCCCCATGTTCACAGCAACATAATTCACAATAGCCAGAGCCTGGAAACAAAGTGCCCATCAGTGGATGGATGGATAAAGAAGTAATAAATGGAATATTATTCTGCTACGAAAACAAGGAAATCCTGCCATTTGCCACAACATGGACGGACCTGGAGGGCATTATGCTGAGTGGGGGAAGTCAGGCAGAGAAAGACACGTGCCATATGATCTCACTTACGTGGGGGATCGAAAAGAAAAAAGGTCAAATTCACAGAAAAAGAGATCAGACGCTTGTGTTGACCAGAAGCAGAGGGCGGGGGAGGGGAAATTGGAGGACGGGTGGTCGAAACGTACAAGTTTCCCCTTATAAAACAAGGAAGTACTAGAGATGTAATGTACAATACGAAGACTGTAGTTGACGCTGCTGTATGATATACAGGAAAACTGTGAAGAGAGTAAATTCCGAGACTCCTCATCGCTAGGAAAATATTTTTTCCTTTCTTTTTATTGTATCTATACGAGAAGACAGATATTAACTCAACCTATCGTGATAATCATTTTACAATGTATGTAAATCAAACCATGATGCCTTAAACTTATACAGTGATGTATTTCAATTAGTTCTCAGTAAAACTGGGTGGCGGAGATGAACGTGTAATTTCAGGAACGGCAAAGATGTAACACACTGAATCATTATGATGCGTTTGGATGGGCTGAAGTATTAGGTGTAGGATGGCTGTCCTGAGAGATATGTCACATAGGCTTTCTCTTCTGTAGACAATTTGGCTTTTAAATCATTAGGACTCGATGCTCCCTGGTGGTCTAGTGGTTAGAATTTGGCGTTCTCATTAGGACTCTACTGCTTTGGAAAACAGTTTGTTTATTCCTTAAAATGTTAAACATAGTGTCACCGTGTGAGCCCGTAATCCACTCCTAGATATATACCCAAGGGAATTAAAATAGCTTTCCATATCAAACCTGTACATGAATGTTCAAAGCAACATTATTCATAATAACCAAAAAATCGAAAGATTTTTGTCCATCAGCTGATGAGTGAAAAACTACAATGTGGCATACCTACACAATGGAATATTATCCAGCAATAATAAGGAATGAAGTACTGACACAGGCTATAATGCTGATGAACCCTTAAAACTTATGCTAAGTGAAAGAAGTCACTCACAAAAGACCATATACTGTATGATTCCATGTATGTGAAACCCCCAAAATAGGTAGAACTGTCATGACAGAAAATAGATTAGTTTCCTAGTAGTGGGAGTGATATGATGAGGAGAAACAGGAATTAACTACTTATGGGTACAAGGTTTCTTTTGTGGATGATGAAAATGTTCTAAAATTGATTGTGGTAATGGTTGCCCAACTCCGTGAATAAACCAAGTCCATTGAATTTTACAATATAAATTGGCGAATTGCACAGCATGCAAATTATATCTTAATAAAGTTGTTTTAAAAAATGTTAAGGAAGGGTTTCCCCTGGTGGCGCAGTGGTTGAGAGTCCGCCTGCCGATGCGGGGGACGCGGGTTCGTGCCCCGGTCCGGGAGGATCCCACATGCCGCGGAGCGGCTGGGCCCGTGAGCCATGGCCGCTGAGCCTGCGCATCCGGAGCCTGTGCTCTGCAACGGGAGAGGCCCACGTACTACAAAAATTAAAAAAAAAAAAAAAAAAAAAAAAAATGTTAAGGAGCTGTGAGTACATGAGGACATGTCTACAAAAGAGGAAACTGGCATCGGCCAAAAAGGGACCAGCCATGGGATCATGACTCGGGTGGGCGCTGTCTCTGCCCAGCCCTGTGGAGGGAGCATTTGCACCCTCAACGGCTGCAGCGCAGACCACTTCTGACCTGTACTCGGTCACTACCAGGGACAAAGAAGACTTGGAAGTTGCATTGGTTACAAAAATGAGTCAGAGATGATGACATTATTCATAGTGTTGTTACGAATAGTATAAACAGTACTCACAGTATTTGTAGTACTATCGTGAGCCCTATTCTTTTATTCCTACATTAGATTGGGGAGCCTTCAGAAATATTTATAATCTTTGAGGGAGAAGGGGTTTGACCAGGAATAGCCCAAATTTCAGTGCAATATTCAGCTATACCATAGACTAGCTGCCCCCTCTTGATTTCAACTCCTTGATATTGTGGGAAATTGCAGTGAGACCTTTGAAATGATCTCAGATCAGTGTGGGCCCTTAAAGATCACTCCATGCTTGGGAAGTATTGCTGAACTGAACTTCAGCAAGGGCACCACTGAATAGACAGAGCTTATAGCCACTGGGATGGTATGGAGCTGTACTGCTCAATACAGTAGCCGCTCGCTCTAAGTGGCTGTTTGCATTTAAATGAACTTAAATTTTAAATTTAGTTTTCAGTCATATTAGCCACATTTCAAATACTCAATAGCCACATATAGAAAATGGCTATTCTATTGGACAGCCCAGATATAGAACATTTCCATCCTCACAGAAAGGCCTGTTACACAGTGTGCCATTTGACACGCCCACTTGATGTTCAGGATGAAGGGAATGGGAAGACAGTCTTACTAGAGATTTCCTTACAGAAAAAATGACCTTAAGATTTCCAGGAAGATACTTGTGAAGAGAGTTCCAAGAAAAAGAATGTTTGAGTCCCGTGCCTCTGATACTGAATTTTTAAAGCTCGACCCATTTCCTGGAAAGTAAAGTGAATACACTGTGAAACACGGCCAAAGCCCCAGAGCATGAAATCACCTCTGCAGTGCCAAATGCAGCCCCATTATATCATGAGGGATGTACGCTCAGATATTGGAGCACAAGTTGGGTGTGTAATTCGGCAAAGCCTTTATGGAAGCCACAAAATTCAGAAAATTGGGGATTTTCAAGAGAAATCCTATACGAGTCTCTGAGAGAGATTCCTGAAAGCTGACCAAAGCAAACAGCTATGCTGAACGGTGGCAAGTTTGAGGAAGGGAAACCATGGAGTTCAACAGAGTTTCATGAACCCTTCTCTCCAGGGCAGCCATTCTTGCACATGGTTCCTACCCAGCTGTCGGGAGCGCTGAGAAGCTTAATCATTCAAGCAGAACAAAGGAAAAAGGCTAGAAATATCACAGGAAACAGCATAAAGAAGAGGACTTAATGAGTAACTGGAAGTTGGAGAGTGTCTGGGCCTACAGTGTTCAACACTGACAAGTACAAGAACAGTTACCCTAGGACTGCCTCTACCAGGTCAGGAGAAACCAGAAGGAGATGGGGCTCCACAGTTCCTCACATATTTTTTGTTGTTTACTCAACATTACTATGAATCACCTCCCTTTACTTTTTAACCCTCTCACAATGGGAAGACAATTACTATCACTATAGCCTCTTGGAATATTTATTTTAACCTTTTCATTGTAATATTTATCGGTCAAGTTCTTTTAACCAGTTGGGTTTGAAACTGGGTTGCCAGTGGTAGAGCCTATAATTAGTGTGTACATACGTCCTGGTTTGCCTCGGTGGCTCTGGTTTATGTTGTTGTTCAGAAGTAATTATTAACAGAGCCCCCTTTCACTCACGGAAGTCCTAGTTTGGACAATAAATATATGGTCCCTTGCCCGTAATGCTATTCTCTAAATGTGTTCCAACATGCCAAAGGCAAAATGTGTTGTTTTTCAGCGGCTGGTGGTTTTAGGGCCACTTTCCATTTCAGCAAATGTCACCTTGGGTGGAAGACATTACTTCACCAAGTTGGTATTGTTGACCATTTTCAAAACTATTTCATTCTGATGCCTTTTTTAACCTCCCTGTACGTCTCGAATTCAGTGTTAGTGTCAGTTTTGCTTAGCACAGGCTTCTTCCTGTCCTTCACTCTTCAAGAATTTTTTCCTTTGGCTTTCTAGTTTCTTAACTCTGTTGTCTATTTTTCTACATTTACTGTAATGTGTGCCTTCTATTTGTGGTTTCCTTTCTTCCCACATTCAATCTGTCTGTCATGTTTTAAATGACTATCTTTTTAATAAACGATAGCATTTCACAAACATCCACTGGTAGAAGATGCAAAACCTGATAACTAAACTTTTTATTCTACCTCAACTATATGACATGGAACTTTAGTCTGAGAGGTTAAAATTTCTAGTTCCTTTAAAACTGTCTGAAAAGCGGTAGTCTGCTGGTAAATGTTTACCAACCAGTTTGGCGGGGGCGGGGAGGGGAGCATGTGGACAGGGGAATGTCCTGATTTGTAGCATTGCTGATTTCTATGGTGTAAACACCCACACCATAGGCAACTTCAAGCTACCAACATGACCTCAACCAATCTGTGAAAATTTAATAATTGTTCCAGATGAGCCAGTACGAGCCAGCTCCAGCAGACCACTGCAACACCCTTCGTAGAGATACAGAAATTAAAGTTCTAGGGGGTCGGGTGGTGGGGAATCACATGATAAAAAAATATCATTCTAATTATTTGAATTTTGTATTATCATTAAAGGAGAAAAACATACACTGAAAAATAGATTTAAATAAGCTTATATATGAAAATATAACACTTAAGTTTCCATTTGGTAACTAAAAATTCAGTAGGAGCTATTTCTGGGACATAAAGTGCCAGGTAAACTAACTTGATTCTATCCTCCCAAAGATTATTCTCAAATCCCGAGAACATTATTATATAGTTAGAACTCCAGGTTACATGACTGCCACACTATAGCAAATCCATGGGCCAGAAAACTTCCACAAGCTGGAACTGAGCCTCAGGGCAGAAAGTGAAAAAGTCAGATACTATCAGAGCTAAGGTCACTTGACTAGCTATTGAAAATCCTTTGGCATTCAGCAAGGTTCTAAGATTGTCTTTTCTCTGTTCTGAGAGATTCCAGAAGGCCTAAGGTTACATTTGGTATCAGCGCTTTTTTATAGATCTAAGCATTATTTTTATTCAAAGCCAATTTATAGTTTTGTTTAGTCTTGATGGCATAATACATAATAGAAACTAAAATAGGTTAGAGGTGGGGAAAGCCCTTTGAGGAATAAGTAGTCTAAGCACCACTCACATCATTTCAAATGCTTTCGTCAGATGTAAGAGAATATGCACAGAATGCACTAGCTAGAGACACCCATTGAAGGTGTCTAGAGAACATTCTGTAGCCAACACAATGTTACCTCTGAACTTGAAATATTTGGCCTGAAGGAAAAACATAAAGGCTGAAGATTTACTGACCCCAAATTTATAAAGATAAATGTCTTTGAATACATCAGCCATAAATCATTTTAGATTTTTTAAAACTCATATGCTAAACTTTATAAATAGCAGCTTTAAAATAAAATAGGTTCTGTTTAGACTTGTAAGTTGATGCATCATTTCTAGAAAGGCTCATATTATTGTTAGACACTATGCTAAAACCTCTCCACAAATTATTTTATTTAACCTATTATAAACCCCAGGAAGTAGATACTACGATCTGCATTTTACGATTAGGAAACTAAGACTTGGGTCAGTTACTTACCCAAGTCACATACCTAGAAAATGGCAGAATCTGAGTTAAAACTCAAGCATGATCCAGAGCACCTACATTTAACCAAATTGCTGCCCTGACAAAAACCTTAAAATTATCTTACACTTTTTGAACTGCTCATACCACTGTTACAAACCTATCCCAAGATAATAAGTCATAGGCAGGCACAATGTAGCAAACAAAAGTTGGAAACAATGTAAATGTTCATTAACTGAAGAATGTTAAATGACCTATTCATACAATAGAATATTTTTCAGTCAAAAAATTGTATTCATCAAGAGCATTTCATAAGATGAGAAACTCGTCATATAATATTAAGGAAAAAAACAAGTTATAAAGCAAGGTAGTATTTCACTATACAAAATAAATACAAATGTGGATGGGGAGACCTAAAAGAAAAACAGCAATATATTATCTCTGATGATCTCTGTGGATTAGGGTTATATATTTTTTTCACTTTTCCTTCAGCATCTTTTTATTTTTCATTTTTTTATGATGAATACATACCATTTTTACCATGAGAAAAGAGTCATTTCTAAATTCAACAAAAGCATATACATAGTTCTTATTGCCACATCCAACGAAGGAAATGTTGGCACTAAGGAGGGTCAAAGAAAAGTAACTAGAATGGTCAGAGGAATGGATTATAAACTAACATGATCAGATCTGGGAATTACTCAAAAACTCCTGAAATGCATAGGCAGGGAATGGCACAGCCAACACAGTCCTGGCTGGGGAGCATAATGAATAGGATTCCCAGCCAGGAACAGGACAGAGACCCAGGCCAGCTCCATTGTCTCTCATCTGCCTCATAACCAAGTCCCTTGGACAATCTGCCTTCCCTCCCTACCTCTACCCTCTCATCCCCCATTGACTTTTTAACTCACCATAACCGGGTCTCTTCCGCCTAATTTCCTCTGCCAACTCCACAGCGATTGCTCTCACCACCACCATCAATGTTCTCTTTGTTGAATCCAATAGTCCCATTCAATCCTTGTCTTCTATGAATGACCTCTCAGTCACAAATGACCCAACTGACTCCTTCCTCGATCATCTCTTTCCTTGAATCCTGTGACAGAATACCCTGCTGGTTGTCTCCTCAGTAGACATTATACCCACTTTCCATGAACACACCCCTACTTCTTTGCTAGCACATTGCCAGCTGTGCTTAGGTGTAGGCAGCAGTATGCTCAGAGGAAGTAATCCCCTATCCTAGCCCCAAGGGATGAACCATGTTGGCCTAGACCAATCAAGGGAATCTCATTCCCCTTTGCTGTAATTGGTTTAGGACTTGGTCCTGGCCAATGGAACCTGAGGATATGTTCCTCCTGATGTATAATTCTCGTCTTTAAACTCAGTTTTTGCCAATTGGCCCTGTGACAGCCTTTTTTGTCACCATGAGAGGAGAATCACCAGAAGCCAATGTAAAGCTTGGACATTGAAGAAATACTGAATTAATCAACCCTGGAACTACCTATCTCTAGACTATAATGTGAGATAATAAGCCCCTATTGTTTAAGCCACTCTCAGCTAGATGTTCAGTCCCTTGCAGGCAAAAGATCCTAGTTGTTATTGATATACTTCTTTCCTGGCCTCCCTTCTACATTCTGCCTACTCTACAGGCCTTCTCCTGAACTCTACCACCTCCTGTAGGTTAATGATCTGGGAAGTCTCACCTTTGGCCTATTTCTCTTCTTATTCCATTTACTTTCTCTTCGAGTTTTCTCTCCTCTGATTGGATGATTTCACCTGCATGTATTTAATTGCAGTTTACATAAATATTATTGAAGGACTAGTATGAGCCAGATCCTGTTCCATTTTCTATGATCTGGGAATTTGCTGATGAATAAGACCACTGGGGTCCCTGGACAAGAGAGGGGGGCAAAGGAGGAGTGGAGGGGAGAGGAGAAGTTGAGGTTGAGGATCTGTTCATGAGACCTACTGTACAACATAGTATCTATCATTAACAGTTCAATATTGTACACTTAAAAATTTGTGAAGAGGATAGATCTCATGCTAAGTGTTCTTACCACAAAAAAGGTGGGGGGCAGAAGGAAACTTTTAGAGGTAATGGATAGTTTATTGCCTTAATTGTGGTGATGGTTTCACAGGTGTATGCATATCTCCAAAATCAGCAAATTGTATACATTAAATATGTCCAGTTTTTTTTGTATATCAATTATATCCCAATAAAGCTGTTTTAAAAATTTTAAAAATACAAAAAAGAAAGATCTTTTTGTGAAGATGTTCAAGTCTTTTGCCTCTTTTTCTATGGGACTGTCTTTTTTACATTGATTCTAAGCAGTTTTTATTCTAAACATTACTCCTCTTTTTCTATTCTCTAAGTTTGTATAGTACTGTATAGTTGTTTCTTGAAGATTTTGTAAAACTTCTGGTAAAGTTATCTGGACCTTAAATGCTCTTTGTAGGGTGGCTTTTTATTTCTTCTGGAGTCAGGTTTTGGAAGTTATATTTTTCTAGAAATTCATTTATATTTTCAAATGCATTAGCTTAACATTTTCTGAAATATAAATTTAGGGCTAAAAATTCTCCTCTGTGTACAGTTTCGGTTGCACCCCATCAGTTTTTATACATAGTATCTTTTTTTTAGGTGTGATTCTAAATAGTTTCTAATTTCTATTATGATTTATTCTTTGACCCATGGGTTATTTAGAACCTTGTTTCTTAATTTTAACATATATTTATTTTTTTCTACTTATCTTTTTTTTTTTTTAGTGATTTTTAACCTAATTGCATTTGTGGTCAGAAAACATGTTGTGTATGACCTTATTATTTTAAATTTGTTTAGACTTCCATTATGGCACAGGATACATCAATTTTTATAAATGATCCATCTGTTCTTAAAAAGAAATGTATTCTTCACTTCTTGGATGTAATATATGTGACCATTAGATCAAATTTGTTAATATGTTACTCACAATTTTCTCTCTCTTTATTGATTCTGTTGTTAACTAGTCCTGTTATTTAGTTACCTAGTTCTGTTGTTAACTACTTCTGTTACATCTCCCACTATGATTGTAAAGTTATTTCTCTTCACAATTCTGTTGATTTTGCTTTATAAATTTGAAACTGTATTATTTGGAGCATACAACTTTAATACTGCTACACCATTCAAAGGCACTGAGCATGTTATCTTTATCTCTAGTGATGCTTTTTTGCCTTAAAAATCTATTTTTTAATAAATTAATACAGCTAGTTTTAACTTCCAAGATAAGATTATTCACTTCTCATAAGAAACAAGAAACAGAACTAGCATTTCTGGAATTATGGTTTGTGGTTTTGAATATCATTGGTTTGCCATGGTAAACACTGTTCTTTCTCTGACAACTAGTTCTTGTTTATACTGAGCTCAGGGGCTCTGTTAGAAAAACATATATGGGTGGGTGGATGCCAGGGCAGGAAGAGGGAAGATGTGGCCAAGACAGGTAGAGGTGGTAAGCAATGCTGTGTGTAGACTGGGTGTCATAAATCCAAATGTCTACAAGGGCCAAACAGCTAATGTAGGCAATTACACAAGGCAGGGGAGAACTGTCTGATCTGGAGATCACTTGCCCTTCCAAAGGCAGCTATTTGTCATCCATTGATCCTTACCCTGTTCAGATGTTGCCAGATCTTTCTAGGAGGAACCTAAATCTAAATCTGTTGAATTTGAAAATCTTACAGCTAATTCATTTTTAAATTTTATGCAAGTCAAATAAATCATGTCTGTTATCTATATCTGCAAATCCTTGCTTCCACTGGCAAATCCTGGAAGAGCCTTCACTTAGGAGGAAGAGAACAAGTAGAGAAGGCCTTTCCCAGCCCTGCTTATCCTCCCAAATGGGCTAACCCACTCCTCTTTACACAGAGAAATTCCTCCTGGGAAATGCAAACTTAATTCATGTTCTAGGTCTTCAGAAATGGGTTTTTGAGATCTTTGGCCTCGTTGACTGCCACAAGCAGCATGATATGCTGGTCATCCCTAGAGACAGAATTGGAAAATAGTGAGAAACAAAAGTGGGGCTCACACCTGAAGGGATATCAAAAAGTTGCTACCAAAACAAAATTCAAAACTTTCTCCAGGGCCCCTGTTAGCAGCCCTATGCCAATGTCCACATTTGAACTAGTCCAGTCTGAGAAATATGGAAAAAAGAAGGAAGGAAAAGATAAGATGTCCCCTCAAAAATATATATAATATATATATATATATATACACACACACACACATATATACACATATACAGATATAGGTATATGCAGGCATATGCATATACAAAGTTCTTAATTCTTCCACTCATTTGTTATTTCAAAATAATAAAATATTTGTGAAATATCTCCAGGGAACCATTGGAATCTACACTACCACCCAGAGGAGGTGCTTTGATGACTGGCTGAACAAGGTGCTCTTTACAAAAAAATAAAAAGAAAGAAAGAAAGAAAAAGACTGAGTCCCTACTATTTACAGATCACTTTTAGATGTTTCTATATACATTATTTTATGCAATCCTTGAAACAAAACTGTGCAGTACTTCCATTTTATAGTGAGAAAACTGAAGCACAAAAGAGATAACTTATCAAGGTCACAGAGTTAATAAGTGTTAGGATTAAAAACCAGGATTCAAAACCAGGTCTCCTGTGTGGAAATCCTGTTTTCTACTCTATCACACCTTCTTTAGCTGACAATCAAGCAAGAATCCCAGCTCCAGCAGCCTGATTCCTAGATCAGCAAGACTTCTGATAAAGTGTGGGAGCTGGGAGGTGCCAGTGTTGAGGACTCAAAACTGTGAAATCAGACTTGAGTAGTGAGACTCAGTGTGTAGCAAAGGCAGGACCATTGGATGGTTGCAAGGAAACACTTAAGTCTGAGTTTTAAAACCCTTTGATTTCTCACCCTCCCCAAACCTAATCCCCCTTCCCTTGCCTCCACACAAACTTCTCCAAACATAAAAGACATTTTACTCCAGATTCAAAAAACTACTTTTCTATTTTTTTGATCTCCTTATACAGCTCAATCAACTAATCACTTAGCAAATTTCAACTTTAGATGATACCATTTCACTACCCACCTTCTTATATTTTTAGTATATTAAGATAGGTAAGTCAATGTGTATTGCCTCAGATAAAGAAAACATACTCCTTATACAGATTAGAACATTTTGAATAACAAAAACATTCTATCTACTTTCACCATAGTTTCACTTAACAAAATTGTTAGTTGTGCAAAAAAAACTCAGTGTTTTCTTTCAGATAAAAAATAAATAATAAGCAACAGAAAGTGGACAATTAAATTAATTCTCATTCTTTTCGATATGCACAATGTAAAATTTCCTAAGGAATTGTGATAAAAGAGATTTCACTGGAAAGGAAAATTCTTAATTCATTTGCCATCTCTCTGGTCAATTCCCAGATTGACACTTCAGAGCTAAGCCTGTCAAAATTCTTCAGTATTTAACTTATCAAAAGTTTATTTTACAAATAAAAATTACACATGCGTAACCCACCTCCCAACTGAGTGAAATTTAACTTATTCTTGGTCTTTGTTAGATCCATTCCAAAGTGAACAGCTTCTCCCCTCTCAATCTGACCTCAGGCCCACCTGGCTCACAAATGCTTTGAATGTGAAAATTCATGAGAGCTTTGATAAAACATTAAAAAAAAAAAAAAACAATGTCTTATTTACATCAATCAGTATCAACTGAGGTGCCCTGAAATGAATTATGGAAGGGAGGGAGAGCATCTGAAAAGTATAAACTTTTAGATTTTGTCCATAAACAAAATTAATCTTTAAGTAAAGATTTCCTCTACCATTGACTCAAATCTATCTTTGAAGAGTTTGGTGGCAGGGGAGGGGGAACCTTCAATATGGCAGAGGAGTAAGACGTGGAGATCAACTTCCTCCCCACAACTACATCAAAAATACATCTACATGTAAAGTAGCTGTTACAGAACACCTACTAAATGCTGGCAGAAGACCTCAGACCTCCCAAAAGGCAAGAAACTACCCATATACCTGGGTAGGGCAGAAGAAAAAAGAAAAAAGAGACAAAAGAATAGGATACAAAATTAATGCACGCAAATCTCTTGCATTCCTATACACTAATGATGAAAAATCTGAAAATGAAATTAAGGAAACACTCTCATTTACCATTGCAACAAAAAGAATAAAATACCTAGGAATAAACCTACTGAAGGAGACAAAAGACCTGTATGCAGAAAACTATAAGACACTGATGAAAGAAATTACACATGATACAAACAGATGGAGAGATATACCATGTTCTTGGATTGGAAGAATCAACATTATGAAAATGACTATACTACCCAAAGCAACCTACTTATTCAGTGCAATCCCTATCAAACTACCACTGGCATTTTTCACAGAACTAGAACAAAAAATTTTACAGTTTGTATTGAAACACAAAAGACCCCAAATAGCCATAGCAATCTTGAGAAAGAAAAACAGAGCTGGAGGAATCAGGCTCCCAGACTTCAGACCCTAGTACAAAGCTACAGTAATCAAGACAGTATGGTACTGGCACAAAAATATAAATATAGATCAATGGAACAGTATAGAAAGCCCAGAGATAAGCCCACACATATAGTTACCTTATCTTTGATAAAGGAGGCAAGAATATACAATGGAAAAAAGACAGCCTCTTCAATAATTGGTGCTGGGAAAACTGGACAGCTACATGTAAAAGAATGAAATTAGAACACTCCCTAATACCATACACAAAAATAAATTCAAAATGCATTAAAGACCTAAATGTAAGGCCAGACACTATCAAACTCTTAGAGGAAAACATAGGCAGAACACTCTATGACATAAATCTCAGCAAGATCCTTTTTGACCCACCTCCTAGAGAAAGGGAAATAAAAACAAAAATAAACAAATGGGACCAATGAAACTTAAAAGCTTTTGCATATCAAAGGAAACCATAAACAAGACGAAAAGACAACCCTCAGAAAGGCAGAAAATATTTGCAAATGAAGCAGCTGACAAAGGATTAATCTCCAAATATACAAGTAGCTCATGCAGCTCAATATCAAAAAACAAACAACCCAATCCAAAAATGGGTAGAAGACCTGAATCGCCATTCTCCAAAGAAGATATACAGATTGCCAACAAACACATGAAAGGATGCTCAACATCACTAATCATTAGAGAAATGCAAATCAAAACTATGATGAGGTTATCACCTCACACCGGTCAGAATGAGCATCAGCAAAAAAATCTACAAACAATAAATGCTGGAGAGGGTGTGGACCAAAGGGAAGACTATTGCACTGTTGGTGAGAATGTAAATTGATACAGCCACTATGGAGAACAGTATGGAGGTTCCTTAAAAACTAAAAATAGAAGTACCATATGACCCATCAATCCCAGTACTGGGCATATACCCTGAGAAAGCCATAATTCAAAAAGAGTCATGTACCACAATGTTCATTGCAGCTCTATTTACAATAGCCAGGACATGGAAGCAACCTAAATATCCATCGACAGATGAATGGATAAAGAAGATATGGCACATATATACAATGGAATATTACTCAGCCATAAAAAGAAACGAAATTGAGTTTTTTGTAGTGAGGTGGATGGACCTAGAGACTGTTTTACAGGGTGAAGTAAGTCAGAAAGAGAAAAACAAATACCGTATGCTAACACATACATATGTAATCTAAAAAAAAAAAAAAAAAAAAAAAAAAAAAAAGTGGTTCTGAAGTATCTAGGGGCAGGAGAGGATAAAGACACAGAGGTGGAGAATGGACTTGAGGACACAGGAAGGGGGAATGGTAAGCTGGGACAAAATGAGAGAGTGGTGGCATGGATATATATACACTACCAATTGTAAAACACATAGCTCGTGGGAAGCAGCTGCATAGCACAGGGAGATCAGCTCGGTGCTTTGTGACCACCTAGAGAGGTGGGATAGGGAGGGTGGGAGAGAGACACAAGAGGGAGGAGATATGGGGATATATGTATATGTATAGCTGATTCACTTTTTTATACAACAGAAACTAACACACCATTGTAAAGCAATTATACTCCAATAAAGATGTTAATTTTTTAAAAAAAGAGTTCACCCATTTCCAACACGAAGGTACTTGGGAAAATAGAATCATTTACATTTAACTGAGAATTTACTTAACAATTTTGTCATAATATTAAGTCTTCAAAGAAATGCTTGCTTATTGATATCTTTTGGTAAACACATAGGCACACATAGCATGATTAAAATTCTTTGCAAAAGAAAGCCATTTCAGTTTTTCCAACCCTATTATAAAGTTTTGGCTGTTCCCTTTAAGAAGTGCTTATTGTCACACAAGGGGGTCAATGATTATAAAAAGAATTATGTCTCTCTGGTTTTTTAACAGGAGAATTCATGAAGTGCTTTTACAAAGAACATTTTTTAAATCTCCAGCAGTTTGTTTCATTCATAGCTCCAGGAACTTTGCCTAAAACCAAAAACCCATTAGCTTTTCTGAAACATTTCACTGGGCATCACATCTTATGTATAGGCTCCCCTAAGGGCCCACATTATCCTCAGTGACACCTGTATTACAGTGTCCCATAATTCATAAGCCGGCCCCAGTGCATCATGGTCATATCATAGCAGAGGAAGCAAAGTCTGACAGTACTCTGCTATTGACTAAACAGGACAAGGACATCGTGGTTTTATTTTTTCCACTTCAGTCCAGAATCGTAACAATCTGTAACTCATACCAATATCCATTCCATAGAGTATAATTCCAGTTCTAAGGTAGAACACTACTTTATACTGATAAAACACAGTCAGTTTATCCATCTCATGGAAACTGGAAAGGAAAGGAAAATGCTGAAATGATAAATATTCAATATATAGCAGAGAATATTCTCTCTTTCCTGGAATAACAAATCTTCTGGGTTACTTGTTCACAAATGTTTTGCCCCATGTTTTCAGATTTCTTTAGCAGATCAACTAATCCTGCAGCTCACCTACCCTACTGGTCTCTGCTTGCCCAAACTCAGTAGAATGAATGGATCCTAAATAAGATACCAAATGAAAAATATCAAGAAAATTAACAATGTCTAGAAAAAAATACACTGACATTGACATACTAGAAAAAATAAGCTACCTGTCCAAAACCATGGGATAGACTCTTATTAGACTATATTAGTTTCCTATGAGTGCTGTAACAAATTACCACAAATGTGGTGGTTTAAAACAACAGAAATTTATTCTGTCACAGTCCAGAGGCCAGGTGTCCAAAATCAGGTTAACTGGGCTGAAATTACGGTGTTGGCAGCTCCATACTCCCTCCAGAGGCTCTAGGAGAGGATCCTATCCTTGCCTCTTCCAGCTTCTGGTGGCTGCGGCATTCCTTGGCTTATGGCCCCATCACTCCAACCTCTGCCTCCAGTGATGGCATCGAAGAACCACCCATATAACCAAAACTCTTGATATCAAAATCCTTAACTCTATCAACATCTGTAAAGACACTTTTTTTTCACAATTACAGGTTCCAGGAATTAGGAAAGAGATATCTCTTTTTTTCGGGGTGGTGGTGGTATTTTTCAGTCTATCACACAGACCAAGACCACAGTTCAAAAATTTAAACAAAATTTAGACAAAGAAAATGGTAAAACAAAACAAAACAAACCCCTGAGTTGTCCATAAGCCTCACACCATGTCCTTATGGTCATGACTGTGTGATGTCAGGTGTTCAAAGACATGTTCAGGGCTCAGTCACAATGGTGTTTGTGGATTAATGGATTATCTGTCTTTAGGCAGCCACTGACCAATTAAGAAACCAATTCCTCTAACATCTGTCTAATAACAGAGATCACTGTAATGGGAGAAGGCAATATCCTTACCCGATACTAAAGTAGGACCAAACCTGTTCTCTGATTATCCTTTAAGGTTTTTGATCAAAGTGTTTTAGCTTAAAAGTTATCTGGAGACCAACAGCTTTTTTAAACTGTTCACAGGATATTGTCACTGACACCGGTAGTTTACAAATAGGGAGGAAGAGTTTATTTCAAAAAATGTCAGGTGAGGCTCTGGGAAAATATCAGGCCAGCTTCTGGGTCACTGGTACTTAGCTTTCAGCTGCTAGTGTATGTAAATGACCCCATTCAGGGGCCCAGCTGTTGTATGTTAAAATGTACTGATAAAACTAAATTGGGATTTTAGAGAACACAAATCAAATTGTAAGCAAAATGACTGAAATACACCGGCCCTCCTTTGAAGCATCATAGGCCAACCCAAGAAAAATGACTAATGGATAATAGTACACAGTCCTGACAGGAATCATAAGCTAGGAAGGAAATCACATGTAAAATAATAATAAAGAATATTAAATTGCCACCAGGCCCTGCGAGAGACAAATGAAAACGGAACAGACTTCTCACCACCAGTCACTTATTCAATCCCTTTGAAAATGTCCCCAGAATCTGCAGACAGAGAATGCTTTCACTCATATTCCGTTTCTACTAGAAATGAATGTTTTCTCAGATCTGGAAAAGGCAGATAAGGGATAACCTTCTGAAAAGGAGGCCCTTAGAGGTAACCTCTGGCCAGTTCATCATCCTTCCTTGGGCAACGAGGTAAGAAAACAGGCTACTGGTAGAGAAAATCATGAACTTTCTCCAAGATATCCACAGTTTGATGGCTTTTCATTTCTCCTCTTATAACATCATTCTTTTTTTTTAAGTCTACATCTTTATTTTTTATAACATCATTCTTGTATGTAGAATATGAAGTAATTTTTAATTGTCCATGTAACTTACATAATTTTTTTTTTTTTTTTTTTTTTTTTTTTTGTGGTACGCGGGCCTCTCACTGTTGTGGCCTCTCCCATTGCGGAGCGCAGGCTCCGGACGCACAGGCTCAGCGGCCATGGCTCACGGGCCCAGCCGCTCTGCGGCATGTGGGATCTTCCCGGACCGGGGCACGAACCCGTGTCCCCTGCATCGGCAGGCGGATTCTCAACCACTGCGCCACCAGGGAAGCCCCATAATATTATTTTTACTTTAAGTGATTTCTTTCCTTCACAAGGTAATTAGGGGACTCTGCAAGTTTAAACCCAAAGCTCAGTCATTAGTCACTAGTAAGAAGTGAGCCCCTGCTGCCTGCTCGCTCCTTATATCAAATTATAAGCAAAACCCAGCCTGAAGCTCCTGGCCCAAGCACCTCAGCGACAGCACACACAGACCCCTGCAAAGGACAGGTAGCAAAACACCCCAACACAGGACAAGCAGCCCCTAATCTAAGATGGCAGCTTATTTCAGAGTATTGTTCCAGTCAGTCGCCCTGTTTGTTCCTCCTTGACTTTAGTGACCTGTTAGGACAGCAGTTCTCAGCCCTAGCTCCTCGTTAGAAATATTTGGGAAATGTCTGTCAACATACCTGAAGTCCAGAACCCACCCTGGTCTGAGATGGGGCCCAGGCATCAGCATTTTTCTTAATTCTCTAGGTGACTCTAATGTGTAAACAGGTTTGAGAACCATTGTTCCACCTTGCTAGCTTCTGTTGCTTTTTACCTTCCACTTCTTCCCAGACTTTCTTCCACACTCACCTACCCCGACCCACCATATTTACCCACTCCTTTTCATCTTTCTAGGGCCTCTGGACCTTCCTTTTCGCCATCTGTTGCTGTCCTCCAGACTCGATACACAGCCTGGCATGACTTTCCGATCAATTCTTTTCCAAGTCCTGGCTTCTCCTGGCTTTTCCCAATGGAACACCCACCAAGGTTACAAAAATACCTTAGCAAGAGTCTAACTACACACCCACCATTTCCCTCCTTCACTTAAGCCCAGCTCAAATCTGACAATCCACATATAACCTTTTCTTCTTGGAACTCAGCAACATTCAACATCTTGCTCTACATTTGGACGAAACGTCTTACCCTGGCCAGTCCCTTGTCCACCTAGCCATTCTCCTTTCTATCACAGGGCTTCTCAACTTCAGAACTATCACATGTAAGGCCAAATCATTCTTTGTTGTGGGAGGCTGCCCTGTATACTAACAGAATGTTTAGCAGTATCCCTGCTCTCTGCTCACTAGATGCCAGTAGCACTCTTCCCCCAACCTGTAAAACAAAAATGTCTCAAGACATTACCAAATGATCCCTGGGGAGGGGGAAGAACTGCCCCCCCCATCCCAAGTCCTTTTGAGAACCACTGCTCTGTCCGTATGTCTAATCCCCCAAACTACTTCAATAGAGTTGGTTCCTCTGCCATCTGGTATGTATTTCCTTCCCAGTTTCAATTTCACCCAAGTTTACAATCCGTTACTCTGAAGCATCTACTTCCACCTGAGTTGACAACCTTCAGCTTTGATTCAGCTTCCCCAATGGTGCCAACTCCAAAGCAGCTAAAATAGATTCTCACATCTGTTACTCATCCTTAACCCTCCTGTTGCAGAGAAATAACTGTGATTTCTCCATTACATACTTTTTTTTCCATAAAGACTGGCCTTACACTATAAGCCCCTGTAAACACTAAATTAATGTATATAACAATGAATATATTAATAGACAGAACATAGACCAAACCCTTTCTTAACATTAGAAATGCTATGTTGGTTCCTGACTCTGAACACACTTACCTTCATTCCTCCCTTTTGACTTGTGGAACAGGAATTATAATGTTCTTGCAAAGCCCTTTGAAATTCCAGATTGGGTGGAATTTCATTTCAATTCATTTTGAGTAAGAAAACTTAATTATTTGAGCTAATGGAGAGGAATAAAGCACCAAAAATAGAAAACCCATGAAATACAAATTTAAGCACATACTGACACAAACACATATTCTCAAATTTTCAGAAATTAAAAGGTTACTAAAAGTTATGAGACTGGTTTTATTGTGTGACTCATAAATCATCCAAATGGAGAATTGCTAATATGTTTGAGAATTACATTACCGGCATAACGCAGCCAGAGAAGTGACTTTCCATAGTTCTTCATCACAACTGGAGATGATTTTAATGTCAACTTTTTTGGTAGGGTTAAATAAAAATTTTTATTTGCTTTATAGTTTTCTATAGTTTATATTATCTTTATTAAACCCATATTATTTTGTGATAAACTATACATAAAATTTACCATTTTAAGTGTACAAGTCTGTGGCATTACGTGCATTCATTGTTCTGCAGCCATAAACCACCATCCACCTCCAGAACTTTTTCATCTCCTCCAACAACAGTTTTTTTTGGTTTTTTTTTTAACATCTTTATTGGAGTATAATTGCTTTACAATGGTGTGTTAGTTTCTACTTTATAACAAAGTGAATCAGTTATACATATACACATGTTCCCACATCTCTTCCCTCTTGCGTCTCCCTCCCTCCCACCCTCCCTATCCCACCCCTCTAGGTGGTCACAAACCACCGAGTTGATCTCCCTGTGCTATACGGCTGCTTCCCACTAGCTATCTATTTTACGTTTGGTAGTGTATATACGGACAACAGTTTTTAAGAGATACTCCCTCCCATCTGTCTACTAATAATCTGCTAAATGTCATTTTAAGTTAATTTCCTGTAGCTCTTATTGAAATAAATGTAAAGTCTACCAAAACAGTAGTTCAAAAAGTTGTTTTGAAGGAAAGCATTTATATAGGTTTGTTAATTCAACTTTCTTACACAAAAAGAGAATTCTTGTCTTTCATAATCATGCTTCAAACATTCCCACTACTCAATGTCTGACTAATCCTGTCCACCCATCTTCCTGTCAACAGCCTACGCGGACTTAACATGTGCAAGTCCCAAAGGTTCTTTTCACCTGTTAGATCCAGAAACTAAAATAAAAGTAGTGATTTTCCTCACTTATCCCTAAATTGACTCAAACCTAGAATGAAACTACATGATGATAATAACATGAAGCTTTTTTGAGAATTCTTTTAAGACTCTGGGTAGAAGAAGACTATGCATTACAGGGGAGAAATATAACAACAATATAAGGAAGTTTCACTGTTGTGAAACTTTGTCATAGTCAGTTTGGGCTGCTGTAACAAAAATACCATAGACTGGCTAGCTTAAACAACAAACATTTGCTTCTCACAGTTCTGGAGGCTGAGAAGTCCAAGATCAAGGAGCTGGCAGATTCATTGTCTGATGAGGGGCTACTTTCTGGTTCTAGACACCTGTCTTCTCATGTGTCTTCACATGGTGGGAGAAACGAGGGGTCTCTCTGGGTTCTCTTTTTTTTAACTTTTTATTTTATACTGGAGTATAGTTGATTAACAATGTTGTGTTAGTTTCAGGTGTACAGCAAAGCAATTCAGTTATACATATACATGTATCTATTCTTCTCCAAATTCTTTTCTCTGGGTCTCTTTTATAAGGACACTAACCTCATTCATAAGGGCTCCACCCTCATGACCTAATCACCTCCCCAAATCCCCACCATCAAACACCATCACATTGGGGGTTGGGATTTCAACATATGAATTTTGGGAGGACATAAACATTCAGTCCTTAGCACTGTTGTTGTTTCTTGCTCGCGTTTTAAAAGAAACCCTCTCAGATCCCGTGGATAAAACTTTGACCATACAGCTGTGTTTCTGACATAAACTCAGGGAGAGAATTTATACTTTGAATACACATGGTTCTGAGCAGAGAAAACAAAAAACATATCTGCTATTGTAAGGTCAGAGCATCATTGTACAGGTCATTTATTTTTAAAAAGTCCTTGAAACTGTCATTTAAAAAACCCACAACTCTCACCAGCTGAACATTTGGAACAGTACACTCTAGCATTTCAGGGAAGTCAAATATCTTTCCTACAACTCTTAAGAGGCACCTCTTGAAACTTTGCAGTTAACATTTTCAAAACTGTGTGACAAATAACAGGCCTAGAGGAAAGCCCATAATATGGCTGTCAGTGAACTTAACTTCCATCATAAAATGGAAATGTTGTCAAGTATTTTGGGCTTTGGAGCAGCCGCCACATAATAACTATTTAGAAACAAATGCCCAAATCAGTTTAGGTCTCATAATAATCTCTGTGACTTTCAAGTCAAAGAGAAGGATAGTCATTTTTATGTATTTATTTATGAAAACTACAGTTAGAAATTTCTCAAAAAAACACATATATAGGTACACAGAGGGATAACTGGTAGTGTTACCAAAAAAGTAAAGGGCAATTTTAAGTTAGTTCTTTTTCTCCTTAATACATAAATTAACATAAGCATTCATTCATTTATTCAACAAATTTTTACGGATGATCTATTATGTGCTAGGCAGCATGGAGCCCTGAAACAAAAATAAAGAAATAAATGCTTTCCCCCCCCCCTACGAATGGGCAGACAGAGGTTAAAGGTGAGTGAATATTAAGACCATGCCATAAAGTAGAAGCAAGCAACCCAAGTCACCAGGAAATCTAAAATCCTAGTTTCATTTCCCTTACATTCCTCTCACTCTAACCTGTGACTTTTATTCAATGCTTTCCAAAGAAGAAAGATAAAGGCTAAACAAGAAAATACTTCTACTCCCCTTTCCTTTTATACACAGAAATGAGGGCTTGCTCTTACCTTGGATTCTTTCTCACCCACTTAGAAAGTAACAGAATGTATTAACGAGGAATAATTTGTAAATAATTTGGGAAATTGTTGTCAGCTACTATAACAAAAGAGAAGCCCCAAATTTTAGAATCTGCCATTACTGTGTGCTTCATCTTTTCCGCTTTGAAAAACCAGGTGGGTGGGAAGAGGGGGTCGACACGCACAGGGTATCATTCTTTTTTTTTTTTTTTTTTTTTGCCATATGCGGGCCTCTCACTGCTGTGGCCTCTCCTGTTGCGGAGCACAGGCTCCGGACGCGCAGGCTCAGCGGCCATGGCTCACGGGCCCAGCCGCTCCGCGGCATGTGGGATCTTCCCAGACCGGGGCACGAACTTGTGTCCCCTGCATCGGCAGGCGGACTCTCAACCACTGCACCACCAGGGAAGCCCGGGTATCATTCTTAGCAGCTATTAAATGTATCAATTTTTTTAATTGTAGGGGGGAAGTGCAAACATACAAAGTGTGTAAGGCCTAACACGGCTAAGTTTTCTGTGATTTTTGGTAGTTCCAGAGGTAAAGGCCCTTTAACTGGCCTGTTCACCATTTTGCTCTCTGTTATTTAAGGTAAGGAAAACACACCTGAAAGGATATGCCTGTGTCTCAAATATATGAGGGGCTCAATTAACGACTGTTGAAAGTTGAACAGACAGTTGCTATTTCAGCGATCTTGATGCATTACAGCAGGTGCTTGATAAATTACCTACTAAATAAATAATTTATTATGTCTCTCTCAACACTCCCTAATATGTCTCCTGATGATGATATCTAGGGATGAGCAGAAGAAAAGAGTTTCTCATTCAAACACGGTGTTCCCAATATTATTGCGACCAAATCTCATGTAAAATTGCATGACCTGAGAGGTTTGAAGGGAGAAGGAAGGTGAACAAAACCTTATCCCACCCCTGCAGCCAGGTGCTCTGCATGTATCTTAATGTACATAAACCTTACCCCATAAACAGCTGCCTAACTAGCTTCTAACTTGCTATGCCCACCAAACACATCCCCCACAGAGCCTCAAGGGGTCTTTGCAAAAAGGAATCCTCTGATTGTTTCACACTTTGCTTAAAATTCTTCATCCCTAAGAACTAATGTCCAAATCCTTCAACATGGTATGTGAGGCTCTCATTGCCCCTTCAGCTGTTTTTTGTTTGGTTGGTTGGCTTTTTCAGGGTTTTTTTGGCTGTGGGTTTTTTTTGGGGGGGCGGGGGGCTTTTTTTCCCATGAGTTTATGGTTCTTCCTCATTAAGTTGGCCTGTGCTTAGAAGGCACTTCCACTTCCTCTTCTTTACCTTTAAGCCTCAGTTCTGGCATCTCCTCCTCTAGCAAGGCTATGGCAGGAGTTAGATATCCCCCTTTCTCACTCCTATAACTACTCAGACTATCCCAGCACTGCACTGCCTACTTATTTTGTCATTATTCATTCTGCCCCCTTACTGATTCTCAGTGCTTACTCATTCGTGTATCTGTATCAGACTGGCACAGTCCAGCACATAGTAGGTACTCAACAGGTTTTGAATGAATAACTGAGTGGTTATACATGGAGAAATGTTGCAGGAGCCAAGTTAAGAGCTAATGGCTTAAAGTGGCCCTTGATACCTCTTTTTTACTTAGCCCCATAGGCCACTCTTATCTGTGAGTAGAAGGAGAGGTGCTTTCCAGCAAGATTCTCATTCAAATTTGATGGAGAAATCAAAAGCTTTACAGACAAGCAAAAGCTAAGAGAATTCAGCACCACAAAAGCAGCTCTACAACAAATGCTAAAGGAACTTCTCTAAGTGGGAAACACAAGACAAGAAAAGGACCTACAAAAATAAACCCAAAACAATTAAGAAAATGGTCATAGGAACATACATATCAATAATTACCTTAAACATGAATGGATTAAATGCTCCAACCAAAAGACACAGGCTCACTGAATGGATACAAAAACAAGATCCATATATACGCTGTCTACAAGAGACCAACTTCACACCTAGGGACAGTTACAGACTGAAAGTGAGGAGATGGAAAAAGATATTCCATGCAAATGGAAATCAAAAGAAAGCTGGAGTAGCAATACTCATATCAGATAAAATAGACTTTAAAATCAAGAATGTTACAAGAGACAAGGAAGGATACTACATAATGATCAAGGGATCAATCCAAGAAGAAGATATAGCAATTATAAATATATATGCACCCAACAAAGGAGCATCTCAATACATAAGGCAACTGCTAACAGCTATAAAAGAGGAAATCAACAGTAACACAATAATAGTGGGGGACTTTAACACCTCACTTACACCAATGGACAGATCATCCAAACAGAAAATTAATAGAGAAACACAAGCTTTAAATGACACAATAGAGCAGATAGACTTAACTGATATTTATAGAACATTCCATCCCCAAACATCAGATTACACTTTCTTCTCAAGTGCGCACAGAACATTCTCCAGGATAGAACACATGTTGGGTCACAAATCAAGGCTCAGTAAACTTAAGAAAATTGAAATCAAATCAAGCATCTTTTCTGACCACAACGTTATGAGATTAGAAATCAATTACAGGGAAAAAAACGTAAAAAACACAAACACATGGAGGCTAAACAATACGTTACTAAATAACCAAGAGATCACTGAAGAAGTCAAAGAGGAAATCAAAAAAATACCTAGAGACAAATGAGAATGAAACACGACAATCCAAAACCTAAGAGATGCAGCAAAAGCAGTTCTAAGAGGGAAGTTTAGAGCAATACAATCCTACCTCAAGAAACAACAAACATCTCAAATAAACAACCTAACCTTACACCTAAAGGAACTAGAGAAGGAAGAACAAACAAAACCCAAAGTTAGTAGAAGGAAAGAAATCATAAAGATCAAAGCAGAAATAATGAAACAGAAACAAAGTAGACAATAGCAAAGATCAATAAAACTAAAAGCTGATTCTTTGAGAAGGTAAACAAAATTGATAAACCATTATCCAGACTCATCAGGAGGGAGAGGACTCAAATCAATAAAATTAGAAATGAAAAAGAAAAAATATAACAGACACCGCAGACATAAAAAGCATCCTAAGAGACTACTACAAGCAACTCTATGATGGTAAAATGGACAACCTGGAAGAAATAGACAAATTCTTAGAAAGGTATAACCTTCCAAGACTGAACTAGGAAGAAATAGAAAATATGAACAGACCAATCACAAGTAATGAAATTGAAACTGTGGTTAAAATCTTCCAACAAAGAAAAGTCCAGGACCAGATGGCTTCACAGGTGAATTCTATCAAACATTTAGAGAAGAGCTAACACCCATCCTTCTCAAACTCTTCCAAAAAATTTCAGAGGAAAGAACACTCCCAAACTCATTCTGTGAGGCCACCATCACCTGATACCAAAACCAGACAAAGATACTACAAAAAAAATAAAATTACAGACCAACATCACTGATGAATACAGATGCAAAAATTCTCAACAATATACTACCAAACAGAATCCAACAACACATTAAAAGGATCATACACCATGATCAAGTGGGATTTATCACAGACACGTAAGGATTCTGCAATATATACAAATCAAACAATGTGTTACACCATATTAACAAACTGAAGAAGAAAAACAATATGATCATCTCAATAGATGCAGAAAAAGCTTTTGACAAAATTCAACACCTATTTATGATAAAAACTCTCCAGAAAGCGGGCATAGAGGGAACCTACCTCAACATAATAAAGGCCATATTCGACAAACCCACAGCAAACATCATTCTCAATGGTGAAAAACTGAAAGCATTTCCTCTAAGATCAGGAACAAGGCAAGGATGTCCACTCTCGCCACTATTATTCAACATGGTTTTGGAAGTCCTAGCCATGGCAGTCAGAGAAGAAAAAGAACAAAAAAGGAATACAAACTGGAAAAGAAGAAGTAAAACAGTCAGTGTTTGCCGATGACATGATCTATACATAGAAAATCCTAAAGATGTTACCAGAAAACTACTAGAACTAATCAATGAATTTGGTAAGGTTGCAGGATACAAAATTAATGTACAGACGTCTCTGGCATTCCTATACACCAACAATGAAAAATCAGAAAAAGAAATTAAGGAAACACTCCCATTTACTATTGCAACAAAAAGAATAAAATATGTAGGAATAAACCTACCTAGGGAGACAAAAGACCTGCATGCAGAAAACTATAAGACACTGCTGAAAGAAATTAAAGATGATACAAACAGAGGGAGAGATATACCACATTCTTAGATTGAAAGAATCAATATTGTGAAAATAACTATAGTATCAAAGCAATCTACATATTCAATGCTATCCCTATCAAATTACCAATAATATTTTTTATGGAACTAGACGAAAAGAAATCTTAAAATTTGTATGGAGACACAAAAGACTCCGAATAGCCAAAGCAGTCTTGAGGGAAAAAGATGGAGCTGGAGGAATCAGACCCCCTGACTTCAGACTATACTACAAAGCTATAGTAATCAAGACAATATGGTACTGGCACAAAAACAGAAATATAGATCAATGGAACAGGATAGAAAGCCCAGAGATAAACCCACACACCTACGATCAACTAATCTATGACAAAGGAGGCAAGGCTATACAATGGAGAAAAGACAGTCTCTTCAATAAGTGGTGCTGGGAAAACTGGACAGCTGCATGTAAAAGAATGAAATTAGGACACTCCCTAACACCATACACAAAAATAAACTCAAAATGGATTAAAGACCTAAATGTAAGACTGGACACTATAAAACTCTCTTAGAGGAAATCATAGGAAGAACACTCTTTGACATAAATCACAGCAAGATCTTTTTTGATCCACCTCCTAGAGTAATGGAAATAAAAACAAAAATAAAAGAAATGTGTCCTAATGAAACTTAAAAGCTTTTGCACAGCAAAGGAAACTATAAAGGAGACAAAAAGACAACCCTCAGAATGGGAGAAAATATTTGCAAATGAATCAATGGACAAGGATTAATCTCCAAAATATATAAACAGCTCATTCAGCTCAATATTATAAAAAACAAACAACCCAATTAAAAAATGGGCAGAAGACCTAAATAGACATTTCTCCAAAGAAGACATACAGATGGCCAAGAGGCACATGAAAAGCTGCTCAACATCACTAATTATTAGAGAAATGCAAATCAAAACTACAATGAGGTACCACCTCACGCCGGTTAGAATGGGCATCATTGGAAAATCTACAAACAACAAATGCTGGAGATGGTGTGGAGAAAAGGGAACCCTCTTGCCCTGTTGGTGGGAATGTAAATTGATACAGCCACTATGGAGAACAGTATGGAGGTTCCTTAAAAAACTAAAAATAGAATTACCATATGACCCAGCAATCCCACTACTGGGCATATGCCCAGAGAAAACCATCATTCAAAAAGACACATGCACCCCAATGTTCATTGTAGCACTATTTACCAGAGCCAGGTCATGGAAGCAACCTAAATGCCCATCGACAGATGAATGGATAAAGAAAATGTGGTACATATATACAATGGAATATTACTCAGCCATAAAAAGGAATGAAAGTGGTCATTTGCAGAGACGTGGATGGACCTAGACACTGTCATACAAAGTAAGTCAAAAAGAGAAAAAGAAATATCATATATTAACGCATGTATGTGCAATCTAGAAAAATGGTACAGATGAACCAGTTTGCAAGGCAGAAATTGAGACACAGATGAGGAGAACAAATGTATGGACACCAAGGAGGGAAAGCAGTGAGGGGTGGGGTGAATTGGGAGATTGGGATTGACATATATACACTAACATGTATAAAATAGATAAGTAAGAAGAACCTGCTATATAAAAATAAATACATTTAAAAAAAGAAATTTAAAAAAAAAGTGTGTTTTGAGTGTGTATGTGTGAGGAGGGCTTGTCCTTAATATGAAAGCTACGCAAAACTTCACACTTGTATACCTAATGATTCTAGAGTTATTTTACACTACCATTATCCACATTCCCTTGAGAGCTTCCAATGAATCCTATTATTTCCATAGTCCTTAAAGAAGAAAAAAAGTACCTCCAGGTGCTTTCTCTTTTGGCATCACTTCATACAAAAAAGACTAAGATATATTTGCATTTATGTAAAAAGATATTCAATACAGCACTCTTTGAAGTAGAAATTAAAAAAAAAAACTGAAAATTTAAATGCCCATCAAAAAAAGACTGGTAAAATAAATGACAGCACATCTAGACAATGGCATTTCATGCACAGTATCATGTAGCCATCAAATAAGATGAGGTAGATAGATCATTGTTATGTGTATGAGCATGCATTGCAAGAGCTCCAGGATAAGTGGTTAAGAGAAGAAAGCAAGGCAAGGAATAGGCATAAATTCTACTGAATACAAAAAAAGAGGGGAATTATTTATGTATTCATTCATTCATATATTCATTAATTTATATGTAATGTCTCTGTAAAGATGCACTAGTGATTATCCCTGGGAAAAACTAGGGGTTACTGGAGGGTGGAGATCTCCTTTTTATGATACACACTCTTATATTGCTTAAAATTTTCACCATAAACTTTTCATAAACTAAAACAAAAGCCATCTGGAGGAAGTAAAGGCAAAAGCAAAGAGGAAGGGCAAAGCCTGCCTCACTGCCGGCCTGACTCACTGTTTCCCGGGCCACGGTCCAGCAGCCCGGGGCTGGTGTGATGGGCTCCAACTTCTGTGATTTCTCAACCTGGGAGGCACTATGCTTTCTCTCAAGAGAGAGAGGGGACATCAGTGACTGAGGATGGTTCAGGAAAGAGCCCCTATATCCAAACTGCAGAGCCTTTCCCCACATTCTTTAGAATTTTATCTTCATGTATTATACTTTTGATCAAGGCCCATCTCACAGCATCTATTTCCTTTTCCCCACAAACTTTAAGAGGTCATCTCTACCTACATCCCCCATGTTCAAAGTAATTCACATGTGTTGCCAAGACTGTGGTCAAAGAAAATGTTTGTGAAGGACTTTTCCTCCACATTGAGGACCAAACCAACTTGACAACAGGGGTTTTTGACAATAAACTCTGGGGAAAGGGCCCATTCATTGCTGGCCCTCCTGGCCAATTACCCAGTGACGAGGCCTTCTGATGCTATTAGCCCTACAACAATTTAGGAAGCATTCCCAGTATTCAGAGAACCCCTGAAATGAATAAGACCAGTGTTTGAGCCAATCCATACCAAAGAGCCAAGAGGAATAATTAAAGGGTGAATGTTTTATTCTTTAGTGTTTAATAGAATACATCACAAGTCACATAATCAATGATTCATTACTTCACACACAGGGAGGAAAACAATATTGAGGATTTCTATTATACAACTGGTTGTGAACACAGAGAGAGAACCAAAATCTCTAGAGCATTTAGATGGCTGAAGAAATTCTCACTTAAAGTTTGAGCATGTCTGAAAAAACTTCCTCAGTTTTTAAAATATAAAAGGATTTTTTTTTTCTTGGCTGTTTCATTAGAAAGCCTGATAATTGTATAATGATTTTTTCCCTTTCTCCTTCAATTTTGAGAAAATGGCTCAGTGATATGTATCACTTAGCATATAACATTTTCAACAATTTCATAATCCCAGATAACTCTGCGGGAATCTTACATTGTTGCTCAGGTAAGAGTTTTTCAGATGCCCAGAAAAATTTAAATAATGCGTAATTTGCATCTTCAAAATTAATATCCACAATGGATGTTTTAACCTTGTCATTAAATGTCACAAATGCTGTTTGAGTGGTCATAAATGAATTGTCATCATTTGTATTCAATATTAATAGCAAAATTCACCAGCCTCTAAAGTCAGAAAGACAGTTGTATAATAGTTTACATTACAATTAATGTTCACATACCTCAAAACACATTTAGAATTAAAAAAACAAAACCTGGGAAAAAAATCACAAAATGTGTAAGGTGACAAAAATTCTTGGTCAACTAGTTCAGCTTCCTACCACAGGAGCGTATATGCTAATGTAAATATTCTGGTTGAATTTCTTCCATCTTAGTTTCAAGCGCCCCAGTAGAGAACAGAAATCTTCAAACATTAATACTTTTAGATGTTTATCATCCAAAACTGTGACAAAGAAAAGTTAACTTCAACATAGCATGTTTCTGGCTCTAGTAAAGGCTATTTTAGGTACTATAGCCACTGGAAACACAAGACTATTTTATTTATTTCTCAAGAGATAGATTTAGGTCATCTAAGAAAACTAATTCAGTTTTTAAATGAGTTATAATAAGGAAAAACAGAAAAAAAATTCCAAAGGATTTACTCTGGTAGATTTACAATAAAAATATTCAGTTTATAATTTTAGAAATTTAAGTCAACTGAGTATTTATGATTTCGATTATAAAAGAAATTCTTAAGGAATTCAATGCCTCCAGTCAATACTGTTCTAAATGCCTGCACTATCATTTATCACTTTTCATGTGGAGTACAAAAATGTTTTTGAATATTAGATTAGAATTTACCATAATTTAAAAAGTAAAAAATTATCAAAGCCTCACCTTACATGGCTTTAATGTAATAATAACATTCCATGGAAAATTCCAATAAAAATTGGAATATGTTATGAGCATGCCAGTTGCCTATTTTGTCTGAGAATTCACAGATTATGCATTTCCCCAGAAAAGCAACAGGCTCCATATATATATATGGATCTGGTTTGAAAGAGAAGACAATTTTGTCTAGTATTATAAATTACCACTTTGCTATCAATGCAAAAACCAAATAAAACACAAGAATAAAAATCGTACTGAAAGGGAAAAAATTTAAGTCCCACACACTCAAGGAATATTTTCCACAACACGTAATTTGAAAACCTAAAATGAACATGGTTCATAGCCTACATGTTTTGAAAAACAGACAATATGTCAAACACTTGGTGCAAAAGCACTGAACATGGTACCTGTTTTTTTAACCACCACTGTCAACCATTCTTTTTAAAAAAGTTAAATGTTATTAAAATCTAATGTCACTCAGTTGTATTTATGAACCAAATGGTAATTAGAGCCATTACATATGTAAATGCATGCTGCACTGAGTCAGATTAATGCAGTCATAATTTCTGAATAATTTATGACACCCTCCCAGGTTACGGAATGTCTTTGGAGAGCTTACTCAAATGGATGCTCAATATCTCATCCAAGCTCACAGAGGACAACCAACACTCCAGCCCCACTTTGTAGACCACTAAGGGTCCTTCTGTGGCTCAGAGCACATGGTGAATAAGGGACCCAAAAGTGCAGAGGCCAAGTCATCTTATCTCAGTTATAGTATCCACCCAATGTAAAAATGAGTTTCCTACCCAGCCTTTACTTTGGGCTAAGGTAGAATTTGTCATGTATCAACTTCCAACTTTAGAGGGGATAGTCATCATAGAAAAAAAGGTTGCTTTACCATCTCTAACCATGCAATTCCCAGTCTTTCAGATAATGAAAGGGGATAGGGAGTATTGAAGGGCAGCAAGGATGTGTGGAGGGGTGAGACGTGCATGCACAAAGCTGTGCAACAGTTCAACTCAAAGTTTTACAAGATAAAACTTTTAAGACTTGGGTGGCAGAGACAAAACTTGAGCAACTTCCCGTGACTCCTGGAGTTGAGCAGATTTAACAAGGCAAATCAGAAATCTCGGAGTCTTGCCATACGTCAGTGGCTTTGATCTGTCCCAAGATGTTCTCAATTATGTGCTTTTTGTTGCACAATCTAACAGAATACCACATAGGGTGCAAAAATCTCTGTGACACTTACTTTTGGCCAGTGAGTGACATTCCCAAATCATTTCAGGCTTGAAACAGGGGTAAATTCTGATGTGTTGACCTCGTCTGAGAACACACCCAACATATAAGCAAATGTGACTTCCTGAATGTTTCTGCTTCTCTTACAATTATGGTCTTTGTAATTGTAAAGCTAACTTTACTTTTCTAAACAGGCACCTCCAACAAAAGGCCTCAAATCTTTCTCTTCCCCAATAAAAAAAAAAAAAAAAAAAAGAATTGGTGGATTAAAAATACAGGTACCGTGGTTTATGTAGACAGTTAATCGACATATTAGTATGCAACTAATATCCAAGCAAAATGTATGGAGCAAACTCAGCTTTATAACTATGTATTTTTTTCCTAACCCAATTTCCCCATAGACAAGGATATAAAAAACTCATTGAAACATGTTGCTTTAGTATATACACCATCTGATGCAAGTTACTGGGGGTAAATACAGGAACGTTTATAGCACTAGTAAATTAATTAAAAAACTAAGTGATTCGTGTAAAATGTTTATATATGGTATATACAGATTGGATCACATGAGTCTAAGAATAAAACTGTTCCAATTCTTAACATCTGTTATGGACATATAGTAAGATACAGTACAAGATTCATTTTTAAAAAGAAGAAAAAAATAGCGCTAATTTAACCACTGAAAACGACTCTTACAAAATCTTTTAAAAACCTACTTCAAGAGAATGATGCTTAAACAAATGAAAAAGGACAGGCTTCTCCGTCATCACAGAATATCCAAAGGAGCCTCACAGCATGAAAGACAAGGATTCACTTCCCTACACTTACAGTGTAAATACGATATACAGTGGGGATTTATTCCATGTTAGAGTAAAGGTATAAGGCAACCAGGTCTCCTTCTGTTTCAGTTGCATTTACGTGGAACGCCATTTTATTGCTCAGCTCCCTTTTAAGGACTTATTTGCCTTCATTTAAAAATATTCCACTTTACAGCTGTCTACAGATGGCAGCCCTTGGCGATTCTATTCTCTGCAGCTCTGTCATTCGAAAAGATTCCACCTTAACTTCAAACAACCTGCATCAAAGTGGCATTTTTCAGGTTTGCCCAGAAGTCAACATTGGCTGGGCTGGCAGACAGTAAGGATTTTTAATAAGCGAACTTAAGTCTACATAACCCAAATCAACATATTTTGTTCAAGGAAATAGATTTTAAAATCAGGACTTATAATCAACAAGAAAATAAAGTTCAAAAACTAAAACCCTACTGGGTAACTCTTTGGTTAGGTTATATAAGTATCAGCAAAACAGTTAGTTCAATAAACTGCCAGGTAAGAGTCGATCTGTGATTCACCTTTACAAAATGCTTTGCGTGTTTCTGTGTACTATTTTGTTAATGTGCATGTACTCAGACGGACGGTACAAACTTCCAACTTTCAAATAATAAATGAGTATGTCCGTTCCTCCCTTCCCACCCCTCCTACCCTCCTTCCTCCCTCCCCACCCCACCCCCCAAGGCTTAAGAGCTAAGGTCCTACTGACAGTCACTGCAATAATACAGGTTTTCTTAATACCCACGACGTGCATTACTACCCAGCTCCGTTCACAGTCACAGCCAGGTGACCTCCCGCAATGCTCGGCGACCCGAGCTGTCATTCTCTCTTTCCTCCTCTTGCCAATAACGGCTGCCATGTCAAGCAGTCGAACCAAGGGCTTCTGGCAGTGAGCCCAGGAGAAAGGGTGCCTCTTCAGGCAGGAGGGGAACTTTCTACAAGTTTAAACCACAGGCGAAGACCTTTAAATCTGGACGGAAACCAAACGCTCCTTCATTGTGCCATCACCAGATTCTTCTCCTACTTCTACCTGTAACTTTTCAACACTTTATTCATTTATAGTCCCTGAACAGCCTCCGCGGGATCCTAATTCCAGCTCTGGAGTCTTCCATTCAGCCTTCTAAAACTTCACCTTTAAAGAGGGTCAAAAGACTGCGTAATAAATGACCTTTCAAAACTATTCCCAGACACTGCCACCAATTCTCTCTCTTAAAACGCGAATGAGTCATCAGGGCTTGAGAAGATTTCAAGGAATCTTCTATACACTGGACAGGGTCCAGTTAGGTTCGGAACAATTCAGTCATTCCCAGGTACTAGGTGACTTTGCAGCCACACTGCCCCACTAAATCCAGACTGAAGGACAATCCGGGGGAGGGGTGGTTTGAGGCCGGGGGCAGAGGAAGCATGGGGTGGAGAGGTACGTCTGGGCTCTCTCTTTTAGTGGGGTCCAGAGAAGACGAAGAAGCCGAGAGGATCTGTGGCTGCAGGTTCTAAAATGAGGGGTCAGTGGGTCTACCGCAGGTGGGGAACAGGGGAATGGGAGAACGTGGGGTGGGAGGGGAAATCTATAGCCCTCTCCCGGGCAAGGAGAGGGAATGGGCGCGCTGGACTCGCAAGGGGGTGTGGGGAGTTCACTCCCTGCAGAAGACGTACTCGGTGTAGCTGGTCCAGATCTTGTCCTCGTTCTGGTCGGTGCTGCTGGCGAAGGCGCAGGTGCCCGTGGAACTGCACGCCACCATGTGGAAGCCCGACTCGGACAGCTTGTCGAAGGCCTGCTCCAGGAAGTTGAACTTGAGGTAATAGCGCGAGGTGTAGCGCTCCGGAGGCCGGTCGGGGTCCCGGCTCTCGTTCAGGGTGTCCCCGAACACCTCCTTGGCCAGCGATGTCTTGCCGCACACGGTGATGCGCGCCACTCGCCGGAACTTGGCGTCCGCCTGCGCGTCCCGCCCGATGGTGTAGGAGCCGCGGTAGCCGATGGTGATGTAGCCCGAGCGTCGGCTGCCGTCCAACGACTGGGACGGCGTGAGCAGCGGGCCGGCCGCGCCCCCCGACGGGCTGCGGCTAGCCACCTCCAGGGTGGGCGACGGCGCCCCAGCCGAGGCGCCCTCCTGCTGCTCAGGCTCCGCGTAGCCGAGCGGCAGCAGCTCGTCGCCCAGCGAGCCCTCCTTCTGCACCCCGCGCCGCGAGTGCGGCGGCGGCGGCCCGGGGCCGGGCTGCTGGGGCTCCCCGAGGCGGCGCACGAGCTCCGGCAGCTCGAAGTACTCGGCCTCGCGCTGCAGCCGGCTGCGCTCGGGGAAGTAGTCAGGCAGCACGAGCTGCAAGTCCCGCAGGTAATCCAAGATGTAGCGGAAGAGGAAGCCGTCTCTGTCTAGAAAGAAGCGGCCTTTGCTGTCCCGGGCCAGCTCCTGCGGCTGCTGCTGCGTGAACATGCGCCAGAGCAACGAGTCGGGAACCGACACCACCGTGCAGCGCCGGGTCACATACACCTGGCCCCCCACGTTCAGCTCCACGATGTCGGGAAAGAGCGGCGGCTCGGCCGAGGACGACGAGGAGCCGCTGCCGCCGCCACCACCCCCGTTGGGTAGTCCACGAGTGCTGTCCGCCAGAGCCATGGCCAAGAGGTGGCCGGGCTAGGGCAGTGGCCGAGAGCCGCGCCGCGCGCCGGAGCCGCCGCCGCCGCCTTTCTCGGACGTTCGTTCAGCCCTGCGCCCCGGCCCGCCGCTGCCGCCGAGAGCCGCGCGGAGCCGAGCGCACGATGCGAGCGCACCTCTGTGCGTCCCCGCGAGCTCCGCTGCACTCCTCCCGCCTCGCCCGCGCGCTCCAGGGGAGTGCCGGGTGGCGGCCGGCGCGCTGCTTAAGTAGAGCCGCCAACCCCGGCGCCGCGGCGCGCAGAAGGCGGGGGCGGCTGCGGAGCGGCGGAGCCTAGCTCCCAGGGCGGGAGGGGGTGGTGGGGCGGGGAATCGATTTGCATCTGAAACGCTGACGCCGCGGCCAGCTTCTGGCTCCACCCCTACCCGCGCGCCGCCCGGACGCCCCGACTTCCCTTCGGCCTCCTCGCCCCGCACTCTAGCCCCTTCCCGCTCCTGCCCGACTTTATTCCTCTTCCAAAGCGGACAGAACCTGGGCTTGGCCGCTTCGGAAGACGAGCCTTCTTTGGAGGGGCAGTCACTGCGCCCCCCTCCTCCTAACTGCAGCCGGAGACTGTGGAACTGTGGAAGGAGCACTTGAACTTTCCGGCTCCCCCCACCCGGGGAGTGGAAGGGCCTGGCTGCCCCCGGAGGACTAGCCGCTTTAAACACTGTAACTGTGGCGCTAACACGCGTTTCGTCTCGTTGCTGAAAGTTCTAGAGAGAGACCAAAAAATCTGGAGAGGCGGTGGGGCCGCCCCGGCCCGGAGGCAGCTAGATTTTGTTCGCGCGTACGAGTCGCCTCGAAAAAACCCTAGAAACAAAAAGCTAACCTCGGTATCCTGCTGTGGGACGCTCTCCCATAGTTTATTTTCTGGGTAAAAAGGCAAACTCATTCGTTGGGAGACCTCAACATTGGAGGAAATGGCAAAAGGGGAACTTGGGTGAGTTCAGGGAGTGACTTAGGGGCGTGTTCCCCTCCCGGTGGCGGACGCGACCTTCCCCCACCGCCCCTTTTTGGCCAAGCGGGAGGGGCATGTACTGTGAGGCCTAAGGGAAAGCTACGTTTCCGCGGCCCTATCAGCCCCGGGTGAATCGCGCTATGGAACTCGGAGGGTTTGAAAATCAAATATAATTTAGAAAACCTACTTTTCAAACCCTGTGTCTTTATCCTCCCAAAGGTCCAGGCGCACCCGCTCTCCCGCGGGCCTGGGTCACTCTGGTCAGCCCTTTCCAAGTGCCCTCTAGTCTCAGGGTCCTTGTACATTTGAAGGCCCGTTCTAGATCCCTTCCGGTCCTCTAACTCCTGCTTCTCTTCGCTTTCGTATTCGCCCTTCACAATGCAGCACCCAGGTCTCCTCCCCCGGGAAAGCTTCCCTGACTTCTCAGGTGGGTGGGGCTTCGGATGGCCCCTTCCATGTGCCCTAACGCCCAACAAACACATTCTGACATTACGCGTCTGTGAGTGATTATCTAATCTCTGACTTTGGTAAATGGTCTCCTGAGCACTGCAGAAAGAGGACGGAAGAGAGGGTAGTGAAGAATGTTTAGCAAACATCAAGTCAATGGTTATTTGTTGTGCACCGGCTATTCACTGGCCGCGCCCGGGTAGAAGAATAATGTAAGACGGAATAGGTTCCACAGAGCTTTCAGCGCAGCCCGTTAGGCAAGGGTCAGAAGTCTGAGCAGTTATCAGATCGGTTTGAAGTATGGACCGTCAATCAGTATAAATCAGGCGAGATCTTTGTTCTTGATAATAATGTTTCACCTTTTGTGTAACTACCTGATGAGCTTTACAGTCTCCTCATGGATGTGTGTCATTTTTACTTTGAAATGTTTATGTCTGCTGAACAGTTATCTCATTCATGTCAGTGTACTGAAATAAGATCAAGCCCCAGACCAGCTCACTTAACTGCAAGTACAGATTGTGATACTGAATATATTTGACCACTCTTTTTTTGTTTGTTCTTTGGTATAAATAATAGCTGACACAAAAGTTCCAAGTTCCAAAGCTGAATTTCTAGGCGGCTGGGCTACTATTTGTAATATCAGTGTCAAAGCCCTAAAGAAACCAGTCTCTTTTTTGTAAATCCAAGAAAAGCCTTTTTCATTATCAATTCTGTACATATTTTTGTATCATTACTTTGTTCATCCTATCAGCAAATCCTGTTAGTTCTGCCTTCAGAATTCTTCCAGGCTATTAACATGTTTCACCACCTCCCTGCCATCACCCGGGACCAAGCCACCCATCACCTCTTGCACTGGCCTCCTAACTGCTTCCACCTTTGCCTCCTACAGTCTTTTATCACCAGAACAAAAAGAGGGATCCTATTATAACCTAAGTCAGAACATGTCACTGTGTCCAAAGCCCCTCACTGGCTTTTATCTCACCAAAAGTAAAAACCAAAGTACTTTCATTGCTTACAATACTCTACAAGATTGGAGCTGTCCCACCAGAACCTCTCAGACCCATCCCCTGCCACTCTCCAGGAGCTCCATGCTTTAACCACATTACCCCCACCCCCTACTGTTTGCTCAGGGCCTTTGCACTTCCTGCTCCCTGTGCTGAAAGACTCACTTCCCCTCCGCCTCTTATCTTCCTCATCTTGTTCAGGTGTCTCCTTTCTCACCTTCTTCAGGCCTCTGCAGCAAGACCTTCCCTTGATCACCCTGTTTAACATAGCACAACCCCACCCAAGCGGCATCCATTTCCCTGCTTTATTTGTTCACTGTTTGTTTCCCTGCATTAGACTTTAAAGTCCAAGAGAGCATAGATTTGGGTTTGCTTGATTCATCACCACATCCCCAGTGCCTAGAACAGAGCTGACATATAATAGACATTGGATAAGTTTCTGTTTCCCACTTGTTTATTGCACCAATATTTATTAAAGGTCTACTACTATGTTCTAGGCAACATGTTAAAAAAAATAATCTCTGCTTTCTTGGAGCTTCCAGGTCTTGTGAGGGAGACAGATAATAAATATATAGATGAGTAAATCTACTTCAGGTAGAGATAAATGCCATGAAGAAAATAAAATTATGAAGTGAGATAGAGGGACTGAGTACAGGGATACTAGTTTATGTAGACTGGCTGGGAGCCTCTCCACGAAAGTGGCATTTGAGCTGAATAATAAGCAAGAAAGCCATGAAAAGTTCTGGAGGAAGAACATTCCAGGCAGAGGGCAAAGCAAGTGAAAGGAGTCTGGGTTAGGAATGATTTGGGTACATCTCACAGTAGAAGTTTGTCTATTGTATCATCTGCTTGTATCTCCAGAGTGCCCTTGAAGAGATCAGCACAAGCTCAAATGTGAGCCATACTGCAGGCCTAGACACTACCTTCATTCTCCATCACTTAACGTATTCATCCTCCATAGGCTGGTCTACCGCAGGAAGCCATCAGGATTTCCTTACAGAAGTCTCAGTTGTGCATGAGAGGAATAATAATGAATGAAACAGGTGATGTGAGACTGAAGGAATAACTTTCTGGTTAATTTTGTATGTTCTATTTTCTGCCTACTGGTTGGTGTCATGAAATTCAAGAGGAAATAAAATAGGGAACTTTCATGCTGAGACTTAAAGGCCTGAGTGTTCATAGAGGAAGGGAGGGGCCATAACTCTTTAGCTTCTTCAATAGGTTAAATATGCTTAATTGTCAGAGGATAAGGGAGGATTTGGGAAGCTACTAGCTCTGTGTCTCATCTCAATCCAGCTTCTAGTGATGGATATGTTGATGGTCATCGTTTCTTTTCAAGTGACTGTGTACTTTCCTACATAACAGACAGCTGTCCTTTTATCCTAAAGTGTAGGGTATTGGAAACATCTCTGGACCTACATCCTCATCTGCTTTGTATCTCTTCCCCAGCCTATTGCCTTCCAGCCGGCTTCCCACCCTACCTCCAATGCACGTAGTAAATATTCTGAACACCAAAGATTTAAGAAAGGAATGAGGAAGGTTACGAGAAACATAAAGTTAAAAGGGGGGAAGAACTGGGGAGAAATGAAGTGAGTGCCTCTGAGGACTGAATAAATTTAATATATGTGAAAATGGTCTGTAAGCTGTGAAACACCATTCAAGTGTCAGAACCAGTATTTTCTACTGTCTATCATGCTTGACAAGTTTACTCAGTAAATACTGAATGAATAAATGAATGGCAGAAACATTAAAATGAATGCTGTGAGGAAAGGGGAGAAGAGACAGAATCAGAAATTGTCCCAAACCAGTGTCTAGCTCATTCATCATCCTCCCAATATGTGTGAATCTTATCTGTATGCAGGCTTTAAAAATCATTGACTTTTTGCATTCAGGGAGAGAAAAGAATTAGAGAGAGATTAAATAACATTAAGCTTAAATGAACCAGGGGATAAAATGATCTTAATGGAGATCTGGTAAAAGCTATGCCAATAACTAATCTTTAAAAAAGAGAGTGAAGATGTTGTGTGAGGGACACTGCCGAAAGACTAGGTCTAGAAAGTAAATTCCAACCTCACTATTATATGATTTTTATACCTAAGAGAACCAAACAGAGAAACAAAAGTTAATAATGTTGGAAACTTTTAAATTTTTATTTCCATATCCTTATAAACAGTATCTGAAGCTTTTCTAGGAAAGAGGTAATAATATGATAGCAAGCGTTTATATAGCACGTACTATGTGCCAGCCCAGTTAATAGAACTATACGAGTATTAGCACATTTAATCCCCACGATAACTCCATGGGGTTTGTACTGTTATTACCTGATTTTTAGAAGATCATGAGAGCAAATAAGTGGCGGAGCTGGGATTTGAACCCAGGCGGTCTAACTTTAAAATTTGTGCTTTTAAATACTGTGTGTGTGTATGTAGCTATGTATATAAAAACACTTCTATGAATGCTTTATATGTAGGAAAGAACTAGGTTCTATGATTTTCCCCACTTTACAGACGATGAGCCCAAGGCAAAGAGTGGTTAGGTAATGTGACCAAGATAATGCAGCCATTTAGCCCTGCTAGGCACAAGAGTGGTGTTCTAACGTCCACGGACTTATGATCTACAGGACTGGTAACCAGAAACTCAGAGTAGCTACTGTGAAAGAATTAGGATTAGGAAGGAGTTAAATCCTTGGCTCTCATTTCTCCTTCTCATTATCAGATGGCACAATCCCGCCTCAGGTAAGAATCTCCAAGGACATACTGAGCCCGCAGACAGGATGGACACATTGTTGTCCTACTCTTCACCCGAGTCCTACACACAATAAATATATGATTTTACTTCTGGCTCTCTAAAATACCATTATGGTTCACAAAGCACCAGGTTTGTAGTATGTTTACTCAGTTTTAATCTGATCTCATTTACTGTGGACTAGGATAAAGTGAGTCCATGGAAACTGTTGAGACCTAGGTTCTAGTATTCAAAAGCAAATAGTATCTACTGGTCTTCTGGAGCTTGTAAAATTGAACAAAGGTATTCTACTGTGGCGTTAGATGTCACACTGAGCACAAAAATAACTGGCCCTCATGCACATGGGTGACTCTGGAATTTCTGACGGGCTAATAATTAACATCACTGATGTTTCATGTGAATCTGAGGGTTTTGGTTTCAAACTGTGATATTAAACATAGAGGCTAATTATAAATGAGTTATTACATTCTACTCTAGTGCTTCACTGTTTTGAGGGCTTTCATATTGTCAGGTTCACTTGATGATCACAATTTTGGAGGATGTTATTCAACAGTGTCACAAATGAAGAAAGAATCTCAGAAAGGTTAGTGACTGACATTGCCTCTCAGGTAGCACCAGAATGCAAATGGTGCCTTTCAGGTAGCTGGGATGCAAATGGATGCTTCCGGAGTCCTCATTCAGTGCTCTTCAAACTCCTTAGCAGCCCTATCAGATCTGCTCCATTAATACCCCCAATGAGGGCTGGCACTCAAAATTATCACCTTGGGGTCTCTAGGCTTATTTGAGAGATGTCAGAATCACCCACCACTTTTGGCATATCTGTTTAGGAATTTTCTTCAAGGCTAGTTTACAAGAACATTATTTCATTAATTTACACCTATGCCAAATTTGGGGTTGATCACTTTTTACAAGGCTGTAATACAGGGCACCACACTGCAGGACACACCCACATGCCTGAGAATAATTAGGACAAAGCCAGTTTTCATGATGTGAAACTAAAGACTATCACCTTTTGACACTGGGTTTTAAAGATCTCATTCCTGGAATTCCCTAATCAGCTGAATGGCATTGAGTTTAGGTTACTCAGAAAGAAGAAAGGCTGATTCAACTTCAAAGATTTTAATATGTGGTTCCAGAAAGTCTGCATATTTCACTGTGTGTACGTATGTAACTATGTATATAAACATATTCACATAATGGGCAACTACTTACTTACTTACTTACTTACAACTTACTTACTTAACTGTAAGATCATTTGTTTGATATAATTAAGGGGGGGAAAAACACCTTTCCCCAGTTTGCTTTCCAGAGATATGCATAATATTTCACAGTAGGGAAATGGCCTCAAACTATGCTAAACTTTAAATTTATATTACATAATAGGATTTGTTTTTAGAAAATAGGTTTCTTTTCCTACAGTAAAGTATAGATGAGAAAATCATACACATTGGAGTTGGATGAACCTACGTTCTTCTTCTGGCATTGTTACTGAAAATCTAAGATACTGGGTGAAGTTATTTAAATATTCTGAACTTTAATTTTTATTTATTTATTTTTTTGCGGTACACGGGCCTCTCACTGTTGTGGCTTCTCCCGCTGCGGAGCAGAGGCTCCGGACGCGCAGGCTCAGCGGCCATGGCTCACGGGCCCAGCCGCTCCGCGGCACGTGGGATCTTCCCGGACCGGGGCACGAACGCGTGTCCCCTGCATCGGCAGGCGGACTCTCAACCACTGCGCCACCAGGGAAGCCCGTGAACTTTAGATCTTTATATTATAATGGAGCAAAACACCTGTTTCATCAGACTCTTGTGAAGTTAGATGATGTAAAGCATTTCTTTTCACACTGTCCAGCACATAACGGACACATCATAAACATAAGTTTCTGCCTCTACCCTCCCACTCCCCTGTTTCCATTGACTTCTATAACCCAAACAGTTCCTTGTTGAGTGTGCTTTCCTTGCTCTCCTTCTAGCTTTATTTCTTTTTCTTGGATGACATCTCTTCAGTAGTATCTATAGTGGACCAGGGTCAATAGCATTTCATCTGCAGTTCCTCATTCTCCCCAGGAGTCAGTCATTTCTCACAAATTTGCTCTTTGGTTGGAAGATGTAATCAAAATCTAGATAGCTTGGGACTCTCCATTTCAGAGCTTATTTCTCATCCTAGTCTTTGCATCTCAAGTGACAGTTACTAACATAGCTTGGTTTTATCTCTAACTAAAATCTCAGCCTGCCATTGGCAACACCTGGGAGAGAAAGTCTAGGTAGAAATAGGCAGAGGCGCTATAAGGAGGGGCCTAAAAAACTCCAGATGTCCTCAGAATCCTAAGAGAGTGACTTCCTCCAGGAACTGATGAAGATCCAAGACTAAAGAGGGCAGAGCAGCAGGAATGCCATCCCAAAGGGCAACTGTGGTGTTTCCCCATATCTCCCAGGCTGTGATGAGGCACAAGAGGAAGACACAAATGCAGACTGCATCACTGTAGCAGATATTGCTGGAAGAAATATCAACAGTGCAGGGGATGTTTAGCTCCTCCTTACGTTGCAGTCAACAGCCCTTCAAGTATTTATGAGGTGGCTACTATGTGCCTGATCTTCCTGGAAGTCATGGATGGTCCATGGTTTATGAGAAAGTATGAAATATCAAAGTGAGTGGCCAGTAATGGCAGGAGCCATCAGGAGTTCCATATGTCACATATGAAGATCATAGGGAGGGAAGTTACCTTCCTTGTCAGTCAGTATTCTCTAAAGAAACAGAACCAATAGGATAGATGTCTGTAAATACAGTTGTATCTATGTCTATTAAATGATAGATATACAGAGAGAGAGGTTGATTGATTTTAAAGAATTGTCTCACATAATTGTGGAGGCTGGTAAGTCTGATGTCTGTAGGGCAAACCAGTTGGCCGCATATTCAGGCAAGAGTTGAAGTTGCAGTCTTAAGTCTAAAATCTGTAGGGCAGGCAGGGAAGATGGAAACTCAGGCAGGATTTCTATGCTACATTGACATGGAATTCCTTCTTCTCTGAGAAACATCAGTTTTTTGTTCTTATGGCCTTCAGTTGACTGGATGAGGCCCACCTGTATTATCAAGGATAATCTACTTAAAGCTAACTAATTGTAAGTATTAATCGTGTCTTCAAAATACCGTTGCAGCAACATCTAGACTAGTGTTTGACCAGACAGCTGGGCACCATAGTCTAGCTAAGCTGACACATAAAATTAACCATCATAATTTCCAAGCAGTGTTTTATTGGAAGTGAGACTGAGCTTCTTTTGAGGAAAGATGCCTATTCATCACAAGAAGCCACAGCTTCATAAGCTATAAAAAAACTGATACTATACTCGTGTTTAGTGTAAGAGCATCTGTGGTTTTAGTCTTCTTAGTCCCCCTGTACTTATGATTAAGTTTCAGACAGACTTGTGGAGTCCAAGCTGTTTTTAACAGAGGAGCTATAGTAGTTCACTCTCAGCTTTATTAGTTTGGGAGTGGAGGAGACCCTCTACTGTATTTATAGTACCATGAGTAGAGATAAACTAGGTGTTCTAAATACATTGCATAAGGTACATAAATGCTCAATCATTGATGAAGATATTCTCTATTATTTATTAATCTATTATGTATCATTTATTATGACTCTATTCAAAAAGCATGAAGCGATCACAGAAGAAGGAAACATTTTGTAACTAAACTGACAATGCCCGAATTCCCTCTGAAAATCACTTTTCCCACCCCCTACAGATCTTTCTATGTCTTCCATCTATATGAACAGCATGTCAAAGGGTTGACCTTTCCTACTCATGAATGAGACAATCACATGTTCTGCTTTCCAAGAAGAGAGAAAAGATGGATCCCAGAAAATAAAGACTAGAAAACTTAACATTCCTCCCCATAAAAATTCCATAATGGATGATTAAATAGACTGTTTTTGACCCTTTGAGAGAGAGTGGGAGAGAAGTGCCTTCTGGAGACAATATGAGCTCACCCTGAGTAAGTCAGGTCATACAAAATACTTTCTCTTCTTGGACAGCACTGTTAATCTCATGAACTGTGGTAATACTGTAGACACAGTATATTATATTTTTGCAAGGATTTCACAGCTCATTCATGATATCTTTTTGGACAATGAGAAATGTAAGCTGGATAATAGTTTCAATTAGATGTACACATTGTTGATAAGACAGGTCTATTCAAAGATTGTTGATGAATGGAACAATGTCAAACTGAAGAGAAAAGCTAAACATAAGATTTTGTTTTAGCCCTTTTCTACTGAACTTTTAATTTATCAACAACTAAGTTAATCAAAACTAAATGAATCAAAATAAAACATTAAGTGCATATGTGGGAATCATGCTAAAAAATATTTATAGATGACATGGATCTTGGTGGGCTAACCAATCCAACAAATAGGGAACTGACATTCAAAATCATTCACATGGGGGCTTCCCTGGTGGCACAGTGGTTGAGAGTCCGCCTGCCGATGCAGGGGACACGGGTTCGTGCCCCGGTCCGGGAAGATCCCACATGCTGCGGAGCGGCTGGGCCCGTGAGCCATGGCTGCTGAGCCTGCGCGTCCGGAGCCTGTGCTCCACAACGGGAGAGGTCACAACAGTGAGAGGCCTGCGTACCCCAAAAATAAATAAATAAAGTTACTTTATTGTGTTCTTGATTTGCATGTCTCTAATGATTAGTGATGTTGAGCACCTTTTCATATATTTCTTGTCCATCTGGATGTCTTCTTTGTAGAAATATCTATTCAATTCCTTTGCCCATTTTTTAGTTGGGTTACTTGTTTTTTTGCTCTTGAGGTAAAGGAGTTCCTCATATATTTTGGATATTAACCTCTTATCAGATATATGGTTTGCAAATATGTTCTCCATTTCTGTTGGTTGCCTTTTCATTTTGTTGACTTTTTCCTTTGCTGTGCAGTAGTTTTTAAGTTTGATGTAGTCCCATTTGTCTATTTTTGCTTTTATTGCCTCAATAAATTGCCTAAATCTATTCATCGACAGATAAATAGATTTAAAAAAGGTGGTATATATACATACAATGGAATATTATTCAGCCTTTAAAAAAGAAGGAAATCATGCCATTTGGGGGACAACATGGATGAGTCCGGAGGACACTAGGCTAAGTGAAATAAGCCAGACACAGAAGGGCAAATACTACATAATATCACTTATATAAGGAATCTAAAATAGTCAAACTCATAGAAGCAGAGAGCAGAATGTGGTTGCCAGGGGCTGGGAGAAGAGAGGAACATGGAGTATTAGTCAAATGACACAATATTTCAGTTGATAAAATGATAAAATGATGAATATGTCCTAGAGAACTACAGCACATCATGGCGCCTGTAGTTCACAACACTGTATTGTATACTTAAAATTTTGCTACAGCGGTAGGTCTTATGTTAAGTGTCCTTATCGCAAATGATAATAACAATAAGTAAAGAAAAAGAGTTACTTTAATAGGCACAAATGTATTTTCATAGAGTGTAAGCAAGGTTGTGAGGAACCTAAAAACCATATAACAAATATAAAATGTCAAGAGTTTTTTTGTGTTTTTATATAGCCTAGAATATAGTAGAATAGCATAGAAGGGAGTACGGTTAGAGGCAGCATGGCAGCTGTATTCTTTACAAAATGAAAGGGCAAAACTAGAGCCTACAGATAGAAGTTCTTAAAAGGATAAGTTCAGGTTTAGCTTAAGGAAAGCCTTTTGAACAACGAGTGCCACCCATCGATGGGAAAGGCCACTTCAACAAGAGCTGGTTTCCCATTCCTACTGTAGATCTAAGCTATAGACCCACCAAAGACAGGCAACAGAGAAAGGATTCATGATTTGAGTTAAGAAGCTGTACTAAGTGATCTCTACTTCCTTTCTATTTCTAAGATTCTACAATTTCAGAGCACAACCGGTGCTGTTTCTTTCTAACCTTGTCTCCCATTTTCAGGGACCTATACTTTCTATTCAATTTTTCTTAAAATTTTCTAAGAAATAAATTCTAGAGCTCACTTTGGCAGCACATATACTAAAAATTAGAACAATACAGAAAAGATTAGCATGGCCCCTGAACAAAGATGACACGCAAATTTGTGAAGCAGTCCATGTCTGAGGGGGATTAGCAGATACAGATTACTATATATAAAACAGATAAACAACAAGGTCCTGTTGTATAACACAGGGAACTATATTCAATATCCTGTAATAAACCATAATGGAAAAGAATATGAAAAAGAATATATGTGTGTGTGTGTGTATCTGAATCACTTTGCTGTCCACCAGAAACTAACACAACATTGTAAATCAACTACACTTCACTTTAAAAAACTGCATTCCCTTTACCCCAGCAATTTCACTTCCAGAAACCCAGCTTGAAGAAATATTGGCCCATGTGCAAAAGATATACATACAGTGATAGTTGTTGTAGCTTGGTTTGTAATAGCAAAACCACAAGGGGTTGGGGAATTCATAAATGTACATCAATAGGAGAATGGCTAAATAAATTATGGAACAACAGAAAAAAAAGAAATAAGTCTATTAATTTTTTTAAATGAAGCAGTCAAAAGTTCATCAGCCCTCTGATTATTTACCCTTGGTCCATGCCCCCAAAGGGTCTACCACTCTGCATTCATAATTGTTTACAAATATCTCATCCATAGAGATACTAAAAATAGAAAGAAACAGCTTTCATTTATCTCAGGAATAGTCCCAATGAGTGACATTGTCATAATCTGGAATTTTAACGTAACCTTACCCAATTTAATATAAAACCAGGTGTCCTTAACATATATCCCAAGGACAGTGGGATAGTTTTTCCACAGTTAAGAATTTTATACATATTTGGATTATCTGATCCCTTTTCCTGAAACAATCTTCCTCACCCTTCTGACTCTTCTAGCCATCTAACTAGAAGTTACACTGACCTATCCTATGCTGCCTAAGTATTCAGGGATGCTGTTTTGGGCAGTGGAAGTAGCTGTTGAGTGCCTATCACTCATAAAGCACTGTGTTGAGTTCTGGGTCTACAGCTCTGTCTAAGGCAGGCAGAATTCCTATCCTCCGCAGAGAATTCAGACAGAGAACAAACTACTTTTACAATAAATAAACAACTCTATTACATTCATAACGTGCACTCAACAAATATTGGTTGAATGAATGAATGAACTCAACTGATGAAGAAAATAACTTGGACTTAATTAAAATTTTCCTTTATACCACCTAGAAAGAGTTTTCTAAGAAAAAAAGAAATCGAATAATGTATGCATATTCAACCTCCTTAAAACTGAACATCTTTTAAAAACATTGGAATAACCACTTACTTGATAAGTTTCAAATAAGCTGTATTTTTTATTTAATGTTTTTCCTGAGTTATGCAGCAATTTTAACCAACCAAATGATTAGCCCTGAATGATTTGTCAGAGCACTTTAGGAAAGCTAAATATATACTAATATGTGTTAGGTATTTAAATATTCTGATCAAACCTTCAGATATTCAATCTGAGAAGTAGTAACTTTTTTTTTTTCTGCCCTATCAGCAGGTTAAGGCAATAACAATGCACCTTGTACAGCAACATCAAAAGGCATGTTTTCTTCCTCCAGCTACTAAGGTGAAGCTAAGATTTGGATTTACCCAGGGAGAGAGTTGAAGGTGTAGTCAAGGGAGTGATTAAAATGATGGAATGAGTCCAACCTGTGCAAGGAGGAAAATGAGGCCACGAGTCAGGCCTGCTGAAAATAGCACTAAAAGACATGGGATTACTCTTCAATATTCTTTTCTCCTCAAAGGAGGAGTTCAGGGAGCCAACAGAGCATATAATGGGGTTTCCAACCAAGAGGGGATAAAGGGAAGATGGTTCCCCACCTCTGGCCTTTGCAGTCTCTCAGTATCTCTTTAGCCTCTTTTTATCACATCACGTGTCTGAAGCCCGCAGCTCCGAGTCCACAGTGAGAGCAGAGCCTTTCCAGCTTCTCCTGGATTCATCAATATTTCCTTCACTTAAATTCTCTTTCGACCTTCAAAAATAACCTTTGTTGGTGACTTGCACTCTTGCTTGTATGAAAGAGGTTGAATTCTAGATTTGATCATTATGCTGTTTCTCTTTATTTCTGTCTGGCTGAAAACTAATGTCCTATTTCCAAAGTTAGAACAAAAAAGCAGGTGTTTATTCCTACAGTCAGAATAGGTTCTTAACGGGGAAGCTAGATGCAACAGATTTGAGTAAAACAAAAACGGGTGCTGGGGCTTCCCTGGTGGCGCAGTGGTTGAGAATCCGCCTGCCGATGCAGGAGACACGGGTTCGTGCCCTGGTCCGGGAAGATCCCACATGCCGCGGAGCAACTAAACCCGTGAGCCATGGCCGCTAGGCCTGCGCGTCCGGAGCCTGTGCTCTGCAACGGGAGAGGCCACAACAGTGAGAGGCCCGCATACCGCAAAAAAAAAAAAAAAAAAAAAAAAACCGGTGCTGTTTTATTCCTGGCTTTCCCTTGATCCCATTACAGTCAATGGGAGTAGATCTCACTACTCCTGACCTTGGCACGTGCTGGTGGCGGAGAGGAAGGCAGACAACACCTGGCAACTCAGCTGTCCCAGACGTGCCGTCCAACACTTTCACATCAATCTCTTTGGCCGAAACTTAGTCATGTGGCCTCATCCAGGGCAGTGACATAACAGAGGTGGGCAGGTAGAAGCAATCTACCTGGAGGACCAGCAGGTGATGGGACAGCAGGCCACCAGCAGGGCCAGCCACACATCTATCCAGTCAGTGAAACATTTTCATCCACTGAGTCTCAAGACGCGTTAGAGTCACCAAAAAACCCTTATATTCATATTTTGTTGTTATGCCCAAATAAAAGATGATCTCGTGAGCCGTCACTGTGCCACTTTTCTGTTGACAAATCTGACTCTCCTTTTCCTCCTTACTAGCCCCACTTCACCCTAAACTTTAAGCCTCCACAAAAAGTTTGCCCACTAAAAGTTTGTTCAATGAATAAATGAATGAATGAGACAGTGAATGAACTAAACCGGATGGATGAATCTGAGGGAAGAAGGGAATAAATATGTTCCAAGTATCTAATTTGCCGGGTTGGCTGGTTCTAATTTTTAGATCACAGTGTATTTAGCTTCTAATTATTTCCTGCCTCATATATTTTTATCCATTGGGGAGAGAAAATTTTAAAATTTCAATATTTAGAACTGGTGAATTTAAAATCAGATGCCTTGGTAAAATGTATGACTCTTTTCTCAAAAGGGCCTGGTAGACATAAATATGAGGGTGGTTTATGTCCTCTTCATCTTCAAAAATGTTCACTGTGCATTCACAGGCAGAGGGTGGGAGAAACGCTTCCAAGAAAGTTAAACAAAAAGTTATCTTCTACCTCAAAATATTTAGCAGGACACTATAAACAGATGCTATACATTTCCCTCTTTCATGCATGTACAGTATATCAATAATAATATCTTCGGTTGATTAATAATACATAACTCAGAATTTTCTATTTTTAATCATCTCACATGTAAAATTGTTTAGATACTACAATATATCACCTTTTCAGGGAGAAATCATGGGTAAGTCAACTATCTTTTTAACCCTGTAGCTTCCTTCCATTAAGAAGAATTAACGGCAACTAGAGGTATTGATAGTCTTTAGTTTTCTGACACCTGGTGTGGGATGATACCACAGAAAGCAGAAATAAACATCACTGTCTACGGTGGTGAGTGCTCAAATGGTTATGACGATAAGTAAGTATTCGAGGTAAAGCTGTATCTTGGGTTTAAACAGTAGCCGGGAGATAGAGAAGTTTGCTGCTTTTGCATGCTCAACATTCTTTTGAGACTAGATTCATATGTGATGGAGGAAGAGTAGCACCTAGTGGTAAAAAGTATCAGCTGCACCCTCCGGGGAGCTGACTGTAAGTCTTCCAGGAAGTATTTCAGCCACAGTTTTAAAAAACACATTTCAGGCATCTTAAATGCTGGTATCTTTAATTCCCAAGATGGTGTTTGTCATGTATGTCAGTTACAGATTTTAGTCAACTTAATTGTTTGAATATTTTCAAATAAACTGTATAGATGATCAATATATCCAAGAATTTAGAAAAAGACCCTAAACTTTTCACAGGTACCCAAAGCATGTATAGTAAAATGTACAGGTTAAAATGGTACATTCCTTAGATGATCTGAAAGTTTATTTAATTATTACTTATGTAAGTCTACTAACATATTTGAGTGAAAGAGTGCTGCTTTCTTAAGCAAGAAGTTGTATTTCACTGAGATTATTTCTAGAACTTGGAGTGCAAGTAAATAGCTTGCACTGTAAATAGCTACTCTGAAATTCTCTTTTCCAGTGATGGATATCGTAAACATAATACAGTATTTCACACACTTTGGACACACAATAAATTAATAATTGAACACTTAAAAACTTATATAGTGGGGCTTCCCTGGTGGCGCAGTGGTTGAGAATCCGCCTGCCGATGCAGGGGACACGGGTTCGTGCCCCGGTCCGAGAAGATCCCGCATGCCGCGGAGCGGCTGGGCCCGTGAGCCATGGCCGCTGAGCCTGCACGTCCGGAGCCTGTGCTCCGCAAAGGGAGAGGCCACAGCAGTGAGAGGCCCGAGTACCGCAAAAAAAAAAAAAAAAAAAACAAAAAAACTTATATAGTGGAAACTAGTTTTAGTTATGTAGCTTATAGTTTGGTTGACGATGAGAGTGGTAAGGAGAAATAATTGGAAAAATTATGAATAAGCATTTGTGCATACTTCAATTCCTAAATTAAATGGAAATTCAACTAAAATTTTATTCCCTTGGTGGGAGTATAATCATATGAATGTGTCATCTGTCCTTGAGACCCTGACATAAAAACAAAATATTGTGAAATTCAAATCACATCTATTTTTTTTTAAGATGCTCACTCTGTATCTTTTATTTTTTAAATTAATTAATTAATTTTTATTTTTGGCCGTGTTGGGTCTTCCTTGCTGCCCGCGGGCTTTCTCCAGTTGCGGAGAGCGGGGGCTACTCTTTGCTGCAGTGTGCGGGCGTCTCATTGCAGTGGCTTCTCGTTGTGGAGCACGTGGCCTTCAGTAGTTGCAACACACAGGCTCAGTAATTGTGGCACATGGGCTTAGTTGCTCCGCAGCACATGGGATCTTGCCAGACCAGGGCTTGAACCTGTGTCCCCTGCACTGGCAGGCAGATTCTTAACCACTGCGCCACCAGGGAAGTCCCACCTAATTTGTTTTTATTCCCCAAGCTCCTTTTTCTAGTAGCAGACATCACACAGGCATGCAAACACACACACAGGCCAGGCCAATCATATCGCACCCCTTGGCCTTTGGGAGTTATTCCAAGATTGTCCTATCAAAGTGCACCTTCCAGAAGTGATGTCTTGAACCAGAGTGGCAAAGAAGTCCACTCCTTCCCTTTTAATGGGCAGCTGTAGGAGGTGATGCTCCAGCCATAAGAAACTTAGCAGAACAGAGAATGAAGTCAAACAGAGAGGAGAAAGACCCCTTAAGACAGGAGTCTCTTGTGGTTGCTGATGTCCGTGGCTCCTCTCTCCTGTTCCTGCTTCTCTCCCCCAGTTTCTCTTCCCATAAATCTCTTTGAGGGAAAATTTACTTTGAGATAAGTTTCTACAACCTAAAGAGAACTGACTTATACTGCATTTTAAAAATAAGGCATAACTATGGAAAAGAGTATGGAGGGTCCTTTAAAAACTAAAAATAGAGCTGCCATATGGTCCAGCAATCACGCTCCTGGGCATTTATCCAGAAAAGACTAAAACTCTAATTCAAAATGATACATGCACCCCAGTGTTCACTGTAGCACTATTTACAATAGCCAGGACATGGAAGCGAAATAAACAAAATCTCAAATAACCAACCTAACCTTACACCTAAAGCAATTAGAGAAAGAAGAAAAAAAAAACCCAAAGTTAGCAGAAGGAAAGAAAACATAAAGATCAGATCAGAAATAAATGAAAAAGAAATGATGGAAATGATAGCAAGGATCAATAAAACTAAAAGCTGGTTCTCTGAGAAGATAAACAAAATTGATAAACCATTAGCCAGACTCATCAAGAAAAAGAGGGAGAGGACTCAAATCAATAAAATTAGAAATGAAAAAAATGTTACAACAGACACCGAAGAAATACAAAGCATCATAAGAGACTACTACAAGCAACTCTATGCCAATAAAATGGACAACCTGGAAGAAATGGACACACTCTTAGAAAAGCACAACCTTCCAAGACTGAACCAGGAAGAAATAGAAAATATGAACAGACCAATCACAAGTAATGAAATTGAAACTGTGGTTAAAATCTTCCAACAAAGAAAAGTCCGGGGCCAGATGGCTTCACAGGTGAATTCTACCAAACATTTAGAGAAGAGTCAACACCCAATCTTCTCAAACTCTTCCAAAAAATTGCAGAGGAAGGAACACTCCCAAATTCATTCTATGAGGCCACCCTCACCCTGATACTAAAACCAGACAAAGATACTACAAAAAAAGAAAATTACAGACCAATATCACTGATGAATATAGATGTAAAAATCCTCAACAAAATACTAGCAAACAGAATCCAACAGCACATAAAAAGGATCATACACCATGATCAAGTGAGATTTATCCCAGGAATGCAAGGATTCTTCAATATACACAAATCAATCAATGTGATACACCATATTAACAAATTGAAGGAGAAAAACCATATGATCATCTCAATAGATGCAGAGAAAGCTTTTGACAAAATTCAACACCGATTTATGATAAAAACACTGCAGAAAGTAGGCATAGAGGGAACTTTCCTCAACATAATATATGACAAACCCACAGCCAGCATTGTCCTCAATGGTGAAAAACTGAAAGCATTTCCTCTAAGATTAGGAACAAGACAAGGTTGCCCACTCTCACCATTATTATTCAACACAGTTTTGGAAGTTTTATCCACAGCAGTCAGCTAAGAAAAAGAAATAAAAAGAATCCAAATTGGAAAAGACGAAGTAAAATTGTCACTATTTGCAGACGACATGATACTATACATAGAGAATCCTAAAGATGTTACCAGAAAACTGCTAAAGCTAATCAAAGAATTTGGTAAAGTAGCAGGATAAAAAATTAATGCACACAAATCTCTTGCATTCCTATACACTAATGATGAAAAATCTGAAAGAGAAATTAAGGAAACACTCTCATTTACCATTGCAACAAAAAGAATAAAATACCTGGGAATAAATCTACATGAGGAGACAAAAGACCTGTATGCAGAAAACTATAAGACACTGATGAAAGAAATTACACATGATACAAACAGATGGAGGGATATGTACCATGTTCTTGGACTGGAAGAATCAATATTGTGAAAAGCACTGTACTACAGAAAGCAATCTACTGATTCAATGCAATGCCTATCAAATTACCAACAGCATTTTTCACAGAACTAGAACAAAAAATTTCACAATTTGTATGGAAACACAAAAGACCCCAAATAGCCAAAGCAATCTTGAGAACGAAAAAGGGAGCTGGAGGAATCAGGCTCCCTGACTTCAGACTATACTACAAAGCTACAGTAATCAAGACAGTATGGTACTGGCACAAAAACAGAAATATAGATCAATGGAACAGGATAGAAAGCCCACAGATAAACCCACGCACATACGGTCACCTTATCTTTGATAAAGGAGGCAAGAATATACAGTGGAGAAAAGACAGCCTCTTCAATAAGTGGTGCTGGGAAAACTGGACAGCTACATGTAAAAGAATGAAATTAGAACACTCACTAACACCATACACAAAAAGAAACTCAAAATGGATTAGAGACCTAAATGTAAGGCCAGACACCATCAAACTCTTAGAGGAAAACATAGGCAGAACACTCTGTGACATAAATCACAGCAAATTCCTTTTTGACGCACCTCCTAGAGAAATGGAAATAAAAACAAAAATAAACAAATGGGACCTAATGAAACTTAAAAGCTTTTGCACAGCAAAGGAAACCATAAAGAAGGCCAAAAGACAACCCTCAGAATGGGAGAAAATATTTGCAAATGAAGCAAATGACAAAGGATTAATCTCCAAAATTTACAAGCAGCTCAATACCAAAAAAACAAGCAACCCAATCCAAAAATGGGCAGAAGACCTAAATAGACATTTCTCCAAAGAAGATGTACAGATTGCCAACAAACACATGAAAGAATGCTCAACATCATTAATCATTAGAGAAATGCTAATCAAAACTACAATGAGATATCATCTCACACTGGTCAGAATGGCCATCATCAAAAAATCTACAAATAATAAATGCTGGAGAGAGTGTGGAGAAAAGGGAACCCTCTTGCACTGTTGGTGGGAATGTAAATTGATACAGCCACTATGGAGAACAGTATGGAGTCTCCTTTAAAAACTACAAATAGAACTACCATATGACCCAGCAATCCCACTACTGGGCATATACCCTGAGAAAACCATAATTCAAAAACAGTCATGTACCAAAATGTTCATTGCAGCTCTATTTACAATAGCCAGGAAATGGAAGCAACCTAAGTGTCCATCAACAGATGAATGGATAAAGAAGATGTGGCATATATATACAATGGAATATTACTCAGCCATAAAAAGAAATGAAACTGAGTTATTTGTAGTGAGGTGGATGGCCCTGGAGTCTGTCATACAGAGTGAGGTAAGTCAGAAGGAGAAAAACAAATACCGTATGCTAACACATATATATGGAATCTAAGAAAAAAAATGTCATGAAGAGACTAGGGGTAGGACAGGAATAAAACACAGACCTACTAGAGAATGGACTTGAGGATATGGGGAGGGGGAAGGGTAAGCTGTGATGAAGTGAGAGAGTGGCATGGACATATATACACTACCAAACGTAGGGTGGATAGCTAGTGGGAAGCAGCCGCATAGCACAGGGAGATCAGCTCGGTGCTTTGTGACCACCTAGAGGGGTGGGATAGGGAGGGTGGGAGGGAGGGAGACGCAAGAGGGAAGAGATATGGGAACATATGTATATGTATAACTGATTCACTTTGTTGTAAAGAAGAAACTAACACACCATTGTAAAGCAATTATACTCCAATAAAGATGTTAAAATTTAAAAAAAAAAGAATTTGACATTTCCAAAAAAAGAGCATCAAAGTAGACCCAATGGGAAAATCACATTATTCGCCTCCTTTAAACTCATTTTACTGTTTGGCGTGGCTTAGCGTAGTCTCTGGAGCCAGACTACCTGTCTCAAAATCCTGGCTGTACCATGTACCAGCTGTGTTGTCTTGGGCTAGTTACTTGTCTCTCACTGCCTCAGTTGCCTCATCTATAAAATGGGGATAATGATGTTTTGTGGAAATTAAACATTATTTTAATACAGCATATGTAAAACTTTTAGAATAGTGCATGATATACAGTAAGTGCTTCATCAATATTAATTTTTTTTTTTTTTTTTTTTTTTTTTTTTTTTGCCGTACGCGGGCCTCTCACTGTTGTGGCCTCTCCCGTTGCGGAGCGCAGGCTCCGGACGCGCAGGCTGAGCGACCACGGCTCACGGGCCCAGCCGCTCCGCGGCACGTGGGATCTTCCCTGACCAGGGCACGAACCCGTGTCCCCTGCATCGGCAGGCGGATTCTCAACCACTGAGCCACCAGGGAAGCCCAGTATTAATTTTTATTATAAGTTGGGGAAAGAGCAGAGGGCCCTACATTTTGGTTTCAATGCTTGGGGTCTTCAAAGAATTCATGTGTTCCCCAGTGGAGCCTGACACAGCTTGTAAGAAATCAGACAAAAGTCAGAAATACAAGGAGACAGAGACAGCATCTGGAGGGATCTGTGGGTTCTGGGGAAAGACCCAGCAAAAGCAGGGTAGAATCAGAGGAACAGTGGGGCTCTGCACAAAGTCAGGCGCATATCAGGAACAGAACAAGCCTGAAATCCTGGAGTATAAGCCAGGACACTTGTGAGTGCGGACCACCCATGAGGGGGTAACAGCATCAGTAAGCCCCAGAACTTTAGGCTGGACCACTGGCTCACACCTTGGCTTCACAGAGAATCACCTGGGAGGCTTAAAAATTGCTGATGCTTGGGGCTCCCCCCAAGAGTCTGGTTCATTGGTCTGGGCATCAGATTTCTGAAATCTCCCTAAGTGAGTTTATTAAATAGCCAGGGTTGAGCATCTTACGCTCCTTTACGCTTGTCAGCATTGATCCTGGAAGTTGTGATGGGCCCAAACATAGGTAAATGAGAAACAAAATGGCTAGAAAAACACAATCCCTGTGTGGTTATCCCCTCCTTCTCTCCTTCATAGTTATGTTCTGGGCTTACCTCCTCCCCAGCTGCTGCTGCCTTTTGCGATTCAGAAAAATGTTTCCCTTCTTTAAGACACTGTGTTAATAATTGAGAAGGGGGCTTCCCTGGTGGCGCAGCGGTTGAGAATCCGCCTGCCGATGCAGGGGACACGGGTTCGAGCCCCGGTCCGGAAGGATCCCACGTGCCACGGAGCAACTGGGCCCGTGAGCCACAATTACTGAGCCTGCGCGTCTGAAGCCTGTGCTCCACAACAAGAGAGGCCGCGACAGTGAGAGGCCCGCGCACAGCGATGAAGAGTGGCCCCCGCTCGCCACAACTAGACAAAGCCCTCGCACAGAAACGAAGACCCAACACAGCCATAAACAAATAGATAAATAAAATTTTTTTTAAAAAATTAAAAAAAAAAATAATTGAGAAGGGTCAGAGGTGTCAGACCTACATGCAAGCTAACATGTTAGGCAGCCAGTTTCATGGATGGTGGCAGAAGGCCAGCCATGAAATTCCTGGGCCAGAGACAAAGAACTTTATTACTCACAGAAATAGCTGTAGCCAGAGTGTCTGCTCTTTCCTGCACCGATTCCCCAAGCTCCTTTTCTCACAACAATGCACAGAGGGCCAGGTGACGTCTGCACATGCGTGGGTTTTGTTACAGGAGAAGACCCCTGAACTTAGGGAACCTAACTCTTTTATAATAACCAGTAAGCCTGCCTACCCTTTACTCCAGAGAGGTAATATTTCTACTTTCCATGGCTGTTTGCTCCATACATCCTTGAAAAGACAATCCGGAATAAACAGTCCATGCCTCTGCTAGCAAAATGTAAAGATACATGTGAGACCCATGAGGAACTATCTCCCAGCACACTTTCACTGTCAGAAAAATTGTTATAATATACTTATTTTATTAGAATTAAAAACATTATGGGAAGCTGCCGCATAGCACAGGGAGATCACCTCTGTGCTTTGTGACCACCTAGAGGGGTGGGATAGGGAGGGTGGGAGGGAGGGGGATGCAAGAGGGAAGAGATATGGGAACATATGTATATGTATAACTGATTCACTTTGTTGTAAAGGAGAAACTAACACACTCTTGTAAAACAGTTATACTCCAATAAAGATGTTAAAAAAAAAAAACCATTATGTCCTCTCTTCTGCAATTATCATAATAAATACGCAAAACTACAATGCCTATGGTGTGAATGAAGCCCTCTTATGTATGGCATCATTGAACAGTTCACAACCTGCACAACTGTACCCTGGGGCATTGTATCTCAGCTTTTTTTTTTTTTTTTTTTTTGCGGTATGCGGGCCTCTCACTGTTGTGGCCTCTCCCGTTGCAGAGCACAGGCTCTGGACGCGCAGGCCTAGCGGCCATGGCTCACGGGCTTAGTTGCTCCGCGGCATGTGGGATCTTCCCGGACCAGGGCATGAACCCGTGTCCCCTGCATCGGCAGGCGGATTCTCAACCACTGCGCCACCAGGGAAGCCCTCAGCTCTTACTTTTTTATCTCACTCTCCTACTCTATCCTTATTGGTCCTTATGCAACCTTGCATTTGGACTTATTTTTTCAGTCATCTCATTCCTAATCATTTTCTTTCTTCCACCCCAACTTTCCACTAATTATTTACCTTAAGACTTTGAGACTTTCAGACATGATTAGTCTCATACACTCGTGGGTCTAATCCTTATTATTAGCACATTGGAGCAACATAAGGTGCCCCCCCTAGACTGGGACTGATTCTACAGATTACCACTCGAAGTTACATTAGCAAAATCCGCATATAATGACTGAGTTCTACACAAATGACCTGTGCTAAGGAAGGGAGGAAAGGAGAGATTTCTGAGTTATGAAAGGACCTCAGGACACGAGGATACTTCAGGGACACATGATATTCCAAAGTAAGCTGCCAATTTCCCAGTTACCAGAACTCAGTTTGAACTTCTTATTAGAACTACACTGAAAAGGTAGCCAAACAATGCGCTGTCATGTGTCTGTGTGTTGCAGCAAAAGGAAGATGATCAATATGGAATTTCAAAAGAGGAACAAAGTAAAAAAGCAAACAAAGGCAAGATCTTACATTTGGTGAAGACCAAAGAGAAGTACCCATCGTGTGTAACAAGGATGTCTAGATTTCACTCAGCAAGCAACATCCTGTTACTCTCTGACGTCCCAGCCACAGTGCCATAGGGAAGGACCCTACACAGTGAATACATCCAGCCTTGCAATGTAAAGGAATGTCCGAAGTGTAAAATGATACACTGGCCTTCTGGTCCATGCCTCAGCCTCCTGTGAGGGGTGAGATCCCTCACCAGAGGAGCTCAGAACTCAGGGCTGGATCCAGCGCATTCACTCAGGTAACCTCATGGAGATATTTTCCCAAGAGGGACCTGCTGCAGTGGCCAGCTTGCCTCTCTAAACTCTCCCTCTTTACTCCCTGATAGCAACTGGTCCCGCTGTCAGCTTTCATCCTTCCCCCAAGTGAGTTCCCGAACTGAAACTGGTCCCTGATATTCCAGAAGTCCATGGATGCAGAGCAATTCCAGAGCCTTTCAGGAAAGCCCCACTGTCCACTGTGGGATATACAGGTGGAATGTCACTCCCAGCACTAAAATGCTATTTCTCAGCTGGTCAAAAAACAGAACGGGGCTTCCCTGGTGGCGCAGTGGTTGAGAGTCCGCCTGCCGATGCAGGGGACGCGGGTTCGTGCCCCGGTCCGGGAGGATCCCACGTGCCGCGGAGCGGCTGGGCCCGTGAGCCATGGCCGCTGATCCTGCGCGTCTGGAGCCTGTGCTCCGCAACGGGTGAGGCCACGACAGTGAGAGGCCCGCGTATGACCAAAAAAACACAAGGTAGGGACTTGGAACCACCATACTCACCTAGGGTCCAGATGTATGCACGCCCTCACACATTCGTTCACACAGCACCCAGAGTGGGGCAGAGACTGCTGATAGGTACTGGAGCCTAACTTTGGTGGGTGCCTTGCTCCAAATTGCAAAGCTACTTCCTTTCATGAAGAGATGAGAAGTGTGTTTTTCCTCTGGATAAAGTCAATTAGCCAACGGTCACCTCAATTACCAAGTAAATTTAGAATGAAGTATGTATGACAAAAGGTGCTCTCAGGTCCTCTGACTTGAGGACTAGTTATCGTTTATCTCAAGAACATGTATGCAATGCACAGTGTCTGCCTGGCTACAGAAGGGGGTGAGATTCTTTTCTGTCTTTGCAGTCTCTTGGGGGATTGCCTGTGATGGGCATCGCATTCTGGTTTAATGCTTATTCAATAATTAAAGTGTTTTCTTTCTCTGTTACCTCCGTGGAGAGGATTTCAGGGTTGAGAGAAGATTCTGATTTTAGTTAACATCTTGCCACCATCTTATTATTCTGTTGCAGGGAAATGGGGTGAGAGAGGATGGTCATGTCCCAGGTCTGGGGTGAGTCCCTGGGATGGGGCCACCGAGCGAGGCTCCTTGGCTTTGTGCAGGAAACAAGTCAAAGGCAAGCCATAGTAAAGTGAAGGCAAGTTTCTTCAGGTAGTTACACACTACACAGACAGAGTTTGGGCCATCTCAGAAGGAGAGAGGCAGCCCCCAAATATGGAGTGGTTAGTTTTTATGGGCTGGGTAATTTCATAGGCTAATGAGTAGGTGGATTATTCCAGCTATTTTGGGGAAGGGGTGCTGATTTCCAGGAATTGGGTCACTGCCCACTTTTTGGTCTTTTATGGTCAGCCTTGGTACTGTCATGGCAGCTGTGAGTGTGTTGTTTAGCACGTGCAAATGTATCACAACGAGCGTATAATGAGGCTCAAGGTCTGCTGGAAGTCAAATCTTCTGCCATCTTGGGCCAAATCGGTTCTGACCAGTTTTTGTTTTATCCTCAGCAGTAATGGTTGTGCCCTGCCCCCTTCCCTCCTGTCTCACTTCCACATCCACAGTCCTTAGCACAGTGCTCTCCCACATACAGAAGACTTTTTGACCATTCCTTTTCCCATTTTTCACACATCTGAGACCAAGACAGATTTTTTTTTTTTTTTAGTTGATGGAAAAAAGAATAACACTGATTCAAGGAATGAAACCAGTCAGAAAGTTTAAAAATCTTTGCAAACTAGATTCTGTTATGTTTGTTAAACTGCAGAAAAAGAAGAATGTCCTCTGTGAATTATAGAGGGAGGAAGGAAAGGAGCAGGGCTAAGTAGAAATTCCAGAAGGCAGAACCCAAGTAGTCATATGGAAAATACCAAGTCTCAGAAAAATCAGAAGACGCCACATGAATATTAAGTGTTTTTCTAAAATTTTGAGGAAATACTAAGATGTTGAAATGCATGGCTAATTCTGTATACTTTGAATGAATCATGACAGACATTTCAACTGACAGGAATTTTTCTCTTATTGAAACATGACAACAGTGAGTTTTACCTATTAGTTGTCATGCTGTTGCTACCCAGAGACTGTGTTTTATTGTGTAGTAAATGTAGAGGGTATAGAGCTCACCCAGCATGCCAACAGACAAGGCTGATGTGTTTGGGGCGTGAAATGAAAAACCCAGGAATGTCTGACTGCTTTGTGCTGTCAGTACCATGTCTTCACAGAGCAAAGACTAAAAGGCTAATTTATGGAGAGCAAAGGAAGAATCCGGCCACGTCTATCTAGCAGAGAATCTGGTGGACGCATGTGTCTGGGCACCAGGGAGGTGGGAGATTTCATGGGGCAAGGACGGCAGCTCTTCCACAGCCTGGACAGGCAGCTCTCAGCACCTGCTCCTCTGCTACTGACCAAGTGAACATTGCTAACTTAACTTCTTGGGGACCCTGATACAGAAAAGGGCTTAAATGGAAGACCCTATGGAATTCTGATCAACGTAACTTAACCAATTGGCATTCTTTTTTTTTTTTTTTTTTTTTGCGGTACGCGGGCCTCTCACTGCTGTGGCCTCTCCCGTTGCGGAGCGCAGGCTCCGGACGCGCAGGCCCAGCGGCCACGGCTCACAGGCCCAGCCGCTCCGCGGCACGTGGGATCTTCCCGGACCGGGGCACGAACCCGCGTCCCCTGCATCGGCAGGCGGACTCTCAACCACTGCGCCACCAGGGAAGCCCCAACCAATTGGCATTCTGATTAACTCTCTGTTCTCAAATAATTTGGGTTACTGTGAGTGAGCCCCCAAGACTCAAGTCAGTCATGGGTGCACTGATAAAAAAAGCCCTGCAAAACTGATAACCAGTACTGCGAATGTGCTCACATACCAAGGTGAGCCCATAGCTGATGTTTCCATGGGGCCCAGCCCCAGCTGTCACTTGATGTCTCTTTGTTCTCTCTCTTTCTCTCTCTCTCTCTCCCCCTGCCCTAATTTGATGAAGCAAGTTTTAGAACTCTAGTTTATCAACCATAAGGAAAATATGCAAATGGAGGACAAGGGGATAAAATCACTGAGACATCAGCAAAATATCCTGCTTCATGGCCTATGCTGAACTGAATGGGGGCAGTAAAAGCCACATGTAAAATAAGAAAAGAATAGGGGCTTCCCTGGTGGCACAGTGGTTGAGAGTCCGCCTGCCGATGCAGGGGACACGGATTCATGCCCCAGTCCGGGAAGATCCCACATGCCGTGGAGCGGCTGGGCCCGTGAGCCATGGCCACTGAGCCTGCGCGTCCAGAGCCTGTGCTCCACAATGGGCGAGGCCACAGTAGTGAGAGGCCCGTGCACCGCAAAAAAAAAAAAGAGTTCATTAAAAGAGCTGAATAGCAGAAGGGCACAAATGAAGACTAAAATAGTGATCGGAAGACCAAGTCACACAGTCCTATCAGAACACTAAACAGAAATGTAAAAACATGGACATTACAAGAATCAAGTGGAGATATGCAGGATAAAGGCAAGAGAAACAATATCTACCTAATACATGTTCAGAAGGAGAATAGACAGGAAACTGAATCAAGAAAACAACAGAAGAAAATTTCCTGGAGCTGAAGAAAGACTCGATCATCTGAAAAAGAGTCTCTGGTGTGAAATGGGAATATCAAAAGGAAATTAAACTAGACTTTTGCTGCTGAAATGCTTAACCACATTTCTTTTGAGGTCCACAACAATTCTAGCTTCAAAAGAGGAAGAAGTATTTAGAATCTATTCTGCCTGGTAAATGTGCATACACAATTTCTGAAGGAATATTTGTTAAATGTCTAACAGATTTCTTCAAATAAGGCATCCATCCGTTTTATTCTTCTTTTTGCCAACATCTGATGCAGAGCAATACAGCCTGTGGATAATCATTCGGGATTTACGAGTTAACTAAGAAATATTAACAAGCTATTTTGTGCTTAGGAGAAAAGTTACAAACAATACTTTTCTTTGAGGTAGAGTGCTTTAGAGGATAAATTATAACCACCCTCAGCTTCCACAGATGGAAAAATGTTTTCTCAAAAAATTATGTTGAGTCAATCATATTGAAGCCACACATTCCTTCGCTATTTTAAAGTCCTCACTTCATAGGAACCTAATTCCTTCCTGAGCGCTTTCAAAATTCCATCCAAAATTTAATAAGTTGGTAAAAAGTTCACATACACACACAGAGGGAGAACATATACACAAGGTAACCATTGACTCTGTGAGACATTCTCTTAAATATTGCTTTAAAACATTCTCTCTTGATGTCTTACTGAAGTTTTCACATTAAAATTTGGTTTTATCTTATCGTCTAGGGCCTGAGGGAAAATGGAACCAGAACAATGGCAGATAGATAATGGTGTAAGCCTTGGAGATTTTGATGGCTGTTATTACTGTGGTACTGTTTTAAGGACATTAAATACACTTTACCCCAAAGTTTTCTCCTTTACAAAACGTTCTTATGTTTCAATATCCCAAAGGAACTAACAAAGAATTAATCAGGGGAAGGAACACTGGTTGCTACCACTGTGCTCTCTGATAAAACATAAGAGTTCCCCAAAAATGAAACTTAGTAATTACAGTGTGGAGACTGACTCATCAGATTACATAGGAAGGGCAAGGCAGAAAAAGGAAAACTGAAATTCAAATATGCGAAATCAGCTATTCTGGGCAAAGTTGACTGTATTAAATGGTTTTTCCGTTTTAGAAATAGTCTGCATTCTCACATTTCTCATTGTTGTTTCAAATATTCCTGATTTACTCTGATAGCTCACGTTCACAAGCCATCCCGAATAGCTGGACTTGCTGTTGTCAAGAGAAACAGAAAGATCTGCTCATTGTCTTCTACTTGCTGGCACACCAGCACTCCACAGTAGTATAAAACCACAGACACTAAAAAGAATACCTTCCTGACACATTTCCACTGGGAATAAAGAAGGATTAAATTTCATTCATGTGTTAGCATGACTGACTTATAGAAAGCATTGGGTTTCCGTTAATTCATTCAACAAAAATTTATTGAGCACCTATTATGTGTGAGACTCTGGATGTAGTGATCAACGGGGTTTATCAGTTCCCTTCCTAAGCAGAACTTCCCTATCTAATGAGGAATATAAAGAGGGAAACTTTGTGCCCTATAGGAACATGCAGGTGAGCGTGTTGACCTAAACTTGGCATGTCTTGGAGGCCTCCTGGATGTAACCTCTACACTTAGACAGAGGTTTCTCAACTTCGATACCATTAACATTTTGGACCAATTAATTTGTTGTTGTAGGGGGCTGTTCTCTACATTGTAGGATGTTTAGCAGCATCCCTGGGCCCCACCCACTAGATGCCACAACTTGGTGAATGTCTCCAGACATTGCCAAATGTCCCTTGGGGGACAACTCATCTCTGGCTAAGAACCACTGACTTGGATGGAAGATGAGGAAAAGAAAGATGTGGGGTGAGGGGAGAAGAAAGGAGTATGGTGTGGGGAGAAGACACAAGAAGTGGGAGGGAATCACTGGTACAAAGGTCCCTAAGGCATGAAGATCTTGGCCCCTTGGGTGGCCCAATGTGAGAATGGAGAGAGAACTCAGGTCCGATCCTAAGGGCCCGTGTAAGGCATATTAACAGGTTGGAGTTTGTATTGTCTATGACTGTGTTAACAAATTACCCTCAAGACTTTTCCCCTTAAAAGAACACACCTTTATCATCTTAACAGTTTCTGAGGGTCAGGATTCCTGGAGCAGCTTAGCTGGGAGGCATAGCTTTGGGTCTCTCAGGAGGTTGCAGTTAAGTTGCCAGCCAGGTCTCTGAAGACTGGGCTTGCTATGGAAAGACGCTCACCCAAACCCACCATTAGCAGGAGGCTTCAGGTCCGCCCCACGTGGGCCTTCATGGGGCTGCTCTCTACACTGCTTCCCCTCCAGACAGTGATGGAAGATCAAATTTGCTTTTAAAAATAATCTGGCTTCTACTTAGAGCTAGGAGCAAGGAGGCAACTGGAAGCCATCGATTGTTTTTGATTAGAGAGGTGCTGGTCAATCTACAATTTATCTTTTTTTTTTTTTTTTTTTTTTGCGGTATGCGGGCCTCTCACTGTTGTGGCCTCTCCCGTTGCGGAGCACAGGCTCCGGACGCACAGGCCCAGCGGCCATGGCTCACGGGCTTAGTTGCTCTGCGGCATGTGGGATCTTCCCGGACCAGGGCACGAACCCGTGTCTCCTGCATCGGCAGGCGGATTCTCAACCACTGCGCCACCAGGGAAGCCCTACAATTTATCATTTAAGCCCCTAGATAGTTAGAAAGTGATTCTAATTACAGAGGGCTTTAGTCTTTAAACTGGTCACAGTTCCATAAAAGCACAAAGTAATTAAGCAAGCAAATAATTGAACTAACGCATCTTCGAATTCAATGACAGCCCTTTCCATCAAAGATCATCAGACCTGATAAAGCTCATCATCACTTTATAAAGTTTTCCCATGGTGAGACAGTTGAAGCCAGCATAGCCCATTCTTCACTTTCACGTAGAAGTGGCCTTAGGAGCCTCTCAATATCTAAGTAAGCTGAAAACTCCAGAGCTCCCAACAGGGGTAATTCTTAGAGAGTTCTATTTTGAGTGTTTTTCAAACTAGATGTCTGTTTCCTTTCAACTTGATGAGATTACTCTTAACACCAATTTAGGTAAACTATCTAGCAATAAATCACAAAATCTTACAGTACGATTGTTCTTACTTGCTGGAGTCTATCCAAATGGCCCTAAATACCCATCTTGCCCCCTATTCCCAAATATTCATTTTACTTTTGGATACAGAAATTCACCCGTCCACTGGAACCTGGGTTTGGAGCCCACTGATATAAAACAGATTGTCTGAAATGGTACCCTGTTGCCCACAACCGCTGGGGGTGCCTATGCTGAGCCTGGTTCTGGGTTTCCCCAGTCTGGGCCATGGTTGGGAAGCCCGCCTCAGGCCACAGCTGACTTAAGAGGAGAATCCAAACATCCCCCAGTGTCACCCTTTCAAGTCCCTCTTTCTTGCGTCATTCATCTAGGTGCAATCAGATCCCCTTCTTTTGACTTTTCTACTACTTAGGATAACCAAAAGGTACCTCCACCCCCAGTCTGCTGTCGGTCACTTCTCCCTCTGACTCGTACCCCCAGCCTTCTTTATGCACAGACAACCGCCCTGACTTCAGTCCCCAAAGTATGGCTGACACTCGGTTGTAGTATGTAACAAACTTTCCTGAGGATGACAAACAATTATTATAGTGTAAAGAAAAAACTTCAAAGTAGATATTTGATTCCACGGCTCCTTAAATTTGTCTGCCTATGTCCTTCCACGTGGGGGTCCCCGCTGACCACCTCCCCACCTCCAGCCTCACCCCTCACCTGTGTGTAGTTCTGACTTATAACCAGGGTATCACCCCCAACAATCCACGGGGATTCCCACTGACCCTGCCCTTGACCCTGTCTCCAGAGCCCCAGACTCTTTCTTCACAGGCTCCAACCAAGAGAAGCAGACCACCTAACCTCTTCTCCTAGAGGTACCGTCTGACCACAAGAAAGACAGCCTTTTGCATTTTTATGCAGAGCCATTTAGTTTCTCTTTGTCCCAAACTCTCCTTTCTGTTACAGGATGAGGGTAGAGCCACAAGGCTCCTGGAGACTTCCTCTAAAATTAAAATACAATCCCCCTCAAAGAAGAATTCCAGGGCTTCCCTGGTGGCGCAGTAGTTGAGAGTCCGCCTGCCGATGCAGGGGACACGGGTTCGTGCCCCGGTCCGGGAAGATGCCACGTGCCGCGGAGCGGCTGGGCCCGTGAGCCATGGCCGCTGAGCCTGCGCGTCCGGAGCCTGTGCTCCGCAACAGAAGAGGCCACAACAGTGAGAGGCCCGCGTAACGAAAAAAAAAAAAAAAAAAGAAGAATTCCACCACTACACCTGGAACAACAAGCTCAAATTTTAAATAACCTGATTGTTGGTACCCACTGTCAGTACAAACCAATTGGCCAGGACTAGACAGCCCAAGGGAAATCACAATTCCCTAGAGCACCAGAGCTGGGTTCAGACTAGCCAACCCACAGTGATTGATTATAAACAAAAAGGCTCGGACAAGCTGTGTTGAAGCCCACTCGGGCAATAGCAGGGCAGCAGGCAATAGATCCCAGAAGCCAGGCAGAGGACCAGGAACCACAGATCTGCATATACTGAAAAATGCAGTTCAGGAACAAATCAAGGAACACCTGAAAAGAAGTGTGATTAATGCCCAATGCCCTTCTAAGTTCTTAATCACAAGCTACCAGGAACTTCTGGTACTTTTGTCGCTTGATAATGGTGACCAGCAGATGTGAAATGGAAGGGGAAAATGAGAGTGTACCTTAAATACCGTACATGCCGTATTGTACTTAACCAAGCCACTATTGGAGGGGCATTTGATTTTCTCCAATTTTTAATATTGTAAGTAAGTCTGTGAATTTTATTTTATTGCATTTGCTAGTTTTTTCCCCATAAATCCATGTCTATTTCCTTAGGATAAATTTTTAGAAGTAGAATACCTAGATAAAAGAGTGTGAATATTTTTCTGATTTTGACATATGGCATCTAGGCACAAGATGCTAGCCTAGTTTTGCCATAATGTACTTCTCTGTTATCTGTGAGAAATCATATGATCATTGCTCCTGTACTTCTTAGTTTTATTTATTTCATTTATTGGTAAGTTAAACAACTCATGGCAGAGGAAGTTGAAGTAAGTTTAGCTGGGAGGTGTTGAAATGCTGGAAATTTTCAAGTTAGAACAAAGTAAAAGAGAATGAGTTTGAGAGAAGAGGGAAGTATAAAGACAGTCACACAGCAACCAAATTTCTCCCCAATTCACTCCTGAGACAGACCTCCTCTTTAGAACAACATGATGCTCAAGGTATTGTTTCCTTGTATGTGGCTTATTTAAATTGGTTTTTCTAGCTTTCCTTTTCTTCTCCATTTCCTCAGTTGCCCTCTCCTTTTAAGAGCTACCTGCTTCTACTCTAAAAATGTGATTTTAATATTTCTCATGGCCTCTGGGTGGTCTAATTAACTGCATCTTGTTTTGTAATCAATGTTTTACCAAGAATAGACATAATTTTCTGGTATAAAATTAGGAAGAAAATGAATCATTATAAGTTCATAGAATTTTAAACTTCTAGTTTGGCATGTATCCATTATGGCATTGCCAGATTGCTTTTCTAATTATCTGTCTACTGTCCTTAGTCCCCTGGAGAAGATAAGCCTTTTGTGGCAGGAACCATAATATCTTGGCTTGGTATTCTAGAGTGCTTAGCACAGGGCAGACACGTAACAAGGACTCCTGAAATATTTATTCAATAACTGCATATTTCACCTTAATTTATACATTAATCATAGCATTTTACTAAGAACAGATGTAAATGCCAGGAGAAAATCAAGAAGACCAAAAAGATATTTTAGAAAGAGATGGGCACAGGCTAAAGACAGCGGAGCAGCTGCATGTTTATTTCCTAGTGTTCCCTTCCTCGGGGGCCAGAAAGAGGCTGTACCTTGGCACATGGGGTGGTGTTCAGGACTTGTCAGGGGGTCCATTGGGGTCCTGCTTTCATAAGTCACTAGCACCGTGGGATTGTGTGGATGGATGCCCCAATCACCTCCCGCGCTCCATGGTGGCGCCCTGCAAATACATGCTTCCCGGGCATACACGTTGCCCCAGAAGGCACTCCCAGGTCAGATCTAACCCTGAAGAGATGAACAATCCATCATGAATTGCCTCAACTGTGGGAATTGTGGGGATGGGAAGAGAGGTCAAAAAGAGGTAGTTTTGCTTGTAAGAAAGGATCCAACCAGTGCTTGAATCTCTAAGTTTTAGTTGGCAAATCATCAAGACAGTTCTTTTCCCTCCTTCCCTTCTCTGGCCCTAGAATGTTTACCCAGATTTCTAGCCACAGGAAAATCCAAGTTATTGTTATTCTCCACCCTAACCTGAAACTTGCATCCCAGACCCCTTTCTCTGTTCCAGCCATCTCCTCTCCTGCTTTCTCCCACGTCAGCCTCCTCTCATTGTTCTAGCAAAGCTTCAGAGACATAAAAAGCAACCCATTGTTTCGCAAATGGCAAGGTTTCCCTGGCTTGACAGCCTAGGGATTGCAAATATAGGACAAGTCGACAAGTCGGTGGCCAGGTTGAAGGACTTTCAGTTGGGAACTGGTTCTATCTTTGCACCTCTGCTCTTGCACTGAGCTTAGCATCAGAGAGCCCCAGACACCCCAGATCCTCTCTCCAATAAGCCCCCACCCCCATCCTATAGCTCACGTTTTAAAATGAGTTATCTGTTGTTCACAGAGACAAAGAAGTTGTATAATGACGCAATAATCAGAGCAGGGAAGGGAAGCGACCTAACATTTACTAAGCGGTACTGCTAGGCATATAGCGAAACATGAAAGGATGTTTCAAACTACATAACAGACATGCTCTTTATCTGGTTTGTGGGTAGAAACATAAGGTCGTCTCGACTAGGATGCCCACACGCACTTCACATTCAACAAGTTCACGATGAGCCCAGCATCTTTGCCCAGAAGTCTGCTCCTCTTCCTGTGTTCCCTCTCACGGCAAATGGCGCTGCCGTTTCCCCATCCAGAACCTGTGGCGACGGTCTCTCACCTGCCCTGTCTACCCCTCCCCATCTCTACATGAGTACCTACAGAGATCTTTGCAAAACACAGTTCTGATCATGCCTCTTGCTCTCTTAAGACAGCACTATGGCTCCCTGATGACGTCACAGTCTTTAGCGTAATGTAACTTTCACCCTTCAGCCCTGGCCTGCAAATCCATTCTCCCTGTCATCTCTGCCCCTTGCGGGCAGCCCTGCGGCTGGAGTTTGCCCAGTTCACGGCACCGCCCGGCACCAACACCCTCAAGCCCCAGCCCACGCTGCTACCTCTGCCTTTAACCTCCATCTTCATTCTCAGCACCTTCGCCTGGCTGACTCCCAGAAGTTTTCATAAGCAGCTCAGGTATCTACACTTCCAGCAAGTCTCCACCAACAGAAAGAGCAGGCAGTGGTTCTCGAGTGTAATTTTAAAGTTTCCAGTAGCCATATTTTTAAAAAGTAAGAAGAAACTGATGAAATGAATTATAATCATATATTTTATTTAACCAATATACCCCAAATATTATCAATTTCAGCATGTAATTAATATCTTAAAATTATTAATGAAATGCTTTATATTCCTTTGTTTTCCCACTAAGTCTTCAAAACCCAGTGTTTATTCTCCTCTGATGACACGTCTCAGTTTGGACTAGTCACATGTAGCGCTCCATCACCAGATGTGGAGAGTAGCTACCACATTGGACCTGACAGCACTAGAGCTATCTTACGAATCACCTAGAGAGCTTACTGGAAACCTAGAACCCTGTACTGAGCTTCCAAATGTTCTGGTTCTGAGGAGGGTCTAATTCTGGAGGTGTGGGATGGAGAACCAGAAATGTTCATTCTCAGCAAGAAATCCAGGTTTCTGATGTATGTGTTCCTCATGAAATGGGGGCTTAAGAGCTAGGTGCATCGATTTTGGAGTTAGACCTACAGGGGTTTGTGTCCAGACTAACTAAGTTATAGCTGTGTGACTTGGGGACTTCACCTTTCTGGGTCTTGGTCTCCTCACCTGCAGAAAGAGACTCACGATACATACCTAGAGACCAGTGGGTATTAAGTAGACACTGTATTTAAAATATTGGGCTCAACACCTGGCACGTGTCTACCAGTGACAGCTCCTACCTGTCTGAATGCACCCCACGCCCAGGCGTCCCTCCCCTGCTCCCCCTCTGAGCCTCTGCGGGCCTCCACCAGAGCCCACCACCCAAGCACACATTATCTGCCCGCTGCTCTGCGCCCTCCACTCGGCTGAGGACAGAAACTGGCTATCGCTCATTTCCACATCCCCCTGCCTCACGCATGTGTTCAGTACCCCTCATCTTTTAGGAACTGAACTTAATTTAACCAACGGCGTTTCCTATAGTAGAGTAAACCCCTTACGTAAAAGTACCTCCAGTTCTGGTGTAGAAAGGAAGTGTGTGAATACAAAGTGAGTGAAGCACTGTTCTAACACTCCTCCCTTTGAAGTCTGTCACAGAAAGCTTTGCCAAAGTGATCCACGGCTTGAAAGTGGGACACCTGACAGATCGTGTTATCCAGAGGAGCAAGAGGATGATTCTGGATACCCTGGGTGTTGGGTTCCTGGGAACCAGTACAGAAGTGTTTCACAAAGCCAGGGAATACAGTAAAGTAAGAAGCTCAATGTCTACTTTGGAGCTAAAACCAAGCGTGCACATGCGCCTTTTTGTGAGGTGTACCCAGAAGCGTGCCCAGGGACGTGCGTTTGTGTTCTACTGCCCTACTCTTCATTTTAGAGATTGTGCTTGGTGTGTATAGCATTGTTGTATATAGCTTTATGCTTTCCTATGCTTTATTACCTGAGTCTTAATATTCACCCACATCCTTTACTAAGTCACTATCTTAAGACCAGTCTTAATCTTAAGGCTAGCAAAATCTCGAAGTTGAGTACTAGTCTGACTGAAAGCACATTTTTACCTGAGAGTCTTAGCAACCATAGCCCCAGGCCATTTGTTCGTGCAAAGACTTCAAGATTCCCTGCAGAAAAGCCTGGGTCAGCACCCTGAGCAGAGAGTAGGTGATTACATGAGAGATGCGGCATCCACTCTCCAAAGAATATGCTTGGTCTATAGACGGTTAGTCACCTCTCCTAGTATTTATCCTCAAGGAGTAAAAAAGAGTAAATTCAGACTTCATTCCTTGGCGCACTTATGGATCACAGTCTGGGACTGAGAAACAGCCTCTCCTCTCCCTTCCACAGAAAAAGTTATATATTCTTCTACAAGGAAGAAAGAAATCCAATGACTAGGGCTTCAGTCTAGCACAAAGGGCTCAATAAGAAGCATTAAAGTAATGCCTCCAAACATGAAGAACAACTCTTGAAATGGTGACTTGGCATGTTGGGTTCACACTCTGTATCACTGATTGATACTCTTTTGTTTCAGATCTATAGTTCCAATGTATCCAGCACTGTTTGGGGCCAGCCAGACTTCAGGCTCCCACCAACATATGCTGCTTTCGTTAACGGTGTGGCTGTAAGGAGATTTCCATGTCTTTGTAACTGTTCAACAATCAGAACAATTTCAGGACCAGAAAACATCTCAGAAATTGCCCAGTTTCCATATCTTACTGATGAGATCACTGAAGTTCAGAGAGGTGAAGCGGCCTGCCCTCTCTCCTTGTAGTAATTTCAGTTTTCACGTTTTTACAGTGAAAAGATGCTTTTCAGACAAATTGTGAAGTAGAGGAAATAAGATGGAAGTATTTAGATAAAAATGCCCCTAAGGTATCTCAACTCTAAATTAAATATCCAGACTCAATTCCTTGTCAGTTCTTTCTGTTGTGGGCAGTATCAGCTTCTATCCAGTAACCAGCCTTTCATTCATTCATTCATTCATTCATTCAACAGATATTTATTGAGAAAGAAACAATGGCCATAAGGTGCCTACATTTTCTGAACCAAAAATCAGCACTTCTCATCTGACAATTTTTATGCTTTTTCTGTGTGTCACGGGAAGTCTAAAAGATATAATTTGGACATGAATCTGTTGGGATTTCTGAGATATTTTTATGGTTTATGGGACAGTAGTTCAGAATATTGAAAGTCAAACCTAATGGTGCATCCAGAAGTAAACGTCCAGTAAGTAAGCAGTGGAAAGGCACCAGCCACGACTAGTAGACAAAGATCTATTTTTAAATGAACTTCTGGTTATTACTATTTCATATAAGGAAAAATCAAATGATTTTAAAATATAGCTTAAGAGTTAAACTGGGTTCAAGAGTTCTTGCAACTTCTCCATAAGTTTGAAATTATTTCTAATAAAAGGGTTCAAAAAATATGGCCTGATGTGGAATAAATGACATTAAACTTTTCACGTGACTTGTTTGAAGGGTGTCAGAGGGAGGCAGGGAGGAGCAGCCATCTAATTCTACAGCTTGTTTGTAAGGTCGATAAAGATCTTTCCCAGGGCTGTGGCACCTGAGTGAGACCCAAGCTCCCTGCCGTTCACTAGCGGCTCCCGAAGGTCACACCTGACCTGGACAGAGGACAGCACGTCTAGTGCCAAGTCATGAGATTAAGAATCACAGTCAGTTCATAGGTGTAACTTTCAGAGAATCAGATCTAAAACTCTCACATCAAACAAGGTTATCATTGAACTGAACCCTGACTGGTCCAAAAGTCATTGCATTCAGGGAAATACACTTAGGCTTTGGTTGTTGTTTATGCATCTGTTCACATAGATTCACTCAATGGATTTTGATGACACGTGGTACCCTGCCACCCACCCTTCTGGAGCTGTCCTTCCTGTCCTCATGGCTTTGTCAGAAGCCCTGCCTCCAAGTCCAAAGTGTTCTGGCCTTGACCTGCTGCTGGCTTTCAACGTTGGTATTGAAGTGCAAGGCCGATTAATGCATTTCTCCAAGGAAGCCAAGGACATACCAAAGAGGTATGGAGAAACTGTGCCCCGTCGTGGGGCAGCCACATTCCCCTTCATCTGTTAGTTGTTTTCTCTGTAGATCTTTCTGACATAGAGGTTGGCTCAGTTGAAGATGTTGACATTAGTGCTGGCAGATAAGTCAACTCAACCAGTCACATATCAAACTGTACATCCATATACAAAGGTGTGACCTCAGAAGTACTACTAAAAAGTCTCCTCTGGTTTTAGAGAGCCTATCAAGCAACGGGGACCATGCACTAAATTGGAGCCTCTCACCCCAGGATGATCATGTCATTCTGGCCTCTGTGGCTACTCTGAATATCCCTCATCTCATCTCAAAGCAGAGTCTACTTTGGTATTTGCTAGGGTCCTTCAGACTAATGGGAACATTCAGAATATCCTAAACCCGACTGCTCAATCCATAGATCAAAAATGGTCAAACGCTGACTGTATCATATGGTTCAATCTAGTATTTATTTTGCCCGTTGGTCCAGCCTGCTGGGGGAGGAATAAATTGGAATACTGAGTGAATTTTCACGGTTTCTACGAGGCCCTCAATTGTTACAGTTACTTACCTAGGCTTTCAGCACTCAACAACTTTTGCCTTTTTGGCAATAATTGCAAAAGTACCATTTATAAATAATTTACTATGTCAGGCACTGTTGTAATCATGCGAATTCGTTCAAAACTCACAAAACCCTATGAAGTAGATACTATTATTATGACCATTTTATATAAGAGAAAACAGATACAGAGAAGTTGAATAACTTTTCCAAATATCACACAGCTAATAAGAGGAAGAGCTGAGATTTGAACCTAGGCATTAGGGCTGCTCCGTTAGCTAGGCTCCTGATCACTGTGCTATACTGCCCCCTGGGGGTTGAGGTTTGTAAGTCTCCAACTCTTGTGTTTTTTGTTTTTCAGATTCCATCCCCCCTCAGTAGTGGGAACTTTGGGCAGTGCTGCTTCGGCATCTAAGTTTTTGGGGCTCAGCATGACAGAGTGCCGAGAGGCCCTGGCTATTGCTGTTTCTCATGCTGGGGCACCCATGGCGAATGCTGCCACTCAGACCAAGCCTCTTCACGTCGGCAATGCTGCCAGGCACGGGCTAGAAGCTGCTTTTCTGGCAATGCTGGGTCTCCAGGGAAACAAACAGGTCTTAGACATGGAGTCAGGGTTTGGGGCCTTCTATGCCAACTATGCCCCCCAAATCCTTCCAGACGTAGATTCACACACTTGGCTGCTGGACCAGCAGGATGTGGCCTTCAAGCTTTTCCCTGCCCATTTGGCCACGCACTGGGTGGCAGACGCAGCTGCATCTGTGAGAAAACAGCTTGTAAGAGACAGAGCCCTGCTTCCCACTGACCACATGGAGAGAATTGTGCTTAGAATTCCGGATGTCCAGTACGTGAACAGGCCCTTCCCAGACTCGGAGCATGAGGCCCGCCACTCCTTCCAGTATGTGGCCTGCGCCATGCTGCTGGATGGTGCCATCACTGTCCCATCATTCCACCAACATCAGGTCAACAGGCCACAGGTAAGAGAGTTGCTTGGTAAGGTAGAGCTGGAGCACCCTCGGGACAACCTACCAAATTTCAACACCCTCTACTGTGAGATAAGTGTTGTCCTCAAGGATGGAGCCATCTTCACAGGGAGCTCTGATACCTTCTACGGTCACTGGAGGAAGCCTCTGAGCCAGAAAGACCTACAGGAAAAGTTCAGAGCCAATGCCTGCGGGATGCTGTCCCACCACAATGTAGAAAGGCTTATAGAGATAGTAGAAAACCTAGAAGACCTGGAAGACTGCTCTGTGTTAACCTCACTTCTGAAAGAACCCTCTCCACCAGAGATAGTTTCAAAATCTCTCTAGCATTTAACAGTTCCATCATGCAATCTCTCCTGAGGCTTAACAACATCTAAATGACTTTATATTGGAGAAAATTCAATGCTTTGCTTTATAGAGCAAGGGTCTGTTCTTGATCTGCCTGGGAATAAATGCAGCATGCTGAAGACAGTCCAGAAACAGAACTGGATATACATGGAAGAAGTCTTGTCCTGTAAATTTTGCAAGACAGTTCCAGTTACCTATAGCAAGATAATGGTGCAAGAAACACAGAGAAATTTATTTTATAAGCATTCATAAGGCTATTCAGATCACCTGTGATTTGCTTAATCTTTTCAGAGGAGTTATTTATGAACTTGATGAACCTCAAGGCTTGAGAGGGATTTGAACTTCTGCATACAGCTTGCTGACAGAAGAAGGGCTCTGGTCTGTTGTGCTACCAATGGACTTCTTACACTATGGGTTATCAGAAGCCCTTCACAATGGAGGGGATGCTATTGGGTTTAAAATAAGGTCTTCATGGGTTCAAATTCTGCCTCTGCCATTAACTAGATGTGACCCTGGCCATGGTTCTGGATAACCCTCTACTTAAGTTTCTCTATCTTTAAAGCATAAATTAAAAACAACCTAAAAAATAAGCAGTTTGGCTCTAGAAGTCATGTTCTTAACCACTACAATATATCACCTTTCATTACAAAAAAATTTTTGAGACAAATATCATGGATGTAGAGTCTGAAATGTAATAAAGAATGACAGCGAAAACATAGTATATATGTGGGTAGTCAGATATATATTAAACTGTATAAAGTAATAAAAATGTCTTGTGGGGTTAAAAACTGTAACATTAGCATTATATACATATTATATATATATATATAATATATATATATATAAGCAGGGAGTTATAGTTAATGTATATTCTAAATTCTTCATGTTGTTCAAGAAAAGGGCAACACTCTTAACTCTAGACTTTGATTTTTAAGTATGTATGTTGACATTTCTAGGGTGACTATTATAAAACAGCAGTGGAACATATCACTTCAGGTTAATAGAGAAAGAAATATGGAATTAGGAAAAAAATAATCCAAAGAAAGGTAAGAAAGGAGGGGGAAAAGAAATATAGAAAAGGCAGAACAGACAGAAGGCACAATATAAAATGATAGGAGGGACTTACCTGGTTGCTCAGTGGTTAAGAATCCACCTGCCAATGCAGGGGACATGGGTTCGATCCCTGGTCTTGGAAGATCCCACATGTCGCAGAGCAACTAAGCCTGTGCACTGTGGCTGCTGAGCCTGCGCTCTAGAGCCTGCAAGCCACAACTACTGAGCCTGCGTGTCACAACTACTGAGGCCCACATGCCTAGAGCCCGTGCTCCACAAGAGAAGCCACTGCAATGAGAAGCCTGTGCACTGCAACGAAGAGTGGCCCTCACCTGCCACAACTAGAGGGAGGCCGCACACAGCAACAAAGACCCAATGCAGACAAAAAATAATAAATAAATTAAATAAATAAATTTATTTAAAAACAAATAAATTTTTTAAATGATAGGAAAAATACAAATATATATATAATTATGAAGAGAGTAAATGAACTAAATGCTCCAGTTAAAAAATACAGACTATAAACACATTTTAAAATGTTTGTTTTATTAACAGCTGCTGTACATATCATCAATTCATCCATTTTACATTTTATGAGTTTTAGTAAATGTATAGAGTTGTGCAAATATCACTGAAATCCAGTTTTAGAATACTTCTATCACTTCCAAACATCCCTCAGGCCTGTTTGCAATCAATTCCCACTCCCAATCTCCAGCCTTCAGCAGCCAATGATCTGCTTTCTATCTCTATAGTTTTGCCTTTTCCAACATTTCATATAAATTGAATCATACAATATATAGTCTTATGTGTCTGGTTCTTTCACTTAGCATAATAGTTTTAAGATTTTTCCACATATGTATCAATACTTTATTCCCTTTCATTGCCAAGTAGCATTCCATTGTATGGATATACCACATTTGTTTACCCATTAATTAGTTAAAGATTGGCTGGATTGTTTCCAGTTTGGGGCTATTATGAATAATGCTTCTATGAACATACACAAACATGTCTTTCTGTGGATGTATCTTTCCATTTCTCTCAAGTTGATTCCTAGGAATAGGAATGCTGAGTCATTTGGTAAGTACATGTTTAACTTTAGTAAAACCTGTTTTCTATAAAGTCGCTCTATCATGTTACATTTCCACCAGCAATGTACAATGGTTCCAGTTTCTCCTTATCCTCACCAACCTTTGGAATTATCAGTCTTTATAATTTTAGCCAGTCAAGTGTGTGTATAATGGTATCTCATTGTGGTTTTAATTTGCATTTCCCTAATGACTAACTCTTGCCCATTTTTACCTATTATTATAATTAGGTTGTCTTCTTATTGAGTTGTATGAGTTCATTTTATATTCTGGCCATAAGTTCTTGAACAGATATCTTCTTTTGCAAATATTTTCTCCCAGTCTGTGGCTTGTCTTACTGTGATATTAATGGTCTCTTTTGAAGAACAGAAGTTTTAAATTTTGTTCAAGTCCATTTTGCTATTTTTAAATAGAAGGCTTTTTTTTTTTGGTTGTGCCCTGCAGCATGTGGAATATTAGTTTCCCGACCAGGGATCGAACCCGCACCTGCTGTATTGGAAGCTTGGAGTCTTAACCACTGGACAACCAGGGAAGTCCCTAGAAGGCATTTTTAAAACCCAGTTATGTACTTTATTCAAGACACACAAGGATGCAGAAAAGTTGAAAGTAAAAAATATAGGGGAAATGTGGATGGAATATTAACAAAAGAAAGCTAGAATAAATAAATGTTAATATTAAACAAAAAAGAATTCAAGCAAAAAAGCATTATTAGAAAAGAGATGATAATGATAAATTCAAATCACTAGGTGATGAAAATAATTCTAAACTTCCATGCATCTAAATACTATTAAACTACAAGGAGAAACAGATAAATCCAACACTATACTGAGAGAATTTTAACATTTCTCTCTTAGTAGTTTATATTTCAAGGAAACCAAAAATAAATAGACTATATAAGATTTAAACACAATCAACATGTCTTATCTAATGGACATATAGAGGACTCTGTACTCAAAAACTACAGAATTCACAATATTTTAAAAATCTCACAGAACATTTACAAAAATGGATCATATACTTAGGCATAAAGCGAGTCTCAAATTTTCAAAGCACTGGATCATCCAGATCATTTTCTCTAATCATAATGTAATCAAGTTAAAAATCAAAATTAAAAAGACAATTAGAAAAGCCTGAAGTGTTTAGTAATAAACATTCCTCTAAATAACTCTTGGGTCACAAAAGAAATTACAGAGAAAATGATAAAACATTTAGAACTAACCAATAACAAAAGTACCACATATCAAAATCTATAGAATGTAGCAGAAGCAGTACTTAGAAATGGGTATAATTTTTTATTGCTGGCTCTGTATTACATGGATTATATTGTTCCATAGGACACATCATGGTAACACTTATAAATTTGAACAAGGTTGATAAAAGAGGAGATAGAAGAGGTGGTTTCTACTGTGACCTTGAGATTAAATTTAATTATCCTATCTTGATACATTTCAGAAGTTTCTAGGGTCAAGATCTGAGGGCCATTAATAATATCCTCAGATAATACCTGTTAAAAACAAGACAACGAACCCCAAATGGAGTTGATATGCTAAGCCCATATCCACCGAATCGAGACTAACTGAACTACAGTTTTGGCTCTTCCAAAGATGGAATCCTGAACCAGCAAATCAGGAATCTCTGATCAGCACTAGTTAGGTAATCTGCCTGGTAGACCCCTGCCATCTCCTAAGGAAAGGAACCTTGCAATAACCAACTAGTTGTTTGTTTGTTTTGCCTAGTGTAACTTCCTTGTTTCCACTCTCTTCTGCCTGTAAAAGTCTTTCATTTTGCACAGCTCTTTAGATCCCCTTTCTACCTGCTAGACTGGGTACTGCATGATTCAAATCGATCTGTGCTCAACTAAACTCTTTTAAAAAAAAATCTTAATATGACTCAGCTTAACTTGTAACACCCTCAAAGCTTGCTTCGGACCAACAGCAGGTGTTGGGGAAGACAGTCTCTCCTGAGGGGGGCAACAGCAGTCAAGGTGACCTTGAGATTGGCTATTATGCCCACTGAGTTAAGTGAAGGCAGGAGAAAATATGGGGGGATATGAGTCTGTAGAGAGAGCTCAAGCGTCCTCTTCACTGACAGCCCTTCACACCATCCACCCCCATCTTACCACATACAGATAGTAGAGGAGAGAGAGGAAGAGACAGATTGGCTCCCCACATTCTTTTCCAGATGATTCCTTTCAAAAAGCTAGGGCCACAGTGCCGGTGGAGACTTTGGATGGAATGAGAGAGTTAAAGCTGAGCTAGCGTCTCTTCCTTCCATGAGGCTGGGGGGCAAGGACAGCTTGTGAGCTACTGTATCCTGAGAAAGCCCAAGATGGGACTCCGGCAGCTCTGATCTGATGTCTAGGCATTGTGGCAAATGCTTGTTTCTTCCCTTCCTTTTCCTCGGGTACAGCAGTGAAGGATGCAGCTCAGCCCACTGTTAGTGTGATAGGCCCCGTGTGTGGGCAAATGAGTCCTCCACACGGATCAGGCCAGACGGCCAGGGAGAAAATCCACCGTGAGACTGAGACAAAGGCTCTAGCTCACAGAGAGAGGTTTATCCCAGCTCCTTCTCTCTATTTCTGCATCCTCAGTACATACTCATGACCTTGAGCCAAAGTGCCTCAGTCCCCAGGCACACCTTTGCCCACTCTGGGGACCCCTGGTGCTCTAGCATATATTCGGGGGATCCCCAAGAACAGGCACATATTCGGGTGCATGCCAAAAGAACTCATAGGGCTCTGCATATAGCTGTGCTCATTGTTAAGGTTTACTATAGTGAAAGGATACAGGATCCACAAGAGAATAAGACACAGGCAGAGTCTGGAGAAACCCCTGCATAGGCTTTCAACGCTCCCTCCCTCCAGGTTGAGGAGGGAGGTGAATGTGCTCCTTTCTCCAGCAGAGAAAAGTTCAGTAAAATGTGTTCAATGTTTCTGCCCTGGCAAGAGACTTAACCACCCAAGGTTTTTATAAGCAGCTGGTCATGAAGGCACCCTCTGCCCAGCAACAATGATAATTCCAAACTCCAAGAAGGAAAGCAGGTGTTCAGCATAATTCACACTGTTTGCACCGTCTAGGCAAAGTGGATCACTTTTATCAGTTAGGGAGCGGGTCAAGTGCCAAGTTCCCACATGCCAGCCAAGTACCAGCCCTGTAAAGAGGTCCTAATTAAGATAGTAGCCTCCAGCCTGCTATGTTCTCTCTTTTCTGCACATCTTGTCCCATCCTGAAATGTCTTCCATTCCTGTTCGTGTGGCTTTGTAGGGTAGAATAATGATACAGAAAAACTAAACATTGCCTCCACTTGAAGAAATGTCTCTGCCCTGTAGCACTTGAGCTCTATAAACGGTGTGTTTTATCATTGCATTAACTAAAACTGATATCTCCAGTAGGCTTAGAGCTGCCACAGACCAAAGAGCTGTAATCACTTTAACCCAGGCATTTAAAATGAGAATGTGCGTTTAAAGGGAATTTTTATGTTATATTTTATAACACTTTACTTTGAAGTCCTATCTAAAAAATATCTCAGACAGATAAGTCCCATACGAAAACTGGGACCGCCTTAAGGTCTGTGATAGTTTATGCAGGTGAACCTCTTTGGGGATGTGAAGTAAATGGTGGGTGTCCATTCAATTCAACAAATGTGTACTGAAGGCTCAATATGTGCCAGAGGATGTTCTTGGTGCAGGTGATTAGAGCAGTGAACAAAATAGGCTAAAACCCCTTACAACCGTGAGCTTACAACCTAGAGTGAGTATAGACACAAGCAACAGGACAAAGAAAGTGCTCTGTACCTCTTCTGGGCCAGCTGTGCTTCCTTCACTCCTCCCCTGGTGGGAATGTGAGTTTCTGGAGCCTGAGTTGGGTTCAGGGACCAGGGAGCCCAATGCATGTGAACGAATAGTCCCGGTTCTTCCTGGAAGAACATAATCTGTGACAACAAAGGACTTGGGGAACTGTAGGGGTGCATCTTCCTTGTCAATTCTGGCAGGACTTCCCTGCATAGAGCAAGGCTACAGGGAGCTGAAGGAAGGAGGAAACATCACGACCAGATGCACTGTTTTCCTTCCAGGAGAGGTGCACACGTGTGTGCGGGCACCCACCATGGTGTGTGGTCTCTTCCCACCATTGAAATCTATCCGCAGCACTGCAGTTTTTATTATGCACTAGTGAAATTGCCCTATTATTCCTCTCTTCTCCTACCCTACATTTAAAAAGATAGCTTAGTGATAGTTCACAGAAAGTGATCATTCAAAAGGCATCCAAAGCAGGTGTTTCAGAAGCCACTACTCTGGCTCCTGATGAAACCCTGCCCAGCAGTTGACAGCTGCACAGCACATTAAAAGAAGGTATGATGCTTCAAGTGTCATGGCTTTATGTGAATCAGACAGAACAGAATAAATACCTTCACAGAAATAATGAAAATTTGTCTAGTCGCCAAGTTCAGTTGCTAATGCAGATATCTACACTCAGATATCGTTGTCTCACTTAAAAAATTCTCCCTGCTCTTTGTTGGAGTTAATTCTAAAAACAAGTCAACCTACTCCAGTTACAGCTGGTGCCCATATAGAAGCCAACCTGAAGGTTCAGTAAAAAGCCTTTGCAATGGCCCAATGCCCATCTGTTTAAAACACGGCATGAAAGTATCGCTTCCGACTTTAACAAATGAAAAATAAAAATGACAAGGTGCTTGTCTAGAAACCACGGATATCTGGATAATTCAAGGAGAGTTATTTCATCGTTGAGTCACGATACCATTGAAAGTACCTATCATCAAGTGGTAAAATGTGTAATTCAATTGGTTGGAGCTCAACTATTTTTACGTGAAAAATTTCTTCCAAAGACTGTGAAGTATCACTTTTCAAATACATTATAAAGCACTCCCACATCATTTTCCCCATTCCATCACAATTTCCACGCGAGGGGCCATGCCACGAAGGCGCATGTCTGCACCATCTCGTTGGTAGTATCCTGGCAGGATTCCCTCACATCCCCACAGCTGTGTTTGCATCTAGGCTTCTGGGTGGCAGTGGCTGGGTCTGCATCAGCAAACCTAACAGAAGAGGAGCTCTAACTAAGGGGGAGAAAATGTTTCTTAGGCACCTGACAGCATGACTGTGAAGAGAGTTAAAATTATCAGCTCACACCAGCATCTCAAACACTACAATATTTGGAACAAAAGCTCACAAGCACTGTGCACATAAGATATCTGTTCCAATGTGAGGCTTCACTGAAATACCCAGTTAGTAAGAGAAAGGAAGGCTATATGGACTAGGGTCAAGAGGAAATAATTCAAGTAAGCACAATTGGATCCATGTAGCTGAATGATATCATACAAGAGGAACTGCTACATTGAAACTGTTTACTTACAGACTAAGCCAGAGTATTTTATAAGAATACATCTTCTCGACGGTTCAATGCCACCAGTCTTATCACTTTAAACCACAGCCCCTTACCACGGCTGCCCCGACCTTAAGGCCAATAACCAAATACTGCAGCCCCATCATGATATATACTTTGTTAAGCTATTAGAAAAGCAGTCACACTTATATTCATCTGGAAGAAGGGAAACAGGAGAGTGCTTACCTGACAGGAAGTTTTTCATCCTTTTCTTCTCCATCCACAATATTATCCTGACCCACTGTGACTTCACAAGCAGGAAGGTTTCAGCTGCCAGCACAGAGGAAGGCAGCACCAGCTCATGGGCTTCTTAGTGCAGTGGAAGGGTTGAAATGTCCTTTACAGAACTGTTGACAATGCAATTCTGGGTCACCCCAAAACCACCTGCAAAGACAGGGGGCCTGGGATTATTTGAGGCAGAACCTATGATCAATTAATTTTTAAGCAAAGAATTAAGGCATATAAGAGCAATAACACATGTGAATCAAATGGCAGAAGAGCATTTCTTTAAAGTCTCCTGGAGTTGGTAATAACTTTATTAATTCATTAAGTTAGTTTTTAAAAAATATTTATTTATGTATTTATTTGGCTGCACCGGGTCTCAGTTGCGGCATGCAGGATCTTCGTCGTGGCATGCAAATCTTAGTTGTGGCATGCGGGATCTAGTTCCCTGACCAGGGATCGAAGCTGGGCCCACTGCATTGGAAGACCAGAGTCTTAGCCACTGGACCACCAGAGAGGTCCCTCATTAACTTGGTTTTAAAGTCAGGATAGCAATCTATATTTGTCAAAGTGGCTCAGAGATGTTTTTGTAAAAGTTGGTGCAAAATGCTAGAACACAGACCCAATCATTATGGCTTCAGTGTAGCCCTTGTAGCAAGTGGACTTTATAGACAGACATAAAGGGTTTATATTAATCTAATAATAATAAAAATAATAAACATTTTGCATCAACAGTATGAAATTCTGAATCGCAAGCTGGAATACCCATCATGATGCTAATTTTTGCTAAATATTTCAAGTTTGGTACAAAGGAGAACTATATATATTTTTAAAGCATTTGAGATAATTTCATTTCTCCTAAAAACAAAAACCTCTTCTTATGTGCTAGAATAAAAGTGTTTTTTAAAAATAGCAGTAATTTTTAAATTGATTTACAAGCAATACTGTCTCAGATGTGAACACACTAATTTTAGCATCAGACCTGCCAGGCAATAATCTTTATAAAGTTGTCTTAGGGCAAACCTATTTGCAATGGAAGAAAAGAGTAAATTGTTAAAACACCAGCAGCTCAAATACAATAATTTCCCTCACCCTCCCTGGGGTTTTGTAAATAGATATTTAAATTTGTTTACACATAATAAACTTGGCGTACACATAATGTGTAGCAAGTCTCCAAAGATGGCGTCTCAGGGTCCATGCCTCCCAATGTTCATATGCCCTTTTATAGTCTCCCCTCCTTGAATCTGTTCTCACTTTTAATCAATAGAATGTAGCAAAAATGATGCTGAGGAACTCCTGTGGTTAGACAGTAAGAGGAAAGCCTGGTTCTCTTGGAATGTTTGTTCTGAGTGATGCCAGCTCTCACAAGAGCAACTTAAGCACCTGAGGTCTATGGGTTATAAGGAAGCCCAAGGCTGTCATGTGGCCACACACCAGCCAATCCCAGCTCAGGCACCAGACATGGGAGTGAAGACACCATTGTGGTGTTTTGCAGCCCCAGCTACTACCCAACTGCAACTGCGTGAGAGATCTTAAGCAAACCCAGCTAAGCCCAGTCAACCTACAGAAACAGGAAAGATGATAAATTACTGTTTACGCCACTAAATTTTGGTGCTGTTTTTTACACAGCAATAGATATCTGGAATACTGTATACGTAAAGGAGCAGTAAGCAACCAATTTAGATAGAAAAGTATCCACATATTAGGGTTAGAAGCAACACACTCCTAACCTAAAGTAATGACTCCCAGTTCTCACTGTGCGACATCTCCAAATTGCCTCCCAAAATATCAAGAATATTGTGAACGTTTAAAATAATCTTAAAACTGATTTTAGCTGTTGAGTTTGAAAAAGAAATATATAACATATAGCTCCTTATGAAGGGGACTCAATGAAAAGAAATCAAAAATATCTAAGACAGTTATAGTGATAAATCAATCTTTTATTTTAAATGGAGTCGCCTATTTATAAATGGTTCCTGCACAGAAAAGGTTCAGAAACAGACAGTCCTCCACTGTGATTCCCAGAGCCCAAATGTGGGCCGCACTCCACGTGCCACCTGTTCCGAGGAGCTGAATCAGAAACGCAGTGTGCCAAGATCTCCAGGTGATTCGAATACTCATTAGGTCTAGATTGGTGGCTCCCAAACTTGCTTGCCTACAAAAATCATCCGGGAATCTTAATTCCAAAATCCAGGCCCTAAGGCCACAGGCCTTGATGGTTTTGAAACCCACCAGGTTAGTTCAGGTACAGCCATGCCTGAGAACCACTGGCCACTCTAGGTACAGCACTGGTTCTCAAACTCGGCCACACAGTAGAATCACCTGGGGAGCATCAAAAAACACTAATGTCTGTTTCTACCCTCAGAGTCCTATGTAATTGGTCTCAGGTGTTACCTGGGCATTGGGAGGTTTTTAAAACTCTCCAAGTGTTTCTCATGTGCTGCAGACCCAGAGCCTGGAACAGAGGTTCAAAATGGTAGCTGAGCCTGCACTACTCTTTCAGGAAGACGGTTTGGAAGTCAGGGAGCATTAATAAAAATGAACAGTTGGCCTCACAGTTTCCAGCTCACTCACCAGGTATCCTGACTGCATCAAGCTTGCTGAAGTTCAGGTCTGCCAAGTCTTGTGCATCCCCATGGGCCCTCCTGGCACTTTCCTCCGGCATATTTCTCTTCTCTTCTGTTGGGCTCTCTTTCAAGTGATTAATAATGTGCATCTGCTCAACATTAGGAGCAAATATCTTCACCTTCAAAAATAGAAATAAAAACAAATGATGTCATTAGCTCTATGAAATCAAGAAAATCAATCTCAGATCCTAAACCAGAAAGGAAAGTCATAAAACTACTAAGTAATTCTGTGTGTCTTCACACAGAAATCAAGTGCAAGAAATCAAGAAAATCAATCTCAGATCCTAAACCAGAAAGGAAAGTCATAAAACTACTAAGTAATTCTGTGTGTCTTCACAGCCAACACCAACTGCAAATATTACAGGTCAATTGCAAGGGAGAAATTGCAGGGGATTTCTAGAGGAGAAAAAAATAGAGCTATAAATTAGCTTCCAGAAAGGAAGCCCAATGGAAAGAGGTTGGTTGCCTGTATTGTGTGTGTGTTTAAAGCATATATATATATATGCTTTTTTTTTTTTTTTTTTTTTTTGCGGTACACAGGCCTCTCACTGCTGTGGCCTCTCCCGTTGCAGAGCACAGGCTCCGGACGCGCAGGCTCAGCGGCCATGGCTCACGGGCCCAGCCGCAGCACGTGGGATTCTCCCGGACCGGGGCACAAACCCGTGTCCCCTGCATCGGCAGGCGGACTCTCAACCACTGTGCCACCAGGGAAGCCCTATATACATATGCTTTTTAAACAGATGGATGAAAGGATCCAATTTGACAGACAGGAACATATAGGGCTCCAAAACATGGGAGAATAGATTACATCAGCCCTTGAAATCTTTCCAAAGCAGTGATTCTAAACCCTGGCTGCCTATTAGAATCTCCTGGGGTGTTTGAGGCCCAAATAGACCATTTACATGGGAATCTTTGGGAGTAAAGCACTAGCCTGGGCAATGGTATGTCTTAAAACCTCCCCAGGTGATTCCATCATTTGCCAAGTTGGCAATCCACGATCTAAAGCAAATGAGATATAAAACTCACAACCTCGGGGCTCAAAGTTAAAATCCCAGGGCTTTCAATACCAAGAGCCCAAAGCAGATTTGGAAGCTCTTACTTGCCCCACTTCTATGCATCTAGCCCCACCAAACTCTGGATTAACACCCACCCTGGCCTGCCATCAGAAATGCTTGGACGGGGAGGGAATCACAGCAGTTCCCTTGCCCCCAACCGTTAAATCCTGCAGGGGCACTGATGTGGGGAGATATGAGAATTTGGAGGCACAGGGCAGGCACCTGTATACTGGGGGACAGCCTTTGAGTCATACCTTCTTCACTGCCTTCTTCTCTACTCTCAAGCTTGAGGTCCAGTTCCTCTGGAGGTGGGCAGGGCTGGTCTGAGTCAACTGTCCCCTGACTGAGAAGGCATCCTTAGGGCTAGAAAGCATAAGGTCATGAGTCTCAGCCTTCTGTTATTAAACTTTGATTAAAACTTATATTAATATTCTAAACATGCTCTCTGCTCCATAGTTTCGTTTTTACAAAATTGAGTAATATCTCCTATCTTTGATATATGTGAGAGAGATTCTAAACACATACATATCCCATTATTTGTGAAAAGAGTTAGAACATTCTGAAGGGAAAGAAAGACAGATGCAAACAAACATGAACTGGTTTTTAAACCAATAATTCTGGAAACAGATTGGCCTGCAGTTGCTTCATGGAATTAATTGGATCCACCAGCCCAAGATGGAGGTGAAGGTCAAACATACTTCCACCACTAGGGTGTCCCTTGGACCCTTTAACAAAGTGTTGCATTGTAATCAAGAGTAAACAAGTCCCCCAAACCAAACAACCCAATCCAAAAATGGAAAGAAGACCTAAGTAGACATTTCTCCAAAGCAGACACACAGATGGCCAAATGGCACATGGAAAGATGTTTGACATCACTAATCATTAGAGAAATGTAAATTAAAACTACAATGAGGTATCACTTCACACCGGAATGGCCATCATTAAAAAGTCTACAGAGAAAGCTTCAAGATGGTGGAGGAGTAAGACGTGGAGACCACCTTCCTCCCCACAGCTACATCAAAACTACATCTACAGGCTTCCCTGGTGGCGCAGTGGTTGAGAGTCCGCCTGCCGATGCAGGAGACACAGGTTTGTGCCCCAGTCTGGGAAGATCCCACATGCCGCAGAGCGGCTGGGCCCGTGAGCCATGGCTGCTGAGCCTGCACGTCCGGATCCTATGCTCCGCAACGGGAGAGGCCACGGCAGTGAGAGGCCCGCGTATCACAGAAAAAAAAATCTACATGTGGAACAGCTCCTACAGAACACCTACTGAACACTGACAGAAGACCTCAGACTTCTCAAAAGGCAAGAAACTCCCCACCTACCTGGGTAGGGCAAAAGAAAAAAGAAAAAACAGAGACAAAAGAATAGGGACGGAACCTGCACCAGTGGGAGGGAGCCGTGAAGGAGGAAAGGTTTCCACACACTAGAAGCCCCTTCACTGGCGGAGACTGCAGGTGGCGGAGGGGGAAGCTTTGGAGCCACGGAGGAGAGCGCAGTAACAGGGGTGCGGAGGGCAAAGCGGAGAGATTCCCGCACAGAGGATCGGTGCCGACCAGCACTCTCCAGCCCGAGAGGCTTCTCTGCTCACCCGCTGGGACGGGCGGGGGCTGGGAGCTGAGGCTCGGGCTTCGGTTGGATCCCAGGGAGAGGACCGGCGGCGTGAACACAGCCTGAAGGGGTTAGTGCACCACGGCTAGCTGCGAGGGAGTCCAGGAAAAAGTCTGGAACTGCCTAAGAGGCAAGAGACCATTGTTTCAGGGTGCACAAGGGGAGGGGATTCAGAGCACCACCTAAACGAGCTCCAGAGACGGGCGCGAGCCATGGCTATCAGTGCAGACACCAGAGACGGGCATGAGATGCTAAGGCTACTGCTGCAGCCACCAAGAAGCCTGTGTGCGAGCACAGGTCACTCTCCACACCTCCTCTCCCAGGAGTCTGTGCAGCCCACCACTGCCAGGGTCCCGGGATCCAGGGACAACATCCCCATGAGAACACACGACGCACCTCAGGCTGGTGCAACGTCATGCCGGCCTCTGCCGCCACAGGCTCGCCCCGCATCCGTACCCCTCCCTCCCCCTGGCCTGAATGAGCCAGAGCCCCTGAATCAGCTGCTCCTTTAACCCCGTCTTGGCTGCAGAAAAAACAGACGCGCTCAGGCGACCTACACGCAGACGCAGGGTCAAATCCAAAGCTGAAACCCAGGAGCTGTGTGAACAAAGTAGAGAAAGGGAAATCTCTCCCAGCAGCCTCAGGAGCAGAGGATTAAATCTCCACAATCAACATGATGTACCTGCATCTGTGGAATACCTGAGTAGACAGCAAATCATCCCAAGTTGAGAAGGTGGACTTTGGGAACAACTGTAGACTTGGGGTTTGCTTTCTGAACCTAATTTGTTTCTGGTTTTATGTTTATCTTAGTTTAGTATTTAGAGATTATTCTCATTGGTAGATTTGTTTATTGATTTGGTTGCTCTCTTCCCTTTTTTTATACATATATAATTTTTTCTTTTTCTCCTTTTGTGAGTGTGTATGTGTATGCTTCCTTGTGTGATTTTGTCTTTATAGCTTTGCTTTTACCATTTCTCCTGAGGTTCTGTCTGTGTTTTTTTGTTTGTTTGTTTGTTTTTAGTATAATTCTTAGCACTTTTTATTATTGGTAGATTTGTTTTGGTTTGGTTGTTGTCTCTTTCTTTTATTTTTTATTACTTTCTTATTGTTAATAATATTTTTTATTTTTAAATTTAATAACTTTATTTTATTTTTTCTTTCTTTCTTTCTTTCTTTTTCCTCCCTTTTCTTCTGAGCCATGTGGCTGACACAGCCTTGGTGCTCCAGCCGGGTGTCAGGACTGAGCCTCTGAGGTGGGAGGGCTGAGTTCAGGACATTGGTCCACCAGAGACCACCTGGCTCCACATAATATCAAATGGCAAACGCTCTCCCAGTGATCTCCATCTCAACACTAAGACACATCTCCAATGCTGGACACCCTATGCCAAACAAGTAGCAAGACAGGAACACAACCCCACCCATCAGCAGAGAGGCTGCCTAAAATAATAATAAGTTCACAGACACCCTAAAACACAGGACCAGACACAGTACTGCCCACCAAAAAGACAAGATCCAGTCTCATCCAGCAGAACACAGGCACCAGTACCCTCCATCAGGAAGCTTACACAACCCACTGAACCAACCTAACCCACTGGGGGCAGACACCAAAAACAATGAGAACTACGAATCTGCAACCTGCAGAAAGGAGACCCCAAACACAGTAAGTTTAACAAAATGAGAAGACAGAGAAATACACAGCAGCCGAAGGAGCAAAGTAAAAACCCACCAGACCAAATAAATGAAGAGGAAACAGTGCATCTACCTGAAAAAGAATTCAGAGTAATGATAGTAAAGATGATCCAACATCTTGGAAATAGAATGGAGAAAATATAAGAAATGTTTAACAAGGACCTAGAAAACTAAAGAGCAAACAAACAATGATGAACAACACAATAAATGAAATTTAAAATTCTCTAGAAGGAATCAATAGCAGAATAACTGAGGCAGAAGAATGGATAAGTGACCTGGAAGATAAAATAGTGGAAATAACGATTGCAGAGCAGAATAAAGAAAAAAGAATGAAAAGAATTGAGGACACTCTCAGAGACTTCTGGGACAACATTAAACACACCAACATTCGAATTATAGGGGTCCCAGAAGAAGAAGAGAAAAAGAAAGGGTCTGAGAAAATATTTGAAGAGATTATAGTTGAAAATTTCCCTAATATTGGAAAGGAAATAGTTAATCAAGTCCAGGAAGCACAGAGAGTCCCATACAGGATAAATCCAAGGAGAAACATGCCAAGACACATATTAATCAAACCATCAAAAGTCAAATACAAAGAAAAAATATTAAAAGCAGCAAGGGAAAAGCAACAAATAACATAAAAGGGAATCCCCATAAGCTTAACAGCTGATCTTTCAGCAGGAACTTTGCAAGCCAGAAGGGAGTGGCAGGACATATTTAAAGTGATGAGAAAGAAAAACCTACAACCAAGATTACTCTAACCAGCAAGAATCTCATTCATATTCGATGGAGAACTTAAAACCTTTACAGACAAGCAAAAGCTAAGAGAATTCAGCACCACCAAACCAGCTTTACAACAAATACTAAAGGAACTTCTCTACGCAGGAAACACAAGAGAAAGAAAAGACCTACAATAACAAACGCAAAACTAAGAAATTAAGAAAATGGTAATAGGAACACACATATTGATAACTACCTTATATGTAAATGGATTAAATGCTCCAACCAAAAGGTACAGACTGGCTGAATGGATACAAAAAGAAGACCCCTATATATGCTGTCTACAAGAGACCCACTTCAGACCTAGGGACACATAAAGACTGAAAGTAAGGGGATGGAAAACGATACGCCATGCAAATGGAAATCAAAAGAAAGCTAGAGTAGCAATTTTCATATCAGACAAAATAGCATTTAAAATAAATACTATTACAAGAGACAAAGAAGGACACTACATAATGATCAAGGGATCAATCCAAGAAGATATAACAACTGCAAATATTTATGCACCCAACATAGGAGCACCTCAATACATAAGGCAAATGCTAACAGCCATAAAAGGGCAAATCGACAGTAACACAATCATAGTAGGGGACTTTAACACCCCATTTTCACCAATGGAAAGATCATCCAAAATGAAAATAAATAAGGAAACACAAGCTTTAAATGATAAACAGATGGACTTAATTGATATTTATAGGACACACCATCCAAAAACAACAGAATACACTTTCTTCTCAAGTGCTCATGGAATATTCTAAAGGATAGATCATATCTTGGGTCAAAAATCAAGCCTTGGTAAATTTAAGAAAATTGAAATTGTATCAAGTATCTTTTCCAACCACAATGCTATGAGACTAGATATCAATTAAAGGAAAAAAATCTGTAAAAAATACAAACACATGGAGGCTAGACTATACACTACTAAATAACCAAGAGATCACTGAAGAAATCAAGGAGGAAATCAAAAAATACCTAGAAACAAATAATAAAAACAGGGCGACCCAACACCTATGGGATGCAGCAAAAGCAGTTCTAAGAGGGAAGTTATAGCAATACAATCCTACCTCAAGAAACAAGAAACATCTCAAATAAACAACCTAATCTTACACCTAAAGCAATTAGAGAAAGAAGAACAAAAATCCCCAAAGTCAGCAGAAAGAAAGAAATCATAAAGATCAGATCAGAAATAAATGAAAAAGAAATGAAGAAAATGATAGCTAAAATCAATAAAAGTAAAAGCTGATTCTTTGAGAAGATAAACAGAATTGGGAAACCACTAGCCAGACTCATCAGGAAAAAAAGGGAGAAGACTCAAATCAATAGAATTAGATATGAAAAAGTAGAAGTAACAACTGACACTGCAGAAATACAAAGGACCATGAGAGATTACTACAAGCAACTATATGCCAATAAAATGGACAACCTGGAAGAAATGGACAAAGTCTTAGAAAAGCACAACCTCCCAAGACTGAACCAGGAAGAAATAGAAAATATAAACAGACCAATCACAAGCACTGAAATTGAAATTGTGATTAAAAATTTTCCAATACACAAAGGCCTAGGACCAGATGGATTCACAGGCAAATTCTATCAAACATTTAGAAAAGAGCTAACACCTATCCTTTTCAAACTCTTCCAAAATATAGCAGAGGGAGGCACACTCCCAAACTCATTCTATGCAGCCATCATCACCCTGATACCAAAACGAGACAAAGATTCCTCAAATAAGAAAACAACAGACAAATGTCACTGATGAACATAGACGTAAAAATCCTCAACAAAATAGTAGCAAACAGAATCCAACAGCACATTAAAAGGATCATACACCATGATCAAGTGGGGCTTATCCCAGGAATGCAAGGATTCTTCAATATATGCAAATCAATTAATGTGATAAACCATATTAAGAAACTGAAGGAGAAAAACCATATGATCATCTCAATAGATGCAGAAAAATCTTTTGACAAAATTCAACACCCATTTATGATAAAAACTTCCCAGAAAGTAGGCATAGAGGGAACTTACCTCAACATAATAAAGGCCATATATGACAAAACCCACAGCCAACATCATTCTCAATGGTGAAAAACTGAAACCATTTCCTCTAAGATCAGGAAGAAGAAAAGGTTGCCCACTCTCACCACTATTATTCAACATAGTTTTGGAAGTTTTAGCTACAGCAATCAGAGAAGAAAAGGAATAAAAGGAATCCAAATCAGAAAAGAAGAAGTAAAACTGTCACTGTTTGCAGATGACATGATACTATACATAGAGAATTCCGAAGATGCTACCAGGAAACTACTAGAGTTAATCAATGAGTTTGGTAAAGTAGCAGGATATAAAGTTAATGCACACAAATCTCTTGCATTCCTATACACTAATGATGAAAAATCTGAAAGAGAAATTAAGGAAACACTCCCATTTATCATTGCAACAAAAAGAATAAAATAGCCAGGAATAAACCTACTGAAGGAAACAAAAGACTTGTATGCAGAAAACTATAAGACACTGATGAAAGAAATTACACATGATGCAAACAAATGGAGAGATATACCATGTTCTTGGATTGGAAGAATCAACATTGTGAAAATGACTATACTACCCAAAGCAATCTACAGATTCAGTGCAATCCCTGTCAAACTACCAATGGCATTTTTCACAGAACTAAAACAAAAAATTTCACAATTTATATGGAAACACAAAACACCCTAAATAGCCAAAGCAATTGTGAGAAACAAAAACGGAGCTGGAGGAATCAGGCTACCTGACTTCAGACTATACTACAAAGCTACAGTAATCAAGACAGTATGGTACTGGACAAAAACAGAAATATACATCAATGGAACAGGATAGAAAGTCCAGAGGTAAACCCACACACATATGGTCACCTTATTTTTTATAAAGGAGGCAAGAATATAAAATGGAGAAAAGACAGCCTCTTCAATAAGTGGTGCTGGGAAAATGCAACAGCTACATGTAAAAGAATGAAATTAGAACACTCCCTAACACCATACACAAAAATAAACTCAAAATGGATTAAAGACCTAAATGTAAGTCCAGACACCATAAAACTATTAGAGGAAAATATAGGCAGAACACTCTCTGTCATAAATCACAGCAACATTCTTGTTGACCCACCTCCTAGAGAAATGGAAATAAAAACAAAAATAAACAAATGGGACCTAATGAAACTTAGAAGCTTTTGCACAGCAAAGGAAACCATAAACAAGATGAAAAGACAACCCTCAGGATGGGAAAAAATATTTGCAAATGAAGCAACTGACAAAGGATTAATCTCCAAAATGTATACAAACAGTGCATGCAGCTCAATATCAAAAAAACAAACAACCCAATCCAAAAATGGGCAGAAGACCTAAATAGACATTTCTCCAAAGAAGATATACAGATTGCCAACAAACACATGAAAGGATGCTCAACATCACTAATTATTAGAGAAATGCAAATCAAAACTACAATGAGGTATCACCTCACACCAGTCAGAATGGCCATCATCTAAAAATCTACAAACAATAAATGCTGGAGAGGGTGTGGAGAAAAGGGAACCCTCTTGCACTGTTTGTGGGAATGTAAATTGATACAGCCACTATGGAGAACAGTATGGAGGTTCCTTAAAAAACTACAAATAGAACTACCATACGACCCAGCAATCCCACTACTGGGCATATACCCTGAGAAAACCATAATTCAAAAAGAGTCATGTACCACAGTGTTCACTGCAGCTCTATTTACAATAGCCAGGACATGGAAGCAACCTAAGTGTCCATTGACAGATGAATGGATAAAGAAGATGTGGCACATATATACAATGTAATATTACTCAGCCATAAAAAGAAACAAAGTTGAGTTATTTGTATTGAGGTGGATGGACCTAGAGACTGTCATACACAGTGAAGTAAGTCAGAAAGAGAAAATAAATACCGTATACTAGCACATATATATGGAATCTAAAAAAAAAAAAAAGGTTCTGAAGAACATAGGGGCAGGACAGGAATAAAGACACAGATGTAGAGAATGGACTTGAGGACATGGGGAAGGGGAAGGGGAAGGGGAAGCTGGGATGAAGTGAGAGAACAGCATGGACATACATACACTACCAAATATAAAAAAGATAGCTACTGAGAAGCAGCCACATAGCACAGGGAGATCACCTCTGTGCTTTGTGACCACCTAGAGGGGTGGGATAGGGATGGTGGGTGGGAGACACAAATGGGAGGGGATATGGGGATATATGTATACATATAGCTAATTCACTTTGTTATACAGCAGAAAGTAACACACCATTGTAAAGCAATTATACTCCAATAAAGATGTTTTTTAAAAAGCCTACAAACAACATGCTAGAGAGGGTGTAGAGAAAAGGAAACCTTCTACACTGGTGGTGAGAATGTAAGTTGGTACAGCTACTGTGGAAAACAGTATGAAGCTTCCTCAGAAAACTAAAAATGGAATTACCATACGATCCAGAAACCCACTCCTGGCCATATATCTGCACAAAACTATAATTCCAAAAGTTATATGCACCCCTATGTTTATAGCAGCACTATTCACAATATCCAAACCATGGAAACAACCTAAATGTCCATCAATAGTTGAATGGATAAAGAAGATGTGGTACACACATGCAATGGAATACTACTCAGCTATAAAAAAGAACAAAATAATGCCATTTGTGGCAACATGGGTACATGAGATTATCATAGAGATTATCATACTAAGTGAAGTCATAAAGAAAAAGACAAATTCCATATGATATCACTTATATGTGGAATCTGAAATGACACAAACCTATCTATGAAGCAGAAACAGAATCATGGACATAGAAAACAGACTGGTGGTTGCCAAGGGGGAGGGGGTTGGGGGACGGATGGAGTGGGAGTTTGGGGTTAGCAGATGAGACCTTCTATATATAGGATGGATAAACAAGGTCCTGGTGTATAGCACAGAGAACTGTATGAAATATCCTATGATAAACCATAATGAAAAAGAATATTTTTTTAAAAGAATGTATATACATGTATAACAGAATCACTTTGCTGTACAGCAATAATTAACACAACACTGTAAGTCAACTATACTTCAATAAAAAATGAGTAAACAAGTCTCTCTACTTCTGAGGAACTTCACCTCAAGGACAGACACCTGGGTTCATTAAACAACAACAACAACCCAGAGCTGGTAGGACGTTGCCCTCCACCCTCTAGGAAGTCAATAACACCCTGTTGAACAAATGAATGAATAACAGCCACATAAATTTTAATACCCTTCAAGGTAAATAGGTGCTAGGTTTAAATGGTTTCTTTTCCTAAATTTTAGAAGCAAGAGACCTGTCTTCTGAAAGGAGGAACTTTGTCATTACCTAATAATGACTTTAAGCAAGTCATTTTTTCCTCCTGGGGAAACTCAGTGAGTTCCTCATGAATAGACATGTCCTCTGACTTCAAACTTCAAGTCCTGCAGTCAGAAAAATGAATGGGTAGCATATCTTAAACTATTATTTAAAAGAATGGTGTAGCCACTGTGGAAATCAGTATGGTGGTTCCTCAAAAAGTTAAACATAGGATTACTGTATGATCCAATGATTCCACATATAGGTATGTACCCAAAAGAATTAAAAGAAGGTACTCAGCAGATACTTGTACACCAATGTTCATAGCAGCATTATTCACTATAGCCAAAAGATAAGAACAACCCAAATGTCTTGGACAGGTGAATGGATCAATTAATGTGATATATGCATACAGTGGAATATTATTCATCATTAAAAAGGAGTGAAATTCTGATACACACTAGAACCTGCATGAGCCTTGAAGACATTATGCTCAGTGAAATAAGCCAGCCACAAAAGGACAAATATTGTACGATTCCATTTACATGAGGTACCTAGAGTAGTGAAATCCATGGAGACAGAAAGTAGAGTAGAGGTTAGCAGAGGCTGGGAGAAGGGGTAACGGGGAATTCTTGTTCAATGGTAAGATTCTGCACTCAACTCCAGCCTGTCCAGGTTTTTTCCACCTGAACCGACAAGCAATTCTCGTAACACCTGCTGGGTGTCCTACAATTCAACTCAATTCTGACACTATCTACACCCGGAGATAGTGTCAGATCCCACGGGGTAAGGACTCACCCTACAACACTGCCTCCACTTCAGACACTAGTCTCAAGTCCAGGTTGTCACCTGTGCTTCTGCCCAACCAGCTATAGATCAGAGACTCCAATGACACCCCCCCCTTGGATTTGATTAATGTGCTAGAGCAGCTCACAGAACTCGGAGAAACATTTTACTTCCTAGATGACCAGTTTATTATAAAAAGATATAACTCAGGAGCAGCCAGACAGAAGAGAAGCGTAGGGCAAGGTATGGGGAAGGGTGCAGACTTTCCAAGCCTTCTCTGAACCTTACAAAATCTTCCCAAATCGCCAGGTGTTCACCAACACAGAAGCTCTCCCAACCCTGTCATTTTGGGTATTTAAGGAGGCGTCATTTAGCATGATTGATTAAATCATTGGCCATTGACAATTGAGTCAGCTTCCAGCCCTTCTCCTCTAACGTGGACATCAGGGGAGGTGGGACTGGAAGTTCCAATCCTCTAATCATCCGGTTCGTTCCCCTGGCAACCAGCCCCCTTCCGTGCATCCAAATTCACCTTATAAACATAACAAAAGACATCTTTAAAGTTCACTTCACTTAGGAAATTCCTTGGGTTTTAGGTGCTTTGAGCCAGAAACCGGAGGATGACTATATATATATTTATTAAAAAATCACAATATCAAAAACGGTACAGAGTTTCAGTTTGCCATGATGAAAAAGTTCTGGGAATGGATAGTGGTATGGTGGCACAGCATTGTGGATGTACTTAATGGCACTGAATTGCACACTTAAAAACGCTTAAGACGATAAAATTTGTTATGTATATTTTACTGCCAGAAAACCCAAACCAAACCAGAAACACTCTGTTGGCCATGGGCAACCACGTGGAGGTGCCTGTCAGGCTGCTGCAGATGAAGGACGGGCCTCTGAGGCGGAAGCCCTGCCTTCACACTAGGATGGTTAACATTCCCAGGGGGCCCGCTTTTCTTTGTCTAAAGCGCAGTTCAGTAGCTGGCAACCGAGTGGAGGGGACAAAGGGGGAGAGTTGAATACAGTTTAAAATTAGAAAGAAGTAAACCGCACGAAAGGAAAAAGTCTTCGGATGCGTCTGCCCCGCAACTCCGCAGAGGGAAAGCGCGCCCTCCTCCCGCCCTCGGGCTGTCCTGACCTTGCCCTGGTGCCTCAGACGCACCAGCCCCGCCAAAGTTTGATGGGCTGCCATAAAAAACGCCACATCCGCCAGGACCAGTGTGGGACAGCTGAGCCTTGCTGCGTGATGGGACGGCAGCGGGCTGCACTCGATCGCCGCCTGGCGGCGGATTGGCCTCGCGCACAGCCTGATGGAGAGGGTGTTGGCCAGGGGTCGGTCACCAGTCCGGCGGGAGAGAGAGCGCGCCTGATGAAACTGCACATCCAGACTAGGGGAAGCTGCAGCTATCGTCCTTTGTGTTGGGAAGGAAGAAAAGGTGTGCCAGGCAGCCGCAACCCAGATTTTATTAACCAGAATGTTTCATTTCAAAATTATCTTTAAATTTAAGAGGGGAAAAAAAAAAAAAACAGAATTCTACCTTTAGCTGGACCAAAGTAACTTCCATGCTATTTATTCCAAAAGAGAACATCAATATTTATATACAATAATTGTTTAATTAAAAAAATTTCAATAATACAAATGAATCTATATACCAAACAGAAATAGACTCACAGACATAGAAAACAAACTTACGGTTACCAAAGTGGGAAAGGGGGGGAGAGGGATAAATTAGGAGTATGGGCCTAACAGACACAAACTACTATACATAAAATAGATAAGCAACAAGGTTTTACTGCATAGCACAGGGAACTATATGCAACATCTTGTAATAACCTGTAGTGGAAAATAATCTGAAATACATATATATATATATATATGTATAACTGAATCACTTTGCTCTATACCTGAAACTAATACAATATTGTAAATCAACTATATTTCAATTAAAACAATTTTTTTCATCGTGTTCGATAGATTTTTTTTAACTGTTCAGCTCCAAAGGCAGAAGTTGAAGTGGTGTTTTTGACAGAAAAAACTGAACGAGAAGTGCCACTGCACCCTTTCATCTGCATCAGAGCTGAAGGACAAATAATTTCTTAGGTCACTTAAAATGAAAAGGTTGATGACCAGATACAGTGTGGATTGTAACTAAGAGCAGTGAAAGGAGGCAGTCTTGGCTAGGATGCAGCGCTCCTCGTGATATTTTGCGTTTCACAAATGTAGCAGGTTTTTAGAAAGTCCAATAACCATATCTGTAACCTAGTTTTCTTCTACGATCCCAGGAAAGAAACAGCAAAGAATATGTTTACCTTGTTTAGCTAGGATGCTCCCCAAGTTTCTTTTGTATGACCTCATATATTGACCAGATATTTGAAAGAAATTTAGTCTTGTATTATTAAAGGATGAAATCTACAATCTCCATCAATTTCATCTCTACTTCCCCTGTTAGATCTTTAAATTACTCACCCTATCTTCTTCCAACAAAAATTTACTAAGCCCTTGTTATGTGCAGTGTTATAAATAAAGGACTACATCTACTTTCAAGGAGAAACCTACCTTTCTTAGCCTGGAGATAGATGCTGGTCATAAGTCATGGATAGAAGATTGCAAACCCATGAGGCTGATTCTAACTCTTGACCCAGAAGGACATTTTCACAGCCTGAGGCTGTCAGTGATGCCTAAATTTAGAAAGAAGTGTACATGGTACCAACATCAGACAGGGGAAAGATCAGCTGCCTATGAAAAGGCATAGGTATCCGCCCACATCACTGAGGATAAGGGGGAACAGGAGAAAGAGGAGGAGAGTATTAGTCAACTGGAGAAGCAGGATAACCGGGTAGCCGGAGCAAGTTCCGTGTCTGCCTGCTGGGGCTCTACCTTGAGTGATGCTGGGAAAGTTACTAATATCTCTGTGTCAACACTTCCTCAGTCTGAAAGAGGGAAGTAACAACTTTTTCACAGGGCTGTTGGGAGGATTAAATATAGTAAATGTCAAGTGTGTCAAAACCTTAATAATCATGTATTTCTGCTCACTGAATGGTAGGCACTGCTTCCTTTTGCTTGATATACGTGAAAGCAAAGAGACTTTTTGTTCTGAAGCTGGCTTTCTTGACAATATTAACAAACTGTTCACAACAGAAGTAAAAATATATGCAATAAGTAACTAGAAGATTGTAAAGAATTGTTTAAAAGATTTAATGTAACAAGTAAAAGAGTATAAATCCAAAATTACTTGATGTAGGATTAGGGTAGAGGGTTAACTATAGCTCCACAATCGTTTGTTTTAAAGTATCACATATTAAGTATGTGACTCTAATCCTTCAAGTGGATATAATTTGTAACTTTATTAAATTCACACTAAATTATACTGTTAAATTATCTTTGACCTAAAATAAGTTATGCTGTAGGTAAGTGAAACTGCCAATAAAAATCTGAAAATAGGGCCTATATATTGATATATAGTTGATTGTATTTGTTTAAGCCAGTTAAGCACCTGTAAAACAGGTACATGTACCCAAGTTTCATAGCTTTGGGGGGAGGGGGGCTGTTAATGATTTGATTAACATCAAGATACTGTTAACCTCTTGCATTAAAATTAGTACAGGAAATTAGTGTGTCCAGGGCAAGGGCTCTTAACCTTTCTTCATGTTCCATGGATCTCTTTGGCAGCCTGGTTAAACCCCTTCTCAGACTAATGTTTTTTAGTAACTAAAATAATATTAACACTGGATTTACAATATTGACACTGCATTATAAGTGTCAATGAAAAAACTAATCTAAGAAAGAAATGGAAAATCTCATTCAAGTCAAACTGAGGATTATAACCCAGGAGACAGTCTCTCAGAGAGCTCTGAGAACTGTTCCAAAGAGTTAAGAGGGGAGGTCAGTACGTATGTGATTCTGGGGAAGCCGGTATGTGCAGTCAAGCACACAGCTTGGTAGAAGTTTGTTGCTAGTCACGAGGAACAGATATCTTAGTTAATGGTTTTAGTGTTTTTCTAAGTATGGGAAGATGTAAGAATCCAAGTTCATAAAACTTTTTCTTCTGAAAATATCTAACTCTCTGAAGGCCAGTTCTGTCAGTTTTCCCAGAGCACAGAGTGCCTTATCCTGATCTTCACCCCTAATTCCTCTTAGGGTGTATTGTAGGTCAGGGACTGCAGTGGCTAATGAAATGATTCTTGTGGAACTGGATGGTGGGCAACAACATTCTTTGTTTTCTGATCCCTTCCTTCCCTTACAGTCTTAATTTCAGCCAAGGTCTGGGAGGCATTTCGTGACCAGTTTGTCCCAAGGTGCTAGGAATGCTCATCCTCAGGTTAGGCAAGGATTTCCTCGGTAGGCCACTCAGTGTGTTGTTATTAAACTAGGCCCTGTTAACCATAGACAAAAGCTTCTGTACCACCTGTTTTATTAGTCTGTTATGGTCCAGGGCATGGTCCCCTCTGTTGCTTCTTCCCATATCTACAGTTACACTATTACAATCATTGATCTTACAGAACTGTATATTTGGCCAATCACTTCAAGTCGCATAAGCATCATTAATTTTATCTGAGGCTCGTCACACATTTGGTAATGCAAGAAACAATAATCTTGTAAAAGAGGCAGAATATGTACTAACATAGCCAGTGACATTAATAGGTCTTATGTAAGTATTTAAGCTAAGAACTTCCATTAGGTGCGGCCCAGAATCTCCCCAGGTCCTCTGAGCAGTCTGTTCTGCACCAATCCCTATCTTTAAGGGAAATGATATATTGGCATTGTACATGAAGTTCAGTAAAGATGTCTGCCCATACAAGGCCAGGGGTGAGTCATCGTGACCTCTTACAGGATTGAGAAAGGAATAATACCTTCTAAGGAGTTACAACATGGCTGGTGCCAGAAGGAGAAAAATTGATCTTTATGGTTGAGCAGGTATTTCTGCCACTGGAGAGGTCTCGTTAACACATTATGCAGATGCACAGTGCACACTAGAGGGGAGCGAGGAAGCCCAGATGGAGAGAGAAAATATTTACATTTAAATTTTTCTTGTCTTGCCTTAAAATATGAATTTTTATTTCATCATAAGTGAGAAAGTAAAATTAGCTTGGACTGTAAAAATCTGCCCTGCCATCCAGAAGCCTGGAATAAAAGGCTGATAAAATCAGTTGCAAAATTAACATAAAACAATATTTCTCCCCAAACAGAGCTGTAAAGTGTCATAACCACCTCCTGCTTTCTGACTCACTGAGAAAATTTGTTCTCTAAAGTTAAAGATTTAGAGAGTTTTTGCTGTTGGAAGTTACCTCAATAAGAATGAAATATCCCACCTTTACCTGGAGATTCTCAGCCCCTTGACACAGAGAAGCAGCTTCAATTTACAACCTTTACAACCCAGGTGCAGAGCTCGCAATAAGGGGTTTCTAGACACAAAAATTCCATCTCTATTTAAACTTCGTAGTATCCAAGGAAATAGGACGCCAGGTCCACTTTGTCATCTAAGCTGCACATTGACTCTGTGTGTTGACACACAGCCTTGCTTTGAGCCTACCAAAATACTGCTCACTTAAATTTCGCTTAAACTCCACCCCACCTCGGAAGCCTATAACTCTATCTTTTCCTTTGCTTGGGGAGATGCCACGTAGTTCCTCTGTGCGCAACCTCCCACGATGCAATGGTTAATAAACCTGATTTTACTAGACCACAGTATTGTTCCACTATTGTGGTCTTAGGCTAATTGGAAAAGCCTGCAAAATAAACCAATTGGATTAAAATTCAGTCTATTTGTTGGGTCCTCAACGTTTAAAAACGTCAGACTAGAGAGAAGTAGCAAGTATGATGAGGGATCAGGCAACAATAGTCTGGAAGCTACCGAGAGACTGAGTCAGGGCTAATATGAGGAAACGCTTTGTTAACCATTAGAGCTCCTTGCACACAGAGAGGAGAGACTGCACACACAAGAGGGGAGCTCCCCACCACTAACCAAGGTCGATCTGAAGCTTGGTTTTGTAGCTCTGGGAAATCCTGAGCAGGATAGAAAGTTCCACTGTGGCCCTCTAGTGTCTGGTCTCCTTATTTGTAAAATCTATAATGTATCTTCCAAGAGCTGCTTCTTTTAGCTTTAAGCCATGCTCAAGTGCGGGCCCACTCAGAATCCTACAGGTGCCCTTTAGATCAAGCAGTACCCGTCCGCTGTCGCCGCTGAGATGAGTTTCCCTCTCATCTTGGGCGGGTCTTTGGAGAAGCCAGCTTAGGTTTGGTGATTTTGAACTGGGTGGTGGTATATGGAGGACGGCTAGGCTTGGAGCCATCTAAATGCTTAGGTAAGTGAGGGTTAAAATGAAGCCCTGCCTGAACCTCCCCAGAATCCCCAACCTGCTGCAGCAAGTGGGCAAAGGCATGTGTGCGTGTGTGCGTAGAGGGGAACAATTCCCATCGACCCTCAGAAGGCCTGGCAGGCGTGGGGAAGCCAATGACGCTCCCACCCCTCACCGTGCCCTCACCTCCGACCCCCCCCACCCCCCGCCCACCTGGTCACAACAGTCCTCTCTGGCCATCGCAGTCACCCTGCTCATTCCAACATACTTACAAATACTATGCTGGTTCACTCACGTTGTGGGTGACGTGAAAGCGTTGGAAAGCCCTGGTGTGAGTCCTGCAGGCTGCCCTCTTGTGAAACGAGTGGCTGTAAGTGACCATAAGTGACTATAAATGATTATAAGTGTCTTTAATGCACTATTTACTTATTTTTGGCCGCATTGGGTCTTTGTTGCTGTGCGCGGTTTTTCTCTAGTTGCTTCTCTACCTTGCAGTGCACGGGCTTCTCATTGCGGTGGCTTCTCTTGTTGCAGAGCACGGGCTCTAGGCGTGTGGGCTTCAGTAATTGTGACACGTGGGCTCAGTAGTTGTGGCTCGCGGGCTCTAGAGCGCAGGCTCAGTAGTTATGGTGCACGGGCTTAGTTGCTCCGCGGCATGTGGGACCTTCCCAGACTAGGGCTCGAACCCTTGTCCCCTGCATTGGCAGGCAGATTCTTAACCACTGCGCCACCAGGCAAGTCCCTAACGCACTATTTATAGACATACGTCAACCTGTCTGTGAGAGCAGGGCAAGCCATGAGTGCCTCATCAGAAGCAGGGCAGCTGATCCCATTGTTTTCTTGAGGTGGTTGAAGGGTCAAAGAGGACAGAGTAATGCAGAATCTCCTTCGCAACTGGCAACTGAAGCGGTAGATCCAACAAAGATGAACATGGCGGGGGGCGGGGTAGGTGGGTGGATGTGAGCTACTTGTTAGTGTGGCCACTGCCATCACCGGCTTAGTCAGGTGAGGACCAGTCACTCCCCCATCACTGTCTTCCTCACTGCACTCACCTCTCCCATATATTCTCCTTCACCCAAATGTCTGTTGTCTCCTAGGCTGGGCCCTGAGGGATGAGGTAAGAGTTCGGTGCTAGAGAATCCAAAAAGGACCAAAGCTGGACTTTCTGTTTGTTTGCTTGTGGTGACTGTAGTTGGGGGGTGGTCAGCAGAAGCTCCAAAGAAGCGGTGACCTTTAAACTGAGACGTGCGCAACTCGGCATTAAGAGTCACAGAAAAAGAAGGCCCACGGCCTGTTTGGGCTGCTCGGGGGAGCTGCGCCAAAGCGTCTTCCGGGTCGGCCAAGTGCAGAAGCCGCCTGCGCTCGGGGCACCGGGCAGGAAAGGAGACGGGGCCTCGCGGAAACCCTACGCCTCGCCCCTTGGTGCGCCGGACTGCGTTGGGAGCCGAAGGGGACAGAGTCGCCGCGCCGGGCGCTCGGGAAAGGGGCGGAGCCTCCGGCGGACGGTCGCCCGGGTCCCGGGTTCGCTTGAGGGCGTGGCTCTGCGCATGCTCGGCTCGCCGGCCCTCCGCCGTCACGGGGCGGGGGTGGCGCCGCAAGCAGTGGGTACCGCCTCATGGCGCAGGCGGGGAGAGCTGGTCCGGGGGCCTGTGGGTGGCGGGGCGCGGGCGCCCCTTGGCGCTGGGCCTCCGCGCTGCTCTGGCTGGCGGCAGCGGCGGCGGCGAGCGGCCCCTCCCAGCGCCAGTGGCCGGTGCCCTACAAGTGAGTGCGCGGGCGCGGCGGAGCGGGCGCTCTCGCGCGTGGCCGAGGTTCGCGGGGCAAAGGCGGGGGGGCGGGGGGGGATTGTGTCCCGGTTGAGCAGTTGTGCGGGGGCGGCGCTCGGCGACCCTGAGGTCGCGGCGTTGAATGAAGTAGAGAGCTGTTGAGTCGCGGCTATTTGCTGCGCGCCGCCCTGGGGTCACCTCCTCCCGGGACCCTTGAGCCAGTTACGAGGTGACCTAGACTCAGGGCTGCCCCAAATCGTGGATGAAAAGGGAGTAATGTTATTTCGTCGCGTGACTGTCGGATACAAGTCGCTGACACTTTGAATAGTTTGGGGAGACCTTTAATATCGCACTTATTACCGTGTCATGCCCGGTCATTAGTTATCTTGAGTGCGTAACATTTGCACGTCCAGTGTCCAGTTTACCCAGCTTGCCTGGGACTTCCCGTTTTTAGCACTAGAAGTCCGGCGACCCGGGAATCCGCTCGCCCCCTCGGTTGGCGAACTCGTTTGTCCACTGCCTTCAGCCTGGCGGTAGACGCTGGTCATAAGCTGAGGACACGGAGACTGCAGATATGCGAAGCATATTTGAGCCTTTGAACTAGAAGAGTATTTACATGGCTTGATTGTCAGAGCAGCAGCTTTTGAAAATGGACAACTATTTTGGATGACGAAATAATGAGTTGCGAGACAGGATAACTAGGGGTCGCGAGTGAGTTCTGGGCTCCGACCACTGCGGATCAAGTCAGGCGCCACCATCACTAGCTGTGTAATCTTGGGAAAGTTGCTCGCTATCTCAGGTCCACATGTCCTGAGTCAAAAAGTAGGAACAGTAGTTACTTCAGGTTTGTTGGGGGGATTAAATGTAGTAAATGCTAGCCAGCTATTTTCAAACCTGAATACAGTATTGGTGTGTTCTGCTCGCTAAATGGCTCGCAGTACTTCCTTGTTTTGCTTGATATACATGAAAAAGAAATTTGAGTTTGAAGCTGGTTTTTTTGAAAGTGTTAATAAAGTGTTCAAAAGAAGTAAAAATTTAATATTCAATAAAACAAGTAAGAGATTGGAAATCCAAGACTACTTGATTTAAAGACAAGATATTGACTATAACTTCTTACGTTTATTTAAATTTTAAAGTGTTAAGTACATGCCTTCATCTAATCCCCATCATAAAATTTTAACTTTATTAAGTTCACACTTAAATCATACTTTTGAAATTACCTTTGACCTAAAATAGATTTTGCTGTGGGTAAGTGAAACCTATATGTAGTTGCCCATTTGCTTAAAGCAGGTAAGCACCTATAAAACAGTTAAGTATATCCAAGACTTGTAAGCTTTTAGAAGGGATTGTCAATATTTTTGTCTAAATAATTTTTTTTTTTTGGCTGTACCGCGGGGCTTGTGGGATCTTAGTTCCCTGACCAGGGATTGAACCCAGGCCAAGGCAGTGCAAGCACCGAATCCTAACCACTAGACCACCAAGGAACTCCCTAAATGAAGATTTTAACTCTTTAAATTAGAATAGACATTTTTGCTGATGTGTTAGGATTGTAAAACAATAGATTGGGCTAGAACCTGAGGGAATCTAGGATTCTTAGAGGATAGATAGAGGCAGCTGCTTTCTCTCTTTCATCTTTCTCTCCAGTGGAAGGTGTGTAGTGAGTGTCTGCTGATCTGAATCACCACAGTCGCTCCTCCCCAGTCCTACTGCCATGGCCTTCTCAGGCTGCTTCCTCTCTTGTTGTATTATTGCCGTGACCTCCTCACTGACCTCTTAGCCTTAATTTGGCCTTTCTCCCCACCCTTTTCTAATTCATAAAGTGAGGCTTATTTAGAGCAAATTCAGTTATATCACATCTGCTACTTCAGATCCTTTAATTGATCTCCCTCCTGGGCTCAGCCGTCCCCAGCTGTGGCACGTTGTCCAGACATACCTCTCGTTTTATTGCACTTCTCAGATACCACATTTTTTACCAGCTGAAGATTTGTGGCAACCTTGCGTGGTCAGATGGTAGTTAGCATTTTTTAGCAGTAAAGTATTTTTAAATTGAGGTACATACAATATGTTGGGTTTTTTAAGACATAATACTATTGCACGCTGAATAGACCACGGTGTGATGTAAACATAACTTTTATATGCACTGGGAAACTAAAAAGCTCGGGTGACTCCCTTCCCTTTACAGCGTCATCCGACGTATTGTGGTGGTCTGGAAGCGACCCACGCTGTCTCCGAGGTGCACCTGAATTAGGGCGAAGTGACAGCCCCTGCCTCCCTCTCCTCTCACCGCTGCTGCCTTGAAGCCTGAACTCCAGTCTTCCTTACCCACTTGAGACTCTTCCAGCGTGTCATGCTTGGCTTAGAGTATTTAGTGTTTTGTTTCCTTTTCTGTACTGACTTCCTAAAGTATTTTAAAAACCTAGGCCAGGACTTCATCTCTCCCTTTGCCTCCTTAACCCCAGCCATCCCGCAGCAGGTAAAAATGATTTCTCCCTCTTTTGCACCCTCAGGACTTTGTGTATTTCTCTGTAAGCACTCACCATGCTGCACTTCATCACTTGTTTAATGTCTTACCAACCCTCACCCAGAGCTCCTTGAGGGGAGGAACAGCATTTTAGCTTTTGTTTCCCTCCTTGCTAGTATAGTCGTAGATCCTCAATAATATTGGTCGAAGGGGATGTCGGCTAATCCTTAAGAAAATAGAAAATATGTTCTGTTTAATTATAATTATCTTTGACTAATCTTAGCATATGGATTGTTTGGGAAGTTCAGTATCATTTGAAAGCTATTCCTTTATTCAGTAAATATCTGTCTACTAAATAAGATGTGGAGCTATAAACATTTTCACATGTGGTCCCTGTCTTCAGAATTCTCACAATGGGAGCAGGGAACCAGGAAGCATGCAATTATCAGTGCTTTTAATGTATCATTTGCTATTAAAGACATCATTGGAGTTTGTTCACAGGATAACATATAAAATGTATATTTATACACTATGGCTGAGCTTTGGGTGTTTTTTCTAAAAATGTGATTGACAGTGAAATTAAAATCTGGATTCTATGATATGCGAGAACCAAACTCCTATTAGAATCTAAGTTGATGGGGTTTTTTTCTTTGTTAGACGCTTTTCCTTCCGTCCGGAACCAGATCCTTACTGTCAAGCTAAATACACTTTCTGTCCCACTGGCTCCCCTATCCCAGTGATGAAGGATGATGATGTCATTGAAGTCTTTCGATTACAAGCCCCAGTGTGGGAATTTAAATATGGAGACCTCCTGGGACACTTGGTAAGGCTGCATCTTGATCTTATAGCTGGCTAATTAAGTGATTTGATTAAGTGGATTTGAGGGAATAATCTCTATTCAGTCACTAGTTTTAGATTATGTTTATTGGTGTTCCTCTTAGCGAATTTTGAGTAAGTAGACCAAAAAAAATCAGGTTTTATGATCCTGACAATAATCAATGCAATTGCTTTAATCCATTTTAATATTATGAATCCAAACGCAATTCCTGTACCCAGATCCTGGAAAGAAAGCAAGGAGGAGGCTCCGAGCAAGGGGCAGGCAGGTGGGAATCACTTCTTCACGTCCAGGTCCTGTTGTGCACACTTTTCCTAGGTTAGCTCACCATTTGAGCCTCTCATCACCTGAGACGTACACAGACTTACTTCCTGAGTCTGGGGCATGGAGGCTTCTCGACGTGAGAATAGCAACAGGGAAGGGGAATAACTGGTCTACTCTATATGCAGTTGTGGTATTGCACTTTCTCCCATCTGGCTCCTGAACCAGTGGTTACTTCACAGATGCTTTGATACATGTATGATCTTTACACAGAAAATTATGCATGATGCCATTGGATTCAGGAGTACTTTAACTGAAAAGAACTACACAATGGAATGGTATGAACTTTTCCAGCTTGGAAACTGCACATTTCCCCATCTCCGACCTGAAATCAATGCCCCTTTCTGGTGTAATCAAGGAGCTGCCTGCTTTTTTGAAGGAATTGATGATATTCACTGGAAGGAAAACGGGACGTTAGTTCTAGTCGCAACCATAACAGGTAAGTTTCAAAAATATGGCAGCATTTGGTGATTGCATCAATATCCAAAAATGACAGAAATTACTTTCATTGAGGCCTCTCAGTAATGGTCTGCTCTTCAGAGGTCAACTTATAAAATACACTTCTGGAATCACTAACCTTTGATCCAAACTATTACTCATGCAAAACTTCACCTTATTTACATATTATCTTTTCTATTTTCATAATAAAAATAAATGATATAAAGCTGTACAATTAAATTGGACTTTCTAAATAAAATAATAGTGGTAAATCTCTATTTTAGAGGTGACCACCAGTTTGTTCTCTGTATCTGTGGGTCTGTTTCTGTTTTGTTTCATTTGTTCATTTATTTTTTAGATTCTACATACCATCTGAAATCATATGGTAATTTGCCTTTCTCTGTCTGACTTACTGAACATAATATCCTCTAGGTCCATCCATGTTGTCACAAATGGCAACATTTCGTTCTTTTTTATGGCTGAATAATATTCCATTGTATGTACATGCCACATTTTCCTTATTCATTCATCCCTTGATGGAAACTTCGGTTATTTCCATGTCTTGGCTATTGTAAATAATGCTGCAGTAAACTTAGGGATGCTTATATCTTTTCAAGTTAGTGTTTTCTCTTCCTTTGGATAAATTCCCAGGAGTGGAATTGCTGGATCATGTGGTAGTTCTATGTTTAGTTTTTTGAGGAACCTCCATACTGTTCTCCATAGTGGCTGCACCAATTTACATTGCCATCAATAGTGCACAAGAGTTCCCTTTTCTCCACACCCTCACCAACACTTGTTATTTGGTGTCTTTTTGATGATGGCCGTTCTGACAGGTGTGAGGTAATATCTCATTGTGGTTTTGATTTGCAGAATTGGTGTCTTTTAAATGTAATCTGGGAATCTTTTAACTATATATCATGCTGTTTTCTGTCTTCTTTCCTATTTTCTAATTGATGTGCCCCAAACCATCCAACAATATAAAAGTCCATTTCTCTTTTAGCAATGCTCAGTGTGGTAAATAGCTATCCTTCTTTCATTCCAGGCCAGTTCACATCTCTCCTTTCTCCATTTCCACCTACCTCATTATCTGCAAAATCTTCCTTCTGACATCAAAGTATGATCATATGAACAAGTGATCACTGTTTTCTGTAGAAGAGTTTGCAATATGCTGGTACTTAAATCTTTTAAGTTATCCATCTGCCTTGTGATTAATCCTGTTCGTTGACCTTTTTTCACATTACAGAATAGGGTTTTGAAGCATTCTTCATTACAAGCAGTGGCTTTTCAAAGTTGAAGAACACTAAGAACAGTATCCCCAGCTCTAAGAAAACAGGATTTATATTATGTCACCATTTTAATACCATTAAATTGATAAAAACAGCCCCTCTGTTCATTCTGTAGGACTTGAAATATTGATTTTATGGACTCAACTTGGAGTAACCTAAGAAAGATTCACACACAGTGACAAAGTGAAATGTTGGGGCCATGCTGTTTTAGGCCCAGATGTGGTTGCAACCATGCAGAGTATTTTGTTAACATTTGGAGAGATTCATCTGGTCTGGTACAAGGTGGTAAGAGAGAGTGTTAGCCATCCTGGAATCTGTATAATCCATGAACTTGGTCAAAAACATTTCCAGTTTAGTTGATTCACTGGAAGAATTTGTGTAGTGGGTAGAAAGGTTGTAAGCAGTAGCCACAAGTACAGGGAGCAAAGGGAGATACCACACGTTCAGGGTGAATGGGACACGGTGCTTCCTTCCCAAGTAGCTGTTCCTCAGGCAGCCATTCATACCTTGCTTTGCACAGAAAAGCTTCGTGTTTCACCCTCCTCAGTTCTTCTTACACTGTCTTTGCCTCATTCACTTTTTCCTCTTCCACAATTTTTCCCTTGCTTCTTTTTTCTCTTTTGCCTCTGAATCCAAGATTTGTTGAGTGGAGTAGAGAAAGAGGGCTTTGGCACATGTATAATTTAGCTTTTGACTGTAGCTTGATTATAGAATTTGTAAGACTCCTCTTTATAAACCTATTATATCTAATGTTTAGTTCAGAAATACCTTGTGCCTTGAAAAATGGAAGAATAATTGGCTGGGCTTGGATTCCTTTTGTGAGATGCAGGTTTGGAAATTCAAAAACTGTTGTTTAATCATTTAGTCATGGCCTTGATCTGGTTAGAGCATTTTACTTAAAACTAACATGATTAGCTTTGATGTTCACATAGTGTTGTTTTTTGTTTTTTCTGTGTTTGTTTGTTTTTAACTAGGAGACATATTTAACAAAATGGCAAAGTGGGTAAAACAGGACAATGAAACAGGGATTTATTATGAGACATGGACTGTCCAAGCCAGCCCAGAAAAAGGAGCAGAGACATGGTTTGAATCCTACGACTGTTCCAAGTTTGTATTAAGGACATATAAGAAGTTGGCTGAACTTGGAGCAGACTTCAAGAAGATAGAAACCAACTATACAAGAATATTTCTTTACAGTGGAGAACCTACTTACTTGGGAAATGAAACATCTGTTTTTGGGCCAACAGGAAACAAGACTCTTGCTTTAGCCATAAAAAGATTTTATTACCCTTTCAAACCACATTTGTCAACTAAAGAGTTTCTTTTGAGTCTCCTGCAAATTTTTGATGCCATGATTATACACAGACAGTTCTATTTGTTTTATAATTTTGAATATTGGTTTTTACCTATGAAATTCCCTTTTATTAAAATAACATATGAAGAAATCCCTTTACCTAACAGAAACAGAACACTCTCTGGTTTATAAAACCTTAATTCTACTGCTTTTTTTTTTTCTACTAGCACATCAGTTTTTCAGGGAGTGATTTTACATGTGTGGATTTCTTAGGCCTTTTTTCCTTGGGACAGAAAGGTAAAATACACATGGGCAGAATTGCTGCATAATAATATCTCGGGAATTTTTTTGGAAAGAAGCTGAAAACTCTTATTGTGTTGGCCAAAGTGAACCCATTAGGTGATCTTGATTTCAATCTCCAAGGCTTCGTTAATATGGAGAATTATATCATATCATCAGATATACAGGATCTTTGGACTCAGAATGTGAAATTGTGGATATGGTGTACCAAAACTTTGATTTGTCATGGTGGGAGCTACTTTTTGCAGATATGGTAGTGACACTTTCTCATTTAGGTACTTTCTGGTAGTTTTGACTGACTTTACAGCCTTTGTAACTTCTAGAGCCAGTCCTAGTAGTTTGATTTTGTTCTATTCACTTAACCTTAAAGAGTAATTTGGACACCAGAGCTGGAGTGGTCATGCTTCCAGATGTGGTAAAATCAGTGATAAAGAGCACACGGTTCTGGCTAGCATTTTAGAACTAGCCAGTAACTGGCATTTTGTGACTTAAGCAACTTATCATTTCCAAACCTTAGTTTCCTTATCTCGAAAATGATTCATCTGTCATGACTGTTGTAAAGATTGAAGCCATGTATAGTTTGGCCTAGTAAGGTCAAATAAGTGGTAACTACGACGATTAATCAAAGAACAAACTGCCATCACTGATCTTGCCTAATGTGGTTTACACGCCAACCTTTCCTGGTTTTGTAATAATCACCTAGACTTTAAGCTGGCAGCATAGTGCTTCTGCGGTTCTGCACACACACGGAACACGGCAGTATCTGACTGCAGGTGCATCTGGGTGAACAGGCACCCTCTAACTAACCCCTTCACTGCTTCACACAGTCCCTCTGCCGCCCACTAAAGCTGCCAGCAGTGGAAGAAGGTACACTTCCCCGAGAGAGGGCAGGTTTTTGTCAAGGATCTCCAAGTAGCCGTGCTTCCTTTAGGGCCATCAAACAAGGATTCAAGGTCCTTTAAGTGTCTGATAACTGAACACCTTGTTTCTATTCATGGAAAAAATACCTACCAGTCAGGAAAATGATGAGGCAGAGATCAGAGAAAACAGTCTGTATTTAATATGTAAATGTACCAATTCGGTACAGTTTCTGCCCACATTTGAGTGCTTCCTAAGAGGTTAGTACATTGCGTTCTCATAAAAAGCCTAAGCGCAGGTACTCTTTTTACGTGATTCAAATGAGTAAATTGAGACTTAGAAAGGTTACGCGACCTTTCCACAGCTACCCAACTAGTGGTAATGGAGCCTCATTTTGAACCAGGTTCTGCTGACTGAATGGGATGCACCGTCCACCAAGGTTTTCAGCGCTGCTCAAAGTGTGGTCCTCAGACCAGTGCCTGGACTGTAAGTTACTAACACCATATGTTCTGGTCTCTGAGGAGGTTCTCTTAAAGCAACTTGTTGGACTAATTTTGTTTCTGTTGAATCTAATTAAAAAAAAACAAAAAACGGGGGCTTGTACTTTGCTTTTATTTCATTTGTCTAGGAATTTATTATTGTCTTCTTCAAAACTATAGGCACTAAAACGCAGTCTAAAAATAAAAACCCAGCCCTTCAGCACAGATAGCGTACGAAGCACTGCACCATTATGATGATGCCTGCTGCACAGAGGATGTCTCACCCTCGAGCACAGGGAGAACTGGCTTTCACTGCCTACAGTTTAGCCTTGTCTACTCATGTTAATAGCGCCAAACACTCCTGATTACTTTAGCCTTTTTAACTTGCTAGTTGTGTTCAGAATATGTCACAAGAAAACTTGGACCTTTGCACTAGCACCATCTAGTGGCTAAAATCGGGCAACGTCAACCTCTACGGATTCTCAGGAAAATTGCTCTGGAGAAAGTGTTTTGGATTTCCAGAACTGCATTGGGGTAACAAGCAGAAACTCCTATGCCAAGGTTGTACTAACTGTAAATCACAGAACTTGGTTCCACGGCAAAGACAAATGAGGACATCTGTACATGGAACTTGAATATTAAAGAATCTACTAGTTACATTAAAAAGCATTCATGATTTTCCACTGTTCCTGAGAATACTGATAAGTGAAGAAATTCTGCTGAGAATTTGACATACAGACTCAGGATACTATAACAGAGTGTGTAGCATTCATATAAGTACTTCTTAAGAATTTATCAAACCTATCAACTGTACTTACAAGTTGAAGTAAGGCTTTGAAGCAGAGATGATTCAGGAAAAAGCTTTTAAAATGGTAGTTGGAAAACCAAAACACAAGCCAGGCAGGAATTTGCCAATTAAATTTTGCTGTCCTTTGAACTTCTATATAACTAACTTAAATGTGATTTGTTTTTCTCGTTAAGTTGTAAACATATAAAATTTCCTCTACGAGAAACCATTAGTTGAAGTCTAAGTTATATTAGGGCTTTAGAATAATCTTATTAATAACTTATTAATTCTAGTTCCATATTAGGTAAGTATACCCACAGTGTGTCATCATTTGTAGGTACAGGAAAATAGGCAAAAGGTGAAAATAACTCAAACTAAATATCTGGAACCCTCAATCAATACTGGCTCCTTATTAGAAATCAGAAAAATAAATAAATAAAAATAAAAAATCTTAGGAAGTCTCATCCAGTTTTATAATCTGCTCTGGTGGCACTTAACGAATTCTCTAGGACTGTATTTCCTTTAAGAAGATGACTTTTTTTTTTTTTTAATTGTTGGTATGTTACAGAAACAGCAACATTCCCAAACCCCACACACGCTTTTCCCCTCACAGCAAATGAGTTGGCCAAAGTCTGTTTCCAGCATCTTCCTCATATTTACCTTTTATTGTCCAAATAGCATCCTGCTCCTTAAACCTTCTACATTTTCTCTCCCCTGTTTAAAACAAGATAGCACGTTAATCATATATTCTTTTACTGGACTGATTATTCTAAGGATAAGCTCTTAATTCACTTTGGAGTAAAAGGCTTTGTGTTCTTTTTTATATATCGTATGATATGTCCTTTTTCTTAAAGGAAAGTTGGGTATCAGCAAGTAGGTAAAATTTTTCTGGCTGCTTGGTAACATTTAAAAACCAGCCCCACAGATAAACTGAGCTGCAATCTGTGCAAAGATTGTGCCCAGCTGTGTATGGGGTAGAGCTTACTTTACAGCTTATTAAAGGACCTAGTTCAGGCCTGAGCCGCCTTCATACCAACCCTTCCCTTCTAAGCTTTTCCATAAATATAAAAAATTCTCCTATGATTGCAGTAAATTGACTTAATCTTTAGTCATGCCTTTTTACTGATAATATTGTTAATAAAATAGCCCAGATTAAGATTACCAAGGTAAACTGAAGTTATTTTATGGAAACTGGAGATGAGAATAATTTCAATAGTTTAAAAACTATTGTATGGATTTATATAAAGGTGTTTCTCTCTAAAAATGCTAGCTGGTTTCAAGGATCCTGACTAAGAATTCTATTTCTAAACAATCTGTTTTTTTAATTCTTATTCTAAATGCCTAATCTTGTATCTTAAAAAAAGCCACTCTACCATATTTAATATTCAACATTATATCCATCAGATATGGATTTGAAACTAAAACCTGTAAGTTTAACTTGTTTTAAAATCAAATAAGTACATTTGTTAGGGTAATTTAAAAAAATAATACAACAGCATTAGTAACTATCTTTATTCTAAAATTGATAAAAGCATGTAACATATACTTTACAGTATAAACAAGTGCTATGCATTTTGCTTAAGAAGTGACTTGAAGTTTTTCAAGCATTATATAATTAAATTTGTACAGAAAGTAAATTTCCAAATAAAGCTTTGGTTAGTAGAACTGATTACGTACTGTCAAATCCATTTTCCAAAGTTGTTCAAAGAAAAAAGCTTCATCCACTAACAGGTATTTCTTGTACAAAGTTTTTCACTGTTTAGTAAGAGGGAGGAATATTACAATAATTGCTTTTGGGCTTCCCTGGTGGCGCAGTGGTTGAGAACCCGCCTGCCGATGCAGGGGACACGGGTTCGTGCCCTGGTCCGGGAAGATCCCACATGCCGGGGAGCGGCTGGGCTTGTGAGCCATGGCCGCTGAGCCTGCGCGTCCGGAGCCTGTACTCCGCAACAGGAGAGGCCACAGCAGTGAGAGGCCCACGTACCGCAAAAAAAAAAAAAAAAAAAAAAAAAATTGCTTTTGATTTCCATGTCTGGACCAGCCTTTTTTCTTCTCATTTATATGTGCTCAGAATACCATCATTTCTGAAAGCATAAATTATGCAGAAATATCACCTTTTTACTTGATTCTTAGGAAGGTAATCTATTTTAAAAATAGATTAGATCCCTAAGACTGTTAGCTTCCATATCTACCAAGATGCTTTCTAAGTCTCAGGCACTAATATATCCCACCGGGGGTTATCACTTCTAATTTCCCTTGGGATGGTAATATCCACTAGCACTAGTGCTCAGAATCAAGTTTATATAATATCTAAAAAAACTAAATATAGCCCCAAACTTAATGTTTTTACAGTTTCTACAATGTATGGATTACCTTTATTCATATGAAAGTAATAAAAATGCTGCCTAACTTAAATATATCAGTTTAACCAAATTAACTATCACAAAACTGCAGACATTTTTCTATAAAAATTTTCCAGTCCACTGAGCAATATTTACTCAAAAATGATTATGAACTTACATATATGCTCTTTTAAATGTACTGTTTATGCTGAACTGGACATTGGTGCTTTTATGATTTTTGAAAATTCTACTTACATAACTATATAATTCCAAAATGTAAAAATAAGCCATCACTAAAATTCACTGGAGACTAATATTCTTTCATGGAAACAATTTATAAACATTTTAAAGTTCTACCTTTAATTATTTCAATTTGGCTTTGTAAAATAGATAAACTTCGCATTTCAATTATTGTGTAATACTTCAAAACTAGTTTAAACAAAGATAAACCCAAGAAGAACTAGTAAAAGCATTCCTTACTTTACATATGATGCCCCAAGTGCCACATACATAGTAATGTATCACAGAAAAGAATTTATATAGTTTAGCAGATTATAGAGCAATCCTAAAAGTTTATACAAAACTAAACACTGCCTCCCTTTTATTCCACTCATTTTCTTTTAATTTGATCTTGGCTCTATTATCTTTCTACAATAACCAGTGTGTGACATTTATCAGTTTTTTTAAGCATTCCAATTAGCTGTATATACTTCTTTAAACAGCTTTGTAACATTTTAGAACATTCAACCAGACGTTTTCATTAGATACAATATATCCTACATTTTTCTCACAAAATGCTCACTTTCCTGAGCTATATTAAACACCTTATAACAGGTGTATATATAACTGAAGACCCTAAAATGTCAAGTTTACATTTTAAAAAAATGCATAGAGAACATAACATTTTGGAAAACCTATTAGTACTCACTTATTAGATATTACAATATATATGTTTTGTTTCCTTCAGATTGTAAAATGTTTAATCTTTATTACTGGTTATTACTTTCAGATCTGAATCACTTTTTAAATTTTTTGAGATTTAACTGCTATTAGGCTAAAGAAATAGATGAAGTTTTCTGACCAAAACTGGTCCATGAGTCTTCCAAAAAACAATCTTTATATACTCAATGAAGATATCAAATTTCTGTGCCACAAAAGAGTAGAATTGTATCAGACCTACAGGAGATAAACTTTTATTATAATACAATATGCTTAAAATTAAGGTGCTATTATTATTCATCATGCCTTATGTCATCTGGTCTTTACCAAGTGGGCATCATGTCTGGAAACCACACTCTACCAAGATGCTTAGACACTTCCCAGTGAATCTGCTCCAAACTATACTTTTGGTCAGGAATTAACACTTCTTCCATAATGGATAATTGAGACAGGCGGCCACCACACATCTTCACAAACTCAACAAAGGCACTGCATGAGACTTCGCATTCCCCTAGTCCAATAGCCGACAGATTTTTGCAACGTTCTGCAATGCGAATCAACTCTTCATCAAGTGGCCGTAATCCATTAGCACACACTACTAGCTCAACTAGTCTAGGACATGTCATTCCCACACGGCCAAGCACATCTTTGCTTACTGATCTCCCAAAGTAAAGATGGGTGGCAGGTATTTCATACCGAAAGAACGGATCAAATTCCTCTTCATATAAAAAAAAATACATGACTAAGTTCACTTTGGGTGAATGTCTGATGAAAGCATCCCAGCTGCTCTTCTGAATAGCATGGAAGTGTGTCTGTCCAGGATTCTCACTGACCACGTCAATGCGCAAATGTTCTAATCGAACGTGTTTTTCAGAAGATAGAGCAAGCAGCAACTCATCGCTTAGCAAGTGGTAATTCAGGGCCAGTTCACGTAAGCCATGACACCGATCTGCCACACAAAGGACACCTTGGAAGAAAGAGACCCAATTATTTATAAAGTTTTCTACAAGTCCACCATCTCCAAGAATTTGATCAAGTACATGGCCTACAATAAAATTTTACCACGTTTCACTTACCACAGAGCTATACAATTTAAAATCTAGTTGTACTGACTGAACCAGCAGGAAGTCACTCACATTTAAAAATCTCTTACCAATTCTGTCCGTAAGAAAATGAGACCAATTCTAAATCTGATACCTTAAAAGAAATGAAGCTCACTTACCAACTCAGAAACTGATGACTAACACTGAGTTTATAGGTTAAGCAAGAAAAATCACATGATCATTGTGACAGGGGCTAAAAGACATTGTTTTGAAATTCAAAATCTAATCTTAATGTAAAAAATAAGGTAAAGCCAGATAAAATGTGATTTATGTAACTAAATAAGACATTTGAAAAAATTTTAAAAAAAAGACTTCCATCAAATGAGCAAAGAGTTTAACTGCCAATAATAATGTAACAAGCTTGTCAAATTTCTAAGAACAATATACCGAGATATCACCTAGATAGATGAATCAAAAGATAACTCTGCTTAATTCACATGAATGGAAATACACATTATGACTTTTAAAACTCTAACATTCTCAGAAAGCAACTCCTTATATGGCTCCTTATACTTCGGGCACTGTGCTTCAAAACTGCCCAAAACCCCTAGTGCAGGAGCAGGTTTTACCAAAAGTCAGTATCTGATCTCCGAAGTGGTCTAGTGTAAGAACTCTGCCCCAAAGAGACACACCCTGATACTACTTGATAAATGACCCCCTCAAACCATTTCTTTTCTGTGTTTAGAAACAAGGATAAGAACAACAAAGCAGACAACATATTATCTACTATTTATTGTACAAGTATGATATGTTAGGTTCTAGATATGCTACCCCACAAATACTCAAAAAAAATCTAGAAAAATAAGTGTCTTTTTTAGTTTGAAGTTGAGTCAGCTAGCTAAAGATAGCAAAGCTGGAATTCAAACACAGACTGAGTGACTCTTAAGGGCATGTGTTCACCTACTGCCTAAGTAACAAGGCGGAGGTCACCAATAAGCCAAAGCTTTATACAGCTGTGGGAGGAGAATATAGGCAACAGAATCAATGACGTGATAAACTGAATCACCAGTATAAGAGAGTCACCAGAAGAGGGAGTAAAAGACATCTGTGCTTCACTATTCAGCCACTGCAAAATTTCTGTTCTCCACAAGGTACGGATATACTTTGAAATAAACCCTGATCACCCAAGGTAACCTGGACACATCTCTGTTCTTCGCAATCTCATAAAGCCTGATATAAAACAAACACATGGGAAATGGTAACCAAAGATGCAAATAAAAGAAACTTTGAGGTATCATTTAATAACTACTAAAACAGTTGTGGAACCTCAAGGTTCCATGCCTTAACCTCCAGAACCTGTGAATGCGATAAGATGATCACTCCCATGATTTTTGTTATGCTATAGACAGCACAGTTAGCTTTAAGATTAGCCAGGCGATCCTAATCTAATCACGTGAGCCCTATAAGCACAGTTTTCTCTGGCTGGTTGCAGAAGAGGAAGTCTGATTCAGAGCTTCTCTAGCTAAACAGAGAAGCCTGCTGAGCCATGCCTCTAGCTCTGACCTAAAGAACTGGGATGCTAATAAATGGGTGATGGTTAAAGCTGCTAAATTTGTGGCTGTTGGTTATGCAGCAATAGAAAACACACAGTTACAAGTGCATAAATACTTAACACGAAATAGTGACAAAGATAAAACTGGTAAACTATTACAACTCAATAATACAAAGACAAGTAACCTAATTAAAACATAGGCAAAGGATCTGAACAGACATCTCTCCAAGGAAGATATACAAGTGATCAATAAGCATATGAAAAGACATCTGAGTTATCAAGAAAATACAAATCAAAACTACAACAAGATACCAGTTTACATTCACTAGGATGGCTATAATCAAAAAGACAAATAAATGCTGATGAGGATGTGAAAAAGTTGGAGCCCTAGAACACTGCTAGTGGAAATGTAAAATGATGCAGCCACTTTGGAAAACATTCTAGCAGTTCCTCAAATGGTTAAACAGAGTTATTATATGATTCAGCAATTCTAATCCTTGTTATACACCCAAGAGAAATTAAAGTGTCCACACAAAAACTTGCATATACATTTTCATAGTATTATTCTTAATAGTCAAAAGGTAGAAACAACCCAAATATCCATCAACTGATCAACAGAAAAATGTGGTATTATCCATAAATGGAATATTATTTGGCAATAAGAAGAAAAGAAATACTGATACATGCTACAACATGGATGAACCTTGAAAACATCACACTAAGTGAAAGAAGCCAGTCACAAAGGACCACATACAGTTCCATTTACATGACATGTCCAAAACAGGTACATCTACAGAGACAGAAAGTAGATGTAGGGTTGGCTGGAATGAGGGTTTTGGGGGGGTGACAGCTAAGAGGTACACGGGACCTTTTGGGGATAGTAAAAGTGTTCTAAAATTCACTGTAGTGATGGATGCACTACTCTGTCAATACAATAAAAATCAATACATTGTAAACTGTATGATATATGAATTATATCTCAAAAAAGCTGTTACAAAACTGGTACGGAAATCCACTGGTGGTGGTGTATAAACTCATACAACTCATGTTGGAAAAAAACAGGGCAAGAAGCATTAAAAAAAATCTAAACCCTTTGACCTAGCTCTTCCACTTCTTAATAATTTGTCCAAAAGAAGGAATTAACAGACGCAAACTATATGCTAAAAGAGTTCATTTTTTAAATCACAGCAAATAGTAGAAACAAGTTAAGTGTTCAACTGTAAAAGAACTATGAGGCAAATGTTGGCCTATCAACAAGACAGAACACTAAGTAGCTAAATGTTCATTAGTTCAGCTGATAAGTAATGAGTGTCTTATATGTTAACAACTGGTACTAGGACGGTAAAGAGTCAACAGAAACAAGACATCCTTATCCTAACAGAAGCCAGCAGATAATTAAACAAGAATGCTCTGGGAGTCACAGCAAGGAAATCAGGGAAGAATTTCCAGAACTAACACAGACCTACAGAATTTAGAAGGATCAAGCTAGGGCAAAAGGCGAGTAGAGAAGGAAAGAGAATAGCATTTCTATGTGAATACTCAGACATGGAGGAAAACACAAGCACTGTAAGAAATGAAGGGAGCTCAACATACAGTATGTAAGTAAGAGAGTATCTTAAAGGCCGAAATCCAATAGACAGGCAAGGACCAGATCACATGGGACCTTATCAGCCTCAGTAAGGAGTTTGGATCTTACCTAAAGTATAGTGAGAAGTTTTGAAGGAAATTGGAGGGAAAAAAATCAGATTTTTATGTTAGAAAGATTACTCTGGCTCTACCATGGAAATCAAATTAGAGAAGAGCAAGGCTGCAAGTTAGGAAATCAGTTAAGAGGGTACTCACAAAGATTACAGGGCTAGATTAGAGTGGACATGAAGAAAGGTAGAGTGTATTAGTTTCAGCTGCTTAACAGAATACCACAGACTGGGTGGATTAAACAATAAACATTTATTTCTCACAGTTCTGGAGGCTGGAAGTCCAAGATCGGGTGCCAGCAAGGTTGGGTTCTGGTGAGGGCCAGAACTCTTTCTGGCTTCTTGCTGTGTCTTCACATGGCAGAAAGAGAGATCAGATCATCTTTCCTATCCCTTCTTAGAAGGGCACTAATCCCATTTATGAGGGTTTCTCCCTTTTGACCTAAATACCTCCCAACCCACTTCAAACACTGGGGAGTAGGGCTTTAACATGTGAACTGGGGCAGTGGGTGAGGGGTGGAGGAGAACAACACAAACATTCAGTAAATAGCATAGAGATTCAAAGCATGTATCAGTGATGGAATCACTAGATCTCAGTGACTAAAGGGATGTAGAAAGTAAGGGTAGAAGAAATCAAGGGTATCTGTTTGGTCCCTGACAACCAAACAAGCAGTACCATTCACTGAGACAGTAAAAAGGGAGAAGCAAGAGATTTCAACAGGGGGAAAAGGAAGTTCATTAATCTGACGTACCAGTGAGACATTTCTAGAGGCACTAGGCCATCAGCAGCTCAACACATAGCTCTGGAGTTCCAGAAACACTAAAATTAGGAGGTGTTAACATAGAGAACATAACTGAAGCCATTGATGAAGATGACATAGCCCAGAGTTCACAGAATAAAACAATAAAGGGCCCAGTACAGAACGCAGTGAAACACCAAAATTTAAGGAATGAAAAGAGAAACTAGCAAAGGAAACACAGTAGGAACAATCAGAGAGGAAGGAGGAAAATTGAGTCACTAGGGTCAAATGGTGCTTAGAGGTCCAGTAACAGACAATTATAAGGACTATATGAAATGGGAAAAATTTGTTGATAAAAATTGAACTGAAAAACTGTTCAGTGAAGAAAAAGGCATAGAAAATTGCCCTTAATTACAACTTAGAAAAAGAAACTATCTAATTATACAAAATATGGATAGAAAAAAACATACACAAGTGTTAAATTTTAAATTAAATCCTGGGTTTATACTCTTAAAATTAAAAAGTATTACAGGTGCTCTTTCTATTCCCTTCCCAACAACTAATCCAAATGCCATTAAAACTCAGTAAGACCAAACAAGCTTATACTATATTATGAGCCTTGATATGTATATTTAATAAAAATAAATGAGCATGAGATGTACCAGGATAAAGAGAATAATGAGGTTAGTTTCACAGAGAAACCAGAGAGCCAAAGGTTCCCGTACAGTGTGGTTAGTGTTACAAGCTATGTTGAGAGTGCTATGGAAGCAGCAAGTGGGGCTTCTAAACCAGACGGGAGGAGGAATAAACTGGAACAGCTGAACTAAATTTTGTAGGCTGGACTGGAGTTAGCCAGGTGAAGAAGTGAAAAAATATTTTTTTAGAGGCATTCTCCAAGGTACAGTGTACTGGCCACACACACATACAAAGAACTGTTGTTACATAGGGCTCAAATGAAAGCTACACATGAGTAAAAAGCAAACAAGATTAAAGAGAGAGGTGGGGGTCAGGATACAAAGGATACTCTCATAGGAACCTATATACAGTAGACAGTAAAATGTGACCACGGTCACATAAGGAGCTGCCAATGCCCGATCTTCTTAACTTCTATTTTATTTAGATTATCACCTTCAATGATAATCTAGAAGCGGCAGAAAATGATAGGAAAACACTGCAATAGACCTCACCATTCCCATCACCAGACCCTCCATGTGGGAGACATGGGAGGATAGAAAGTAATCTCCATCCAAGAGGGAATCATTTTCTTGGGGGAAGGCCAGGCTTTAGTTATGGCAAGAAGGTGGGTGGTGTTCTGTAAAGAGATCAAAACAGGTTTTCCAAAGTAACACAGCCAAATGGTTGGGAGAGATGTGTCAACAGTTGGAGGGTGAGTCAGGAACGAAGCATCAGACTAACACAAAGTGTAGGTTTATAACTGCTTTATAATACAAATCATTTGGAATTTAAATGCTCTCAAAGTGAATAATCTAGTAATGCTTAGTCTATACAAGAAAAGCTGGGAAGAGCTTTAATAATGCTACTCCTCCATTTGATGCACTCAGCTCTAAAACTCAACTTAGGAAAAGGACTATTTTGCAAAATGTAAGGCAATAACTTCAGCACAACTCCTCTCCCTCCACATAGTGAGACAAAAAGCAACTGTGAGATTTCTCTGACTCAAAACCTACCCTGTTAGCTCAACCATGATTAGAGAAAATTCTCCTTTACCTAAAGGGCCATCTCAGGCTGACCTCGCAGTGTCCTTTCCTTTTATTTTTTTAATTTATCCATTTTCTAGCACAGGTTGGACACAAATCGCCAAATAAAAGATTAGAAAATAAGTTGAAAGTAAGTGTCTACACTAGAAATGCTACAGAATTTATGCTATTGTATTATAACAATAAAAATAGTTTTATGCAATAGAGAGGAAATAATCATATGAACTCACCCTCAAGGTTAATGATCCTAATTCCCCTTAATTTGATAAACACATCGATACATTTTACTAAAATATTACCTGGCAAAAGCCACACATACCTGCTGGAGAGACGTGAGGACAGCTGCTCATTTTTAGCAACTTGAGTGTATCACTATTGTTGGCCACTAGTACTTTGAGGGATGGATCATCTACTGGGGTGTCATCTATCTTAAGGGAGGACAAGGATTTGGAATTTACAAACACAACCGTCAGTGCAGAGATAAAGTGAGACTGAAAAACAAAAGAATTAAAACACTGTTTCAATTTTTACAGATGAGAATTGAGAGGTTTTCATATAATACACACATAGTTCAACTGAACCCTAATATATTTCACAACTGTTTTGGGGTAGCAGCCCCTCACTCTGTTGTGGGAATATGGTAAAAAAGGAGAGGTGACTTCCACCATCCCCCCACATAAAAAGGTCACGTAAAAAGGTGACCTTTTTACGTGGGGGGAAAAAGGTTTCAAACCTCAGGATGGGTGTCTCTGAATCACAACAGTCACTGGTAAATAAAAAGAGGAGCTCTGGAACCCAGAATGAGAATACCTCTCAGACACTTCACATCACCTTATCTGGAAATCCTACTCCAGTGTATTATAACACTGAACTGCATTCTTTTTTGGTGATAGTAATGACTACTAAAATAGTTAATAACTATTAGCAAAATCATCAAAAATTAAAACAACAGTCAATCAACATAGAAGCTATGAAAGACTTATTTGGAATATGGAAGCTCATACAAAATTTGATTCTAAAATAACAAAAATCATAACTAAATAAAATTCCAAACTTAAAACTCCTTTAGGGACTTCCCTGGTGGTCCAGTGGCTAAGACTCTGTGCTCCCAATGCAGGGGGCCCAGGTTTGATCCCGGGTCAGGGAACTAGATCCCACATGCCACAACTAAGAGTTTGCATGCCGCAACTAAAGTTCCTGTGTGCCGCAGCTAAGGGCTGGAGCAGCCAAATAAATAAATATTTTTTTAAAAAAACAACTCCATTAAATATGCTAAATTATCTACAATTATCTATATATATAATATTCTGTTGGACACAGAATCAGACCTAAAGAAACCATTGTAGGAAACAGGAATTAAAGCACAAAGTATAGGACTCTGGATCAGAGCTAATTAGGCATAGCCAATGGACTCACTACAGCAGTGAAAGGGAGGGATGAGGGCAAGGCAGGCTAGTAGCCAAGAAAGTACAATGAAACATTATCTTCTTGGTCACATTCCCTAAATTACTCTTTTCCTACTGTGATTAAATAACTACTTAAATTTTGATTAAGTATCTGTTTAACAACTTAAATGTTAACATCTTTCTCCTAATATTTCCATATCAAATTCAACTATATCTGTATTAGTATATGCATGACTCCATCACTGCCTTCTTTTTCCCATTTCCCTTAGAGTTAGCTCTGGTCAAATACAGTTCTTTCAGTTCTCTTCAGTTCTCCCAGGATTTCCAAGATATAGCAATATAGGCTTTCAATATTCTACAAAAGCCATAATAGGAAAAGAAAGAAAAGCAGCATAAACATCCTAGGCCCATTTAATAAGGAAGGAAGAGTCCCAGATGCACCCATAGTTCCCAAAACCAAAATGACTGCATATAAGTATAATACTAGTACTAGATATGCATAATGATCATCCTGAGTAATAAAAAAGAAGGAAATTGTGTTCAATATACCTTTTACTATGGTATCTTTTACATACTGTATGTGTACTTGTTTTTTAACTACAATATGTACACAGAAAAATCAATGCAAAATATTTCATTTCCCATATGAAGCTTGAACAAGGCACTACTATACCACATAACTCAGTGCTTCTTAGAGGGCCATGAACCATCTTAATCAGAACCCCCTGGACTGCTCTTAGGAAAAGGAAATTTGGAAGAAGGATACCCCAAATTTAGAAATTCCTCAGATGATTTTTATGCATATTAAGTTTGAGAACCACAGTGATTGAACTCCTATACTTAGAACCTTAAAATGTTGACATGAACAGACTCTTGATGATTTCTCTTATGTTACACATGAGGAAAACATTTATCTCAACTGTACATATTTAATGAACCTTTTAAAAAATCAATTAAGACTTTGAAATCAACTGGTGATACATTTGTTACTGATATTCCATTGAACAGCCTGGGTTATAATATAAATGCAATTTAGTAATACAGACGAACCTCGGAGATAGTGCAGGAATTGGTTCCAGACTACCACAATAAAGCGACTGTTACAATAAAGCTAGTCACACAAGTTTTCTAGTTTCCCAGTTGATATAAAAGTAATGTTTACACTACACTGTAGTCTATTAAGTATGCAATAGCATTATATTTTAAAACATAATGTATATACATTAAAAAATACTTTATTGCTAAAATACGCTAATCATCACCTGAGGCTTCAGCAAGTTGTCATCTTTTTGCAATAGTAACGTCACAGACCACTGATCACAGATCACCATAACAAGTAAAACAATAATGAAAAAGTCTGAAATATTGCAAGAATTACCAAAATGTGACACAGAGACATGAAGTGAGCAAATGCTGTTGGAAAAATGGTGCCAAGTGACTTGCCTGACACGCCACAAACCTTCAATTTGTAAAAAATGCAGTATTTGTGAAGTGCTGCAATAAAGTGAAGTGCAATAAAAGGAGGTATATTTCTTCCTGAATCATCCTAGTAAATTAAACGATTAGGTGTTTAAAGGGGTGTCTATATTTTAGTTTGTGGCTTATTCTAATAAAATCTTACAGATTACTGCTGGATACTAACCTAACTGAACATGAACTAACATACACAGGGATTTTATCAGTTGCCTTTCTAAAAATGCACACTTCTTATTTTTCTATTTTAAGAGAATAGTTATTAGAGAAAGAGACTATCTCGAATTACATGCAGGATCATGTTAGAACATATATATGAATATAAAATGTATATAAATATAAATTTCACACAAAAAAAGTTTTCTTTAAAGTCTGTAAATTAATCTAAGCTGTACTTATACTAACTCTGCTCAAGAACAAATCTTTACACACTTACCAGAAGATTTTATAAGCGAGCTCTACCTGCTCTTAATACTGGCACTGTCTACTTTTCTTTGATTATAATCTCACCAATCTGCTCTGAAAGTCCAAAAGGGAGCATCTGTTATGTCTCTTCTTTTCTAATATGCGTATTTCTCAGTTTTACTTAGTCTCTTTTAGTGCTTCCTACAGAATCCTCTGCAAATTCACTCACTCTTTAACATTACCCATAAAGGAACACAAAGTTTAAAAAAAAGGAAAAGTGCTCTAAAAAAAAATCGTAATACTTAACATTCTAAATAGTAACTGGATTTCCATTTTATATAACACTTTTCTTACATTCTCATTATCAGCACAAGAAATAGGTAGGGTTTCACTGGATTTCTCAGTAAAAGCTAATAAAACAAAATGAGCAGATACCTTTGGTAAATCCATAAAGCTTGGCCGAGCAGTTGAAATAAGTCCAAGTGTTTTTAAAGAGCAATTCACAAGCTGTGATAATATATCACAAGCTGCTTCAGCTGATTCTTTGCTGCTGTCCACCTGGGAAAAGAAAACATCCTTTACACATGAATATGGTCGCATTTCTCCGTGCATATTTTAACTTTACAAAAGTAAGAAATACAGTTATTAGTTTATTGCATTATAATTTAAAGAATTAATATTTATCCTTTCAATCATCTACCCTCACATACAATGTCAACCTTCTCTGAATCTCCCTGAAAAATTGTAAGGGCAACTGTCAAGACCTAACTTTCACTATGATAAGATATCTATCTAATGTTAAAAAGACTTGGCTTTTAAGTTGATTTATTCCAAATGGACTATATAACGTAATGGAAATATGAACTTACAATCTTTGAAAAATAATTATATATTTGGCAGTGGATCAGATCATACATGTAAATACAGTGGCTATGGTACAAATGCTTCAAAACAAACTGAATGAGTATTTACTCAGAAGGTTCCAGTGCATCACAACCCGGGATTTACCATTAATGTTATTAATTGAAAGATGAATGTGAAGTAAAATGAGGGCGTCCAACTAGTCAAGCATGAAAATCTGAACCAAAGGAGAAGTGGCTACTCCCATGCACTCTTTTGCATAGACATTTCCTGGGGGAAGGGAAATATGGCCAAAAAACTCCTTAAGGATATAAGAAGGAGCTCTTCTATCAAAAAGGAAGCTGTTCCCTGGGCTAAAAAGCATCTTAGAGTAGTTAAAAGTAATATTCCTTTAATTTCCAGGTTGACGTACATTACCTTAACCCAAAAATGTCCTGAAGAGCTCGTTGTAAAACTGATATACCGATGTACATTACACAGTTTCAGAACTATTTTCAATCCCACCCTTTGGCTAAGTTTCTCTACACCAGTGGTTTTGAGAACTGCTGTGGTTCTGGACCAGCAGCATCAGCTGGGGACTTGTTAGAAATGCACATTCTCATGCCCAATCCAGACTATCCGAATCAGTAACAGAGCACTGGAACCCAGCAATCGCTGTCTTAGTAAAAGCACTCCAGGCATTTCTGATGCACATAAAATTTGAGAAACACTGTTCTACACTAATAACTCTGACTATAAGATTCTGGCCTATGGTCAGTGATGAATTAAAAACAAATATTATCAGGAGAGCTCAGAAGAATCCTGGAATGTGGCTCTTTCTACAAATCAGAAATTTCCTCAGAAAAATAAACAATCCCTAATAAAAATGTTTAAACTTATAGCACAAATGGCTTTGTGAAGGTTACACATTGGATACAGCTGAATTGTGTCACAGGTTGTCACCCAGCCAATCCACTGGATGGAACTGGTCTTTAGACCTAGGAGACTAATATATTATACCCATCTTTTCAAAGGATTTACCAAAAGAACAATTTTAGACAACTCAAAGATGACTGAAACCGAGGGGAAGGCTCTTCAGGTTTCCTCATGGGCAGGCGGAGAGGGACAACACATAAGGAGTTCCTGGATTTTTGTTTGTTCTATCCTCCCACTATTCCCCTACCCTTGCCCTCAGTTAGGGTTTCAACATAACATCCAGGACATCCAATTAAATAACTATTAAGTATGTCCCAAATAATGCCAGGGATACTTACACTGAAAATTATCCATTGATTATCTGAAATTCAAATTTAACTAGGCATCCCCTATTTTTATTTGCTAAATCTAGGAATCCTACACTTGGTGGCCTAAGTGCCTTTGTGCATTTTTCTGGAAAGACAGCCATAATACACCCAACCATTCCCAACACCAAGTCTCTCTCCTCTTGTGACACATATGGGAGAATAAACAGGTAATCCCCATCTTAAAAGGAATGACAGTCTTGGAAGCAGACAAGACTTTAGTTTTGACAAGGATCTCTGGGTTAAGAACCTATTGCTATATATGGTTTAACGTGACCTGTTTAACAACAGCTGCATATGGCAAATCAGGTATTCATGTGTTACTTTTCAACAATAATTATCAGGTGTATTAAGGATTTAGTAAACATACCCATATGTCATTATTCAACCCCAAAACAAAACGCTACAAGCCTCTGTACTCATACAAACCACTATGATTCCTTAAAACTATTCTGGACATCTCAAAAAGCCACCCCTTTTCATTTATCTCATCACTGCCTAATTTCCAGTATGTCCCTGCTGGCAATGAAGAAACAAACAGTTCTCTCTGGCATTCTTCCATGTACCTTTTTCTATCTCTCTAAAATATATTTATCCAAACCTTTTACATAGAGTTTCTTTATCTCTTTTCTTCTTTAAAGACTCCATATCACAAAGCCATCAATAAGCAAACCTCAGTCCTTATTAAATAAAAATAACAATTAAGTTTTAGTGAAAATTTCCACATCTTTTATTTATTTTACTGTATTATTTCTTTTGGTTCAAATTTGTTCACAATAATTCAATGTGACAGCTCTGGTATATGATTATGTTTATTTAATGGTTGCTTCCACTCTTTTAAGAAATTAGTAACATTTATAATAAAATGGAATCATTTAGCTCAATATAGTTATTTGTGATAGCCTCTAAGGTACACGATTACTCTAAATCTTTCAGCACTTTCCCTAAAAAGGCAATAGTTTAAAGACATGAGAAGATGTATTGGTTTAGGACACAAAAGCCACTAAATATGCTTTATTTTTAAAAGAAGGATTTAAAGTATTACCTTGAAGCTGACATATTGTAGATGGTTTGAATGTCTTTTAATAATCTGTTTGATCAGCTCTGGATGTGTTGCTTTCAAATAAGATGTAGCTGGCTGATTCAGTTCAAATTCAAAACATCTCCACAAGTCAGGCATGTGAAATACCTGGTTCCAGTTGCGGCAAACTTGTGAAGCATGAGCCCGGTCAAGAAGAGGCAAATACTTAAACACTTGGAGAATAATGTCCTGAAGGAGATTACCCCAATCACAAGTCTGAGAATGCTCATTTGTAGTCCTCAGTTTCTTGGATTTCTCTGCAGTACCTTCTTCTGATGAATTATGGTCACTATCTCTTCCTCCTCCTCGTTTCATCCTATTCAGAAAAAATGCATCGTTTTTTTATACTTAACTTTTCAATAGAAATAAATCCAAAATTCATTCTTCTGTCACTGAGATGTGTATATATGTGCTTACAAATACCAACAGAAACATGCAGGAAGAACTGGAACAGTAATTCAAGGAGAAGAATGTCAAAACAAAATATAATGAAAAATGCCAGCAGAGACCAACTGTCATTTTACAAACTTATGTCTTTGGTAGGTGCTTTTAAACATTCGTACTGTACTACCTGGGGGGAGAAGTTGATCATAATTTTGAAGCTAAACCAAGAATTTATATTTCAAAAGTTGCAGTCAACTAGAAGGAATATAAGAGAACCTTCAGTGACACTTTCTCAAGATTTCTTAAAAGTCATCTAAGGATACCTACTATATTTGAATTCCTGAATTCATGGCAGAGTCCCAGGAACCTCCAGAGAAGACCTGAATTAAGTAATCAACAGAGCTCTACACACTGGGTAGCCTGTGCTATGTGTTACTGCCAGACCCAATCTCTGCTTAAAATGAGCAAACTCATCCCCACTGTGCATATTTGCCCTGGAATGTGGCTGCTTCTTCCAACACATCACTTGCTGTTGCAATGTTTTATCCAAGTTGTATTTCTGAATGAGAGTTAAGTGTTTATTCTATCTGTTTGTACAACCTTCATTCCATTTGACTTTTTGAAAGTAGTTTTGTTGTTCTTGTGTAAAATAGTAGTACGGTTAAAGAGAATGGGTTCTGGAATCAAGCTCCCTGGTTTAATTCCTGGCTCTGCCTCTCACTGGTTATGTGGCCTTGAACAAATTACTTGACTTGCCTGTGCTTCAGTTTGTGAAATGGGAATAACAGAAATACACAGGGTTCTTGTTAGGAATTAAACAGTTATTAGGGCTTTTAAAAGGAGATATTGATGATTGCTGAACTCAGGCATAGGAAAGCACTCTAGTATTAAGGACATTAAAGTGCAACACAAGAAGCAACAGAGGTTACCAACCAGAAGGCAAAGAATGATCCTAGATTTGTTTTAAAATGAAGCATGTATGAGAGAGAATGAGAACGCAAGCTTATGTATGAGAAACATACACTGAAAGTAAATTACCACATTAACATAGTAACTATAATAGTGGGATTATATAATAATAGCGGGACAATAATAGTGGTGGGGTTACAGGTGATTTTTTTTTGCCAGTATGCTTCCCTATATTTTACACGTTTCTTTTAATGTCAATGAATTAAACTGTAATCAGATAAAAGGTCTCATTTTGATTTATTTGGAAAAATAAATATTGCAGGCTCTAACTAAATGGGGATAACTGCAGACCACTCACTGGTATCCCTATTTAGTTTAGAGCCTGCAATACTTTTGTCTCTAGAGAGCAGTTCTGGCAGGGTATGGTTTCGATTTAGAGCCACAACTTTTTCACAAAGGAAGGCTTGTAGCTCTAGCTCCCTTCTTCTGGCACATCAGCATGTAAGAATTCTGACTCCTGTGTGGGACAAATGTACACAAGCATGGCTCTTAACTAAATATGTCTCTGCAGACTCTCTGTCTAGTAGCTAGCTAAAATTGTGAAGGAGGATTAGGGGCTGGAGGAAAATGGCAGAGGACCCTGGCTTTCATGCCATTAAAATCAGCTCAGGACGTCTTAGTACATGTGCAGTAAACTGCCTATTCCTCATTACTCCTACTTCCAACTCTAAGTTAAGTAAATTAAATGATGTATATAATATTGTGCAGGGGGAGAGGAAGGGAGAAAACAGAATGACAGAGGTGATATCAAGAGGGTAGTTTTACAGAAGACTAAAACTTACATCTGAATCTAAGAATACATTTTTAAAATGTGTTTAGAGAAAAGGCAGTATAATCTACAATGTCATCTTTAATATTAAAAAAGTCTCTCCTAGGAATAATTCTCACTTGAGGTTGATATAACACTGTCATTATGACCCATTTTTCTGCTTTAACTTATCCTGAAGGCTTACTTTAATTTTAGCATATAAAATCTGGGTCAAAGAACGAAGAGTTTGCTACTCAGGGCTTGTAATTTCTCTTCTGACTACCTAAAACTACTCAGAATTTTGAGATACAGAGATTCAAAAAATAATGAAGTTATCTTTATAATTTCTACTCCTTATTATAGAATGCTGATCTATTTCTGGAGAAGTCTTCTAAAACCAGAACTATTCAACTTAAAGACAGAATGATTCATTTTACTTTAAAGTATATGGACATATAAACAAAAATAAAATGACAGCCCTTTTTACACAATTATCTTTGCTGATCCTAAGAAATACCTTCTTTTGTCTGTCGCAGCCTTGTTTTAAATAAAGTATATTTCAATACCTTTCCATGTTGAGGGGACAAAAACGTTGACATATTAAAAAGAAGTATGCAACATTGAGGAAAAGTATCTCTTGGTCTAGATATCTAACACTATATGATCACCAAAGTACATTTTAAGCACTTACTAGTCTATGACTAGCTGCACTAGTCTGTAAATTGTCATATATGACTGTAATATGTCAGAATTACAGTATGTTAAGCAATAGAAAAAATGTAAGACCAAATGCCAATATAAATGTCTCTGTATTATCCTCATGTATGCATAAAAATGTGAGCTCATAGTGGGCACCTAAGAAAAAATTTTAATGTCTAATTTTTTTCCACGATGATCTCATTTATTCATGCAAAAATTTACATTGCTTTCAAAGGTATTTTATTAAATCTATTTACACATGAAGCTCTGCTATACAGAAAGTTAAACAATTTTGAGCATCCACCAGTCTGCAAAGAGTTTACTTCAATGGATTGCTTATCTCCTACTTTTAGTCAAAGTGAAAATACCTCTCACTTGAACAGGAGTGCAGAGGAGAAGCTGGATGATCAACATCTCTTAGATTTTGTGGAGCAACCGAACTGGGCCTCTTCATGCCTCCAGCAGTTCAGTTCAAACTGTAACTTTTCCAGGCCCCAAATAATCGATGCAACTTAGGCCACTAAAAGCATCTGGTGAGGGACTTACACTGCTAGGAAGCATCAAAAGGCAAACTAATGAGGAAAGACTCCAGCCTCGTAGAGCCGCACAGGGACTTAGGCAATTTACTCGTCACACTTCCATACACTCTGAAAGGAGCAGTCAGCGCCCTTGCTCATCAGATGAAGAGCAGCACAAGAGAACACTCAGCCGTGCGCACCTCGTTGTATTTTTAGTACACTGCACTGGTAGTAATTTTAAAAGCCCAGTTGTAGTTAGCTCTAAAAAGCCTCTTTTGGGGCTTCTCTGGTGGCGCAGTGGTTGGGAGTCCGCCTGCCGATGCAGGGGACGCGGGTTCGTGCCCCAGTCCGGGAGGATCCCACATGCAGCGGAGCGGCTGGGCCCGTGAGCCATGGCCGCTGAGCCTGCGCGTCCGGAGCCTGTGCTCCGCAACGGGAGAGGCCACAACGGTGAGAGGCCCGCGTACCACGAAAAGAAAAAAAAAGAAGAAAAAAAGCCTGTTTTGGGCAACACATTTCCTTTCCATTTATGTTCTTTGACTAATACCACAATTAATATGCATTCTTTGGCTGGAACACAAGACTAAAACAGAGCAAAGAGCGTAACTCAGGACTAGATGGTATCAGAGAGTGTGGAGGAGCGATTATTTGTAGATACTATAAGTTGATGGCGTTTTATAAAGATTTCAGGAGTAGAAGGAAGACGACTCTAATTAAAAGATCTGGGCCGTTCGATTGGACATGATCAGCAACAAAATAGCTCATCTCTTAGCTTGGAGATACAGGCCAATCATTTAACAGGCTGTTTCCCTGATCCCTGTCCGCAACCCCACCTGAAAGGGATGCTCTTGCTCAAAGCAGGCGCGAAGCTGCGCATCACAAGTTGACCAACTTTTCCACGTGGCTACGCGCGACCCGGGCGCCCTCTCCTCCCGCGCCACCTCCACGGATTGGCTTTCCCTGACATTTCTGCTGCGCCCTACACCGGGAAGTCTGTTTTGACATCTTTGTGGTCCTCATTTCTCAAGCTACAAGCACGGCCTTAGCTGACACCGGGAAGAGCCGGACAGAGCGCAAGCTCAACGGTGTCGGTCACCAGCCCCCGCCGAGGGTTAACAAAGACGGGCGACAGGCTCGGCGGTTTCGCGGGGAGGCTGCAGGCCGCCGCCGCGCACGGACCAGGCCTTGGCTGACATGTTTTGAAGTAGGCTCGGAGTTATGCCCCGGAGCAGGGTCCGCGGCCCGGGCGCCGCGCCGCGCCCCGCCCCGCGTTCCCGAGGAGCGGCGCGCGCGCACCCGGGGCCCCGCGCCCCACGGCCCGCCCCGCCGCCCGCCCACGTAGGCGACCCTCCCCGGCCCCGCCTACGGCCCGGAGCTCGGGCCCTCTGCCGTTACCTGCTGCCGGGGGCGGCTTCCCCCACACTCCACCCCGGGCTCCGGAGGCGGCTTGGCTCACGGCTCTCACATGAGGCCCCACGCCTTGCACTCCCGCCGCTCCGGCGCACCGCGCTCCACAGGCATCCGAGGCGCAGGTTCCGGGGCGGGCGCCAACGCGGCTCCGCCTTTGCGGCTCTCGCTGCCCAGGAGGAAGCCTCCCTTCTCAGTCCGGCGCCGTCCGCGTCCTTCTCCTAGGTTCTCTCGTCGCCGCGCGAGAGACGCCTTCAGCGAGCCGCAGCCACAGTGTAGGATCCCTGCGCCGCGGGCCAGACACCGAGTCCAAAATGGCGTCGGCACTCGCGGCCGCGCGCTTCCCCCGGCGCGTCTCCGCCGCGGCGCGGCCGCGGAGGGCGAGGCGGGGGCGGGAGGAGGCCGCGCCCACGTGGGAGCACGCGCCGCCCACCGCGGCCGTGGGCCTCAGTCGCCTGGTTCCGGCTGGAGGATCTGCAGCTTTCTTCCAGGAGACGTGACTGCGGCTTTTCGGGGTTTTTCGTCTTGAAACCGAAGGTGGGAGTGCTGGCGCCAGCTAGATGCCTGAGACTCTCTCCGGTGGAAAATGGAAGTTTAGGGAGGTGGAGCAGCGAGAAGAAAGAAGGGCGAGTCTCTGGAGCCGGCTGTAACCCAGCAGCTCGTTCGGGCCGAAGGATAAACTGCAGCTGCTGCAGCGGACACACCTCCGCGCGCGAGGCGGGAACTCCGTTGGCCACACCTGCGGCGCGTAACCCGAGGGGGTAAAATACAGCTTGTAATAATACACGCCATATAGACCATGACAGGTATAGCATAATAATATGCATCATGTATGCATAAGGTGTGTTTTAAAACTGCGGGGAATTAGAGCAGAATGGTGACAGTATTAACGCTGGGATTACAGGTGATTTTTTAAAAATCGCCTTTATGAAGTAGACTCCTGAAATTTGTAAGTTGCTTTCTGAAACACAGTGAGGAAAGTGTAAGGGAGTAGATGGCTATTTAAAAGAAAACTGTGGTGAAGCCTTTTTTAAGTAGAGGCATCTTTGTAACTGCTACCTGGTTAGCTTGTTTTAAAAGTTTGGATTTTGGAGATACTGGGTTTTCTTAAAGTTAGAACTGTCCTTATAGGTGCAAAATCATAACTTGAATCATGCATCTTCCCGCCCTCAAAAATAAAAAGAAAGTAATTTTTCATCCAAACATAGATGTCTTTTCAAGGATCTGACCCATGTGTAAGAGACTGGAAGGCAGTGAAGCCCAGGCAGCTCTCCACAAAACTGAGCTAGGAAGCCATGTGTAAAATGACAGCAAGATTCAACGCGGGAAGATTCCACTGTTCTTCGTTAGGGCCTGGCTCTCTGATCATCAGGTCACAAGGAACAAAGTCTCTAGCAACATAATAATGTGTACCTGCACTGCAACATTTTTTAGGTTCCTCCGTGACTGGATGCTGAAGGACAATAGGAAGACAGGCCATGATAATTATAAGAGGAAGAAAAAACAAGTCAAATACAAGCCCATTTATTGAAAGCTAGGTTAACAGAATAAATGATCAGCAAAACACATTAAACCAAATCAAACATAACTAGTATATATTACATCACATTAAAATTTTCACACTCTAATTATAGTCCCCTTTTCCTCATTACAGTCTATCCTCTCCCTAAAGAAGGCAAGCATGGGATCTTGGCACACCTTGCCTATCTAACGCTTCCTTTTCTTGTTATTGAAAGATTTTATTTTACATTTTTGAAAAAAGCAACTTGTGCTTATTTTAAAATCATTCAATACCTATTTAAGTTTACCCGTTGTGTTAGTCAGTATCAGTCTGGAGGGAAGGGAGAGGGTGCGGTGGAGTAGCGTGGTCCAACAGCGAAGAATATTTTGTTACCAACCCTGTTGGACAGGGTTGCCACAATTGCCAGTGCAGAGATTAAGAAAATTTTTCTTGCATGATGATGAAAATACCATATATATCAGTATTTGTGAAAAACATCTATGCTAACTCTTAGAGTGAAGTTCATAATTTTAAATATAGTTACTCAGAAACAAGTACAATTCAACAAAAGCCGAATATTTAACTCAATAAATCAAAAGAAAAAGCAACAGAAAAAATCCAAAGCATCAAGGATAGTATAATGTTGTTTACAAGATGGCTACCACCTATTCTTCCCTTGCTATGGTCAAATGCTGCTTCTTACATGAAGAGATAAAGTCCAGAGAATTCCCTGGCTGTCCCGTGGTTAGGACTCTGCGATTACACTGCAGAGGGTGTGGGCTCGATCCCTGGTTGGGGAACTAAGATCCTGCAAGGCACATGGCACGGCCAAAAAAAAAAAAAGGGGGGAGATGAAGTCCACTTCCCTTGCCCTTGAACATGGGCTTGCCCTGGCTGGTGATTTGTTTCACCAGTAGCGTGCGGCAGAAGTGACATTTTAAAACTTGAGGCTAAGTCTTAAGAAACCTTACAGCTTTTATTTGGGTCTCTTGGGTTGCTTACTCTTCAGACAGTGTGCCAGAAGAACCAGTCACCATGTCAGAAGAAGACAGAGCATCACAGTGCAATGCTCAGTGAACTCCAAGAGATAATAATATAAATACCTGTTTCAGTCCAGTTAGGCGTTAAGTGGTTTGTCATGCAGTAGTAGATAACTGGAAGAGAATTAAAAAAGACAAGAACAGGAATCAACAAAATAGGAAAAAAAATAAGATTATCAAAAACAAAAGCTGGTTCAAAGAAAAGTGAATAAAGTAGATACAACTCTAGTCAGATTGATTAGGAAAAAAAGTTGCAAATTAACAAAATACAGGGCTTCCCTGGTGGCGCAGTGGTTGAGAGTCCGCCTGCCGATGCAGGGGACACGGGTTCGTGCCCCGGTCTGGGACGATCCCACGTGCCGCGGAGCGGCTGGGCCCGTGAGCCATGGCCGCTGAGCCTGCGCGTATGGAGCCTGTGCTCCACGACGGGAGAGGCCAGAACAGTAAGAGGCCCGCGTACCGCCAAAAAAAATAAATAAAAATAACAAAATACAAAATTTTTTGAAGGGGGAACAAATATAGCCACCATAGTATTTAAAACAATAAAAGTATGTTGTAAATTATTATTAGCTAATAAAATTGAAAGCCTAGATAAAACAAGTAAAGTCCTAGAAAAATACAAAATGCCAAAATTGGCAGGAAGAAGTAGAGAATTTGAATAGATCAATAAACATTGATGTAATTGGCAAAGCCCTTTCCTCCCAAATAACCTTAGACCCGGAGGGAATTATATGTGAGCCCTACCAGACTCCCAAGTAAGAGTTAATCCTTTCTTCTACAAGTTGTTTGAGAAAAAGGTTGAAGAAGAAAAGCTGCCCAGGTCATTTTATGAAGCTAGTATAATCATCGCTCCCAAACCAAATATGGAAAAGAAAGGAAAACCTAAGCCCCATTTCTCTTATGAAAATAGGTGCAAAAATTCAAAACGAAATATTAGGTAATCAAATTCAACAGTGTACTACCAAAACCAAAAAATAAACAAAACAGGACAAAACAATGACAATAATACTCCAGAGCCCCCTTGACCTCTTTTTCCTTTATCACAGCACATTATCACCTCCTAGCATATTACATATTGTGTGTCTGTTATGTAATGTCCCAACGCGGATATAATAAGCACCATGAAAACATGAGTCTTAGTTTGGTTTGTTCGAAGATCCTAGGCTCCCGGAACAGTTCCCGGCTCGGTATGTGTTTCTCTGAAGCGTGAAAGAACATCATTACAGGATGGGGCTTCTGTTTGTATTACGTGGTGTAGTGTCCCGGATTTGAGCCATGTTGCAACTAAAATCCGTCGTGGGGAGTAGATGGGCAGATAGATGTTGCGGGAGAGGGAGACTCCCTAAAGGTAAATGGGAATAAGCAAGTTTGATTATGGACCAGAGGCTCCAAATCGTACAAGGTACCCTGTGCTTTTGTGATTCACCAATATCACAAGTCCCACAAGGAACGGGGAGCCCCCTCACAGAAAACAGGAAATCTGTTAATAGAACAGGAGAAAGAAACTGTAACTATCGTGGTCCTCCTCTTTGTCCTCCACTGTCTACAAGGTGCTTGGTGTGACAGAGGAGGAAAGGGACAAGGTCTGTGTCCTTCTATAGCTGTCTAAACGGATAACATCCACCAGTGAAACAGAAAACACTTGCACAGCGATGTATTAATAAGTTCCTAATAAGGTCGTATACAAGAGTGCTGAGGGCACGAGATGCAGAGTAGAATAGAGATAGATGGGCAGAGCTCATTCGTTGATCACGGTCAGTTTTGAATCGAATCTTGAAGAAAATAATGGAATTAGGCAGAAGAGAGGCAGGCAGTCTATCCAACCGCCCAGGGAAGCACAAGGCCACGATTTGGTAAGATGACAGAATCATAATTAGAAGGTCATTGTGTTCAACTACTGCCCAAGACTGAAATCTGTAGTGAACACTTAGTTGTCACCTAGTAGCTCTTTTGGGGAGAAGCCCCTCCCCATCTGCTTGGTTTTAGTAGTGGTTTCCTGTAGCACGTGAACCTAGGCCCTGTCCACAGTTGATTGGTCCAGAAATGGACATGTCATTCAAGTTAAGACAGTCCTCCCCGCTGGGAATTTGGAGTTAATACGGAAGGAAAGAGAGTAGTCCCTTCCTTGGGTGTTTGGACTGGGAACATACAGACACAGGAGTTATAGGTGGTCACTTTCTACCACATGGTCTGGAAAGCAGAGAAGGGTGGTCTGCAGTGAGAAGGAAGAAGAGCAGGATAGATGCAGAGAGAGGGCCTAGAGGAGAGATGAAACCACAGCCCGAGCGGTGGTGCTACTCTGTTCTCAAGACCCAGCGGTATCCCAGCGATTGCCTTTTTTTCTGGCTTGCTGAAGTTACTCTGCATTTGCTTTCTTTTGCTTGCAACCAAAACGCCTTACCAGTGCGAACGTGACCTGGAAAGGCTCCTCCTTGGTTCTTCAATGTTTCCTTTTAACTGAAGGGCGATCATGGAATTTGTTCCCGCTGTGTCCTGTGTCTGGGAGTGGGGCTAGGGGTGGCATCTCTCCGTGGCTGCCATTAACCAAGCATGATTCTGCCGAGTAACACACGGGTGGCGGCTGGGGGTACGCTCCTCTCGGTTGGAGTTCTAGGAAAATGAGTGGGCCTGACGACTGCCTCTTTTTGCAGGATTTCCTGCCTTCCAAGTGGGCAGCTCAGCCACAGATCTTGTATGAGAAAGATGCATGGAGTTCTCTTCTGAGGTCAGGTAACTCTCCGAGGAGCAGTTGAGTTGGGGAGGGACAGAACCTTTAGTGTTAACTTAGTCATCCCTTTGAATCACACAAGGGAGGGGCCTTGTAGATGTATGCTTTTATAAGGAAGATGCTCACAGGTTCTTTCCCACTCTTTGACCTCTTTTTCTCTTTCCCCAATTCCTCTCCTTTCTCTGAAGCTCTTTCCTTTCAGGTCCCCCAGTTTGGCGTTTCCCCACAAGAGGAGGAACTCGTGTTTCCTCAGGCCTTTCTGGGGGTCCTGCAAACTTGAGAGCCGTAAGCCTCCACTGCTCAGTCAAAGCTGCTCCAGAGTGGGATGGAGAAGGATATGCAAGCATGGACAAGTTACTGAATTTCTCTGTGCTTCGGTTTCCTCATCTGTAAAATGGAATAATAATAATGATAATAGGATAATGATAATGTCATTAATAATTATAAAATGGAATAATAATAATAATAATGTTATTATTATTATTTTATATCTACCACAGAGTTGCCATTAGAATTGAATGAGTTAACATACGTGAAGCACGTACGTCAGTCACAGGCACAGAGTCAACGCCCAGTGAGTGTTAGCTACGTTGCTCTTATCATCACCACTCCAACTCTGCAGATGAGGACACTCACGCCTCTGTGATGTCTTACCTCAGCAACCCCACTTCTCTCCTCTGAGTTACGCCAGCATACCTCTCCCTCTCAGGCAGATTAGCCCAATGAAACTACTTCATGTTAGGCTGTCTCTTGGAATTTTAACTCTATCTAGGGCTAGACTGTAGACTCCTCAAAGGAAAGAAGTCTGTTTTAAGAACCTGTGACAAGAACCTTTATCAACTCTTCCTGAGACTTCTCCAACCTGCTTCTTGTGTTACCTTCCTAAAGCCCCTGTCTCTTTCTCCAAAAAATCCAAAGATGTGTGATAAAATCCAAACAGTTGAGAAGGAGATTCTAGGCCAGGATAGTTCATTTAGAAATATATGCAAGCCATATACATATAACTTAAAATTTCTAGACTCCACATTTTAAAAAAGCTAAAAAGGAATAGGTGAAATTAATTTTAATATTAAATATTTTATTTAACTCAGTATATCCAAAATATCACCTGTTCAATATGTATGTAAGCAATTTAAAAAATTATTGAGATATCTTAAATACTTTGTCCTTTGATACCAGGTCTTTACAAAGCCTTGGGCTATTTAACCTCTGTGAGACTGGAATTGCCCCATCTGCAAAAGGAAAATAAGAGTTAATAGGTTTGTGGGAAGATGAAAATGTCATAATGCATGTGAAGCCCGTTGTGTTTGTTTCTTATTACCACAGACTTAGTGGCTTGAAATAACACAACTTTATTATTGCACAGTTCAGGGGGTCAGAAGTCCAAATGGGCTCAAATCAAGGTGATGGCAGAGCTGCATTCCTTCCGGAGGCTCTGCGTGAAAATGTTTCCTTGTCTTTTCCAGCTTCTAGAGGCTGCCTGCATTCCCTGGTTCCTGGCCCCTTCCTCCATCTTCAAAGCCAACAGTGTAGGGTCTTCAAGCCTCTATCTCTGAGCTCTGCTTCTGTCACCACATCTCCTTCCGTGACTTTGACCTTCTTGCCTCCTGTTTCCCATGTTAGGACTCTTGTGATCCCATGGAGCCCACCAGGTTAATCCAGGAAAATCTCCCCATCTCAAAGTCTGTACCCTTGATTACATCTGCAGAGTCCCTTTTACCATGTAAGGTGACATATTCACACCCGCTAGGGATTAGGATGTGGCCATATTTGGGGGGCTGTTACTCTGCCTACCACACCCAGGCATTACACAGAGATCGGCCACTGTAAGCCCTCAACAGATGCTCTCTCTTATTCTTAGAAAACTTTGATTATAGTTCTTAATAACATTGTGTTACTTACATGGTTCCGTATTTGTGTTCTGTGACCGTCTCATCCCTAGCGCCTGGCCCAGTGCTGCATGTATTTACTAACTTGTACAGTTCACTTATCAGGCAACTTCTGTGTGTAACGCATGGTTACTAAGCAAGTGGGAACACAGCTCCCCTCCTTGTGAGCATGTACTGTCAAGTGGAAACAGAGCAGGTGCTCAACTATTTATTAAATGAATTGATGAAGCAAAACAGCTTACTTCCACTTTGGAGGAACACACCAACACCTTAGTTTTCACCACACTCTCTCCCAGGAACGCCTTTTCCACTTGTGCCTCTTAAAACTTATCCATCCTGCAAGACTGGGCTGAAATACCGGCTTTGCTCCTTTTGAGGAAATGGACTTTGTAAGTCCTAACCGAACATGATTCTTGTCCTGCTTTGTTAACTAACATATTGTGAAGTTGATGGCCTTCTCTGTGTAACCATAGTTTATACAGTCACTTACTGGACACTCTCCTCTAACCTCGGCTTTGATTTTGTTTCATAATTTTTCTTCACTGTAACTCCCTCCAGTACTTCTTTTATAGCCTATGCACTTTTTTTCTTAGCTCCCTTATGTCACTTGTGAAATGAAGCAGCCATTAAGTCAGTCATTTAAAACGTTATTATCCTTCTGTTTCACTCAGCCAAGTCCTCTATGCCAAGATAAAGTTAGAAGTGCAAGAAATCTGTTGGGAGTGGTGCCTCTGGAGGCTCAAGGTGTGGGGAGCCTGAGGAGGCAAGGGAGCGTTCAGACTGCCTCGCAGGTTGGCATCCACCCAAGGACAGGGGGAAGGAGTGCTGGGCAGGAGAAGGCTCTGACTGCAGCACGGCTCCAAGGAACCTCTCTCGGCTGGGCTAGCCCGAGTCCTGGTGTACAGATGGCCCACAAAGGAGTGCTTCTTTGGGCAGCAACGGCCAGGCCCTGGTACCCTGCCGTACTGTGTCACTGGCCAGGGCTGCAGGGTGAGAGTGTGGCTTTGGATCAGACGCTGTGGCGGATCCCCTGGGGGGGCAGGTGCAGGCTGGCAGCTGACCCCCTGCCCACACCCGCCATGAAGGAGGTGGGCGCCGGGTCCCTCCCGATCTGCCCTGCACAGCCCTTGAGGCAAAGCCTGTCTTGTTCTTGCCCATACTACCCGTGTCCAGTTACCGTTTCATGAGTTACTTCTTTTCATGGGACCAGTTGGTAATGTAATAGTAAGAGCATGATGGGGTAGGAAGAACTTGGGTTTGAGACACAGAAAGATCTGGATTCACATCGCAGGTGTTTTCCAGCCAAATCTGTACTAGATCAGCTGGCATCTAATGCAAGTTCTTTAACTTCTTTAAGCAGCTGAAATGAGATTAAAGTCATCTGCTGAAATGAAATTAATAACATTTTACCTACTCAGTTGTCTGCCTAGCAGCTCTTTTGGGGGAAGCAACAGAGTTGCTGGGAGAATTAAATAAAATGCTTATAATTCAGTGGCAGCTGTTGAGGAGGCGTTGAATAAATGTTCTTCTCTCCTTTACTCTTCACTTTCCAATAATGCTTTACGTGGGATAAAGCACTTTTGTAAATGCTTCCTCAACTAATTTAGTTTAGGGATTATTATTCCAAGAAGCTGTGACCGAAAGGAATTAGTGGCTGACTCCAGGTCACACAGCCAAAACCGAGGCAGAATCAGGGCTTGAACCCAAGTCTCCAGGCTTCTGTTTCAGCACCGTTCATGGACTGTTGGCAGTTTTCAGGAAAACAAGAAGCGGTGGTTCCATCTGTCAGAAACACGTGTGGCTAGGTACTGGTGGAACTCAGTGACCAAGTGGCCGGGGAGAAATGTTGGGCTGAAAAATCTGAAAAAGAAGGTGAATAAGTAATCGTTGTATACGGGAAGTTAATAGTGAACTGTGTATATTTTTCAAATATGCTTACTGATGGAGTAAGGAGGTTTTAGACCTAAACAGACTGGCCCGAAAACTGCTTAAGCAAAATGGCTTTTTCCAGGCCTGAAAACATAACAGGAAAAGAGTTTGTTTCCAGATTCCCCAACATCTGCTCTCATGATTCTGCTGTTTCCTGCCTGGTATCCTGTACAGCATTTGAAACCTTTGTGCACAGTGTGCTTGAGCCAAACGTATGCCAAAGCCATCTATCTGCCTTCTGTGCTTTGTCAGAACGTATTTATTCATAAAATGCTTTTCTGGTTTCGAGATGCTTGGAATATGACTAAACATAGCTTCCTCATACACGAAGATAAGCTGGAGTCATTGTGAGAATGTTTTAGGACTTTGTTTTCATCCCTTCTATTACCAGCGTGTTCATTTGAGACGGCTCATGACTGTCAAGCCATCTCCATAGTTTCCCTTTCTTTTTCCTTCCCATTTACACACTGCAGCTCACACTTCTCAGGTGTCCACGATGCCTCCTATCTGCACGGCGTTCTCAAGGTTCGTTGCATCAATTTCATGAGTTAACTGTAAAAAACATCTACTAAAACACACAGTCTATAATAGATAAAGAAAAGACTCGTGATTCTGTTGATTGTTATACACATTGAAAAAGGTGCTGGTTAATAAGGTGGAGGTTGTTGAATTTCCTAAATATTTTCTTCTATCTTTTGCATATGTCTGTTTATGAATATCTATCTATCCATCTCTCCAGTGTTAAGATTCCAACATTGTACTTCACTACTACTCTTATTTTTCCCTAACAAACAGTTTTGAAGGTTATGATTGTGCTATGTTAGTAAATTTCTTTCCAAGGAAAATTGGATGGAGTTTTAGACCTTAGGTATTTAAATTTTGTTTCTCAAGCAATACCTTACACACTTGTTAGACTTTATCACTGTATAAAAATGTACAGTGGTTTATTGACATGTACATTCCAATATGTTTACAGCTGCAAGATAATGAGGCACACTCAGTATTGCACTTCATTAAAATTTCAGGCTCAAACTTAACCTAGAAGTTTAAATGAAACTGCATTTGTAATTTAGTAATTCTTATACAGGACAAACATTGATATCTTTATATACAGTGTGATACTTATTACATTTATATGCCATCCTAACACATTTTTTTTTAAATAACAGTCTAGGAAATAAACCAGAATATTCCTCTTTTTATCCCCACCCGTGATGCAATTGTACAAGATTACAAAAAGGCAGTATACAATAAACAATGATAATTTTTCTCTTTTGCTTGAAAGCCAGCATCATTCTTAGTCCATGGGCATGGCAATTCTTTGATATCAATAATCTATAAATGTCCAATGCTTCACAGGCCAATGACGATAATGGCCACATGCAAACACCTCACAAGTTTGATGTCTTGGTTCAAAAGAAGATAAACTGAAATAACGGGGAAACTTTCCATAGCAAGAATTATGTACATGGTATTTGGCATCCTTCTTGCACTGTGAATGGTTCATTTTCATGGATGTAAAAATGGTCCCGTCCTTATCCTGAGCAGAGTTTAAACTTCACCACATCCGCTTGGGGGGATGAAGGCAACTTTTCTCTCTGTAGACAAAGGAATCTGAGTGTTCTAAAAAGTGTGAGCATTTCTGCACACTCCACAACCCAGGGCAAACTCTTCTCCAGTGGGTGGATGCACAACATGGAGAGGACATTCAGTTCCTTCTAACTGTTTGCCTTTGGGGCCTGTATAAATTTTGAAAGAGGCAAAAAAATATAATTAAAACACACACACACATACAAACCTAATGTAAACATTAATCACCCATGAGTTACTTAGAGAAATAATGTGACTGTGGTTATGCAAATATAAAATTAAATATAAAATTAAAACATTATTTTCTTCTAACCACAAAAATAAAAACATTCACTATAAAAAATTCAACGTACCACATACATGCAACAGGAAGGGACAGGGTCCCTATCGCAGTCCAGAAGGATTATCTACTTCAACTTCTTAATCTGGACTCTTGTCCTCATCCATACAACATTGCCCCCTTTTCCCTCCCTTCATTCGCTGACCTCCAGCTCACCACCCTCCTCCTGCTCATGGTGGCTCACGTCTCTATTCTGGCCATTTTCCTAAACACTCTAGCCTCACATTATTCTCATCTTGCTTCTTTAAAGCTTTTTGAAAAGTCCTAAAGTACTTCTACTGTAAAGGAAGTAGAGGAAGAATAGTATAACAAATTTTACTTGAGATGAGCAAATAGAAAAGAGTAGCCGTACTTAAAAAAAAAAAAAACCTATGTATCTTAGTATCCTTGCTTTTTTTTTTTTTTGCGGTACGCGGGCCTCTCACTGTGTGGCCTCTCCCGTTGCGGAGCACAGGCTCCGGACGCGCAGGCTCAGCGGCCATGGCTCACGGGCCCAGCCACTCCGCGGTATGTGGGATCTTCCCGGACCGGGGCACGAACCCGTGTCCCCTGCATCGGCAGGCGGATTCTCAACCACCGCGCCACCAGGGAAGCCCTATCCTTGTTTTTGAATAGATAATACATTTCACACGGTTTAAAAATCAAAATATTTTTTAAAATTACATACAAAAAGAAGTCACCTTCCCCCCATTTTTATCCGATTTTTCCCTGTTTTCCCCAATAGTTAATCAGTTGTATTAGTTTCTTGTCAATCTCCCCAGTGTTTTATTTTAAATGCATATGAGTATATATACTCATTTCCCCCTTTCTTACAAAGGGCGTCATACTATACACACTGTTCAGTAACTTGATTTTTCATTTAACAGTATCTGCTATAGATCTTTCCATATTGGTACACAGAAACTCCATCCTCAGTCACCTTCCTTTTTTAATAGTGTGTAGTACTGAGTGTTTAACCAGCCTCTTACTGGATACTCGCATTGTTTACAAACTTGTATTATTATAAACAATGATGCGATGAATAATCTTCATACCTGCTCTTTTTTATCTTTCTCACACATGTGGGTATATCCCCAGAAGTGGGGCTGTTGAAGGGTGGGCATATTGGCAGTTTTGAGAGGCACCACAGGGTTCTGCCGTGTGCACTCTGCTCAGCAATGGATGAGACTGTGTGGTTCCCAGCTTTAACACCGTTGTACACTGTGGTGTATGTGCTCTTGCCTGTATTCCCACTCGCTTCAGATCTGCCTCTTCTGCGGTCACATTGACCTCTCCTTCCACTCTTCTCACTTCTGTTAAGCCTGGTATTCCACCCCACTGGGATCACCAGCCTCGTGACCTCTTCCAGTTTTCTGTCTCTTTTTGGTTTCATGTGCACTTGCTCTCAGCCTGACCTCCACAGACAACCATCCCTCCTGCATTCTCAGTGGCTTCTTGAATCCCCTTGGCTTTCTGATGCTCACTACGCTGCCCCTTCCCGGCCATTCTGGATCAAATCACTTGTCCATTTTATGGGACTGGTTCCAGGCTTCTTAAAAAATATCATAGCTGCTCACAATAAAGGCAGATGTGTGAGCAAAAAAAAACCCAACAACAACAACAAACAAACAAACAAAAAAACCCCAAAAACCAAAACCCACAAAATCCTTTTAAAGGGCTCTATTATCAATGTATAATTTCAAACCTCTCATGGCCCTTTAGTGCTGAGCAGCAATCCCTCTACTAATCCTCAGCTGACTTCCTCTCAGTCCCCACACAATTGCTTCTTACAGCTTTGAGCCCCTCACTCATGATGGTCATCTTACTTTTTACTCCACTCAGAAAGTCAGAAGCCTACAAGGGCCAAGGAATTCCCTTTGTTTCTTCAGGATAGTTTGAACTGGGTTTCTGCCACTTGAAACAAAATGTTCTCATGTGATCATTAAATAAAACGAGACACCATATACATTATAACCATATTTATAAACATTAAAAGCATACCTGCAGGACAGTGTGGTAGCTCTTCCTTAGGAATGCTAGTCATTCTCTGAAAATCATCATGACAGGCATTACAAAAATGCGTTGTTCCAAAACAGAAAAAGACTGCCACTGAACAGCAGTAGCGACATTTATATTCCAAAAAGTCTGTGCCATGTTTCGGACACATCTACAGCAAAAGAAAATAAATACAAGATTATGGCGAGTCTATTTCAACTATACTTAAGAAAACCATACACATAACTCAGTGATTCATATTTTGAGAGTACGCACAGCTCTCAAAACTGGCTGAAAAACTGATGATATACACATTAAAATATATATTTTTTTTCCATATTAAAATATTGAATAAATGTGTGGCTTGGCCCAAAAGGTTTGGACCAAGCCCCAAGTTTAAATCCTAGCTCCATAATAAACAATATTATTTAATAAGCTAGCCGTTTAATTTCCTTGTGAATGTTTCTTGGTCAGCCAAATTGAAAAATTAATAATATTTCTTCTATCTCTCAATCATAGATGCATTGTTAAGATTTCACTGAAGACGGGAAAACCTAAAAGTGTGACTGCAGGTTTAAGAAAATGAAATAAGTAAATTTATTACTTGTTGAAATATGGTGATTATCTTATGGGAGACAAAATTATAAAATGCAAATACCATCCAAAAGAAATAATATATACAAAATGATCTGGAAAGTTATACACTGCCCTACAAACATCAGAAAGCACTGGGGAAAAAACGTACTATACTGTCCCCATCATATTCGTTATATTATTATTTTAAAAACGTAGAAGTTTAACATTTCTAAACTGTCCTTTCTAATAAAATATTCTGCCAACCTGAGCCCTGGACACATCAGAACAGGCACCGCAAATGAGCTCTCTGGGATCATAATCATCTCCCTGTCCAGCCTCAGCATCGCAGCGAGCTTCGCCACCGAAATACGCCTAAGGAAGGAATGCAATCAGATCACAGCAGGAAACAGAAAACTCTGCCATGGGAGGTTCAGTGTGGGTGCAATGGAAGTGAGATCGAGAGGTCTCAGGAAATACTATTGTCTATTGACATTCCCTTGTAATGCCAAGTGGATATCCATATTGCTACCTGTAAGAAATAGATCAGCGTATGAAATAAAGCTACTTCAGTTCTGGAATGGATTCATACTTACAGTAGAAAGTTCAAACACTGTACTGTCAAAGCAAAATGACAAAAGAATGTATAATATTCCAAATAAATACCAAGAATAGGATATTAAGTAGTAAAGAGAAGCTATGATTTTCCAGGGCAAAGTCTGAATAGTTTTTCTCTTTTTGAAATATTAAATAACATATTCCCTTCTACTACTCTAAAAAATGCCTAAAATAAATATTAGTATAAAATTATAATCCTGAGGCTAATGGGAAAGAAAAATAATCAATTTTGATCATATAAAAATGTTTAAAAAGGAAAGGCAAATTTGGATATTCTGTTCAGGACATTGCTCATACTTACAGAGCTACACTACATGTAGGAACTCAACAGTATCTAATACAGATACTTGAATATATGAAGTTATCGTCATGGGTAATTCCTCTCTATTTGCTCTGGGCACAAAATAAATTAGACCAATTATAACTGGGGCATTCTGCATATATAACGTCTCATAGCCAAAAAAACTATATCCATGATTGGGTATAAGTAAGATGAGTCAATAGAAATCTATTATTTGTACTGGAAAAACAAGCTGAAAGACAGGCTTCATTGATAAAGAGGCTATAAATGGTCATCCACCAGCTAAATCAGGCCTCAGAAGTATTTCATTTGTCCTGGGGGCCTATTCCAGCTGTTTGACTTTTCTAGATTCCCTGCATGGCTTCCTGGACATCTGACTGTCATCTGTGTGGTAGCGCAGTATTCATTTATGAGGTTCAGTACATTAAACACACAGAAATAGTATTTTATTATTTGTAACAATTCCAGTTTCACAAATTGTACACCACTGGTCTTTCCTTGGGTGTGTGTATTTGTCTGCCTTTCTGGCTACCATCTATCTATTTAGCCTTCCATTCATTATCTGTATTTTCTTTCTGTTACTTTGGGGGACTATGCGTCTTCCATATATTGATTCCTTCATTTATTCATTCTCCAATTAACTTAGTGTCTAATAAGTGCCAAGTACTAGAGATAGAGAACTTAAGAAACATAGTCTTCGTCCTCATGGAACTTATCAAGGGGGACAGAGAGACATGTGAACCAGTCACCGTTAACACAGAACAATAAGCGCTTAGACAGACGTATGTGAGACGTCAAAATGGCGTGGCGGTGGTGGGGAGGTCGTGGCACGCTGCAGAGGTTGGCGAAACTGGAGTCGAATCCGGAAGTGTGATTGCACAGATCTGGCCATGCCTACGAGCGTGTGCGTGTGTGTGGGTGGCAAGTGAGAGTAAGATGCAGAGTAGGAGGCAGAGAAGAGCACTCCATGGACAGAAGAGCCCGGGCGACGGCGTGGAGGTGTGGGTGAGTGAGCCAACACGGCCCAGTTTGGGGCACTGCAAGTTGTTCGGTGTTCTGTTGCGCGGGGCACAAGTGGTGACATGCTGGGAGATGAGACTAGAGAGGTGGAGGGGCCACAGGATTAGAAGCTCAACAGTGACACGATCAGATCTGGGATCTAGAAATGTTCATCTGCTAGTGGAATTGTGAGTGTAAATGTAAAGCATGGAATGGAGAGGTTAAGAAGGGCTCCACACAAGGAGCCCAGTAAGAAGGCTACTAATAATTACCAAAGAAAATGATTAGGGTTGCTAAAGATATAATAATAGAAAGAAAAAAGAACTCAAGAGAGATTTGGAGGCAGAATTGACTTTGTTCGTTTGTTAATACAGACTGGAGATTGAGAGAGTCAGAAGTATCTCTGAGAAATCTAAATGTCTGGTAGACAGTTGGGTATTTGTATCCAAATCTCAAAAATTTTGGAGGGTCAGAAGAATACAGGTGGTAGGCAAAGGCATGGGAATACAGGTATGATCAGGCAAGAACGGAGGGCTGGGGAAACAAATATGTAGGGAGTAGATGAATAAAAAGGAACTCTGTGAGGGGGTTAAAGACAAGTGACCAGAAAGGAAGGAAGATACCAAAGAGACTCTTGCCCTGGGAGCCAAGGAGGTAAGAATTTTAAGAAGGGAATGGTCAAAAGAGTTCAGCAAAAGAAGTTTATTCCAGAGCCAAATGGATTTGGAAAACAAGAGGGGATTGCTGATGGAAAATAGCTTGTGTAGAGAAACACCTCATGTTTGTTTTAGAAATAGTCTGTATATGTTAAAAAAAAAAAGCCCCAAAACAAACTAAGAAAATAAATTCTACTTGAAGCACAGCACCAAACTTTCTCATTTTTAACTTTAGACTTAAAACATACAAATAATTAGACATCACTACACTATTCAACTTCTTAACCACACAGGTAATCTTAATAACTCGTAGTATGATTAACAGCATACCTTTCTGCATTTGTAGCAGACATAATATGCATATCTATTCATGGCATAGCCAGCGGGGTCATTATAAAATCTCACACCAGGGGTTGTGATAGCTTCGCTCTTATGCAGACCTTCATATTCCAATCTCATTAGGGCTTTTCTTCTGACATCCTCATACAGCTCTTTTATAGGATCAAGCAGGTCTTTTAACACGATATGGTTTATTTTGTTCTGAAATTTTGAAAAATGAACGTTCTTTATTTAACAGAATCATTTATTTATTAATTTAACACCGAAGTGCCAAACACCATACTAGGACAGGAGATAACCAAACATTTCCTAAATAAAATGCCATTTAAAAATAATCCTGTGAAGTCCTAACAAGCCTATAGTTTCCCAAGAGCAGGGAAAGTGGCGGCAAGTGGGGCACAGAACACGAAAATTCCATTTGATTAGCTTCATATTCCTGAGTATGAAATATATCTCCTGCTGCCTTAGCTGTTCCGGGAATGAAAGGCTACCCTGCTGCCACAAATATCCCTCTGTGTGTGTTTTGGTTCCTTGGCCGTGGGGCAGAGTGTTAGATAATAGAAATGAACAAGTAGTATTTTCTATATCACTTTCATCTATCATTTCCTGAATGTGACTTTTCTTTGTGGCAACAAATGAGCAGGGAGAGAAAATCCTATCATCGTTTTGAATATTGCTCAGTCTAAGCAATGACTGTGCTAAGTCCATGTTATGCCCTAAACACCAGTCTGGCAGTACATTCTTAAACAAAAGTTTTTTGTTAAACATTATTAGCTTGCCAAAATAACCTGCTACTTTGGTTACTATCTTTGCAGAGATGTGTCAAAATGTCAAGAATTTTCTCCTTATTTTACCTGAGCTCTAAAGAATCTGTCCTAATGGCACTTTAAAAAGTTCAGGTTTCACTCTTTCACAGCAGGTATCAGTACCTACAAGCACCACAGGCTCATTCTTCTTTTTGGTAGTCACCCACTGACAAGTCACATGGCCTGAACTCTCAGGGGGTCTGAAAGCAGTGATGCGTGCCCTTCAATGCACGGTGATATCTAAATGAATTTTCTGATGCAATAGTTTAATCAGCTTTTAATGGACAATTAATGTCTTGAAATGTAGTATAATAGATAGAAAGATCTTATTCTCAGGTACTACCTGGGTGAAGAGAGCAGAAACTGATGGGGGCTGGTGGTACAAAGTAGACTAAGAAGGACACTGAGAGATGCTGCCATGTTTATTTTGAAAGATGAAAGATGAAGACAAAGATGAAAATTAATAGAAAGCAGATAATTTCTGATTCTTTCCATACCTTGCAAATGGGACAAGATATAAATCCAAATGTTATCCTTGGACCAAGCCATCTGTTTTCCAAAACTCGTCGACAGCACTGTAAGTGGAATATGTGACTACAATCCAGCTTAAATAAAGAAAAGAGAAGGATATAAGCAAATGTAGTAACAATGCACACGAGTAACTGGCAGATTAGTCAATGTAAGGTGCTACTTAGGGCAGGTAAGAGAAAAATCTAGAAATTCAGTACACTGAAACTTCGGCACTTCTCTATTATTCACGTGACATTATGAACTAGATCTTCAGCTTCTCCCAATTTTTACCATTCATGTATTAACGCCACCTTATAGAGAGTAAGCTGGGCTAGGGAGAAATGTGAACTTATTCAATTTTGTATCTCACAGGAAGAAGAGGAAACTACTGATTTAAAGATTTAAAATTTATTTTTGAGAATATTTATTGTCTTGGAATCACAAGAACTGGAAATATAAACAAACAACCAGTAAATGTTAAAAAAAACTTATTTAGCAAATTGTAACTTCTATAATGTTACTAACATTATAGATATATGTATATATATTATATAGAGATATATGTAGCATCATGCATAGATCAATTACATAATGGTTTAAAAGGCCATGCTGGATTCTGGAAATTAAGAAGAGAGAAGCTACTGGATAATCTAATTATTTTTTTTCTCCCTCATGAACATTTTATACATTCAGTTGATTATACGGGCTCACACAAATCACAGATTAAAGCTCACTGCACAAAATGGAGACAGAACATAAAGAGAGAGCATTTGCTCTGTAATAAACTAGTGGATATCAGTGGGATATCTTCTCCCAATGGTATAAGAAAGATTCAGTCGTTTGTTTATTTGACATGTATATTTATATTTCCTATTGAAAAATCTAGGCACACTTAACACGTTAAACGCAGAGACAACCTGAATGGCCGGTGCTGCGGAGAGCGCTTCTGTGAAACAGATCATGCACATGTCGTCAGCATCCTGCTTCAGGGTCGCGGCATTTTTATCACAGCCGTGTAGACAGGGCAGGCAGCGCTCTTCGTTTTTAACACCTCCGCATGGATGGCCACAAGGATGCGTCTTGCTACAGGCTATCTTAGCATACTCCTGTTAAAGATGAATTACAACGGCACAGAAAATATCAAAAAAGGCACCCATCCTGGTAATTACATCCATTATATTAATTTTCCAAGATACTTTCCCACGGGAAATAGATATAAGGCTAAGTAACCACAAAGTAAAGTTATTTTTATTCTTTGTTTGCATGTAACTCAGGATTATTAACAAAGTCTAATGTGATTTTAAAAAATTTCATTCCACATAAAGGGAATGCTGATTAAAAAGTGAGCTGCAATTTTAATCTATTTGTTATCATGCATAGCCGTGAAGCAAAAAAAATTCCTGACATATAATCATCCAATAGCCACCTACCTCTCACCAAAATGGGGATTAAAAAACATACAGGTATCCTTCACTGTCTGGACACTATCCAAATTCTTGTTAACTAAATTGAGGAATCAAAAGTATTTGGATAGCATGGAATGTATACAGATGTTCATGCATAAACAACTTTAAGGAAACAAGTGAATAAAATGTGTAAGAAGCAAAGGAAAGGCAGCCCATAGATTTTTATCTGCTTCTAGCACAGAAGTAAATGTTAAATATATATGATGGTGGTAGTTGGGAAACACACAAAAGAGAATGATTTGGGTTTGAGAGCTTTAACTGATCCATTCTCCAGCTGTGACAAAGCACTTAACTCTTGACATGGGTAATACACTAATTTAGAAAACGATGCTGAGCTCAGCCTATTTATGTGAAGTGAAGGTGTCATGAGGGAACACATGCTATTCCTTACATGACGGCCTAACTAACTATACACACACCTGGCAATCTGCATCCGAACAAACACTGCCAACAGCAGACAACTCTGTCCCACTCCTAGAGCCACAGAAACGGCACGCTTCCGAGCTACTTGTGGTGGGTTTACCTAGGTTCAAGCAGAAAAGGAAAATACTCCGTAAGTATATGTTTTCTACATATTTTAATATAACTAACTGAAGAAAACAAACCAGGCAAGCAGGGATATGTATCAGTTGCTATCACTGAGAAATCAGCCTGGCAGTTTTGCAGCTGAAGGGTTGTAAGCTGCCCTAATTATAAAGTAAATAATCACATACAAAAAGGGATAAGAGACTAAAGAGCTACCTGAAGCCAAATAAATTATTAACTGATTTATTTATACTTCTTCAGTACACAGAAACAGACTAGGCTTCTAGTCAAGACAGCAGGTCGAGCAGCTATGGTAAACCCCCTCATTACAAAACCACAATGCCAGACAAAATATAACAACAAAAATTAAATAAAGATACATAGAAGAAAAGGAAATCATTAGGTACCTTTCCCAATGACAACATTACAAGGTATAGGAGAAAACCTATTCACCAGAGAATATGAAACGTGAATAACAGAAGAATTCCCACCCAAGGAACTAAAGATAATAGAAAAATTTGAAAAGAAATTTAAATATGTTTGAAATAGTTAAAGGAGGAATGGAATCAATAAAACAGAACAAAAGGAAAAAGAACAAGATTTGAAAAATACAGACCAAGCTCATTTTAAAACACAGGTACAAAATTCTAAATATGATAAGTGAACTTAGCAATATTTACAGAAAATGTTTTTTAAAAAGGATAGTTTAGGTCATAAATACAATGATGGTTCAAACACTAGAACATTCATTAATGTAATATGGTATGGAGGGAAAATAGGAGAAAAATAAATCAGCTATGAGAAAAGACCATGCTCTTGTAGCATGAAAAGTTATTCATATTTAAATTTGTCAGGTTTACATCTAACACCAAAATCAGAAAATTGTGTCAGATAAATGGCAGACTACAGAGGTGCTGAAAATTGAGAATCTGTAAGATGCAATGTATCTTTAAGCAGGGAATACACCAGACTTTAGAAAAAAATCAAAATGAAAAATGCATATTTTGGAGATAAAATGACTTGCCCGAGGTCACACAGCTAGTTCATGGCAAACCAACTTTCCTGACTTTTAATCTAATGTTCTACAACAGAACACTGAACACTGTCTAGTAAATATAAAAATACAGACAGTGATCAATGATCAATGATCACTTGATAGAAAACATTCAAAATTATTCACATTAAATAATTAAATTAAACTAACATCTAGTTTAATCGTAATCAGTAAGGATGGTTCAATCTAGTTGTCAGGCACGGTTCAATCTTAAATCCTTTTACCTGTGTGTTCTCGGAATTCCACCATTGCCTTCATGGTTTTGGAATCTGCTAGTGCCATCAACCAGAACAATTTGGTTCTACCACAACCTTCATGAAGGTCAACCTTTATAGCTTCTTCTTCTTCTTTGAAGACCTATTGTATCATTAAAGAAAAGGGGAAAATATATCACTCTGAAAGAAGTATAAATTTTAATTATTCAATAATGAAAATGGCTTTTATTTATTAAGCACTCTAAGAAATTCCAGGTATTTCTAGTCTTCTCTTTAATCTTCACAACAGCCCCATTTTTATAAATGTGGAAACCAAGTCTCAGAGGTTAAACAACGTGCTTGATTTACACAGCTGGTAAATGAGACAGCTGGGAACTCCACCAAGGTTTTTGATTCCAAGGTTCATTTTTCTCCCATTACACCAAGTCTCCTTCCCACATTTATTTCTTACTGAATGTCTTTTATGTTACAGATACTATTCTGCATGTAAATGCAGAAATCTTCACCTGTCTTTGATGAGTTTTGGTTCGCCGATGAAGATGAAGGAATCTGTCACAGTCAGTACATAAGTTTCCACATATGTTGCACAAAATGATTGCTGCAGTTTCACCATCATCATGGTTATCACACATAGGCTAGAACAGGACATTTCCATACGTTACAAAAGATTAACAAGAAAGTCTTAAATACTCATACAAATTGAATGTGATTTATTTACAACAGGAACAGACTGTTACTCTGAACTCGAATAAGAATTTAGAATCTGAACATTAAACAGAATTATGGCAAGTGTACTTAACTATAAAAAGCCCTCGGGCTTCCCTGGTGGTGGCGCAGTGGTTAAGAGTCCACCTGCCGATGCAGGGGACACGGGTTCGAGCCCCAGTCCGGGAAGATCCCACATGCTGCAGAGCAACTAAGCCCGCGTGCCACACAACTACTGAAGCCCGCGCACCTAGGGCCCGTGCTCCGCAACAAGAGAAGCCACCGCCACGAGAAGCCTGTGCACCGCAACGAAGACCCAACGCAGCCAAAAATAAATAAATAAACAAAATAAAATAAATTTATACATATTAAAAAAAAGGCCTCAACATCCCCAAATCAATGATTAATATGCTATGGGCATTCAATGATTAACAAAATAAACGTATACTTTTCTTAGCGACTTAAGAAAATTTCTCCCACTATATTCAAACATTCTGTATGCTAAATGAGTAAATAATGCATTTTTGAAACTTGGATGTTAAAAAGAAAATGTTGAAAGGTCCTGTATAAAGTTTTTCCTTCCAGTGAAGCGAGGGATACTTATCAAACCCACTTTAAGTACATCTGTGAATAAACGGTATATCATGTTGTTCTCTTACTACTTTATTTCCTTCTTATCATAAAACCAATTACATTTTAGTACAAAATCTAGATATAGAATCAGAGTCTGGCTAAAACCAAACTTTGATATGATGCAAACATGACTCAGAGAAGAAAGGAACAGTTTTTTAATGTAATTAAACCCCCTCATATACTATGAAGAGGGAAACCTAAGTGAAATAGACTTGTGAGATGAACTTGGGCAGTGTGACACAATTTTTCAAGAGTTCCACTAACTGTGTATTTTGACACGTAGAGTCCTTTTTCTTTTTAAAGCTAAGCCAAAGTTTACTGTAAAGAAAAACAAGCTAAATTTTTATACAGTAACTCTGATCTTACCATTTGTTTTTGTTGCCCATCCTTTCCCATCCATCTCCCTGAGGAGAGGCGATCCACGTGGTCCTGGTCGAGAACACACAGCGACGCCAGAGCAAGCCAGAGCTGCCGAAGGGAAAGGCTGTTACACTACAGAGCGTGGGGTTACGCCTTACAGAGCACCCACCGCCACAGCTCAGTGAAGGCTAGCTGGACTTGAAAAGACGTAGACCCCCAGTGGCACTCAAGTCTTCCTGGTGTGGTACCGGGCACCCACGCCCTCTACTGTGTGTGCCAGGCACACAGTAGGCACTCAAATACATACTGAGTAAATGACTGTTGCTCTGATAAACCATTCTGTTATCTACCTGACATATAAAATTAACCTTTATTATTCTGATATGTAAACAACATATCAATACATAAATTTACATATTTAATATACCAATGCCTTCTACACATTTTCCATCTAATATCTGCCTGAGGCATTAAATTCCAAGGAAATCTCTATGCCTCTAACAGTCTAGCACTATGCTGGGTACACTCTGTCAGAAATAAGTGAACGTCTTAAAAGTGTTAGAAAATTGCCCACAAAAATATTTTAAAACTTTCTGAGGCTTAAAGAGCAAGCTTCATTTTTACATAGAATAATATATTTCTTCATTACTGAAAAACAGAAAATAATACTTAACTGTCTCAACTCTGAGAAGTGCATGAGAGTATCATGGACATGAAGAGTAAGGGGGAAATAAAAAAAGAAAAGAGAAGCCAGAAGAAAATTAAAGTTATGCAAGGAGGAAGGGGAGAGCCGACTGCAGAATCAGTGCAGCATATACGCGGTGGGAAAGGGTGGCTGTCAGAGCAGCGGCTTCAGAGTCACACTCACTGGCAACATGGCATAAACTGGCTTTTTCTGCCCAAGGGAGATAAAATGTATCTTCTTTTTCAGACTTCTGAGGATTAACTTAAGCGATTTCTACCAGCTTTGACTTCTTCCTAGTGTTGTCACAACTGCCCTGCTTCAAGGAGATCTCAAATCTCTTTTGGAAGTATATGGGACATAAAATTTGGTAGGTTAAAATTTACAATAGATTGCATCTCATCTGAAGGATGAAATCTCACTTCCTAAGAGATTCTGCCCCATCGTGCCCTGGGCACACACGTTCTGCTTTTGAAAAGGCAGGCCTACACATTCAGTAAGTAGGCTATAGGACTCTATTTTAGGACAACCTGAGTTATTACAGAAGGAGTAGGCTGGGGCCTTGTCTTGAAAGGACCTTCAGTCTATCACAACGTCATGCTGACACTAAAATTAACAGTACATACATCATTAGAAAGACAGCACAGTGACATATAGGTAATTTAGCCTTTTTAAATGAGTACATCCTTAGCTCCCTAAATAATAACAAAAACAAGTGATAAAGAACACATAACAGTGAACATTAAAAATAACCAGGCTTAGCTTATAATTCAAAAAAGCCCTTCATACTTTTTCAATAAATACAATATTTGGTAAGAAAATAAAGTGAGGTGGGTAGGGGAGGGATGGATTGGGAGTTTGGGATTAGCAGATACAAACTATTATACAGAGAACTGACAAACAACAAGGTCCTACTGTATAGCACAGGGAACTACATTCAATGTCCTGGGATGAACCATAATGGAAAAGAATATGAAAAAGAATGTATATATATATATATATATATATATAGATAGATAGATAGATAGATAACTGAATCACTTTGCTGTACAATAGGAATTAACACAACATTATAAATCAACTATACTTCAATAAAATACATTTTTTAGAAAAGTAAATTAAGCTGGCTTATTGATTTAAATCTGTTCAACTCTATTACTGAAAAAGAACATGCAACAATAGAGACCAAATGAAAGGAAACCTACCCTCGTTGTTGCAATACATCTCACTGGAGACCTAAATTCTTCCTCCATCTTGGTCAAGGCAATGATGGTTTCTGCAATGGCATTTTTTGTCACTCGGGACCACGCTTCTGACAAATGACCCTAATGAGCAGGACAGAATAATTTAATAAACAACCGGAGAGGTATAATCAAAGGAGCAGATTCTGTTCTCTGAACCTCTCTCACCAGAAAGGAAAATTTATTTGCTAGTGGAATCTTAGATCAAGGGGCATACTTTAATATAAAAATCCTTCACAACTATATGAACAATTCAACTTCTACTTACTATTTTGATGATTCAAAAGAAAAGTAAATAAAAATTTAAGTTCTCAATACTCTTCTCTTACAGAGTTCAAGGGCACTTCATCTTACATGTAGATAAAAACATAACAGATACTAGGCTGTCTATGACAGAGAAATTCTGATCATGAAACCCTGTTATTTAACACGGAGCTCATACAGCTAAGCTAAGTGCTTTAGAAGAGTATTACTGGAACCTGAGAGCATAAATGGATTCAAATTACAATTACCTTAATTTGCTAACTTGATTTTCACTGAACACCAACATGTTACCCCTAGAGAATTTCAGTGTTCCTAAACATCTTTCATAAATATTTTCATCCAATGAACATACTCAGAAAGCCTATTTGAGAATGGAAAAAATTCTCCATTTCTCTGATTGAGGAAATGTCCACACTGTTGGGAAAAGTGACAGAACTTCCTATTTCCCCAGAATATCCTTACTCGTCTCATATCCACACGCTATCAGTCTTTAAAGGGGCAGTTCAAATTCCAATTCCTCCTCTTCCAAAATGCTTGCCGTCTACTCTACCTCTCAGGAACCTATCATCCACAGTGTCCTGACCTCCTCGGGCTGAACTCCTGGAAATACAATGGAATGTGAGGAAACTAACATGGAGCAACCAGTGAGAGCCAGGCACTCTGAGAAGTAATTCCCTTTCCTCTGCACTCTGGGATCTCCCTGCAAAAGCAACACCTAAAGACAGCAGAACAGGACGTTTATAAACAGTGAGAACTAAAAGACAGCGAGAAACCTTTGCTCTGAAAAGCGCTTTTTTTCCTTTAGGCTCTTGGGCTCAGGCGGTTTTTTCAGGGTTCAAAGAGTATACTTTTTCTTTTTTTAAGTTTTAAAGTCTTGGAAGACTTATGTAATAATTCTCAAATAAATTAATTGGGAAGCTTGAAATGAATGAAGATAGTTTACACAAAGGGCAAATTTATCACCGGCTGGAAAGAAAAATCGTCCGATAGTGAACCTACTAAATGGACCTTGTAAGCAAAGCAAAATAACACGAACATTCTCCTATCAATTCAGCAGAATGATTACGCTACTCGTTTTGTTAATCAGGTTTCTACTGTACTTCACTGACATAACGATCAGGAGGATGGGAACTTACTGCCGCCATATCCTTAACAAGTTTAATGATGATCTCTGAGATCTGGGTAGGAGTTGAGCCTTTCATCCACCAATGACTCTCACCTCGTCGGATATAACTACAAGAAAAGTCAGCGTTTGTAAAGCAATCAGTGAGAGTTACAAATGAATAAGATGAAAACTGTTATTTCAGCATGCAGCATTTTAATTTTTAAAATGATTCAACCAGTCAGGATATTTTAAAAGAAAATTAATGACATTATTCATAATCCATCTCTTCAACCCCAAGGGAGTAGCTATTCTGATATGTGTTCCCTTTCAAATATTTCACTGTTTACATATTATTTCTGTATGCATCTTTTAGAACAGTACTATTCAAACTATATCAACAGAACACAAACTATTTGTTACCAGGCCACATAAAGGTAAGAGCTTGCAGCAGAATATGTCAACTATATCACTGAGCATACAGCAAGTCCCCTACATACAAGCCTTCAAGTGACAAACTTTGAAAGGTGCAAACGTGCATCTGGTTCCAGCAAGGAACCAGAACCTGTGCCATCCACGTCAGGCGTGAGTGAAATTGCAGCTTGCCCTCTGTCTCCTGTTGCTGACGATCCTTCAGCTCTACCATCTCCCACCTCCTCCCCCTCCTCCCGTCGGTAACTCTTCTTGCCTGTTCCCTCGATGACAGCCCCTGTGTGCCAGCTGTTGTACTGTACTACTGTACTTTTCAGGGTACTGTACCCAGTAAGATTAAAAACGTTTATTTTTTTGTGTTTGTTTTTTATGTATTATTTGTGTGAAAAGTATTGTAAACCTATTACAGTACGGTATGATACAGCCGCTTGTGTTAGTTGGGCTAACTTTGTTGGACTTAACGAACAAACTGGACTTACAAACGCGCTCTTGGAATGGAACTCATTTGTATGTAGGGGACTTACTGTACTACTGTTTAGTTCAGCTCACATTTTTTTCCCCTAGGAAGACTATCCAGATGAAGGAAGCAATATACTTATTTACATTTCTAGTGCTATTTGCTTAATGTTATGAATTGGCTCTTTGACTAGCATTATTCCAGATGTCTCTAATCTTCTGCTGTTACACACAATTCTATAACAAGCATCTCTGTATATATATCCTGCACATGTATGAACATGTTTGAGAGAAACAGTTCTACAGAAGTAGAATTGGTAGGTTAAAGGATATGCACATTTTAAATATAGTTGATATGTTATCAAACTGACATCCAAAAAGGTTATGGCAATTTACATTAGATGTCATAAAAATTGTCTATTTC